>NC_143581.1:146347720-147669384 GCF_048544385.1 Mastigoproctus giganteus | reverse complement strand
GAGCCTTAAATTTATTTAGGCTATCAACTTCCACAACAAGGGATGGAAGTCTGATCGGCTTCTGTGGCCATAGTGCATCTCCCAAAGTTTTTGCATTTACTCTGATCCAAGCCCAAGGTGGGATTCGAACCCACGACCTTTGGGTTGCCAGGCAGGCACTTTACCCACCCAACATTTCTGTGGCAAAAAATGCAATTAAAATGATTTAAATAATTATAGCTCAATAAAAATCAAAATATTTTGTTTTTCTGACAAATTCCTAGATACTGTTCAAGGTTTCCATCTAAATGAATGTCAAATCAACTGATGAGGCTTATTGCAGATAAGAAAAATGCATCAGATGCATACAAATTATCACATGATACAGAAGCCTACATCATATACACTAAGCATACACATATACACTAAAGTCACAAAGGAGATTACACAAGCTAAGGCAGATTACCAGAAGTATCTGGAAAAGAATTTAGGGAAAAGCAGCAAAGACTTAACTTATGTAAACACAAGAAGGAAGGATGAATTATATTGGCCCATTAGATATGAATAGTTTAACAGCTGATGATCCTACTCAGGTTGCTGACAAACTGAATAGGTATTTTGCACTTACATTCACACATGAGAAATATTTTTGGATTGGGGAAACCAGAAGTTGATCAAATAACAGAGTTAAATAATTTTGTAATAACTGAGGGGAAAGCATAAGAGAAATTACGAAAGCTAACTGTTAAAATGGCACCCAGGGTTGATGAGATCTATCCATTATACTAAGCAGTATTAAATCCAGGGGGGTGACCGGGGGTGAATTCAACCCCCGGTGGAATAAAATTCCCCCACGGTGAAAAATAGTAATTTTTATTTTATAAAACATGAATTCAATAAATTTATGTGAAATATACAACATGAAAAATCACATCAACTAAGTGTGGTACTTGTTAGGTGGTAAATGGCGAAAATAAATCACTAAAATTCAAGACAAAATTTTCAAAATAATTAAATGGGCAATATTTCTGGTTGCACAAATTGTAACTAAATGCCACTATTTCAAGTGTCCGCATTTTTATTTTATAGTTTTCAGGTTCCTTTTATTTTCACACAAACCATCTCTTGATAGTGTTTCACACAAATAGTCTACTTGTGACTAATTCTTTGTTTGTATATCGCAAACGATTGCAGGCCATGAATCGGTTCACCTGAATTGGCTCCTGACAGATCTTATTGTAATTATAAAGTGTCCTACGGCTTTCAGGGGAGTCTGCAGCCACTAATTCAATCATCAGCAGTTTCACTTTATGGTTTTCATATTCCTTTTTTTGTTTTTTTTCACAGCAATAGTCTACTTGTGGCTAATTCTTCCTTTGTATACCACAAATGAGATGGTTTGGTCACAGCCTATAAACAATACATTTTATAACCTTTTTATTATATATGCATCTGTACTGTAATATTGCAAGATTGCATGAAGATATGCTGAGGGCCCAAAGGAGTTCTTAGAAAAAATTAATAAATGATTGATACACGTGCAAAGAAAAAGTAAAGAAGAATAACAGTATTACAATACAGTACTTGCATGTTTGATTATAATTTGTATAATTTTTTTATTTTGCAAATTTTAATCGGTGATTTTCATATTAAACTGGGATTATGGTCAGTAATGTGCTTTTTGTGAACTGACTATTAGTATTTAGATGCTAAATAATAAATATTTCCTTTTGTTTCCTATTTTGTTTTCTCATATTCTCTTATTATAACATTCATAAATATGCATAATCTGTATATTTATATTTATTCATATTTTAAATTTATATTTATGATAAATATAAATATACAGATTTGTTTGTAACATATACATATGTTGTAAATATTAAATAATAATAAAAATATACTGCATGTACCCCTCAAAGTTTACATTCTCCCTCCCCAGTGCAAATGCTCTGGATTCAAAACTGATATTAAGGGAGGCAGAAAAGGAGGTGAAAAAAAAAAAAAAACAGTGGCCATAATTATGGGAGCAATCTCATATTCAGGGGAAGTCTCTATGAACTAGACATGTATCAATGTATCCACAATTCACAAAGGAGGATCAACAGGTGACATAAGTAATTACAGACCTCTTAACTTGACTTCTGTTCCAGGTAAAAAAATGGAGTTGCTGGTTAAAGAAGTAATGCAGGCCCATCTGGATAGGAATGCAGTTACACTGCAATCACAGCATGGATTTGTTAAGGGGCAATCTTCTCTGACCAATCTGATTGGATACTATGATACAGTAACAAAGGAACTGGATATAAAAAATAATTTTGACACCATATACATGCTTAGATTTCAGAAAAGCTTTTGATACTGTTTCCACACAAAAGACTGCTAGAGAAATTGGATAAATGTGGTATTAATTGCAACATACTGCTATAGATAAAGGGATGGATGAGTGGGAGAAAACAGAGTGGTTATCAATGGGCACTGCCCTTCTTCAACAAATGTTATTAGTGGAGTCCCCCAGGGTTCAGTTCTGGGCCCACTGTTGTTTTCTAAATTTATAAATGACATCGGTGAAGGCATATCAGGCTTATTATCTAAATTTGCAGATGATATGAAGATTTTCAGGGTTAATGATAGTAATCAGGGTATCCTACTGCAACACAATCTAGAAAAATTAGGCAGATGGGCTGAGAAGTGGCAAATGTTGTTATTTGGTTTTTAGGAGCATTAGCAACTAAGGCCATATTGCTCCGGGGATATGCGGTGGTGACCTTTTCGCATCCTCTGAATTTGGTGGTCACAGGCTCGAACCCCGGTCTAATCAAGAAGCATGTGCTACGCACTGCTGCTCCTGGAAGTGGCAAATGAAGCTTGACATTGACACATGTAAGATACTGCACTTGGGTAACAGTAATCCCAGATTAACATACCAATGCTGTAGTACCATACTCAATGCAGTAGAGAATGAAAGAAACCTGGGTAATTGTGCATTCAGATACGAAATTATATGAGCAGTGCAGATCAGCTTGCTAGGACAGCTCATGAGGTTTTATCAATACTATACAGCAGATTTGCCAGCAGAAATAAGGATGTGATAATTCCAATGTGTAAGGCAATGGTCAGGCCATTTACCGTATACAGGTCTGGAGGCCTCAATTTAGAAAGGATGTGGATCTGTTGGAATGGATGCAGAGAAGAGCAATTAGATTAATATGAGGAACAAAAAGGTACTCTTACCAGGAAAGGCTTTAATTCTACGAACTGCCATTACTGGAACTTGAGTACCTGCAAGGAGATCTGATAAGGCTTTAAATTAAAGTTCAATGCTGATAGCATCCATCTTGCTCAGACTTACACAAGGGGCATAAATTCAAACTGAAGAAAGATACTTGCAGAATACATTTGTAGAAGTTTTCCACCAACCAGTGGTTATTTAATTATTGGAACATAATTTCATCTGGAGTTGTATACGTAGGTAATTTGAATAAATTCAAGGAAGAACTAGATAAACTATTAGAAAGAATAGACAAGTGAATGGAAAGTGGTTTTTTTTTTTTTTTTTTGCTGATGCCATATAAACTTGCTTTTTTGCATCATTTCCAACTAATAATAATAATAATAATAATAATAAAAGACTGCTGTATAAACTGGAGCAGTGTGGCATTAGAAGCAAGTTATTGCTATGGATAAAGAGATGATTGAGTGGGTAAAGACAAAGAGTGGTTATCAATGGACACTGCTCTCCTTGAATTACCATTATTATTGAAATTTCCCAGGGTTCAATACTGGGCTATTGTTGTTTTCTATATTTTTTAATGATATTGATGAAGGCATATCAAGCTTAATGTCAAAGTTTTCAGATAATATGAATATTCACTGGGTGGTTAGCATTAGTAAAGGCACATGATGCAAGAAAGCAAACTTATATAGCATCAGCCAAAAAAAACCAAATCTTCTAATTACCAACCATCCACTTGCTCCAAATGTTTGTCTGGTTCTGCCTTGAATCTATTTAAGCTATCAACTTCTATGACAGGTGGAAGTTTGTTCCAGCACTCAATCACACGCTGGCTAAAGGCAAACTTCCGTATATCTATCCAACTGTCTATCCTCAATTTGAATTTATGCCCTCTCAGGTGATTATTCTGAGCAAGAGGAAGAATCCCATCAGCATTCACCATGCTCAAACCATTCAAGGCTTTATACACCCCAATCAGACAATGTAATTTGCAAAACTTAAGCCTTTCTTCATAAGAGCAACTCTTTGTTCCATTCACTAATCTTGTTGCCCTTCTCTGCACTTCCTCCAGCAACTCTACATCCTTCCTAAAATGAGGCTTCCAAACCTGTATACAGTACTCAAGGTGTGGCACGACAATTGCCTTATACAAGGGAATAATCAGCTCCTTATCCCTGCTAGAAAAATTCCTGTATATCATTGAAAAGACACCATGAGCTACTCTTGCAGACCATCTACACTGCTCATAAAACGTCATATCTGCCTGCACAATTACACCTAGGTCCTTTTCATTCTCTACCACTGTGAGTCTAGTACCACAGAGTTGATACATTATTCTGGGGTTACTGCTTCCCATATGCAGTACTTTACATTTGTCAATGTTAAACTTCAGTTGCCACCTCTCAGCCCATCTGCTCAAATTTTCTATATCCTGTTGCAGCAGTGTACTGTCATTAGTGTCATTAACAACTCTGCCAACCTTCATATCGTCTGCAAACTTGGACCTTAAGCCTGATATACCATCATCAATATCATTAATAAATACAGAAAACAATAATGGACTCAACACTTGAACCCTGAGGGACTCCACTAATAACATTAGTCCATGAAGAGCAGTGTCCATTGATTACCACTCTGTGTCTTCTCCCACTCAACCATCCCTTTATCCATAGCAGCAATTTGCCTCCCGTGTCACACTGCTCCAATTTGTGCAGAAGTCTTCCATGTGCAATAGTATCAAAAGCCTTTCTAAGATTCAAATATTTGATATCAAAGTTATTCCCTGCATCCAGTTCCTTTGTGACCACATCATAGTATCCAATCAAAATGGTCAGACAAGACTTCCCCTTAACAAAACAATGCTGTGTCCGAACTATAACTGAAGTTGTCTACATGATCCTGCAGTGCTTCTTTAACCAGTGCCTCCATTAATTTTCCTGGAACATAAGTTAAACTAACAGGTCTGTAATTACTTGTGTCACCCTTTTATCCTCCTTTGTGAATTGGGGTCACATTTGCACATCTCCAGTCCATGGGTACCTCCACTGAGTCCAAGGAAGCTCTCATAATTATGGCTAAGACTTTGCTTACTTCCTTTGCTGCCTCCTTTAATATAACTGGATAGATCCCATCCACCCCAGGTGCCTTTCTTATGTTTATCTTCAACAATTTCTCCTCCAATTTGCTCTCAGTTATTACAAAATCATCTAGCTCACTGCCAGAGTTTAATTCACTTCTGGCATTCCCCTCCCTGAATAACTCCTCTTGTGTGAATATAGTTGCAAAATACTCATTTAGTTTGTTAGCTACCTGAGCAGGATCATCAACAGTCAAACCATCAATATTCAATGGATCAATCTGATTCGTGCCCTTCCTTCTAGAGTTTGCATAAGTAAAGAATTCTTTGCTGTTTTTATTTGCATCCTTTGCCAAAGATTTCATGTAATCGGCCTTTGCCTGCCTAACATGTTTTGTGACTTGGTTACAGACCAGCTTATATCTATCGTAGGCTTCCATCATTCATTAATTTATATGTATCCCATGCATTTTTCTTCTCTGCCACATGTCTCGTTAGTTCATCTGACATCCATTTAGGCCTAAACCTTGAACAATATTTCTTAGTTGGTATGAAAAGCCTAGCAGCTTACAAGATTAGTTCTTTGAATGCTTCCCATTTTGAATTTGCTGTTGGTAACATCATCAGTCTGTCCCACTGTATAGAATTTAAATACCGTCTCGGACCATCATAGTCGCTTTTACGAAAGCAAAAACCCTTACCTTTACCTCTGATGGTAGTTACCTCCTTGAGTAAATCCCACTTCAGCACACTGTGATCACTGCCACCGAGTGGCTCCTGTATCTGCAGATTCTTAATGCATGAAGAATCACTACTGATAATCAGATCAAGAGTATTGCTCCCTCTAGTTGCCTCCCGAACATGCTGATGTAGAAAACAATCATCCAATAAATCCACAAAAGCCTTGCTAGTGTGTGAGTGACCAACTCACAAATTCCAGTCAATATCTGGGGAAATTAAAATCTCCCGATATAAGACTCTCTAATTTACTGGCCCATTCTATTTCTTTGTACAGTTGTTTATTATACTCATCAGAGTCATTAGGCCTATAACACACTCCTACTCTCAATATTGATTTCCCAGTGCTTATGTCACACCAAACTGACTCGACACTGCACTGTCCAGCCATGCCAACTGACTGTGCTTCCTTGGATTTTATGTGTTTTTAACTAATAGCATAACACCTCCTCCCTTCCTATCATTCCTGTACACATTGTACTCCCTACATTCCATTTCTGCATTCCTTATATCTGTGATCACAGTAATCAGGGTACACTACTGCAACATGATCTAGATAGATTAAGCGGATGTGCTGAGAAGTGGCATTTGAAGTATAATACAAGGTTCTCATTTGTACTAAGTACATATTGTTCCCCTGCAAAATACAAGCTTTTCTATATAATCATTAGCATTAATAGAGGCATATGGGGCAGCAAACCAAGCTTATGCAGCATCAGCCAAAAAAAAAAAATTTTTCCCTTTCACCCATCCGTTCACTCACTGCAAAATTTTGTCCAGTTCTCCCTTGAATTTATTTAAGCTATCAGCTTCCACAACAGCCGATGGAAATTTCTTCCAGCACTCAACCACCCACAGGCCAAAGGCAGATTTCTGCACATCTATTCTACAACAGTCTTTCTCAATTTGAGTTTATGACCCCTCAGGTTCGTAATCTGAGCAAGAGGAAGAATCCCATCAGCATTGAGCCTGCTGAAATGATTCAAGGCCTTATACACCGGAATCAGATCACTTCACGGGTGCCTAGTCTCCCGATGCTGTAATTTGCAGAATTTTAAGTATTTCTGGTAAAAGTACCCCTTCACTGCCCCTCACCAATCTTGTTGCCCTTCTCTGTACTCGTTCAAGCAACTCTACATCCTTCCTAAAATGAGGACTCCAGACCTGTACATAGTACTCAAGGCATGGCCTGACCATTGCCATCTACAAAGGGATAATCACTTCCTTATCTCCTGTAGCAAAATTCCTGTATAATCACTGACAAGACCCCATGACCTGCACTAGCAGCCTCTCTTCACTGCTCAGAAAACTTCAGATATAAAGTTTTCTGAGCAGTGACCACTACCCTGAGTGTAGTACTACACAGTTGGCACATTTCTCTGGTATTACTGCTACCCATATGCAGTATTATGCATTTGTCAATGTTAAACTTCAGTTACCACCGCTCGACTCATCTGCCCATCTTTTCTAGATCCTGAGATCCTATTGCAGTAGCATAGTGGCATTAACAACCCTGCCAACCTTTGTGTCATCTGAAAATGTCGACTTAAGCCTGATATACCTTCATCAACATCACTGAAAAATATACAAAACGACAATGGGCCCAACACCGAACCCTGAAGGACTCCATTAATAACATTAGTCCATGAAGAACAGTGTCCATTGATTACCACTCTCTGTCTTCTCCAACTCAACCATCCTTTTATCCATTGTAGCAACTTGCTCTTATGCCATACTGCTCCAACTTGTACAGTAGTCTTCAACGCAGTAGTTTTAAACAGTATCAAAAGCTTTCCTGAAATCCAAGTATATGATATCAAAATTATTTTTTTGCATCTGGTTTCTTCGTGACCACATCATAGTATCCAATCAAATTGATCAGACAAGAGTTCCCCTTAACAAACCCTGTCTGAATTATTACTGCAGTCTTCTCTAGATGATCCTTCAATGCTTCTTTAACCAGTGACTACATTATTTTTCCCAGAACGGAAGTGAATCAGGTATACATTTGCACATCCACTCTGTAGGGCCCTCTCCTGTCCAAGGATGCTCTCATAATTAAGGCTAGGGGTTGCTTACTTCCTTTAATATAAGTGGATAGATCCCATCCACCCTAGGTGCCTTTCTTATATTTAACTTCAACCATTTTTCCACCACTTTGCTCTCAGTTATTACAATCATTTAGCTCCCTGTTAGGGTTTAATAAGCTTCTGTCCTCCACTTCCCTACAGAATTCCTCATGTGTGAATGTAGATGCAAAATGCTCATTCAGTTTGTCAGCTATCTGAGCAGGATCAACAACAGTTGAACTTTTGATATCAAGTGGACCAATCTGACTCATCCCCTTCCTTCTAGAGTTGATATAAGTAAAGAAGTCTTTGCTGTGTTTCTTTGCATCCATTGCCAAAGATTTCTTGTAATCTGCCTTTGCTTGCCTAATCTCCTTTGTGACTTGATTAGACTAGTATATATCTACCTTAGGCATCTGTGTTGCCTGATGATTTATATGCATTCCATACAATTTTTCTTCTCTGTCACAAGTCATATTACATCAACAGTATTATCTCCTCTGATTGCCTCTCAAACATGCGGCTCTATTAAACAATCATCCAATAAATCCACAAAAGTCTTGCTAGTGTGCGAGTGACCAACCACAAGTGTCAGTCAATATCTGGGAAGTTGAAATCCCCCATTATAAGGCATTCTGATTTACTGGCCCACTCTATTTTTCTGTCCAGTTGTTCACTGTACTCATTAGTCATTAGGCCTATAACACACTCACCCTCATTTTTGCTTTCTCAGTGCTGTCACACCAAACTGACTCAACATTGCACTGTCCACCAATGTCAACTGGATTCACTGCCTAGGATTTTATGTTTCTTAACTAACAGTATAACCCCTCCTCCCTTCTTATCCTGCCCATCCTTTCTGTACACAGTGTACTCCCCAAATTCCAATTCTGTATTCCTTATATCTGTGTGACACCATGTCTCTGATATCCCAACGGTATCCACCTTTGATGTCTTGATCAACACTTCAAATTCATCAATATTTACTATACTCCTAGCATTGGTGTACATGCAAGTATACATGCACCTGTTCTTAGTCTTAGTTACCATAACACAGCCCATGTATTTTCTTATTTCATGATGACTCCCAGCAGTTCTTTAAATCCCCAGCAACTTGCTTTCCAGGCTGCTGCTCATTCCAATAGAAGCAGTGCAAGAATCACTTCCACTTCTGCCTGCGGCTACTGTTAAACTATTAGTCTGTGCATCCCCCCAAGAATATCTGTTTATTACAAAATTTGGTTAATATATATTACAAAGTCTGTTTTACCACATAAGAAGTAAATAATGTAACATTGTATGATTGATACAAAGCTGAGTTCGATTGTCCTATTATTGCCCCACACCAGCATACACGTGACCACCCAGTTCTGTATTTCCTGAAAGACAGTAACTGACTTTCAGGAAAAGTAAATTAGCAAGTACTGACTTGCTAATTTACTTAAAAGTAAATTAACAAGACATATACTGGCTATTACAAAGCCAGTTTATGGTAGCTACAACTTAAATACGCTTGTAAAATGTGAATTGTAGGTCAGTTGTAATTATTGCACTGTGCTCAGAGCCTTTTATTATTATTATAATCTATTTTTTGTGTTTTTTATATTTTTATATTTATATTTTTGGAACTTGTGTCTTTAAATTAAAGTCTATACAAATGAAATCTCAACTAGCAGTTATAGTGAAAAAGCACAAACAGAAAGAATTAAGCCTGGAAAAGAAATTAAACTGAAATGAAATGAAAATTATAGATGAGGTTGATATGATAGAATGGTTGATATGATAGACAGAATATGATAGAAGGATAGACTAGACAAAGGATAAATTTTATATGTTAAGAAACATAAAATCTAAGGAAGTGTATCCAGTTGACATTGTGGACAATGCAATGTTCAGTCAGTGTAGTGTGACATAAGCACCGGGAAATGGAAAATGAGAGTATGTGTGTGTTATAGGACTAATGAATCTGATTAGTATAATGAACAGTTGTGCAGAGACATAGAGTGGGCCAGTAAATTAGATTGTGTTATAATGGGGGATTTTAACTTCCCATATATAGACTGGAACTTGTGTTGTTGTTGTTGATTTGGATTTTATTGGCGCATTGGCATCTAAGGCTATAATGCGCCAAGGCAAGGTAATAAATAAAAATTTATTACCTTGCCTTTAAAAAAAATTTATAAAAATATATCAATAAAAGAAATAACAATAACGTATAAATTTTAAATACGAGTAAAAACCTTTATTGATCTAAAAAAGCTAAAAACAGCAAACACATTGTCATTGTCGCATAAAATCTGACTGAGTGTATACGGCTCAGTCAGATGATTAAAAGCGGTAAAACGGATATTGCTAAAATCTGGACAGTCAACTAAAATGTGTCTTATTGTTAAAATTGTGCCACAAGACTCACACATAGGAGGGTCATCAGCCCTCAGCAAAACCGAATGAGTCAAATGACTATGTCCTATGCGGGTCCGGGCAAGAACAACTTCCTCCTTACGATTCCTGCGCAGACTAGACTGCCACGGTTCAATAACAGGCTTTATACTATATAATTTATTCGCAATCTGTCTATTCCACGAATCCTGCCATTGGGAGTGTACCTTCTCGTGTATTATTTGCCTGTAGTCTGTATAGGGGACTGACAGGCACCGATTATTATTGGGAATTGCTGATTTGGCTGCGGTGTCAGCCAAATCATTTCCCTTAATCCTAATGTGGCTAGGAATCCAGCAGAAGCGGATATCATATTCACGTTCACGGAGGAAGTGAATCTTCTGCTGAATGCTAGACAGAACTGGATGAGAATTATATCTCACAGTTATTAAAGCCTGTAACACGCTGAGAGAGTCAGAATATAAAATGAACCGTTGGTATTGGCATTCACTAATGTGATCCAAGGCTAACTCTATTGCGTGCAGCTCTGCAGTAAATATGCTGCATTCAGAGGGAATCTGCTCCGATGTAGTGCTGTCTGTAAAGACAGCAGCAGATCCCACATATGATTCCGACTTCGAGCCGTCTGTGTAAACTGGCGCGAAGTCAGAATGTTCAGCTCGGTGTGCTGAATAAAGCTGCAGGTAGACAGACGATGGAGTGTCCGACTTACCCCAATTTATAAAGGACAAGTCACATGCCGGGACATGAGCATGCCAGGGTGGAAGGGGTTGCTTTGGTGTTTGGGCAACCTTGTCCCTTGATATTAAGTTCTTTGAGTAGCTCTTGGAGACGAACACCAAAAGGACAATTGGCAGTCTTACGGGTGTTGTACAAATTTTCCCATCGTGGCTCAAAAACGGATAGCCACGTAGGATGGTCTGGCAGGGATTTCAGTTTTAGAGCATAGTTTAGAGACAACTGCTTACGTCGAAGCGATAACGGCGGTTCATTTGCTTCGACGTATAAGCTCTGGACTGGAAAAGTTCGATATGCCCCAATAGCGGTACGGAGAGCCAGATGATGGACAGGGTCCAGCCAACGAAGTACACTGTCTCTGGCCGAATTGTATACCAGGGACCTGTAATCTAGTCTGGATCGTACAAGTGCACGGTAGATGCGTAGTAGGGTGCATCGATCCGCACCCCAAGATGTAGAGGGAAGAGAGCGCAGAATATTCAGCCCTCTTGTGCACTTTGTGCGCAGTTGACGGATGTGATCCAGAACGGTCAACTTTTTATCAAATACGAGTCCCAAAAATTTTGTGTCCGCTGCTACTGGAATAGCATTTTGTCCGAGCCTTAATTCAGGTTCAGGATGAAGATTACGCTTACGACAAAAGTGTACGCAAACGGTCTTCTCCGGCGAGAACCTGAAGCCATTAGCAAGTGCCCAGGAATTAAGACGATCAATAGCTTTTTGCAGTTGTCTTTCAATAACCCTCATGTTGCATGACTGACAAAATATGCTAAAGTCATCAACATAGAGGGCACTGTTTACAGTTGGAGGAAGTTGTTCTGTGATGGAATTTACTTTGATGGCAAAAAGCGTGACACTTAATACTGATCCTTGTGGTACTCCCTCCTCTTGGCTAAAGGAACGAGAGAGTGAAGATCCCACACGAACTTGGAAAGATTGATTGGCTAAAAAGTTTTTAATAAAAATGGGGAGTTGCCCCCTAAGACCCAGGCTATGCAGATCTTTTAAGATGCCAAATCTCCAAGTTGTGTCATACGCTTTCTCCATGTCAAAGAACGTCGACACCAAGTGTTCGCGTTTTAGGAAAGCATCCCGGATGGATGTTTCCAGTCTAATAAGATGGTCCAAAGTGGACCGGTTCCTTCGGAAGCCGCACTGGATATTGGAGAGAAGGTCATTTGATTCTAAGTACCATATTAAACGAGAATTGACCATTCTCTCCAGGATTTTGCACAGACAGCTAGTCAGAGCAATAGGACGATAATTGGTAGTGACTTTTGGATCCTTTCCTGGCTTAGCAAAGGCAAGAACGATTGCCTTGCGCCAGGAATCCAGAAACTGCCCTTCAATAAAGATTCTGTTATACAGAGAGAGCAGATAATCCATAGATTTTGGTGAAAGATGTTTAACCATTTCATAATGGATGCCATCTGGTCCAACAGCACTTGCTTTGGAAAGGGCGAGGGCTCTTTTCAGTTCCTGAATAGTGAACGACCCATTGTAGGGATAGATGTTCTTAGACTTAAAATTAAGTGCCTGTTTTTCCAGTTTATGTTTCAGGATCAGGAACTCTGGGGAATACGAAGATGTTGCAGAGATGTTAGAGAATGTTTCCCCAAGAGCATTGGCTATTGCAGTTGGATCTGCAATAGCGCATCCATTATAACCTAGGATTGAAGAAGGGTGGGATGTATATCTTCCCTTCATTTTCCGGATTTTATCCCAGACTACCTTAGAATTGGTAGCCTGGTTAATAGATGATGTAAAACGGATCCATGATTCCTTTTGACTCTGACGGCGAATGTAGCGTGCTTTGGCTCATGCACGCTTGAAGGCTATTAGATTAACAGTGGTAGGATATCGGCGGAATATCCCCCATGCTTTGTTTTGAGCCTTTTTTGCTGCTGTGCATTGTGAATTCCACCAAGGTTTGGGAAATGGTGGAAACCGGGCAGATGTTTTTGGGACAGCATTCGCAGCTGCTTGGACAGTGATTTCTGTGATGTACGTTACTGCGTCATTGATAGGCTCCTGACTGACTGTACTGAGGTCAAAATTTGCCTGATGTTGGAAGGCATTCCAGTCAGCCTGATCAAACTTCCACCGTGGTAACCTAAAAGGAAGACACAGTCTCCCACTGTGTAACAAGGTTATCACAGGGAAGTGATCACTTCCGTATGGATTCTCCTCCACTTCCCAAGTGAGTGAAGGGAGTAGAGAAGGGGAGCAGATAGAGAGATCAATGGCAGAAAAAGTATGGGTACGCATGTGGAAGAAGGTGTTTGTTCCAGTATTTAGAATGGAAAGGTAATTGTCATTGAGCATACGCTCTATGACCCGTCCCCTTCCATTGATGTTAGCACTACCCCACAGGGTGTTATGTCCATTAAAATCCCCGAGAAGTAAGAAAGGGGGAGGCAACTGCGTTAAAAGATCATCAAGGTCTTCCTGGGAGATGTCAGTCCCAGGTGGCAAATAAATAGAGCACCCCATTAATAAAAATCCCACTCTAAGGCGAATTGCAACAGCCTCTATGCTGGTTGTAATTAGCAAGGGCTGAACTGGGGTCTGATTACTCACAAGGATAGCCACTCCTCCATGAGCAGGATCATCCGCAATTCTATCCTTACGAAAGATTGTGATGTTATAAATGGTGGGATCATCATTTGCTTTTAGATAAGTCTCCTGCAAGCAAAAGCAAACTGGCTCGTGCTTTTGCAGGAGGGCCTTGATGTCGTCAGTATTTTGCCGGAATCCACGACAATTCCATTGTCGTGGATTTAGCCATTATTTTGGCTTGGTGGGTCCATCAGGTGGCTTCCGAGGTGCTGAGGGCTTACTTTTATCAGTCTTGGCTTTATCTTTTTTGGGGAAGAATGGACGCTGTCCCGTGTCCATTTCTTCCTCCGCAAAGAGTTCCAAGACTGATTCATCCGGTACCTCCTTGTGCTCGACATCCATTCTGTTTTATCTGTTAGCTCTTTACCACTTGGTTTTGGTAGTGGTGGAGCACTCGGAGGTACGGATATAGGAGTGGCAGCTGACTGCGTTTTTTTGGTGGGCTTTTGTGAACTCAATAAATAGCGTGCAATCGGAGTGAATGACTCTTTTGGTGGTACAGTCATCTCTGTTTGTGTACCGATAGTGCACTTCGCAGAAACCTTCTGGGCATATGAAGGTTTCCCGCTATTTATTATTTGCATGCGTCTTCTGGCCTCTGGGTAGGAGATATTCAGCTCTGTTTTTAGTTTTTGGATCTCTTTTTCATCCTTCCACCGCTGGCATGCTCTGGAGTAGGCAGGGTGCTCTCCTTGGCAATTTATACAGATCGTTTTGGAAGCTGAACATTCCTTGCTCTCGTGATCTTTCGAACCACATCGAGCACAGGCAGGGTTACCACGACAAGCCGTTTGTGAATGGCCGTATTTTTGGCATTTAAAACACCTCAGTGGGTTTGGGATGTAAAGCCTCACTGGGCAGTTTAAATAGCCTGCCTTGATGGAACTTGGAGGCCGTGGGGTGTTAAATGTTATGATGAGAACTCGGGTAGGGACGAGATTCCCATCCTTCCGCATTGATATTCTCTTGACAGCTGTCACTCCTTGGTCTTTTAGTTCAGAGCAGATCTCTTCCTCAGAGACATGAAGAAGATCCCACTCTGAAATGACTCCTCGTGAAGAGTTCAAAGTTCTGTGGGGTGTTACAATGATCGGTATTCCCCCTATGGATGTCGCATTCAGGATTCTTTCTGCTTGCTTTGTACTTGAAGCTTCAATTAAGAGATCGCCAGAACGCAGCCGTTTTACAGATTTTGGTGATCCTGCCAGCCCTTCTAATCCTTTCTGGATAAAGAAGGGTGACATCTTCCCAATTGACTGCCCTCCGGTAGAATGGAGAATGAGGAAAAGCAGTGTTATAGATGGTGTTTTATCCTCAGTTCTGGCTCTTTTTGCAGAATTGCTCTCACTCTCATCTGATCGATTAGGTAGGAGCCTTGTTGGGGCCCCAGAAGAAGGATTTAAATTACTCATGAGAGTAAAGAAAAAATGTCTGATGCCTAAGTACCTCACCCACCACGGAGCTCTACGAGGGGACGCCCACTCGTGAACTAGCAGGTACTGCGTACACAAATGGGACGCCGAGTTCGCTTAGAACACCATACCCACGTTACCAATAAGTCTTTATCCCGTCCCAGGACCAAAGGGAGGGAGACTTATTGGAACGCAGTTGACCCTAGCAGTATAAAACCACCCGCCGATTGATCCAAGTCGAGCCGGTCCGGGACCGCCCGTCTTGTCAAAGCAGGGGCCAAAGTGATGTATTAAGGCTGGGCCCCTCAACCACCAGGATTCCCCTTTCCGCTTCCACGGGTCGCGGCGCACGGCTGCACACGCCGGATTCCAATGGTGTAACCCTGGAACCAAGGTATGGGCATTGGATCCCAGTGATGCTAATCTGGAAAACCAGCAGCATCACTGGGAGGTCCCCTCACCACGTACAGGTGCCCACGTCGAGGGGCTGGAACTTGTGGGTTGGTCACTTGCACACTAGCAAGACTTTTGTGGATTTATTGGAAGACTGTTTTCTTCAGCAACATGCCTCAGAGGCAACCAGAGGATTAATACTCTTGATCTGATTATCAGCAGTGATTCTTCATGTGTTGAGAATCTGCAGATAAAGGAACCACTGGGTGGCATTGATAACAGTGTACTGATGTGGGATTTCCTTAAAGATGTTGTTAGGGTTAGGGTTGAATGGGAAAGTGTCTGCAATTCTGCCCAGACACGATAGGAGAGTGTATATGATGAGAGCCCTCTTAATCAATTCGACCCTGGAGTGACTGTACAAGGTTCAAGGGGTAGAATTTTTTTCAACCTGGTCTGTGCTTGTTGACAGGAGAGACTGCTTCTACAGGGATGGGGTACACTTAAATAGAAAGGGTGCAAGAATATTTTCTGATGTTATCGAGGCAGTGTTAGGTGGGTCAGAAAACTGCTAGCTTGGGGGGGGATACACAGGCTAAAAGATTTAAAAGTGGCTGCTGGCAGCGGCAAAATGAGCAGCAGCCTGGAAAGCAAGACAAAGGGGATTTCCAGGACTGCTTGGAGCTATAGTGTAACAAGTAAATACATGGACTGTGTTAGGGTAACTAAGAATAAGAATAGGTGTATGTATACTTGCATGTACACCAATGCTAGGAGTATAGTAAATAAATTTGAAGTGCTGATTACGACAGCGGATATTGTTGGGATATCAGAGACGTGGTGCCACACAGGTATAAACAGTGCATAATTGGAATTTGGGGAGTACAATGTGTACAGAAAGGATAGACTAGACAAAGGATAAATTTTATATGTTAAGAAACATAAAATCTAAGGAAGTGCATCCAGTTTACATTGGTGGACAATGCAATGTTCAGTCTGTTTGGTGTGACATAAGCAGTGGAAAAGGAAAAATGAGAGTAGGTGTATGTTATAGGCCTAATGAATCTGATGAGTATAATGAGCAATTGTGCAGAGAAATAGAGTGAGCCATTAAATCAGAATGTCTTATAATGGGGGATTTTAACTTTCCACTGGAACATTTGGATTGGTCACTTGTACACTAGCAAGACTTTTTTGGATTTATTGGATGACTGTTTTCAACAGCAACATGTTCGAGAGGCAACCAGAGGGAGTAATACTTTTGATCTGATTATCAGCAGTTATTATTCATGCATTAAGAATTTGCAGATAAAGGAACCACTGGGTGAGAGTGATCAAAATGTACTGATGTGGGAATTACTTAAAGATGTAACTACCATCAAGGTTAAAGGGAAGGGCTTTTGATTTCATAAAGGTGACTACAAGGGTCTCAGACAGTTTTTAAATTCTGTACAGTGGGATCAACTGATGATGTTGCCAACATTGAATTCTAAATGGGAAGCCTTCAGGGACTTAATTTTGGAGGCTACTAGGGTTTTCATTCCAACTAAGAAATACTGTTCAAGGTTTAGGCCTAAATGAATGTCATATGGATTAATGAGGCTCTTGGCAGAGAAGAAAAATGTATGGGATGCATATAAAGTATCAGGTGACGCAGAAGCCTATGAGCTAGTCTGTAATAAATTCACAAAGGAGGTTCAGCAGGCAAAGGCATATTACAAGAAAGCTTTGGCAAAGGATGCAAAGAAAAACAGCAAAGAGTTTTTTATTTACATAAACTCTAGAAGGAAAGGGATGAATCAGATTGAACCACTTAAAATAGATGGGTTGAATATTGATGATCATGCTCAGGTAGCTGATAAACTGAATGAGTATTTTGCATCTACATTCACACGAGGAGTTATTCAATGAGGGGGGTGCCAGAAGTTTATCAAACTCTAACAGGAAGCTAAGTGATTTTGTAATAACTGAGAGCAAAGAGCAAAGTATAATAACTGAGAGCCTTGGACTCGGGGGAGGTTCCCATGGACTGGAGGTGTGCAAATGTATCATCAATTCACAAAGGGGGTTCAAAAGGCGACACATGTAACTATAGAACTGTTAGTTTAACTTGTGTTCCAGGGAAATGATGGAATCACTAGTCAAAGAAGCATTGCAGGATCATCTAAACAAGACTGCAGTAATAGTTAATTAATGTTTTGCAGTACTTTTAACTTGCTTATTATTATTACTGTGTATGTCTACATGTCTTGTAACCAAAGCAATTTACTGTAACTTTAAGACACAACACCCCCAAACATCAGAGTCACAAAACCCCCACTGATGCAGCATCATCTAGACAAGACTGCAGTAATAGTTAAGACACCGCATGGGTTTATTAAAGGGAGGTCTTGTCTGACTAATTTTATTGGATACTATGATTTGGTCACAAAGGAACTGAATGCCAAAAATAATTTTGATATCATATGCTTGGATTTCAGGAAAGCTTTTGATACTGTTGCACAATGAAGATTGCTGTACAAATCGGAGAGGTATGGCATTAAGGATAAGTTGCTACAATAGATAAAGGGATGGTTGAGTGAGAGACATCAGAGAGTGGTAATCAATGGACACTGCTCTTTGTGGACAAATGTTATTAGCGGAGTTCCCCAGGGTTCGCTACTGGGCCCATTATTGTTTTGTATATTTATCAATGATATTGATGAAGGTATATCAGGCTTAATGTCCAAGTTTGCAGATGATACAAAGGTTGGCAGGGTTGTTAACGACAGTAAAAACAGTATGTTACTCCAACGGGATCTAGATAAGTTGGGCAAATGGGCTGAGAAGTGGCAACTGAAGTTTAACATTGACAAATGCAAATTACTGCATATGGGTAGCAATAACCCAAGGGAAACTTACCAAATGTGTGGTACTACACTCAGGGAAGTGGAAAGTGAAAAAGACCTGGGGGTAATTGTGCAGTCAAATATGAAATTCGTTGAGCAGTGCAGATAGGCTGCCAGGGCAGGTGATGGAGTGTTGTCAATGATATATAGGAATTTTGCTAGCAGAGACAGGGAGGTGATTATCCCATTATACAAAGCAATGGTCAGGCCACACATATAGTACGGTGTACAGGTCTGGAGGCCTCATTTTTGGAAGGATGTGGAGTTGCTAGCACGAGTACAAAGAAGGGCAACAAGATTGGTCAGTGGAACAAAGGGGTGCTCTTACCAAGAAAGGCTTACGTTCTGCAAATTGCAGCACCTGGAGAGTAGTCACCTGGGAGGTGATCTGATTGAAGTGTATAAGGCCTTGAATTGGTTGAGCAAGCTGAATGCTGATGGGATTCTCCCTCTTGCTCAAACTAAGAACCTGAGGGGCAGTTTCAAATTGAGGAAAGATAGTTGTAGAATAGATGTGCAGAAATTTGCCTTTAGCCAGCGGGTGGTTGATTGGTGGAACAAACTTCCATCTTTTGTTGTGGAAGTTGATAGCCTAAATAAATTTAAGGCTGAGCTGGACAGGCATTTGGAACAAATGGAGGGGTGAAATGGAAGGGTTTTTTTTTTTGGCTGATGCTGCATAAGCTTGCTTTCTTGCATCGTATGCCTATACTAATGCTAATGTACTCCCCGGAATTTTACATTCTCCCCCCAGTGCATGTGCACCCCTAAAGTTTTCATCCCCCTGTGCAAATGCTCTAGATTCAACACTGCTCCTGTTGACAAGCACAGACCACATTGAGGAAAAATTTTACCCCATGAGCCTTGCACAATCTCTCCAGGGCCTAATTGTTTGGCAAGGCTGTCAACATATACTCCCTCTTATCGTGTCTGGGCAGGCAGACACTTTCAAATTCAATCCTAACTTGCGACTTTTTCCCAACATTGCCCTGTACTTGTTAAATCTTCAGATCTCCTACTCTTAATATCATTAGTACCAACATGTACATCAATATCAATTTTTGTGGACTTAAAAGATATCTTTTCTGCATGTTATCTATTTTTGCCACTTGCAGACATACCATGGTCCTATTACAATGGAATATATTGGAATATCTGGATTATAATTGTTTTCATGGCATAAAGACAATAACATGAAACCAGTATTTTCTCAAAATAAATGGCTGCTACTCTGCAGGAAAAAACATAATTTCAAATTTTGCACACTGTGAAGGTGTGAAATATGAAAAAAAAAATTTGAAATAAGCCTGAAAATGGAAGTAACTAATAGTATCTGATAAGCATAGTCATTTTTTTATAAAGTATTTATATACATAATAAGTAGAAATATATATGCATGTGCATCTTGAAATTTCATGCTTTTGGTGGTCTTTTAAATTGGAAAATGAAAGAGACTAAGAGATTGTCGCTTCTATTTTACATCTAATACAAATTTTTGTAATTTTTAACAAAATTAATATTTGTTTTGTTTTTGAAAATAAAAGATCTAAAACACACAACTTGTTTTAAAAATTATTTTTTTTTTAAAGCTTAGAAAGTTTCATTACAAAAAGCATTACAATTCATTAAGAAAAGACAAAATACTGGCATTGTTCAAGCAGAATTAAAAAAAAAAAAAAAAAAAAATCTAAAATATTTTCTAAATATTAAAATGAAATTGGGCATCTGTGTCACCATCATTTTATCTACAAATGAGGTGCCACGACTGCCAGGTTAATAATGCATTATGAATCACACCAATAATTAGTTGTTTGCTGGAAAAATGCCAACAAACTTAAAGCAAAATAACTTTATAAACCTTGAATCCATCATGCCTTTATCGTGGAAAATATCTGTAGTATAATTATTGTTAACTGATTACATTATGAACAAAATAAAAAATACTGCTGTTTTGTCATGCTTTTTGCATTAGTCACAAAAACAAAGAGCTGGAACTGGAATGATTGATTCTGATGGATTATATTATTAGTCAGTTGATATACTGACTATTTATATATAATTAATAATAAAAATTTCAGTAAATTAATTAAATACTGAGCTCATATAATTTTTTTTGTATATGTATACAGATATACTCTGATGCAGATGTGTTGGAAACCCAACCCAAAGGCTCGGCCAACATTTGCAAGGATCATCGAGCTTTTATTACCTGATGTTAGTGAGAAGTTCAGGGAGGTATCTTTCTATTATACACAGCAACCAGATGTGTGTTCCCAAGACATGGATGATTTTGAAGATGCTGCAACACCTTCAACTCCACTCAAGTCCCCTACAATCACAGATGAAAATTATTCTCTCTCTGGTGATGAAAGTCCTGATGAAACCGATGTTCATTATTTTCCAAGTACAACAATAGCTTTTGAAAGTAAAGGAAATAATTTTGGTAATCCAGGAACATCCTCTTTAGAATGTGAAGGAGCAAGACAATCACATATAACTCACACAGGAGCAGAGGGCAGCAAGGGCCTAAGTATCTATTCAAATGACAGTAGTAAGGGGGTGTCATTAAATTGCTCTGATGGAAGCAAAGGTAGTAAGGTAAGCAATATCTCAAATGGTAGCCTAGTCAATGGACATGTGCATTTTCCTTCTGGTAGGACTACAGTGTGCTGAAAAGATTGCAGATTAAGTTAAAGTTCATCAGGAAATGTTCCATTTGGCAGTAACAGCTGCTAGCAGTTTCCAAGTATCCTGCAATTCTGCTTAGCCACAAGAAATTGCATTCGGTAGAGTGTTCTCAAGAAAGAATGGTACTGCTTTGGGTTACCATCAAAACAACTCAGGAAACAGATGCCATGAGGCATCTCATATCTCTCCAAGACATCATATGGGGAACATAATAATAGAAATAAAAATGAAGGAGATCAGGAATGCTGTTTAAAATGAGAAGTACAGGGCAAGATAAAAGGAAACTGAAAATAAAAAGGAAAAGAAACGTGAATGTGTATCTATAATGTAAAATTTGTGTTTATAATTAAGTGACGTCTCTGACAATCTGATCATTAGTATTTTGAAGCAGTACATATCCATTTGCTCTTAAATTATTTCATTCCTCAACCCCCTTTCCAGATTTGCAATAGACAGCAATGAAAACTGGTGAAGAGAGGGAAGGAACGTCTGAATACCACATCTTCAGCAGAAAGTATTTTCTGTAAGCTTGATATCATTTGTGTTATGATTCCTTAATTTCATTCATTCAGATAAAATTTGGTTTAGTTGCATATATACAGTATTATAAAACCTCTTCTGATGATTTATTTTTCATCAGAATGAATAATTAAGAACATTCTGAAGGAGTGGGAAAACCCTCAACCCTCACTGAATTTCATATTTCCATTCTGTTTATATCATTTATTATTGATAATGTTACCTTGAGAGGTGTTAGGAATCAGAATTCTTCAGAGTGGGTATTTACTTGTACTTAATGTTTACCTTATTTCTAACACTAATTATTGCACAATAAGTAGAACTGGTGTTAGCTTAAATGAATCACACACACACACACACACACACACACACACACACACACACACACACACACACACACACACACACACTTCTGATAGATTTATGCACTCAGCAATTGCTAAAATATGAACACCTACATAATGTGTTCAGCATTCAAGTGCAGATAATTTTCTCCACCAATGTACTGCAGCAAAAGATGACAAAATACTGTTAGGCATGGTCTCCATACTGCTTATTGAACATTCCATAACTGTGATATGAAATGGTAGTGAATTCATACCTCAGACCATCCTTTTAACTTCATTCCCTATATACTTAACTGGGGTTGAAATAAAGAAAGTTTGGTAGCAAGGAAGAAGTCTTCCAGATATTCTTTGAATAATGTTCTGTGCATCTCTGAGCTAGTACCATAACTATGATGTACTATGCCTACTTGAAAATGTATCACACCACTGAGGAACAACAAGAGCATCCAAATAAACTGAAATAATATTCTGGTAGTCTGCAGCCTTCAGGCAGTATTGCTTACATACTGGAGTTTTAGGAATTATCAAAATTACTAAAATGAACCCTGAGAAAGCTACTGCTTAAAGGTTGCCGGTTGGTGAGCAAGGTGTAAATATTCAGTAAATCTGATGTGGATCTCTAGTGTTAATACTGATTCTTTTGAAATTAAGGAGTTTATGTGTAAGTAAACATCCTGTTGTTCCTTTACAAAAATTTATGCAAAATATGGGAGATGAAAAAAATTCAGAACTGCACACTTTGAAATTAAGCTGCAATGTCTTTATGGCACTTTTAATAGTGCCTTGTTGGAATGAGTAAATGAAAGTCTCCAATGTTATCTTTGGTAGCACTGCCCTAGGATGTCAACTGCTAGGCTTTGGTTATCACAGTGGCCATTACCTCATGTTTTTACCACAGACATCCTTTTTATTCACATACTGAAAATAATTTCAGAATTCATTGTACCAGCAAATCCTTTACCATCCACTGATATTCCATTCATGATGTTCTATGCACCATACAGATTATTTTTTCCTGTTATTATAGGCTAAGTGAAGTGTATCATTATAAGCACATGCTTTTATATCCAGCCAGTGGAGGGTTTGACAGGATTTCAGTCTGATGAGGAGTATTTAAAAATTCATGGCTTGAATATGAATGGGTAGTGGTACACTGTTAAAATTTCTGTACTTACTGTATAGCAACTCAAATAGTAACCCACCAAGTTTCATTCAGTTTAAATAACATCTTTTTTTTTTCTTTATTTTAATTACAGTTTCTGAAAACAACAAAGTTGAGTGAATGAGGAAAGATGGAAAAAAAAATCAGTCTCCATGCAGTCATCCAATATTTAGGAAAAAAGGACTAATGTCAAAGGCAATTCATGAGGATATGGTTACAATATTGGGGAGAATGTCCTTCCTATTCTATGTTAGAGTGGGCAACAGAATTTAAACATGGGAGGGAGAACCTGGAAGATGACCCACATTGTGGAAAACCTGCAATGTTCATCACACCAGAAGTTGTTGGCAGTGTGCATGATCTGATGATATTTGATCAATGAGTGACAGTCCAGTACATACCAGCATCTTGAGTATCTCATCAAATCTATGTACTATATAAGAGGTTCTCACTGTAAAAAACAGCTGTCAGCACAATGGGTCCCAATGTTTTTGACAGCAGATCTAAAACACATGAGTTGTCAAGTCAAGTGAACATTTGCATTATTTTCAAGCAGATCTAGCAAATTTCCTTGTAAAGTTTGTGACCATGGATGAGATGTGGGTCCATCACTTTCAGCCAGAGACAAGGGAGCAGTCCAAACAGAGAGACACAGCTCTTCTTCCATTCCAAAGAAAGCCAAGTTGATTCCTTCTGCTAGCAAGGTGATGCCATTGGTTTTTTGGGGGGTGCTGATGGGGCATTTATAGTGGATTACCTTCAGAAAGGCCAGACTTCACAGGGATATATTATGCAGTTGTGTAAAAACATCTAAGGCAAACACTGAGGAAATCTCAGCAAAGAAGTCTTCTTCCACCAGGACAATGCACCTGCTCACAAGTCTATCATTGCCATATCTATGGCATGAGTGCAGCTTTGAAATCTTGGACTCATATTCACTAGATCTAGCAACCATAGGACTTGCATCTATTTCTTAATTTGAAAAAATACCTGGCTAGCATCCATTTTTTCCACTGACAGTGACATCATTGCTACAGTGGATGCATTCTGGAGGCCCAAGAGAAAACGTTCTTCACAGCTGAAATCAATGCATTACAGCATTGGTGGAAAAAGTGTATTGACTCCAAAGAGGACTATCCTGAAAAGTGACATGTTAACAGACTTCTCAAATAAACCCTTCATACTCAGGCCAGAAACTTTTTGAATGCTCCTTGTATACAGTGAATTCCTCCACTGTCACTGTTCTAATTGAATGACACATAACAGGACATCAGAGGATAGACATGATTAAAATTCATCCTTTGTGTGATATTAGGAATGACTGTGCACAATATTATTTTTATAACCAATTTTTGTTAGTCTTTGCTGACTTCTGAAACAGATATGTGAGAACAACTTGCTATCTATGCCATATTGGTTAAAATGGCATCCCCTTCCTCTTTTAGCATGCACAGCCATGTTCCTTTCAAACCCCATGATATCACTGCATGCACCCAAGGTTGTAGAACTTAAAAACCATATAAATGTGGCTAGTAATGCTTGTTACAGAATGCTGTTGTACACAAGTGTTTTATAATGCTAGCACAGTTCATTATTCACAACAGCAATGGTGTTTGTATTTCAGTGACAGTTGGGTGTATTAATTTTGTTTACAATATATGAACCAAGTGCTTTTGCCTATAAACAGGATAATTTAAAGAAATGAAACAGGAAATTCTGGCCAAAACAACAGTGATAATGAGTCAGTGAATAAATAAATCCTGCTGAATAGAGATTTTGAATGTGTAACTGCATCACACTTTTTGTTCATTCATTCCTTCTTTTATGTCACATTGTGGGGGGGGGGGCTTTGAAGGCTTCAGGCAAACTTTTTTTTTTTTTTTTTTTCCCCTCAAGTTTCTCACACAAAAAAAAAGTTGATTTTATTAAAATCAACATTCAGTAAAATTCAGTTATACATTATAAATATGAAAAAAATCTTGTTTTTATACTTTTGCACTTATGGCAAATACATATATTTTTTTCAAAATAATATTAATATAATATCTTTCATCCATATACGTGCTACCAGAAAAAGGAAAAACGTTCCATTTGAAATGAAATATTTATTGGCATCATTATTATAACATCCAAAGATAGGATTGATATCACAGATTAAAAAAAAAGGGGAGAGAAAGAAAAATAACTACTGCAATCATGAAAATGGTAATTTAATTTCAAAGTTGTTTACAGTATTCCTCATTTGAAAAGCAAAGTCAAAGGTATTTACACATGGCCATGTTATAAACTGTATTTTGAAGGTTGTTAAGCTATTTTTTTAACAAAAAACTATTACTGTTACAAATATGATCATTTATTTAAAAAAAAAAAAAAAAAAAAAACTTTACTGTGACCACATTGTAAATATCTAAAAGCTTGGAGGGTGAAAATTCAGTCCACTCAAATGTCTCGGTTATGAAATTTTTTTTAAAACTATTGGCACTACAAATATGATATTTTATTTTTAGTTATATAGTATCGCTGTAAATACACCATAGTTAACCCATATATTTGAACTACATATGTAGCGTAGAGGGCATCATTTTAATTGTATCTCATAATGTGGTTGCCTTCACAATGAGATAGCTACTATTGCATGACTTCAAATAAATAACGTTTCTCTAGTAGAGAAGACTACTGTTATTTATATTTCAGCGGTACCACCACCCAGACGATCGTTTCGAAGCTGTTCGGCTTCATCATCAGTGGGCGGGCAGGTACCCAGGTAATACAACAAGCCATCACAGTGTATATATGTTATTGCTCAGTAAAATAAATGAATGAGAAATAGTCCCACACAGCCACATTATAAATCATGTTATATAAATTGCTTTTAAAGCTCTTGTAAGTTTTTTTTTTTTAAAATAACTACAGCTGAAATAATGATATTTTATTTTTACAGTTTTATAGTATATGTGACCAGAAAAATAATTTTTGATATAAGGCAATGGTCAGGCCACACCTAGAGTACTGTATACAGGTCTGGAGGCCTCATTTCAAGAAGACTAGTGAATGGAACAAAGATTAGTGAATGGAACAAAGGGGTGCTCTTACGAAGAAAGGCTTAAGTTTTGCAAATTACAGTGTCTGGAGACTAGGCACCAGCGAGGTGATCTGATAGAGGTGTATAAAGCCTTGAATGGTTTAAGCATGCTCAATGCTGATGGGATTCTTCCTCTAGCTCAGAAAAATCACCTGAGAGGGCATAAATTCAAATTGAGGAAAGACAGATGTAGAATAGACGTGAGGAAATTTGCCTTTAGCCAGCGGGTGGTTGGTTGGTTGGTGGAACAGACTTCCATCCCTTGTGGTGGAGGTTGATAGCCTAAATAAGTTTAAGGCTCAGCTGGACAGGTATTTGGAACGAACAGAGGGGTGAAGTGGAAGTGGGTTTTTTTTTTTTTTTTGGCTGATGCTGCATAAGCTTGCTTTCTTGCATCAAATGCCTCTACTAATGCTAATGCTAATTTTCTACTGGCAACCACATTGTTACTTAGAGAATGTTTCTATGTGCATAACCATATACATTTTTTTAAACTGCACACACAGTTTAAAAAAAGAAAACCATATTATGGATACAGAAATATCATTGGATATGATATTTCTATAGTGTTTATGATATTATTGACTAGATTGTGATTCATTTTCTTGGCTGGAGGTATTTTCTTCATGATGCATCAGGTTTAGTGGCTGTAGCACATAATTTCACTAGGAGAGGGGAGGGAGGGAAAGGAGCATATTCAGAACCTCACCATAAGTTTCTAAACACTGGAAATGAAAATGTATCATAACCATGTACATTATGAAAGCTGTTTTTTAAATTTTAAAAAACAAGTAAGTCATAATATCTGTACAGTTTAAAAAGTTACTGTGAGTGAGCTAATAAAGAGTTTAGTTTGAATTGCCTACAATTAAAATACTGAAGATCAAAATGTTAGCAGTCAAAACACTTAACAGGTAAAAAAAAAACCTCACATTCAAAATACCACCAGAAGACCTACATAGCTAGAATGCCAACAGTCAGAATTGTGACTCTTCTTTTTGCAGTTCAGAACAGTTCACAATGCTTATGTAGTCCAGCTGACAGCTAAAAATGTTAACAAGTTCAAAATTCCAACAATTAGTTACAGTGATAGGATTAAACTGTTGAAAGGATTAGAGCACTTAACTATGGAATGAAAACTATTGAAAATGTCAATAACTCAAAACACTGATAACTGTTAATGGTACTGTTACCATAAAAGACTTCAGTTCTGCAAATTATAGCATCTGGAAACTAGGAGCCTCTGAGGAGATTTGTTTGAATTGAGGTGCTTAAAGCTTTGAATGGACTGAGTAAGCTAAATGGAATGAGTAAGCTAAATGGAATGAGTAAGTTGGCATCCTTACCCTTGCTCAGCCAATACACATAAAGGGATATCAATTTAAAGTGAGGATGGGCACAGAAATTTGCTTTCAGCTGGAGGGTAATTAATTATTGGAACAAATTTAATAAATTTAAGGATGAATTAAACAAATTATTAGAAAGGATGGACAGGTGATGTGGGCAGTTTTTTATTTTTTTTTATTTTATTTATTTTTTCTGGCTGATACTGTATACACTCACTTCCTTGCATAATTTGATAATACTAATACTTGACATCAAAGAGCCTTGATATCATAGAGACGTCATGCACCATCCTGCTGATTTCTAATTACTTTACCTCCTCCAAAATTGCAATATATAGCTTCACCAATTACAAAGAAACTTCAAGGGTTTTAAGAAAACTAACTCTGAAGAGGCCATTATAGTCATCCTACAGAGAAGACAACAGGTACCATATATATAAATATATATATATATAATAAAAGCAAGTGTGCCCAGTCATGGTTCTTATGTAAAACAGATAAAATTGAAGATAATATTTAACTGGTTATACATCCAAATCTTCGTGATGACACCCAGACCGTGTGCATTTTTACAGAACATGGGGCAGGGAATTGGTATTAGCCAAATAGTGCAAGGAAGCCACAGGTTTTTGATGCACTGGCCAAAAAAAAGAGAAGAAAACAACAAATTATGTACTTCCTTTCTTCCTCATGAATGGTCAACTGGGTCAACTACCCAGTTGACCTTTGAATTTCTTCAAAGTGGCAGGCTCAACGACCTGTGGAGCAACTAGTGTGAGTAATTGGCAACTTGCTGGCTAAAAGAAAACTTCCTACAATTTAGTCTAAACCTGTTCTCTGTAATTTGAGTTTATATCCCCTAGTTCTGGAATTCTTTATAACAGTGAAAATTCTTCCTTCATTCATATCAGTAACCCCTCTCACACACTTATAAACCTCAATCAGGTTCCCTCTGAGGTGCCTGATTGCCAAGATCTGTAGCCCACATAATTGGAAGCTTTGTACATTCTCCCTTTTGCTGATCTCATCATGTAGGTTGCCCATCTTTGGACCCTTCCAAGAAACTCAAAGTTTTTTCAGATGAGATCTCCATACTTGGATACAGTATTCCAAATGCAGTCATGCAATTGTCTTATACAGTGGGACAATGACCTTCCTATCTCTACAGGATAATGTTTTATAAACCATTGATAGGACACAATGGACTTTCCTGGCAGCCTGTTTACACTGCTCAGAAAACTTCACATCTGCCCATATCATAACTCCCAGATTCCTTTCTTTTTCCACTGTTTTTAATTCAACCCCACCAAGCATATAATTATTTTGGGATTGCTATTCCCCAAGTGTAAGACCTTGCATTTTGCTGCATTAAAACTTAGCTGCCACTTTTCTGACCATTCTTTGAGGCCTGTCCAAGTCATCCTGAAGGAGTGGTGCTCAACACTGATCATTAATGACTCTACCTGTCTTTATGTCATCTGCAAATTTTGACATCACACTTTCTATCCCTTTGCCTATGTTCTTCATGAAAATCAGAAACAACAGTGGTCCAAGAACCAATCCTTGGTTCTGACGTTACACCAATCTGAAGAATGTCCATTAACCACAACCCTCTGCCTTCTGCCCTGCAGCCACCCATCTTAGCATCTTTCCAGTAATCCCAACATATTACAGCTTATACTGTAACCTCTCATGAAGGACTGAGTCAAATGTTTTGCTAAAATCAAAATAAACTATGTTGAAATTGTTCCCTACATCCAGCTCATGAGTAACTGTGTCAAATTAGCTTATTAGGTTAGTTAAACATGATTTTCCCTTAACAAAATTGTGTTGTGTGTGTTCAGAATACCAATTCTATCTAAGTGTCCCTGAAATGCTCTCTTAATTGTTATGTGTAAGATAGATTTTTCTTACCACTGAACTCAAACTAATAAGTCTATTGCTACCAACTTCACTCTTAGAACCACTTTTATGTTTTGGCGATATACTGGCACTTTTCCAGTCCAAAAGAATCTCTCTCAAATCCACAGATGCCCTCATAATTAACCACAATGGTTCAATACACTCCCTGGCAGCCTCCCTCAAAATTACTGGTTATATATCAACTCTGTGAGCCTTATTTGCTTTTATGCTTGATAGTTTTTCTAATGAGCAGTCATCTGCAATTTTTAAATAATTAATTTCATATAGCTCAGCCTTACTCACACATCCTGTTCTTAGCATGAAGGATCTTTCATCAGTAAAGACTGATGCAAAGTATGTATTCAATTCATCAGCAACATCAGCTAGGTTATATAAGGCTTTCCCACACACACACACAGTATACCAGGGTCCAATCTCATCCTCTTTCTTCTTCATTGTATTCACATACGTGAAAAATTTCTTATCCCCATTATTTGCTCTCTTAGCCAATGCTTTCTCATATGCAGCCTTGGCCTCCGTCACCTTATTTGTGGTACTATTACAGACCCACTTGTAGCTGTTGTAAGACTGGCCAGCTCTGCATTCATCCATTTTAGTATCCTCTTCATGCAATATTTTCTTAATGGTATGTATGCATTCATGGCTTTTGTGATTTTTGCTTTAAAGGTATTCCCATAATTCAAATGTATTCACCCTCACTCTGCCCAATAAATAGCTGCCGTATACTTCCTTAAACCATCATAGTCCCCTCTTCCAAAATTAAAATCCATGCCTTTAACTAATGCAACATTATTCTTCATCTTCTAACTAAAGACTGCATGATTTCTACCTGCCAGTGGTTCCTGTACTTTAAACCCTGTGATGTCATCTGGTTCGTAATTATGAGGTCAAGAATATTCTCACCCCCTAATATTTTCTCTAACATGCTGGTACAAATAATAACGATCTAGTTTATTTAAAAAAATTTTCCCTACAGTGAGTTTCCCTCCCACTGATTCCAATTAATCTGGGGCTGATTGAAGTCACTCATAATAAGACATTCATATTTGCTCACCTATTTCATCTGCATGTAGAGACTCTCGTCATGCTCTTCACAGTTTTCTGATCTGTAAATTATTCTCACTCTCATTATATCTTTGCTTTCAAGTACCTCAACACCACAAAAATTCTATGCCAGCAGGCATAACTTCTGACTCAGCAAAAGCTCCTCTTTTCGTGCTCAGGCTGCTTTTGATAAGAAGCACGACCCAACCACCCCTTCTATCTTCCCTATATTTCTGAAATACATTATACATACCATAATGGATTACATATATTATAACTATTCACCCTAATATGTCAGCATTATGTCTACTAATGCTGACATATTAGGGCTAATAGTTGAACGGTTGAATGGCTGAATTCAAACTCCTGATTTGGAGTTTTAATTCAGCCATTTTACTGCCAACACTCCAGACATTACTGTAGACACAGTTAAGATTAAGTATCCTTCTATAGTTTACTACCCTGACACATCCCTTGAAGTTATTTAGGCTTGTTACCCTAGCTTTATCTTCCTGCTTAATATAAACATTGCTACCATCAGAACAGCTTGCCAACATCAGCTGTTTCGGCAGCCAACAGGATTTCTTGAGGTGAGCACAAGCATTACTTTGACCCACATCATCAGATAAGTGCATATCTATATTACTCTTCCCACCCTCAACTAACAGTTTCCCTGAACCCTTAAGGTATCCTCAATGATACCAGCAAAAGTCCTTGTGCCACGTTTGTTCCATTGGATACCTGAACACCATGTCTATAAAATAAATTCCTTCTACCTAGTGCAGTCCATGCTTATAAAAAAATTTTTTTCTTGAACCTTGTAGATTCCCTCAAGTCTTGAGTTAATACATGAGGCTTTCAGCATATAATCACTTCTATTGTGTCTGAGCAGAATTGCAGACACATACACAAGGGAGTTCCTAGGGAATGTGGTGCCCAGGTGCAAATCAATTTGGCACCCCTCCCCCTTTAAAATTTTCTTCATATGTATATGTAAGTTTCAGGTTTTTCAGGCACCCTTTGAACGTCAGCATCCAGGTGCAGTGCAGGGCACCCTCGGAACAGCCTGCCCCTGCACATACACATTCTGAACTAACTTGTGGCATATTTTCAGCAGGGTCCTATATTTATCCAACAAATGGTCTGGTCATGTTTGTTTAATATTGTTAGTCCCCACATGAATAATAATGCTCTCTTTACCCCTCTTAAAATCTGACAAACTATTGGTAATGTCATCAAATGTTGCATCCGGCAAACACATCCTGGTTCTGGTCCACCTATGTTTATTACAAAAGATATTACCCATCTCCCTGACAACAGAGTCTCCTAATAAATCTAAATCACCTTCAAACAGAGCAGTATGCCCTTGACTATTCTTTTCTGGAACCTGAATCTGGAGTGCATCACTTGGCAGGTCATGAGATATTTGAGACCCTGACAAGCTCCCATTTACATTAGTTTTTAAGGCAAGCACCTGTTTCTTCAGTGACTCAAATTCTTCTCATATTGCGCCAAGTTCTAATTTCAGATCAGTACATCCCTTACATTGAATGCAAAGAAAAGCATCACGAATTTAGCTAGGTATTTCTACTAGACCAGTTTTAGAATACATGGCCCATACAATCGATGAACTCGTGAACCATACCGGAAATGTCTGCAGGCATTTCTATCTGAGTCATGATGTCCTTGGGATTTGTATTGTAAGTGGACCTTGTTACAACAATGTGAACTTTAAAAATATTACAAAATTTAAATTTACAATATAATACAGAATTTAAATTAACAAAGTATTACAGAAACTAAACTGTTAACAACTAGTGAAGTTAAATTTAAGCTATCGAATGAAAGTTACGAAGTTCCCATCTCAGTATTAACTGTAGCTTTCCAAATTCTTAATTAAATACAAAAATAACTAACTTATGTGACTGTAGGAATTCAAATTATATATTAAGTGCAGTTTAGTATATTTAAAAAAAAAAAAAAATTATTTCAAAACTAACCTAGTATGAAGAGATTCTGAAATGCACAGCCACACAATCCACTGGACTTCCTCAAGGGAAGTATCTAGTGGAGCATCATCATCATGGGCCCTGATGCAAGTTAAATTTTATGTAACTAATTTTTCTCTGTTCCTTTTGGCCCATTCCCCTCTAAGCTCAGAACTGTAGTACAGCAGTATCATCTGCACCATAGGATAATCATCTGAATGATTTATCTGTAACTTGAAATCATCGTGGACTGATCAACTTTTCGTAGACTGTCAGCATTTCCTGTGGTTATTCTAATCAGTCAATATTTTTATCAGTTGTAATTTTACTGTTTTATGTGTTGACATTTTGGTTATTGCATTATGACTTTTGGTAATTTGATTACCCACTGCTAATGAATGAATACACATTAAAAAGTCAGTCATATTTTGAAAATTTCAAAAAAGGATTTCTTTCATGCATGTAATGATTTATCTGTTCTCCATTTGTGGCTTACTGACACTCAGATTGTATTCAGTTTTTTGACATATATTTCATAGCACATTACACACCAAAATTTTATAATAACCTTATTTATACTTTCTTTTAAAAAGTGAAAATAATTCTCATTTTTCACTTATCTTAAAGAAAAAAAAGAATGAGGGATAAGACTGGCAAAACAAGCTAGTCAATTACTGGGCATCCCTATACACCTGATCCACTGAACAGAGAGCCAATCGTTTAGAAACTTGTAACTATGTTGCATGGGATGCCCTCGTGTGAAAGTAATTAATACTGGTGACTATTCTTTTCAAAAAGAATGGGCTGTACACTTTTTCAACACCAACAGAAAAAAAATAGAGTGGTCATAAAGTCTAAAATCACTATAAACATTTTATTTTAAAACAGTTACAGTATGTGCTCAAAATGGCTACTACCCGTTTTAATTTTAAATGATATAGCATGTTTCTTGAATATTTTCAAACATGTCAGCATTGATAGATGCTACTGCCTCTTCAGTTCTTGTCCTTAAGATGTTGCAAGCTTATAATTTTTAGAGAATAAACCTTTAACTTTAAATAATCCCCATTCAAATAAGGAAATTTCTGAGCCCATTCCAGTACTCCTCTTCATCTGATCTAGTGAGGAAAATTTTACTCCAACCAGTGTTGAACAAAAAGTGCATAATGCAGTGGTGCACCATTTTGTATAAACAAGTCAAGTTTTCCTCCCAGGCCCATTAAGGTGACACATTAACTCATTACCTAATATGTAAAGTAACTTGTTGATTGCTGGAATAAGCTGCCCTCACAGGTGGTTGAGGCTGACAGTTTGATTAAATTCAAAGGTCAACTGGATAGTTACCTGTGTGAGGAGGGAAGCATATAATTTGTATTTTCTTATCTACTTTTTTTTTTGTTTGTTATTTTTGCCAGTGCAGCAAAAAGCCTGTGGCTTCCTTGCACTATATGGCAAATACTATTACCCCTCTCTGATCTGAAAGAAAAATAACCTAACAATGTTTAAATTCCATACACTACAACAAAATATTCAGTTTCTCCGCTCTTTCTTTGCTACTTCCCATATACACAAGTGGGGATTTTCCTGCAACCAGTAAAAACAAGTTTGTTTATTTACCTGTCCATTTGCATAAAAGTTGTCCTTGTCAAAAAACACTTCCTTCAGCAAATCAGTATTATTATCAATTTTGTCTAAAAATCACATACACATTTTTCTCTATTTATTTGAATCATCTTCTGAAAGTATGAGTTTGTGTAGGAGAAACTTCTGTGCATGGAAGACTTTATGACCTATACTCTTTGGAATATCCAGTTCAGCAGCCATGTGCCTAATTGATTTTCCAGGACTTGTGTGCCACTGTGCCACAATTGCTTCTGGAATTTTTTCTGGTATGCTGAATAAGGTTTACCAGTAACTAAATAAACCTCATTCAAGCATACCATTTTTCTTTAATTTTTTTATTTAGTTTTGTGCTGCAGATTGACATCAGATTTTTTTCAGATGGTTGTTACTGAACTCTGAAAATATCTCTCTCTGTATCCATCCTTGAAGTCCACACAACAGAATAATTTATACACATGGCTGTAAGCTTAATGGTATGATTATTACATATACACAACACAAACGTGAAACAAAAAGGAAAAATTATGAAATTGATGTAAACTGATTTCATTTAAATCAGTTTACATCAGGAAAAAGGTCTTGTGCACAACATGAATCTAAAGAAATAAAGGCTTTATTAAAATATACAAATAAAATAAAATAATATGTATATGATTAGAAAATAATGCTTAAGCATCAGGAATTGTAACAATAAAAATTTCTTGCAACAACTTTAATAAAATATAATAAAGACAAGAATAAAAGAAGAATAGAACTGATAAAATAATAATAATAATAATAAAACAGAAAAAATACACAAGTAAAAGGATAAAATAAATAAGATCAGTTCAGAACAGATAAAAGTAAATAAATATAAATAAAAGCAGTTACAAAAATTTTAAGATAGGGTGCCTCTTAATCAACTTGTTTTAACAACTTTATCAAGCTTCTTGTAGCCACTTTTATTTACTTTAACTGTTCTTAACTAATCTTATTGATTTTATCTTTTTAACTGTATATTTTCACCACTTTTATTATTATTATTATTATTTTATCAGTACTTATTTTTGTTCTTTACTTTGTATTTATTACAAAGTTGTAATAAATACAAAGTTGTTATCAAAGTTGTATCAATTGTTGCAAGGAGTTTTTTTTATTGATAATATATACAGTTAAAACTCAATAGATTAAAAGCTAAAAACAATAAACACACAGACATTGTTTATGATCAGTTTATGCTGGTTTCGCACTACGGATATCCTGTACATCACATTAGAACTATCCCTAATATGTTCAACATAACCATACATATTTGCATCACCCCCATCTGAATATTATTATCTATTAATCTTTCCAGAAACTTAGGGTGCTGCCTGATCACAAAAACAAATTTTAAACAGTAGATATTATCGTCATCATCAGAAAGTGGATCTAATTAACTGACAACAAAACTGATAAAGTTTTTGACCCATCTTCTGCTTATTTTATCAGAAACCATGGTGTACTGCAAATTGTAACTTGGAATTGGCCTGCCCTGTGTTCTTGACCTAACCATTAGGTCCTCTAAATTTTTGGGCACCTCCATTGCTGCAGAACTGGCAGTATTTTAGTTACATCACCTGCAAAATTGCCACTGCTTATTACATGAAAGAGGTTATGAACTTTTTGATATCATGACTTCTGTCTCACTGTTGTTCTCAAGTTGGTACCATAGTTTTTCCATCTTTTTTCAAAAGCACCATTTTTCTCCATCTTTTTCTTTTCTTTTCACAAAAAAAATAGTAAAATTCCAAATTAAGAAATTTTAATTTTTAAAGAATTCACAGAATTTTTTAAAAATTCACTTTCTAACATCATTACTTTCATTAATGAATACAACTGTGATAAACACCCAAGAATGGTTTGCCATAATTGTTCAAAATTAGCCATAAAAACTCAACTCACATTCATGCTAGTCCATGCACGCGCATGCGCACACTTCAGGTTTTTCGTTCTTATGCAATGCATACAATATGCATGCATTTCTCTGTGTGATGTTTTTCTTAAACTGTCTGGAAACAATTTTGCCAATCCAGTGGCAGAAGGATGGGTGTATACCCTTTAGAAATGATTACATTTATTCATAAGTTGGCCTAGAGTAACCAATATTGTTTTTAATCAATATAATTAAAAATTATATTAGTTATGGTCAACTAATGGATATACAGTCATTAATAATGAGCATAAGTCAAAGCGACACTGGAGGGACAAAAGTGTTACCACATAGTTCAAGACAGAAAACATAAAGTAGAGGCATTATTTTTTTAAACTATTTCAATACCTGCACTGAAATAGCACTCCACTTCTTTAAAAAATTGTAGGAAACAGGAATGAAAATCAATCAATTATGGTGAGAAGATGTGAATGGATCAATTTCTCACATTGTAAAGTTGAATATCAACAGTTCCATAGCATAAAAAGTGCTAACCAATAGGATATAATGTGTGTGTATATGTGCATGGGGGGAAGAAAAAATAGTCACATGCAGAAAAGGCCATGTAAAGTAATCAATGAAAAAAAAAAAAAAAAAGGAGTTTTTAAGAACATAAGGAAAACAAATTAAACAGGTTGATTAATGTACACAGTGCATTAATGTACACCTTTCAGCACATTAGCAAATAGTAATACATGATTTATAGCAAAAAAAAAAGAGCAAAAAGCAATAAGTTTTACATATCATTAGTTATATTATGCCTTTGCATAATATAACTAATGCCTTATATTATTTCTATGCCTTTGCCACATTTCCCATTTATTCCTCCAACTAACAGATGGCAACAAAAATCATATCCAGTGCTTCAGCTACAATGTGTGGATAGCCTATGCAATATGTATGAAAAAAAAACTAAAATAATAATTGTTGGGTTTCTATAGGTCAAATTTTGATGAAATTTAACCAATAGAAATATTTTACTATTTCATTTTGGCAAAACAGAGTGAAATGTTATTACATGCAGATGGACAGACAGAAATAATAACCGTCAGATTTCTATTGGTCTGACCTTAATGAAATTTGAGATGGATTTCTATCGGTCTAACCTTAAATGAAATTTGAGTGGCAAGATCATATTAATATCAAATTAATCTATACTCTATATAAAGTACAAATTTAACAGAATCAGACCTTTCTAGTGAGAGTCCCAGCTTTTATCAGAAAGGCCTGAAAGTTCATTACGCTAGAGCTTTCCAAAGTGGGTGCCACATCAGAGTGTTGCTAGATTCTGGCATCATCATTTTTGCTTTCATTTCCTTTCACCGCATATACTGATATAACTGACTGATAAAAGTACAATTATTGATTAATACATTAAAAATTCACAGTATTCATTTCTTCACATGGTTCATACTCTGCAACCTGTGAACCCTGGACATTTTGTTTACGCTAATAACATATGCAGTAAATTTAAGATGGACTTGGGTAAGCTAGTGCTTAGTGTATATATATATATAGCAAGATGTTCATTTTAAAAATAAATCTGCATTATATTTATTAAGTACAACACTATTAAGTAATAAACATTGATATTGGTGTAATTGTGTTAGGGTTCTGGATGTTACATAACTAGAGGAAGTGACAGTTTTGCATATCAAGTGTTCAGTTTGTGTTTGAAGTTGCATTCATCATTGCTAGTTAATAAATGTTGCGCTGTGTACCATCAAGCAGCATGTTCTTTTAGTGAAATCTTACTTGGAAAAGAAGTCTTACAGTGAATGTCAACAAAAAATCTCAATTATCCTTCAACAAATTTGAAGGATAATTGAGATTTTTTTCATTATAATGCAGTTTATTGCATTGCTAGAGGAAAATGAGAGAGACATATGGCTCCAACAGAATAGGACAACCTGCCACACTGCATGTTTAACCACTGAAATGTTGCACGAGTTTTTTTGGGAATCAAGTGATACCACAAAGACTTTGGCCATTTTGGTCTTCTGATTTAACATCCCAAAGACTTCTTTTTATGGAGGTTATTAAAGTAGAAAGGTTATGAAAATAATCCACAAAGCAAGCACTGAAAATATAATCAGGTGAGTATTGACACAAACTCTTTGTTGTGTGTGTGCCTTCACTGCAGTCAGTAACATCAATGAAGCATGCTTGATACAATACCATACATCTTCCCTCTCTCTCTTACTCTTGCTTGCAAGAGTTTGGCCCAAAACAAAGGAAACTGCATACCACTGAATTTTCCATAAACTTAAAAACAAGGTCAATAAGGGTGAGGGGTCACATAATTATAAAATTCATGGTGATGTGGGGTGGTGTCAAATTACTTTATTTTCTGGACAATAAGATACACCCACATTTTAAGTAAAAGCTTTGATTTACACTGCTTTAGTAATGTTTTGCTTTAATAATATTTTTATTTTTTTATTTATTTATTTTTTTTAATTATATAGAGTATGTTATAGAATTTGTGTTTTGAATATACATACAATAAAATATTTTTTTCCAAAATTTGCTTTTAATGTAATTCTCCATTATTATTTCCACACCTGGCATTGTTTAATTTGTTCTGTTGGTGTCAGATGATGATTTTCTATTTGGTCTACTCCTCATACATGAATACTTGAAAGGGTTTGTTAATTTCAATATTCAATTGAATGAAGTTGGCCACGGTCTACTGAAATTACAGATTCGAGTAACTCCACATTTAATTCAGCAACCATCCTCTCCGTTTCCTCTGTTATGTGTGAGCTCTAAACAGGTCACAAAATAAAAGAGCTAGCTTTTTCAGAAGGCCACCAGGACATTCTGATAATGTCTCTCACCACAGCTAGGGGTATCATAAATTCCAACATATAACCCAATTTTGAAGCACTTGAAAATTATCTAAAATTTTAAGATTAACTTATATGCCGAGTATAAATTCTGCAGCTTAAATTAAAGCATCTGCTCAGAGTTAGAAAGACATAAATTAATATCAATATATTTACACTTTATTACATATATATTTTTACACAAATACATGATCGTCCTCACTTGTAAAATGAAAGCAATTTTTGGATTGTATCAGAAGTTATGCTTTTGGTTACTTTTCAGTCCTTGAAAAGTAAACGTCTGGGATTGTCAATTTCTTATTGCAAACACACTTCCATATGAGTTATTGTTTATAGTGAAACCAATCTGCACTATAGCACTAAACAGGCAAAAGGAATGGCTCATTATGTAATCAAAGAGCCTCTCATGTACACATGTAGCATCAATAAGACGAATGTCACATTGTTAACTGTGCTTGTGAGTTTTGTTTTTTGTGACATTCTATACAAAGGAGTACTTAATGCTTTCTTTAGAGTTTACTGTGTTTGTTTGGTTTTTAGGAGCATTAGCAACTAAGGCAATATTGCTCCGGGGATATGCGGTGGTCATTCCCTGACCATTCCGCATCCTCCATATTTTGTGGTAACGGGCTCAAACCTCGGTCTGTGTAAACTTGAAAGAGCACAAGTAACTGAATTAAAAAAGTGGATAGCAGTTCATAATGCAGATTTTATTGTAATACACTACATTGTGGAATGAAAAAGAAAACTATAAAAAGGAATCAACGTATATGAAAAATATATGATTAAGTGCAAATTTACAAGGTAAAAAAAATAGAAGCTGACTTACATGCCAGAATATACAGTAAAGGCATCACTGCATGCATCTAGTATACCTTCAGATTGTAAGACCATGGGAATTTTAGGCAACATTTTCCAAGAAAACAGTTGTGCCTTATGGTTTGGAAAATACAGTATTTATGGAATATATATAGTGTGTAAGCATCAGAAAAGCTTGGAAAGAACTGCTGTTGTCAGTAGTCATGGTTCATGCATCGATACTTATTGCTGGATGTCTACTTAATACCATTTCAGTCAAATGCTATAGCAAAACAAGATCTACAGATCTGAATTCAATTGAATGCTTTAATTCCCTTTGCATTTGTTTTAGTACAGTACGATGTTGAAACATTTCATGGATCCTACACGCAGGGGCGTTCCTAGGGTATGTGGTGCCTGGGTGCGAATTGCAATTTGGCACCACTTTAAAATTTTCTTCATATGTGTATGTAAGTGTCAGGTTTTCAGGTGCCCCTTAAACATTGGTACCTGGTTGCAGTGCACCCCTTGCACCCTCGGGACGGCCTGCCCCTGCCAACACAGAAGAACTTTTTTCTGTACTGTTTGAATGAAAACATGAAAGGAACAAAGACAAGGTAAGGGGGAAGCAAAAGGCAAAGAGAACTTATATTTGCAGTCTTAAGGTAACAGTGCAATGGTAGATTTAATACAGATTTACTGTTAATTTGTATATAATTTTATAGATTTACTATAAAAATATATTAAAGAGAATTATCCATTTGTGGCCATTTTATAGGCTAAAACTTGGTTATAGAAATTAACCCACACATCCACTTTTGTGATGTGAGTGTTGTTTTTTTTTTTTTTTTTGCTTGGTTTTTTTTTTTTGAATTATTAATGCCATTATTATATAAATATCCTAGTTTTAGAATGATTATCTTATTATGGGACACAAAAAAATTAATATGAAATATTCATAACTTCCTAGACTATAAGCTAATTTCTGTAATCAAAAAATCCCTACACGAGAAATGAGTTAAAGATATATCTTTATTGCAATCAGTAACATTAATGAAAGATGACTGATACAATACCACCGTATCAAGCATCTTCCCATTTAAATGTCTAATGCAGTTAAATATATGAAAATCCTCTTATTAATAGATAAAGAATATGTTTAATATTCTTATTTATGAATATTGAAATTCATATTTTTGGTTTGTAATTGAAACTAAGAAAAGAACTAATGATATGTTTAGGTCATAGTCATAAACATCTCATTATTTCCTTACTCATAGACAAAATAGGTTTATTTTAAGCTCACTTCAGATCAGTAGAGTTATTAATCACATTATGCAAAATGCATTTCTTGGTTTATCTTGTTTATAGGCTACCTTATAAGAAATTAAAAAAACAACAAACACAATTCTAATTCATATTGCAAAGTGTAAAGATTCAATGAACTATTAATATCATTAACTATATGTTTTTATTTGTAATTGTTTTTCGAAGGTAACATTACAAAGCTAACATTACATAACCTGTTAAGCATAAAAGGAAACAGATTTTGTAAAAGAAAAAGTTATTAAATGTAATAATTTAATACCATTAAATATTGGTTGTAGTTCCTATATTGAAGGTTTCAGTCCTGAACTGCAATAAGAAATGTAATAAAAAAAAATTTAACACTATTTTATTATATACAATAAACTTTTCTATGTAAAAACTGATCTGTACAAAGTTCGTATGAATGAAGTGATGTTGGAGTTCATTATTTTGAAAAAATAATTAATCCATTTCACCATATAAAGAATATTACTTTCCTCAGTCACATTTTACTTTGTGGAGTTAATATGCTAAACCATCATAATAGATAGGAGTGATGTTTAGATATTCTGATATGAATTGTTTTTTAATAAGAAACATCATACTACATTAAGAAAATATAAAAATTAAATCAGAATGAATAATTATATGTGACCTTTAAAATTCAGTATTATGAAGTTGTAATGCCAATAGAATATTCAATGTTAACCGAGTTCTTACCAATTGCCAAAATACTATTGCTATTCCTTTGACAAGCTATTCAGCATCTTATATGTCTTGTATCTTATATGTTTAAAAAACATTTTGTTTTGACACAATTTTAATGAATGAAATGGATACTTTTCTAGTAGACTAATTCATTGTGAATTCAGTTTTTCTTCTTTGTTGATACCATTCCATTACTTTATTTTTAATAATCAGTTACCATCCTAATGGGACCAAAATTACTTTTTTAATTCTAATTTATAATGAGTACAGATGGCTTCATTTTTTCTGCTAACTACAGTTTATATGTAATTTTTCTTAAGGAAAAAAATTGAAATTTTCTTTACCCAAAAATTTGTTCATACTGCTTATGCATAATGAATAATATTTAATTCAGAAAGTTACTAAAAAATTTTAACTGTCAGCATTAATACCAACAAACTAGAAATGATTTTGATTAATTACTATTAAAGAAAAGTTCTGTGATGTCATGGTGTTACTGAAGGCAAAAATGATTCTCATATTAGATGATGTAAATATAAATATCAGAAAATTATTCTTTAAAAAAAAAGGGGGGGGTACAAAATTTGTTTTCAAAATGGCTGTAATAGACCTTACTTCTAATTGATCCTTTATTAATAAAGAAGGAGTGGGCAAATTATTAAAGGAATTTTTTTTTTAGATAAAATAAGTTTAACTCATTGTTTTTCCCATTCCTTCTAATAATTATTTCCAGTCCCTCCAAACCCTTAAGGGTTTCTTACCCCCAGTGGGAGTACTATGAAATATCTGGTGTAGTGGTATCAACTTCTAAAATCTAAAATTTCTAAAAAAACAGAAATCTGAAATAAAAAAATTGCAATTCTGGTTTGTCTTGATAAGCATCCATTGGCATTTTTGATGTCACATTGTGCCACTAATCTGTTGAGAGATTGTGTTATTAATTTCACTACATTTGAAAAGAAATTCTTTGTTTACTGGACACTAGCTACAATTGCCAAATAAAAATGACATTTATCACATTAATCATAAAATGTCTTATTACAAATAATAATATTAACATCTGAATTGAAGATGTAATAGTGTTCATGTATATTTGATAACTGTAAAAAGAAAGAATGTTTAGTAATATAAAATATTTCTATTGCAATTTGCATATTAAATTATGCTGATAATAAAAAATCAAATGCTGAATCCAGAAGGAAATATGAGAACAGTCCTTAAGTTTAAATAATGTTATTTTTGTATTATGGATTAACTCATAAGTATGCAAGTGTTTTAAAATGCAGAATAAATTGAATTCTGCATTTATTTATTTATTTATTTTATTTTATTTATTTTTTTTGTCAGCTGAAAGCAACAATAATGTTTATTTCTCAGTGTGCACATTAGTTATTTTAAATTTGCACATTCCTAATAATATGAGGTACTGTTTATTTATTTATTTTTTTTTTTTTTTGGCAAATTTAGATGAGCATAATGGCATATGTATGAATGAAACCTGCATCTCAGAGACTTCATTGTGCACTGTTAATATACAATAGTACAAAAAACTATGCAAAACAAAAGCAATCCAGTAACCAACAAATGGTAGAATTTTTAGGGTCACATAATGCAAGCTTCAGAATTTTATTATTATTATTCTTTCATTCTTCCAAGTAAATAAATTGACAGCTAAAAAAAAGTCAGTATAATAATACCAAATGATTTTATTAGGAATATAGCTATTTCTGCTTACCTGATTGGTCAGTTGACTGGCTAGAAAATTAGGTATATACCCTAATTACTCTGAGTTAAATAAGTTCAAGTGTACCCCTAAGTCAATTCACAGAACTGATTGCATCTACTAGTCATCTGTTCTGAACATGAAATATGAAAATTTAGTTAAAAATACATAGGTAATAACTTGTAATAATTATTATAAATTATTACCCATTTAGGTAATAATTTGTTCTTACAAAGCTGAGAACAGAAGTCTCAAAGTAGCACATAGTTCAATTAGAGAAATTGGACTATGTGTTACTGAGTTTCTATTAGTGATTTTATCAGTAATAGAAACTCAGTTATGCTGGATTTGTTACTATGTTTATATGCTACACACTCCAGGAATTAAAGTGTGATACAGTAAACAAATACTATTACTGTAATTAGGGATTCATTCAGATTTAATAAGATTCACAATAGTATACAAAAAAACTAACTAAATAAATAAACAAAACAGAATAAAAATCATAAAAGTTGTTTCAGTTTATTTCAAATGCCTACATTGAAATAAATTGAAACTGTACCCAGAAATTAATATAATTTTCTTCTTATGTATTATATTTTTAAGATTTTTATGCAAGTTTTGTTTAAAACTTAGAAAGGAAAATGAAGTAATAATAATTTCACTTGCTGTTATTATAATTAATAGACTTGATTAAGTAAAATTTTTATCTTATGAATGAAAAGGTCTAAGCATTCTTCGGGTAAAATATATATCTGCAACACAGACACACATAGTTATAAATTAAGTAAAAATATATATTTTGCAAAACTAAAACATTGTGTGAACTGTGTACACGATACTAACCTGAAGTGTTCCTGGTGATAGAGGGTGTTGTTATTTGTTTGTTATTTGGTTTTTAGGAGCATTAGCAACTAAGGCCATATTGCTCCGGGATATGAGGTGGTCATTCCCTGACCTTTCTGCATCCTCCGTATTTGGTGGTCACGGGCTCGAACCCCGGTCTAATCAAGAAGCGTGTGCTACGCACTGCTGCTCCTTCCCACCTGGCTACGGAGGCGCCTAATAGAGGGTGTCTTCAAATTTTTATTCACCAACCAGAAAATGTGCACACTGCAGTAGATGGCAGCATAATTGCAAAAATAATCACACAGTGCAATTTGATATTCTGCATCATGAGTTGTTGCAAAGTGGACAGACTTTTTTCAGAAGTCACCATCAAAGTCATCTATTGCAAAGTTATAGAATTTTATATGACATGTTATAGAATTTCCTTAAGAAAATAACAAACTGCAGATAAAAATACTTTTAATGCTTACTATGAACAAAATCACAGGTAAAAATACAGGAAAGTAATACATAGCTTTCAGACAGGGGAGTGTCCTTCATTGGTTGTGACCATTAATGCAAATATACAGAACACCATGTGTGTGCCATGACAGTCATATATAGTGAACTGCATGCTACAGGTAACAATTAGCTGTTAAAATGGAATGCTTGCAGTTGTAGCTGTAATGCCTGGGAACATTATAAATGCCAACATTTATCAGCCAAGAGGATGGTCATCTCAGTAATGGGATGGACACAACATTCTCTGTTCCGGTTAAAAGAACTGTTACAGCACAAGATGTACAGGGATTCCAACCAGACACAGCAATGGTAATGGCAGGACTGATCAATAATCATGACATCGTGGCTTGGATCAATGTTGTGCTGGGTTGACCATAAGTGCTCAGCAATGGCTGAGTGCTCCATGTCCGAGAAAGCTATCCGTTTAGCACTCAGCCATTGCTGAGCACTTCTGGTCAGCAATGGCTGAGTGCTAACCCAGCACAACATTGATCCAAGCCACGATGTCGTGATTATTGATTGGCTCCGCCATTACCGTCACCACGTCTGGTTGGAATTGCTGTACATCTCATGCTGTAGCGGTTTCTTTAATTGGAACAGAGGATGTCATGTCCATCCCATTACTGAGACGACCATCCTCTTGGCTGACAAATACTGGCATTTACAAAGTTCACAGGCATTACAGCTACAACTGCAAGCATTCTCTCCTAACAGCTAATTGTTACCTGTTTGTTTGTTTGTTATTTGGTTTTTAGGAGCATTAGCAACTAAGGCCATATTGCTCCGGGAATATGCGGTGGTCATTCCCTGACCTTTCCGCATCCTCCATATTTGGTGGTGACGGACTCGAACCCTGGTCTAATCAAGAAGCGTGTGCTATGCACTGCTGCTCCTTCCCACCTGGCTACAGAGGCGCCTTTGTTACCTGTAGCACACAGTTCACCATACATGACGGTCATGGCATGCTGTATATTTGCATTAATGGTCACAACTGATGAAGGATGCCCCCCTCCCCTGTCCAAAAGCTATGTATTACTTTCCTGTATTTTTACCTGTGTTTTTGTTCATAGTAAGCATTAAACATATTTTTACTTGCAGCCTGTTATTTTCTTTTCTTTCCGTTTTGCTCTGTGGCACAATACTTTATTAAATATGAAAGAGCAAATAGGCCTTTTTGCTTTTACCTCCTACTCAATGAAAAGGATAACTCACTTCACCCCCCCTCCCTGCCCCTATTTAGTTATGATCTTACATTCATTAGCCCCCTATAACAGTTGTTTCCACTCTTAGCACTAAAATCACCTACACTAATTCTTTTACTATGCAAAATATGACATTGTAAAAGAATTGCTGTAATTACACAATGAACAGAAACATTGGCCTCTAGAATCAAAACATGCCAAAACAATAACTGCCTCTTATAAAACAGGATTTGGGCTTCGGGTTGCATATCATTTTGTATTCTTTCTGTTAACGACTGACAAACTGATTTAAAATAACTTTATTAAAATAAAATATACATGAGATATAAAATATAAGTTAAACTGGTATAAGATAAAAATGTTAAAATACAGGTATAAATAAATGAATATAAAAGAATCAAAATACACCCAGTTTATCTGAATTGGCTTCTATGATTCCCCCTTTCTCTTCCAAACCAGTCCACACAAGTGCTACAACTAGTCAGTATTCTTTTACTGTCCAACCTCAAACTCATAAAACTAACATTTCTTTCTCATTTATTCCTTCAAATTCCATTTTCTGGAACCTCCCCTCACACACATATTTCCTGAAAATTGCAGTCTATAGAAATTCAAGTCTAATGTCAACAAGTAACTTCTTTCATCTTCTTAACCTTCAACCCACACAGTATTAAGTACTATAGGTTCTGATACTTTTCTCATTTGGGAGTTTCATTGAAAAAAAAAGTGGCCACAACAGGAACAGTTTTTCCCACAGATCTCGACTGACATGGTTTTAATACTTGCAGTAAATTCTTGCTAAATAATTATTTTTTTAAAACTTTAAAAATTGAAAATTAAAAGTTGAAATTTCTGTTGTTTATAGCAGGCCACACATGAAATAGTTTTATCAGTGATTTAATCCAACAAATCTGGACTATGTCAGTTCAGGCTTGCAGGGAATATTACCTGTGGCTGCCATATGTCACAGACATCTTAAAAAGGATATAAATGAATGATTTTATGTAATTATTTCAAGTTTGCAATTTAGTTCAACATGGGATTCAATTTAGTTCAACATAAAAATAATTTATTAATTTATTTTTATTTTCACATTAAAATGTTAATTTCACTGTGTTTTCTGGATTACTTTGTAGTGCTGGAATAATGTCAAAGTTTCATGCAATAAACATCTCTGCAAACTTAAATTTGTTAGTAATTAACAGTATAACATTTCTATTTTGTGGTACCAAACTATTTTTAAAATTTTAAGCATAATTAATAAGCTTTGTTTCATTAAAACTAATGAGTATTTCTAGTGGCCCAAAAACACAGAATTTTTTTAAAAAAAGAATTATTAAAAAAATAACAAATAATAAACTTAAGTATTGCAATCTACTAATAAAAGATCAAGCATTAGTGTCATGTAAGTACAATTCAAAATAATAAATACTTTTCTCAAAACTTAAGGTTAAAGTTCATCCCCTGTCAGGCAATGCTATACCATTCTTGTTATAAAAGTGGGCCATCCTACTACTGGGTTAAGGAAGGTTCTTTGGACCCTCCCCATATAACCCTCTTTCTGCTACAGTTACTTTTTACAAAATTAGCTGTTCTTACTGACTAGGTGTATAAACTCAGAATATTCTAGCCTTTAACAAGCCAGTGATTTCAACAGAACTTGCTATTATAGCCCTAGCTTCTCATGCACCAATATGGAAGTGAGTTACATATGGTTAACAATTTAAAATCTGTCATCCTCAGGGACTGAGTGGTGTTGTATTTTAAAAAAATTTTCAATTTTCAGGGCAGTATATCTGGTGGTTGAATAGTTTTGGAGAAGTCATTTCAGTGAATATTGATCACTAAAAACTGAACTTATATCTATAAGCATTAAAGGGGCTCACATCTGGTGATTATGGGCTTGGCATACCCAGGGTCCCAAGCTAGATATCATTCTTCTCTTTCTTAGTGATTCCCTTTTATTTGTACTTGCTTCTCTCTCAGGATAACACAGAATGTTGCAGCATAAGCCTCAGGCTTCTTTGCACCATATGGCTAATAATATTGACTGTGAAAAAAAAAAAGTTCTGTTTATACTCTGGCACAACAAAAACCACCTAAGTCAGAAGAATTTACAACTAATCATTTTGACTAAGAATACAGTTGTGAATAGAGTTGCCACCTTTCACTCAGATACTCCATATTTACAGCCTAATCACTAAGCTTAAACAATAGAGGTTTCAATCATAAGAAAGGAGGCATAATGTTGGGGTCAGAGAATACATTGTGTCCTGACGAAAAGCTTTAGTTTCTTCCTCCATCCAAGAGTTGGGTCTCATCACCCTTGTGAGGGGGGAAAGAAACTGAATCGCCATATCTAACCAAATTCTTAGATGGTAATGTTATCTGTATTTAGTAGTAGTATGGGCTGAACCTACAGTAAGCTCAAACATGTGTACTATTACACTCAGACTTGACCACTCAGCTACATGCTGGTGGTCAAAAATGTAAATAATAGTTTATCTTGTTAAATGTAAACAAATGATAATAAAAAACATGTCATGTGATATAATATCAATTTTAAATGCATGTCTGGTACATTATCAGAGAATATTAATGAATGTGCTTCAGAGAAAAAAATATTTATATTGGAGAATGAAAAAAATAACAGTTCTTAAGGAATAATTATGACAAGGTGCAAACTTTATCAATGACATTTGGATTTTAATAATGTTCTGTGATTTTCATCAACCGGTGAAATACCACCACTTTGCTTATTGGAGGCTTGAAGTGGTGAAACCCATGTTTAGTCTCCAGAGCAAAGTTTCCGGCATCCCCCCTCCTCCCCATACTTCTCCTTCAACCCATGCACGGTACTAAGTACTATAGGTTTTGATACCTTTAGTGTTTGGGGTTTTCATAAAAAAAAAAAAATCAATTTCTCGGACATCATTATTATACAGCACTTGTGTGTGCTGGCGACTAGTTTATCACTTTAGAACTGAAAGCAAAGAGAGAGAAAAAGCCATTATGGACACAGCTGACAAGCTGTGTGACTATTAATAATGGCAGCAAAAACTTTGGTTGTGTGGAATTAAATATATTGTTTATGTACATCAGTGACTTACTGATGTACATAAACAATATAGATTAGTCATAATACAATCAAGTATACATTTTTCCATCTGTGCCCATAATGGAATTTTCTATCTCTCTTTGCTTTCAGTTGTTCTAAAGTGCTAAACTAGTCACCAACACACACGAGTGCCGTATGACCAGCTGCATAGCCATAATTTGCAAGAATTGTTTGCACTAAGCAATGAAGTTTACTGAATAAGCAATAGCACTAAAAGAGAGAAATGTCACTTATTTTGCACGAATTCTTAAAGACAAATGCAACTGCTGATGTGAGTGTCAAAATGCTTTCTTAATATTTCCAGATTGCAAAATGATTTTGTTTGTAATATGTGCCAGATTTAAAAGAACTGTGGATTGTAAAGTATCCAATTTAAAATAATTCCAGATTTTATAGGTTTCCTGTAATATGTTCTTTCTGCCCATCTCAATACTGAGTTTTGGTCGCTCACTGTGCTGACTGTATTTAAAGCATCAACATTGACATGTGACAATTTTCACATAATTACCCCGATTAAAAAAAATTCCTTTATGCCATGTCAATGCAAATGGAGCCAGGTTTCTAATATTTTGGCTGTGCACTATAATATATACTTATTTGTGTCTATCTCAATAACAGTCAGTATCATCCAACATAACAGAACTGTAAAAATAATAACTTTGTCCCCTGCTATAATTTATGTTAGACATATTCAATAACATGATATTCCTAGGTCTTTCTGTTCTTTGCTTATTTTATGTTCTATGCTTCATCCTTGTTACTATGAACCACAGTTCCAGTATTTTCTTTTCTCTTTTAGTTGTCATTAATACTTCGATTGTCATTGCAAGTTAAACGATAAATTTCAATTATACTGGTTTAAAATGGTATGAGAAACCTCTCTGTTATAGATCTGAAAATATAGCCAGTAAATTATCTGATTTATGAATTTTTTTTTTGTTACTGATTCAAACAATCAATATAGTTTTTCCGTAAATGTATTTACGCAGAAAAATTTCATTCACTCTTTCCGGCTAAAATTTATGTTATAAATCGGGTAATTTACTTTACTAGAATTGATGTATACAAAATGAACTGCTTTCAGATTTAACCTGAAATGATTCATATATATATATAAAAAAAAAGGTAAACTGCAGCCATTATCAATCCACTGCAGGATGGAAGCCTCCATAATGATTCATGTTGAGGGAAATGGACCATAGTCTGCCATGCTGGTCCAGTGTGGGTTGGTAAATAGACCGTATTTAGCAGTCGGGGGCTTGAACCCCGGTCTACTCAAAGAGCATGTGCTAGTACACTCCCCTCCTGACCACTCAGCTATGGAGGCCTAACTTAATATAGTATTTATTATTAAACTTTTGGTTTCTTGCATATTCTTACAAAATATGTGAAAAACTTAAAATGCTATTGTAAAAATCCCACACAACACCTTAAGTATAGATGTTTTTACACTACCATATAAAATGATTTTTTAAGACACCACAAAAATTAAATGCAGCTTTTGATGATCTGTATCTAATAAAAGTGATAAACAGTATACAATTATTTAAATTTTTAAATGTAAATAATTATAAATTTCAACTATTTAAATTTCTCTCTCTTAAATATAGTTTCTGAATGAAACCCTAAGAAAATACTTTACAGAAAAAAAAATTTAAATGAACAAATGAATCTTCTATTAGAATAAAAAAAAAAAAAAAAAAAAAAAAAAATGGTACTGTATTACACTTATTCCTCTCTCCTCAAGATTAAAAAAAAAAAAACACTGCAGATCTATAACTTCAAGTGTAAAACAACTAATTTTTTATTTTTATACGTGACGTTGTAATAATACTTCCTTGTATAGTGATATTTTATTTTAATGTTATTGGTGTTCTATATTGATATATATATATATGTAAATAACATCTAGTCATTTAGAATCACATATTTGTTTTGTGAAATTGAGGAATTCTGTTTATAAAACTTAGTACAGTCATATTGGCACTGGTCACCACCACACACAGTCAATTTTAGATGTAAAGGGATTTTTGGTATAGTACCCGATTAGTGTAAAGGAGACCAAATGCTGTCTTTAGTGATTCCCAGTTATTTAAAGTTGCTATTACTACAAAGCAACTCAGCGTTGTCCTCAGATATTTTTTGTTAAATATCATTGTATTATTATAAAATAGTAAATTTCATATCTCTAGTCATTCTCTTTCACTAAGCCCTTTACTTCTAAAACAAACTGTTAATAAATTTCTAACAGTGACCTTGAGTCCATTCTCATGACATTATAGATGAATATCAGTAGTGAAACTGAAATGTGTTTTATGTAAATGTTGGTTTCAAATATTGTAGTGCTTAAGTTACTATTATGTATTTTTGAAAATGCAACTAATACACAGTCACTTGAAATGGCAAAATAACCATTGCAATAATCAACTTTAGGATCACTGTCCCTTACATTTTCTACAATGCTATGCAAACTTAAAACACACACACACACACACACAGTGAAAATAGAAGAAGGATATTTGAATGTGTAGTAATAATTGAAGACCATAATGTTCAAGCAAAATACTTATTTTGCATTTTTGTGAATAAAATGCTTATTTTATATTTTAGAATATTTATACCTTTCCAATATGGTTTCTTTTTACTGCTGGTAATGACATTTTTATTTTTACTTTCCTTATTCTATTGCTGAAAAGGAAGTAAAGCATTTCAATACACATGAAAACATATCTCTCTCCATCTTCCAGAAATTTTTCCCTCGACATGGGAAAGCTGGAAATATTTTGGAAGATACTGTACGTAATATATATATATTCCATTAATTTGTTTTCCTTGTCATATCATATTTTTTTTATTTGCTTAAAAGACATCCATGAAGTGCTGAAATCTGAATAATTTTGTCAAAGATATTCAGTGCGATGCTTTTCAAGCTTCTTGAAACTCAGGTTTTGTTACATTTGTGCAAAATCTGTCAACATTGAAAAACTTTATATTTTATTGGAGAATGTAATGGAAAAATCTGCTGTCATTTAGAAATGAAAAGAAAAGACCTGTCTGATTTAAAACTCAGCTGAAATAGAGAAAGTTGTTCAGTAAAGGTTGGAAAATTTATCTCCAAGTTATTTTAGCAAAATATGCAAGAAGATATTCCTAGTAAATAAGTTTTAAATACCTGCTGTAATCACACAATGCAGAATATAAATTAATAACTTCATCTCTTTTGATGAAATTATGTGCTTAATAGGTAAGCTGTAAATACCCTTATAAACAATGAATCCTCATTAGATGACATAATGAATTTGAATTATTTCCTCAGATTCTGAAGCACTTGAAGAACACTAACAACATTACAAGTGCATACATTTTTCCTAAGTTAGTCTTCTTTGACCTGAAGAAGTTTGAAGATTTTTTTTCAAATCGGAAATCTGCAACAAATGCAGCTTTTTTTTATATTTCAAAAAATTCTAATTGTTTCTAATTATTTCCTATGAAATAATTGCATGCTTTATTGAATTGGAATGCTATAAAAATTCAGAATGCTTTATTTATAATTATTAATATTTACATTATTTACACAGTTGGCCATACATTTTAGAGAACTCTGTCTACTTTATCAGTGGTAGAATGGAAGAATTACTGACAAAGGATTACGTGCTACTTGATACACAGAAGAAAAATGGCTAAAAACTGATCTGCAGTCTTCTAAACAAAGAACACTAATGCCATCTCAAAAGATCCTTAGATTCTTCTGATGGGCTAGAATCTCAAAGCTAGGAAGGTACAGATTTAAATCTATAGGATGTACTGGGCATGTTATGAATTTACACTGTTTCTGATTGTTCTATTTATGGAAATCCTAGAGGTTACTTAATTCTTTGATTGCTAAATAATTTTATCCAATTTGGAGGGAGGCCCTTCACTAGTTAGTTCTAAACACCCCCCCCTTCCTGGATAACATTATTTGGACAAAATCTCTCTACAGATTCCTAGGATCTCAATAAATTATCAAAACTTCTCAAAACAACATACCCAATCCATCTCAAAGACATAATCGAAATAATAATCCATATAAACCAATAAATACCCTTTACTGGGAGTCAGGAGTAAGATACATGTGATGTTCTTGCCAATACAAACTAAATGAGAAATGAAGCTTAAGAAGTCAACCAATACAGTATTTCCTTATGTTCCTTAAAGTTTGACAGCAATATTACCAATTTTGAAATAAATAAAGACTGCATACATATAAAATACACAGATGATGTAGATCAGACTTTGACTATTTCTGTCAGTAATTTTATTTTGCCATTTATGAGGCAAATGAAGCTCTCTGAAATATATGAACTTGTAAATGATATAAATATTAACAATTGTTAGAACATCTTAGATTTTTATAATCCATTATTTTGCAGTTATTATAGTTTTATAGATAAACACACCACACTGCATTTTTTTCATATGCTAGGCTAATTTAAATGCTTTAACCTGCAGTCAGGCATGCAGGGTCTCCATCAGCCTACCTTCAGAGTTTCAGAAATTTCATGTTTTTCACCTACTCAGTCTACACAACTGAAACGCTCAATACCTTTCAACAAAAATGTTTTATTTGATTTCGTTGCTGAAAATTCCAGAAATCTCTATTAATTATCATGCAAACAGGAAAAATGTAGGATCAAGGAAAAAATGTAGGAACCTATTCTCAATATTTAAATTCGGAACAGGTTTCAACAAGAATTTAAAATCAGCAGTACCTCTTGTGGTCCAAATGTAATTGAATGTGAGAGATACTGCTAATTTATTAATTTACTTCAATAGTTATTGAACCAAGCACACACTCTTTACATCTTATGGCAGCATATCTAATTGTTGCATGCACTGGTTTCGCATCAAGAAAGATCTTGTTGGCATTCAATAGTTGAATCATATGGTATTTGTCAATTGTCATTTCACCTCCTGTCAGCCAAGATAAGGGAGATAATATTCAAAACTCTGAAAGGAGGAGGTGATGAAAAATGTCTCAAGTACTGCAAAGAGCACATTTATTTTCAAAAAAATAATTTAAAATGTTTTTAATATAAAAATATGAATTTTTCACAGTTGTGTCATAACAAATTGAAAATGAAGGTGGAATCAAAAATTGATGAATTTTGAATTATTTCAAAGTTATAAATGGGGTTACTTCTTCAAAGTGCACACATGGTTGTCAAAAATATTAGTGTGAATACCAATTATGGATTAATTACAGACCTAAATATTAAATTAATTTTAATTGGAAAAAAAACAGTGCTGTGTAGTTGGTTTATTTCTGCATTTCCTATAGATTCTACATTTTTAAATACCTGCCTACATTAATAATCATATCTTTCAATAACTCTATTATCAGTAAGTTATTCCCCTTGGTCTCTGTGCTGAATTAAACTGCAAGCTATATATTTTGCAAATTGGTGTTTATCTTAAGTATGAAAAAGCCTTTGCTATTTCAAGAAATGGTGATAATCAAAAATGAGCATTTTAAACTGCTACCACTTCTAGTAAGGTGAAAGACATGAAGCTTGGCTGCTATCTACAGCAACCATCTTCAGTAAGATTAGCGAAATTGTAAATATCATTTCACAAAACATTTTCAATCAGTTCTGCAAAACTGACTTTGATCAAGCAGATCAATATGTAAAACGATCCATCACTGCAGCCCACTTTTTGAGCCTGTGTAAATCTTCTAATCATGATTTTAATAAAACGAATAATATTTACAAAGTTCTTCAAGAAAGAAGAGGTATACCTTAGGTAGATACTCTTGAAAGGCTCCCATGTTAAACACATAGCCATATTGACTTCTGCAGAAGTGGTTAGGGCATTTTCCAATTATAAAATTGTCTTTGTTGCCAATAAAAAATTACTCCCTTTAAGAATTTAATGATGCATTTAATGTGCAATTAGGAAAATCTGCTCAACATATATTGTAACACAGACAGTAGTTGTGTATAATTTTTGTGTTGTGTTGTGTTTGATTGCATAATGGACATATTCTCGCAATTATTGCATAATTATTAAGAATTTGGTGAATAATAAACATATCATTCAGGAATTTTTTAGTTTAAAAATTTTGGTGTATAAATGCGCGTATAGTTTTGAAGTTTTTTTGCTTGAACATCTGGTCACAACCCTTAAAGTGGAAAATATTATTATTACAATGATTTGTAATAATGGCATTAACTGTAAAATATTCTTTCAACCCTTTTTTCTTGTTTTTTTTTTTTTTTTGCAGTTTAAAATCTTACACCATGAACTAAGATGAAACCACAATCTAACCAAAAATAATTTTCTACACTTTTTAATTATAACTGGTGTGAGAATTAATTTGAAATTAATTCATCTGCAGTATACAGCTGGTGATCACAAACTACTAATCATTGTTAGAGAATTGCCCATCTTAAAACAATAAAAAAGTAATATGATTCAGTGCAGTAACAAGAAATTTTTGTGCCTGAAGCTACCAAAAAACATTGCTCTCCCAAATCATGACTTGCACTATGACACTACTGTACCAAACTGTATCTCTCCTTGCCTTTGGTGTGCCTCTGCTTTGATCCCTATAGCTGTGACCCTACGTACTATGTTCATGTTATCATTCCAAGATAGTTAAAAATCTACATAAATTCCATACATAAAAATAGGGCAAAATTTGACACAAGGGGAAAAAACTAATAAATTTAAAGTAGATTAATGTAAATACTTATAAAGATAATAATTAAGTACATTTAAAGTTTGTTTTCCTAAAAAAAAAATAACCAGTTTTAAATTCGTGTAATAATTATCCATTATTGGTTAACATAATCTAATTCACAAAATGAATCACTTGTATGTATTTTGAAATGGACTCAGCCCTTTATATAAATGAAATAGCTATGGCAAGGGCTCCCAAAACTATGGAGTGCATTTGGTTTATTTTTTGTTGGTGGGTGGAGACATGCCATTTTATTTCATTATTTCATTCCAGTAATTTCATAAATGTTATTTCAGTCTTTGAGATTAAATGCATTATTAAAATACATATTAATTTATAAAAGTGTTTATGCCCGTAACTAAATGTTATGTCAAATCTATTTATTTGTACTTGTTCTGGGGGGGGGGGGAGTGAAATTTATAAAAAATTTACATGTAAATACCATGAAATTTTCTTATACCATTTAAATATTAAGATGTTTATTTAGCTAATAATTAAATCCCTATACATTAAGCTTAATGTATAAGGATTTAGTTATTAGCTAAATAAACTATCATAATATTCACATGATATAAGAGTGGTCATTATAGAAAGCTAGATTTCATTGAAAACCACCACATAACATCCCCCAATAATATATTAAGTTGTTTTTTTTTTTTTTTAAATCTCAACATAAAAATTAAAAAACCAGTAGTTTGGTAACTACTTATGTTCTTTAAGCATGTCATGAAAAAAGTGATGAAGCATATCCTGTGTCACTGAATGTGATTTGCTAAATCTGTAAGTGCTGTAAAAAATTCTTTACAGTAGCCAGGATTATCAAGGGGCAGATTAAAAGGCCTGCAGAATCAGTTTTTTAGATAAAAAGCAATATTCAGAATGCATTATAGGTGTTGCTTATTTTTATTCTGTACTGTTCCCATAGACAAGACCCTTGAAACTTCATCCCTACCTTTGCATTCTGCCTACTAATTCATATATCAATAATTCTTCAGTTCTATTACTTTTACAGTTAATTTTAACATTCTTTTCTGAATTTTTTTTTTTAATTTGTGTCCATCAAATGTTGAAATGGAAAAGGAATGTTCTTTCTGTTGGGAAAAAAAAAAAAAAAAAAAAAAACTTTGATCAATAAGTATGAAAAAAGTTGCTGAACTTTATAATGAACCTCTGCAGGACTACACAGAACAAGGAGATGCCACTATAACAAAGTGATTCTAAATTTGTTGGTACCATTTGCAGGTAGGTAAATCAAGGGAAGAAGTAAAAGTGACTTTTTTCTTTATCACAAATATGTACATATTAAATTTACATCAGATCTTCTCATGCTGTGGTATACTCAAATAAATATAAATATGTACATAAATATATTTTAATTTGTCTCATTTATAATTTTTTTTTTTTTTTTTTTATTAATTGTGGGTCATCCAGGGTTTTGATTATCTGAAAAAAATTATTTCTCAACTACCCCAAATAATGGGAATCTTACGAAAACTCAGAGGCACACAGAAATCATTTCTAGTCTTTAACAATGGAGAGTTCTCAAATTGTGAATAGAAAATCCAAGGAAAAAATTCTTGAATGGCATTACAAATTCTGTATGGATGAACAGAGCATATTAAGAGCAAAACTAAGAATCCAGAAGAAATTTTTCTTGTAAAGTGGAATTCATTAATGTATAATGTAATATAATAATGGTGATCAGTAGAGCCTCTGTGTGATAGGAGATTGACCACAGGGAGAGAATCAGAATAGATTAAAGCGGGGAAAAAAAAAAAAAAAAAAAAAGTTACTACTACTAATCTTAATTTTGTCTAGCAGTGAATATTCTGCACCTCAGATGAAGTGCTATAGAGATTGTTTAAAATGAAAAAACAACATCAGTTCCAGTCAAAGCATTCAAATTAGATCCATATATAATTTCTGAATTGAAATTATGTACTGGAGGAAGCAGCTTTTTTTTAGTCCAATGAATAAAAGACCACTGAATTTTTTAGTCCACTGAGTAAAAGTAAATGAACAAGTTGTGTAAGGTCATTAGTAATCACAAAAGCTTCAGTATCTTGACCAGCCAAGGAAAATTACTTCACTGTTAGGAATGAATGGAGAATACCAAATTTCAAAGAAAGGAAGTCAAAAAGTTCTCAGTGATTTGTAGTTTTGGGATAATGATAAAGGCAACAGATGAATATGACAGAATGGGGTAAAGAGATTTTAAGTCAGAGGATATCACAAATAAGCAATTCCAGATTAGAAAGTCTCTGACAAGGAATATCAGAGCAGACATATGCCTTTGAAGCAAAATGAATTATAGTACCACTGGCTTGCCACTGGTATTCCTGTTCCAGAGTACCATTTCAGGCAAGTTAGACAATGCAAAAATGCAATTTTTAAACAATATAGATAAGAAAAATTAGTAATGCAAATTATGTGAATGAAATTGAACTAATATATTATCAAAACTAAAGCTTCAGTTCTGCATTAAGTTATCAAAGTAGAACTGAAGCCAATTTGGTTCAATTATCAAAAAATCCCTAATCCATAACAACCTCTTGATTATGCCCATTACTAATAAAAAAAAAAGAGAGAAATTATTTCTGAACAAATGCCAGTAGCTTGTTGAAAATTATAAGATAATTTTACTAACTTAAATAACAATTAATTTTATATATGTAAGAATCTAATAAACCAAAAACATACGTGATCCCAGCTCCTGACCCACTGTTTGTCAAACTAGGCCTGCTACTATGGATGTCAAGCACTAGTGCTGCTTTTATATACTATGCCAAAGCCTGAGGCTAAATTATTATTATTAGCCATATGGTGCAAGGAAGCCTGAGGCTAATACTGCACCAGGAAAAAAAAAAAAAATTTCTGAATTACCCAGAGAGAGAGAGAGAAAAGTAAAAGGGAATCACCAAGAAAGAGAAGAATGATGATATCAAGCTCAGGACCCTGGGTGCACCAAGCCCATACTCACCAGATGTGAGCCCCCGGGATTAATATGGAACAATCACAAATTGATCAATGGGATGAAATTAATACAATAGAACTAATTTAATTTTTTTCCTAATTTTATCATAAGTAGATGAAGCCTCAATCCAAATTATCCTTCTGTGTTACTACTATTGACATGTTGTTGTCTCTGTATGGTTCATCTTTCTGAGTTCTTCTTCAACTCAGTTTTGGAAGATGCTATAGTATTGGTGGTTGAGCATATTCCCTGCTTTTTGTTTATTTGTCTTCTTTTTACTAAATTTAGTCTAACATTTTCAGTCCATAATGATAGGATTTGGCAAGTGTAATGTCGCGTTTATATAAGATTTAGTTTAATTAAGTTACAAGCACTTAATAATAAAATAGCTTTGGACTAGTCAAAATCTGAGCAAACAGATTAAATAATGTAATGAAATACTTTCATTACATTATTTAACCTATAGATAAACACCAGCCATAATCTGTCCCAAATTACATTACATCTTGTTTACAACTTTTATGTTAATTTTCACTACTGGAATTTTCTATATACAGTATATTGGAAATTTTAGAATAACTAAGTTTTGCTTCACATTTAATGATTTTAAAAAAATGCATAAAACCAATAAAAAAATGCATACAGAAGTGATTCATATTATATTTTTCCACTTTATGTGAGTAACTTACTAAAGGAAAATGAATTACAAATGTCTTTTATAAATCTTTGACAATTAATAAATTAAAATTAAACAAAGATTTCTGCATTTGATATATTCCACTAAGTGCTTAATAGCTATATAAAACTATATTTAAATATTAAAATTAATTAAATTAAATATATATATAAAAATATTTATTTATAAATAAAAATACAGTTTAATAACCATTAAATTTTTAATAGATATAAGCTTATTAACAGGTAAATCAATCACACAGTGTCTAACCAAAGATTGGATGAGCAGAGTAACATTTTCAACCATTAGACAACTCATGAGTAGAGGATTAAGTGTGCTTAAATGATCTGTACTTATAAAATTTAAGTAATTTTACAGTGAAATCTTTTTTTATTTTAATTTACATACGTTAACTGTATCACAAATAACTACACACAATTGGCTATCAAATCATCAGTTTTTTAATAAAATGCAAATTAGCTTAAATATGATACAAGTTTAGCATAAAGAGGTACTGTATTGAGCTCTCTGTCCACATGCTCAAGTTGTTAAATAGTTATAAAATTATACCAATTAACAGTGTGCTACTTTAGCAGGAAATGCAAATACATTCCAAACAGTTCACTGCTTTTGCTTGCAATGAAATGTTTGTTATTTAAAATGAAATTACACAAAGTGCCTGCATACATGTAAAGTTTTGAACGTATTTACAAATATGACCAACATTCTAGAATTTTCCATGTTGTTAGTTGTATATTTTAATACATATCAGAACAACAATTTTTGAAATAATTTAGCAGACCTGAAACTAAACTTAGAACTATATGAAAAGAACAAAATAAAATGAAAAGTAAAACTGTTTGTGCTGTTAGCAAATATATGATGTGTAAATGTAGCTTTCTGTTCTAAGTATTAAAAAAATATAAAATTGAATGGAGAGTGAAACTTAAAATTATCTGTAGTTGATGATGTACAGTGTTTTACATATATAATTTAATGTTTGTATATTTATTCTGTATATACAGAAAAAAAAAAAAAAAGTGTCTATTTGTTAATACCAGTATTCTTGTGAAGATAATTTATAATGCTGTCTGTTGTGTGCATTTTCTTTCTTTAACAAGACAAACAGAATGTTCACTGATGTAGTCATTCTAATAATGATAATAATAATCATAATAGTAATAAATGCAGTGAATTCTTGTTCATATTTCAACATGAAATCCATTTCGAAGGGAAATGTGCATAAGCAACACTTTTTCACTATCAACCACATAAAAGGCATACAGGTTTTGGTAATCTGGTGTGTTTTAGAAGTTTCTGTAATAATTTATATTTCAAAATTTTGCAGTATGTCCATTTATTTATTATATATATTTTTTAATTTTATTTTAAGAAAGGTGGTAATTAGCTGTAAATATATGAGATATTCACTCTAATCTGAAAGAATATCTTGTACATATGCAATATATGTCAATCTGCATGGGGTAAAAGTTGGTTATATTAAAAAACAGTTGTTTTATGGGCACAAATGATGATATTGTTGCATTATATGTTTGTAGCACTAATGACATCAAGCAGAAGAGATCTGAAGCTTTATGTGGTATATATAGATGTTTCAGTTCACTGGACTATATCTTACTTGTTTTTAGGTTTAGGCTATTTGTTGTCTGTACCTTTTCTATTGTATTTGGGCTGAAATTTTTGAAATTTTGTTAAAAATGGACTTTTATTTTTGTAGAGATTTAACAGTTTCAAAATTTAAAATTTTCCAAATTAACGGCTTTTTTGTGAATGGGAAATTGTTCCCTGTCCTCTGTTTAGTCTGAAAATGCCATTGGTGTATGTCTGAAATTAATGTAAATGAATTTTCTTTAAAGAAAAAAAAACAACAAAACCAAATAGCTTGAGAAGACATGACATAACAGTACTTGTAAAGATGGCTAAACCATGTGTGCAGAACAGCAAACATGTTTTTTATTCAAATAAAATCAATTTCAGAAGTATGGGTTTTTTTTAAATGATATTTTCAGGCAAAATCATAAAATAAGGAATAGCCTACTGAGAAAGTAAGCAGTTGATTATGCAAAATTTAAGTTTAGAAAGTCTTAAGATCACAGTCCAGTTTAAAATCAAATACGACAAAAAGGTGAAGACAATAATAATTGCCTAAATCCAAAAATAGGTGAGATAGACCCCAGTGTCTTTTAACTGAAACACTCTGAATATGACGCTGAAAAAAAAAAAAAAAAAACTACTGAAGTTACAGCTGAAATTGAAAGCATCTGGAATTTTGCTAAGGCACAGCAAGAGAGGGTTTGTGATTAATGCCTTATCAATCAATTTATCGGAGAAGAAATTATGCAAAGTTCATGGGGCAGGATTTTTTTTCAGAATAGACTGCTTGTTTACTGCAGGGACTTTTTTATAGAGGTAGTACACAACTGAATAAAATAAGTGCAAGCAGGGGCAGACTGGCCCAGGCAGTGATCACTGCCGGAGCCAATAGTATTTGTAGTGCATTTACCTCTTGAAAAAAAAAAGTGGGTGGGGGAAACAAAATTAATAGTTTGGGGAGAATATATAAAATAGTTATAATAGCTTTTTAATCACTGCTATAAGCAGAAGTGGCATTGATTTTTAGCATTAACACTGTTATTATTTTTGGTGCAAGGGCTGCTTAGACCATATTGCACCCCATCAGTGAGGTGCAAGCTACAAGTGGTGACTGTTATGGAAACAGTCAGAAATGATCATATAATTTTATCCATTTAAGAAATTAGAACAACTATGAGATTAGCATCGTTACCTATGATATAACAGCTTCAAAGATTCTTTAATATTTTAAAGAAAACTGAATGAAGTTTCTGGGCATGAGTGTATAAGGTGCATTCAGCAAGAATGTGCTTCATTGTGAGTGGAGAGTTGCAGTGCACTATGAAAAATCATTTTCTGTGAGGAGAAAATGGTGAGTAATCTGACTGTAACTGATTCGTGCTTTGGCTAGGATTACTTCTTCCTTTCTGTTTACACAGAAGCTAGAGGCCCATAACTATGGTTATGTTTTATTTGAAAGATCTGTAATCAACATAGATTACAGATCTCTAATTAGATCTGTAATCAACATATGAACAGAATAATATGATGAGGCTGAGTTGGATGGATGTTCGGCAGCATAGTCTGCACATTGATTTCCTGATATCCCAGTGTGGTCTAGGAGCCAGCAAAAGATTATTACTTATTGGTGTTCCTGAATATGTATCAGCTTAATTCTCGTGGTTTTTATTAAAGGATGGGTTGGTGAGGAGGTATCTTGTAAAACTAAAAGTGGACTCTGCAAGTTCCAATATATATTATATTTTTTTTGATGGACAGATTGAGAATATTTTCTAGGGAAAACTTGATGGCACATAATTCAGCTGTATATCTGACTTTGATCTATCAGTATACGAGGGGTATCAAAAAGTTCATATCCTGACTTAGATAAAACATCAGTAGGAAGATACCATTTTTAATATAAGTTGTCTACATATTCAATAAATGAAATTTCATTCCCATAGGTAATTGTACACCAGAGGTGGAGCTCGGAATCTGAGGAAGAACGCCATGGTTGACAAAGTGGAGTATCGAGCAATGATCAAGTTCCTGCATTTGCAGAGCAAGAAAGCTCAGGAAATTGATGAAGAAATGAAAGCTGTGTTTGGGCAGAATTTTCCATCCTATAACACTAAAAAAGTGGAAACAGTTGTTCCAGTGCAGTCATACAAGTGTCTTTGATGAGCCAAGAGAAGGAAGGCCATCAACATCCACAGACAGTGAGATGGTTGCAAAGGTTGAGCAGCTGGTGCTGAGTAACAGATGTGTGACAATTAATTTCATTGGAAATGCAGTGGGAATTAGTTATCGGTCTGCCCACAGCATTTTACATGACAATCTGCATATATCTAAGGTCTCCGCATGATGGATTCCAAGATTGCTGACACCTTTGCAGAAGCAATGTCGAATGCATTCTTCTCACCAACTGTTGGATTTGTGTAATGCAGATGTGGAAACTTTTTCAACATCAGACTTCTTGTTTCAAAAAAGGAAGAAACCATTGTGTGGACACTGCTTTGATTCATCTCAAGAAGTAATCAATGAAGTGGAATTGTGGTTTCAGGCAAAAAGTGCAGACTTCTATGATCAAGACATTAAACAACTGATCCATAGATGGGAGAAATATGTTACTATACATGGAGAGTACATAGAAAAGGATTAAAGTTCCTGTGAAGTTTCACCTTTCTAGGGCTATTATTTCTAGGTAAAGGTACAAACTTTTTGATACCCCTCATATATTTTTGTATAATGTGAATAATTTTGTGTGTGAGCAGTATGGTGTTATTGGATGTTGATATTGACAAGGGAATGTTTTCTCAAAGTTAGGAAGTAATTGATACAGGACGGTTTAATATAGGACCATGAGGGAGCTGAACTGTTTGGATCTTGAAGACTTTTTCGAGGTATAGATTCCAAGTTTATGATAGTGTCTGCAATGTGATACCAGCAAGCTGAATTGCTCTGGGTTTATTTCTATAGTACATTATAAATTGTGGATCACTAAAGTATTGGCCAAATGGGGTGGTTAGGCATGCTTCGAATTTAAGCTGCATAATTCAGAAGTGGCATCTTCTCCTGAGACTGAATGGAACTACGTGGGCCTCAATATAAAGACTTTGTAATGGCAATGTTCTATATGTTATGCTATTCATAACTGAGATAGGATGATTTGTTAAGTGTAACTCTGAGTCAGGATGCATCTTTTGTTTGTTACAAAAGTATATTACACAAGATTTCTGATTAAATAGTCAGTATACATTCTGCATCATCCATAGCTCAATATTATTAAGTTAAATTTGCAGTTCTGTGAATTGCAAGAAACATATTTTTCCGCTAAAGATGTAATCTTCTGAAATGATGGATCATGTGTAGTCGAGGCAAACAACTGCAAGAACACTGTCCCTAGAACATTTGCAATCTCTGCAGAAGTAGAGAGCTCCTGTCCATTCTATTTGAAAATTGGAGAGGATAATGGTGGAAATTTGTCATTTAGTTGCTTTATTTTTTGCTATATTCTTAAATCAGCATTTTTGCTAATTGCTGTGCCTTTACTAATGCTAACTGTCAGATCATCGACATAGAGGCATGTGTGTACAGGTTTGGAAATATGTTTGGTTATGATTTATTCTTATTGCAAATAAGGCAGCACTGGGCCTTGTGGGACTCCTTCCTCTTGAATATAGATTTGCAAGAGGACTACCTGATAAGCAGAAATGAAAAGATCTATGCTGAAGGAAGTTTTGTATGAAATATGGTAAGTGACCTATCTCATTAAGGGAATGAAGATCTTTCAAGATACCAAAACGGCAAGTGGTGTCAATGGCCTTCTCTTTGTCAAGGCATACCATAAGATACTCATTTTGGATAAATGCATTCTGATGTTTGTTTCAGATTTTACCATAAGTTCCACCAGGAATGACCGATTTTTTCAGAAACCAAATTGATTATCAGAGATCAGATTTTTTGAATGAAGAATTTTTTTTTTTTTGGCTGGTGCAGCATAAGCCTCAGGCTTTCTTGTACCATATGGCTAATAATAATAATAATAAGATAGTATATCAGTCACCAGTGTATCATTTTTTCTAGAGTTTTACTCGAGCAGCTGTTAAGAGATCTTTCCCTGGCTTGGGAACTGCCAGTACACAGGAGTAATGCCACCAAGTGAGGAATGAATATTTAATATGGTCAGCAGCAAGGATAATGATTTGTTGAAGCATTATGTAATATATTGGGACCAGCAGCACTGTTATTTGAGGTACATATGGCTTCTTGAAGTTCGAGCATAGTAAGTGGCTGATTATATGGTAAAGAAGATATGGTTTAAGTTAAGTTGAGATTTTTTAGCTAAAGATTTAATCTTCTGAAATGATGGATTATGTATAGTCGAGGCAGACAACTGCAAGAACACTGTCCCTAGAACATCTGTAATCTCTGCAGGAGTAGAGAGCTCCTGTCCATTCCATTCGAAAATTGGAGAGGATAGTGGTGGAAATTTGTCATTTAGTTGCTTTATTTTTTGCTATATTCTTAAATCAGCATTTTTAATTAATTAATTTAAGTTGAAAATTGGATCAAAGAGTCTCTTTTAGCTTTCTCCCTGATGTAGCATACCTTGGCTCTAAGTCTCTTATAATGTATAATATAGTTGTTGGTAGCATGTTTGCTGAATAGATTCCATGCTCAGTTTTTTTTCTTTTTTGGCACTCTTACATTCCTTGTTCCATCAGTTTAATGTTTCTACAGACACTTAACTGTGATTGTGGGATGGCAATAGACAAACCTGCTAGAATTTGTTTTGTAATATGTTCGTTGACTGTGACAAATGGACAAGATTCAATGATCTGATTATCAAAGGATACATGAGAAGTATACTTTACCAAATCTATATTTTACAATATAAATACAGATTAATGAACAGTAGTCACTGTTGAACAGATCATGAAGAGCTGTCCACTCAATACTGGTAAAGAGGATCAGGGAGCAGACGGAGATACCTATTGCAGAGATTGCTCCTATTGGCAGATAGAAATTGGTGAACCAGTATTTAGCATGGTTAGATTTTATAGTAGTAGTAGTAGTAATAATGTCAAATGATGCAAGAAAGCAAGCTTATATAGCATCAGCAAAAAAACAAAAAACCTACACAGTTCACCCATCCATACACCCCAAGCAGGGATGGCTCTTCCATAGGCTGCAAATATGCCGGGATGAAATAAGAAGAGAAATTAAAGAAGCTTCATTCGTAGCTGTCATGGCTGATGACACAACAGATATTTCAGAACATATACAAATGGTAATTGTTCTGAGATATGAACTGAATGGGGACATTTTTGGGTGTTTTTGGGGTTTTTTCACTCTGAGTTAGACATAATCCTCGAAGGAAATACTCAAAAGCTGGTTGCTCAGACATTTGATGGCACAAGTGTGATGAAAGGCAAGAAAGGAAGAGTTCAGGCTAAAATAAAAGTGTACAAAAATGCACATTAATTCACTGCTATGCACACCAACTGAATCTGATGAGAAATGCAGCAAGTAGTACCTAAGATTCAAGAATATTCTTTTCAAACCTCATACCAATACCAACATTTTTCTCAAGATCACCACAGAATCTCTCTGTCCTCCGAAAGCATATAGACAGCCATGTTGCCCAACCTTCCCCCACAAGATGGAACTTCAATATACACAATGTGAACAGCATTTATAAAAATTCTGAATCCTTAAAAAAGTGCATGGAGGAACTACAATTGACAACAAACACAGTTAAGATGATTTCAGAGGCAACTGGAATTTTGCACATCTTGAATAATGAAAAATTCGAGTTCTGGTCAAAGAGCTTTTCCATCAGATAATGCTTCACATGGAAGTTATTTATAATCAAATGCAATCTCAAGAAATTGAGGCAGTTAAAATACATGAATATATAGGAAACTTTAAGAATGAATTCCTGATTTTTAGAATGGCGATGTACTGGGAAAATCCTTCAAAAACACTCATGACTGAAGTGATGGAAGTATGCAACTACATAAGTGTTGAAATAGGTGAGAGATATTCTTTTACAAAGAAATTAATTTCTGCTAAATTGTTTAACAAGGAGAACTTTGTTATTTTTCATATGAAAATGTCCACGGAAGAGGTAGAGCAGACTACTGAGGCATATCCCATGATTGAAAGAGAAAAACTTCTTACAGAATTAAAAGTTTTCTATAGCAGACATGATCTACACAATTATTGCAAATTAACTGACTTTCTGAAATTTATATCAGAAAATAATCAAGCTGAAGTTCTTGGTGAACTTACAAAACCCATAAAAGTTCTTTTGACCATTCCGATGACTACTTCGGAGCCTGAACACTGCCATTTAACATTAAAAAGAATAAAAACATTTTTAAGAAGCACTATGAATCAGGAAAGGCTAAATGCTCAAGAAATGCTTTCAATAGAGAAAAGCTCGGTCAACAGTGCACCAAAATTGAATGGAAAAGTTCTTAATCTATTTTCATCAAATAAAACTGAAGAATGGATTTTGTTTTTAAATAAAAGTTCAAGTCTGTTAATGGTAAATGTCTAGTTAATGTTTTGTAGTATTTTTAACTTGCTTATTATTACTGTGTATGTCTACATGTCTTATAAACAAGGCAATTTAATGTAACTTTAACAAGCAGCACCCATACATCAGAGTCACGAGCTGCCACTGGGTAGCATTAATCCCAGAATAACATAACAACTGAATGGTAACATACTCCAGATAGTGGAGAATGAAAAAGACCTGAGAAAAAAGGTACAGACAGACATGAAGTTCTCTGAGCAGTGCAGATATGATACTGGGACAGCTCAGAGTGTTCTTTTAGCCAGGTGGTACAGGAATTGCACTATCCCCATTTGACAGTATCAAGAGTGTATGGGAATATGCCATTTCCAGAATAATACCTCATCATGGACAGTGCTGTGGGCAGAGAAAGGTGGTGGATGAACGTGGCCATCGATGTCTGTCTTACATTGTTTCAGCCAACCAGAGAGCAACAGTGGCAGAAATCACTGCCAATTTCAATGAGGGAGTTGCCAGAAACCATCTCCACCAATACCATCAGGCAATCATTAGCCACAATAGGTTATGGGAGCCGCCGACCCAGAAGCGTCCCATTGCTAACACCACAACACAGGATTCTATGCCTCAAATGGGCAAAAGAACATCAGCACTGGACCTTGGATGTGTCTCTTGGTCTGATGAGTCCCGTTTCCAGCTATTTTTAGTGGATGGGTGGTTGTGTATCTCGCAGAAACTGCACAAAGCTATGCACCTGTCATGTCAAGCATGTCTGGGGCATGTTCAACTGGCACACATTGGGACCTCTGATACATCTAAACACATCTCTGAATAGTCCAGGTTATGTGTCCATTCTTGAAGACCATCTGCATCCCTTCATGGTCATTGTGCACCCACAGGGCAATAGACTCCTCCAGCAGGACAATGCACCTCCCCACAGAGCCGTGGTGACTAGAACATTGTTCGAAGAGCATTCTGCAGATTTTAGCATGGAATGGGCAGGCCATTCCATGGCCTGCCCATTCACCGGACATGAACCCTGTGGAGCATCTTTGGGATGCTGTGGAAAGGTCTGTTCGAGCTTTGGATCCTCCACCCAGGAATGCAACTAAATTATGGACAGCATTGCAGGAAGTATGGATGGAAATACCTGTAGAACACTTTCGTGAACTAATGGACTCAATGCCTCACCATGTGACTGCCCTTATCCGGGCGAAAGGTAGGCCTACCCGTTACTAAGTAGGTATCCCATGATTTCTGTCTACTCAGTGTACAATGGAACCTCGAATCTGGTATCCTTGGGATCCCACACTTGCTAGTTGTTGTTGATGGTGGTGTGAAATAAGAGCAACTAGGGCCAAAATGTATCTATGGTTCATCTGTTAAAAAGCAGAATCTGTACATCAGAACCAATTCGATGCAGGTATACAGCTGGATTTGCCAAAAGAACAGGTTGGTTTTTTTTTTTTTTTTTAGGAGCATTAGCAACTAAGGCCATATTGCTCCGAGGATATGCGATGGTCATTCCCTGACCTTCCTGCATCCTCCGTATTTGGTGGTGACGGGCTCAAACCCCGGTCTAATCAAGAAGCTTGTGCTATGCACTGCTGCTCCTTCCCACCTGGCTACGGAGGCACCTAAAGGAACAGGAAAGTTCATCCAAATTTACTTTATCTCTGTGAAGGTACGTGTTCTATTGTTGGAATGATCTGTAGATTGGAAAGCGTTGCAAAGTCACTAGATCCTTCATTTGAGTAGTGTGGACAAGCAATTAAAATAGGTTTTACGCTGAGATGGATTTGGTAATAAGAGCATTAAGGAGGGCTTTCGCCCACAAGCAAATGGAGGTGGTTGAGATTATTATTATTATTAGCCATATGGCGCAAAGAAGCCTGAAGCTTACTCTGTGCTGCACCAGCCAAAAAAAATTCCTGAGTTACCCTGAGAGTGAGAGAGAGAGAAAGAGCAAGAGTCAGAAGTAGAAAGGAATCACCAAGAAAGAGAAGAATAATGCTATCCCAGGACCCTGGGTGTGCCAAGCCCATACTCACCAGAGGTGAGCCCCTGGGATGATGTGTATGACCAATACATAATCATGTTAAAACAACTTTCTCTCGTCAGTTTCTCCAGGAACTTGATATCCATATTTTTGGTTCATGTTTTAATTGGTGGAGTTTGTTATCTATTTCTGCACTTTGTGTCTAAGCCTTTCCACGCCTTTCTGAAAAGTTAAAAAGTTATTTCCATTTTGTGTTCTTGAAAGGAGTGATGTTGAGACTGGATATCTTTTAGTACTGGATGAGAAATATGGAGATGGTTTTGTATAACTGATACTGCACAAATTACTGTGGGCCATTTAAACACTTTTTTTACCCCAGAGGCTCACATCTGGTGAGTATGGGCTTGGCACACCCAGGGTCCTCACAGCTGGATATCACCATTCTTCTCTTTCTTAGTGATTCCCTTCTACTTCTGACTCTCTCTCTCTCTCTCTCTCTCTCTCTCTCTCTCACACAACAAAGCCAAATACGAGAAAGGACCCGCCACCAAAAAGAAAGACATTACTACCAACACCACACCTGGTAGTTCTCAAGCCGGCCAAAGCCAATGCACCAAAAACAAGCGAGGAGATTAAGAAGGCTGTAATCACTTCCCTTACTGATGACCTGAGAAACACTAAAATAAAATCCATCCGAAAGACCCGAAATATGGGCATCATCATAGAAACTGACTCGAAGGACGATGCTGACATGATATTAACAAATGCTAAGATACCCACCCTGGGCCTTCTAGCTGAGCCCCCAAGGCACCCTCAATAGTAATTTTTGACATCGACAAGGACCTGGACCCCCAACACCATACGAGATTAATCATACAAGCGTAACCTCCAGCACGCACTCCCAAAAGAGAATCCAGTTAACCTGATAATGCCAAAGTATCAAACGAAGTCTAGAAGTGGCACTTCCTTCAACTGGGTTGTAGAACTGACACCAAAAGCCTGGCACATACTGACCCACCACAATCAAGTGTACATAAATTGGGGCTCCCACCACTACAAGTAGCATGTAGCCATCCCAAAATGCTTCAGATGCTGTCGTTTCGGTCACACGACCCACACATGCACCAAGACAGAACAGACCTGCGGTCACTGTGCTGAAAAAGGCCACAGCTATGAAACCTGCCCGAACAAGGCCAACGAACCAATCTGTGCTAACTGTAAAAACCAGAAACTACATCATGCCCACTCACTTCGGGATAATAAATGCCCTGTCTACATCAAGGCCAAGAGCATGCTCCAACAATGAATAAATTATGGGGACACTGCATAAACAGTATAACAGCAACAAGATAAAACTCCTGCAAATAAACACGCAGCAGGCAAAGGCCATTGTGGGACAACTCCAACAGAAGGCAGATGAGGAAAACATCGACATTCTCTTAATACAAGAACCCTACACTCATTCAAACGAAATGAGGGGATACCCCTTGTCCTACAAAATTGTCCAGGCTCCTGGTGTGACACCCTGGGCAGGGATCGCTTTGAGGAATCCTCACTTGACTGTGATGCAGATATCTCATCTCCGCTCTCCATGGGCCGCCTGCACCCACATCATCTCCTCTCTGGGCGACTTCTACACCGTTTCCCTGTACTGCAGGCCGGGAGAGGACATCCTACCTACAGTCCAGTACCTACAACATGTCTTAACAGAATTGGTGGGTGCAAAGATTGTCATCTGTGCCGACATAAATTGCCGCTCCATGCTCTGGCACAGTGAGACCCCAGGGCGTAGAGGTGCTACAAATGGGCAGCCGTTGGAGGAGTTCCTGGCCAGTAGTGGTCTGGAAGTCATTAATAGGCCCAACAACCTGCCAACGTTTTCCAGCTCACTTTGGGAAGCCACGATTGACATGACTCTCTCTCCACCAGCTTCTTTGCTAGGTTTCTGTCGGATTGGACCGTGTGGGAGGGCTGATCCACCTGAGACCATCGAGCCATAACTTTCAATATGTACAGATCGATCACTGAGTCCACAATTCTCAGACAGAAGCAACACAGATATGCTTTCAACAAAGCTGACTGGAACCTGTTTAAAGAAACGCTCATCAATGGGATATTGCGCCTACAAACCAAGAATGTGCAAGTTCAGCATCCAGAGTCCCATCAGCGCAAGGTCACAGACATAATTACGAATGCTGCAAATACAGCAATAAAACGGAAAAATCCCATCCCTGGGGTGGTCCCTTGGTGGTCAGGGGAGCTTCAGACGCGAAGTAAACCAAAAGAGGCGTGCATTCCAGCGGGCCAGGTGATCCTGGCCCCCTGCAGAAATTGAATACCTACAGCAGGAGTACAGAGAGACTCGACATGCCTACAAGCCGACGATCAGGCAGCATAAAAGACTGTCCTGGGATCATTTGGTATCAATAGTTGGTAACTCTAACCCCTAGGGTGTCATGTTCAAGGTAACAACAAATAAACTGCCAAGAGGTGAAGTTATTCGCTCCAAAAGGCCACACGTGACCACCACCTAGCAGCATTCAATTTCAAACATACTTAATCACTCTTTCAAACAGCCACCAGATGATAACTCTCCAGAACAGCAGCAGCTTTGCCTCGACAAGAACAACTATAACTCAACACTCATGGAAGAGCCTTTCACCGTCGAGGATCTCTCTATGGCCATTGGGAGACTGAGAAATAACAAGTTACCAGGCCTGGACATGCTCGAGCCCGAAATAATTTAAAAAGTTGCCGAATTCACTCCTGAAATACTGCTAAACCCCTTCAACCATTGCCTGCTAAAGGGATGGTTCCCAACTGATTGGAAAACTGCGTCCATTTGGCTCATACTCAAAAAAAACCGCACGATCGATCTGACTCGTACAGACCTATTGCTCTCCTTTCTGTGCTGAGTAAGGTCTTTGAGCAGCTCCTTAGATGGAGACTGGAAAACCACTACAATACTACACAGCTACCAGTACGAAATCAATTTGGATTCAAGCCTGGCATGTCTACGGTCGATGCGCTGGAGAGCCATTACCATTGCTGCCAGAAACTGCACCCAGAAGTACCTCCTCGTCATCTCGATTGACTTTGCTGGGACGTTCGACACCTTATGGTGGCCTAGCGTCCTCAGACGGCTGAGATGCGCTGAGCTCCCAGGAAATCTCTAGAGCTGCATTGCCAGCTATCTCAGTGACAGGAGTATTGTGGTTCAGGCTCCCTTCTCCAGTGTGGAACGTCGTGTCCACCAAGGTTGCCCTCAGGGCTCTGTCCTGGGCCCCCTTTTCTGGAACTCTGTACTCAACGAGCTTCTCAGTACTGACATAGACGATGTCCAGACCTTGGCATATGCTGATGATCTCTCCCTGATCCTGGCAGGGGGACTCCAGGGCCCAACTTGAAGTATCTGCCAACAGAGCTCTTACTACCCTGTAAGAGTGGGTCCAGAAAATCATATGAGCATCTCATCCACTAAAACCCAATCCATTCTCCTGAAGGGCTGTCTTGATCCACGGAGACTGCCTCAAATCAAGATACATGGCACAACCATCAAGCTTGTTACCCAGCTGAAACTCCTTGGGATTATCATCGACAGCAAACTAACACTTCTCCCACACCTCAACTATCTACAGAGGAAAATAAGAAATTACACTGCACTGGTTGCCAGGGTGACCCGCTGAGATTGGGGGCTCAAAAAATACACTCTAGCATTACTCTATAAAGTCATATTCATACCGGCTATCACCTACGCTTCTGGCATATTGTTCACCAAAGCCTCCACTGTGGTAGGACAAAGAAAGCTGAACATCATTCAACGGCCAATTCTCCTTATGATAACCAGAGCATGTTGCACCTCCAGCACGCACGCTCTACAGGTCCTCGCCGGTGTACTGCCCCTAGATCTTGAGGTGGCCCATGTGGGGATGCTGTATCAGCTCAGCAGAGGAAAGTCTACTACCTTTATTGATTTTACCACGGATTCTGCTAACACCTATTCCAGTGAAAAAAGCCGATTCCTAACCTACTTACAACAGACCTGGTTCTCCCCAGGCCTTCTGACCACGTAGCTCCTAACAGGGCATGGTGCCTTTCCCAGCAAACTGAACCTTCTTGGACTTTCCGACAGCTCCCTTTGCACCTGTGGTACCCAGGAGACCTGGGACCACTTGACGCATGACTGCCTACTATATGATGACAGATCTTCTCTCATCACACAAATTCATTTCATCCCAAGAGACCAGGAGCAACATCTCCTAGAAGACCACCATTCCTATACAGCCTTACCTAACTTTGCTCAGGGCCTCTTCATGAGGCAGAAAACCCTACCACAACCTCAGAATCAGACCCAAGCAGGCAATGAAACAGCCTAATCAGCCATGTGTCAAGACCATTACTTGCTTCAGCATACTGCAATCCTCGTGAAGACTTTCAACCTGCACAATAATTGTGCCTTTACAATGCAGCCTCAATATAACTCCGATCTACCATGACTGGCGCTCCAGCTTCTCCCCCACCAAGTTGACTCACCACTAAAATGACTCCACTATCTGGACGGGACTTCTCTGTCCCAGGATTGATACTACCTGGATTTGGCCCTCTTGGATTGACTCTACCAAATATATCTTCATGCAACTGACTACTGAAATGACTTCACCATCTGGACAGGACCTGTCTGTCCCAGGATTACACTACTCAAATTTGACCTTCTCGGACTGGACTCTGTCAACTATGACTTCATGCAGCATTGCTGCCAATGCCATGTGGCGATCCTGAACCAGTGCTCCCTTGCCTGGCCCTGTTTCTCCCGTCCTCCTGGCGGGGGGGTCCTCTTGTCTCCTCCCCACCACCCCCTCTTTCCTTCTGGTGGGGGGAAAAGGGCCTAACTCACTGATTTTGGGGTCATCTACTCTACGACCCTATACACTACTTCTGTCTCTCACCCCTCCAGCCTTCAGTCTCCCCTCCCCCCTCTAGCTTTCCAACTAGTGTTTATCTCATGTCAAAATTATCCTAGCCCTACACCCAAAATTCTTAATTCCACACTGTATAACTTAACTTAAAACTCCTTTGGCCTGACCCAACCTCTAGCGCACCTCCCCCAAATCTAATAATCATGTGGAAGCAGTAGCTTCCACATGATTATTAGATTTGGTGCCATCTCTGTATATTTTATATTTATTTGGATTTTCTGAACATGCACAGCATGCAGTTGTTGGAAGTAATGCATTCCTACTGCACTGGGTAAAGGATAGATCACAGTGAGGGATCAAGCTTAAAGCTAATGCATGACGGATGAGGAGTGTTAGTATCCTGGTGAATGTTACTTAGTTTCAAATTCCACCTGTGTAAGATTTCTTTAAGTCAAAGACTTTTAGATTACAGTTCACTGAGTTTAGTTTCATAAAGAGAAAATCATATAGATATCTGTAGCTGGGATGTGTCAGAAGGCTTTGTATTTTAGCTGCATATATGCACAAGGGGGTTTGTTTCCTGAGAATTCATTTACTTCAATATACAAACTTTGTGCTAGAGAACTAAAAGCTGCAAAAACTGTCCAAAGTGCACTATGCTGGACAGTATTAAGATGTAACACACTCTTCCTGGCTGAGAAATACACTGGAGAACTATCTATCCATGATCTGCTTAATGCACTATACAAATGTATTAGAGATTACTTTGTCTGCACCCCAAGTAGTAGCTGATACTGATTGAAGGATGTTTAGTTTTTGCAAGCATTTAGTGTGAAGCCTTGTTATATGTTTCCTCACTTAATATTAATCATAAAAAAATTAATGATGATTGAAACTGAAATAGTACTATTCTTTATCCACAGTTCAGGGTCAGGGTGCAGCACACATCTTTTGCAGAAATGAAATCAGCAGATATTTGTTCAGAAATTCGATAACATTTCATAGGATTTCCTTTCAACTTATTTATCTATCTGCAATTGGTGCTCTGTGGTATTCGTGTTCTGAGAACAAAAATATAGTAAGGTCATCTGCATCCACGTATGCCTCCACAGTATTTGGGTTGTCCTCTATCATGGTATTTATTCTTAATGCAAATAATGTCGCACTGAGATAGACCCTTGTGGTATACCCTACTCCTGAACAGGCAGAATGGATAAAGAGCCCTGGTAGCAGACCTGATAAGTTCTGTAAATGGAGGAAGTTTTGGATTAGGACAGAATTATCTGCGGCAAGAATTCTCTTAAATGTGCAGGTCTTGAAGTATGCCATATCTTCATGTGATATCAAAAGCTTTCTTAATATCCAGAGATACCATTACCAGATGTTATTTCCTTACAAATGCATTTTGAATGTTAGCCTCAACTCTGATGTGGATCTGTTCTTCCTGAATAGTACTGATGATTACTTGTGATGTTTTGAGATTCTAAAATCCATGCGAGGCTTCAATGGACCATTTTTTTTTTTACAGTCTTGCCTAAGCAGCTAGTAAGTAAAATTGCCCTACAGCTACTTGGTAAAGAGAGATCTTTTCCTAGCTTTGGAAATGCCAACACAGGTGATTGACACCAAGTTAATGGCCACTCATTTTCCCTAAAGATCCAGTTATACAAAAGGAGAAAGGAGTTCAAGGCTTTGTCATTTAGGTGTTGCAGCATGATGTAACAAATGCCATCTGGTCCTGCAGCTCTGCTGGAGTTCTTCTGTAAAAGGTATATTATATGGATAGCAAGTGGTGGCAAAATTGATCTTGTGCTGTTCGGCATAAGTTTTAATATTCTGAAAATATAGGTCATATATAGTAGGGGCTGATATTTCAGAGTTAGGGCTTCTGCCATTTCAGCAAGGGAAGATATATCCCTATTTCTCCAGTTAAGGATCAGTGAGGGAGTCCTTTGATATTTGTTATTCAAAGCCTGTATTCATCTCCATATTAGTTGTGGATTTGTCTTTGGTAATAGCAGAAGCAAATGATTTCCAGGAGTCTTGTTTTGCTTTCCTAGTAATTCATTGGGCTTCAGCTTTGAGCCTTGTAATTGATTAGGTTACATGTTGTGGGACATTTGCAGAATTAATTCCAAACTTTAACCTTCTGTCATTTTGCAAAAAAGCATTCTATTCCACCAAGAGTTGCAGGCTCATGGTCCGTTAGTTCACAATTTTGGTATTGCTGTAGTAGCAGCTGCTAATATTTGGTTAGTTATGTGCACCATAACATTATCAGTAGATTCAGACAGAATTATCTGATTGTCAAATTGAACAAGGTTTTTGTAATTATTCCAATCAGTTTTATAAAAGTTTCAGGTACTGTGACTTGTGGGATAAAAAGTTTATTGCATTTTAATTTAACATATAATGGGAAAGTGGATCATTCATCACTGACCACTCCATACAGGAAGGCCTCGCATAACGCGAATTTCAGTTAACGTTATTTGAAAAATTATACCACTTTTCACTTTACACGATGAAAATTTCCAGTTAACGCGATCTTTTTTTTTTTTTTTTTTTTATGTGATAGTTGAAAAAGATTTGAATCGCGCGTTAAGCTTACCGCGAGTAGTACGGTCAATAAACAAACGTTTGCCTGCTGCCCGCCTCGGTGTGTTCCATCGGAAGAAGACGTGTTACTTGTCTCCTGCTAATAAAGTCAATGCACACTTGCATAAAAATTCAAATTTTTAAATGAGCCAGATGAAAATGTTACCGCGAAGGAGATAACGGTAAAAGAATTAGATGAAATCTTTCGTATCGCATAGAACCTCAAACAAAAGGTGTGATGTTCTCTGCGATATTTATTTCGCCAGGGCCCAGAGAAGATTGTTGTCGGCTATCGGAAATTGATTGATGAAAAGAGAAAGTCAACACTGTTCAAATATTTTCGGAAGTAATTTCTTCATTGTGTATTTTATGTCAGAGGTTCCCAAACTTTCTCGGTTCACGGCGCTCTTAGTGTCTCAGTAAATTTTTCAAGGCGCACTCAGACCAAAAGAAATACCTAACAGTTCCGCTTAGTACTTAGGTCCAAACAACTTAATAAGAAATGAAACTGTGAACTACCACGAGCTAGTAGCTCGCGCGGTGTCCGACAGATGTCGAGTATCGCGGTGTTTCCCTCGAAAATTTAAAATATTCCGCTGCGCACAGTTTGGGAACTGCTGTTTTATGCAATAAACATTTAATTCCATAATTATTTTCATTAGCTTTTACATTGTATACAGTTAAAAAGTTATTTAAAATTTATTTTTAAAATTATGGACATTCCAGAATGTCAAGGACCAATTATAATTTTTTTCCTATTGGTTATTATATTCGATTAATGCGTTTCCGTTTTGCGCAATGTGCTCGCGGGACGAATTAATCGCGTTAATCGAGGCCCTCCTGTACTCGGATAGACAGAGGGAGAGCATATTGAGAGGTCCTGTTGGGATATGGATGCGAGTATGTGATCCTGTGTTTAGCAGTGTTAGTTGGTTATCGTCAAGTAATGATTCTATTAAGTGACTCCTGGCATCCATATAAGGGGATCCCCATAATGGATGATGGCCATTCAGATTAACCAAGATACAAATTGGAGGCTTAAGCTGAGCTACTATATGATCCAGATCAGTACACAGACATGAAAAATTTAGGGGAATATATAGAAACCGGGTTAAGGTGATCCAATAACAATGCATACTTCCACTACCTCTATGGTGGTTTGAAGAGGTACAGGTCTGGAAGGGATATTACATCAGAATGATGATATTCATCAGAATGCCAACTCTGTACTTCTGTTGCACCTATAAATGGTGTAATTCTGAAACTTAGGAGACACTTGAGGGTTTAGATAAGTTTCTTGAAGGCATAGCCCCAACATGGTCAAACTGCACTATTAAATCTTCCAGTTCACCTCTATTGCTGCACAATCCTGGGCAATTCCATTGTATAAAGGGTCTCCATTAATTGGTTTTGGCTGATGTTTAATCTGACTGTTTACTAGAGGAAGTTACTGCATACCAGTCCTATTGTTTTCTGTTCGTTTTTTAGAAAAACAGGGTTGCCATCATCTGTGTATTAGTATTGCATCATTTTCTATTTCTATATAAGAAGAATATGAGTGTTTCTTGTTATTAGTGACAGCATGCTTTGTTTTACTCTGTTTCTGTAATATTGGATCATTGTCATGAACTGTGTTTGAGGTAATAATTGGCTTGGTGGAAGAGAGTATTGATCTGGCCCATATAGCAATTAAAACCTTTGGGGAAATTGAGACCTCTGTTTGGCCAGAAGCTGTTCTATAGCTTTTGACTGTGGCGGCACATAAGCATGCAGGCATACTTGACATGATTTGTTTTCTTGCTTTAGGATATGTTACTTTGTTTTCGACTTTGTATTTTTGTATTTTTTTTTACAAAGTTTCAACAGTTCACGTCTTAGAGAAAAGGCGGGATGATTTCCTTTACAGTTTGAACAGACAGGGGCAGTGACAATACAGTGTTTGGTTACAGGGCTGTATTAATGCTACGGCAAAATCAGCCATGGCACCAGAAGCCCCACCCGAAGTGGAGCATCATTTCAGTGTAAATATTTTCTAAAGTAGCGATAAAATTTTCTAATAATAAAAATAATATTAGTGTTTGCGGATGACGGAAAAATATGTATCAATGTAAAGATGAATAAAACTCTCTAAAACAATTTTTCTGTCATCCAACGAATTTTTATGATGGAATGTTGTTTAAGATCAATTCGTTGAATTTTTGGTTCATTTTGCAGCACATTTGCTATTTGAAGTTTATTTGATTTTATAACTTAAAAGAACAAAGTTTTAACAAAATATAAGATTGCTTTCAATGAAAAGGCTTGGAAAATCACTTTGGAAGACACGCTCATATAATTCATTATATTAATTATATAATATATAGTAGCTCTGATCCATATAATCTCCAGAGACTGATAGTCACCAGCATTAAGCCAAATTGTTAATCCATACTGGTCCTGTGAATAGTGTACTTGCCTAAGAAATTAAGGTCGTGGGTTCTAGTGCTTCTTCTGATAGTGGTTTGGCAGTTGGCCATATATTTTTTTTAATATGAAAGATAAATAATGTGATATGATTTCAGCAACCACACCACTTTGAAAACTAAATGCTGATGCTTGCAGATGATAGCACATTACAATCCACTTTCCAGTTTGAGAAAGCCTGCCCTGCACAAACAGCTTCGACTTCTCGAATATCCATTGCCAATTCTTTAAATGCTGATCTCCAGGTAATTCTCCAGTGGAACAAAGCTAACTTAGTTGATTTTAATCCTAAAACTTAGCCCGGTCTTATATCTCGCAAAAAGGATTCTTCTGCTCCTATGCTCATCTTCGATTTCTACGCAAGATCATATATTTCTATAGGGGATTATCCTGACTTCTAATCTCTCTTGGCATAAGCACATTGCAAATATTGCTTCCGCTCCATCTAAAAAACTGGGGTTTTTTTGTCTTTCACTCTCGGTGTTACTTTTCATCGAAACAGTTGTTCACTCGGTACAAATTGCAAATCCACCCTACCACGGAATATTCCTCCCACATCTGGAGCAGTGCTCCCAAAACCACTCTCAGGCTTATAGATTCCATTCAAAAGTGGGCAATTAGATTAATTAATGACTCATCTCTAACAGAGTAGTAGTAGTAGCAGTGGCATTTGATGCAAGAAAGCAAGTGTATGAGCTTATGCAGCATCAGCCAAAAAAAAAAAAAAAAATCACACCATTCCCTCCAAATGCCTGTCCAGTTCTTCCTTAAATTTATTCAACCTATCAACTTCCACAACGACAGATGGAAGTTTGTTCCAGCAATTAACCACCCGCTGGCTAAAGGCAAATTTCCGCACATCTAATCTACATCTGTCTTTTCTTAATTTGAATTTATGCCCCCTTATGTTCGCAATCTGAACAAGTGGAAGGATCCCATCAGAATTCAGCGTGCTCAACCCATTCAAGGCCTTATATACCTCAATCACATCACCGCGCAGGTACCTAGTCTCCAGCCACTGCAATTTGCAGAACTTAAGCCTCTCTTGGTAAGAGGATCCCTTCATTCCCCTCACCAATCTTGTTGCCCTTCTCTGTACACGCTCAAGTAAATCTACATCCTTTCTAAAATGAGGCCTCCAGACCTGTACGCAGTATTCAAGGCTTGGCCTGACCATTGCCTTATACAGAGGGATAATCACCTCCTTTTCCCTGCTAGCAAAATTCCTATATATCATTGACAAAACCCCATGACCTGCCCTGGCAGCCTGTCTGCATTGCTCAGAAAACTTCATATCTGCCTGCACAATTACTCCCAGGTCTTTTTCATTTTCTACCACCTTAAGTGTAGTACTACACAGTTGGTACGTTTCTCTGGGGTTACTTCTACCCAAATGCAGTACTTTGCATTTGTCAAGGTTAAACTTCAGTTGCCACTTCTTGGCCCATCTGCCCAAATTATCTAGATCCTGTTGCAGTAGCACACTGCCATTACTGTCATTAACAACCCAGCCAACCTTTGTATCATCTGCAAACTTCGACATTAAGCCTGATATACCTTCATCAATATCATTGATAAATATACAAAACAACAGTGGACCTAACACCGAACCCTGTGGGACTCCACTAATAACATTAGTCCAAGAAGAGCAGCACCCATTGATTACCACCCTCTGTCTTCTCCCACTTAACCATCCTTTTATCCATTGTAGCAACTTACCCTTAATACCATTCTGCTCCAATTTGTACAATAGTCTTCCATGTGCAACAGTGTCAAAAGCTTTACTGAAATCCAAATATATGATATCAAAATTATTTTTGCATCCAGTTCCTTTGTAACCACATCATAATATCCTATCAAATTTGTCAGACAAGACTTTCCCTTAACAAACCCATGCTGTGTCTGAATTATTGCTGCAGTCTTGTCTAGATGATCCTGTAATGCATCTTTAACCAGTGACTCCATTATTTTACCCGGAACAGAAGTTAAACTAACTGGTCTGTAATTACTCGTGTCACCCTTCGATCCCCCTTTGTGAATTGGGGATACATTTGCACATCTCCAGTCCGTGGGAACCTCCCCTGAGTCCAAGGATGCTCTCATAATTATGGCTAAGGGTTTGCTTAGTTGCTTTGCCGCCTCCTTTAATATAACTGGATAGATCCCATCCACCCCAGGTACTTTTCTTATATTTAACTTCAACAATTTCTCCTCCACTTTGCTTTCAGTTATTACAAAATCATTAAGTATCCTGCTACAATTTGATAACCTTCTGCCATTTTCAAACCTTAATAACTCCTCATGTGTGAATGTAGATGCAAAATACTCATTCAGTTTGTTTGCTATCTGAGCAGGATCATCAACAGTCGAACCATCGATGTCAAGTGGAGCCGACCGGGCTAGCCGGGTGGGTAAAGTGCCTCCCTGGCAACCCTAAGGTCGTGGGTTCGATTCCCGCCTCGGGCTTGGATCAAAGTACTACAAAAACCTTGGGAGGTGCATTATGGCCACAGAAGCCTATGCGCCAACAACTACCAAAAATAAAATAAATAAATAAATAAAAAGATGTCAAGTGGACCAATCAGATTCATCCCCTTCCTTTTAGAGTTTATATAAGAAAAGAAAACCTTGCTGTTTTTCTTATCATCTTTTGCCAAGGATTTCTCGTAATCTGCCTTCTCCTGCCTAACCTCCTTTGTCACCTGATTACAGACTAGCTTATATCTGCCATAGGCTTCTGAGTCGCTTGATAATTTATATGCATCCCATGCATTTTTCTTCTCTATTACGAGTCTCATTAGTTCATTAGATAACCATTTAGGCCTAAACCTTGAACAATGTTTCTTAATAGGTATGAAACTTTTAGTAGCTTCCACGATTAATTCCTTGAATGCTTCCCACTTAGAATTTACTGTTGGTAACATCGTCAGTTGATCCCACTGTACCAAATAGTCTCTCACTCTCTCTCTCTCTCTGTCTATAGATATTCTGTTTCTGCTGCATGCCTTTTCTATAGATACTTCCATGGGCACTGTTCTTCTGAATTGGCTTCTATAATTCCCACTCTCTCTCTCTCTCTTCCGAAGCAGTCCGAACACGTGCCACAACCAGTCAACATCCTTTTACTGTCCAACTTCAAACTCACAGAACTAACTTTTCTTCTTCCTTATTTATTCATCCAGCTTCTATTTTCTGGAACAACCTTGCTTCATACATATTTCCTGAAAATTGCAATCTACAGAAGTTCAAGTGCAGTGTCAACAAATATCTTCTCAACCTTCGACCCATGCATGGTGCTAAGTACTATAGGTTGTAATGCCTCCGTGGTTTTTAATACCTATTTGTGGTTTTCGTTAAAAAAAAAAAAAAGTACATATTACATACCATGATATATTCTAGAAAATAGGTAAAACAGAAAAAAATGATATCTGAAAATTATTGATGGAACACAATACAAAATAAATCATGGTTGAAATTTATTTTATAGTGCTCACCCATGGATCTTTGCAACAAGGAGTGAAGAGCTTGCCTAGCTCCACCAACTGGTTCTCGGTGATTGGACGATGTATTACCGATCTTAAGCCAGCACCAAAGAGAGACCACTTCAAATATTTCCCCCTTTTGACACTAGTTTAAAATCATGAAACGAAGTTATGCACAGGATGCTGTTGTAATAGTGTTTTAGGAGCATCAGTCACTAAGGCCATATTACCCCATGTGGTTATAAAATAAGTTTCTCTATTCAGGAGACCCTAGTGTCAAAACAGTTAGAGATAGCACTATGAAAATCAATGGGTATGTCCTTTAGGGTATGAGGAAGCGATTTGTAGAAGAAAAAAGTTAGTTCAAATTTCCACCACCAGGGAAGAAATTGGCACTAAACACGAGATTGAATACTGTACTTAATTTAATATTTGATTTTAATGTCAGAACTTAGAAATCTACAGATATTGTTCTATGTGCTTTCCTTTACTTGAGATGACTTTCTGAAAATGGAGGACTGCGTTCAACACAATTTTGCATAGCATCTCATTGAGGGTGTTAGCTACATGCTGTTTAATGCTTGCTTTCAAATTGACAAATGTATGCTGCCACGGTAAACTCTGTCTTTCAGGTATCCCCATAGCCAGAAATCATAGGGACTGAGATCTGCTGATTGGGCTGGCCACAACTGCGGCAAGTCTCTAGAAATGATGCGGAAATGATTCCGAATGTTGAACGGAGCAGTTCCTTCACTTGCCGACCAACTTAGGGAGGGGCACCATCTTGCATGAACACTACGGTCTCCAAGCATTGCCTTTCTTGCAGAGCGGGAATAATGTGATCTCATAGAAGAGCACAGTACCGTGCACTAGTTACCGTACACCTTATGGGGCCATGAGGTGTAGACTCTACAAAGAAAAATGGTCCAATTATAAATCCTGCTGTAAATCCACACCACACTGTAATGTATAAACTTTGTAGTGGTCTTTCATGCACAGTAGATGGTTGAGAAGTTCCCCATATTCAGCAGTTTTGTGCATTTACAGTCCCATGAAGAGTGAAATGTGCCTCATCAGACCACAAGATCATTCTAGCCCATGTATCGTCAAGTTCCATACGAGCCAGAAATTGTAGAGCAAAGCCTATTCATTGTTGCTGATCACAAGACTTTAGTTCTTGCACTATGTGAATCTTGTACGGGAACCAGCGTAAAATTATTTGAAGCACTTTACGTACAGTAGACCAAGGAAGGTTCAAGTCTCTTGACACCTCTGGCACTACTGACTGGTAGTGTTTCGCATTCTGACCATTACAACTGCCACTTCATCCACTACCTCCATTCTGATACATGGTTGTCCCCTGCCTGGAATTACACTTAACTTCCCAGTCGCTTCAAATTTCTTTATTAGCTTTCGAACCCCCACTGGCATCAAAGGTCCGTTACGCAAACCTTTTAAGTTTCCGATATTCGTGTAGTGCTGCATTAAAACTGAACAGTTTTACTAAAAGAGCACGTTCCTTTTTTTGTGAGAACCAAATGATTATTGATGGTGCCATTACCTTTCTTCTTTTATCTAACAGGATATCATTTGCATAAGCAGTGTGTCTTGAAGTAAATGACAACTTTTACATATGCGCAGCACCGTTTTTCTCCTGGTGGCAGAAATTTTAACTTTTTTTTTTTTTCCTTCTACAAATCGCTTCCCCATACCATAAATGACATACCCATCGATTTTCACTGCGCTAACTCTAACCGTTTTTGACACCAGGGTAGTGGTGTAGCTACTATGTAGGCAGGCAATTGCCTCCGGCCCCGGGACCTTTAGGGGCCCGGCGACTTTGGCTGTCTCCTGTTTTTGCGATTTTCATTAATTAAGTAGGGGCCCGAACATGTTCCTTGCCTTCGGGCCCGAAAATGGGTAGCTACGCTACTGCACTAGGGTCTCCTGAATAGGGAAACTTATTTTATAACCACCCGGTATATTGTCTGTAAATCGCTTGTGTTCTGTGGTCACTTTTCTGTTTTGCCTAACGAGAAACTCTAGTTTCTGGAAGTAAAAACCTTGCCGCCCTCGCCCGAGGTCGATTAACTTAGGCACGTTATGAAAAATGCCTGTAAATATTCCTTCTGTCATCGCCGAGACTCGAACTCAGGTCTTTACCACCTGGTGTGGGGAAGACGGCGATCTAACAACTGTTCTATCCAATTATGCAGAGAAATAGAATAAATGCAAACCAGTGGGCAGAGCTAGGACAGCTCTTTACTCCTTGTCACAAAGAGCCATGAATAAGCTTTGTAAAGTGAATTTCAACGAAAACCACTAAAGCAGACTTTTTTTTTTTTTTTTTTTTTTTTTTTTTTCATGATTCTATTAGACTACTTGTATCATCAACTCTGAGAAACATTCAAGAAGTGCTGGATTTTTGATAAATTGGGCTTTTGCATGCCGGATTTTTGAAGTTCCACACTGTATAGAGTGTCACCTTCACTACTGGGCTACAAATAGGAGCACCCTCTCGTGTTTTTATGAGAATTTATTTTTATTTACAAACGATAACGTTTATATTTACTTTAAAGTAAATTTAAAGGCCCATGCCATTCAAATTTCTTAACCCTGAGTAGGGTTAAAGAAGCTGAATCTAGAAATTTTCAACAGCACTAACGTTTAAAATCGTATTAATGAGTGAAAAAAGGTTAATACTAAAAACAAAAACTGGCGAATTAATGCATGCTAAGTAACAATCGATTATGTTTTCTATATGGTCTGAAAGCGTAGTTTATTTAATAAAATGTTATGGGATATGATATAGTAATGAGATTTATTACATATAAATATACAATATGATTTCGAAACGATGATCCTACAAATATTTTTTACTTTTGTAATAAATATTTCGTATATTTATTACTGACTTAAAAGTGTTCAATTAAATGAAATAAAGAAGAAAGTGCCACTTCTATAATTAGAAAAAATCAGCGCTTTATTTGAACAAATAATTACTGTATTTTGAAATAATTTTCTGCAACATTCATCACAACGAAATTTCGGTAGTTTCAAATGATTTATCCACCTTCGAGAAGTTCATTGCAACGGGATTTTATGTTATATGCAATACACATATATACAGAGAGAAACAAAATAATGGAAACACCTTATTATGAAATTTGCAGTTTTTGTAATGGCTGTATGGCATATTCATGAGCATTTCCCCCGCCCCCCCCCCCCCTTCAGATAGTACTGTGAAAGAAACACAAAAATTGATGTCTATTTAGAAGTGATATAAAAAAGTACATGAAGAAAATGATCGAGCTGTTTGAAATCGGCAACTAAAACTGCCGATTTGTTTAATGTAGTCAGAGCCACAGAGTAGCAACATATTTTACCAACCCCAGGGGCTCACATCTGGTGAGTATGGGTTTGGCACACCCAGGGTTCTGAGCTGGATATCATCATTCTTCTCTTTCTTGGTGATTTCCCTTTACTTTTCTCTCTCTCAGGGTAACTGGGAAATTTTTTTTTTTTTTTTTGGCCGGTGCAGCATAAGCCTCAGGCTTCCTTGCACCATATAGCTTATAATAATAATACCCTGTGGCAAGGGCAATTGTATCAAAAGTGATGTGTGCAATCACGAAATATGGAAAAACTAAATCTGATTGGATGATTTGTGGTCTAAATTTGTAGCTAGCTGAAAGACCCTGATGGACACAGAATGGGTTTCAGCCCGGAAACAAAATTACTGTCTCAAAAATAACTACAGAACTTAAAATTCCGTTTATTAGCTCTTGGTCACAAATCACAAGTTCCTACAATACGGAGAGGCAACACATCCAGAGAGGCCAGTGGTTGTCCAAGAGGCCTTCTGAACAAAGGAAAGATGTAACATTGTGGTTATTTTTAGTTTGGTTGGGATTTCTAAGTATAAGTTTAGTCACTTGTGTGAGGAGAGTTTTGTTTTGGGCTATTGAGATTGGGTCTAGTTAGTTATTTGGTTTTTAGGAGCATTAGCAACTAAGGCCATATTGCTCCGGGGATATGCAGTGGTCACGGGCTCGAACCCCGGTCTAATCAAGAAGCGTGTGCTACGCAGTCTTAACGTGTGCAGCAACCAGTCAACATCCTTTTACTGTCCAACTTCAAACCCCAGAACCACCTTTTCTTCTTCATCATTTATTCATTCACCAACTTCCGTATTTTGGAACAACCTTCCTTCATATATATATCTTAAAAATTACAATCTATAGAAGTTGAAGTGTAATGTCAAAAAAAAAAAAAAAAAAATCTTTTATCTTCGGAACCTTCAATCTATGCACGGTACTAAGTACATAGGTTCTAAAACCTCTCGTGTTTTTTTTTTTCTTTTTCTTTTCAATACATACGAATAAAAGAAATAAATAAAAATCCTTCATATGAAGAATAGTGTGGTGATTTGTCCATATTACGTTAAAAAAAATGGTGCATCAAAACAAAGCCCCTCCCCCACTAAAAAAAAAACTCAAAGTGTGCCTCGGGGACGTCCCATACTTTGGAACATGCTGCATTGACCCACTACATATAATTTAAATTGGTGTGTTTAAGGCTTTTAAGCCATTTAAGTCTGACCAAAAATAAATCAACAATAATAAACTAAATAAAATCCCATAAAAAACTAAATAAAAATCAATTTTCTGTTCAATATTTTATGCAGCCTCCTATGTACTCTGTTCATCACCCACATTACTACTTATTAATCGGCAGTTCATTGCAGAGGAAGCAGCGTTCACCAGATATCAGTGCCGTATCCAGGTGTCATCGTAAGGTGGGGGCGGGGGAGATGGCGACCTGACACTTGAGGTTTTTTTTTAGAACGCCTCCTGCGTTCATTTTCTTTAATTTCAAAATTTTGGTTAAGCTGGGACATATGCCTCTTCTGCCCACCCCTGAATACGTCCCTGCCAGGCAGTTCAAAATTAAGGCACGGGCCAGCAGGACACTTGCCAGGAGCGCCAAATTTTACAAATCATAAAAATAAAAAAAATAAAAAATATATATATATATATATATATCGTTAAAAAACGAGCCGCCGAAAAATCGTTCTGCTCGGGGCGCGAAAATAACTTCGTCCAGCACGGCTGCCAGACATCATTTCATGGAAAGGATTGTTAACCACAATAAGTATGATGAGTGGAGTCATCTCTTCATCTTGCTTCTGGCAGCTATGTGAATGGCACATGCCACCATCTGCCTTAAGAGGCACGAAATCTCTGAGGATGATAGCCAACAGATTGAAGAGGGCCGACAGGTTCTTACCACCCAGAGCGCTGCAGTCAATTCACAGCTTATGACAATATGGAAACTGACTTTGGTAAGTTTGTAGAAAATCAGAACTATAGAAGACAAACCGCGGTATGGTTCGCTGAGACTACTGTTGCATAGAAGTTTAGTGTATTTCGGTCAACCACTGTGTATGCATCATCAGCCATTTTCAATCCACTGCAGGATGAAGGCCTCTCCAACAACTTTCCAGTTCCTTCTGTTTTGTGCAATGGCCATCCATTCACTACCCACAAATTCATGAATTTCATCTGTCCATTTCCATCGTTGTCTTCAGGGTTTCCTCTAGCTCCTCTTGGGTACCATTCTTTTATTTCCTTAGTCCATCTGTCATCATGTCTTTGAGCTATGTGTCCTGCCCATTTTAGACTGTGCCATTTTAGAATGTGGACCATTTTAGAATGTGCTTTAAGTTTGCTGCCTAATCCATGTTTCTCTTCTCATCTAACAGTGTGATTCCCAATATAATTCGTTCCATTCGTTGCTGTGTAGTTCTCAGCTTCTCTTCTATTCTTTTGCTGAGTGTCCAAGTTTCACTTCCATAAGTCGTGGTGGAGAGTTTGTTAATTTGGTTTTTAGGAGCATTAACAACTAAGGCCATATTGCTCCGGGGATATGCCGTGGTCATTCCCTGACCTTTCCGAATCCTCCGTATTTGGTGGGCACGGGCTCGAACCTCGGTCTAATCAAGAAGCGTGTGCTACACACTGCTGCTCCTGCCCACCTGGCTACGGAGGCGCCTCGTGGTGGAGGGTATACATTGGTTCATTATTATACGTTTCAGACAAATTGGGATATTGCTCCTGAGTATGTGACTATATTTCCTGAATGCTATCTATCCAAAATTTATTCTTCTCTTGACTTCCAGCCATTTATCATTATTACAGCTAATGACTTGTCCCAGATAAGTACATGAATCCACCATTTCAATTACTGCTCCTTCAATCATTATATCCCTTTCTGTGGCATACTTGTTCATCATTACTTTTGTTTTAGCCATATTCATCTTTAGCCAAAAATCCTTACTAACTCTACATAACTGATTAAGATTTTCCTCTATTCTTTGGGATCATGGCTTATGACCACAATGTCATCTACAAATTGACAATGGTTTAGGTATTCTCCATTCACATTGACTCCTTTCTGCGACCAGTCTAATCTTCTGAAAGCTTTCTCAAAGTCAGCTGCTGTTGTTATTATTTGGTTTTTAGGAGCATTAGCAACTAAGACCATATTGCTCCGGGGATATGCGGTGGTCAATCGCTGACCTTTCCGCATCCTCCGTATTTGGTGGTCACGGGATCGAACCCCGGTCTAATCAAGAAGCGTGTGCTACGTACTGCTGCTCCTGCACACCTGGCTACGGAGGCGCCACCTCTCAAAAGGCAGCAGTAAACAACTTCGGAGATACTGCGTCTCCGTATCGAGCTCCTTTCTCAATTTTAAATTTGCTACTGTCTTTGTCTAGTCTAATAAAGGAGGTAGCATTCTCATACATTTTCTTCAAAATCATATATGGGGTATCTATGCCTTGTCTTTCCAGTGCCTGAAACATTGCGTTATGATGTATGGAGTCAAATGCCTTTTCATAATCCACGGCGCCTCCGTAGCCAGGTGGGCAGGAGCAGCAGTGCGTAGCACACGCTTCTTGATTAGACCGGGGTTCGAGCCCGTGATCACCAAATACGGAGGATGCGGAAAGGTCAGGGAATGACCATCGCATATCCCCGGAGCAATATGGCATTAGTTGCTAATGCTCCTAAAAACCAAATAATAACAATAACAATCATAATCCACAAATACCAGGCATAATGGTGTTTTCTATTCATTTGCTTTCTCCGTTAGCTGTGATATTACGTGAAGGTGATCCATAGTTGAGAATCTTGTCCTAAAGCCAGCTTGCTCTTCCGATTGATTCTTATCAAGTATTCTTTCTTATCTGTTAGTAATGACACTTGTGAACAACTTGTAGATGTGACATAACAAGCTAATTGGTCTATAATTTCCAATTACTATTTATCTCCTTTCTTATGCAGCAAAACTGTGATTGCATTATTCCACTCCTTAGGCGTCAACACCTTTTCTAATGCATTTTGTGAAGAGTCTTGCCAGTTTTTTGTGTCATGTCTCTTCCTCTCCATTTTAAAAACTCCATCTTCCCCCGGGGCTTTCTGATTCTTCATTTTCTTCAAAGCATGTTCTACCTCATCAGGAAGGATATAGGGTATGTCATATGCTTTATTAATTTGCGATCCATCTTCCCCACCGCAGGTATCATTCCCTCGCTCCTTGTATAATTCTCTATAGTAGACTTCTGCTATTTGAATTATGCATTCTCTGCTATTTATAATTACGCCATCGCTATTCTTCAGTTTCAATATCATTTGTCTTTCTGTATTACTGCTCATTTAAGTCCTTTGATTTTCCTTAATTCTTGTTCTGCTTTTGTGTTAAATCTTCTTATGTCCTCTCTGATTCTCTTTCTAATGGCTTTGCATAACTCAGTATACTCACTTTTCTCCTTGTCAGTGTTTATCTTGCTCTTCATTTGTTGTCTTCATTTGTTCATCATGTTAAGTGTTTCTTGACTAATTTTCTTCTTTGTATTTCTTTTTACCTATAGGTTTATTCGGCTTTATCACTCTCAGAAAGTTGTAATATTCCTCGTCGATATCTTGGTCATAAGCAGTCTGCAGAAGCTTAAACTTGTTAAGTTCCAGTACATACTGCTTTTTCTCCTCTTTTGTTATCTCAAAGACCTTTGTATTATTTACTCGAATCAGTTTTTTTCTTTTATTTTCTTACATCTATATCAAGTGTGCATCTTGCCATTCTGTGATCACTTCCAACATTTACCTTGTTGAGGGTAACATTATTCATGATATATCTTCTGTTAGTGAAGATGAAGTCTATTTCAGTAGTTGTTAATCCATTTGGGCTCTTCCATGTCCACTTTCTGTTCAACCTTTTCTTAAAAAAAAAAAAAAAAGTGTTAATTACTGACAATCCTCGAGATTCTGCATATACCAGAAGTCTTTCACAAATTCCAAAATTTCCTATAGTTCTTCTTTCTGTACCGTTTTGTCTCTTTCCAACCTTAGCTTTGAAGTCCCCATTAATGATAGTGTAGTAGGTTTTCTGCTCATCTATGTATGCAATTGTGTGTAATTATTTGAACAGGTGTATATCTCGCATAGTTTGTTTCAGTAGATGTTATGTTAAGCTGAACTTTTCACTACAACTAATAGGACTAGATAGAAATGTAGTGATGAGACTTTCATTTTATATTTTAGCTTTTCTGTTATATTTCATTTTATGTTAATCCTCTGGCATTTTCTACCGTGAATGGAATTTTTCTTACCAATGTACTACTATACTTGTTTGTTTAGACAAAAAGATTCTTTCACCTAAATTTTCACTACAAAACACAAAAATTTGGAAGTGGCCCAGTTGGGCTGCACATGCCAAACACTAAACCACGTCTGATCAAAAAAGGACACCAACTTTAGGATGTTTTCTCATTGGATTTTTCCCAATGAGAACTGCAAACTCGTACCGCTTTATTAAAACTACTCAAAGCAACCACAGCTCGTAAATTTAATGTTTTGTCAGTTCGGTTGTTTTAGGCGTTTTCATGATGGTGTAACCCCATGTTTAAATCGGTAAAGTGGGCAGAAAATTCGAAAAAAAAAAAACGTATGCCTTTAAAACCTATTAGTAATAGATAAATTCTAAATTTTATCAGTTTAACCAGTGAACAGTGACAAAGTTTACTGGTTCTGTTAATTGAGATTATTATTTCGCATTTGTAGTTTCTGACTACCAGAATTTTGCGGGCAATAAATTTTATTTTAGTAGCGTGCTGTTTGATGTTTATCAGAAATAAGTTGTTATACGCTACCAATGTGCCAAACATCAGATACTCTTATTTAGTATTTCATTACGTCGATTAATTCCTCTTCCGAGTTAGGCGCTCGGGCAGGATCGCATCGCAAGAAATGGGATTTTCTACAGTCGAGTTCTTCCACAAGATTTAATGAACAAATATAGACAGGGGCTGTTCGTTCATAGGCACTGCAGCACCCGCAGCTATTTAAATCTAGATATACAGTGAAAGGAGTTATATGAAATTTTGTAAAGAAAAATGCAACGCAATGAACGCTTTTATTAGCAGGACCCAATATCGTATGCGCATCCTCTATTTCCAGTAATCATTTCAATAATAAGCGAATAAAAACACGAAATCCTTTCCAACTTTGAAGTTCAATTAACCGTAGATCACACAGTGCACCAGGCAGTGACACATTTTGCATTCCAGTGAATATCTAGCAGTTGGTTTCCATTGGCAACCAGCATATTGGCAATTTTAATATTTTGTTATCAATTAAAGCTGATGAAGCTTTCTTTTTACTGGTTATTGTTAAATTTTATTCTTTCATTTCGCTTACGAAACCGAGCTATAATTAACGTTACATTGTCTTTCTGACAACTGCCCTTGAAAGAATGATTAAGTAACCTTAAAACTTACAAACAAGCACGTGTTGCGTATATAACTAAAGTATGGCAATGTCAAATGGTTAAACATAATTAATATTAATTCTTTTATTGTATCACGATTTCTTAGCCATATGCTACGTTTGACTCATAAATGGATGTAATAACCTTCGTTTCGCTTACGAAAGTATTTTTCTTTTATCAGTAATTGTTAAAGTAATTATGAAGTAAATTCAGAACTCTAAAAAACTTTGTTCTATTCTATTCTGATATCATGAAAACTAAATGGTAGATTATAAGAAAGTTCTCTCAATAATCATTTTTCATCTATATGGAAATGATGTCGAATTAACATAAAAACTTAAGCAGTTTCAAAAAACCCGGAGTAGTTACGCCCACTGCCCGTGAGTTACGAGCAGATGTTGTGTCAGGGAGCAGGGTGAGAGTTTTTTTTTTTTTGCACACAATTGTATTAGCAATGTGTAGGAGGGTGAAAAGCCTTGAGAACTTTGAATGTTACCACTAACAGACACTGACGTGTATAGAGAGGGTGATGACAAGTTTTTTCCGACGAAATGATTCCGATTTTATTTTGATTGCCATGAGAAAAAGTATCAGTATGAGTGCGCTCGCTTGCGCGCGAGTTCTCCTCAATAAAAGTTTTGTTTTGTTCTCAGTGCGACTCGACTGAAGAAGTTGCAGGGCGCCGTTTAAGAGCCACAGGCCATTTCCCCCCCTTTCTAATTCACGGTATGCTATCTGTAAAGAGTATTAACTAGCCTTAACATAGTAAAACGCGAATCTTTTAAATATGCGTCTCGTTTGCGCTTAAAGTTTACTAAGTTATCACCGAACCTTGAATACAAGAAGAGAGTATAACGACTCCAGATCGACACTTCATCTGTTGGGCTAGTTTCTCTTCCCACGTACAGTGCACTCCCGCTAATCCGAACCCCGGTAATCCGAACGTCCGCCTAATCCGAACACGTTTCGGTCAGCGGAGAGGAAATTTTTTAGTTCGGAAAATATATGTTAAATACGTTAAATTTAAATGGTATTAATGGTACAAGGACATTTAGAATTCCACAAAAAAATTGTATTTTATTGTAGTACTGTACTAATACAAAATTAATAAATCAGTGTTTGACATGGCCTATTAAAACTACAGATCAATACTTATACACCAAAACAGGAACAAAAGCCATTTTTCAGAAGTAACAAAATCTGTTAATTTCTTTTGACGTAACGATGAAAATCGATTAGAAGATGCTATGTTTTGCCACCGGTTACCCTCTCCCACAGCTCAGCAACCCAATATACAACATCTTTTAAGTTCACTTGTTTCATTTTCTCATGTAAAGAAAGTGAATTGGTGTTATCTTCTGTCATGGACCTAAGATATTTCTTTCTGTATGCAAGCTTGATAGACTGTAACACCCCCTGGTCCATGGGCTGTAATAACGGTGTTACATTAGGCGGTAAGAAAGCTGCCTTTATATCCCCTGATGTAAACTCGGAAACGTCTGGGTGGGATGCCGTATTGTCTATGAGGAGAATGGCGCGAGGTGGCAAATCATTTTCATTGCTGAAACAAATTGATTATGAAACCACTCAATGAAAAGCTGTCCGTTCATCCAAGCTTTTTTTTGACTTTTGTAATGAACTGGAAGATTGTTAATGTTCATATTTTTAAAAGCGCTCTCGGCTTCACTGATTTAATGATCATCATCAAAGGTAGCTTGTGATTTCCTGAAGCATTACTTCAAGCTATCAACGTCACTCACTCCTTATTCATTTTAAAATCTGGGGTACGTTATTCGGCTAATCCGAAATTCTGCTAATCCGAACAGGGTTCGGTCCCAATTAGTTCGGACTAGCGGGAGTCCAGTGTATTTAATTTTGGTTCATCACTGTTCCCTAGCCTATATACCGATCCCCCTTTCCTTCGGCCTGCCTGCACCTAAAAGTATATTAAAAATCTTAACAAATGAAACTTAAAGATAAAGCAGCATTTACTTGTTTAAAAACTATTCTTTAGTTCTCCAAACAATTTTTGGCTACACTACCGTTATCTTAAAAGCGATTTAGTATTTAAATTGATAAGAGTAAGGATAGGGAATTAACTACCTTATCTTCCTTTGATTGTAAGGGCAATTAGCGACCCTCATTGATTCAAAGTGGAATAAAATCAAACAAATGTAACAGAAACAAATAAACAGAAAACAAAACAAAAACAAATAAACAGAACTTATCCTGCACTAGTTGTCTAGAGGTTCACACTGATGAAATCTTTTTGCTGTAATGTTGTTTTTAATGTTAACTTTGTGTCAGTTATGAAGCCTTGCCATATCTCACATGTATATATACTTTCTCTTATCTATTAAACTTGTTATGTTTGTAGTTACAGCTATTGTTTCTGTCTTCTTATTTAGCACAGAACTCGAACTGTAATAATTTAAACTTTAAGATTAAAGGACAAGGTTAAAGACCAACTAAATAGATCATTATATCACTCAAGCACAAAGAAAATTAATAACTTATACAGGGTGTCTCAAAAATATTGGTACAAACGTTTAGGGGAGGTAGATAACATCTAAAGGAATGTGAATCGCATAGGAATCCATAACTGGAAACGTCACGGGAAAGTAGTAGCAGAGGCACAAGAAGCAGAAATGACACAAGACAGTAATTAGTGGCAAACATTTATTTGACATAATATTAACAATGGAGTATGAGATGGATGCATTTCATGATGTTACAACAGATGCTCAAAAGGTTCTACCATGAGACGCGATGCATGCGTGACACCGACGCAGCATGGATTGGCAAACACGCTTGAACACACCTGGAGTTTCTTTGACAGTAGCAGCAGCGCAGACGAGTGTCGCCACGAGATCCATTTCCATCTCCACAGGCGATTCATACACGATAGAATTCAGGGCGCCACAGAAAGAAATCAAGGCTCAATAAATCAGGTGAGTGTGGGGGCCAGGCAACGGGTCCACCACAGCCAATCCATCGACGCCCAAAACGCCTGTTTAAATGGTCATAAACACACCTTCCATAATGGGCAGGCGCCCCGCCATGTTGAAACCAAATGTTGTGTCTCACATTTGCTGGAACATCGTCAAGTAACCCTGGTAGAACTTGTTCAAGAAAGATCCGATATTTAGCGGAGTTCATGCGGGATGGTAACAGGTATGGGCTGACTAAGCAGTCACCGACCATACCTGCCCACATTTACTGTGAAGCGATGTTGTGCCGAATGGGAGCGCATACCGTGTAGGCCCTCTTCTTCTTGGTCCTCAGCTGGCAGCTGGGGGAGGCGGTTGGCCACGCAACCAGTATGCTGCTGTAGGTGCCGCAGGGTTTCGGATTTGCTCTGTGATGTTCTTCCATACTTTACGATCCATGGCGTCAGTCCTGGCCTGGTTAAGGTCGAGACGTCAGCTCTTCAAGTCATTTTCCACTTGCTTGGCCCACGTTTTCCTAGGCGCGGTCTGTTGGATGCTCCATTGGGTGGGTCGTTGACTCCAAAGGAGTGTGGATGGTATTCTGTTCGTGCCCATTCTACATACGTGGCCAAACCATCTAAGCCTTCGCTTCTGGATTTGGTCAGCAATGGTTGGTTGCTGTTGGCATCTGGTGCAGATGGTATCATTAGTGATGCGGTCACGAAGTGAGATGCCCAAAATCTGCCGCAGGCATTGCATTTGGAATACCTCAGGTTTGTTTAAATCTAGCTTGAGACAAATCCATGTTTCTGATCCGTAAAGGAGAATGGGCAGGATCAAAGTCCGGAAGAGTCCGATTTTACTCTTTGAGGAAATGTTGGTCCTCTTCCACAGACACCATTTGAGCGAGGCAAACGCAGTGGCCGCCTGTCCAATTCTGCTGTGCATTTCCATGGTGGACGCAACTTTCTTCTCCTGGACCAGCGACCCAAGGTATTTAAAGTCCTGCACTTGCTCGATCTGGACGCCTTCGAGATAGATGGTGGCTTGCGACCCATCTGTTGTCAGGGCCTTTGTCTTATCAGCATTGATCTTCAAGCTGTATGGCCGGGCAATGTCGTAGAGGATGTCCATGGCTTCAGAGTCGTTACCAGCAAAGATAGCACTATCATTGGCAAACATCAGGTCAGTCACATAGTGATCCTTGTCATATTGTATGCCCCGTCTGTTTCTGAATACTTGCCTCATAATGGTGTCGACCACGATGTTGAAAAGCAATGGGGAGGCTACATCCCCTTGGCGGACTCCAGTTTGGATGGTAAATTCCTCAGATAAATCGTTCTGGATGCGCACCTGGCTGGTTAAACCGTTGTATGTAGTTTGGAGGAGTGGGATGACTTTTCGAGGTACATGTTCGACCTCTAGTAGTTTCCATAAGGCAGGCCGATGGACACAGTCGAAAGCAGACTTAAAGTCAATGAAAACAATGACGGTTCGCTGTCCACACCGGATGCTCTCCTCCATCAGCTGACGGATGGCAAAGATTTGATCACAGCATCCTCGCCCAGGTCTAAATCCCACCTGTTCTTCTCGACTGGTTTGCTCGCGATATTTTTGCAGCCTTGACTGGATGATCTTCATAAAGACCTTTCCGATGATGGAAAGGAGGCTAATGCCACGGTAGTTCTTGCAATCCCGGTTATCACCTTTCTTGTGGATCGGTACGATAATGACTTTCCTCCATGTTAGCGGAATTTGTTCTGTGCACCAGATGGTGCCCTCTGCTAATCTATACACTAGGTGCATGTCTGCCAGCTCAGTTTGTATATCGATGCATGCTCGTTGTGCGGCGACTACTGCTTGAATGAGTAAACCAGAAATTTTCCCTCCCCCGCACTGATGAACAGCGCCGTGTGCCGACTTACGGTGACGTTTCTGGTTATGGGTTCCTTTGCGATTCACGTTCCTTTAGATGTTATCTACCTCCCCTAATCGTTTGTACCAATATTTTTGAGACACCCTGTATAGTTAAACTGACCAGGAAGGTCTACGCTTTTTGACCTTGAAATTATCTGGGTTAATGCGGGCCTTATTCACCGATTATTGGGGCAAACCCCTGGTAAGCGAAATAAGGTAATAAACACAGCGCACTCTATAAATTTGACTCTGCAAGGAGGGCCAAGACCCTTCTAATAGAGAGCGGATTTGTCCCAAACTCCATTGCAAGTTAAAACCACTGGCCCCCTGTTGCAGGTTCATTTTCCCCTTTTTTGCCACGCCACCTCACAGTAATGATTAATGTCAAAACTAAGTAAATAAGCATCCCAAAAGCCCCGAACCTGCCAACAATATGTATGAAAAACATTATCTTTTTTTTTTTTTTATTGTTAGCGCATCAGCTTCTGTGGCCATAATGCACCTCCCAAGGTTTTTGCATTTTACTATGATCCAAGCCCGAGGGGGGATTAGAACCCGCGACCTTTGGGTTGCCAGGTAGGCACTTTACCTACCTGGCTAGCCCGGTCGGCAACATTATTTCTACAACACACGATTTTGTGAAATTTGATTTGATCATGGCCCCCATGCTTTTTTATGAAGTAAATCGCATGACAGTGAATAAACATCAGCAACTTAGTTTTTCACAATTATCCCTCCAAGAAAAAAAAAAAAAAAAAAAAAAAAAAAGCGATTAAAAAAGGCCATGCCAGACCAAAGATTCAAATTTCTGAGCGGTTCAAAAAAAAAAAAACGATTAAAAAAGGCCATGCCAGACCAAAGATTCAAATTTCTGAGCGGTTCATCATCAGCCATGTCAGTTTTTAAAACTGAATGGTACCAAAAGAAAAGTTGGCTTTGTGGTTGTGAAGTTAAAAATGCATTGTTTTGTTTTCCATGTTTACTATTCGGAGGTGATTTAACGTGGACAAAAAGTGGCTTTACAAACAAACAGAATGAAAGAAAAACTCTAAAACATGAATTCAAAGAAACATATTGATAATGTGATTTCACTATCACTTTTAGGAAGCGTAAATATTAAAGAACGGCTTAGTGAGGCCTACAGACTTTCGATTAAGCAAATATAACAGAAAAGTTACCAAGAATCGTGGAGGTATTATCTAACATAATAGACTGCATTAAATTTGTGGACAGTTTGAATTTCCTTTACATGGATATGACGAAAATGACGATCCCCCCCTCTATATTATAAATTTCTGAGAAAATATTGGCTTATTCCAAGTGATTTTGCAATATCAGATACAATTTCGAGAATATAAATGAAGTGATTACGGGATCTATAAGTTTGAATAATTTATTTCAATTTCTTTAAATGTTTTATTGACTCTAACCAGTTACTGTCCTTATTTTGATATATTTTATTGACAATATTTATGTTAAAAAGAATTTCATTCCGAATAGTTACAGAACAAATAAATTTAAAAGATCTAGTTTAATTAGACAGGGTTTTAGTTTGACGTTCAGTGTTTATATCGAATCTGTTATTATCAGATGCAATCATCTAAGGCATCGTCAGTTCTCGGTAATTCATATCTTAAAGGTTTAATAGCCTCAATTCTTCTTTCCCAACGTGCATCGGATAAAGATTTTAGCACGAAATTAGAAATACTGTATTATATTTTAGGATCTCCTAAAGTTCTGTAAAAATTCAATGATAAACGTTGCCAATTCGCCACACATAGTATCGCCAATTGGAAGAAACCCAAAAATTGTTTTCAAATTTATATTTTTGATGTTTCTTCATTAGAGAAAAAAAAAAAAAAAAAAACCCGCACACACCCTTTTCTCATTTAACCCATCCACTAGTTCCAAATGTTTGTTTAGTTCTGCCTCGAATCTGTTTAAGCTGTCAATTTCTACAACAGATGGGAGTTTGTTTGGGCCAATCACCCGCTGGCTAAAGGCAAACTTCCGCACATCTATCCTACAATTGTCTTTCTTCAAATTTGAATTTTATGCTCTCTCAGTCGATTATTTTGAGCAAGGGGAAGAATCCCATCAGCATTCTTGGTAATCCTCTCTCTCTCAGGGTAACTTGGGAATTTTTTTTTGGCTGGTGCAGCATAAGCTTCAGGCTTATATTTTTGATGTTTCTTCATTAAAAATTACAAATCTTAGAACAACATCTGGCGAGTATGGGCTTAGCACACCCAGGCTTATGGTGCAGCATAAGCTTCAGGCTTATGCTGCACCATATGGCTGCTAATAATACTGTTTGCAAACAGTATTAAAAACAGTTAAAAAGAAAAGAAACAATCTAATCGGCGTAGTTCTTGCTGCACTGAACTCTCATGATCGACATTATTATATTCCTAAACTCCACATTTCTATTCTAATGGAAATTTATATGGAGATTTTTCAGTTATTCACCAGATTATTGGTACATCTCCGTACTACGGTAAGAAAGAAGGAAGTGATTGGCAGGCGAAGGCATCTCCCACTCACTGCTTTCTACCTCGCTCGCACTTTACAGGTGGCTGTCATACAATATGTTGGAACTGAAATGAAGAAAAATAAACGGCAATAGGGGGCAAAAAATAGGTGACTATTACTAGACGAGAATTTCTCATGCAAGTCAACAGACCCCCGCTTTTGTGGGGACTGCTTTCCCCATACCACATTACTATCAATAGAATCTTATACTAACAACTAATACAATAACTGTGAGACAAACAAATCGTCAAAAAATACTCGGATATAAAGAAAACTAACCTCATCAGTCCTGGCAAGACGGTTGGTACACTTCACAAACTCCATTCAATAACAGCCTTCCACCCTTTTCCACGCTACACATTTTGCAGTGGCGCCTCCGTAGCCAGGTGGGAAGGAGCAGCAGTGCATAGCACACGCTTCTTGATTAGACCGGGGTTCGAGCCCGTCGCCACCAAATATGAAGGATGCGGAAAGGTCAGGGAATGACCACCGCATATCCCGGAGCAATATGGCCTTAGTTGCTAATGCTCCCAAAAACAACAACAACAGCATTTTGCAGACACTCGATGAAATGGGGTTGAACACGAAATAACAAATTAAAAAAAAAAAAAAAAATCCGAGAGCAGCACAACTTAATCATACAATGAAACAAAGCAAATGATAATTTCGCATTTACTGCTAAAATGAGAAGCAACTTTGCATCCAATTAAACCAGTGGTTTTCAACCTTTTTTTAATAACGGCATCCCTACTCAATTTTCTGCCTGTTAGATCCGATTCTGTGTGTGTGTGTATATATATATATATATATATATATATATATATATAAAATATTAAAAAATGTTATATGATAGTTATTACAATAACATAATTATAAAAATTACATTTCATAATACAAATGTATAGCTTAGCTTAATTTTCAGCACTCGCCTCATAGTAATCCGCTTAGCTGGTGAAGAGTTTTACCACATACGTAGTGGTTATAGGATTCTAATACTTGACAGGAATTATGGGTTTAAAATTAAGTTATGGGCTATAAAAAAATATTAGCTTATATTTTTCTTTTTTTTTTTCTCTTCATTTAATTTAATTTAATTAGGCAACCATGGAAGGTGCACTTTCCTTTCTTAAAAAAAATTTTATAGCCCATAACACTTAATTTTAAACCCATAATCCCTGTAAAGTATTAGAATCCTATAACCACTACGTATGTGGTAAAACTCTCCACCAGCTAAGCGGATTACTATGAGGTGAGTGCTGAAAATTAATACGATCTAGTTATTACATTACAGCACATAAGGACTCCTTAAAAAATCAAGTCAATATATACAGTATATAATAATTTTATTCTTTATATAGATTTTTTTCTGTTTATACTCCGGGACGACCAAACGGTCAGAGGAGTTCACAAGATAGACAGAATACAAGAAACAGCACCGTATTCAGCAGTCACTCTTTATATAGAGGTACTAAGTTAACATCAATTATAGATCACCACAAAATTAAAAAGAAACTGTACACCTTTCTATATAATGAAATAAACATATAAATTTTAAAAAATAATAAGTTTAAGTAACTTAAATCCAAATCACGTGGTACCCCTGAAATGTTTTGCGGCAACCCGGTTGAAAACCACTGAATTAAACAATCAGAAAGTTATATAATTTTGTAGCTAGGGCTTGAAGTACTGTACTGTACTGTACTGTACTGTACTGTCGATTTATTCACCAAATTTCCAGCAAAAACTTATTTCAGTACTGAAATAAGCTTTTGCTGGAAATTTGGTGAACAATCAGAAAGGCAAATTATGCATTCACTCAATCACAGAACTCGACCAGACAATCACTCCGTTCTTCGGCCATGCCTGCAACGCAACGACAAGTGTATCTGCAGCTCAGCAGATTTTTCTTTACAGACTTAAACTTGGTTACAGCTAGATCGTAGATATAGCTTAGCTTAATTACAGCTGTTGTTATATGCGTTGTCACTATAATCGAGTTTGCGGGTGTATTACAAATTTTACAGAAATTGGTTAGTGCGGCTATAGTTAAATAGAACAAAATGGAAAAGTCCAAATTTTTTTGGATCATAAAAATATATTTACAAGCATTATTAATAGTTTAATTATATTAAGTCAATTATTTTAATTGACTGATTCTAATACAGTACTTTACAAAAATGATCGTTCAAATTTAATTTAAATTAGTGAAAAAATCCACCTATATAACTGAATTGACGCTCACGTTACCCGAATGAACTGAAAATAAAGTATGTAACAAAAGATATTGTACTTGCTTTTAATTATATAAAAATGAAACAAGTACCGAATACAGTATTTACAGTTTAAAATCAGGAAACCAATCTCCCCCACCCCTCCGTGATGGCTTAAAATAGGTAAACTAGTATCCCCTCAGTGCTGGTTTAAAACCACAGGTCAATTACTCGATAGTCAAGGTCCCTCAACCCAACCAACAACATAACCCTGAGTGAAAGAAGACATCGTGTGTAATAATAAATAAGTATATCAATATGTCTAATAACAAAATCAATGCACTAATCATTTTATTGTTAATATTAGTAATCATTTTATTGTTAATATTAGTAATCATTTTATTGTTAATATTAGTAATCATTTTATTGATTCTATTAATAACTTCAATGTCTTCTGTCACTCTGGGTTGTATGTTGATGGTTGGGCTGGGGGGCCTTAACTATCTATCGTGGATATGTCGGACCATTCATGTATCTTTGGGGGAGAGAAGCCATTAAAAAAGAATTTTATGTTGGACTGATTCAGGAAGGCTTCGTGCTGAAGCATTCTACGAAAAGAATTGAGGTTAATTTCTATATATAAAAATAAAAAATAATAATCATGGCGCATTCTTGTAGATTTTGTGACCGTGGTGTAGTGCACCAAGCTGTTTTTAATGTAGAAAATTGATAGCCAATGTGAGACTCATTACTATTTTGTTTATTGAGGACTGAGGTCATTAAGTGGAGCACATTTTGTTAGTAGCAGGATATTGTAAGGTCACGTACATACATATAGGTGTCAAAATTAGTCAGAATATTCCCTCCTGCATTGTCTGGCTTAACTGCAAAGAGCATTTACTAAGAACTGATCCATGTCTGACTCCTTCGTGGACAACTGTTCCAGATAGAGAATCGCAGTAATGCAGTTGAAAAGTTGTTTTGGAGTAAGCTCTATACGAGTAGCGATAACTGACTCTGCAGTGCTATGGCATACAGATTTTGAAAAATGCCACTGCAGTAATTGATATCAAAGGCTTTTCAATATCCAGGCAGATCATAACAAGATAGTGTTTTTTTTTTTTTTTTTTTTTTATAATAGCATTCTGTATATTGAATTCTGCCTTGATAAGGTTTGGAGTTTACGGATATATATACGAGTCATACGGGTTCTATCATCAAATGATATTCCAAGATACCACACTAGTCGAATATGAATCATTTTTTCTAGCACCTTACCAAGGAAACTGATAAGAGATATAGGCAGATAGTTTCGTTGATGAATGATCCATAAAAGGAATTGTTGTTGGGGCATCATTGACTGAAGCCATATTGCTCCATGTATACTGTCTGTAAATAGCATGTGTTCTGTTGTCGATTTTCTCTTTGCTGGATGAAAAACCTGAGTTTCTGGGGGGGGGGGACTTACAACCCTGCCCCACTAATCAGTCACAGTGTGAAAAAGACACAAAAATTCGCCTCATCGACTCGGGTCTTCTTTCACCCAGTGTAGGGATCACAGCGTCTCTACCAACTATGCTACCCACCTACAAGCAACCAGGTTAAAGAAAGGTTAGAACTATTGCGTGGCACCAAGAAAGGGTAGTAGCCTCCTGAGAATATCTAGTTGAAATATATCTAGTGAATTCAGAGCTTTCTTAGATTCTTAAGTAGGAGATAATACAAATATCCTAATATAAACCTATTCAGGGAGCTCTCAAGTTCAATATTTAAAAGATCGGTTATAAGGAGAAACACCATTGTGTTGAAGCTCAACTTATACTTTTCTGTATTGACTTTTCCTATTTAACAGCTCTCATTTGCTGATGTGGCTGAGACTTGAGCAAAGTATTCTGCCATGAAAATTGCAATTTCCATTGGAGAGAAAAAGGGTTTGTCCTTTCAACTTAGAATAGGTGCTTATTTACCGTTCAGCTTTGATTTTGTTTGTCAGTATGTTTTGTAATATGGAAGCAAATCAGATCCACATCTTTTCCACACATAATGTGCCTTAGCTTTGTTTCTTGAAATTAAACAGGTTGTCAGTTGTTGGGTACTTGAGAACCAGATTCCATACTTTACTCTGTTCCTTTTCCGACAGAAAATACAAAGCCACCCTCGCCTGAGACCAACAGAAAACCAACTGAATGCATTGCATCATAGCATGCATCAATTCAGTCTGTGAGGACCAACTGAGGTTTGGGGTATAGCAAAGGTTACACCTGTTATTATATGTTATGTGATTAGTGACATCGATAGGCTAGCTTTTGAAGACCTGATCATCAAAGGAAATTGCAACAATGAACATATTCTGCATAAAATGGAAAATTTCCATTTTATGCAGTTGGTTGAGTAACATTCTTTGTTTGCAATTTGCAAATAACAAGTAATGACCACTAGGTTACTTAAAACTACCTAAAGATTGATTGGAAAGTTTTGGGGAACATATTGACAGATCTACAGCAATATATGCTACTCTGGGAAACTTATGTCAGCAGCAGTATTTAAAAACGTGAGATTCTGCTTGTCAAGAATTGTTTCAATGAGTTTTCTTCATGTATCTATCTAGGGAGATGTAAGCAGCTTAAGATACTCCAGTTCTTTCAAAGTGAATTTTGTTTGAGGAAAGGTATACAGACTACAGTTAACATAAAATTCAAAACACATATCACTACAACCTTTGATGTGGGTATGCAGTGGGATCTGTTTTGTAGGAACCTTGTTGTCAACAAGAATGCCTATACCTCCTCTTGTTCAGTTAGCAATGTTTCTATAGTTTTTAATCACTGGAGTCACCTGTTCGGTTAGTTTCATTTCTTGCAGGCAGATGCTTATTGGACTGTGATGTTTGAGTAGATCATAAATATCAAAAATACATTTGCACAGTATAATATTCTGCATTATTTGGTTTTAGAGATTGTGTATGGTTTTTTTTTTTTTTTTTGATCTAGTTTAAAAATTTTCTTAAGACAAATGGGCCTGGAGTACTGGTGTCCATGGTTAAAGAATAACAATAAGTATATATCCAGTGAAAATATTTTAATCATAGATAACATCTGAGTTTTCGAGACAATCGTGTCTCTTTATCAACAAATTTGAAATTAACATATACAGTTATGCGTGCAGTGAGGTGAGTGAAGGCGCGTTTATTCATTAAATTGGTATCTATTGTTGCTGCATGGACATGCGCTGTATTACTCCAGCATTTGTCGAGGCATAAAATGGTTGTCTCTAGGATGGGGTGCAATCTCATGCCTTTGCAGCGGTTTATAGCTCTCAGGTTGCTCAATATATTGAGTGACTAACTAAAAGGCAGTGGCAAAAGTGGTCTATTATCTTATAGTCCTGTTTGGGATTGAGGTTGTGGTGGGTAGCCCAGAAGTGCTCCGCAATTGCAGATTGCTCTGTCGTGTTCGGTAAGGCAGTCTTGAAGTCTCTCCTATGTAGCAGCTATCACAGTCTCTGCAGGTTATGCGGTATATTACACTGCTGTGTAAGAGAGGTGTGATAGGGGTCTTCACACTGGAGACTAGAGAACGTAGGCTTCTGCTGGGCAACTGTACGCATTTTTTGATTATAATCAAATACTACCATATTTGATTATAATTTGTATGATTTTTTGCTAATTTTAATTGGTAATTTTCATATTTTTAAACTGTGATTATTGTCAGTAATGTAGTTGTTGTGAACTGACTATTAGTATTTAGATGTTAAATAATAAATATTCAGATTTGTTTGTAACATATACATACAAAGGGTACTAGGAAAGTTTTGCAATATGACGCAACAATGAATCACAGGAAGCTGCTTGTTGCTGCATGTTGAGACATGTTCATACGTGCATAGTAGCCGCCGCGCCAAGTCGATGGGCTCAGTTATTCATTAGTAGTGAGAGTGTAAAGTGCTTGCGATGGCATCGTGGCCACGAAATGAGATAAGGACAGTTTTGCGGTATAATTTCGTGCGTGGTTTAACCATAGACCAGTGCTTAGAAGAAATGACTCTTGCACTAGATGATGATTGTCCACATCGTACGATATTCAGGTGGTATAGAGAATTCCAAAGGGGAAATTTCACTCTGGAGGATTCTGAGAGGCCGGGAAGGCCACGAACGTCAGTTACGGAGGAAAACGTTACTGCTGTGAGGAAAATGCTTGACGAAAACAGGCGAGTGACCTACCAACAGATAGAGCATACTTTGGGCCTAAATGCACCAGCAATTCGTTCGATTCTGCAAGATCATTTGCACGTGAAGAAACTTTGTTCTCTCTGGGTGCCGCATCAACTGACTGAAGAGCAGATGACATGACGTGTGACTTGGTGCCGGGAGATGTTAAAAAAGTTTGATAAGGGACAATCTCGGTATGTGAACAACATCGTGACAGGTGACGAGACTTGGCTGTACTATTACAATCTGCCGACCAAGGCTCAAAACAAAGTTTGGGTCTTTGATGATGACGACACACCCGTAATTGTCAGAAAATCCCAATCTGTAAAGAAGAAAATGATAGCTGTATTTTTCAAATCGAGTGGCATTGTGGAATGTGTCGTTTTGGACACGCAGAAGACAGTCACAGCTAAGTGGTATACTGAACAATGCCTGCCTAAAGTCATTGGATCTATGAAGAACCTGGTACCTCCATCACGAAAATGCTCCAGCTCACCGCGCCAAAGCCTGCACCGAATATTTGACCACGACAGAACTGAAACTTCTCGAGCACCCTCCCTACAGTCCAGACCTTGCTCCCTGCGACTTTGCACTGTTCCCGCATGTGAAAATGAAGCTAAAAGGGAGGCGGTTTTCCAGTGATGAGGACCTTCTACGGGCTTGGGACAACGAGTGTGTTTTACTCCCTAGTGAAACTAGGCAAAACTGGTTTAAAGATTGGTTTCGGAGGATGGAGAGGTGTATTGAATGTAGAGGAAATTACTTTGAAAAAATTAAATAAACAAAGCTGTATTGCAAAACTTTCCTAGTACCCTTTGTATGTTGTAAATATCCATAATAAAAATATACACATATTACATGTACCCCTCTAAGTTTACATTCTTCCCCCTGGTGCAAACACTCCGGATTCGACACTGCTAGTGTCCCAGAAATGGATCTGCAAGAAGACATGACTCCAGACCCAGGCCAGCTTCAAAAAAGAAATAAGAAGTTGAGAGTGCCCAAGCCCAAAATGGAAACGAGGAGCCAATCCAAGCCAAAAGACACACAGGATTGCCCAACCTCTCAAACTGATATCAATGAAGACTCACCGAAGCAGCCAAAACCAACTGTAGATCTGGACCCGGCCCTTCCGGAAGGCACAATCTTAGAGCAATTTCTAACACTTCGAAAGAAGCTGGACTCTCATAAAAGAGCCCAGCAGCCGAATTACCATCACCCCTAGAGGAAACATAGTTGCACTACGGAGCAAATTGGAAACTATCCTTCTTAATGAGCATCTGGAAGGAGAGAAAGCAAAGGCAAAACTCTACGCCTACACAGACAAGCAGGGCAAACAAATGCCACAGTGTGCCCCCCATACAAATGCACGGAGCAGTAACACTACAAGAAAAAACCAGCTCTACAAGAAAGACATGAATAGAACAACATCTAGCCGTCGTCAACTGACAACTCCCCAAATGAGTGAGAGATCAAGAAAACCATTATGGATATCTCGATAGTGAATTCTGATCCACCAGGATTAAATCAATAAGGAGAACCCAAAACAACCGGGTTATTATAGAAACTGTAATCAGAGAAGAGGCAAACAGTATCATCAGCAACCAGAAGATTCCTTCCATGGGCCTCCTTGCTGAAACCTCAAAGAGTAAAGGCCAGTCAATTACTGTTTTTTACATGGATAAAGAACTTGCCCCCGAGAAGATCAGGGAGGAAATTTAGCTAAGAAATCTACAGAGTGGCCTTCCAGACAAAGACATGAACACCCCAATCACTCCCAAATACCAAGAAAAACAAAGAAACAAAAACGGAATCAACTAGGTTGTCAAGCTGACCCCTGTGGCCTGGCAGGCAAATTAAACATCAGAGTAGAATCTACGTTAATTGGGGCAACTACTGCTTCAAAGATCACATGGCTGTGCCCAAATATTTTAAATGATTGCCATTTCAGCCATACAATGCATACCTATTCCCAGGCTGAATCAACCTGCAGCCACTGTGCTGCCAAGGGCCATGACTTCACATGCCCAAATAAAACCTCTAAGCCCATGTGTGCAAACTGCAAATCACTAAAAATGCAATCCAACCATTCGATAAGAGATAACAAATGCCCTGTTTACCTAAAAGTAAAGATCACATATCAGCTTTGCATCGATTATGGTGACTCTCCCTAAACGATGTAACATTAAACAGCTAAACTTCATCCAGATCAATGCACAACAGGCAGAGCTGTTGCTGATCAACTGAGAATTAAATCAGATGAAGAAAATTTTGATATACTTCTCCTTCAAGAACCTTACACTCACTCCAAAGCAGTTGGGGTTTATCCCTTAACGTATAAGATCATTCAGCACATTTGAGATATGCCCTGGTTGGCAACTGTCATCCATAACCCAGATATCACTGCCACCAGAATCTCCCACCTCTGCTCAGTGTGGGCAGTTTGCACCCATCTCATTGGAGAGCTCTTTGCCAGACAAGGGAAAAGATATCCTTCCTGCTACCAGATACATCCAAACTATACTGTCTGAATTCCCAGCTGCCAGGACCATTATCGGAGCAGATGTAAATTGCGGTCTCCACTCTGGCATAGTACCACGCCCAACCGTCAAGAAACAGACTACTTATGGAAAACTACTTTGCCAACACCAATCTAACCGTCCTCAACCAGCCAAACCAGCTTGCCACCCTCTGCAACACGATGTGGGAAGCCACCATGGATGTTACATTGGCCACAAGATCCCTTGCTAACTATATTTCAAACTGGAATGTCTGGGACACCTGGACAACATCTGATCACAGGGTCCTGACATTTCAAATCAACCACTCCATAAGTCTCCCCAACCCAAGTCAAGCCAAATGCTCCAATGCTATGTGGTGAAAAATGCAGACTGGAGACCTGCTTTAAAGAGGTGCTCATCAACCTACTCTCTCCGACTTCAGGGGGACTCAGCCTACCTCTCCGATCCTAACACCCATCAGTGTGCAGTCACTAACATGATCACGGTATTGAGAAAAAGACAATCAAAAGGAAAAGAACCACACCATGAGTGGTTCCCTGGTGGTGTGCAGAGCTCTAAACCCTAAGGCACAATGTTTGTTCCAAAAGGAAACTATTTCAAAGAGCACGAAGATCCTGGCTGATGGCTGAAGTGGAACTACTCGGGCAACAATACAGGGACGCAAGAAATGCCTATACTGCCATGATACGACAAAAGAAACAATGCCACTCATGGGAGCACCCAGTTTCCACTACAGGAAACACTAACACTGTGGAGTGGTGTATAAAGTCATCACCAACAAACTCCCCAGAGGGGAGGTTATCCAGTCGACAAAAAATGCCCCAAGGTTCCATTACCACAACATGGCATTAATCCATAAACAATATTCTGGATTCTATATTACAGCAACTCAAACTTCCCACAACAGAGGAGCAAATCCAACTCTGTCACAGAAATGAATCCTATACCACCCAATAGCTTAAACAACCTTTCACCACTGAAGAACTAAACATTGCAATGCAAAAAATTACATTGTGTAACTCTTTCATGTGCAAATGCATGGAAGACATTACGTGAATGGTAATTGTATCCATTTCACATATATTTCACTGTACACTTGTATAAGAACTATTGCCACAAGATATGAATAAACACTAACTTCTATTAGTGGCTCATTTTGCAATGTACATGTGATCCTCAAATTCTCAACCACGTTCTAGTTAAAGATGAATTGTTTTACAAAAAACAGAATTCTCAACACACAAAACATTCACACCTGAATAAAGAGGCCACATATGACTTTCAGTATTCATTATTAACATACTTTTCCTAGAATCAAGCAACAGCCACAAGAGCAAATGCAAAACACCAAAAAATTAAAAACTTGAAATTCATTTAAACTGATGCAAGTGTAGATTTTAATATTCCTTCAGTATAGTTTTTGACTTTTGATCTGCACCCCCTCACATTTGATAGAATTGAAAAAACATATCTAAAAAAAAATCAGATCTGAGCTTTCACATGTTCTGCGTATGCCTATATGCCTGTTCATGTAAATAAAAGGCTTAAGCATTTGTTAAGTTAAGTGTTTGTAATAAAAAAAATTTAAGTGTTTGTAATAAAAATGAAAATTGCTCTTCCAAAAAATTACTTGAAAATGGATGTAGATGTTTAATATTTATTTATTTTTGGCTTTTATTTCATATCTTACATGTCATAATTTCAGTTTAAAATGTGTGCTAGTTGATTATAATTTGCTAGTGGATAACATAATTTGGATTGCAAGTTTTTGGTTGACTGTTGTTGGCAGACTGCATTCTACACAGCTGATAACGTAAGCAGAATTCTTATTTCAATTTTAAAAAAATCTTCTTGCCTTTTTATTAGTGCTAGTGTTCAGCCATGTTCTGATCTAGCACAACTTGGCAGGCCAAATACAACATTCACTAATAAGCCACTGATAAGACAATTTCCAAAAGCATCAGCATTTCAATTGTTATTAGCATTAGCATTAGTAGAGGCATTTGATGCAAGAAAGCAAGCTTATGCAGCATCAGCCAAAAAAAAAAAAAAAAAAAAAAACCACTTCCACTTCACCCCTCTGTTTGTTCAAAATACCTGTCCAGCTGAGCCTTAAACTTATTTAGGCTATCAACCTCCACTACAAGGGATGGAAGTCTGTTCCACCAACCAACCACCCGCTGGCTAAAGGCAAAATTTCCGCACGTCTATCCTACATCTGTCTTTCCTCAATTTGAATTTATGCCCTCTCAAGTGATTATTCTGAGCTAGAGGAAGAATCCCATCAGCATTGAGCATGCTCAAACCATTCAAGACTTTATACACCTCTATCAGATCACCTCGCTGGTGCCTAGTCTCCAGACACTGTAATTTGCAAAACTTAAGCCTTTCTTCGTAAGAGCACCCCTTTGTTCCATTCACTAATCTTGTTGCCCTTCTCTGTACTCGTTCCAGCAGCTCTACATCCTTCTTGAAATGAGGCCTCCAGACCTGTATACAGTACTCTAGGTGTGGCCTGACCATTGCCTTATACAAGGGAATAATCACCTCCTTATCCCTGCTGGAAAAATTCTTATATATCATTGACAATACACCATGAGCTACTCTTGCAGCCCATCTGCACTGCTCAGAGAACTTCATATCTGTCTGCACAACCACCCCCAAGTCCCTTTCATTCTCTACCACTGTCAGTGTAGTACCACAGAGTTGATACGTTGCTCTGGGGTTGCTGTTTCCAATGTGTAGTACTTTACATTTGTCAATGTTAAACTTCATTTGCCACCTCTCAGCCCATCTGCTCAACCTTTCCAGATCCTGTTGCAGCAGCATAGTGTAGTAGTGTCCTTGACAACCCTGCCAACCTTTGTATCATCTGCAAACTAAGACTGTAAACTGCACTTGGACACTAAGCTTGATATACCATCATCAATATCATTTATAATACTGTAAATTTATAATGTTATTGTCCATAATACTAAAAAATAAAATAGCAAACATTTATCTTTTTATCAGCATACAGTATTATCAATTTAATTCATTGTGTTCTATTCACTATGGAAGGTTGTAGAGTTTCTAGAATGAGTACAAAGAAGGGCAACACGATTGGTGAGAGGAAAAAAAAAGGGGTGCTCTTACCAAGAAAGGCATAAGTTCTGCAAGTTGCTGCATCTGGAGACTAGGTACTTGCTAGGTGATTTGATTGAGGTGTATAAGGCCTTGAATGGTTTGAGCAGGCTCCATGCTGATGGGATTCTTCCGCTTGCTCAGATTACGAACCAGAGGGTGCATGATTCTAATTGAAGAAAGACAGTTGCAGAATAGATGTGCAGAAGTTTGCCTTTAGCCAGCGGGTAGCTGATGGCTGGAACAGACTTTCATCTGTTGTTATGGAAGTTGATAGCTTAAATAAATTTGAGGCTGAACTAGACAAACGTTTGGAGTGATCAGATGGATGAAATGGGAAGGTGTTTTTTTTTTTTTTTTTGGCTGATGCTGTATACGCTTGCTTCCTTGCATCATATGCCTCAACTAATGCCAATGTATTATGCACTCAACTGCAGAAATTCAATCAAGTGCAGGAAAGTGGAGGAATCACAGGAAAGCAGGCTCTCTAAGTCTAATTTTTGTAAAGATTCTTTAAATTTTAAAAAAATATTTTTAAAACAGAGCATACATTGAAAAACTTAACATTTATTTTAAAACTTTTAAATATATATTTTTGCCTTATATGCTTATGAAAATATCTACTAGATGTTGTGATGATTTTTAACCATAGTTTAATGTTAATTTATATTTATAAAAGAATAAGAAAAGTTTACCTCAATATGATACATAGAACACTTCCATATGATACTCTCCAGAAATTAAAACGAAAACAATTAAAAATCGAAAATCTTATTTTACAGTAAGAAATAATTTTTTAAAAAATTAATTAAAAATCAAATAAACATATCAATATAGAATGTATTGAGATTATAGCTCTGGTTCATACTATCAAATGTTAATTTATAAAAAATAAAATTAAAATAATAATTAGAACTTTTTTTTTATATCAGGATAATGAATACAACAAGAAGTGCCCAGTTTTAAATTATTTATCGCCTTTATTCCAAACGTTTCCATGGTATCATGAAGGACTAGCATGCATCAGGTAGTGTGACTTTTAGGTAAAGTGCCAGCTAGACAATGTTTGTGAGATGTTCTTAGACAGTCTACTTTTCTTTCTTTTTTTTTTTAATAGCAAGGGTTTCAGGATGTTAATGACTTCTTAAATACAGTAATTAATTGGTTGGCTGGAATGGCCCCATATAAGGCCACCACAATCACCCTTAGATTGCTTTGTGCTAGATCACATGAAATTCATTTGTTCAATATTTATTACCATACAAGACAACCTGAGAAAAATTGCATTATATTTTTGACACTGTAGAAACCAATAAGAAGAGTCCTAAAATAACACACACAGACGTCATTAACATCACGGGAAACGTATGCAGATGCACTTCGTGCGTAAACCACATTCTCCGCAAATTTTTTAAATAAAAAAAATTTCTGCAGAACATGTATGGCATTCCTGAAACTGTTGCTGGTAAAAAAAAAGAAGGAAAAAAAAAGTAGACTAAGTCCTAAAAACACACACACACACATTGTGGATTTGTTGCACTTCCTGCCGTACTGAACAAAATGTAATTTTCAACAGCTGCTTTAGATGTTTTGCTTTAAGAGGTTTCTTTACATTTCTGTAATGCTCTGTAATTTAAGCAAACTTTTCTTTACCCTATTTTTATCTATAGAAAAAGTGTCTAGATTTTCTCCGTGCAATTGCAAATGATCTACTCATATGTACATATGTACAAGTCATTCATAATGGGTTGGCAGGGTGGTTAATGACAGTCATCAGGGTGAGCTACTGCAACAAGATCTAGGAAACTTCGGTTGGTGGGCTGAGAAATGGCAGTTGAAGTTTAATATTGAAAAATGCAAGGTACTACACATGAGTAGCAGTAATCCCAGAATAACTTATCAAATGTGGTGCTACACTCAGGGTAGTGGAAAATGAAAGAGACCTGGTAGTAATTATGCAGTCAGACATGAAATTCTCTGAGTATTGCAGACATGTACCAGGACAGCTCACTGGTTTATCAATGATATACAGAAACTCTGCTAGCACAAATAAGGAGGTAATTATCCCTTGATGTAGATCTGCTCGAATGGGTGCCGAGAAGGGCAATCAGACTGATGGAGGGGAACAAAAGGGTGCTCTTACCTAGAATGGCTTCAGCTCTGCAAATTGCAGCATTGAGAATAGGCACCTGCGTGTAGATTTGATTTAGGTGTTTAAAGTCTTGAACAGATTAAGTAAGCTGAATGTTAATGGCATTCTTCCACTTGCTGAGACTAGACACATGAAAGGGCATAAATTCAAGTTGAGGAAGGATGGTTGTGGGATAGATGTGCAGAAGTTTGCCTTCAGCCAGTGGGTGGATGATTTTTGGAACAAGCTTTCATCTGTTGCTGTGGACGGGTTGAATAAATTCAAGGAAGAACTAGAAAAATTCTTGGAGGGTACGGATGGGTGAGCTGTGTAGGTTTTTTGGCTGATGCTATATAAGCTTGCTTTCTTGCACAATTTGTCATTACTACTACTACAATATAATAAATTAAACTATTACCTTTTTTAGCATCACAAGGTGGCAGATATGTTTGTTGGTTTTATGGATGCTATGTTCTTGGATCCTGTCAGCCATTGTACAATAGCAGTGACCAGACTGCATCTACACTTGACGATGTCTGCAAGGGTAGCACAAAGGTATCATCACTGTCCTCCACACACCAAGCGGAAAAGGCCCAGATTCGAATCTTGTCGATGATGCAAAAAACTTTTATGGTTTTTTTTCACTTCGTGGCTGAGTTAGTCGGTCTGAGGCATATATAGCAAGGTCTTTCCCCCCCACAGAAAAACAGGGTTTTTCATTCAGCAAAGCAACCAAATCGGCAAGAGAACACGCTCAATTTACAGATATAATACACATGGGTAAAGTGTAAAGTGTGTTTAGGGTCAAGCGGCACCAGGGGTTTCCCCCATCTCCGCAATACACATGGGTAGTTGAATTAACATTCCAGGTGCGCCTAATTAGCATTAGCATTAGTAGAGGCATTTGATGCAAAAAAGCAAGCTTATGCAACATCAGCCAAAAAAAAAAGTAAAATAAATAAATAAAAAATAACCACTTCCACTTCACCCCTCTGTTCGTTCGAAATATCTGTCCAGCTGAGCCTTAAACTTATTTAGGCTATCAACTTCCACGACAAGGGATGGAAGTCTGTTCCACCTACCAACCACCCACTGGCTAAAGGCAAATTTCCACACATCTATCCTATATCTGTCTTTCCTCAATTTGAACTTATGCCCTCTCAGGTGATTATTCTGAGCAAGAGGAAGAATCCCATCAGCATTGAGCATGCTCAAACCATTCAAGGCTTTATACACCTCTATCAGATCACCTCGCTGGTGCCTAGTCTCCAGACACTGTAATTCGCAAAACTTCAGCCTTTCTTCGTAAGAGCACCCCTTTGTTCCATTCACTAATCTTGTTGCTCTTCTCTGTACTCTTTCCAGCAGCTCTACATCCTTCTTGAAATGAGGCCTCCAGGCCTGTATACAGTACTCTAGGTGTGGCCTGACCATTGCCTTATACAAGGGAATAATCACCTCCTTATCCCTGCTAGAAAAATTCCTATATATCATTGACAATACACCATGAGCTACTCTTGCAGCCCGTCTGCACTGCTCAGAGAACTTCATATCTGCCTGCACAACCACCCCCAGGTCCCTTTCATTCTCTACCACTGTCAGTGTAGTACCACAGAGTTGATACATTGCTCTGGGGTTGCTGTTTCCCATATGTAGTACTTTACATTTGTTAATGTTAAACTTCATTTGCCACCTCTCAGCCCATCTGCTCAACCTTTCCAGATCCTGTTGCAGAAGCATAGTGTCAGTAGTGTCCTTGACAACCCTGCCAACCTTCGTATTGTCTGCAAACTTGGACATTAAGCTTGATATACCATCATCAATATCATTTATAAATACAGAGAACAATAAAGGACCCAATACTGAACCCTGAGGGACTCCACTAATAACATTAGTCCACGATGAGCAGTGTCCATTGATTACCACTCTCTGTCTTCTCCCCCTCAACCACCCCTTTATCCATAGCAGCAATTTGCCTCCAATGCCGCACTGCTCCAATTTGTGCAGCAGTCTTCCATGTGCAACAGTATCAAAAGCCTTTCTAAGATCGAAGTATATAATATCAAAGTTATTCCCTGCATCCAGTTCTTTTCTGACTGCATCATAGTATCCAATCAAATTGGTCAGGCAAGACTTCCCCTTAACAAAACCATGCTGTGTCCGAGCTATAACTGAAGTCTTGTCTAGATGATCCTGCAGTGCTTCTTTAACCAGTGCCTCCAATAATTTTCCGGGAACAGAAGTTAAACTCACAGGTCTATAATTACTTGTGTCAGCCTTTGATCCTCCCTTGTGAATTGGGGTCACATTTGCACATCTCCAGTCCATGGGTACCTCCCCTGACTCCAAGGGAGCTCTCATAATTATGGCTAAGGGTTTGCTTACTTCCTTTGCTGCCTCCTTTAATATAACTGGATAGATCCCATCCACCCCAGGTGCCTTTCTTGTGTTTATCTTCAACAATTTCTCCTCCACTTTACTCTCAGTTATTACAAGATTCTCTAGCTTACTGCTAGAGTTCAATACACCTCTGGCATTCCCTTCGCTGAATAACTCCTCATGTGTGAATGTCGATGCAAAATATTCATTTAGTTTGTTAGCTACCTGAGCAGGGTCATCAACAGTTGACCCATCGATATCAAGTGGACCAATCTGATTCATCCCCTTCCTTCTAGAGTTTACATAAGTAAAGAACTCTTTGCTGTTTTTCTTCGCATCCCTTGCCAAGGATCTCTCGTAATGTGCCTTCGCCTGCCTAACCTCCTTTGTAACTTGATTGCAGATCAACTTGTATCTATCATAGGCTTCTGTGTCACGTGTTAATTTGTATGTATCCCATGCATTTTTCTTCTCTGCCATATGCCTCATTAGTTCATCTGACATCCATTTAGGCCTAAACTTTGAACAATATTTCTTAGTTGGTATGTAAAGCCTAGTAGCTTGCAAGATAAGTTCTTTGAATGCTTCTCATTTTGAATTTGCTGTTGCTAACATCATCAGTTGGTCCCAATGTATAGAATTTAAATACTGTCTCAGTCCATCGTAGTCGCCTTTACAAAAGCAATACCCCTTCCCTTTACCCCAATGGTAGTTAACTCTTTGAGTAACTCCCACTTCAGAACACTGTGATCACTGCCACCTAGTGGTTCATTTATCTGCAGATTCTTAATGCATGAAGAATCACTACTGATAATCAAATCAAGAGTATTACTCCCTCTAGTTGCCTCCCGAACATGCTGATGTAGAAAACAATCATCCAATAAATCCACAAAAGCCTTGCTAGTGTGTGAGTGACCAGCCCCCAAATTCCAGTCAATATCTGGGAAATTAAAATCCCCCATTATAAGACTCTCTGATTTACTGGCCCACTCTATTTCTCTGTACAGTTTCTTATTATACTCATCAGAGTCATTAGGCCTATAGCACACTCCTACTCTCAATTTTGATCTCCCAATGCTTATGTCACACCAAACTGACACTGCACTGTCCAGTGATGTCGACTGGCTTCACTTCCTTGGATTTTATGTGTTTCTTAACTAATAGCATAACCCCTCCTCCCTTCCTATCCTGTCTATCCTTTCTGTAGACATTGTACTCCCCAAATTCCAGTTCTGCATTCCTTATATCTGTGTGACACCACGTCTCTGAAATCCCAACAATATCTGCCTTTGATGTTTTGAGCAATAACTCAAATTCATCAAATTTATTTACTAAACTCCTAGCATTGGTGTACATGCAAGTATACATGCACCTGCTCTTCCTCTTAGCCACCCTAACACAACCCATGTGTTTACTTGTACCCCCATGATTCCCAGCAGTCTCTGAAATATCCTGCATCTTATTTTCCAGGCTGCTGCTCATTCCAATAGAAGCAGTGCAAGAATCACTTTCTCCTCTGCCAGTGGCTACTGTTAATCAATTAGTCCTTGTATCCCCCCAATCTAGCAGTTTTCCAACCCACCTAACACTGCCTCAATAGCATCAGCAAACATTCTTGCACCCTTTCTATTTAAGTGTATCCCATCCCTGTAGAAGCAGTCTCTCCTGTTAACAAGTACAGACCAGGCTGAAAAAAATTCTACCCCTTGAACCCTGCACAATCTTTCCAGGGCCGAATTGATCGACAGGGCTCTCATCATATACTCCCTCCTATCGTGTATGGGCAGAATTGCAGACACTTTCAAATTCAACCCTAATTCACGGCTTTTTTTCATCAGTGACCTGTACTTGTTAAGTAATTCCGCCGGTCTCCTACTCTTAATATCATTAGTGCCAACGTGTACAACTATATCACCTTTTGTGCCCTTAAAAGATGATATCCGCTCTACAACGTCATCAACCTTTGCCCCTGGCAGACATACCCTGGTCCTGTTCCACCTATCCTTTTTACAAAGCATGTTTACCGTTTCCCTGACAATAGAGTCACCAACAACTACTAGTTCCTTTGGGACCAGCGCATTCTGCCTTGGGGGTTGCCGCTGTGTTGCGCGATGACCAAGTGCATAATAGTTTATGCACTTGGTCATATTGTGCATAATATTGTCAATAATAGTGCATAATATAATAGTTTACCTTGACCATGGCCACAGATTTAGATGATCAAAGCTAACTATGATGGACATGCAAAACAATTTTCAATGCAAATTATTCTATCATCCATTTTATTTAAGTAAAATTAACTGACTTCCTTTTACTTTCATGTATCATGAAGGAAATTTAAATTGGCTGTTTTTTAGGGGGGGCTGATGGCTGATGCTTTTCTCTTTGTCACAGATATATAACACTGAAGATCAACTCAAAAGATGATATTCAAGGTAATGTTCAAAGATAGACATTCACCGGTTACCAATAGGCATACCACATGCCTGGATCCTATCAGCAGCCACTGAATGGTTCATAAATATAACGTCATTTGTGAGCAATGTGATCATGAAGCGTGCATTTACTATTCCAGGTCAGCTTTAGACAATTTAAATAATCAAATCTATTCAGTTAAGTTATAATTAAATAATCATATTCCTCATGCTGTATTATGAACAAATATTTAATTTTTATGTTTTGAGAGAGTTAAATTATGCATTTCCTTCTATATATAAAATTGAGCTTCCTGGTGTATAAAGAAGTATTTTACAATGAGGATTTAGTTTTTTCTGCTTGGGTGGCATGCATATAGGCAATGCTGGAAAAAACAACATTCAACTTTAATATGGTGTTATGAAATAATTTGTCAGAATAATAACTATTGCTCTTTCCTTTCATTATATCCCTCTAATGTCTTCAACTTGTGATCAATATTTATATAGTATTTCAGTTTGGCTAGACACAAACGTGCCTCTTCTAGTTTATCATCAAGAAAAAGTTTGGGTAACTGGCTGAATGAACTCTTGATCCATCCATTAGTTTTTAACCTGATTTCTTTGATTACTTCAGATGAAGGTGAATTTGCAAGGCTTTCATTTATTTCCATAATTTCCAAAAGGAACTGTGGTTCCATGATTATTTCTTGTTCTTCAAAAGATAAGCCTTTTAATTCAAGAAGGTAAAGTCCTCTATCTAAAGGGAGGAGAAGGGTACGATATGCCTTATTAACCATGACAGACAGCCTTTGAGAAAATGCCTGTTCTTTCTGCAAAGCAAAAAGAACAATCGTACAAAATGAACATTCAAATTAATAAAAACAGACAAATGATTATACAAATGAATATATGTATGAGGTGCTACCCAAAAGTTACCAAACTTCTCTTGGCATGGCAAAATACATGATGGTATGCAGTTCTGCTGCTGCTAGACAGTAACAAATCTTTGCAAGTAGTTTGGTGCTAATCTAGCCTTCTTCAGTACTGTTTTATATACCACTGAGTAAGATGATCGAGTACTTTATAATTTTGTGGTTTTGTGGAAAGAGATTTGAAAGAACTACAAGTTTGCATGAAATTCAAGCCTGTGTGGCTACAGTATAATGTTCTAGAATTCTTCTCTATCTTATGAACTCCTGACTTCACGATTGTTCCCAGGTATAAACAGAAAATTTATTTATTTATTTAAATTCTGATAAGAGTGTGAAGTTGGAAGGGGAAAAAAAAAAAAAAAAAAAAAAAACAAAAAAAAAAACCACCTGAAATGCATGATAAAGACTGCATTTGAAGAGCAAGCAACAAGCAGAACTAATGTTGACTGGTTTGTGAAATTCATAAATAAATTTTACAAACCATTCAAAAATGAAGTGAAATTTCAGGGTATCTATCCACAGCAAAATCAAATATTGAAAGTGACTCATGAAAATACTGCACAGAGCAAATTCATCAAAACAGACAATTCACTATCCATGCTTTGGCAAAACTAAAGATGCTATAAAGCCATTTCCAAACTTTTTTTTTTTTTTGAAGTAAAGACTACTTTACAACACATAGAAATATATTAATAACTATTTACCTTTAGTGATATGTACTTATACTTAACATATGTAGTATGTTAGATTGTTATATGCATAACACTATTTCCCATCACTGTTAACAGGGTTATTGATTAAAACAAAAGAAAAATCTACATTTTATTGTCAAGTCCCGCAGTTCAAAGGAAGTTTTATTTTAGCCAGCGAGTTATAAATTACTGGAATAAGTTGCCTTCATGGGTGGTAGAGGCCGACAGTTTGGGGAAATTCAAAGGTCATCTGGATAGTACTTTCGGGTAAGGGAAGCACATAGGATGATAGGTTTAATTTCCTTTTTATTTATATTTTAATTTATTAATTATTATTATTTAGTTATTTATTTATTTATTTTTTGTTTTTATCATTGTTTTGTTCGGATTTTTTTTTCTTTTTGGCTGGTGCAGCATAAGCCATAGGCTTTCTTGCACCGTGCAGCCATTACTAATACTAATAAGTTAGGTGGATCATAAGTGGTGCACAAACCATAGGATTGAAACACTATTCAAGTTCATGGCAAAATTAATGCTACACAAATTTTGCCATGAACAACCAAGCATGCCTCTGCTCCACCATCTGTTTACTAGTCAGATCTGACATAGTGCAGTTTTTGTTTCTCTCCCTAAAAGAGAAACTGAAAGGAAGGAGATTTAATGACATCTGAGACCCAACAAAGATAAAAGTATTTCAAAAACCAATCAAACAAGGACTCAAAAAAGTGCTCCTAGCAATGGCAAGGGAGAGTGGATAATGCAAGGGGACCACTTATAAACACATAATTTGCAAGGGAGTTGTTAAAAACATATGCCATTGAATATCCAGCAAGTGAAACCATTTTTGCATGAGTGCATCCATCCAAACAGATTTTTTGTGGAATGTTTTTTTATCTGATTCTCTTAGAAATTTCTGTCAATCAATTCCAAATTTCATTAAAAAACTGGATAATTAGGAATCTAACAACTGACCATTTTTCTCCGTAAAGATTAAGTTATCCATATACCATGCGCTCTCTATATCGAATATTAATTGGTTTCTTAACAGTGCAACAGATAAGGGGCAATAAACTCACATTATATGACAAACTACTCTGCATTTTGAAAAAAAAAATTCACTCATCTTTTCTCAGAAAACGGCATTTCTAAATCATTTTCTAACGTTGATTTCAAAAATTACTTCCATTTGCTCCATAACATCAAGTTTCTTCAAAAATCTCAAAAGAAAATTTTATTCTGCACGATTTTTTATTAAATTTGGCAAGAATTTGTAAATGAAATTATAACAAAATGCTACTTTTACCAGACTTTTATATTTAAATTAAGTGTTGAAAATAATATTAAAAAGGGCAATATGCTAAAAAGTCCAATAAAACACATATCTCATTTTAAAACTGAGGTGGTAGATGACTTCCAATAAGCAAAGTGGTGGTATTTCGTCAACCGGTGAAATACCACCACTTTGCTTATTGGAGGCTTGAAGTGGTGAAACCCATGTTTAGTCTCTAGAGCAAAGTTTCTGGCACCCCCCCCTCCCCCATACTTCTCCTTCAACCCATGCACGGTACTAAGTACTACTACTTAATATCCTCTTCAATATTCTGAAATAGTCAGCCATCAGGTTGACATTGCACCTCCCTTGGTACCTCACCTCCATGTGTTTAATGTCCTGGTGAAACTTCTCACTGTTCTTCACTAACATTTCCTAGATTTTCTGAAAAGTAGTTGATATAGGAGTGTAAAAAATGTATTTTGACACATTTTCAACTATATTCTTATAGTCCGGATTCTTGTTGTTCCCTAAGAAGTTCTTAACAATACACCTGAAACCAATCCATGCCTGATAGTTACCTCAAAATCTTGGTCCCTTATCAGTTTGCAAATTTGAGGTCCAATACAAATACCTTGTTTTAGCTTCTCTTCGGTAATTGATGGGAATTTAGTACAAAGGTAGTTGAAGCAGGCCCTTGTGGGTAGCACAGCTGGTTGGATCACTGTCCTCCCCCACACCGGGTGGAAAAGACAGGAGGAATTTTTATCTGGCTTTTTCACAACATGGCTGAGTTAGTCTGTCTCAGGAGAGCATAGCATGGTTTTTCTCCCGGCAACTCAGGTTTTTCGTAATGCAAACAAATTCTACCTCAGAACGCACTCAATTTACAGACAATATAGAAGGAACAATAGCATTAGTAAAGGCATATGATATAAAAAAGCAAGCTTATATAGCATCAGCCAAAAAAAAAAAAAATTTCTCTTTTCGCCCATCCACTCGCTCCAAATGTTTGTCTAGTTCTGCCTTGAATCTATTTAAGCTATCAACTTCTACAACAAAAGATGGAAGTTTGTTCCAGCAATCCACCAAAAAAGGCAAACTTCCGCACATCTATCCTACAACTGTCTTTCATCAATTTGAATTTATGCCCTCTCACGTGATTATTCTGAGCAAGAGGAAGAATCCCGTCAGCATTGAGTATGCTCAAACCATTCAAGGCTTTATACACCTCAATCAGATCACCTTGCGGTGCCTAGTCTCCAGACACTGTAATTTGCAAAACTTAATCCTTTCTTCGTAAGAGCAACCCTTTGTTCCATTCAATAATAGTAGTAGTAGCATGTGATGCAAGAAAGCAAGTGTATGAGCTTATGCAGCATCAGTCAAAAAAAAAAAAAAAAAAACCACCATTCCCTCCAAATGACTGTCCAGTTCCTCCTTAAATTTATTTAACCTATCAACTTCTACAATGACAAATGGAAGTTTGTTCTAGCAATTAACCACCCACTGGCTAAAGGCAAATTTCTGCACATCTATTCTACATCTGTCTTTTCTTAATTTGAATTTATGCTCCCTTAGGTTCGTAATCTGAACAAACGGAAGGATTCCATCAGAATTCAGCGTGCTCAACCCATTCAAGGCCTTATACACCTCAATCAGATCAGTGAGCAGGTGCCTAGTCTCAAGTCACTGCAATTTTCAGAACTTAAGCCTCTCTTGGTAAGAGGATCCCTTCATTCCCCTCACCAATCTTGTTGCCCTTCTCTGTACACACTCAAGCAAATCTACATCCTTTCTAAAATGAGGCCTCCACACCTGTACGCAGTACTCAAGGCGTGGCCTGACCCTTGCCTTATACAAAGGGCACCTCATTTTCCTTTTCCCTGCTAGCAAAATTCCTATATATCATTGACAAAACCCCATGACCTGCCCTGGCAGCCTGTCTGCATTGCTCAGAAAACTTCATATCTGACTGCACAATTACTCCCAGGTCTTTTTCATTTTCTACCACCTTAAGTGTAGTACCACACAGTTGGTACGTTTCTCTGGGGTTACTTCTACCCATATGCAGTACTTTGCATTTGTCAAGGTTAAACCTGAGTTGCCATTTCTTAGCCCATCTGCCCAAATTATCTAGATCCTCTTGCAGTAGCATACTGCCATTACTGTCATTAACAACCCAGCCAACCTTTGTATCATCTGCAAACTTCGACACTATGCCTGATATACGTTCATCAATCTTCTTCATCTTCGCCTTCTTCCCTCATTTATATGGGGTCAGCATTTCCATCCTTAATTCTTTTCCTCCATTCCTCCCTATCCTGGGCTTCCTCTCTCCTCCATCCTCTCTCTTAAATCCTCTGCCACTTTGTCCTTCCATCTCAGCTTAGGTCTCCCCCTCTTCCTCTTTCCTATTACTTCCAATGTTTCGCACCTCTTCCCCACATACTCCTCACTTCTTCGTTCCACATGTCCAAGCCACCTCAACCTAGATTCCTGCATTTTTTTTACTCAGAGGATCCACCTTAACCGTACCTCTGATCTAGTCGTTTCTTATCCTGTCCTTCCTCGTCACACCACACATCCATCTTAGCATCCTCATCTCCGCCACTTCCATCTTTTTCTCCTGGGCCCTTGTAATCGCCCATGTCTCAGCACTGTACATCAATGCGGGTCTAACCACAGTTTTATACACTCTTCCCTTCATTTTACAATTTACTTTCTTATCATACAGCACCCCACTCATCTTTCTCCAGTTCAACCATCCACATTGCACTCTATGCTGTATTTCTGCACTCAGTCCTCCATCCCTCTCAATGTTCGATCCCAGATACTTAAATTTTGAAACTGATGGTAGCTTTTCCTCCTGCAGTTTTATAGAGCTCTTATCTTCTCCATTTAATACCATATATCCTGTCTTTGTTCTACTTATCTCCATGCCTCTCTCTTCCAACGCTTTCCTCCAATTTCTTCTCTACCTTTCCTTGAGATGGTTCGCACAGTACGATATCATCCGCGAACAGCATACTCCATGGTGCTCTACTCTTCACTTCTCTCACCAACACATCCATTACCAGATCAAACAGATATGGGCTGAGAGCTGATCCCTGGTGCAGTCCAACTTCTACAGAGAACCCCTCAGTCATACCTACACTACTCTTAACCTGAGTCACCGCTCCCTCGTACATTTCCTTCACAAGCCTTATGTACTTTTCTGATGCTCCCTTCTCCCTCATGCATCTCCATCAGGGCTCCCACTCCTGGGTTTTTCCACCCAGATCTGGGTTTTTTGATTGTCATCTGGGTTGATAGGTTTTTTTCACAAAAATATCTCATTATCTGGGTTTTTCAGTAATTTTTAATTTTAAGTCAAAATTTATTTTTATTTCTTGTAAATACAATAAAATTTAATACATTTAATAACAGTTTACAATTTTCTTAATTTTATATTGTAACAATACTGATCATAATTTGTAATATCTCAAGTGCTTGTACAAAATACTACAAATGTAAAAGGATTTCAAAGTTTTCGCAGGGTTCTACACTATGAAATTACACTTACATGTTCATACATGTAAGCATACATGTTCGTGTTACTAACATGTATGCACAGCCTATTGAGCAGGCAGAAGGCGGTCTTCACTGCACAGTCTTTCGCGATCGTTCGTGGTATTATTGCATTATTTGGTGTGATTTTTACATTTATGCTTGTACTACATATAGTGATATAATAAATTTAAATTGTAGTGCCTATTTCTATTTTATGTTAATGGATTAGTGATTTATTTTTTATTTTATAGAACATTTTAAATAAGATAACTGCTAATTAGCCATACCCACAAATTGCCCCACAGAGAAAGATGAATAAACGGTGGTATACTCAAAATTTTAGAAATGAATGGTTAGAAGATCCGGAATTAAAGGATTGGTTGAAAGAAGACAGTAACGAAAAAGGTGCATCTTACTGTATTTGTTGTGAAATTAAATTAAAGAATGCCTACTATATAGATCGATGTTACTAGCGCATAAAAATACAGTTAAACATAAAAAAAGTGCAAATATTGCTAAGACAAGTTCAATGTTAGACACGTTCTTCACAAAACGTAAACCTACGGAGAATGAAGAAGTAGCAAAGGCAGAGTTAACAATTGCTGCACTCATTTCTGAGCATAATATTCCATTTGCGCAATGTGTTCACCTTATAGAAGCATGTAAGAAAGCATTTCATGATAGCAATATTGCAAAACAAGTTCAGATGAAGGCGACTAAAGTCTCTTATCTTATACAAGATGGCATAGCCTATCATGAAAAAATATACATTTCTAACAGATGCAGAAACAACAAGTTTTCAATGATAATAGATGAAAGTACAGATTTATCTTTATTGCAAGTTCTAGCTGTTGTTGTTGTTAGATATTTTGATATTCAAAAACTTGATGTTGTAGATGTGTTACATGACACTATTTGTGTCGAAAATGGTACTTCAGAAGGGCTTTATCAAGCTGTAAAAGATCTTTTCATAGAAAAAAACATTCAAATAAGTAATCTCGTTGGCTTTGGAAATGATAATTGTGCCACTATGATGGGTACTAAGAGTGGGTTCCAGTCATTGCTAAAAAAGGATGCACCATCAGTATTTATAATGGGATGTGTTTGCCATTCTTTTGCATTGTGTGCTAGTCATTCAGTCAAGGTACTACCATCATATCTAGAAATATTTATAAAAGATATCTCTTGTTATTTTTCCCATAGTAGCAAAAGATTAAACGAGTTCAAAATGATTCAAGATGTTGTAGATACTGCTAAGCATAAAATCCCCAAATTAGCACAAACACGTTGGTTATCCTGTGGCAATGTAATAAAAATTATTATTGAGCAGTGGGATGCGTTAGTTCTTTATTTTCAGTCTCAATCAAAAATTGACAAAATCGATGGTGCAGGAAATATTTACAATACTATGATCACCAAAGGAACTAAGCATATGTTGTTGTTTTTAGGATATGTACTGGAGAAAATAAACTGCCTGAATATTGAATTTCAATCTGAGCATTTCAGATTGCACTTACTTCCTTCAATGGTTTCAATTGAGTATAAAAATATTCTTAGTTTTTTCATAAAAGAAGGAGTCATTACTTCGTGCAAGCTAGTTGAAATTGATCCAAGCAATGCAATAAATCATTAGCCTCTGAATAAAATATATTTGTGAGGCCGTTATATGGCCTTATTAAATTCAAAACCACTTGGTGACAGTGAAAGCAGATTTAAAAATGGTGGTTTAAAATTTCTTGTTGAACTTTGTATGGAAATCAGAAAAAGATTTCCTCTAAATGAACCCAGAAGTGATACATGATCGTGCCAATTCGCCATCCTCAATTTTCCATTTAGCAATGCAGTTCCCTCACCTTGTTTCTGAAGACAAACCAGATCTTCTAGATGGAGATCATTTCGTTTAAATCAAGATTTAGATTTCTCTTACAAAATCATCCCTGAGTTTTGGTATCTGTTACATAATGTAAAAGATGGCTTTAATAATTCTAAATATGAGATTTTATCTAACTTTATGACCAGTCTAACTATTTTACCTCACTCTTCGGCAAGCGTAGAAAGAATCTTCTCCCAAGTAAACCATATAAAAACAAAAGCCACAAACTCCCTTAAACCAGAAACTGTGAAAAATCGACTAATAGCAAAACAGGCGATAAATAGATCTAATCAAAATTGCTATACATGGAAACCTAAATCAGAATTGGTAAAAGAAGTCATACAAGGGACTTGTCATAAAAGATACGAAGAAAGTTTGAAAAAAATGAAAGAACTTCAAAAAATAAATGTGGAGGGAACTGAATGGGATGAAAATTCTGATCACAATTAAATAAAAGATATTTTTGCATGGTAAGTTTTATCTTATTTGTGTTGCTATACTATATGATAAAAACTAGGTTTTTTTTGGGTTTATTTAAGTTGCAATCTAAGTTTTTTTAAAATTTGTGAGTGGGAGCCCTGATCTCCATACCTTTTGTCTGGGCACTCTATCATATGCTTTTTCCAGGTCTATGAACACCATGTGCAACTCTACTTGCATCTCCCTATATCTTTCCATCACCTGCCTTAAAGCAAAGACTACATCTGTTGTTCCTCTTCCTGGCGTGAAACCAAACTGTTCCTCTCCTATTTCCGTCTCCTGCCTTATCCTTCCTTCCACAATTCTTTCCCAGATCTTCATCGAGTGAGACATTAACTTTATTCCCCTGTGGTTCCCACATTCCTGCAAATCCCCCTTTCCTTTATAGATTGGCACAAGTATACTTTCCCTCCACTCATTGGGTATCCTCTCCTGCTGCCACAGTTTTTCCATAAAGTCCCATAGTATATTGATCCCTTCCTCTCCCAGACTTCTCCATACCTCTACTGGTATCTGATCAGCACCTACTGCTTTGCCCCTCTTCATTTTTCTGAGTGCTCTTTCCACTTCTTTCCTGCTTATGCCTTCCACTACTCTTTCATTCGTTTCTCCATCCTCTCATAGTGCTCTTGGGTTTTCCTCATTTAGTAACTTCTTAAAATAGTCTCTCCACCTTTCCTTAACCTCCTCCTGTATAACCACTCCCCTCTCATCTTTAATGTTTTATTGATGAGAAGTCCTTTGATGCCTTGTCTCTCGCTGTGGCTATTCTCATCAATTGCCCATCTCCATCTTTCCTTTCCAGTTCCCCATAGGCCTCTTCCACTGCCCTTGCCTTTGCTATTGCCACAGCCCTTTTTGCCTCCTTATTTGCTAATTTATATGCTTCTTTATCTTACTGGCTACCTGTTGAATCCCATCTTTTCTTCTTCTCCTTTTGTTTTATCACCGCTTGCACTTCCTCATTCCACCACCAGGCCTCCTTTCCCTCCGACACTCCCTTTCATGATGTTTTCCCAACAACTCTTCTCCAACTTTCCTTATGATACAACTATTTAGCCACCTAGAGGGGCAAGCCAGCCTCAATAGGTGCCGGTCCCAAGCCCAGATAAAATGGTGAGGGTTGGCATCAGGAAGGGCATCCGGCCGTAAAAAAAAAAAAATTATATACCTTCATCAATATCATTGATAAATATACAAAACAACAGAGGACCCAACACCAAATCTTGCTGCCCTTCTCTGTACTCATTCCAGCAGCTGTACATCCTTCTTAAAATGAAACCTCCAGACCTGTATACAATACTCACAGTGTGGCCTGACCATTGCCTTATATAAGAGGATAATCACCTCCTTATGCTAGAAACATTCCTGTATATCATTGACAAGATAAAATGAACTAAGCTTGCCGAATGTCTGCACTGCTCAGAAAACTTCATATCTGACTGCAAAATTATCCCAGTCCTTTTCATTCTCTAGCATCGTCAGTGTAGTACCACCCAGTTGATATGTTACTCTGGGATTACTGCTTCCCATATGCAGTACTTTGCATTTGTCAATGTTAGACTTCAGTTGCAACCTGTCAGCCAATCTGCTCAACTTTTCTAGATCCTGTTGCAGTAGTGTACTGTCATTAGTATAACAACCCTGCTGACCTTCTTATCATCTACAAACTTGGACTTCACCAAATCATGGGAATTGCAAATGGCACAGCCTTCTTTTTATCATTTTCCCACAATCTCAAGGTTTCAACACAGGTACATATTTTTTACAAGTTATGTAATATCTTGCCTTTGCTTGAGGACTACGTAACTTACAAAAATATAATAAAATAAGTTTGGATTGTTCAAACGTACATGAAAACATCTTACTCACTTTTCAGCACAAATCTGACACAGTAACCTGAAAAATAAACTGAGCTCAATCCAATAAACACTGCCACATGGAGCTGTCAAGGTCAAAAAACAAATGAATCAAGGCAGTATTGCCAACATGTGAAGATTCAGTTTACAAATTCCCAGCATTTACTCCTAACTTAATACAACTCATAACATCAAAATTATGTTGTTTGTGAAAAAGCATAGTTGGAAAAAAATAAAAATAAAAAAATTGAATAACCTTTTTGAATTCAGCATAAAAAAAAAAAAAAAAAAAAGTTAAAAACAGCTATTAATCTACAAACATCAAAATTCATGCGGAGTAGTGTAATTCATTCTGGAAGAGTCATGACTTCAACAGCACTAAACTCATGTTTTTTGGATGAAATGCTAAAAAAAAAAAAAATGTTTTTTTAATTGTTTAATAATAATTATATTTAACAATAATTAAACATACTATACATATCAAATTGCTTCTTAAGAATGAATCATTTTCAGTCTAATTCCAGGAACCTAAATTATAAAGTTGTGGGCTGTGGATTGATGAAGGCATTATCATTCTTGAAGAATGAATCTAGAATTCATTATCTCCTAGCCTCCTTGTCATTCAAGACTTCCTCCAAGGTAACTGGATCTCCCTACATCCAAATACTCATTTAAAGGCAACTGCAAAGCTGCCCAACAGTTGAAGAAATTCAATCAGTGACAAAGTTCTTAGTTTCTTCTCCATCACTTTTTCGGGTAACTCCTCTCAGGCCTTAAATTCACCCAACCGAACCAGGTTTACAGTGTTAAGTTTTTTCTGATCATGTGCATCATCAGCAGTTCAACATAAAATTCCAGGTTCTAATTCCAAACTTAACAAGCTATGCCGCTCTGCAATTCTTTCCTGCATTTTTTTCGAGCATCTCCTCTTGGAACCCTAAGAAATCAGGCAATCATTCAGGCCATGCCTTCCTTCATGCAGCATGAGTAAATCAGGAACCAACTTCATCATAGGTGATTGCAATGCATTTGCATTCTTTACACTTAAGTATTTCCAAAATTTTCTTTTCTCCATCAGTGGCCTCTAAACATTTAGTGAATCATATCATATGATACTACTGCTTGAAATCAGCAATTACATTCTGGTCCAAGAGCTGTAAGGTCAATTTTGTACTGTAGCAAAGAAGTTAAGACTTGTTCATTCCATTCTCTACCATCCCATATCACATCAAGGTTCTCTTGGTTATCTAGAGCATTGTCCACAGCATGCAATGCCTTCTCTACCAAGTCATTCTGGCTTGGGAAAGTGTTTATTTCAAGGCAAAAATGATGGCAGAACTACTCTTGGAAGACCCTGGTAATCCAAGCTTTCTTCTTTGACATTCAAGCCACAGGAAGCTAAAGTCTTTCAAAGCACCTGGGTTCTTACAGTGGTAAACAATTATCAGTTTCAACTTGAAATTCCAAGCTGATTTTTTTTTTTTTTTTTTGATTTGGTAGTTGTTGGCGCATCGGCTTCTGTGGCCATATTGCACCTCCCAAGGTTTTTTTTTTTGCAGTACTTTGATCCAAGCCCGAGGCGGGAATCGAACCCGCGACCTTTGGGTTGCCGGGCAGGTACTTTACCCACTCGGCTAGCCCGGTCGGCTGAAATTCCAAGCAGTATTGCTTTCAAGAAGGTACTTTTATGATTTATGACCTAGTAAGCTCTTCCTCCATGATAAAATATAGCAGGCATCTTCTTCACAATAGCCTAATTTCATCGATGTTGAAGACTTCATTAAGACTGTAGTATCCAAGCAATAATTCAACCAAAAAAATAAAAAAAAAAAACCATCTTTGTCCATATAAATATATGCCCTCTGATCATACTCTTCTCTCCTCCAGAAAGGACCTATCCTGCTGCTTCTTAAATTTCACCAGACTGTCTAACTGCATTTTATTTCAGCAGTCAACAAGCCAGCTAAATGCAATGATGTCTAGTCTAGTAATTTTCCTCAACATATCATTCATTTTGCTACCCCCCCACCAGTGTCTTATACACCTCAAACAGTCGCTACTTGAATTATGCCCATTTCTCCACTCCATAACTCACATCTTTACAGTCTCTGCTTCCATGTTTACATCTGATATCAACTCTTGATTTTCCAAACTCAAAATGAGCAATAATTTTCAATTTCATTTCTAAAGTAGAGATGAAGTTTGGCTTCTTAGCTTTCTCATTTAAGTTGGAAGATCAAGTCAAATTTAGTTCATTTCAAAAATAAAATAAAAACAAGATTGGTAGAAAACTGGTGTGGAAACCTCTCAATCAGAAGTGTTTCTGGTAGGATGGCAGTGTTGAGCAAATGGAAGTTACATACATGAGATAGGTAGCAACATAAGAATGGATAAGAGAATAATGGTGTTAAACAGTAGTTAAACAATGATAGGAAGTGACAGATTAGAGAGTAAACAGATATCATATAATATAATCAATGTAAATCAGCCAAATTGCTGGAAATTCTGTTAGTGGCAGTGCACCAGGTGGAGAAATAAGTGATCATTAGAGGATGCACAAACATAAAAAATTCTCTTTTCAAGGTAGCAACATAAGTATGGATAAGAGAATAATGGTGTTAAACAGTAGTTAAACAATGATAGGAAGTGACAGATTAGATAGAGTAAACTGATATCATATAATATAATCAATGTAAATCAGCCAAATTGCTGGAAATTCTGTTAGTGGCAGTGCACCAGGTGGAGAAATAAGTGATCATTAGAGGATGCACAAACATAAAAAATTCTCTTTTCAAACAGATAGTAGATATTGCTTTCTGAAAAGTTTGTTTTTTGTTATTTGTTTATTAAATATATAAATGAATTACTATTTTTTTTAAATTCTATTAATCACAGGAAATTCATGAAATACATGCTATACTTTATTAAAATCCACAAGAAAATAAATGAACTGCATTACATTACAAGAAAAAAGTTGGGTGAACTTTGTTATGAGGAACCTGTAGTGAAGTGGAAAGAATTATTTTAATGCTGAATTAATTAGTTATTAACTAGCAAGAAGTTAGCTACTTGTACACTTCTACTGATCATAGGGAGAAAAATGGAAAGATTTCATTAATTTAAGAAAAAATAAAAGCTGTGTGTGAAATGCAACATAGGATAATTACCTAACTAGTTTATTATTATCATCATTACAGTATTGAAACTTTTGAATAGCACTTCATATTACAAAGAGAATGGTTTTATTTACTAGAATAACTATATAATCCATAAATAAGGATAAGAAATGATGAATAAATTTCAATCTTTTATAAACAAAGAATATCATATTATTTATTCCTTAATTTCAAATATATGAGGAGTCATTATCTGAGTATTCATTTATTATCTGAGTACCACAATTACAAGGGGACTCTGATAATGAATCACTTATTAATAACTTGCAGATCCATGATAAAATGCAATCCATGGACCAGGACTGCATTATTCCATGCAACTGTAAATGGGTTAAGTGTTTTTAAGGCATGTTATTTACACCTCAATTTTTAGGAAATTAATGGCCAAAAAAGACATGACCAATGAAAAATTTTTTGGAGCATTTTGGTATTTTGACTGTGCTGAAATTATTAGACAACCTTGGAAGAAAGTTTCTGTTTGGCTCTTTGAAAGAAACTTGTGTCATGATGCCATTCATGTACTAATGAATTTGATAGTAAGCAGATGCAAAATGAAATTGCAAGTCATGTAGGATTCTGCGAAGTTGATAAAAAAAATAGTCAGAGAACTGCTTGAATCAAAGGCAATTCCATTAACAAATGAGAATCAGGCAGAGTTAGACCAGTTAACTGCTGAAGAAGAGAGAACTGACAGGTATGAACTTCACAAAGAAAACAGAATTGAATTAACAAAAGGTGTTTGGAAAAACTGACAAGGCTCGAGTATATTTGCAATAATGATCCTCTCCCTGAATGTGCTGCAAAGGTTAATGTGAATTAAAATATGTCTAGTATTTTCTAATGAAGTTTTATTATCATTTTATATCCTCGTTACCATAATTTATATTTGGTTGTCATTAGTTTTTAGTTTTAATAAATTTTTGCAACCATTGTTACTGTTTAGGTGAATCTATATTCTTTAATCTATAATTTTTTTTTAAGTAAAATTAAATGCAACAAGGCATCATATCTTTAAGAGTATAATAATCTATATAAAAAAAAAAGTAAAGTGCAGCCATTATCAACCCACTGCAGAATGGAAGCCTCCTCAACATTTCATGCTGAGGGAAATGGACCATAATCTGCCACCCTGGTCCAGTGCGGGTTGGCAGATCGACCGTATTCAGTAGTCAGGGGCTTGAACCCCGGTCTACTCAAAGAGCATGTACTACTGCACTCCCACTCCTACCCACTCGGCTATGGAATAATCTATATAATGTTGGTGTAAACACACCATAGACAACTCTTAAAAAATTACATTAGTAGTGTGAAGGGCATCATTTTATCTATATCTCATATTGTGCTCTTCCTTCACAACGAGCTGCCGTGTATTGCACTGTCTCAATAAAATTATGCCCTTCACACGACTAATGCAGTTTTTTGTTTAAGAGTTGTCTACGGTGTGTTTACACCAACATTATATAGATTATTATACTCAAAGATATGATTCCTTGTTGCATTTAATTTTACTTAAATATTATCATGTACACCTTCTGGCATCTCTCATATTGTGGGATTATCTCTGTTGGTTTGATTTTTAGGAGCATTAGCAACTAAGGCCATATTGCTCCGGGATATGCGGTGGTCATTTCGTGACCTTTCCGCATCCTTCGTATTTGGTGGTGACGGGCTCAAACCCCGGTCTAATCAAGAAGCGTGTGCTACGCACTGCTGCTCCTTCCCACCTGGCTACGGAGGCGCCTCATTATCTTTGTAACTGGATTGTCGTGTCTGCAATACCAGGGTACCTGCCCACCCACCGATAAAAGGCCAACAAGCCTTGAAAGGGTACCTACCCACCCACCGAAAAAGGGCCAAATAGCCCTGAAACGGTCGGGTACCTACCTATCCACCCACTGAAGAAGGGCCAAATAGCCCTGAAATGGCACCAGGGGGAGCCTGATGATGTCCGGAGTTTCCAAGAATAGGCAACAACAGCCTTCTCCACTAGGGAGGCGTTGCCTATTCGAGGAGTTTGTGTGGTATGAGTTGAAGGATTTACTGCTCCTACTATTACTTTCCCTCTACCTTTTTGCTTTTCTAAGTCTAATAGGGACAACTGGATAGCCGAGCTATTATCCCACACACATACAAAATAGCCTTGAAACGGTGCCGTCTGGGTGGTGGTGCCTGTGTGGGGTCATCACTAAGTAATTTTTATCTCCTGGTGGAATTCCTCACACAGCTCTTAAACATTTTTTTTTTTTTTTTTTGCAATTTTCAATTAATTATCAACTAGTTCTTTGTAACTTTCACTCTTAAATGTTACCGAGAAAGCTATTTGCTACAAGAAAAAATAATGCTAAGCATTTTGCTCAAGAGCAGTCATTTTGTCTCCCAGTTATTGTAAATGCAGGAGCTGCTTATCTTGTAGATCAATAATCTGCACAACATCCATGCAACAACACCTATTATGATTACAGTTTCAATTTGGAGTGCAATGTTATTGTTTTCTGTGTATTTGTATTCATAGAGTTATTTATGATCTGTATGATTTTGACATCAGTTTTGATGCTAGACTGAGTGAAATGTTCCTGTTCACTGCTTAATCCCATAGTTTTTATTATTATTATTAGCCATTGGAAGCCTGAGGCTTATGCTGCACCAGCATAAAAAAAAAAAAATTCCCAAGTTACCCTGTGAGTGAGTGAGTGAGTGAATGAGAGAAGTAGAAAGGAATCACCAAAAAAGAGAAGAATGATGATATCCAGCTCAGGACCCTGGGTTTGCCAAGCCTATACTCACCAGATGTAATATTGAAGTGCTTGGTCAATTTTCTCAAGGGAAAAAGCTTTAATTCTTTAATTTTTCAAATCCTCGTAACTGCTGAGACTTGGATACAGGGGTCCACAAACTTTTTTTGATTTTTGAAAGGGTCCCCATAGATCTCAGTAGTTTGGGAACCACTGCTCTACGCTATCAATCTTCGACCTTTCAGCTTGATTTTCATTCTTGGGAAGAGGAAGAAGTTGCAGGGGGTTAAGTCTGAAATGAACAATAAGGACCAAACAGTCTACACTATCATCTCCAGTTGTTTCAACACCTTGCCACAACTGTCCTCTTTATCATCGAAAGCAAGATTACTACATAATTTCAAAACCACACACCCACGTAAAAATTAACTTTTTTTTGAGTAGCTATAAACTGCCAAATTCCTATCTGCATAAAAGTGCAAAGAAAGAACAATAAATAAAAAAAATAATCATAACAAGAGGCTAATTATTGCTTTACTCTCCTTAAATACTGCAATAGAAAGTACAGTAAACAAAAATGCTGGAAATCTATCTTCAGCTTATCCAGTGGTGCAGACAAAATTTTGTTTTGGGAGGGGGTGGGCCATACATTTCACACTGGTACCTTTTACAAGTAACCAAGATGCTACAGTAAAATTATATATGAAACAAAATGTCCTTGGAGGTTTTATTTCCCTCATTACCTTGGTTGCACCTACAAATGAGGTATGTCTGGGATAACAGCTCATCATTACAAACAATGAGCTATGTCTGGTATGATGATATTGGTGAAACCTGTATGTTATTGTTTGAAGATAATAAAGCACTCAAACCTACATTGGTATAATTATGTTTCTTTTCGAATTGTAAATATTAACATAAAGGAGTCAAACATTTCATGTTATTTTATTTCACGTTATCACCTCTTCAGTAACAGCTGTTTGCAATAATCACCATCAAAAAGGTCACTTCAGTCACAAAAACCAATTCCTTTGACCCAAGTGACCTTTTCGTGAGAGACTGGATTTAACGTATGTTTCGGTAACACTTTGCTACAGACATATATGGGCATACATGTAAATCCCCCAATCTACAGGTAAAGGCAAGTTTAACTTATTTTAATTTGTATTCAGATGTAGAAACACCTTTCCACTGTTCTATGGTAAATGAAATAAATAATTAAAGGTTGCGTGTGTGTGTGTGTGTGTGTGTTGTAACCCAGCTGTGAAATTCTAAATGGGAAGTAATCAAAGAACTAGTAGGCTTTTCATACCAACAAAGAAATACTGTTCAAGGCTTAGTATCAGGTGATACAGAAGCCTATGGTAGACATAAATTAGTCTGTAATTAAATCAAAGGAAATTAGGCTAGATAAGGTAGATTATGAGAAGTCTCTGGCAAAGGATGCAAAGAAAAACAGCAAGACTTCTACTCTTATATTAACAATAGAAGGAAAGGAATGAATCACATGCTATAAAAGTTGGTTTTTGATGTCGTGGTGTGAATGTGTTTTAATTTATTGTTACACTGTAAATCAGTTACTTCCATCAGCAGAGTTTCCAGGACGGTGGAAATATCAACGTGAAATGCAGAACAAAATAGCAACAAGATGTTCACAGCTGAACTTTAGAATAGGGTACCCCTGGGTGTGGCCAACAAACAGTCAAAGTTGAGGAAGTGATTGGGTCTGTCAAAATTAAGGACTTTTTAATAGACTTTCATTTTTGTCTTGTGGTAAAATGTTAGGTTAGTTTATGCCACTAATTCAGGATGGATTCAAGCAAAAGAAGTTTAGGTTTTTAATAGACTTTTATTGTAGTGACAAAAGGTAAAGTTAGTTTTTGTCACCAATTCGGGATGGATTCAAGCAAAAGGAATGTAGTTTTTTTAATACAAACAGGTCAGGACAGTGGTTGAGAGAATCCAACTGGTCAGGCAAGTGTTTGTTTGCATTTTTGGTGTTGATAACTTGTTAGTTTGGAATGATAGCAGAAGCCTGCAAGAAAAAAAAAAGTATTTTTTTAATTAACTTATTGTCTTTTAATTTCCTCGTTTTTTTTGCCTTAATTGCAACACAGTTCAGGTCTGTCAAGTGACAGACAGGGAGGGGGGGGGGCAATCAAGTCAATCATTTCGATCGTTCGTTGGAGAAGCCGAGGGGTACCTTATTCTAAAGCAATACAATAAGTTAACGAAAATAATTTTCTGAGCGCAGGAAGTAAATAACTGAAAAATAAAATAATACACACCTCTGATTTCTTCACTGTTTTATCTGGATGAAAAATTTTTTGCAGGTTTCTGAAAGTTTGTGTGAGTTTAGTGGTGTTTATGTCATACATGGGAGTTTCTTGCAAAATTTCAAAATAATTTAATGAACTATCTAGTTCTTGAATGCATTTGCAGTGAGAACAAATAAAGTCCGTTCTTTTCAAAGGACTGCTACATTGCCAACATCTGCTATGTATACTTCCTGCTGCACCTGAATTTAACTTCCTTACCATGAATATTGTTTCTAATGGATCGGTCCTAGCTGTGGAACAGAAAATACCCTTATGCTGGCTTAACTCGTACTTCATAATACAAGCTATAATCGAATCACTCTTTCGAACACTGAAATTTTTAATAATCAGTGGCAAAGTTCGAAGTCTGGATAAATTGTTCATACTAAAACGGAATAACACACACCGTTCAACTTGAATAAACGAACTGACCAATTGTTGAGACATTCGCTTGAAAGTGCTCTTTTATATATATACGCAGATACACAGAGTAATACTCTGTGCGCAGAAACACAAACACTAGGTACTGGACTATTTATATAAATTATGACTGAAAATAACTAGTTCGAATAACCAGCATCAATGCGCAAAGAATTACAGTTAGAACATTAATGATATAGTAATAGTTTTTATCCCATTTTCTTACACAGGCATTGAGGATAGATAACTATTTCTTCCATTCGAAACAACGATGCCAGCAATCACTTCTTTTTTTTTTTTTTTTTTTTTCTCCTTGTAACATTAGCAGGGTCGGATTTACACAGAAGCTAAACAAGCTACGGATTTTTTTTTTTTAAATATTGTCACAGGTAAGAGAGGAGGGCCTCATGCATGTTATAGATTGGGGTCCAAACAAGTTTAAATCCGGTCCTGAATATTAGTACAGTATTAATCAAGCTTTTGAAGTTGGAGAAAAAAGCAGAAAGTGTTGGGTTGAAGGTAAATGAAAATAAAACGAAGTTTATGATTACAGGTGGGAGGGAAGGACAAAGTACTCAACAGATCTAGCGAACAGAGAAGAATTGTTTCAATAGAACAGAATCCTTCAAAAAGCGGGAACTACGATTCAGCATGATAGTGGTAATACCTCAGAAATCCAGGCTCGTCTTAATGCTATTTTTCCCTGCAGAAACACTTTCGGCCTAGCCAACCCATATAGTTCTGCGAGACACCTTGACGAACTACAATTTTCCGCCGTCCACACATAAAATAAAACAATAGTTTAAAAATAAAAAAAAAATCAAATGACATAATTTACTTTATTCATTCATTTTTATTTATATATTTTTTGTTTCAAATATCAATGAGATATTTGCTTTTCTTTGCGATCACTCATTTTTTTAAAAAAAATCTAATATTGGTAGTTGCTGGTTGGTTATTTGGAGCATTAGCAACTAAGGCCATATTGCTCCAGGAATATGCGGTGGTCATTCACTGACCTTTCCATCCTCCGTATTTGGTGGTGACGGGCTCGAACCCCGGTCTGATCAAGAAGCGTGTGCAACGCACTGTTGTTCCTTCCCACCTGGCTACGGAGGCGCCTTTGGTAGTTACACATTTTAATTGATTTTCCAGATTTTCATCTGCTATTGAAGCTCGAGATTTACTTTTAATAAATTTCATTTTTGTAATAAAGTGTCACAAACGTGTGTGACTCCGAAGGCGCTCACAATTTTCTGTGAAAAAAAAATCTCTGTTCAGTTTTTACACTGTCAAGATAAGGCCAGCGCATGTCGTGTAGTAAAAAAAATATATATAAAAATAAATAATAAATAAATAAATGTTCATCCCGCACAGGACCGGAGTCCCGTGCGGGTTAAACCGGATATTGAAAGAGGAAGGTAAGAGGGGAAAAAAAAAAAGAAGTTTTTCATCTCGCATGGGAGAAATTGATAGAACAGGAAAAATTTGTCTGTGTGTGTGTGCTCTATAGTGTAGTGTTGTGTTTTGGCCTTTTGGCTACCTAGAAACAGCGATCACTACAACCGCCTCCAGATATTCGTCCCTTGTCGCGGGAAGGCAACGCCTTCCCTATTATGGGTTGGCACACCCATGGTCCTGAGCTGGATATCACCATTCTTCTCTTTCTTGGTGATTCCCTTCTAGTTCTTTCTTTCTTTCTTTCTCTCTCTCTCTCTCTGCGTAACTCGGGCAATTTTTTTTTTTTTTTGGTTGGTGCAGCATAAGCCTCAGGCTTCTTTGCACCATATAGCTAATAATAATAATTATTATTATCGGCTCGCCCTCCTCCATGGGGAACGAGCTCCCAGGGAGGAAAAGAAAATTTTTATTTATTGTGCCTAGTGCAGCAAGTGAATGATTTCCCACTGATGTTGTCAGCAGTATAAAAATCATCAGGCAGACCGAAAAAAATAATGTGGCGGGCCGCGAGTAGGCCAGGCCTGCTCTAGAAGAACAAAATTAGCATTATACAAAACAGTGGTACAACTTTTGTGACTTATGCTAGTGAAACACGAGTGTTAAAAAGGGCGAAAAATCTTTAAATGTGTGCAGGAAAGGAAGATATTAAGGAAAATCTTGGGCCCCGAAAAAGTCAGCAAAGAGTGGAAAATAAGGACACACAGTGGCAGATTTCCGCACAGGCGCACGACGCGCGCGCCTGCGGCCTCATAAATAGAGGGGGCCCTCAAATCTCAGGTTTCGAAAAAAAAAAATAAAATTGTTTCATTTTTAATTTTTACACTCATCTTTATTACCGTTACTGAATAAAACTATAATTTAATATGAGAAGTTAGTAAACTCTTATGGGAATATCCCTACATATTATGTGAAATATCTATGCGAACTAAGTGAATCTGAAGTAGAATACGTATTATCATTAATGCTTAGTTGTGCTATTTTTTCATTTAAACATTAGTTAAAATATGTATAAAAGAATTGCGCAACCAAAATGATTAAAACCGCAACACCAAATCTAGAACGCGTGGTACAGTAAAAACGTGCGCGTAGAATGCACACTGTAGTGGTACCGAAAATATTTTGAGGGGGGGGGGCCTCAAAATTGAATTGTGCCTGGGGCCTCTCAAGTGCTAAATCCACCACTGACGACACACCAAAAATTGAAGGAACTATATGGAGAACCGGATACAGTAGGACTGATAAAGAGCTCAGGATTTAGGTGGGCAGGCAACGTGATATGAATGGATGAAAACAAATGACCAAAAAAAGCAATGGAAACGCAGCAGGGAGGAAGGAGATCAAGAGGAAGACCAAGAAGCAGGTGGGTGAATGACATACAGAACGAACTACGACAGCTTAGGGTGAGACAATGGAGAACAATGGCCAGGGAAAGAGACAGCTGGGAGTCAAATCATTAAGGAGGCCAAAGTTATACAAGGACCATAGCGCTGTACAGTAAGTAAGTAAGTATTAATCATGCCACATGATGTAAGGAAAAAGTAGTCTGTATTGAGGAGTTATTAAGGGAGAAAAATACCAGAAGTTTAACCAACTGTAACAGGTTGCTTAATGATTTTGTGATAACTAATTAAGAGCAAAGTGGAGGAGAAATTGTTGAAGTTAAACATAAGAAAGGTACCTGGTGTTGATGGGATCGATCCGGTTATATCAAAGGAGGAGGAAAAGGAAGTAAGCAAACCCTTCGCCACAATTATGACAGCATCGCTGAACTCAGGGGAAGTCCCCACGGACTGGATAAGAGCAAATGTATCCCCAATTCACAAAATGGGATTTAAGGATGACATGAGTAAATACAGACTAGTTAGTTCAACTTCTATTCTGGAGAAAATAATGGAATCATTTGTTAAAGATGCACTGCAGGATCATCTAGACAAGACTGCAGTAATAACTCAGACGCAGCATGGGTTTCTTAAGGGAAAGTCTTGTCAGACAAATTTGATTGGATACTATGATGTGGTTACAAAGGAACTGGATGCAAAAAATAATCTTGATATCATACTCTTAGATTTCAGGAATGTTTTTGATACTGTTGCGCATGGAAGACTACTACTGTACAAATTGGAGCAGTATGGTATTAAGGGTAAGTTGCTACAATGGATAAACAGGTGGTTGAGTGGGAGAAGACAGAGAGTGGTAGTGAATGGACGCTGCTTTCGTGGACTAATGTTATTAGTAGAGTCCCCCAGGGTTCAGTGCTGCGCCCATCATTGTTTTGTGTATTTATCAATGATATTGATGAAGGTATATATCAGGCTTAATGTCCAAGTTTGACAATGATACATAGGTTGGCATGGTTGTAATGATAGTAAGAGCAGTCTCCTACTACAACAGGATAGAGAAAATTTGGGCAGATGGGCTGAAAAGTGGGAAGTGAAGTTTAGCATTGACAAATGCAAAGTTCTGAATATGAGTAAAAGTAACCCCAGAGAAACGTACCAAATGTGTGGTAATACACTTAGGGTGGTAGAAAATGAAAAAGATCTGGGAGTAATTGTGCAGTCAGATATGAAGTTTTCTGAGCAATACAGACAGGCTGCCATAGCAGGTCATGGGGCCTTGTCAATGATATACAGGAATTTTGCTAGTAGGGAAAAGGAGCTGATTATCCCTTTGTATAATGCACTGGTCAGGCCACAGCTTGAGTACTGAGTACAGATCTGGAGGCCGCATTTTAGGAAGGATGAATGTAGACATGCTTGAGCGTGTACAGAGAAGGGCAACAAGATTGGTGATGGGAACGAAGTGGTGCACTTACCAAGAAAGGCTTAAGTTCCGCAAATTGCAGTGCCTGGAGAGTTTGTTTGTTGTTGTTGTTGTTTGGTTTTTAGGAGCATTAGCAACTAAGGCCATATTGCTCCGGGATATGCGGTGATCATTCCCTGACCTTTCCGCATCTTCCGTATTTGGTGGTGACGGGCTCGAACCCCGGTCTTCCCACCTGGCTACGGAGGTCTGGACAGTAGGCACCTGTGAGGTGAACTGATTGAGATGTATAAGGCCTTGAATGGGTTGAACACGCTGAATTCTGATGGAATTATTCCGCTTGCTCAGTTTATGAACTTGAGGGGGCATAAATTCAAATTGAAGATAGACAATTGAAGAATAGATGTGAGGAAATTTGCTTTTAGCCAGAGGGCGGTTAATTGCTGGAACAAACTTCCATCTGTCGTTGTGAAAGTTGATAGCTTAAATAAATTCAACAAGGAACTGGACAAACTTATAGAGCGAATGGATTCTGCGCGTGTAGCACAGTAGTATCATCACCATCCTCCTCACACCGGATGGAAAAGGCCTGGGTTCGAATCTCGTCGATTACGCGAGGAACTTTAATGGACTTTTTTCACTTCGTGGCTGAGTTAGTCGGTTTCAGGCGTAGATGGCAAGGTTTTTCCCCCAGAAACGGGGATTTTTCGTCCAGCAAACAGACAAATCGACCATAGAACAGAGGCAATTAACAGACATAAGACACAGCACGGCAGATGAATTTAATTAGTCGGGTCGTCGAAATATAGTAGTTATAGAGCAAATAGATGTATGAATTTTTTTTTTTTTTTTTTTTTTTTCGGTGCTACATAAGCTCATGTGCATGTCTCCATTAATACTATTACGACCAATCTGTCTATCACTAAAATATAACTCTCCAAGTCTCTTTGGGTGGGGTTTAAGCCTTGGAGCTCATTTCCCTAAGTGTTCCTTTTCTTCTATGTCTTTAGCATAAAAAAAATGAAACTTCACAGTACGTTTCGTACTGTGTATTAGGTTAAGCAAGGATAGACCAGGGCATGGGTGCAACTTCACCATAAGAACTTGTTCAAGGCAAGATCACGAAATTCCATCTCAGATAAGACAATAAATACCCCATCAGTAGAAAAAGTAACATCTTTTGTTGCTTTATTTGTGTACTTGGAAATTTAAAATAGCAAATACACAATAGGAATATATTTTATTAATAATATATTACATATCAAAAAACAATTCTGAAAGACATAGCATGACTTTGTAAACGGAATCCATGTTTATCTAACCTGGTTAGCTCTTTCACAAAATTACTCCTGTGCTGGATGTAGGAAATAATTTCGAATTCTTTACTCGGAGTTCAGTAAAAAATTAACTCAATCTCACAGGAGAGGTTATTGTTTAAGCTGGAAAATGTTGAAATCACGTATAACGATCCTTGTGTGGAACGCAGAGTAAGAGAAAGACTGTTGTGGTCACTGTTCGAATGGGACAACGAAAGAAGTGGGATTCCCCAACGGTTCATTGTTGATATTGATCAATGATGAGATTACTGAGATCATTGTTGTTTTTGATTTTCCTAAATGACATCGACGAAGAGATATAGGGCGTTATAATTTTTACATGATGTCAAGATCGTTAATGACGTACAAGACGAAAGTTATGACGCTGCAGAAGCGATTGTTAATAATGTAATCAACACCAAGCAGCGTTTCTCCAGAATGACTTAGATAGGCTTCAGAGATGGTCATAATAGTTGCAGTTATGCAGGCTTAGACCAAAGTATTTCCGCTCTCCGGGTAGAAAGATTTTTCGGCGCCCCTTTACTAAGGACATTCACCGATGAGCCAAAACATTATGACCAGCGAGTATTTATGCAAAATTGGGGTAACTGCATGTGAACTACGGCGCGTGCGCGGGAAAGGACACGGTATAAAAAACACCTGATACTGAGTTCCGTTAATCAGTGTTACTCTTGTTCCTCAGGTGGGAAAGGCAGTGGACTTAAGCCAGTTTGACAAAGGCCAAATTTTAATGGCCAGACGACTGGGTCAGTGCATATCCGAAACGGCACGGCTGGTGGTATGCTCACGGTCAGATGTGGTTAGTACCTAACGAAAGTGGTCCGAGAAGGGGGAACCAGCGAATCACCTACGAGGCGTTGGAGGACCACGGCTCATCGATTCTCGAGGTGAGCGAAGGCTCTCCCTGGTTGTTACGTGGCAACAGAAGGGCGACTGTGACGCAACTCACCATAATTGGAATGCTGGTGATGGGGTTAATGTGTCACAACACACAGTACATAAAACCCAGCTGAAAATGGGGCTGCGTAGTCGCAGGCCGCTCCTAGTGCCCATGCTAACCACGGTTCACCGCGACAGCACCTACAATGGGCACACGATCATCGAGACTGGACCTTGAGTGATTGGAAGAAGATCGTCTGCTCCGATGAATCACATTTCCTGTTGCACCATGTGGACGGCCAGTTACGTGTGTGCGTCGTTTACTTGGGGAAATGATGGCGCCTGTATGCACCGGAGGACGGAAACAAGCTAGTAGCAGCGGTGTCATGTTTTGGGCTATGTTCTGCTGGGATACTTTGGGTCCAGTAATCCATGTGCTGGGCGCTCTGACGTCTACCACCTACCTAAACATCGACTTTGAGGGGTGTTTTGATCGAGCGCGGTGGGAGAGCGCCTCAGAGTTGCTGACTACCCAGCCAATCTCTACTGGCTCATCAGACTACTTTGCAGACAGGCATATCACAGTCAAATCTGAACATCAATCAATTAATAGAAACGTCACCAGGGGATGTCCTCAAGGATCTGTACTGGGACCCCTAATATGGAACATTTTACTGCAGGACTGGTTGAAAATTTCATTCCACAATTCTAAAATCATAGCTTTTGCTGAAGATCTGACACTGGTGATTGCTGGACAATCCAGGGCCAAGCTGGAGGTATTTTTCGTGACCGGTATGATATCAAGTCAGGGGCGGATTCAGGGGGTGGACAGAAGGGCCTTATTTTCCCCTTAACCATGATTTTAATTTGTTTGTTTGTTATTTGGGTTTTAGAAGCATTAGCAACCAAGGCCATATTGCTCCATGGATATGCAGTGGTCATTCCCTGACCTTTCCGCATCCTCCGTATTTGGTGGTCACGGGCTCGAACCCCGGTCTAATCAAGAAGCGTGTGCTATGCACTGCTGCTCCTGCCCACCTGGCTACGGAGGCGCCATGATGATTTTGGTGAATGTGTAAAACGTTCCTAGGTCTATATATAAAAAAAGCTTAAAAACTTGGTCGTCTTGCCTTCCCTTACGATGATAACTGGCTACAATAGTGTCTGGAGTTCTAACTTTTTAGAATTCTTGAATAGTATGACACCACAATCATACTTCCTGCAGTCACTACTGCAGTAAGTATGACTGCAACAATGCAAATATTTGTCAACAATTTATTTTTTTCGCCTCGCATTTTCGTTACATTCCATTGTTAGGTTCCCATAGCAGGTGCGTATGTCTCTTCAACTACAAAGATCGGTACTTCAATTGACGCTGTTTTCCAGAGATATTTAGATACGTTGCAACCGCAAGTATACATCTCTTACTTTAGTTATCATAAATCCATTGTATCTCGTCTCCCAGAAATTGTGTAAATTTGTGAATGATCGATAAAATATTTAGAATAAAAAAGATATTATATTTCGTAAACAATACAAATAAAAATACCTAAAAGAAACGCGAAGGATGTTTCGTCAAAAAGTTGATTACAGATCAATGATTTGACGTAACGATCCGGATCAAATTGAAGAAATGGTTTTCCATTTAGATGTATAGTCATCATAATCTGCAATGTGTTTAATTGTCAACATTATTCTTTCATTCACTCAATATTATTCATTACGCTGAAAGCTCGCTCAGCTTCAGCAGTGCTAATCACAGTTGTTTCAAAGATATTTCTGGCTTTCTTAATTGAAAAGGGAATTTCACTCAATTTTAAAGATAAGCTGTCTAGACTATGTATAAATATAGTGCAAGCGCATCAGAAATACATAGCTATATCTGAATAAATCAGAATATTAGTAAAACGGCATCGTTTTAAGTTATATCTCATATTGTGAATACCTACACAACGAGTTGCCATGATATTGCACTACTTCGAATAAGTAACGCTTCACCTAAGGAGAAGGCTAATGTTACTTATTCTCAGATGGATACCACCACCCAGACGGCACCGTTTCAGGGCTATTTTGTATATGTGTGGGTTTACTAACTGGACTATCCACTTGTCCCTATTAGACTTAGGAAAGCAAAAAATATGTAGGAGTGGTAGAGGAAGGAAATGCCGTAGAAGGAAGAAAGGGACAGTTACTCCTTAAACTCACACTACTGAAAAGCTCTTAAATTCCCCGAACAGGCAACGTTTCCCCAGTTGAGAAGGCTGTTACCTATTCTTGGAAACTCCGGACATCATCAGGCTCCCCCTGGTGCAGTTTCAGGGCTATTTGACACTTCTTCGGTGGGGGGAGAGGTAGGTACTTGAGTGATGCCGTTTCAGGGCTATTTTGTATATGTGTGGGATAATAACTCAACTATCCACTTGTCCCTATTAGACTAAGAAAAGCAAAAAGGTAGAGGGAAAGTAACAGTAGGAGTGGAAGAGGAAAAGAAACGGTGTAGAAGAATGAGAGGGACACTAACTCCTTCAACTCACACCACTCAAAAACTCAAACTCCTCGAATAGGCAACGCTTCCCCAATGGAGAAGGCTGTTGTTACCTATTTTTGGAAAATCCGGAAATCATCAGGCTCCCCCTGGTGCCGTTTCAGGGCTATTTTGTATTTGTGTGGGATAATAGCTCAACTATCCACTTGTCCCTATTAGACTTAGAAAAGCAAAAAGGTAGAGGAAAAGTAATAGTAGGAGTGGAAGAGGAAAAGAAACGGTGTAGAAGAATGAAAGGGACAGTAACTCCTTCAACTCATACCACTCAAAAACTCAAACAGGAAACGCTTCCCCATTGGAGAAGGCTGTTGTTACCTATTCTTGGAAACTCCGGACATCATCAGGCTCCCCCTGGTGCCGTTTCAGGGCTATTTGGCCCTTCTTCGGTGAGTGGGTAGGTACCCAAGTGATGCAGTGATGGCAAAGCAGTTATGAAGTATAACTCCAAAATATGAGAGATGCCTGATGGTGTATCATGTATTATAACTTAAAACAATGCCGTTTTACTAATATGATTTATTCAGATAAAGCTATGTATTTCTAATGCGCTTGCACTATATTTATATACAGTCTAGACTCCTCCATAGCTTGAGGCTTATGCCCTAAAAGCTTTAGAGATAAACTGTCTTTGACAAAATCTCTAAAAATCATTGTTTTATTTCATATTTTATCAGAAAACAAATTTCTTATTCGGTGTTCACCGTCTTGCTGCTGAGACGAAAGTTCTTTCATATTCCTCGATTTACGGTAGCATATGTTTAATTTCTTTCAATGGTATTATTATTTTCTGCATTTAATTTAAAATCACTCTCCGTTCATTAATAACTCAACATTAAAGGATAAAACAATGCATTTAATAACTTGTCACAAGGTAATTTTACTGTTCTTACTTTCGATTTTGATTCCTTCAAATTCTTTCCACTTCAACATGCTCTCAATTTTAGCTTCACAATTTTCTTCAGAATTTTTCAAATTAGCAATAGCATTGATAGTTCGAATAATTAATTTATCTGCTTTACCATAGTGATTCTGTAAAACTTCCGAAAGGTAAGAGACCTCATGCAGGATGTCGTTCATTAGTGCTAAATTGTTACGAAATTCCAGATTAAAAGTCGATTTAATAATCCAGAATATTTACATTCTGATTCAAAATGTTTGCACAAAGCGGGATAATTCCTCCAACCCGCAATTACAGTCCGCAAGCTACATCGTGGCCCGAACACACGACCGATCTTTATAATTTCCACATCAAGTTCTTTAAAAATCACCCTTAATTCACGCTAGTTTTTTGAAGATTGGTGATACTGTAATTTTTTTTTTTTTTTTTTATTATTGCCTGTATGCCATTATATTTTAGAACATTTTCTATACAGTGAAAGGCTCGACAAAGTTTCAAAATCTGCCAACATTTCATCATAAAGTTTATATAATATCTTAGTTGACTCAATCCCCCCCCACACCACCACCACCACCACGTTGCTACTTTCACTAGTTCTTTGAATACTATGCAAAATGTCGGATATTCAGCTACTGTGATCATGTAAACATAGACAGGAGAAATTTACTGGAAGGCGTGGATCACTCACTCACTTCTCCGTAAAACATATGCCCGTTTGTCGGAGTACAGGGGAACCACAACACAGGTTGACCAGGGGATATTATCCGTGTCGGAATCTTCTTAATCCTCTGACTGGGTATGGAAAGCATATTGACTAGCGCGACTTCTCGGTATGTGACTGCAGGGGTTTTACAGATACCAATAACATTGTGAATGGTAATCCCTTTCACCCTTAATTCGCACTTTCTAATTACCTAAATTTCTTAAAGGCAACTGTGAACACTGTTCACAGTTACCTAAATTGCAACTGGGCACTGTGAACAATGCATACACAGTTGTCTCTCCTAATCCGTTCGTTACACTGAAATTCTTATTTCAACGGAAACCATTTTAAATGTAATTACCAAGAGGAATTCAAAAAAATTCGCTATAAAGAAGTTGGTTAAACAGGTCCGACTGTAAATAAATCAAAAATGATGCAATTTTAAAATACATAACTGATTGATTGCGCCATTAAAATGGTGAGCATGGGGTTCCGCTCGCCCCACCGTAGTTTCGGCTCTGGATGCTTAATAATTGCATCCAGGATTTCATTTGTAAAATAAATGATCGTTTCAACAATGGGCTAGCAAATTTTCAAAAAAAAAAAAATAAAAAATAATAATAAATAACAATGGGCTCGCAAATTTTCAAAAAAAAAAAAAATAAATAAATAACAATGGGCTCTCGCGAGTTCACTATAGCTCATCTCTGAATGCAACTGACTGTTCAACGTTCGACTATTTGGAGAGTGTTGCGAGAACACCAACTGTATCCTTACCATCTACATTACCCTGCGCGAGTAATGTTCTGCCGGTGGTATTCAAGCAGAAGGTGGACATTTTGAACAATTACTATAAGGTTTAAGAGTTAAGTGTCATAGACAGACCTTCAAAACTCGGAAACCAACCATTTCCGCAACTATGTTGATATAAAATATTTTTATTGTCTACATATGAGGAACTCATTCCTATAGTTATGCCGTGTATTTTTGGGACACCCTGTATAGCAAGTTCATATTTTGAATCAGTGTTTGAAATGTATGTTTAAAAATCCAGAAGGGCATTCTCGGACGATTTTCCTGGGGTAAAACCGTACTGATTAGGTGAAATCAAGTCATGACGTTCTAACAATTCCTGTAAATGTACTGCCATTAACCTCTCTAACATTTTCCTCAGATTAGCCAACAAAGCAATTGGACGGTACGACTTGGGCTCAAATGAAGGTTTCCCAGACTTCCTAATTAACCTCAATAAAGCAATCTTCCAGTTCAATGGGAATAGTCCTTCCTTTAAACACTTATTTGTATAACAGAAGCAACATGTTAGGTGTCAACTTGAAAAACCTCACTATAAATGCATTCTCAATCAAATCTATTCCTGGACATTTTGCAAAATTAAGGTTCTTTAACACCGCTGCCAGTTCACTATTGTAAATGCCATGGTATTGTCTCTAACTACATAAGACTGATTATTTCTTAGCAGTTTGGATTGGCACTCAGAGTCTAAGATGGGATCGTCATCCGGGAACAGCCTGGTCAATATTGCACCTACTGAATCCTCCCAGCCAATAGTCTCAGTAGGATCCTTTTGAATTGTATTACATACCTCCAAACTTCTCAGTTTATCTCTTGACAACTTATATAACAAACCCCTGGGATAACTTCTCCCCGATTCTTTTACAAATAATCGCCAGATTTCTCTCTTCTGAGTCGCCATGGTTCTCTTGTAATTATTTTTAAGAGATATATAATTATCAATCAATCTAGCTACTTCAGAAGGAGCTCAATTCCGATGCCGCTGGTACTGTCTCCTAGCCCATCGTAGGACAGTCAGTTCGTTTGTCCACCATGGGCAGGATTTTAGTTTAACAGCATTCTTCCTACCTGACTTGTATGCCACTTTTACTATTGAATCCTCTATAGTATTAGATATATATATTGCAGATTCGCGGACTATCTGTTGTTTATCCAAAGGAAAGCCCCGAACAACAGAAGCTTCATACATGGACCAATCAAATGATTTCAATGAAAACAGAACCAGTTATATCCAGCATATTCATTAATATGACTCAATGATTACCTGCCAGTTACAAATACAATGTCTAATACCAGAATTTGTTATAAATTTCTTGTTTATACTCCGGCACGACAACCAAGTCAGTAGTTTACAATAAATCGTCAATACAAATATATTTTATCGTATTTAGTAGTCACGGGCTTGAACCCCGGTCCACTTAAAGAACGCGTGCTATGCACTCTCGCTCCTGACCACTCGGATACATCAATATTGGATTCACCCATTAGACCACAGAATGTAGACAGTTGTTTTGACTTGTTCATTACAAATAGATTATTACTCGATATAAATTCTTCCAGCAATAAACCTCTTATATCAGATGTTGCACTATACCACAATGAGACTTTGCATTAGCACCTGTCGAAATAATCGCTTGTTTAGGTCTTAAAATGAGCAACACATACTCTAAATAATCCACGCAATTATTAAAGTCCATTGAAGGAGCACAACACAGAGATATAAGATAGAATTGAACATCTGCCGAGGCTATCATAACACATGTAGCAAACTGGTTGCATAACCTAGGAACAACCACTACCTCCAAATCTCTATTATTAGCCACAATTCCAGTTTTAGGCTCTTCCTGCACCGGCTGTATTATTCGTGACTTTAAATGATAACCAAGTATTCTAGATGTCTGCTCATCTGGGACTCTAGCCCAATACGGTTCCTGTATTGTCACCAAATCAATTTGAAAATACTCACTAATCTTACTAATCTCGTCCGCTACCAATCTCGATCGTTGTCCATTAATCTGCATTATTTTAATTCCTGTATCATAAAAAACTTCAGTTAACTCAGGATCCTCTTCCAACCCCCCCCCTCTCTCTTCGTTCATTACAACTATTCATTAGCAGTGCGTGTTCTTACCATTTACAGTGTTCTTTGATATTCTCGACATCTAACATCCCTTAGCGAATAGCAAAAATTCCGCTTACGGCGATTGCAGTTAGCACAGCCTGGCTCCTGATCTTTGGGCATTCAGCGTATACATGCCCCTCCCCCCTTGCACAATGACCACAAGTAGGGGAGCTATGAATACAATATTTTCGTAACGTGTCCATAACCAAGACATAAAAAGCATTTGGAGACTATAGTAAAGGGTCGGTGCCTATGCAAAATAAGTGACAAGTATAAACGATCCAATGTGGATATAAGCTTATATAATCTCGGGGAGAGAGTAATAACCCAATATACAAGAGCTGTTTTTTTAGACATTGTCGTAAAACTAAAACTTAGGTCTTTCTTAACTTTCTCGAGCATGATCCCGAGCTCTTCCAAATTCTTGCAGTATAATTCTTCAGTGATATCTTTCTGACTTAACTCCTTAGGAATATCATATATAATCACATACGGGTTGCCCTTTTTTGAAACACCCGTTGTTATTCCAACAGACCCAAAAGAATCCAATGTAGCTATATTCACCAAATCCGTCTTTATAGCTGTTTCTAATACACCTTTATTTCGCACCAACCGTGGCGCTCGGACTTTTACGGACTTAAATTCATTTTTTAATGCATTTGCCACATTTTTCACTTCAGAACTCGATTTAAGTTCACTAATATCAGAAGCTCGAAGAATCATAAGATTTTCCCCAGACCTACCTAGGTATTTCTTCCCTGGGACGAGTACCACTCGCTATCTCGGCATAAGTATGCTTTACTTCCACCCCCTGCACTTGCACATGATCTTGACTACCTACTACATCCCCCCCCCCCCTTCACTCACTACTTCTTTGTGGGCCTCAGTCTTACTATAAGGTTCAGACGAAAATGTTTGAATGAAATTCGCCCGTTTACTGATCTCAGCATTTACAACTCTGTAAGTTTTTCATTTTCTATAAATACAGCCATAGTCACTGTTTCTAACTTTGCCCATTTGTCCATAATTATGTCTCCTGCCTTCTTTGTAACCTTATTAACTTCTGCCAAGAGGAAACTCCTGTCTTTCCTCATTTTAGTGATCCCCCCACACATTAACGATACATCTTGTATACATTGTATAGCTCATCAGTCACAGTTTCAACATCCTGCCTAGGTATAAGTTCCACCTCAGTATTCGCAGCTAATTGTTTCACTAACTTCCTCTTCATGCCCTAACCGAATAGCCATGCTCCCATAAGCTCTAAACTGATCCTGACTACGTCCTGTAGAGTATACAAACTCCCCATATTTTATAAACTCTTCCTGCGACTGCAGCAGCTTAGGTGGAAGTAGGGGGGAACCATGCTCCCCTGTATCAGATCCCACTGTATGCTTCCTAACTGTTCCACTTGATCCTTCCATAATTCTTATTAAATTCAATTATCCAACTACACAGCTAACAATATGATAATTCTTATTAATTTCGATTATCTGTCTACACCACAAACAAGTGTTACAATTACCATGCACAGAAAATCAAATTGACTGAACTGCAACCTTCCTAACCACCAGTTAGTAATAATATTAATCTGCAAATTCAACCACAATATTAATACCAACTAAACTCAAACTGATTACTCAGCAGTAAAAACTAATCAACTGCTATATTATCAAAAAATACTACAGAACAATAAACTGTTCTTTTCTACTGATCCCTATTGATAATAATAAATATTAGTTCCAGAAAAAAATAATTTTCAAACAAACAGTAATACAGACTGTGTATTCAGACTACTCCTCCCACTTCATAATGGCTGCCATTATTGTCTTTAGAACTCCGCAATCACTGATATCACCAGTTATTAAGTAAACTTTTAATTTATACCTGACAATTCAGGAAGTATCCAAACTCACTAAAAAAACTCTTTATACACTTCAGTCACAAAACCACTTTCACAGAGATTTCCCAGCACAGAATACTACACTAGCCAGCACTAAGATCAAAACACTTCGACTGTACAGTAACTGAATCAGATTTCAGACTCCAGGGTCCTGAGCTGGATATCATCATTCTTCTCTTTCTTGGTGATTCCCTTCTCTCTCTCTCTCAGGGTGGCTCAGGAATTTTTTTTTGGCTGGTGCAGTATAAGCCTCAGGCTTCCTTGCACCATATAGCTAATAATAATAATAATAATGGTTCATAGAACCACTTCTAGCGTTCAGCTCATGGCGAATCAAAATGCAGCATTCGCACACATCACAGTATATCTCATTCGTTGGATCTCTTTATCTAACACATTGTACTTTAGTAAGAAACGTTCAAGTTTCATTGAGAAATTTATATTTTTGTTTTTATATATATTTTTAAAGAAATCTATTAATTTTAAATATTACTATTAATATATATTTTTAGTAGCAATGGGTAAAATAGATATTTCTCCCTCCCCTTTAATTATGCCATTTTTTCATATTAGGTGTATAAATTTAATGATTTTCTATTATGATATTTAGAAAAAAGTACCAGAGGGTTGTTCTGAGCCGAATACACCACTGACTAATCCTTACCTAAACATCATTGCTGACCAGGTAAACCCTTTCATGGAAACGGTCTTCCCCTCGGGTGGTGCCGTCTTTCAGCAGGATAATGCGCCATGCCACACCACCCAGATTGTTCGAGACTGGTTTGCGGAACATGAGGAAGAATTCCCTGGCCTCCAAATTTCCACATACATCCCATTGAGCACCTGTGTTGGAACAGCAACTCCGATCTGCAGCGCCTCAACCGTGGACCTTACAGGAGTTAAAGGATCTGCTTGTTACATGTTGGTACTAGATACCACAAGACACATTTAGAAATCTTATACGATCAATGCCTTGACAGGTACAAGCTGTTTTGGCTGGACGTGGAGGACCAACATCCTATTAGGTAGGTGGTCATAATGTTTTGGCTGGACGTAGAGGACCAACATCCTATTAGGTAGGTGGTCATAATGTTTTGGCTCATCGGTGTATATAGTGTTTCAAAAATGATGGTCAATAATTTAAAGGTGAAAAGTACAAACTAAATAAACAAAAAGTCCCAGTGAACATCGGGCCGTAAATGAACTGTTTTCGAGATAATGCAGTTTCTGTTAAGATCTGCCACTGACTATGGGAGCGCTCTGGGAGGGTCGTCTGTATTACTGAGTCCTTGTACAGGACACACTGGATATGGTAGGGGTACAGTAATTGGCGATTTAAAATTACCCACACACTGCTGACTCAGTACACATTCTTGTAGAGCAACCCTCCTTGTTGAAATTCCTGGATTTTTTTTTTATTCTTTCTAACACATTTTCCTCAACATTAGGGGTTATGCTTCTGGACCTTGTTGGTCGTACTCCATATGTAAAGCGCCCATCTTCTCTAAGGCATTGATGCACCCTGTCGAATGTGCGCCTGTTGGGCTGCCTTCGGCGGGGAAATGCTTCTTGGTACAAATATGCAGCCTCGAGTGCACTGCCGTCGGCTTTACCATACATGAAGTGCATGTCTGCATACTCTTCGTTGCTGTAACCTCTTTCCATGTTGACTATCCTTTGACAAGTACTAGTATGCCTGCTACGTCTCAGAGCATTGAGACAGGGTTAAGGGAGACAATGAGCATAACCTAACCTAAGGAAACAAGTCAGTGGTGGTTCCCAACTCTGTACAATTCACCTTGTCAGTGATGGATTCCAACTAGAAATGTGCAATATCTCGAAAACGATTCACTTAAGGACCCATGTTCTAGGCTTTTTTTGCATATTGTAGTCTGTACAGTTCACCTTTAAATTATTGACTATCACTTCTGAAACACCCTATATATATATACACACAGGGTGTCTCAAAAATATTGGTACAAACATTTAGGCGAGGTAGGTAACATCTAAAGGAATGTGAATCGCATAGGAACCCATAACCGGAAACGTCATGGGAAAGTAGTAGCAGTGGCACAAGAAGCAGAAATGACACAAGACAGTAATTAGTGGCAAACATTTGACATAATATTAACAATGGAGTATGAGATGGATGCATTTCATGATGTTACAACAGATTCTTGAAGGATCCACCATGAGATGTGATGCATGCGTGACACCGATGCAGCATGGATTGGCGGACACAGTCAAACACACCTGGAGTTTCTTTGACAGTAGCAGCAGTGCAGACGAGTCACGCCACGAGATCCATTTCCATCTCCACAGGCGATTCATACACGATAGATTTGAGGGCCCCCCACAGAAAGAAATCAAGGCTCAATAAATCAGGTAAGCGTGGGGGCCAGGCAACGGGTCTACCACGGCCAATCCATCGGCGACCGAAACGCCTGTTCAAATGATCATGAACACATCTTCCATAATGGGCAGGAGCCCCATCATGTTGAAACCAAATGTTGCGTCTCACATTTGCTGGAACATCGTCAAGTAACCCTGGTAGAACTTGTTCAAGAAAGATCCGATATTTAGCAGAGTTCATGCGGGATGGTAACAGGTATGGGCAGACTAAGAAGTCACTGACCATACCTGCCCACACCGTGTGGGCCCTCTGCTAATCCATACACTAGGTGCATGTCTGCCAGCTCACAGTTCGTATATCGATGCATGCTCTTCGTGCGGCGACTACTGCTGGAATGAGTAAACCAGAAATTTTCCCTCTCCCGAACTGATGAACAGCGCTGTGTACCGACTCACGGTGATGTTTCCGGTTATGGGTTCCTATGCGATTCACATTCCTTTAGATGTTATCTACGTCCCCTAAACATTTGTACCAATATTTTTGAGACACCCTGTATATATACATACATACAGGGTGTATATATCTTTCAAAGTATATACAGGGTGTCTCAAAAATATTGGTACAAACGTTTAGGGTAAGTAGCATCTAAAGGAATGTGAATCGCATAGGAACCCATACAGCATGGATTGGCGGACACAGTCCGCCAATCCATGCTGTATGGGTTCCTATGCGATGCACATAGTGCACAAGTGCAAGGTGACAATACGCCAAGCCATCGGTCACTCATGCAGGAATGGTTTGAGGAACACAGTTCTGACTTCCAGCATATCGATTGGCCTCTGAACTCCCCTGATATCAATCCCATAAAGTGCATGTGGGACACTATGGAGTCATATCAGGCATATGGATACAAAAATCATTTCCATACCTGCATTGCTGACCGCATTAAACCCAGCTTGGTTGGCTATACCGCCCGAACGCTTCCGACATTTTGTTGAATACTACATCGGATAGCTACTGTACTGAGGGCAAACAGACCTAAGAAGTATTAGGTAGGTGGCCATAATTCAGTGATCACTGGGTGTTTATAATAGACTGAATGCACAACTTGAAAAATCAGGTGCGTGTTGGGAAACCGAAGGTAGTTGTGTTGTCGTTGAGGGTTTTGGGACAAGGGCAACAACCGCCATATTGTGCCTTTCAGATTATCAATATAATACAGTCGCTCTATATAACTACCCCAGGAATGAGAAATTGGTTGTTATATCGGAAGGACGTTATATCGATCCTTCATAAAATCAGCAACTAAACAAGTTAAAGCTTGAACTTTTAATGTAATTGTACTAATACAATATAGTATATTATTCATAGTACGTACTACAATATTATAGAAGAAAATTATGATTTTAAAATCTGCATTGATTGTAGTGTAAATTTCACTACACACGATAAATACCTATCAAGACCTAACAAGAGAATTATTTCATACTTCAAAATTTAGGTGTTGATGCACATGCTCAAATATTTCTTCCCTATTATCAGTTATTCCCAAACAATAGATCAAGAACCATGCAAAACTTCACACCGAAGTGAAGTTTTTTGATGTGAAATGCATCATTCACATCTGTAAATCCAGCATGTTTGAGGCAGTTGGCGATCACTTTTTCAATGTTATCTCATGCTGAAACATATAAATATGTTGCCTGCAGGATGTCGATTTCGGATTGAATTCCGCTTTCAAGACAGCACAACTTTAGTTTAATATCTTCGGTAGTTTTTCTTAAAATGCTGGATTATACCTTGGTCAAGTGACTGAAGAACTGACGTCATATTTGGTGGTAGGTAGTAGACAGTAATGCACATAGGTCGTTTACTTGACAATGAGGGGTGCAATTATTCACAAACAGCAAAATTTTTCTATTCTTCTCACTCATCTTGCGATGTGATCCATGACTTTTGGTTTGCTCGATACAATCGGTAATGTCTTTAAATCTTTAAAGCATTGAGTCTTCGCCCTTGCGGTAGCACAGTTGGTAGAATCGCTGTCCTACCCTCACCGGGTGGAAAAGACCTGAGTTCGTGTACCTTTGATGTACCAGAGGTCCCAATATGTGCCTGTTGAGCATGTACCAGAGCATTATGGTCATCTACCTGCCTGAACAGTTGCTTGTTGACATGCATTTGAGGTGGCCAATTCACAGAGCACTGTTCCTAAGGCATTGGCAATTTCCTCAGCAGATGATATCTCCTTCCCATTCCAATTAATAATAGCAGAAGGCAACATATATTTACCATTTAGTTTATTTGGGTATCAGTATCTTTGTTGAGGCAAATTTCATCATTCTTTTATTATTATTATTAGCCATATGGTACAAGGAAGCCTGAGGCTTATGCTGCACCAGCCAAAAAAAAAAAAAATTCCCAATTTACCCCCCCCCCCCGTGTGAGAGAGAGAAGTAGAAAGGCATCACCAAGAAAGAGGAGAATGATATCCAGCTCAGGACCCTGGGTTTGTCAAGCCCATACTCACCAGATGTGAGCCCCCGGGGTTTTCGCCTTTCCACCGGATACAACGAGCTTTGAAGTTAATAAGGTTGGCAGTGGTGGGATGTTTGTGGAAAGTGTTCCATGCTGCATTTTTTTTTTCTCTTTTCGCTTTGTTACAATCACCATCCCACCAGTGATTGTTATGGTGATGGTTTCTCACTTGATACTGTGGGATGGCAGCTGTTGCAGCTGTTAGTATCTGCATTGTGATATGATTGGTGAGTGTAAATAGCAGAAGACTATGACGTCATCATCAAAAGATACGACGGGTAAATTTTGTCGTTTGCTTTGGAAAATTTCCATTTCGTTTGTTTCTGTTTGTTTGGAATAGGTAGTTTGAGTACTACAGATCAGTGGTCACTGTTTAGAGGATTGTCATGTTCTGCCCACTCTATAGTTGGGAAGAGGATCGGGCAGAAAATTGAGAGATCTAGTGCAGTAGTTGACCCAGTAGGAAAATGGATGTAAGTCGGTAAGCCAGAATTTAATAGTGTTAGATTTTCTCTGTCAAGTAACATTTGAATAATATTTGTTTTTATTTGGTTTTTAGGAGCATTAGCAACTAAGGCCATATTGCTCCGGGGATATGGGGTGGTCATTCCCTGACCTTTCCGCATCCTCCGTATTCGGTGGTCACGGGCTCGAACCCTGGTCTAATCAAGAAGCGTGTGCTATGCACTGCTGCTCCTGCCCACCTGGCTACAGAGGCGCCCAACATTTCAATAAGCTCACCATGTCCATCTGAGACCAGAGAACCCCATAATGGATGATGTCCATTAAAATCTCCTAATAAACAAGCAGGAGATGGTAATTGAGAAATAAGATGATTTTCCAGTTGGTGAATTGTACACGATTGGTTTGGCGGAAGATAAATTGAGACCCGTGTCAGAGTGATACCAATTACTATACGCGTGGCAACAGCTTCCAATTGTGTTTGCAATGGAATGCATCTGAAGTGGACTCGCGAGTCCACGAGCACGGCTAATCTTCCATGGGGGCTGTTAGTATCAGATCGATCTTGTCTGCAGATAGTATAATTTTTGACAGAAATAAGATATTTTTGTTAAATTTGTTTCTTGTAAGCATATGGCAGCAGGATTGTAATGGTGAATTAGTTGGTAGATATCAATATTACTTCAAAAACCTCTGCAATTCCATTGTATGATTTTGTGAGCGGAAGATGAGTCTGTCTGCTTTTTGTGAGTGGCTTGTTTGTATCTTTCGAGTTTTGATTTTTCTTTTCTTGAAAAATTTGGGTGTCCTGAGTCATTGCTTTCTTCCATATTATCATCTGCATGCATTTCAAAGCAGATCTTCTGAGTTGGTGGTATCTCTGTCCATGCTTGAGGGGCAAGATTGCTTCACCCCAACTGGATCTGATTTGTGCAAATTCTCCACTGCTGGACACCAAGGAAGTCTCTGGGATGGAACTGTCAATGGTGTATTACTGCATTGATCGACTGCCTTTGATGGAGATGGATGCTGCACCGAGAGGACTGATAAAACCCACTCTGAGATCGATGTGTGTGGAGGGATTGACACTTCTGTGTCAATCCCTCCACATGCTACTGATTGGTGACTGTAAGTAGCAGAGGCATGTGCATTTTGGCATACTTAATTTTACTTGTTTTCATGCCTTTTGGTAGAAAACTTTATTGTCAATTTTATACTTTTGTATTTTCGCCCCCAACTTCCAGCGGTTGCAGTCTTTGGAATATGCCAGATGGCTGCCCTTGCAAATTGAACACTGTGGAGTTGATGCCTTACATTCTGTTTGTTTCTGACTTTTACACCCAAACTTATTTAGGCTATCAACTTCCACAAAAAAAGATGGAAGTCTGTTCCACCAATCAACTACCTGCTGGCTAAAGGTAAATTTCCACACATCTATATTCTACGACTCTTTCCTCAATTTGAATCTGTGCCCCCTCAGGTTCTTAATATGAACAAGAGGAAGAATCCCATCAGCACTCAGTTTGCTCAACCCATTCAGGGCCTTATACACTTCAATCAGATCGCTTTGCAGGTGCCTACTCTCCAGGCACTGCAATTTGCAGTACTTAAGCCTTTCTTGGTAACACCAACCTTTTATTCCACTCACCAATCTCGATGCCCTTTTCTGTTCTCGTTCCAACAGCTCTACATCCTTCCTAAAATGAGACCTCCAGACCTGTACCCAGTACTCTAGGTGTGGCCTGACCATTGCCTTGTATAACGGGATAATCACCTCCCTGTCCTTGCTATCAAAATTCCTATATAACATTGATAAGACTCCATGACCTGCACTAGCTGCCCCTCTGCACTGCTCAGCAAACTTCATATTTGACTGCACAATTACCCCCAGGTCTTTTTCACTTTCCACTTCCCTGAGTGTACTACCACACAGTTGGTATGTTTCTCTTGGGTTATTGCCACCCATATGCAGTACTTTGCATTTGTCAATGATAAACTTCAGTTGCCACTTTTCAGCCCATTTGCCCAACTTATCTAGATCCAGTTGGAGTAGCATACTGTTTTTACTGTCGTTAACAACCCTGCCAACCTTTATTTCATCTGAAAACTTGGACATTAAACCCGATATACCTTCATCAATATCATTGATAAATATACAAAACAACAATGGACCCAACACCAAACCCTGGGGAACTCCAATAAAAATATTTGTCCACAAAGAGCAGTGTCCATTGATTACCACTCTCTGTAGTCTCTCAATCAACAATCCGTTTATCCATTGTAGCAACTTACCCTTAATGCCTCCGTAGACGAGTGGTCAGGAGCAGGAGTATAGTAGCACATGCTCAAGCAGATTGGGGTTCAAGCCCCTGACTACTAAATACGGTCGATCTTCCAACCTGTACTGGACCAGCATAGAAGATTATGGGCCATTTCCCTCAGCTTGAATTGTTGAGGCTTCCATCCTGCGGTGGGTTGATAATGGCTGCAGTTGATCTTTTTCTTTTCTTTTTTCTAACCCCCCTTAATGCTATACCTCTCCAATTTGTACAGCAGTCTTCCATGTGCAACAGTATCAAAAGCTTTCCTGAAATCCAAGTATATGATATAAAAATTATTTTTTGGAATTCAGTTCTTTTGTGACATCATAGTATCCAATCAAATTGGTCAGACAAGACCTCCCTTTACCAAACCCATGCTGTGTCTTAACTATTACTGCAGTCTTGTCTAGATGATCCTGCAATGCTTCTTTAAACCAGCGATTCCATTATTTTCCCCAGAACACAAGTTAAACTAACAGGTCTATAGGTACCTGTGTCACCTTTTGAACTCGCTTTGTGAATTGGTGATACATTTGCACACCTCCAGTCATGGGTACCTCCCCCGAGTACAACGAAGGAAGGGTTTGCTTACTTCCTTTGCTGCCTCCTTTAATATAACTGGATAGATCCCATCAAATCCAGGTGCCTTTTTTATGTTCAACTTCAATAATTTCTCCTCCTCCACTTTGTTCTCAGTTATTACAAAATCACATATCTCCCTGTTAGAATTTGATAAACTTCTGGCATTCCCCTCATTGAATAACTACATGTGTGAATGTAGATGAAAAATACTCATTCAGTTTATCAGCTACATGAGCATGATCATCAATAGTGAACTCATCTATGTTAAGTGGTCCAAGCTGATTCATCCTTTTCCTTCTAAAGTTTACATAAGTAAAGAACTCTTTGCTGTTTTTCTTTGCATCCTTTGCCAAAGATTTCTCGTAATCTGCCTTCACCTGCCTAACCTCCTTTGTGCCTTGATCAGATTAGTTTATATCTGCCATAGGCTTCTGTGTCACCTGATACTTTATATGCATTCCATACATTTTTATTCTCTGCCACAAGCCTCATTAGTTCATCAGACATCCATTTAGGTGTAAACCTTGAACAGTATTTCTTAGTTGGAACAACACACTAGTAGCCTCCAAAATTAAGTCCCTGAAGGCTTCCCATTTAGAATTCAACGTTGGTAACATCATCAGTTGATTCCACTGTACAGAATTTATAAACTGTCTGAGATCCCTGAAGTCACCTGTACAAAAGCAAAAGCCATTCCCTTTAGCCTCGATGGTAGTTACATCCTTAAGTAAATCGCACATCAGTACATTGTGATCACTGTCACCCAGTGGTTTCTTTATCTGCAAATTCTTAATGCATGAATAATCACTGCTGATAATCAGATCAAGAGTATTACTCCCTCTGGTTGCTTCTCAAACATGTTGATGTAGAAAACAGTCATCCAATAAATCCAAAAAAGTCTTGCTAGTGTGCAAGTGACCAATCCAAATGTTCCAGTGGAAAGTTAAAATCCCCCATTATAAGACATTCTGATTTAGTGGCCCACTCTATTTCTCTGCACAAATACTCATTATACTCATCAGATTCTTTAGGTCTATCATCATCATCAGCCATTTTCAATCCACTGCAGGATGAAGGCCTCTCCAGCAACTTTCCAGTTCCTTCTGTTTTGAGCACTGGCCATCCATTTACTACCCAAAAACTCATGAATTTCATCTATCCATCTCCGCCTTTGTCTTCCAGGTTTTCTTTTGGCTCCTCTTGGGTACCATTCTGTTATTTTCTTAGTACATCTGTCATCATGTCTTCGAGCTGTGTCCTGCCCAAGACCATTTTAGTTCTTTAGTTTTGATAAGAATGTCCTTTACTTGAGTTTGCTGCCTAATCCATGTGTTTCTCTTCTTATCTAACAGTCTGATTCCCAATATAATTCGTTTCATTCTTCTTAGAGGGAAACAGGTATCCTGTGTGTTATCAGACACTTAGCCTAAAACACTGATGGATCCAATATCTCTCTATTACAGAAGATTTAGGAGAAGTCCGGTTGGCCTACCTCCCTAAAATCCACTCATGCACACCTTCTCGATGGTAAGCCCTGTTACGTCACTTACGTGGCAATGAACATGTAGAGTGGTTCTCTTCACCTCAATGGTGAAGAGGAAAAGACCAAACCCTCCAGCATATGAGAGCACAACAATTTAGGCCTATAACACACATCTACTCTCATTTTTCCTTTCCCACTGCTTATGTCACACCAAAAAGACTCAACATTGCATTGTCCACCAACATCAATTGGATGCACTTCCTTAGATTTTATGTTTCTTAACAGCATAACCCCTCCTCCCTGTCCTGTGTATCCTTTCTGTACACATTGTATTCCCCAAATTCCAATTCTGAACTGCTTAGGTCTGTGTGACACCAAGTCTCTGTTATCCCACCAATATCTGCCTTTGATGTCTTGACTAGGAACTGGATGCAGGGAATAACTTTGATATCATATATTTGGATCTTCTAAGGCTTTTGATACTGTTGCACATGGAAGACTGCTGAACAAATTGGAGCAGTGTGGCATTGGTGGCAAATTGCTGCTATGGATAAAGGGATGGTTGAGTGTGAGAAGACAGAGTGGTAATCAATGGACAGTGCTCATCATGGATTAATGTTATTAGTGGAGTCTCTCAAGGTTCAGTATTGTTTTCTGTATTTATAAATGATATTGATGATAGTATATCAAGCTTAATGTCCAAGTTTGCAGATTATACAGAGGTTTGCAGGGTTGTTAATGACACTAAAGACAGTATGCTACTGCAACAGGATCTTGAGAAGTTAGGCAGAGGGGCTGATTAGCGGCAACTGAAGTTTAACATTGACAAATGCGAAGTACTGCATATGATAGCAGTAACCAAAGAGAAACGTACAAACTATGTGGTACTAAATTCAGGAAGGTGGAGAATGAAAAGGACCTGGGGGTAATTCTGCAGGTGGATATGAAGTTTTCTGAGCAGTGCAAATCGTCTGCAAGAGTAGCTCATAGGGTCTTGTCAATGATATAGAGGAATTTTTATAGCAGGGATGAGGTGATTATCCCCTTGTATTAGGCAATGGTCAGGCCACACCTTGAGTACTGTATACAGGTCTGGAGGCCTCATTTTAAGAAGGATGTAGAGCTGTTGGAACAAGTAAAGAGAAGGGCAACCAGATTAGTGAATGGAACAAAGGGTTGCTCTTACGAAGAAAGGCTTAAATTTTGCAAATTACAGTGTCTAGAGACTAGGCACCTGCAAGGTGATCTGATTGAGGTGTATAAAGCCTTGAATGGTTTGATCATGCTCAATGCTGATGGGATTCTTCCTCTTGCTCTGAATAATCACCTGAGAGGGCATAAATTCAAATTGAGGAAAGACAGATGTAGGATAGATGTGCAGAAGTTTGCCTTTAGCCAGTGGGTAGTTGGTTGGTGAAACAGACTTCCATCCTTTGTTGTGGAAGTTGATAGCCTAAATAAATTTAAGGCTGAGCTGGACAAGTATTTGGAACGAACGGAAGGGTGAAATGGGAGCAGTTTCTTCTTCTTTTTTTTTTTTGGCTGATGCTGCATAAGCTTGCATCATATGTCTCTACTAATGTAATGCTAAAATTCAGGCTCATCAAATTTATTAACTATACTCCTAGCACTAGTGTACATGCATGTATACATTGTGTTACCCTAACACAGCCCATGTATATATTTGTTTCACTATGACTTCCAGCATTCCTGGAAATATCCATTGCCTTGCTTTCCAGGCTGCTGCTCATTCTAATAGAAGCAGTGGAAGAATCACTTTTGCATCTCTCTGTGACCACTGTTAACCTTTTAGTCTGTGTATTGCCCCAAGCTAGCAGTTTTCTGACCCACCTAACACTGCCTCAATAGCATCAAATATTCTTGTCCCCTTTCTATTTAAGTATACCCCATACCTGTAGACGGAGTCTCTCCTCTCAACAAGCACAGACCAGGCTGAAAAAAAATTCTACCCCTTGAGCCTTGCACAATCTCTCCAGGGCCAAATTGATCGACAAGATCATCATATACTCTCTTCTATCGTGTCTGGGCAGAATTGCAGACACTTTTACATTCAAACCTAACTCGTAACTTTTTTTTCAACATTGACCTGTACTTGTTTAAATCTGCCGATCCCTTGCTCTTAATGTCATTAGTTCCGTGTACAACAATATCACCTTTTGTACCCTTAAAAGATGATATCTGCTCTAAAACATCAACTTTTGCCTCTGACAGACATACCCTGGTCCTAATCCACCTATCCTTGCATTGTATATTCCCCATCTCCCTAACATAGTGGCATAGTGGCATAGTGTTTTGTGAAAGGCGCCACCTGTGGTTTCCCACATCTGCACCATGGTACTTTGTGAAGAAATACAGAATCTCTGTAAAAGCCAGAAAAAGTGTAATGTCTGGTTTCTGTCAGAGTAGTGTTATGTTTTGTTGTTGTGTCTCTGGCTGCTTGGCCGCAGAGCCCCTAGTGGGACCCCACGTTGCCCGCCACCACCACTGGGAGGTGAGCCAGGCTGCCCATTATACTCTGGCTGGCCTTTGCCAGGGTTGCCTAGGCTTCCTGACAAAGGTCAAGTGAAAAAAAAAAAAAAAATAAAAAAAATAAAAAAAAATAAAATAAAATAAAAATAATAATAATAAAATAAAATTAAAAAAAAAAAAAAATAAATAAATAATAAAATAATAAATAAATAAATAAATAAAAAATAAAAATAAAAAATAATAAATAAATAAAAATAATAATAAAAAATTTAAAAAAAAATAAAATAAATAAAAAAAATAATAATAAAAAATAAAAAAGTGGGGGGGGGGGGAGGAAAACAGAGCAGGAGTACGAGTTAGAAGGAACAGAAAGAGGGAAAGGAGGACGGACTGAAGTTAAGGAGCAGTCCGCTCTTTGTGAGGTGAAAATAGGGATCTGGGGGTGGGAGTTAAAGTAGCAGGGGACAGGTGCCCCTGCATGATCACCAGAGGCCAATGGACTCTGTATCCCGCACTCAGGAGTTCTCCAGAGTGCCACCAATCCCGCACCAGAACGGTGCCGGCTGATCCTACCCTATAAGGGGTTTGCAGCAGTATCCCGCACTCGATGAGTGCCAGCAGTCCCGCACCAGAATGGTACCAGCAGTGTTCCTACCCTTAAAGGATTTGCAAGTTGTCAAGGCAGTGTCCTCTAGCCCTAACAATAGTCATCAATAATAACTAGTTCCTTTGGGACCAGCACACTGTGCCCTGGATATTGCATGTGTTGCCTGATGAACAGGAATGAGCGCTGCCGTTCAGCTGGGCAACTGAGAGCCTGATGGGCCCCTCGTATTAAATTCTTCTAGGGCATTTACCCTACACCTCAAGCTCTCATAGATGCCCATCAGAACACTGAGTTGGTGCCTAATTTCTTGACTCTAGAATGATGTTGTAGAGCAGATATCACTTTAAAAGATATCTGCAGTACATCATCAACTTTTGTCCCTGGCAGACATACCCTGGTCCTGTTCCACCTATCCTTGCATATATTCCCCATCTCCATAACAATAGTTACCAACAATAACTAGTTCCTTTGGGACCAGCACATTCTGCCTTGGATATTGCATCTGTGTTGCTTGATGCGCAGGAGTGAGTGCTGCTGTTGAGCTGGGCAACTGAGAGCTTGATGGCCCCTCATTAATTTCTTCGAGGGCATTTACCCTACACCTCAAGCTCTCATAGATGCCCATCAGAATGTTGAGTTGGCGCCTAATTTCTTGGCGCCTAATTTCTTGACACTCTAGGCATCTAGCACACAAAGATATCCTCCTTGGCTAGTGGCTAGATCATGTCCCGTTTTAGAAAGTTCAGCAAACATTTCACACTTCGCACATTTTTTGAGAATGTGATGCGTTGGAGAATCGCCTCCTTCGTTTTTCCCAAGTCACAGCACTTAATAATATTTTTGATTAACTGACAATACTATAATAAGCTAACCAATTCCTAATTGAGTGCTCCGTATTATGCTATCTAGTTTTACTTTATACTTTAAGCTACAGTTCGAGATATACCTACGTTATGCTATTTCTTATCAACTATAATATGGCAGCTAGTTCAACAATATTGGTGCCAACACCGGGAGGCATAACTACCAAAAATCGCTAGTTAAATTCAAAATAAGAAGCTAACGAATGCTACTAAACCTATTTAATGTCTCTGTAAAACTCAACATAGTATGATAATTAACAAAGAATATGTAAAAATTAAAAATACCTTTCCCTTTACAGCAGCCAAATATCCACTGACTGTTCTCTTCCGCAACTACAGCACCCAGATTAAGTATCTCTTCATCAGCTTTGAATATACATACATAAAACAAAAACGTTACACACACTGTGCAGAGGGTGGTCATGTTGGACAAAAGGGTGTGTGTGCACGAGCATGTATATGTAATGCTAAAACATTTACTGGGAAGGACTAGCTGTTGTGAATGCAGGGTGTGCTCATGAGATGAGTGCCAGCGTTTGTCACATTGCAACACTACAGCCTGAATGATTGAGTGTAGCTACACATCTCTATTGTAATTAAAAATACTATGGCAACCAGATATGTGCAGTGACTCCAGCCAGAGTCATTGATGGTAGTGGTGCGATTGGTCGATGACCTCTGTGCATGTCTGGGTTTGAGGTTGTGTTGCACTGACCAATACTGCTCTTCAACTGCAGACTGAGCAGATTCAACCGATCGAATGGCACTTTCACGTTCTGAGAGGTGGTCTTGGATCCTTCTGGCAGTTTCCCTCACACGGCAGCTGCAATGAGATTGCAATGCCAGTAGAGGATTGTGATCTCTTGTCTTGAGGGTGAAGGCACCCATCTCCCCCTGTTCTGCAGTGGCACGATGTACCGCATCACCTGCCATGATTGTGGCAGCTGCTATGTGGGGGAAACTGCCAGAAGGCTCCAGGACTGCCTCTCAGAACATGAAAGGGCCATTCGATCTGATTCATCTGAGCAATCTGCAGTTGCAGAGCAGTGGTCAATGCAACATGACCTCAATTCCAGATGTGATACAGAGGTTGTTGACCAACCATTAGCATTAGTAGAGGCATACAATGCAAGAAAGCTTATGCAGCATCAGCAAAAAAAAAAAAGATCCAAATATATGATATAAAAGTTATTCCCTGCGCCCAGTTGCTTTGTGACCACATCATAGTATCCAATCAAATTGGTCAGACAAGACTTCCCCTTAACAAACCCATGCTCTGTCCAAGCTATAACTGAAGTCTTGTCTAGATGATCCTGCAGTGCTTCTGTAACCAGTGCCTCCATTAATTTTCCTGGAACATAAGTTAAACTAACAGGTCTGTAATTACTTGTGTCACCCTTTGATCCTCCTTTGTGAATTGGGGTGACGTTTGCACATCTCCAGTCCATGGGCACCTCCCCTGAGTCCAAGGAAGCTCTCATGATTATGACTAAGGGTTTGCTTACTTTCTTTGCTGCCTACTTTAATATTACTGGATAGATCCCATCCACCCTAGGTGCCTTTCTTATGTTTATCTTTAACAATTTCTCCTCCACTTTCCTCTCAGCTATTACAAAATCACCTAGCTCACTGCCAGAGTTCAATTCACCTCTGGCATTCCCCTCCCTAAATAACACCCCATGTGTGAATGTAGATACAAAATACTCATTTAGTTTTTTAGCCACCTGAGCAGGATCATCAACAGTTGAACCATCAATATCCAGTTGACCAATCTGATACATCCCCTTCCTTCTAGAGTTTACATATGTAAAGAACTATTTGCTGTTTTTCTATGGATCCTTTGCCAAAGATTTCTCATAATCTGCCTTTGCCTGCCTAACCTCCTTTGTGACTTGGTTACAGACCAGCTTATATCTATCGCAGGCTTCTGTGTTAATTTATATGTATCCCATGCATTTTTCTTCTCTGCCACATGTCTCATTAGTTCATGTGACATCTATTTTGGCCTAAACCTTGAACAATATTTCTTAGTCAGTATGTAAAGCCTAGTAGCTTCCAAGATTATTTGAATGCTTCCCATTTTGAATTTGCTGTTGGTATCATCATCAGTTGGTCCCACCCTATAGATTTTAAATACTGTCTTAGACCTCCACAGTAATCTTTACCCTTGATGGTAGTTACCTCTGAGTAAATCCCACTTCAGCACACTGTGATCACTGCCACCTAGTGATTCCTTTATCCGCAGATTCTTAATGCATGAAGAATCACTACTGATAATCATATCAAGAGTATTACTCTCTGTAGTTGCCACCGAAACATGCTGATGTAGAAAACAATCACACAATAAATCCACAAAAGCCTTGCTAAAGTTATATTATACTCATCAGAGTCATTAGGCCTATAACATACTCCTACTCTCAATTTTGATTTCCCAGTGCTTATGTCACACAAAACTGACCAGACACTGCACTGTCCAGCAATGTTGACTGGCTGCACTTTCTTGGATTTTGTGTGTTTCTTAACTAATAGCATAACCCCTCCTCCCTTCCTATAACACATTGTACTCCCCAAATTCCAGTTCTACATTCCTTATATCTGTGACACCGTCTCTGATATCCCAACAATATCTGCCCATGATGTTTTGATCAACACCTCAAATTCATCAAATTTATTTTCCCAACTGCTAGCATTGGTGTACATGCACCTGTTCCTATTCTTAGCTACCCTAACAAAACCCGTGTTTCCTTGTACCGCAGTGACTCCCAGCAGTCTCTGAAATCCCCCGCATCTTGTTTTCTAGGCTGCTGCTCATTCCAATAACAGCAGTGCAAGAATCACTTTCATCTCTGCCAGCGGCTACTGTTAATCTATTAGTCCGTGTATCCCCCCAAGCTAGCAGTTTTCCAACCCACCTAACACTGCCTCAATAACATCAGCAAATATTCTTGCACCCTTTCTATTTAAGTGCATCCCATCCATGTAGAAACCGTCTCTCCTGTTGAAAAGCACATAATGCACTACCATTGACTGTGGCTTGAGTCACTGCACATATCTGGTTGCCACTGCATTGCAATGAGAGGAACACTGGCAATCAGCTAATGTGCACATCCCGCATTCACAACAACAATTGCCTAGTTCTGCCCAGTAAATGTTTTAGCATTACGTACACATCCTTGTGCATGCACCCCTTTTGTCCAACATGACCACCTCCACACATTTCATTTTTAACGTTTTTATGTTTTATGTATGTATTTTCATAGTTGATGAAGAGATACTTAATCTCAATATCTACTTAAGTAAGCTAAAAATAATTTCTGAATTTTAATCATTAATTGAAAAGGTAATGTGGGAGCATTTTCCCCCTTCTTTTTTTGAAAGGTACCTGTCAGTTCCTGTTTCACCACTGCCAGGTTAAGAACCTCTATAAATATATCATATATACAAAGTACAAAGGGTACTAGGAAAGTTTTGCAATATGACACAACAATGAATCACAGGAAGCTGCTTGTTGCTGCATGTTGAGACATGTTCATACGTGCATAGTAGCTGCCGCGCCAAGTCGATGGGCTCAGTTATTCATTAGTAGTGAGAGTGTAAAGTGCTTGCGATGGCATCGTGGTCACGAAATGAGATAAGGACAGTTTTGCGGTATAATTTCGTGCGTGGTTTAACCATAGACCAGTGCTTAGAAGAAATGACTCTTGCACTAGATGATGATTGTCCACATCGTACAACGATATTCAGGTGGTATAGAGAATTCCAAAGGGGAAATTTCACTCTGGAGGATTCTGAGAGGCCGGGAAGGCCACGAACGTCAGTTACGGAGGAAAACGTTACTGCTGTGAGGAAAATGCTTGACGAAAACAGGCGAGTGACCTACCAACAGATAGAGGATACTTTGGGCCTAAATGCACCAGCAATTCGTTCGATTCTGCAAGATCATTTGCACGTGAAGAAACTTTGTTCTCTCTGGGTGCTGCATCAACTGACTGAAGAGCAGATGACACGACGTGTGACTTGGTGCCGGGAGATGTTAAAAAAGTTTGATAAGGGACAATCTCGGTATGTGAACAACATCGTGACAGGTGACGAGACTTGGCTGTACTATTACGATCTGCCGACCAAGGCTCAAAACAAAGTTTGGGTCTTTGATGATGACAACACACCCGTAATTGTCAGAAAATCCCGATCTGTAAAGAAGAAAATGATAGCTGTATTTTTCAAATCGAGTGGAATTGTGGAACGTGTCGTTTTGGACACGCAGAAGACAGTCACAGCTAAGTGGTATACTGAACAATGCCTGCCTAAAGTCATTGGATCTATGAAGAACTTGCGGCCAAAGTCAAGAATGGACACCTGGTACCTCCATCACGATAATGCTGCAGCTCACTGCGCCAAAGCCTGCACCGAATATTTGACCACGACAGGACTGAAACTTCTCGAGCACCCTCCCTACAGTCCAGACCTTGCTCCCTGCGACTCTGCACTGTTCCCGCATGTGAAAATGAAGCTAAAAGGGAGGCGGTTTTCCAGTGATGAGGACCTTCTACGGGCTTGGGACAACGAGTGTGCTTTACTCCCTAGTGAAACTTGGTAGAACTGGTTTAAAGATTGGTTTCGGAGGATGGAGAGGTGTATTGAATGTAGAGGAAATTACTTTGAAAAAATTAAATAAACAAAGCTGTATTGCAAAACTTTCCTAGTACCCTTTGTATGTAAGATAAATAAGTGACAACTACAGTTTTATATGGAACTCTAAAATATGCCATTCAGCAATTGTGGTGTTTATTTTTAATAATGGTAGTCTCATTAATGGCATATAACATTTTCTTTTTATTATTATAGTAAATCTACTGTACAATATTTGTTTTAAACAAATAAAAACTACTAGGCACACTTTAGAAATTGTTATTTGGAAACACTAAGCATGTACATAAACAATTTCTATATACACTGTACAGATATTTGCATTCTGGTGTAAACGAATTTGAGTTCACAAGATTTTATTTATAATAAAATAATGAATATAAAAAAATTAAATGACATTATTTCAGTACAGGCTATTTACAGAAACCAACCACATGATACAGATACCAGTATTCCGACATTGGTGGAACTTTCAGAAGTTAGAAATATTAATTTGAAATAATTTCACTGGTCCAGCAAAACTGGAGAGCTAGTAAGGTGTATAACACTAAATAATGTTGGAGGAGAGAAAACTCTGTCACTTTGGCAAGGTTTTCTTTGCACTGGAGTTTTTTTGATACTCAAATTGCTTTTTTGGGAAGGAGAAATTAAGCAACCTCCCAAAGAACAATTTTCATAATGCCTCAGCTTGTTTTTTCTATGGATTTTATCACTGCACGTGTCAGTGGCGTCTGTACTTGCATTAACTTGGAATTTTCTTTTTGATCTTTTAGGAACTTCAGATTTCACATTTCTTCTCAAATGCAGCCTCTTTGATCTTAATAAGAACCTTTTTCTTGTAGATGCATCAGAAAAATCAATGGGATGATCTTGGGAAATTTCTTTGTCCAAAACTGGTTTCTTTGATTTTCTTCTGGTAGATTCAAAAAAATTCCTTTTCACAGATGAAGGCAAAACAGAAGATGACTTGTTGTGTGGAATCTGCTTCATCTCACACAGTTCTATGGATTTAGGTAATGGCTGATCATCTAATACTTCTTTAGAAGACTCATTTTCATATTTTAATATTTCTTCTTTAAAATGAAGACAGCGTGATATATTTGATGAAGTATAAGGACATACCTCTGCCTTCAAATCACAAAGATCATGTGCTGAACTAAAAAAATCAACATTTTCTGAAAAACCGGGATAGCAACCTTTTTCTCTCAATGGATAATTTTTAGGATTTTCTTGCTTATCTGTTAAATTATGTTCAAAGTTCATATATTCAGGGTATACTCCTGACATAATTTCAAAGTGCCTTTGTTCTTCTGTAGTTAAACAGCAGCCCGAATCAACACTATTAAAATTGTGATGTTTACAGTGTACTGCATTAACTGAAAATTCTGAGATTGGGTTTGCTACACCTTTACAAAGGTTTATTTTGGCTTCATTTCTTGAATTACTATTTGGGCTATTATAAGGATAAAAATCTAGATTTTTTGGCAGAGATTGAAATGAATGATTACAACTGCTTTTTTCAGGACTAAGGAAATTATGGTTTTGCTGTGACTTTTCTTTTGTTACAGAAATATTTGTTGTCTTATTTTCAAAACCATGGTTTGGAATACAAGGACCCTTATGTTTCTCAATACGACTTCCAATCACTGGAAATGATAAATTTTCTCTGTCTTTAGATGCTGCCCAAATTGTTTTATTACTTAATAATGAAGGATGTGAGCCATCAGAAAGAAATTCTGAAAATATACTATCTGCAGACAAATGTAATGAGATTTTATTTTTACAGAATACTGACAGTTCCTCTTGCATCTTCCTGTGATTACAGGAAACTGCTTTATCACTGCTAGCATAAAATGACCAAGGCTTTTCGACATCAGAAAATGGTACTAAGCTGCCTACTAAAAATAAAACACAAAATCAAACTGAAATATACTTTCAAGGTTTTCATGATATTAAAAAATGTTAATTATAAGAGTTGTCTGATATAAATATAATTATTTAAATATGTGTTTCAGTGTTCCTTATAACATAAATGGGAAGTTAGTTTTTCAAACTGCATGTCACAAAAGCATGTGGAAGATCCCTTGGATTGTTGGATCAAAATTTGTAAATGAGAAATCTGAAATCAAGAAATGCATGCTGCATATTTGATATGGGCGTTTAATGGTGCATAACCTACACCAGCTATAGTGCACCTGTCCATAGGGATGTGTCAGGAAATAATTCAGAATTGAAGGCATTTCAATTTCATTTTAGAAAACTATTCAGAATCGATGATATATTCCAATTTTTTTCAGAAAGCTGAAAATTTCATTAATATTTGCCTGATTGCCAATAAACGTTGTTGAAGATTTGTTAAAGAAAGCAGGACTGATGTTCTGTCCTGTTGATAGTGAGGACAGCCAATAAGAGTATGTTTAACTGTTAGTTGTGCTGAGCAGTGCAGACAGTGAGGAGGATCATCACCTGTGAGTAAATGGATATGGGTCAGATGGGTATGCTCTATTCTTGCCCATGCAAGTACCACTTCTTCCCTTCTCGTTGTCTGGATGTTAGAGTGCCAAAATTTTGGTTCCTGTTTCAACTGATAAAGTTTTTTATTAGTCTGGGTGTGTCATAGTTCTTTCCACTGTGCAAGGCATGCTGCTGCTATGATGACATAGTCCGAGGCTGGAATATGGACAGAAGTTAAATCTAACATTGACGGATTTTTTGCAGATATATCTGCCAGTTCATTTCCCATTATCCCTGAATGTGCTGGAATCCAACAAAAGTTCACTAATTGTTGATGATGTTCAATTTTCAAGAGCAACCTCCTGATTTGGTTTAAAATGGTGATTTGTATAGAAGGGATTTTTCATTGCTCTAATTGAGCTGAGAGTGTGTAAATTAAATACTTTGGAGATGGGTAAAGATTCAGATTTCCTATAGCTAATTTTATTCCATGTAGTTCTACAGAAAAGTTGCTATACTCAGGCAGAAGGGAAGCTGAAATGATAGCAGAGTGAAACACTGCTGCTGTTCCAACAGCTGATTGAGATTTGGACCCATCGGTATATATTGGCAGGAAATCACAACATAGCTCTGAATATGACTTGCATGGGGTTGTTTCAAGTTGAGTCAGTAGAAGATTCTTACCCCATTGAAGAAAATAAGTATCAAAGTTCAGTTGAGGAGGGGGAGTCCAAGGTGGCTGAAAGTAATTCATTACCTGTTGACTATTGTGAAGAGGAACTTTCCAACTCTGTGATATTTCAAAAAGCTGTAGGCCTGCTGGCCTTATTTTATTAGGTTTATTTCTACAGAGATTAGGTAGTTGTGGATTGAAGAAGTATGGGTCAATAGGAGGCAAACAGCAATTTTTTATTTTAGCTGCATACTTTGGCAGTAACATTTTTCTGTGGAGGTGCAAAAGGGGTTCATGAGCTTCAATATATAGACTATAAGGTGGAGATGTCTTGAATGCTCCAAGTGCTATCCGTAATGCACTGAGCTGTGTAGGATCCAGCCAGCGTAGTACACTCCTTTGGGCAGAATCACAGACTGGAGCAGCATAATCTAAATGGGATCTATGCTCTATCAATGCTCTATATAATTGAAGCAACGAGGTACGATCTGCTCCCCAAGACAGGGCGGATAAAGCTCTTAGTATGTTGAGTTTTTTGAGACATGTATTATATACAAATTTAATATGGTCAAGGGTAAATCCCAAGAATCTGATGTTGTTGGCAATCGGAATGGTAAAGTCTGGCATGTGAAGTTTGGGACCTGTATGCAATTTATGTTGATTGCAAAAGTGTATAGCAACAGTTTTCTGTTGTGATAGATGATAGCCATTGACCACTGCTGTATTTTATTTAGTGATATCTGCAATTGACATTCAATAGATCTCATGTTCTAAGAATGGCAAGAAAGAGAGAAAGATCGTCAGCATAAAGGTAAGCCTCAACAGTATTTGTAAGTTCCTTTGTAATAGAGTCAATTCTAAGGGCAAAAAGGGTTGTGCTCAGTACAGACCTTTCCGGAACTCCTTCTTCCTGCAAGAATGTCGTAGAAGGGGAGTTAGAATATCGTACTTGAAAAGAATGACTCCATAAAAAGTTCTTAATGAATATAGGCAGATTGCCTCGTAGACCAAGGGCATGCAGGTCTCTAAGAATGCTGTGACACCATGTAGTATCAAATCAAATGCCTTCTCTATGTCTATGGAGATCATGATAAGGTGTTCATTTTTCACAAAAGCAATGCAAATTGCAGACTCAGCCTTGATCATGAGATCTAAGGCAGACCTGTTTTGGCGAAAGCCAAGTTGACTATTACTCATTAGATTTTGGTCTTCAATGATCCAAACGAGTTGTCTGTGGATCATTTTCGCAAGGATTTAAACAAGGCAAGTGGAAAGAAATTGGTCGGTAACTATAAGGTATGAAGGGATCTTTACCAGGTTTCAAAAAGGCCACAACTGTGGCATGGTGCCAAGACATAGGATAGATGTTTTCCAGAAATATTCGATTATAAAATAACAGCAGCAGCTGCAAATGTTTGTCATCAAGGTGCTGTATAATGATATAATATATTCTATCTGGCCCTGAAGCACTGTTGCGTGTTGTTCTAATGGATTGTAGAAGTTTCGAATGCTGAAGAGTCTGATTATATGGAAAGAGTGGATGGTTGATGGGTCGCTGTTTAGTGGTGATCTTGATTTTATGAAATTTCGGGGATAACTTGATGATGTTGAGACTTCTTGCCCATTCCAGGTGAGAACTGTGGAAGGGATGGTCGGAAACTTGCCAGAAAGCTGTCTAATTTTCTTCCATATTAATCTGGAGTCAGGATTCCTATTTACAGTAGATGCAACACGAGTCCAGGAATATTTCTTGGCTTGTCTTTGAATGAACTCGCTTTTACCCTTTGCGTTTTATAGTTAGTGAGACTGGCTGTGGTTTGGGATCATCAAAATAAATTCCACACTTTATTTTTTTCCTTCTTTGCTTTCATGCATTCGCCATTCCACCAATAATTAAAATGCTGTCGGGCAGGAGGATTTGATAAATTTCGGGATGTGATATATTCCGTCACTTCGTCTATGGGCTGTAATCATATAATTTCCTCATCCAGGGTGAAAGCTGACTGAAATTTGACCCAGTTGGCTCGATACAATTTCCATTTCCTGCAGTGTTGGGCTAATGATGGTTGTCTAGTGAGCAGATTACAAACAACTGGAAAATGATCACTGCCCATGGGATTATCCATAACAGATCATTCAATGATTGGAAACAGTATTGGGGAGCATACTGAAAGATCAATTGCAGAAGTTTGTCAGTTGGCAATTGTACGTGAGTAGATATACCAGTATTAAGAATGGTAAGGACTGCTTTTTCAGTATGGCAGTTTTATGGCATTCAGACTTGTTTGTCTTTTTTCGGAAATATAGGCCAACCAGTGTCCATATCTTCTCACACATATATTTCTAAAATCAGACCTTCCTGGTTGGATGAGTAATCAGTATCCATGGAGGTGTCTTGTATATTCTTTCTTGAATTAGAACTTTTACTATGCGAAGTATTAGCGATCACTGGTGAGGAAGGATTTTTCACTGGTTATTGTTATTATTTGGTTTTTAGGAGCATTGGCAACTAAGGCCATATTGCTCTGGGGATATGCGGTGGTCATTTCCTGACCTTTCCGCATCCTCTGTGCTGCTCCTGCCCACCTGGCTACGGAGGCACCTTTGTCACTGGTACTCTAAGGGGAGTGTTAATTGCCTGGTCTGAGTGCTTAGGGACACTGGACTGTTGCTGAGAGAGGACAGCTTGAGCCCAGTCAGAGATTGATATATTTGAGGGGACTGTAACATCAGTTTGGGTGGACACTGTTTGTTGTTTTTGTGCAATACTGGCATAGTAGGAGCAATTATTTTCCTCGATTCTTGACAGCTTACATTGTTCTCCACCTTATATTTAACAATTTTTTTTTTTTTTTTTTTTTTTTCAGTCTTGCATCTGTAAAGTTTTAGAATACGTAGGACGGTTGCCTCTGCAGTTGGGACAAGTTATTTCTGTTGCCAAACATTCAGACTGACTACGATCGGAAAATCCATGGTTGGGACAAACTGGGTTTCCTCTACACGTTGTCTGAGAGTGGCTATACTTTTGGCATACATTCCCAATCCTCAAGGGATTGGGAATGAACACAGCAAAGTAGATATCCTGCTTTTACTGATGACGGTAGGTTTGGGGAATTAAACGTAAGGATAAAGTTCCTGGTAGGTGTAAGGTTATTGTCTTTTTTAATTGTGATTCTTTTTTGCCGCAATAACATTTTGATCCTCAAGTTCTATAGTCATTTCATCCTCTGTCACGTTCAACAGATCCCAGCTACATATCACACCTTTGGATGCATTTAGAGTTGAATGAGGAGGTACTTTCACTGGTATCCCAGCAAAATTCTGAAGTTATAGCAGTTTCTCTAAATGTTGACAGTTTGCTGTTTCTATAAGTAGATTTCCAGATTGGAGTCTCTTCACAATCTTAGGTGATCCTGCAATACTCTCCATGTGTTTCTGGATGAGGAAATGAGATAATTTGCCAACAGGTTTGTCAGAAAGTGAGTGCATCATTATAAATGTAGGAAACTCTGTTGTTGGTGAATTTATTTTCAACCTCTTGGGGATAACTATTTTTCACAAATCAGTTTCAGTCTGATTGTGAAATTTCACAATCAGTTTCAGTCTGTGGCTGAGAGCTTGTCGGCTCTAAGGGCGAAAACACATTTTGTTCCATATTTGCTCCTTTTGGCCCTTGGCAGATCAACTTTTCCCAAGGTTTCCGGGTGCTGCCACGGGGAGGCCTGGCGTGACCAAGCGAAAAGTAATAGGGGGTTAGTAATAAAATAGAGAAAAAAGAATGGTGGCTTTCCATTCTTGCTCTGTACAAGTACTTTTGTAACAAGAGCTGTTATTAAATAAATAGATTGCTTATCGAAAAGAACTTAAAAGAATTATATATCACTTTTAGGAAGTTGCACTGAAAGGCACAAAGAAATTGCTCAGTCACAAATGCATGGCACCAGGAGCCAATGCATGCTGCATTCCTTGATTTCAAATTTGCTGAAGCAATGGCATCCTACTCAAAGCTTTGAGTTAAAAAAAAAAAAAAAACAACAACAACACTATCCAGTTTCAAAGCTTATATGACTTGAAGTCTGAATGACAGTAACTTTAAGGTACTCATTAGAAAAAACCAAAGAGAGAGAGACAAATCACAGACTTTGATTGGTACTGACAGAATGCTGCTTTTGGAAGCAAAAACTAATTTGCTTCGTGTATTTGCCTACAGTGCCTTCCCATTTAGGACAGTTAGTCTTAGGAAGAAGAATTATCAGCTTCTTCAAATTTGATCCACAAACCCACAAGATTTCATGAACTTTTGAACAACTTTTGAAACATGGAAGTAAAATGAATGACAAGGAAACAGTTTCAAAATTTACGTATTTAATTTATATCTCACAGACAGCAAATAAAATACAGTACAATAGTTCTGTTCTGCAAAATCAGTGTTGCTAAAATGTTATTTGGTCTCTGGGGCTTTGTCACTGGAAGTCTAAAACACTAACAGAACTGATGTTCAGGTCCCACTTGTGAGTAAGCTGACTGAATTACGGTTAATCTTTTTGTTCCGTAACACCCAAATCCTCTGCTGGTACCTTTGCAATGGTGGGACCATTAGTAACCATGAGTTACTAACAGTCCCACCATGTGCAAGGTCTGAAACCCTCACTTAGTATACTGAAGGTGATTATTCAGATGTGAACCAACATAAGCAGGGGATGAGGTGTGGCATTCACATCACAGAGAGGAATGGCTGACATTCTGTGTCCTGAGGCAATACTAGGTGGTTGATGATGCTCTTCATCAGGTTTAATATCACCATTTTGCTTACTGGAGGCTTGACCTGGCAAAAGTCGTGTTTAGTCACCAGAGCAAAGCTCTGCCCCTCCACCACCTCTTTAATTGTGGAATATCATATTAATGTCTTAGATTACGATGGGCATCATGGCAAGATCAAACATTCCTTACATTTCAAGGATTCAAATTTAAAATGGTTTTTGCAGCTGGCCATTAGGTAGTCCACCAAATCAAACCTATTGGTAACTTTTTGGGAGACATCTAGATCAGTCAGTGACTGGAGAAACCCAAGTAATGTGTACACAAGAGGCACTGTTGAGACCATGTTATGTCAAGGAGCTGGGTATATTCTTGCTGTGCATAGGCTATACCAAAACTTTCATTGATTTGTACACATTTACCCAATCTAAATTTATTTATCTACTGAATGCATCACAATAGTCAAAACTAACAGACATATCTGTGACAAAAACTAAGAAAACTCCCTAAAACATTCATTTCACAAATATACCTTGTCACAGTTCATTTCAATTATGTTGATTTCTGCCTACCCACTATTTCTTAGAGAATTTCAATTATTAGCTGGCTGAACCGATACTCATCACAGTTGCACAAGAGGTATTAGAACCTATAGTACTTAGTACTGTGCATGGGCTATAGGTTGAGAAGATGAAAGGAGATACTGGTGAAGAAGTGCAATGGGAAGATAATAGGATGGGAGGGATTTGTCACCCTTTTAGGAACTGGCTGGATATGAACAAATTTCCAAGCAGAAGAGAAAATGCCTTTGGAATAAGAAAGAGAACAAAGCGACACAGAAAAGGAGTGAGTTCAGGAGCACAGGTTTTTAGAACAAGTGAAGAAATACCATCAGGACCTGGAGCTTTCTTAGCATCGAGATTGTTCAAAATCCTTCTGACAGAAGATCACAGGAAGCATTGAATGGAGTGTACTGGGAATTGTAGGAGATGGTTTACCAAAGTCATCAATACACAAGTTGGAAGGACAGAAACATGCAAGAAGGCAAGCTTCATTTTTAGCTGAAGTGGCAATAGAACCATCTGATTCTGACAGAGGTGAGAATAGAGATGGGTAAAAGTTGCAGCCAATAGCTTTGGCAAGACAACAGAATGCTCAATTACCATTTGGGCTAGAAGCTGTTTTATAATCTTACCCGGTTCGAAATCTAGTTTGGACAGATAACTGCTTTACAATTATTGTGAGCTTTGGTGTTGGCATAAAATGAACCTGGAGATTTGGATACAAGCCAATTGTGATATGCAATGTTCTTATCTTGAACAGCCTTAGCACATTTATTGGAAAACCAAGGTTTAGATAAAGGACGAGATTTTAAGGTAGAGTGTCGAATAAAGGATTTCATCCCTACAAGAATAATTTCACTAATAGGATCTGAGCAAACGTTGATATCAGAAGATTTGAAACAGTAACCAGACCAAGGAAAAGAAATCTAGCAGATCATCCAATTTTGCATTCTAATGCCAGACAACACGAGGTCAAGAATGGCCACAAGGGAAAGGCTCCATTGGAGAAGATACCATTACCAGATTGTGATCTGAGATGCCTAGAGGACCACTCACCTGACCATGTTCTTAGAATGGTTGTTTGTGAGAAAAATATTATACGTGTTGGCTGTGTGCTTTGTACTATCTGGTATTCTGGTAGGTAATTGAACAATCTGTGTGAGGTCATTAGTATTTTTACCAGCTGGAGTTGCGAACATTAAATTCATCAAGGAAAATTACCTCACTGTTAGGAAAGTTGGACTGGAGAAAGTCAAAGAGTTCCAAGTGATTAGTGGAGATGGGAGAACGATAGAGGAAACAGATGAATTTGACAGAATGTGCTAGAGAGATTTTAAGCCAGAGAAGATCGAAAAGAGAAGAATCCAAATTACTACATCTCTGACAAGGAATATCAGAACAGACATATGCACAAGTATCACCTTTGAAAAGAAAGGAATCATACAGCGAATAATTTGGACAACTGAGATGAGCAGTGGTTGAATCAACTGATAACAGGATTCTGTCAGAAAATGTACATGGAGTTTGGCAGACTAAGTGGAAATGGACATCACTGAGATTAGAACTGAGAACATGTATATTTGTGAAATGAAAGAGGAAGCTTTTGGGAGGTTTAGATCTTTTCGCATATAAGTCTAATCTACAATGTTAATAACGATTCACGATATATTGAGTAGTAAGAAAAAGTGTGGAAGACATGCGGTATGAAGTAATGAAATTTTTGGATATGGCAAGAATATACCCAGCTTGTTGACATAATGTGGCATCGACAATGCCCCCCACATGCACAGTACTTGGACTCCCTCCAGTCACTATCTGGCAGAGTAGAGGCAGCGGGATTATACAGCAGCTCATTCAAAAGCCTCTTAGAGTTACTGATAGTTTTGGTCCAATGGAGTATCTAGTGGCCGGACTGCAAACACTGTTTTAGAGCTGTACCCTGGAAGCACGAGGAAAACAGTCTCTCTCTCCAAGATGTCCATCCTAACCTCAAAAGATATCAATCATACTGCATGATGGAAGAGATGGGGGGGGGGAGGAGGATGCATTGCTGGAGCTTTTCTCTGGAGACTAAACATGGGTTCCACCACTTCAAGCCTCCACTAAGCAAAGTACTGCACTGGATGATGGGTCATTATACCACCTAGTCAATCTGACTATTATAATAATAATAATTAATATATACAATAATAATAATAAGGGGCGATAGCTCAGTGGTTACGACACTGGACTATCATTCTGATGGACCAAGACTCAAGTCCCGCTGTGGCGGAAGCGAATGCATCTCCATTACACTGGAAGACTGGTATAATAATAATACTAAACATCGCAAAAGTCGCTTCAGTGGATCTACCTTACCCAAGGTTGAAGTGATGTCTGAGGCAGACAGTGTCGCCATCTGGCATCACTATCAAGAACTAACACTTTCAAGCCAATGCTACACAGGTCTACCCCCATAGAGGGATGATGTAGAAGAGAAATAATAATTATACTGCAGAGTGGTGCAGGATAAAGTCACTCACATTCAGGCCGTAAGCAGAGGAGTCGGTTCGAAAAGTCAGACTGTCTTCTGAAGAAGACAGTGGAGCAACTGCGCTGTCCCCCCGTATGGCTACTACGAGGGAAGGGAAAGACCATCAAGCCCAACCAACTGGAAGTGCTTCCTGCACAAGTGACCACCCAGGAAGGAAGAAAATGCCAATGCATGAAGTGGAGCTTCAAAATGAATATGTTCATCATGCAAACATACTACGAAGTGCTGTTGTTAGATCTGTTGGTGCATCAGCAAATAGGCTATAATGCACTGTCTAATATCTTTTTTTGTCTTACTAGTGATAGGGTTTAGATAATATATTTATTTATCAATTTTAGAAAGAGAAAAATGTCATTCATGTCTTCAAGATCTCCTATAACACACTGTAATGTTAACTGGTTGCAGTTATGAAAATGAGGAGAAAGCAATTTTGCTTTCTTTTAGATATAGTGGGCATTTTATGATTATATTTTTTTACTGTTAATGAACATAAGCAGTTACTGCATAGTGGAGGGTCATCGTTTGTTAATAGGTAGTAAAGGTCTGCAGGAGCCTAATTTTTTTTTATTTTTAACCCAGTCTGGCCCGACCCAGAATTTTAAAAAAAACTTTCAGATTCAAAATTAAATATTAATAATTATATAACAATAACAGTTATCGAAAATAATTATCAACATTAATTATATAAAAAAGAAAATGTAATAAATTTTCAATTTACCATAATTAATATAATTTCAAAACGAATATCGATATCCACCTCTACTTAAATTAAAAAATTAGAACTGACTGTCACTGGCAATTCTCACTGTGTGAACGATGTGTAAGCATTCCCCCTGTATTTCTAAATTATTGGTCAGTATTGGATATGGCAAAGAAGCGGCTGGAAAACGTCACAACTGAATGTTCTCAGAATTGAAAGTAGGTCAACACAAAACCTTGGATGTAGTAGACCTAGGGATTAACAGTATTACACTTTTAATAAATACTGTATACTGTACACATACAACTAAAAAGGAACTCATTGCTGGGGGACATAATGACTCATATACCCTTGATGTAAATTGCAACTATGCCTGCTTAAGGGTAAACGCTACTTTACTCATCAAAAATACAGACCGAGTCATTTAGATGAAAGAGTACAAATTTCGGTGAATTTTGGAGACACTGGCAAAGTGCATCTTATCAGTCAATTAAAAGTGTCAACAGACAACTAATACACATTTTTTATAAAAAAATATTTAAGAATTTATATATAACAAAATATATAAAAAAACATAACAAAATATTAAAACAAAAAAAAAAAAAAAATATATATATATATATATATATATATGTAGGAAATAGTCCGAAATGTTTGGAAATAACAATTCATTACAATTATTTGTATCCGAACATCGTTTGTGTTACACAGCCCGAACATCCTTGTTACTTGGCTTGAGGGTAGGGCCGAAGCCCAAGGGCCAGGCCCGGGCCTGTGCAGACCTCTAGTAGGTAGCTGTGAGTTAGGAATGTAGGACCGATGCACAATTTGGCTAGTATGGTTTCTTCCTTTCTGTTTCATCTCAGGCTAGATTGCCACTGTTTGGGTTCTCTCTTGATTTCAAGAAGTTTATTTGTTTGATCTTGCCACATGCATGTCCACTGTTCTTTGTATCTCAGTTTGATAATGGATTTATGATCAGTATAAGGAGTCCTGAAATTAGATGACATGACATTTGTAGAAATTTTAGCAGCTAAATATGCCTGCTTGTTTCCTGGGATTCCAACGTATCCAGGGATCCAACAAAATATTACGAGCTGTCCATGTCCATAAGTTCTAATAACTCTGCCCAAATTTTCTGTATCAGAGGAGGACTAGAGAAGGATTTACACTGTGGAGTATTAATAGCACTTAACGAGCCCATATATATGATGCATTGAGAATACAAGGCTTTATTTATATTCTATATGGCTAGTAGAATACCATATAACTCTGAGGTATAAGTACTGCATTCTGATGGGAGCTGTCTGGAGATGGTGGCATTTGGTAGTACTACAGCTGTACCAACTTTACTATCAGTCTTGGATCCATCTGTATATATTTGAATGAAGCTTCTAAACTCAGTGGAGTGGGCCCTATACATTTGCCTAATGTTGATATCTGGAAGGTTATTCTTTCTCCACTGCTGAAAATGTCCATCATATGTATTTGAGGCATTTGCCATGGGTGAGTTTCCATGCTAGTATCCTGTATTGTTAGTGAAATTCAGGTCCCAGTTTGTGAATAAAGCTTGAAGCCTAATGTCAGATGGTTTGTTGAAACGTGGTTTACTTTCATATAAGTGTCTCCATTTTGGCATGAAGAGATATTGACACATGGGATGATGTGGGAGACTGCTGATTTTGGCTGCATAAATTAATAGCAGAAGTTGTAGCCGAAGGTGTAGCAGCAGTTCGTAGGCTTTGGCATAGAGGCTTAAAATTGATGATACTACGAAATAACCAAGCTAGGGACTGATATGACGATGTACAGGTTGAGTGTGTGTGTGTGTGTGTTTAATGGTGCACAAGCTGCTATGGCTATAGTGCACCTATTCACAGTAATGTTAAGAAATAATTAATATGAAGCAAGTTCAATTTCATTTCAGCTCAAACTAATCATATTCGTTCATAAATTCCAATTTGTTTCAAAAAACAGAAAAGTTCATTAATATTTGCCTCCTCTCCAATGATATGATTTAATGTCATCGGTTCTCAGAGGTTAGCCACAAGTGCCGTCGGTTTGGGGGATTTGATAATGCTATTGAGTATTGAGCTGCAAGTAAAAGACAGGATGTGATATAATCAGTGACTTCACCTATGGGTTGTAGCTGAATAATTTTTTGGTCCAGAGTGATTGCTGACTGGAATTTGGCCAAATTGGCTTTAGAGAATTTCCATTTCTTGCAGGGTTGGTTTAATTGGTGGTTGTGTCGTGAGCAGGTTACAAACAATTGGGAAATGGTCACTGCCCACAGGATCATCCATAGCGGACCACTGAAAGACTTGAAACAATATTGGGGAGCAAATCGAGAGATGTTTGTTTTGTATGTTATTAGGAGCATTAGCAACTAAGGACATATTGCTCCGGGGATATGCGGTGGTCATTCCCTGACCTTTCCGCATCCTCTGTATTTGGTAGTCCAAATCGAGAGATCAATTGCAGAAGTCTGTCCAGTAGGTAACTGTATATAGGTGTGTGTGTGTGTGTGTGTGTGTGTGCCACTATTAAGAATGGTGATGTTTTGTTTATCTAGTAGAGCTTCAATCAGTCGGCTGTGTCTATCTAATTCAGAGGATCCCCATAAAGGGTGGTGGCCACTGAAATCCCCTAGCAAGCAGACAGGGGAGGGTAGCTGTTTAAAAGTTCTTCAAGATTATTATAACAGTAGGTATGATTTGGTAGGAGATAGACCGAGACTACTGTAAACGCAACCTGAGTAATCAGATGCACAGCAACGGCTTCAATTTGGCTTGGGAGAATGATTTGACTAGCAGGGATCTTTGAGTTAATCAAAATAGCTACACCACCATGAGCATCTGATGTATTCCGATCCCTTTGATAGACTGAGCAGTTTTTTATGGAAAGGGAAATTTGAGGAGTTAAATACACCGATGAGCCAAAACAGCTCGTACCCAGCAAGGCATGGATGCCACAAGATTTCTAAATGTCTTGTGGTATCTGGTACCAAGATGTAACCAGCAGATCCTTTAACACCTGTAAGGTCCATGGTTGAGATACCGCAGATCGGAGTTGCTGTTCGAACACTAACCATAGATGCTCCTGTAAGGTCCATGGTTGAGAAACCGCAGATCGGAGTTGCTGTTCGAACACTAACCATAACCTCGATGGGATTGATGTCTGCAGAATTTGGAGGCCAGGGCAATCTCATGTTCTGCGAACCAGTCTTGAGCAATCTGGGCAGTGTAGCATGGTGCATTATTCTACTGAAAAATGGCGCCACCAGAGGGGAAGACAGTAGTTGCCATGAAAGGGTGTACCTGGTCAGTAATGATTTTTAGGTAGGTGGTAGACGTCAGAGTGCCCGGCACATGGATGACTGGACCAAGGGTATCCCAGCAGAACATCGCCCAAAGCATGACACCACTGCCACTGGCTTGTTTTCATCGCATGGTGCATCCAGGTGGCATCACTTCCCCAGGTAAACGATGCACACGTACCTGGTTGTCCACATGGTGCAACAGGAAATGTGATTCATCGGACCAGACGACCCTCTTCCAATCATTCAAGGTCCAATTTTGATGTTTGCGTGCCCATTGTAAGTGCTGTCACGGTGAACTGTGGTTAGCATGAGCACTCGGAACGGCCTGTGGCTACGCAGCCCCATTTTCAGCAGGGTTTGATGTACTGTGTGTTGTGGCACGTTACTCTCGTTACCAGCATTCCAATTATCAGCAAGTTGCGCCACAGTCGCCCTTTTGTTGCCATGTACCATCCGGGAGAGCCTTCACTCACCTCTAGCATCGATGAGCCGTGGTTGTCCAACACCTCGCCGGCTGTTCATGGGTTCCCCCCTCCTTGGACCACTTTTGGTAAGTACTAACCACAGCTGACCGTGAGCACCCCATCAGTCATGCCGTTTCGGATATGCTCTGACACAGTCATCTGGCTATTACAATTTGACCTCTGTCAAATTCACTTAAGTCAGCTTTCCTTCCCATCTGAAAAAAAAGAGTAACACTGATTAATGGAGCTCGGTATCAGGTGTTTTTTATACTGTGTCCCGACCCACGCATGTCTCGTAGTTCACTGGCAGTTGCTTCAATTTGTATAACGACTCACTGGTCATAATGTTTCGGCTCATCGGCATAGGTCTCCTGCAGACAGAAACTAACTGGAGAGTAGCGTCTAATTAAGTACTGAATATCGTCAATGTTGCCACAAAAGCCTCTACAATTCCACTGTAAAATATAAGGCAATTCTTGAATTTAGAAGAAGCTGTACCTGACGTGGCTGTCTTCTGGCATTCAGGCTTTGGTTTGTCTCTTTTTGGAAATTTAGGGCGATAGTGTCCATATCTTCTTCTACAAATATTTCCAAAATCGGATCTTCCTATTTGTATGACTACTGTGCATTCATCAATCAGTCCTGAATTGTTGTTGTTGTTTGTTTGGTTTTTAGGAGCATTAGCAACTAAGGCCATATTGCTCCAGGATATGCGGTAGTCATTCCTTGACCTTTCCACATCCTCCGTATTTGGTCAGTCCTGAATTATCTTTTTGAAGTTAAACTAGCATTATTTGAAGTAGTAGCAATCATTGGTGGAGATTTCGCTGGTATCGCAAGAGGTGTATTACTTATTCTTTTTTCTAATAGCATCAGCAGAGGCATATGATGCAAGAAAGCTTGCTTTCTTGCATCATATGCCTCAAAAAAAAAAAAAAAAAACCCAACCTTTCCATTTCACCCATCCGGTCACTCGAAATGTTTGTCTAGTTCAGCCTTAAATTTATTTAAGCTATCAACTTCCACAACAACAGAAGGAAGTCGGTTCCAGCAATCAACTACCCGCTGGCTAAAAGCAAACTTCTGCACATCTATTCTACAACAGTCTTTCCTCAATTCGAATCTATGCCTCCTCAGGTTTTTGCTCAAACCATTCAAGGGCTTATACAACTCAATCAGATCAACTCACAGGTGCTTAGTCTCCAGATGCTGCAACTTGCAGAACTTAAGCCAAGCCTCTCTTGGTAACAGCACCCCTTTGTTCTCCTTAACCTTCTTTGTACTCATTCTAGCAACTCTACATCACACCTAAAATTAGGCTTTCAGGCCTGTACACAGTACTCAAGGTTGGCCCGACAATTGCCTTATACAAGGGAATAATCACCTCCTTGTCTCTGCTAGAAAAATTCCTATATATCATTGATAAAACTCATTGACCTGCTCTGGCAGCCCATCTGCACTGCTCAAAGAACTTCATATCTGACTACACAGTTACCCCCAGGACTTTTTCATTCTCCACCTTCCTGAGTTTAATACCACATAGTTTGTACGTTTCTCTTTAGTTACTGCTACCATATGCAGTACTTCGCATTTGTCAATGTTAAACTTCAGTTGCCACTTCTCAGTCCATCTGCCTAACTTTCTTAAGATTCTGTTGGAGCAGCATACTGTCTTTAGTGTCATTAACAACCCTGCAAACCTTTGTATAATCTGCAAACTTGGACATTAAGCCTGATATATACCTTCATCAATATCATTGATAAATACACAAAACAATGATGGGCGCAGCACTGAACCCTGGGGGACTCTACTAATAACATTAGTCCACGTAGAGCAGTGTCCATTTATTACCACTCTCTGCCATCTTCCACTCAACCATCCCTTTTTCCATTGCAGCAACTTGCCCTTAATGCCATATTGCTCCACTTTGTAAAGTAGTCTTCCGTGTGCAACAGTATCAAAAACTTTCCTGAAATCCAAGTATATGATATCAAAATTATTTTTTACGTCCAGTTCCTTTGTGATCACATCATAGTATCCAATCAAATTTTTTACACAAGATTTTCCCTTAACAAACCCATGCTGTGTCTGAACTATTACTGCAGTCTTGTCTAGATGATCCTGCAATGTTTCTTTAACCAGCAACTCCATTATTTTCCCTGGAACAGAAGTTAAACAAACACGTCTATAATTATCTGTGTGACTCTTTGAACCCCTTTGTGAATTGGGGATACATCTGCATATCTCCAGTCCATGGGGACCACCCCTGAATCTAATGATGCCCTCATAACTGTGGCTAAGGGTTTGCTAACTTCCGTCGCTGCCTCCAATTTTACTGGATAGAATCCATCTACCCCAGGTGCCTTTTTTATGTTTAACTTCAACAATTTCTCCTCCATTTTGCTCTCCTTTATTACAAAATTATTTAGCTCCCTGTTAGAATTTAGTAAATTTCTGTCCTCCCCTTCCTTACAGAATTCCTCATGCGTGAATGTAGATGCAAAATACTCATTCAGTTTGTCAGCAACCTGAGCAGGATTATCAACAGTCGAACCACCAACATCATTTGGACCAATCTGATTCATCCCCTTCCCTCTACATAAGTAAAGAAATCTTTGTTGTTTTTCTTTGCATCCTTTGCCAAGGATTTCTCGTAATCAGCCATCGCTTGATTAACCTTCTTTGTGACTTGATTACAGACTAGCTTATATCTGCCATAGGCTTCTGTGTCACCTGATAATTTATATGCACCCCATGCATTTTTATTCTCTGCCACCAGCCTCATTAGTTCATCTGACATCCATTCAGGTCTAAATCTTGAACAGTATTTCTTAGTTGGTATGAAAAGCCTAGTAGCTTACAAGATTAATTCCTTGAAGGCTTCCCGTTTAGAATTCATTGTTTTAAACATTATCAGTTGATCCCACTATAGTCATCTTTATAAAAACAAAAACCCTTCCTTTTACCCTTGATGGTAGTTACATCTTTAAGTAAATCCCACATCGGTACACTGTGATCAATGTCACCTAGTAATTTCTTTATCTGCAAATTCTTAATGCATGAACAATCACTGCTGATAATCAGATCAAGAGTATTACTCCCTCTGGTTGCCCCTCGAACATTTTGCTGTAGAAAACAATCCTCCAATGAATCCACAAAAGTCTTGCTAGTGTGCAAGTGACCAACTCACAAGTTTCAGTCGATATCTGGAAAGTTAAAATTCCTCATTACAAGATATTCTGATTTACTGGCCCACTCTATTTCTCTGCACAAATGTTCGTTGTACTCATCAGAGTCATTAGGCCTATAACACACTCCTACTCTCATTTTCCGTTTCTTGGTGCTTATATCACACCAAACTAACTCAACATTGCACTGTCCACCCATTTCAACTGGATGCACTTCCTTAGATTTTATCTGTTTGTTAACTAACACATAACTCTTCCTCCCTTCCTATCCTTTCTGTACACATTGCACTCCCCAAATTCCAATTCTGCACTGCTTATATCTGTGTGACACCATGTCTCTGATATGCCAACAATATCTGCCTTTGATGTCTTGATCAGTACTTCAAATTCATCAAATTTATTTACTATACATCTGGCTTTGGTGTACATGCAAGTATACATGCAACTGTTCTTACTCTTAGTTACCCAAACACAGCCCATGTATTTACTTGTTCCGTGATGACTCCCAGCAGCTTGCTCTCTAGGCTGTTGCTCATTACAATAGAAGCACTGCAAGAATCACTTTCGCCTCTGCCAGCAGCTATTGTTAATCTTTTAATCTATGAATCCCCCCACGCTAGCAGTTTTCCGACCCAACTAACACTGCCTCAAAAAAAAAATCAGCAAATATTCTTGCACCCTTTCTATTTAAGTGTGTCCCATCCCTGTAGAAACAATCTCTCCTGTTAACAAGCACAGACCATGCTGAGAAAAATTCTACCCCACGAGCTTTGCACAATCTCTCCAGGGCTGAATTGATTGACAAGGCTCTCGTCATATACTCCCTCCTATCATGTCTGGGCAGAATTGCAGACACTTTCAAATTTAACCCTAACTCGTGACCTTTTTTCAGCATTGACCCGTACTTGTTAAGTAATGCAGATTTCTTACTCTTAAGGTTATTAGTGCAAACGTGCACAACAATATCACCTTTTGTGCCCTTAAAAGATGATATCTGCCCTACAAAGTCATCAATGTTTGCCCCTGGCAGACATACCCTGGGCCTGTTCCACCTATCCTTTTTGCATAATATATTCCCCGTCTCCCTGACAATAGAGGCACCAACAATAACTAGTTCCTGTGTGACCAGCACATTCTGCCTTGGAGATTGCCGCTGTGTTGCCTGATGAACAGGAGTGAGCTCTGGCATTGAGAGCTCGATGGGCCCTCTTATTAATTTCTTCGAGGGCATCTACCCCACACCTCAAACTCTCATAGACACCCATCAGAATGTTCAGTTGGTGCCCTAATTTCTTCACATTTTCTGCACCTAGCACGCACGCACACGCGCACACAAACAAGGACATCCTCCTTGGCTAGATCATGTACTGTTCTAGAAGTGTCTGCAAACATTTCACATTTTTTTATACTGTGATGTATTAGAGAATTGCCCCCCCCCCCAAATCACAACACTACTGTTACTTTGTGTCCGTTGCTCTGCTGCTCTAGTCTAGGTCATGATTCTGTTTAAGTATAATTTAATCAATGGTGAAATTTAATAAGATTAATAAATTTTACCGATTAATTGATAATACTATACTAATCTAACAGTGCTATGTATTTCGCTATCTAGCTTTACGTTAAACCTTACGCTATGCAATTCGGAATATACGTTATGCTATTCCGTATCGTATAACAATGGTGGCTAGTTATGAACGGTAAAATCTATGGACACTAAGTATTAATTTTCAAAATCACTATCTAATTTCAAAATAAACCATGCTGCTTGACTAGAACTATAAAACTACGTATACAAAATAGTTTAGTGTAACAATTAAGTCAACAAAACGACAAAATATAAAAATCTTGGCCAACACGTGGATAAACTGACAGCAAATTTAAGGAGTTAAATCTCCTAATACTATAGCACATGGAACACTTATTTTTGTAGTACATAATTTTTAGACTGAGCTTTTTAGCCCTACCATCTAACAACTATGTTACTCGATTAACTTACTCAAAACTTGTGTTGTGTCATGTTGTTTTTTCACATGAAATGAACCATTTTTCTTTATCTAGTGCACTTTTTTTTTATGGGAATTTGTAGCATGGTGAGCTATATAGGTTCACCCTACACATATGGTTTCAATTTCTAAATGTTTTAATAATTTTTGTTAAAAGTACAACTGTTTTTTTTTTTTTTTTTTTTTCATGACCAATTATTACTGCATCAGTATTGAATACTTAATAACATTTTTAAATTATAAATTAGTTTATTCCTATGATCGTATTCTAACTTCTTCTTCCTGTCCAGTATTAGGCCTAGTGGCCTGTTACGGTCTCTCTCCATCTTTGCAGGTGCCTGCATCTGTCTCTCCTTCCCTGGGGTTTGTAGTTTAGAATATCTTTGGGATAGCGCCTGTCCTCCATTCTCTCCACATGCCGGATTCATCTGTTTCTGTATGAGTCAATATAATTCAGTACTGAGGTTGTCTGCAGTTCTGACAGGATGTCTTGATTTCTTTTCCTATCAAGTCTGGTATAGCCTGCAGTTCTGTGCATGAAACGCATTTCTGCACCTGTCCACCTGCTCTTATCCCCTTTGCTCAGAGCCATAGGTTAGGATAAGTCTGGCAAGGTTGCTATGTATCCATGTCCTTATTTTCTTATGCAACAGATTAGATTTGAAAATAAGGTTTATAGTTTTAGTTATTCCTATGTAATTATTTATTTTTTGCTCAATATTTTTTTATTTTTCACATAACAGGTGGTATCCTAGAAATTTGAAAGTGTTAACTCGTTTGACAATATTATTGTCACTACAGATCTTGCAACTTATTGGATCTCTTCCTCTAAATGCCATTACTTTTGTCTTCAAATATGAAATTTCTGCAATGAGTTCTCATTGTCTTCTATTAGAACCTGGTCATCAGCAAAAAGCAGTGTGTCCATTCTTGCTTTGTGGCTGATTTCAATGCCTGTCTTGGAGATTTTCCTCTATTCTCTTAAAATATGATTTATGATTTATTTATATTCTAACTAAAAGTAATAAAAAAAATAACGTGAAGTATATAATGTGAGTGAAAAAATGTAAACCAGCCTTCTTACATTATTGTCTATGGGAATATTAATTCCAAGATGCAGAAGTATATTCGGTGAAGGTAATGAAAGCCAACACGAGAAACCTTAAATGGACGAACTCGTTTCCCAGCTACCGCAGTTTCTCCGTGCATTCTCAGTAAACAGATGATGCATGTTATTGGGTAGTGGCAGTAGAAGTTGATAACGATGTATTGATTAGTTTTTTCTCATTATTAAAAGCAGATTATTGGAGTTCATGAGTGCAATGCCTTCGTGGCTGAAATCTACTTACAGGTACACCTTCCAGACTGCCTCAAGTCTTAGGGTGTTTATCCCCTCCTTCCCGCTGTTTTAAAATAGGAAAATGACTTCTACAGACAGTGCGTGTTATCAGTAGTGGCAGTAGAAGGTCGTTTTCCTATTTTAAAACAGCAGGGAAGGAGGGGGGATAAACACCCTAAGTCTGAGGCAGTCTGGGGGGTGTACCACTAAGTAGATTTCAGCCCACTCATGAACTCCAATAATGTGCTTTTAATAATGAGAGAAAACTATTCAATACATTGTTATCGAGTTTTACTGCCATTACTGATAACACGCACCATCTGTTTACCGAGAATGCAGGAAGAAACTGCGGTATCGGGAAACGAGTTTGTCCCGAAAGCATCCTGTCATTCTCGTGTTGGATTTCTTTACCCTAGCCATATATTCAATAATGAATTTGATATGTGATAAATAGTTTTTGGTTACGCGTACAGTAAATATAAGTATCCTTGATTTAAGGTACCAAAAACTTACAATATTTACTGATTACTGTAAACTAATTGATAATTTTTATGAAATTTAATCTCATCACACTTATAAATTAAAAAATTGATTTTTTTGACATTTTTATATATACTTGTACAACATGTAGAACAGTTCTACTTGTGTGGAAAAAATTGTCTTGTCAAAATGAATCAACCATTTTACAATACTTTGATGTTATTGCTTTTCTAAAAACCTAATGTCTAGTCTTAATTCAATTTAGTTAAAAGAATAAAATCAATAAATTTGTTAAAACCACCATCAGCTTATAAAAATCATGCTAAATAAATAATTATTATTAACCTTTTCTGGAAATCTTGAAAGTCAGTAAAAAGCTGCACATTGTTAAAATTAATATTCATTTAAATGAAATTTTAGTTTTACAATATTTTCAATTATATTATAAAGACATTTCTATAATATTGAACAAATCATTACTAACCCGATGGCAATTCCTTTAATGGCGACTCATCAATTTCATCAACAAAAATCTGAACCTTCTCCTTTTCCCTAAGGTGAGCTTGTTTATGCAATATTGCACATGGTCTTTGTTTTCGAGGTGGAGTTTCAGATACAAACTGTGTTTTCATTATACGGTGCCCTGTAATAAATGATATAATTGGAACAAACCAAATATATGAATACATATTTATACTTCTTTTCTACAAAATTATCCCAAGCACATATTTCATGAAAACAAATCCTTTTTACCATTTTCCTCCTCTCCCCCTGACTCTATTATATGCTTATCGGGTTATTGTAAACTAATTGATAATTTTTATGAAATTTAATCCTAGAGAACTTCATTTTTTACCATTTTTATTACTGACAAAGTCAGTAATAAAAATGCTAATATATTAGTAGAGAAAAAGCATATGTGAATCACACATAAATTATGCATTTATATGTAATGTTTTTATCTGCCATATGGTGCAAGGAAGCTTGAGGCTTTGCTGTGCCAGCCAAAAAAAAAATTCTGAGTTATACTGAGAGAGAGAGAGAGAGAGAGAGAGAGAAGTAGAAGGGAATCGCCAAGAAAGAGAAGAATGATGATATCCAGCTCAAGACCCTGGGCGTGCCAAGCCTACACTCACCAGATAATGAGTCTCTGGCATCCTTGGTATAAACTTAAAAATTTATAATTATATTGATGTAATTTATATAATCATATTAATTAAACTGATTATATACATACAGGGTCACTCCATAAGTAACATCCCAATATTTCCCCCCCCTCATAAAGTTATTTATTTTACAGTATTATTAACTTGAACATTTTTCTCATGCTTCTCTTGTTTACAGTGAATGGCCAGTTAGGTACAAACACATCATCATCTAAGGAATCAATTGCTCCATCAATATATCATGGATATCACATGTCTATGCCAGGCTATCTAAAGCAGACAGTCAGACAAGGAGGGGGGGGGGGGTGAGAGAGACTTTCAGCATACTAGGCCAGTTGTCACCAGATGAGAGGATGCAAGCATCATGGATACTACCATTCTGCTGGGCTGTTCAAATACAACAGCAGCTAAAAATAGCACGTTGATGTGAGAGGCGACTGGAGGGTTGCAGCTCACATCAGGAAGCTATCTCTGGCCATAGGATTGCTAGTAGCAGAATGCATCAACAAAACTGTTTTATGTCATATTTCTTTGGAATTTGAATAAAAGAATCATGTAGTTTAGCAGATGGCATTAAAGTGGTCAAATGATAGCAGGTGCATTGGATGCTGATGACCTCAAGGAAAAAAAGCAGCTCTGGATACTGCATGAAGAGGAACAATGACAATGGATATCTGAGAGTGGTGTTGTTGGTATTGGGTTTAACAACACAAGCACTCCATCATCATCATCATCAGCCATTTTCAATCCACTGTAGGATGAAGGCCTCTCCAGCAACTTTCCAGTTCCTTCTGTTTTGAGCACTGGCCATCCATTTACTACCCAAAAACTCATGAATTTCATCTATCCATCTCCGCCTTTGTCTTCCAGGTTTTCTTCTAGCTCCTCTTGGGTACCATTCTGTTATTTTCTTAGTCCATCTGTCATTATGTCTTCGAGCTATGTGTCCTGCCCAAGACCATTTTAGTTCTTTAGTTTTGATAAGAATGTCCTTTACTTGAGTTTGCTGCCTAATCCATGTGTTTCTCTTCTTATCTAACAGTCCGATTCCCAATATAATTCGTTCCATTCTTCGCTGTGTAGTTCTCAGCTTCTCTTCCATTCTTTTGGTGAGTGCCCAAGTTTCACTTCCATAAGTCATGGTGGGGAGTATATATTGATTCATTATTTTACGTTTCAGACAAACTGGGATATTGCTCTTCAGTATGTGACTATATTGCCTGAATGCTATCCATCCAAAATTTATTCTTCTCTTGACTTCCAGCCATTTATCATTATTAAACACTACTGAAGCCAAATTGTGTCTTTTCATAGTTTATTTGCATGATGCTAATGTTATAGACGTTAAATTAAATTATATGCTCCTGTACAGGCACATATGTTTTAAATACATGAATATTCTTCTACAGTGTCTCTGTTAATGATGTTCCAGATTTTGATATTTTTTTATTTAGAATTACTTCAAGCTACACTCATGAAACACATACCAGCTGAAAGATCAATTCAATAAGTTTTATTAAATTGGCACTCGACTGCTAGTTTTGCATTCTACCCACTACGCAGTTCTACATTTGCCAGAATGGCAAGATGGCAGCTGGGGTGGAGAAAGCATTCTGGGTGTTAGCATTTCATGCATCAAAATCTGTTGTTACAGGATTTCTTTTTGTGGGGTTCTGTTAAGGACAATGTGTACATCCCTCCACTACAGGAGCTGAAGGCATGGATCACAGGGGCCTTTGGTAAAATTGATCGTAAAATGAAGCACAGCGTGTGGCAGGAGATTGAATATCGCTATAATATCGTTTGAGTTACTCGTTGCGGCCACATTGAATTCTACCAATGACTTTATTTACCATCATAAAACTTACTGAATTGATCTTTCAGCTGGTATGTGTTTCACGAGTGTAGCTTGGAGTATTCTGAATATTTTGGTTTTGTTTATTTGGTTTTTTTAGGAGAATTAGCAACTAAGGCCATATTGCTCTGAGGATATGCGGTGGTCATTCCCTGACCTTTCCGCATCCTCCGTATTTGGTGGTCACGGGCTCGAACCCCGGTCTAATCAAGAAGCATGTGCTACACACTGCTGCTCCTGCCCACTTGGCTACGGAGGTGCCAGTATTCTGAATAAAAAAAAAAAAAAAACCATCAAAATTGGAAACTTCATTTACGGACACCCTGTGTATTTGCTTCATTTCCTAACAAGTGAGGTAAATTATGACAGATGTTCAACGTGGAGAGCGACTGTAAAGTGTTTGACCAGTTGGTTAAGTTAAAAGTTAAGTGGAGCCATTATCAACCCACTGCAGGATGGAAGCCTCCTCAACAATTCATCTTGAGGGAAATGGACCATAATCTGCCACACTGGTCCAGTGCGGGTTGGCAGATCGACCGTATTCAGCAGTGAGGGGCTTGAACCCCGATCTACTCAAAGAGCGTGTGGTACTGCACTCCCGCTCCTGCCCACTCGGCTACGGAGGACGGAGGACCAGTTGGTTAAATGTAATCAATCAGAAAATGACGGACCGTAAGTTGACTGTGCCAGAATGAGCACTAGGGTGGGTTTTCTCCCAATAATAGGAAGAGATAAGTATGATTCTCAGTCTTGCCAATATCACTTCTTCTCATCTGTTTCATCGGATGCCAGAGAATCGCAGCTTTGAATCTTGTTTCATGTGGTAGTTTATTGTTGGCATTACTTTTCCAGATCTGTGACCAGTTGTTGTAGCATACTTTGTGAATGATAGGTCTATAGATGGGGTAAGGAACCTGAGGATGTTGTGAGAGAGTGGGTTGAGGATGTTTAGCAGCAAGGAGAGCACTTTGCGGAATGCCAAAATGGCCAGGGATCCAGCAAAAACTGATTGGATACTCAGCAGGAGAATAGCTGAGAATGAATGTAGTTCAGAATAGGATGAGAAATTCTTCCTTATAGCAGAGACAGCACTGAGGAAGTTGGTGCAAATTATGGCAGGTGACATGGAAAGCTCAATAATCTTACTAAGTGCTAACTTGAGAGCGTATAATTTGGCAGTGAAGATGCTGCAACAGTAGTGAGGCTGTAACAGTAAGTGAAGGAAAAACAGCTGCAGTATCCACCATACTGTCAGGTATAAAAGAATGACCAAGGAGGAACAGGTAGAGCTGTGTTCTGAAAAATTTCAGTTAAATTGACATTCCAACTCTGAACAAGCTCTTTAATCTCGTGTGAGGCAGATTGATTTTTATTTGGCTTATTTTCACAGAAGAAATTCCACCAAGTATTATAGAGATACTCCCAACTAGGGTGCGATGGAAGACCCTGAATCTTAGCAGCATAGTGGAACAGTAATGTTTTTTTTTACAAAGGTGTAATTGGGAATCATGTGCTTCAATATAAAGACTCTAGATTGAAGAAGTCCTGAAAGCTTCCAGCGGTCCTCAGAGCACTGTGTTGGATGACATTTTGCCATTGTAAAGTAGTGCTCCTGGTTGGTTGTCCAGCATACAACCATAATCTAGCCGTGAATGGATTAAAATTCTGTAAAGATGCAGTCAAGTATACCGACCAGCTCCCCATGACACGGAAGAGACCGATCGAAGTATATTCAAATGCATTAGACATGTAGATCTTAAATGAATGATGTTAGCATGGAAATTTAGTTTGCTGTCTAATATCAGACCAAGAAATTTAATAGTAGTAACAAGAGGGACTGGAGTATTGTTTATTTGAATTCTGGATCAGGATGCAGTAATTGTGGTATATTTCTTGTGTGATAGTTGATAACCGTTCTATGAAATCCAGGATTCTAATTTGGTTATGGCAAGTTGGAGCTGCCATTCAAAGGCATTTGTACTTTGAGACTGACAGGAAATGGTAAGGTTGTCTGCATACATGTAAATTTCAACAGTTTTGGGATATCTTGTATCACATTGCTAATACAGATTGCAAATAGCGCTGAATTAAGTATTGATCCCTGCGGGACTTCTTCCTCCTGAATGTGAGATGCAGAGAGTATGTTTTTATATCTTGAAAATAACAATTTAAGTCTCCATTAAGCTCAGCCATTCCCTGGGCCAAAACCCGTCCATGGCTATGGACTTAACAGGATAGAATTCTTAGGTTTTAGAACTCATTTAATTTTGAATAAAATAAACATCAAATAAGCTCAATCGAGCAATGTCAGTAAATTTCGACCACTTAGCCTTGTATGAGAGAATTTGACTTTGATCATGTCTGCCAATCTCAATCATCTGGGTTTCTGTTCTGAGCACTGGGAGCCAGGCTTCCACTATCTAAATTTAAAGCACATCACCTCCTAAATACTGCACTTACATAATCAATGAAATAAGAGAATAGACATCTGTCAGTGAATAAAACCCGGAGGCTCTCTTTCTCCAGTATTCTGATATTTCTTTCCAACTTAGATGTCAGATCAGATAGCAATGACATTCTAACATGACATGTTCAGATGACTCAGGAACTTCACAAGCACACATTTCACTATTCCTTAGCCCAAGTTGTTTCAAACTCAATGCCAATCCATGACCTGTGAGCAAGAACATTGCATTTAATCCAAATTGAAACCATGTCTTTCTTTTAACATCTATAATATCAACCCTTGATACAACATAAGTTGTTTGTTCTTTTTCAGTTTGTTCCCATTTCTCTTGCCATATGTCCATTAGAGATTCTAAAAATCGCTTCTTTTCTGACTTAACATTGAATTTTGAATAGTCTCTCTCTATCAGGACATGATGTTAAACTCACTGTTTTATTTACATTTCTCTTTCTATAATACAACATTCCCACCAGCCAGACCAGGAACTAAATGGGAATCCTTCCAGATATAATCTGTAAGCCCTCAGAGGAAACCGTTCGACATGCTCTTGTTATTCCTAACAAAGGAAATCTGAGTCTGCAATAAATATTTTTGTATCACAAGTTTCTCCACTCTATTTACCCAAGCTCCAGAAGTGTAGGTAACTATGGACACAAATAAACATTCATATATTAGACTTATTTCTCTACCTTTAATACCCCAGTCAGCCCTTACTATCCTCCAGAGCTTGGCATAGAGTTCTAATTTTATTCTTCAAAAATCTGACACGCTCAGTAAAACACAGCCATTCTTTTAAAAATACTTCTAAATATTTTGCAGTCTTAACGTATCAGACAGCATCACCCTGAAGCCTCACAGTTGGGACCTGATTCATACTTAACTTGCCCTGAGCAACATCTGAACAGTCTTATCCTTAGAAATTTCTAACATATATTTTTACCCATTCCTCCAAAACTTTTAATGTCTTCTCAGCTTTTTTCTCAATCTGAGATCTAGCATTTCCTTGTATAACCAATGCTAAATCATCAGCATACACTATAATTTCTACTTCAGGTACAGATAGATTTAAGAACTCATCAAACATCATATTCCATGCGAAGAGGCTAATCACCAAGTCTTGCTGACATCCACAATATATTTTCTTAATTATCTTAGCATATTTAGTTTTAACCATTACTTCTCCATCAGAGAAATAATTCTTATTATACACTAAACAACTTATTTGAACATCCAGTTCTAATTCTGGCAAGGATACCTCCCCACCATAACCGATCAAATGCTCCTTTGAATTCTACAAATATCCTTAGAGCAAATTGATAACCACTCCACTCCACTGTCTGAACCTACTTATATATTGCATCCTCAGTTGAATAACCTTGCTTAAACCCGTATTGGTTTGCTGAGAACACCTGTTTGGTTTCATGCATGAACATCAATCGGTTTACGCATAACTGTTCATATACCTTTCCTAAGACTGGGAGCAGAGCAATAGGCTCCAGTTTCATTTAACATTCGATCTAAACTTTTAACAATCAATTTAATTTGAGCTTCTTTGCAGCAAGATGGGAAGGCACCCTCCTCCATACATTTATTGTATAATTCAACATACAATTCAGGTTTTAACTGAAAAGACTTTTTCATAACAATAGCTTCTACTTTGTCAAGGCCCGGCTACTTACCCTCCTTTGCACGGCCCATGGTCTCTTTTACCTCATATAAGGTAAATTTTTCCTTCAGCTCTTCTGCATCATACTGGGCATTCTCCAATACCATCTGCTGTTCTGTACATGAATCTATTCCAACCGGAAAGAGATCATCCAAGATTTTACTCACAGACTCAGTCCAAGTAAGTGCCTGGCTACTACCAGCACCAATAGTGCAAGTTATATCTGTTAAACTATGTTTATTAGTTATAATTTTTAAAAAGGGAGTTCCATGGATCTCAGGAGCCCTGTTCCTCCACAAACTTTTTCCACATGTTAATCTTAGTTCTAATGACCACTCTAACATACAAACACCTCTTTTCTTTATACATAGATAGCAGATCTAAATTTCAGTACAGTCTCTGATGTTGAAATTTTTTCTTTAGTTTAAAAGTTTCTTCTCTTAACTCTGTAATTCTGCAGTCCACCAGAAAACTGGCTTGTTCACTAAACACTTTTTCTTCATACTTTTATCACAAGATTTTATAATTACTGTAGTCAATTCACTAGCATATTGTTCTGCTGTCAGACCTTCCCAGTTTACTCTATTAACAACATCCAAATACACAGTTCCAAACTTTATCCAATCTGCACTTTTAGTTAAATATCTATTAGTAACATAAATTACTCTAATTTCATCTTCAGACACTATATTAAAGAAGATACTGTTGTGGTCACTTGTGTAATTCTCAATCACACTCCAATTCTTAATCTTATTCCTGGTTGCCTGAGTTGCTACGATTGTAACAACTATGTAGGACTGACCATGTATCACTGAATAAGTAGGTGCAGGATCTGCAGTATTCATTACCTCCATTCCAGTAGCAGTGAACAACTATTCAAGCATCATACCTCTATCATCAGAGGTCTCACTGGCCGAGTGTCCTAGGCAGGCTCCGGAAAGTAGCACTCTCAGAAAACTTGTATAACAGTGTCTGGGCATATCTGTCGGAAAGGAAAATTGAGGTCGTCACAAGCTTCCGAAGAGTTGATAAAAGCATCCACAGGGGCCATGTTCAACAGTAGTGTCCTGGGGGCGCTACTGTGGAACGTGGCCAGTCAGGCCAACCAAGCACTACAAATCCTAGAGAATTGAGCGAAAACATATATGTTAAAGATATCACCAATCAAGACAACCTCAGTATTACTAAAAGGCTCTCTAAATATCAGACGACCACTGCAAATAAAGATAGCGGGATCCACCATTAAACTAGCAAAGCAAAGTATCTAGGTATTATCCTGGATGGAAACCTGTCCTTTACATCTCACCTTACCTACCTAAGAGAGAAACTAATGAACTATGCAGCATTTGTAGCAAGAGTATCTCGCAGGGACTGGGGACTCAATAGGAAGATCCTCTCCCTGTATTATAAAACAATATTCATCCCAGCGATCATCTACAGATTGCCAATCTGATTCAGGAAGGCTGGAACCATGGTCAACAGAAAACTGCCGGACACTATCCAAAGAAACATACTTCTAACTATAACCAGGGCCTGCAAAACTGTGAGCACACACGCTCTGCAGATCCTGACGGGAGCTCTTCCACTGGACCTCGAGGTGACTAGATGTGGACTCGTATTTACTATCCAAGGATATGCCTGGCTCCATCTATGACTTTACTTTGGAACCAACCAACAGCTGGACGACAGAGAAACAACGAATAGTGGCTCGCATGTTGAAGATTTGGCAGCACAGATGGGAGATGTTGCCAAAGGGTCAAGTTACAAGAAGCTTCATACCGATAGTTGCAAAAATGTACCCAAAATACCCCTTGTGGTTCTACCCTGGGCTAAATACAACCTTCCTCCTGACGGGCCACGGCCCATTTAAAGCAAAACTGAACACACTCGAAATAACAGAAGAGTCCACATGCACCTGTGGAGAACCTGAAACCTGGCAGCATATTATGCATGACTGTGAATGCTATGAAGAACACAGAAGTAGACTTATAACTGAGATTCAGTACTAGCCGAAAAATCGAGTACCATCTACTGGATTCAAAAGATAAATACAAAGCCCTCAGCTGATTTGCATTTGACGTCTTCAACAGACGACGAACAGAAATAGCCATCCACAACGAATAGATAACCACAAATAACAAATAAAGGCAAACTGATAATGAAGATCAACACAGAGGAAATGATGGCGAAATACTAAGGACAAATGGCGTAATATGCAGCACCAATACTATTACTGAAACAGCATCGACCTAGGAACCAATGGGAGTGGCACCAGCCAGGATGAGCCCACACGCCTAGAAGAGGACTGGGCCCCACCAATGAGTCAGCATCGGACTGAACTTGCTGGCGGGCACTGCAAATCGCTGCTATGGCGACCTGGGTGGGACTCCCTTGACCAGCCCACTTTCTTTCCCCATCCCTGGTGGGGTGAGGGGATGGACTGTCTGCCCCCTCCCCTCTCTCTTCTCCCTCTGGTGGTGCATGGGCATGCCCCACTGATATACCTGGGGTCGCCTTCCCTATTGACTCCATATTTCTGTTTTTTCCCCTAGCCTTCCATCTTTCCTCCCCCCTATTCTACCTATCTCCCCAGTGAAAAGTGAATGCCCCACACAACGAAAAATTTTAAATGCCAAACTCGACACACTTGCAACCTCTTTCGGCCTAACTAGATTCTAGCGTTTATCCCCCCCCCCCTTTATATATAGGTGGTCCTAGCCACTGAATTCTCAGGAAATTAGGTGGCAGGACCTGCCAAAGTACTTATCTAAAAATACTGGTGTACCTGGTCTGCCTCCACGGGGCCAAGTGTGGGCAACGTTGGGCCTCAGTAGGGGTCTAGCGTCTAAATGGCCAGATGAACAATAGAACACAACACTACACTTACAAAATCCATACACTTTTAAATCACTGGCCTTCCCAGCGAACTGGTACACCCACAATGAAAGCAACACAGAGATAGGGGAACCCCTGGTGCCATTAGACACTAAATACATTTTACACTTTTGTCCCACAAGGGGAGTGGAGAAGGGGGAAACCCCTGGTGCCGTCAGACAACTAACACACTGTGCCACAATGGCGGTTTGACATTAGAATCCATTGCCACCACTACTCCACAGGAGCCCAATGTCCTATAGACTTCTTCTAAGTAATCTACATAAGGTTCTATACTTCCTGATGGCTGACAATGAATTGTTATGAAGTATGCTCTAACAAAGCCACCCATTATCTCACAACAAATCATGTTTTCTCCACATAAACACAAAACTTTAGGGCGACTAATTCTTTATCTCTAATTACAATGGCAGTCATTGGCATTGTTCCTCCGGATAATATAATTTTATACTTCTGCAGATAACTGCGTACCTAGCCTTGTACCACATAAGGCTCCTGTAGGAGAGCGACGGTGATATCATCCCGCTCCATTATATAATTTATCTGTGATGCTACAGTGTTTGCTTTATGGGCATTTAACCTCAAGATTTTTATTCTCCTATCCATAATTTATCTTCTTTTTTATATGCCTCCAGAGCCTTAGCATATTCTGGACATTTCTTATTGAGAGCAACATGGCAGCCTCAACATTCCTTTTCTTACAATTGCAGAAAACTGGTTGGTTACTACGCTCATGAACCTTCTTTTGAACAATGTCCACACAGTATCTCTCTCTCTCTCTCTCTTACAAAACTTCACAACATGTGCATATATTAGATATTTATAACATTGTTCATCTGAGTGGACTTATTCCTATTCTTAGACAGTACCTCAACACCATCTCAATTTTTTCTCACTAATTGAAAGAGAAAGCCTTAAAATTCTTTTGCCATATGTGCTTAAGTAATCCCTCCTCTATATCCTGTTCAACATCAAAGAGCACCAATTTAGGATATACAGGTCTAGGTATGGTGCATTTCAGACATATGTCTTGCATCCTAGAACAAGCCTTCAATTTAGAAATGTCGTTGTCAGTCTCCGCCTCGACAATAATGCCTCTGTCCCTTATGGGTCTTATATTTCTTAGTTTTAAAGTAAAAAGCATTGGTCTTAGTTCTTTTAAAATATCAGCTTTCATTTCTTCACTAGTACGATGTTTATCAGTAACGGCTTTGATTACCATCACTTTTGGAGCACTTTCTGTAGTTTTTATATTCTTCTTAACCACTGTTGGATAACTCTCGGAGCAATGCTTTTTCATCTTTTCTTTGCAATCTGTCCTTTAATAAAACATTTTCCATATGAACATCATACACTTTTTTTCTCCAATTGGTCCCCACAAGTCTTGTACTATTCTTATTGCAGCTGTTGGTACTTTATTAACATCCCACAAAAACCTTTTAACCTTTTCTGTAAACTCTTGTATATATTGAAAGCCTTCATATTCACTTTTCTCAACAAAATTGTCCTCTTTTCACTTCCTCTTTCCATTCCTTTCACTTTGCACATTCGAATTTGAATTTACTTCAGCATCTATTCCTTTGGATCTTGCTTTCTTTTCCTTTAACTCTTTCTGCTGTGTCCCTTGCAAAGGACTGGAGAGCGACAATGACCTGCCTTTAACAGATGTTCTAGGGATACTTCTACCTGAAAACACCTCTATTTAAAAAAAAAAAAAAAAAAAAAAAAGTTCTTGTTTATACTCTGGCATGACCACCAGGTCAGTAGAGTTCACAAAAAATCAATCAATATAAATGTTAATCATATTTAGCAGTTAAGGGTTTGAACCCTGGTTCACTCAAAGAGCATGTGCTACTGCACTTGCGCTCCTGACCACTCAGCTACGTCAAGCCTAAAAAAATTTCTGTCAGTTCCTCAACTTGCAACAATATCTACTTATCTATCTCCCACATTCGTCTTCAGTTGCTAGTAGCAGACAGCAACTTAGACCGAAAAGTACTAAGGCACAGGAGATTTTGAATTATTTCAGGCAGATGTCCCCTTAACCCTATATGGTAAAAATCCATAATAATAGCATTACACCGGTAGTCGCAAATGAAGGTTTCATATATTTAAGTCGACCATGACTAGGGTTGATCTGTTCATCTGAAAGCCATACTGATAATATAGCAAAAGATTCTGTGACTCCAATCCAAGTGAGCCATGTATGAACCATTCTTTCAAAAATTTTATCCATGCACCTTGTAAGAGATATTGGCCTATAATTTTGAACTAGGGAAGGATCTTTTCCTGGTTTTAGTAAGGTGATAATGAAAGAATGGCACCAGGAAGAAGGAAAAGCATTTTCAGAAATCTGATTACAGAAAATTAACAGGGTACACAAGTCCACTTCAAATAAATGTCTCAGCATAATGTAAGGAACACAATCTGGGCCTGTGGCCCTATTGAAAGATCTGTTTAATGATTCTTTAAGTTTTATTAATGTAAACAGTTGTTATATGAGAATGAGCAGTGAGTGAAGAAGTTGATTTTATATAGTTCTGTGTCTGCTTTGATGTTCTGGAAAGATGACAAATAGGATACAGAAGAGATTGTAGCAAACGATTTTGCTAGTGCATTAGCAACTTCTTCAGGAGCAGACATGTCTTTCCCTTTCTAGTGTAGTATTGAAGAGGGGTAGCCAAATGAATCTGGCATTTAGCACCTGTTATCCTTCTCCAGATGAACTGTGTTGGTGGTCTTTTGTGATGGTTGAGGCAAAAGCAATCCACAAATCACATTTAGCTTTCTGTCTAATTTGTGTTGCTTTAGCTTTGAGTCTTTTATAAGCAATTAGGTTACTAGTGGTAGGATACTTGTGAAAGTTATCCCAAGAACAGTTTCCCTCCTGTTTGGCATTAAAGCAATCTGTATTCCACCAGTGATTTCGGTGAGTGCAATTTTGGAATGGAAGCATTAGTTGCTGTCAGAATCTGACTGGTTATGTAAGTAGTTACATCATCAATAGGTTGTTGTTGAATCTATAGTCTGTCTAAAAGTATTTAAGCAGAATAGCCATCCCAGTTTGCCTCATTAAACTTCCAAATGGATCAATCATCAAGATTTATAGAGTTCCTCCTGTTTGTAATGAGCAAATAACTGAAAAGTGATTGCTGTTAAAGGGATTGGTTAATACCGCTCATGTGTTGATTGGAAAGATGGATGGTGAACAAACTGACAAGTCAATTACAGAAGTAGATCCTGTAGGTTGGTGGATATAGGTGGGAGAGCAAGAATTAAGTAAATTAAGATCATTATTATTCAGAAATTCTTCAATCAACTTGCTTCTTGTGTTCATTGTAGATGACCCTCAACAATGGATGGTGTCCATTAAAGTCACCAAAAAGACAAATTGGAGTTGGGTGTTGTGTAATCAGTTGTCAAGTTCTGAATGCAGAACTGGTAGGGATGGTGGAATATAAATGGAAACAATGGTAACTGAAATACCAACTGCAATATGATCTGCCATTAATTCTAGAATGGTTTTCAATTGGATAGGCCTGGATGGAATAATACAGTTAACAAGAATAGTTACTCCGCCACGGCAGGAGAGTCTGAATTTCTATCTCATCTGTACATCACATAATTTGAGAATTTTGGTGAAACAAGAATGTTTCCTGTAGGCCTATGGGATTGAATTGCGTGAGAAAATTACTAAAGTTATCAGAATGACTGCTTAGTCCTCTCCGGTTCCATTGTATGATGTTCTGTGTTATTTAAGTTTAGCTAAGGGGATGAACCCCCTGACTGTTTTTTGTATGCAGGGCATTTTTCTAGTCTTCTTCTTTGGAAGTAGGGGCATAGTGTCATTCACATGAAATTCTAGTATGGATTACTCATAATCTGACTATACATCCACTTCTAGACTGTTGTTGGGTGATTCGATTTTCAGTGTCATGTGAAACTCTTGGAGTATCATTTGGGATACTAATTGGAGTGTTAGTTGCCTCACTGGTTTTAGTTTGAGGTGTGTCTTCTCCAGAGGTTGATAGAGTTGCTTTAACCCAGTTAGCTAAGAGATGTTGGGCAGTATTGATACATCTGTTTTGACTACTGTTGAAAGATAGCTCCAGGTGTGTGACCCATAGGATTGACCAGGCATGATCAACATAACTTGTCTGCATGCCTCAGGATATGTGACTTTATGTTCTGTTTTGTATTTTTATTTTTTTTTTTTTTTTCAGTTTTACACATTTTTCATGATTTAGAAAAGGAAGGGTGGCTTCCTTGGTAGTTGGGGCAAATGGGAGTTGAGGCGGAACATTCTGCTTGTGTGTGTTCCTTTGATCCACAAATAAGAGAAATGATAACACCTCTTCATGCCTGCTGAGAATGGCTATATTTCTGGCTTTAAAAACAACAAAGAGGGTTTGGAATGTAAGGCCAAATTTGCTTTTACTGTGGATAGCAACTCAGGAGTGCCAAATGTTAAAATAATGGATCTAGCAGGAATGAGATTTCCATCTTTTGTGGTCATTATTCGTTTGGAACTGATCACTTTTTGTTTGCTAAGTTCCTGAAATAATTCTTATTCAGAGACTAAGTAGGTTCCACTATGTGATAACACCTTTGATAAATTTAAGGTATTGCTGGGAGTAATAGACATTGGCAGCCCACCAAATGTCGTTTTTAGCAGTAATCAGAATGTTTTGGGGGTGACTATTTCAATCAGGTCTCTGGATTGTAGTTGCTTAACCATTTTTGGTGATCCAGCAATGGATTCCAAATATTTTTGGATAACTTGCCCACAGACTGTGTGGACAAAGAGTGTATTACCAGAAAGTTCGGCATGGCGTGGCACTGTGCTTCCCTTTGAAGCCTTTTAGGTTGGTTAAAGCCATTATCATTGGCTGTTTCTGGTCTTGATCCTGAAGGTTCTAGAGGTGCAAAATTATTTAAACTCATAGTTGCTCCTTTTAGCTCTTGAGGATAACTTTTCAGGTTACTGGCCCCACCATGTGGAGGCAGGAGTGGTGCCAACCAGTGACCAAGTGATCAGAAGAGCACAAGAGCAGTATGTTGATAGCAAAGGCAGTAATGTTGTAAGCAGGGTTAGCAGTGAAGTTACAAGCAGTGAAAAAGTTCTGCAAAGAAAAATCACTTGGCACCTGGTGTCTCTGAGACTGGAAAAAGTCTCCTATTCTGATGAAGTCTGGTTTCTAGCTACACTGTTCCTCAATAAAACCAGAATTAAACTATGGAACCTGCAGCATGAATCAATGGATCCATCATAGAAAGTGTTAACATTGCAGGCTAGTGGTGATGGTGTGACAGTATGAGAAGTGTTCTTATGCCAGTATTAAGTCCCCCGATACTGATGGATCAGCAAATGAATTCCAGAGCCTACTTGTCTGACTAAATGCATCCCTTCATGCTTACAGTTTATGCAACTGGTGCTGCAATTTGCAGAACAAGTCATTCTTTTAAAAGTACTCTTTTGTGATCCTGAGTAATCTTGTCACACTTCTCTGTACTTGTTATAATAGAATACACATTCTTCCTAAAGTGAAGCTTCCAGACTCAAGATATGGACTAACCATTGCCTTAGACAGAAGATAATCACCTTGTCCCTGCTGGAAAAATTGCAGTATTTCACTGAGATAATCCCTATGAGATGTCCTAGTGGTACATCTGCACTACTCAAACTTCATGTCTGAATATACAATTACCCCATGGTCTTTTTTGGTCTCCACAACCTTGGGTATAGTACTGCCAAATTGGCATATTACAGTAACAGTATTTTCCATATGGTGTAAGGAAGTCACAGGCTTTTGCTGCATTTGCCAAAAAAAAAACAGGGAAAAAGAAAGAGTAGATAAGAAAATACAAATTATGTGCTTCCCTTCTCAACATAGATAACTATCCAACTGATCTTTGAATTTATCAAACTGTTAGCCTCAACTACCTATGAAGACAACTTGTTCCAGTAATCAACGACTTGCTGACTAAAAGAAAACTTCCTACAGTTTAGTCTAAATTTCTTCCCCTGTAATTTGAATTAATGGTCCATAGTGCTGGAATTCTTATATCAGTGAAAATCCTGCCTTCATTTTATTTTACTTACCCTTCTCAGGGCTGTATAAATCTCAGATAAGATCCCCTCTGAAGTGTATGGATCCCTGTGTTGTATACTACATAGTTACCAAAAAGCTGTCAAAGGATGATGTAGTTCACACCACAGATACCAAGACAGGACTGCCAACATACACTTGGAATGGAACAGTCAATAACATCCTTGACTTTTTGTTCCTAGATGATGACCAAGCACCCACTTATGAGCAAACCAACATCTGCAATGAGAATGAGGCCCATGTATCTCTGATATGGAACCCCCCCTTCACATTAGTAGACCTAACAAATGCTCTTAATAGAACCAAAGAAAAGAAATGCCCAGGGTATGATTTAATTGAACCAGAAATGATAAAAATTCTTGCCAAAAGTCAGTTTCAACTTCTACCCCAATTATTTAATAAATGCCAGGCAAGGGTATATTTACAAACACATGGAAACTGGCAAACCTGAGATTAATCTTAAAGAATCCAGAGAAACCTCCAAATGATCCAAAATCATACAGGCCAATAGCCTTGTTACCATTTCTGGGCAAATTATTGGAAAGGTTTATAGTATACCACTTAGAAGCACATTATCGGAATGCAAACCTTGTCAGACAGAGAGTTTTGCTTCAAAATTGCTGAATATGCAATTGAGAATTGCATATTCAGCCTTGACCATGAGATCTAAGGAGGACCTGTTCTGGTGAAAGCAATGCTGATTATTATTTATTAGATGTTGCATTTCAATGATCCAAACAAGCTGATTATGGATCATTATTTCAAGTACTTTACTGAGGCAATGGTTTTGCCCATGGCATTTGATATGTTTTCAAGAGCAGAGAGTTCTTGTCCATTTCGCAAAAGAATTGGGGCATTGGGAATTGGAAAAATTGTCGGAAATCTGCCTAATTTTCTTCCCTATTAACTTGAAGTTAGTGTTCCTATTTATGGTAGAGGCAAACTGAATCAGAAATTCCTCTTGGTTTGACTTTGAATGAGATGTGCTTTTGCCTTTAGCTTCTTTTAGTTAATAAGATTAATTGTGATTGAGGATCTACGAAATAAATTCTATGCTTTATTCTTTAATTTCTTAGTGCATTCTTCATTCCACCAAAAGTTATGGTGCTGTTGGGACGGGGGACACATATAATGGACTATTCCAAGATTGGAAACAGAATTGAGGAGCATATTGAGAGATTGATTGCAGAAGTTTGTCCAGTTGATCATTGTATGTGAGTTGGTGCACCAATATTCAGAATGGTAAAATTATCCAAAAAGATTTCAATCAGTCTGCCACATCTATATAATTTAGCTATCCCCATAAGGGGCGGTGGCCATTGAAATCCCCTAGCAAGCAGACAGGGGAGGGTAACTGTATTAGAAGTTTTTCAAGATATCTGTAAGAGAAAGTACGTCTTTGTGGGAGATAGATTGAAACTAGTGTTATCGCAACCTAGGTTATAAAATGCATGACAACAGCTTCAATTTCAATTTGCAGAACAATTTGCTCGGTTGTGATCTTTGAGCTGACCAAAATGGCCACACACACCCATGGGCATTTGATGAATTGTGATTTGGTTAACAGATAAAGTTTTTTATGGCGGTAGAAATTTGAGAATTTAAATAGATTTCCTGTAGACAGAAACCAACTGGAGAGCAGCGGTTAATTAAGTCTTGAATAATGTTAATGTTGCTAACATTATTCCTTATATTGCTTATATACAGTAATTGCAGTTAATTACTGTAAAATATAAGGCATCCATATAAAATATGATGCCTTATATTTTACAGTAATTAACTGCAATTACTGTAAAATATAAGGCATCACTAATACTTAGTAGAAGAGGCTATATCTGACTGCTTTTTTAATGTGCTTCTCAAAAAAAAAAAAAAAAGGCAAACCAAAGCCTGAACACCATAAGCTGGCTAGCTTATGGTGTTCAGGCTTTGGTTTACCTTTTTTTTTTTTTTTGAGAAGCAGGGCTGACCTGTGTTCATATCCTCTTTCACGTATATTTCTAGGATTAGGTCTTCCTGTCTGGATAAGTCAATTGGACCCATGGATGAGTCCTGAATATTCTTTTTTTAAATTGAACTTGGATTATTTGATGTAGCAATGACTGGAGGAGGAGATGTCACTGGTACTGTAAGAGCAGTACTACTTGCCTGGTCCAACTGCTTAGTCTGGTCCAATTGGACTGTTGCTGAGAGAGAACAGTCCAAGCAAATTTGGAGATTGAAGTGTTTGAAGGGGCTGTAACATCAGTTTTGGGTGGCCACTGATTGATATTTTTGTGCAATACTGGCATAGGTACATTTTGTCATAATGGGAGCAATTAATTGCCTTGCTTCTTGAAAGCTTACTTTATTTTCAAGCTTATATTTTACAGTTTTTTTGTTCAGTTTTCCATCTGTTGCATGTTCTAGAGTAAGCAGGATGGTTGCCTTTACAGTTGGAGCAGATCATTTCTGTTGGCAAACAAAAACGTTGAGTGTGATCAGAGGACCCACAGCTGAGACAACCCGGGTTTTCTCTGCATGCCGTTTGAGAGTGGCTATATTTTTAGCACTTATAACATCTCAAGGGATTGGGAATGTAGGGTCGAATGCGGCAAAGAAGATAACCTGCATTTATCAATGAGAGTAGGTTTCGGGGATTAATCCCTTCCGGAACATTTTTTTCCAGAAAATGTGCCTTAATGGATCGATTTTTTTTATTTTACAGATTAAAAGTATGCATCATGCAAATACTCATTGTATAGTTTTTTGTGTCATTTATTAATTTTTTCATAGAAAATACATGGGAGTAATTAACCCATTTGGGCTATCCCGAGTTATCTCGGGTATGCCAAAAAGTGTGCAAATTATACAGATTTTTTTAATTAGATAGTATGAATCAGAGCTGTAATACTCAATACATTCTACATTGATAATAATATTTGTAAAATAATAAGAGGAGTTTACCTCAATATGGTACGTAGAACATTTCCGTATGAAGGGTATCATTCTGGAGGGCATCATACGGAAGTGTTCTACGTACCATATTGAGGTAAACTCCTCTTATTATTTTACACAAGATTTTTTTAATAATTAGCGCTTGAACTAAAAGAAAGGCACAGAAAAAGTATTCATTACTCATTATATAAATAAATTTAAAAAATCAAGTGGAACGCACAAGTAGTAACTCATCGCCAGTAATCACAAACTAACTACATTCTGACACACAGCCGCCACAAATGGACAGGCGAGGTAAGCGTCGCTTACGGGCAATAGTTCAAGAGGGTGCCGAAATATTTTTCGATATTGTTTTTGTGAATTATTTTTGTGGGTTCAGTATTCTGCATTTAGGATGGCAAATTATATTTTGTTTACTGGCGGCACAGGATCGCGCGATACTGTTCTGACATTGCTGTACAATTTAAGTAAAATGAAAGCCAGCCATTTTCTGCCAATCGTAAGAAAATCCTGAGAAAACTCGGGATTTACCTGCCTAATGCAAAATTAGCCAGATTAACCAGAGAAAATATATGTTTCAGTCCTAAATTTGGAGGTATTATTATATCGCGAGATATTTTGTGTATGTTCCAAATAACTTAAATCTAAAAATGAGATATCTCGGGATAATCCGTGAAGGGGTTAAGGTGAGAATAATATTCCTTGTAGGTGTGAGTGTATTGTCTTTTTTAATCATGATTCTTTTGGCCACAATAACACTTTGCTCCTGAAGCTCCTGGATTATCTCCTCCTCTGTGACATTCAATAGATCCCAGCTTGATGCACATTTAGATGTGTTCAGGGTTGCGTGGGGAGAAACTTTTACTGGGAGACCAGCAAAATTTTTAAGTTTTAGTAGATTCTTCCTGAACGAAGTTTGCGTTTTATAGTTTCTACTAATAGGTCCCCTAATTGAAGTCTCTTGACTCTTTTTAGGAAATCCTGCAAGACTTTCCATGTGTTTCAGGATAAGGAAGGGAGACAGTTTACTGAGAGGCTCTGCAAGTAAGTGCATTATTAGAAAATCTGTCGCTGAGGAACTGGTTTTAAACCTCATGGGTTGCGAAGTGTCATGTTCAGTTTCTGTGCCTGGCTGAGAGCTTGTTGGCTTTAAAGGCAGAAACACATTATAATCCATATTTACTCCTTTTGTCCCTTGGTAGATTAATTGTTCTGCCAAGGTTTCCGGCCCTGTCATGAGGAGGCAGGAGCAATGCCACACGGTGACCAAGTGGTTGAGTTAGTTAGTTAGTACTTCTAGAAAAAGAAACAGAAAGGTGGCATTCCATTCTGGGCCTCTGCCTACTTTTTGTAGTGTGAAAGAGCTACTTTGATAAACAAATCAAGAAAACGGTTGTTTAAACAAAAAATAGAATCTGTTCACTGAAATGCTCTTTAGAGAAAACATCTTCAGAAACACTAGAATCACATGGCCATGGAATGCTTGGCAGCCAGAGCTGGAGGGGGGAGGGTAAATATTCTGGTCAAAATATCTCATGCATCCATTTCCATTATTAAAATAGTTTTTTTGTTTTTTTAAAAAAATGATGCATTTATGAATAAATTATTGAAGTTCACATAGCAATGGGCTTGTGCTAGAATAAGAAGCATCAGTTTTAAACCTCTATGAATATTTATTCAAGCTTCTAAAATTAGGCTATGAAAATTGGCCAGTACGATCAGTGGCATTTCTATCCCTTGACAATGATGATGACAGGTTATATATTTGGATGAAAAAAAAAAGCAAGTTTTTTAGCAAGTAGAATTTTGTAGAGTCTGTGTAGTATTACTGACTAGAATACCAAATTTCAATAAAAAACCTCTACTGGAAGCCAGGGTAAGCAATAAAATACTTTGGTGTGAGAATAAGCCAGTACGAGAGAATATGTAAGTCCATATTTATTATAAACATAGCATCATTAACTGTGGTGGGGGCTACACTATAAAAATATTAACTAATTGATGACCTATAAGCATTTGAATCATTGGGAAGTTTTCAACTCTACATGGTCAGTCATTACAAACCAATCTTGTCTACTGACAGGGTAAATAAACCAATTATAATATAAAATTAACCTTTTGGAGTAGTAGGCCTTTTATCTCTTTTCACTCGTTCTGTTGATTTCTGTTTAACAGTTTGTGACACGGGATGGACATCCACAAAAAGGCTACGCCTGACTCTACATGCTTTTCCTTCCATACAATCTGGATCCTGGCATTTTTTTGAAGATGATACAAGTGAACAAAATGAGTGTGTTGATTTGACATGTTTTCTTTGCTTGCGAATCTGCAATTAAAATTAATAAATTAAATGATTGAAATATTCACTCTAATAATTTATTATATAATGTTACCATTTAATGCAAAAAGTGAAAACAAATCATCAGTGTCTACATCAAACCATATTAGTGTACAGTAGAACTTGGTTATAATGAGCATTAAGGGTCTGACAAAATTTCCTCATTATAAGTGTTACTCACTATCTCAGTGATGAGTTAAATCTACCTCCTATTTTTTTTCATTCTCAATGACTTGGTAAAAAGATAGATTCAAAAACAAAAGAAATATTAGAGAGAAAAAAATAATATTAGTATATAACTCATTATTATTTGTATTAATATGCTTGTATTCAGTTTTTAAATCAATCCAGCCAACTGTTGTTACATACAAAATTGTTTTGGTTTTCAGGAGCATTAGCAACTAAGGCCATATTGCTCTGGGAATATACGGTGGTCATTCCCTGACCTTTTCCGCATCCTCCGTATTTGGTGGTGACGGGCTCGAACCCCGGTCTAATCAAGAAGCGTGTGCCATGCACTGCTGCTCCTTCCCACCTGGCTACGGAGGCGCCTACAACATACAAAATCGTTGCATCCAAATTGTTTAGCAAATTTTTCCGCTTGAGGCTTCAAGATCGGACCATCTATTGCAAATCCAGCACTTCTTTGTATAGTGAACTATTGAAGCAATGTTTCATCACCTTTTGTAACCTTGCACTTTCTAAATTTTTATATTTTTTTCAGTTATGTTCTTTCCCAGTCCCAATATGTAAACATGTACATTCTTCCACAATGTCGACACTATTAAAGAGGACAAAGAAAACTTTTTACACACTTCAACATTTTTTGCGCCACATTCTAACTCATGAATTTCGACTTTTTCTCGAATCGAGAGACATTTTCTTTTTTTAGTATGTTTCCGAAGGAAGGGTTCATTTCTAACTGATTTTACTTTAAAATGACAATAAAGTGATCTGCATACAAAGTTCTTAGAAGCCCTGAAATAAATTTATGGTTCAGTGAATACAAGACAATCTGTAAATAGGGTAATGTGACAAGCGGAATGCCAATGCACTATTGTATAGCCCCCGTCAGGACAAGGTCATAAATCAGCTGCTAATCTGATGCAGGTGGTCATAAAAGCTAAGTCGCCCTTTTCATTTTTGTCTATTCCAAGAATTGCGTTGTTTCAATTAAGAATGTTTTTATAACCACCCATTTTAGAAGGGTGGTTATAAAATTCATTGAATAACAGATCAGGGCTCCCCAGTGTGTGGCTAATGGAAGTATCAGGTAAGTAAGCTGTTTCCTGAAAGGAATCAATTTTCCTCACATGGGAGGAGTTTATTTCTGATTTCGTTAAAAAGGGCTGGAGATTTTAAGTTCAGGTTGACTGACTGATTAATTCCTGTTTTTCTTGCGCAAAAGTGACCGAGACTATAGTGCACCACAACCATGGCATAAAGTAGATAAAGATTTTTGGTAAACTTTCAGAAATTTACCACAAATTATATACAGGTAGTTCTTGACTTTATGAGTTAATTTGTTCCTAGCACGCACTCGTAAAGCGAAAACTTGAATGAATTTTCAAGCAACATGAATTTTCCCAACCTCGTAGGCCTGTTTGGAGACATAATGCAGTAACCTCTACAGTTCCACTGCAAGAATGTATGCATTATTTAGGTTGCGATTTAGAGTAACCCTTGGTTTGTTTCCGAGAGGCTATGGATTTGTTATTTAGTTCTATGTTGCCCCTTTTTGGGAAGTAATGTTTTCCAGTGTCCATTTCCTCTTCAGTGAATAATTTTAGATCTAGTGAGTTACTGGAGGAGGAGATGTGGGAATTTCCCTCCAATAATTCATGGGTCAGTACTTTTAGTAATCATTGGGGCAAAGGCACTCCATGAATCATGTTTGGCTTGCAGCCTGATCTGACGTGTTTTGATTTTAAGCTTTTTGTAAGTGATTATATTGTGGCAGTTGTGAACTTTTAGAAAAGGTTCACAAGCATAATTTTTCCCTTGTTTTGCCTTAGTACAATCTGCATTCTATCAGTTAACGGTCACTGTGAAATGGGTAACTCAGTACTGACCATTCCATACTTGGATATAAAGATAATGAGCATATGGTCAAGTCTACTGCAGAGTTAGCATAGTCAAATGATGTTTATCAAAGAATGTCTCAATGAGATGGTCTCTTGCATTCATGGTAGGAGATCCACACGAAAGACACATGAGACCATGGATGATGTGCACTGAAATTTCCAAATAAGCACGTGGTGGGAGTTGTACAATAAGAGTGCTAAATTCTATTAAGGAGCAAGGATATAATGATGGAATATAAATGGATGAAAGGATCAGTAATATTCCTATCACAATGCAAACTGCAATAACTTTTAAAGAGGTTTATATTGTAACGTGTCTGTCAGGCTTAGTTGATTTAACGTAGTTGAGATACAGCTCTCCATGAGCAGGAGAGCTGTATCTCTATATGGTTTATACAATGCATAGTTTAAAAACTTGGGAGAGACTTGAGGTGACAAATAAGGACACAACCACTGGATTCATTTGAACAGTTAGATCTTTTAGTTCACTGGATTTGCTACACAGGCCTTTGTTTTTTTGTTTTGTTTTGGTTTTATTGGCGCATTAGCTACTAAGGCTATAATGCGCCAAGACCATGTCATTTATAAAAAAATTTAAACTTTCAGTGACCTAATTAATTAGGTCACTATGTCAAGAAGTATAAGAAAAATGTAAATTTTATAAACAAGTAAAAATATTTATTGATTTTAAAAATCTAAAAATAGCAGACACATTGTCATTGTCGGATAAAATCTGACTGAGTGTATACGGCTCAGTCAGATGATTAAAAGCAGTAAAACAGATATTACTCAAATCTGGCCAGTCAATTAAAATGTGTCTCATAGTTAAAATTGTGCCACAGGACACACACATAGGAGGGTCATCAGCCCTCAGCAAAAACGAATGAGTTAAATGACTGTGTCCTATGCGGGTCCGGGCAAGAACAACTTCCTCCTTACGATTCCTGCGCAGACTAGACTGCCACGGTTCAATTACAGGCTTTATACAATATAGTTTATTTCCAGTCTGTCTATTCCACGAGTCCTGCCATTGGGAGTGTATGTTTTGGTGTATTATTTGCCTGTAGTCTGTATAGGGGACTGACAGGCAGCGGTTATTATTGGGAATTGCTGATTCGGCTGCGGCGTCAGCCAAATCATTTCCCCTAATCCCAATGTGGCTGGGAATCCAGCAGAAGCGGATATCATATTCACGTCCAAGGAGGAAGTGAATCTTCTGCTGAATGCTAGACAGAACTGGATGAGGATTATATCTTACAGATATTAAAGCCTGTAACACGCTGAGAGAATCGGAATATATATATTTTTTTTTTTTTTTGATTTGGTAGTTGTTGGCGCATCGGCTTCTGTGGCCATATTGCACCTCCCACGGTTTTTGCAGTACTTTGATCCAAGCCCGAGGCGGGAATCGAACCCGCGACCTTTGGGTTGCCGGGCAGGTACTTTACCCACTCGGCTAGCCCGGTCGGCAATCGGAATATAAAATGAACCGTTGGTATTGACATTCACTAATGTGATCCAAGGCTAACTCTATAGCATGCAGCTCTGCAGTAAATATACTGCATTCAGAGGGAATCTGCTCCGATGTAGAGCTGTCTGTAAAGACAGCAGCAGATCCCACATATGATTCCGACTTCGAACCGTCTGTGTAAACTGGCGCGAAGTCAGAATGTTCAGCTCTGTGTGCTGAATAAAGCTGCAGGTAGACAGACGATGGAGTGTCCAACTTTCCCCAATTTCTGAGGGACAAGTCACATGTTGGAACACGAGCATGCCAGGGTGGAAGGGGTTGCTTTGGTGTTTGGGCAACCTTGTCTACCTTGATATTAAGTTCTTTGAGTAGCTCTTGGAGACGAATACCAAAAGGACGATTAGCAGTCTTACGGGTGTTATATAAATTTTCCCATCGTGGCTCAAAAACGAATGGCCACGTAGGATGGTCTGGCAGGGATTTCAGTTTTAAAGCATACTTTAAAGACAACTGCTTACGTTGAAGCGATAACGGTGGTTCGTTTGCTTCGACATATAAGCTCTGGACAGGAGATGTGCGATATGCTCCAGTAGTAATACGTAGGGTCTGATGATGGACGGGGTCCAGCCACCGCAGGACACTGTCTCTGGCTGAGGAATATACCTGGGACCCATAATCTAGTTTGGATCGCACAAGTGCACGGTAAAGCCGAAGAAAGGTACATCGGTCTGCTCCCCAAGATGTAGAGGAGAGGGAGCGGAGAATATTAAGCCCACGTGTGCACTTTGTGCGGACTTGACGAATATGATCCAAAAAGGTTAGTTTTTTATCGAATGAGTCCCAAGAATTTTGCGTTCGCTGCTACTGGAATAGCATTTTGTCCGAGCCTTAATTCAGGTTCAGGATGAAGATTACGCTTGCGACAAAAGTGTACACAAACAGTCTTCTCCGGCGAGAACCTGAAGCCATTAGCAAGTGCCCAGGAATTCAGGCTATCGATGGCTTTCTGCAGTTGTCTTTCAATAACCCTCATGTTGCATGACTGACAAAAAATGCTAAAGTCATCAACATAGAGGGCACTGTTTACAGTTGGAGGAAGTTGTTCTGTGATGGAATTTATTTTTATGGCAAAAAGCGTGACACTTAATACTGATCCTTGTGGTACTCCCTCCTCTTGGCTAAAGGAGCGAGAGAGTCAGGATCCCACACGAACTTGGAACGATCGATTGGCTAAAAATGTTTGAATAAAAAAGGGGAGATGCCCTCTAAGGCCTAGGCTATGTAAATCTTTTAAAATGCCAAATCTCCAAGTTGTGTCATACGCTTTTTCCATGTCAAAGAACACCGACACCAAGTGTTCGCGTTTTAGGAAAGCATCCCGGATGGATGCTTCCAATCTAATAAGATGGTCCAAAGTGGACCGGTTCCTTCGGAAGCCGCACTGGATGTTGGAGAGAAGGTCATTTGATTCTAGATACCAAATTAAACGAGAATTAACCATTCTCTCCAGGATTTTGCACAGACAGCTAGTCAGAGCAATAGGACGATAATTGGTGGTGACTTTTGGATCCTTTCCTGGCTTAGGGAAGGCAAGAACGATTGCTTTTCGCCAGGAGTCTGGAAACTGCCCTTCAGTAAAGATTCTGTTATACAGAAGGAGCAGACAATCCATAGATTTTGGTGAAAGATGTTTAATCATTTCATAATGGATGCCATCTGGTCCAACGGCACTTGCTTTGGAAAGAACGAGGGCTCTTTCCAGTTCCTGAATAGTGAAATCCCCGTTGTAGGGATAAATGCTCTTAGATTTAAAGCTAAGTGCCTGTTTTTCGATTTTATATTTCAGGACCAGGAACTCTGGGGAATACGAAGATGTTGCAGAGATGTTAGAGAATGTTTCTCCAAGAGAAATAGCTATTGCAGTTGGATCTGCAATAGCGCATCCATTATAATCTAGGATTGAAGAAGGGTGGGATGTATATTTTCCCTTCATTTTCCGGATTTTATCCCAGACTACCTTAGAGTTGGTAGACTGGGTAATAGATGATGTAAAACGGATCCACGATTCCTTTTGACTCTGACGACAGATATATCGTGCTTTGGCTCGTGCACGTTTAAAGGCTATAAGGTTGGTCGTGGTAGGATATCGGCGGAATATCCCCCACGCTTTGTTTTGAGCCTTTTTTGCTGCTGTGCATTGTGAATTCCACCAAGGTTTAGGAAATGGTGGAAACCGGGCAGATGTTTTTGGAACAGCATTCGCAGCTGTTTGGACAGTATTTTCTGTGATGTACTTAACTGCATCCTTGATAGGCTCTTGACTGACTGTGCTAAGATCAAAATTTGCCTGATGTTGGAAGGCAATCCAGTCAGCCTGATCAATCTTCCACCGTGGTAACCTAAAAGGAAGACATGGTCTCCCACTGTGTAACAAGGTTATCATGGGGAAGTGGTCGCTTCCGTATGGATTCTCCTCCACTTCCCAAGTGAGTGAAGGGAATAGAGAAGGGGAGCAGATAGAGAGATCAATGGCAGAAAAAGTATGGGTAGGCATGTGGAAGAAGGTGTTTGTTCCAGTATTTAGAAGGGAAAGGTCATTGTCATTGAGCATACGCTCCATGACTCGTCCCCTTCCGTTGATGTTAGCACTACCCCACAGGGTGTTATGTCCGTTAAAATCCCCGAGAAGTAAGAGAGGGGGAGGCAGCTGCGTTAGAAGATCATCAAGGTCTGCCAGGGTGATGTCAGTCCCAGGTGGCAAATAAATGGAGCACACAGTTAATAAAAATCCCACCGAAAGGCGAATTGCAACAGCCTCTATGCTGGTTGTAATTAGCAAGGGCTGCACTGGGGTCTGGTTACCCACAAGGATAGCCACTCCCCCATGTACAGAGCCATCCGCAATTCTATCCTTTCGAAAAAATGTGATGTTGTGCATGGTGGGATCATCATTTGCCTTCAGATATGTCTCCTGCAAGCAAAAGCAGACTGGCTCGTGCTTTTGCAGGAGGGCCTTGATGTCATCAATATTTCGCCGGAATTCACGACAATTCCATTGTAGGAATTTAGCCATTATTTTGGCTTGGTGGGTCCATCAGGCAGCTTCCGAGGTGCTGAGGGCTTACTTTTATCAGTCTTGGATTTGTCTTTTTTGGGGAAGAATGGACGCTGTCCCGCATCCATTTCCTCCTCCGCAAAGAGTTCCAAAACTGAATCTTTGGGTACCTCCTTCTGCTCCACATCCATCTTTTCTTGGGTACTAGGGGGGAACTTCCCCTTTCTTATTCTTTTCTTTCATAATTATCTTTGTTACTTGTGGAGCATTAGGAGGTACCGATGTAGGAGTGGCAGCTGATTGGTCCTTTTGTGCAGGTTTTTGAGAACTTAAGAGATACCGCGCGATGGGAGTGAAAGACTCCTTTGGAGGAATGGTCATGTCCGTCGTAGTTCCGACGGAACATCTCCCTGCTACCTTCTGGGCGTAGGTAGGTTTGTTGATATTCAGGGGTTTGACCGATTTCCGTGCCTCCTGGTATGATATATTTAGCTCTGCCTTCAGCCGTTGAATTTCTTTTTCTTCTTTCCACCTCTGGCATGCTCGTGAGTAGGCCGGGTGTTCGCCTTCACAGTTAATACAGGTGGGTTTTGCGGCTGAACATGCTGTTGTTTCGTGGTCCTTTGCACCGCATCGAGCGCATGCAAGGACTCCACGGCAGGCCATTTGAGAATGTCCATACTTCTGGCATTTAAAGCACCGTAAAGGGTTTGGAACGTATGGACGCACTGAACAGTTGATGTATCCAGCTTTAATCTCATCAGGAGGTTTAGGAGAGTTAAAAGTCAGGATAACGCTCCTGGTTTTAACAATTTTTCCATCCCTTCGCGCAGTAATTCTCTTGACGGCAGTAACTCCCTGTGGTTTTAATTCGGAGCAGATTTCCTCCTCGGTTACGTCAAGAAGGTCCCACTCCGAAATGACACCTCTCGATGAATTGAGTGTTCTGTGTGGTGTCACTGTTATAGGGATTCCTCCGATTGATGTTACTTGGAGTAGATGTTCGGACTGCCTGTCATTTTTTGTTTCAATCAAGAGGTCCCCAGAACGGAGCCTCTTAACTGACTTGGGTGAACCTGCTAACCCATCCAACCCTTTTTGGATAAAGAAGGGTGACATTTTTCCAATCGGTTTTTCACTTGTTGAGTGCATAATTAGGAACCTTGGAACAGGCCCTGATGATATTTCTGTTCGCTGCCTCTTTGTAGCTATAATGCTATCTGAATCAATGTCAATGTTTTCAGATAGGGACCGGGTTGGGGCCCCTGAAGAAGTAAGTTTATCAGGATTCAGGAAGTTTTTTTTTTATATGGTTCAGTGCCCGGACTCCCCACCCACCACGGAGCCCAAAGGGACGCCCACTACCCGGCATGCAATAAATGCGCTCGGGAGTGGGACGCCAGGGCTACCCAGACACTATACCCGCACCGCCGCCAGCCTGAATCCTGTCCCTCGGACCATGAGGGTAGGGGCATGGCATTGACACGGTTGACCCTCGCAGGCGAGCCTACTAGCCGATTGATCCTAGCCGGGCCTTCCAGGACCACCCGTCTTGTCGAAGCAGGGGCCAAAGTGGTGTATTGAAGCTGGGCCCCTCAACCACCAGGATCCCCCTTTCGAATTTCCACGGGTCGCAGCGCACGGCAAACACGCCGGATTCCATTGATGTAAGCCTGGAACCTGGGCTGTGGGCGTTGGATCCCAGTGATGCTAGTCTGGAAGTCCAGCAGCGTCACTGGGAGGTTCCCTCACCACGTACAGGTGCCCACGTCGAGGGGGCTACACAGGCCACTATAATCCACTGTATAAGTTTATACATTACTTAGGTTTAGGTGTTGAACACTGATCTGACTCTTTTTTTTTTCTTCTTTTTTTATGTAGTAGACTCTTGGTTGGTCTTGTTTCATCTTGTCCTTTCCAGGAGGAAGTGGGATGTACTCATTCCATTCACACGATCTGATGGACTGTCTCAAGTATGATCTCATGTATGGACTAGAGCAAGTATGATCAAATGGACTGTCTGATCATACTTGCTCTAGTTTTCCATACCTGATGATACCTTTTTTTCACAGATTTTGCCTTCTTTGGTTTTGTCATTACATGGTTTTGCCATTACTAATATAGTTTGGCCCAGCTAGTTAGTGAGATGTTTAGTGAAATTGAGACATCCATTAGGATTGTATTGTGGCCAAGGCACAACTTCAAGTGAGAGATGCACATGATCTCGCAAGTGATCGTTTGCATAGCGATCACACAGTCATTACTTGGAAGGTGAAGAAAGTTGTTGCAGTAGTTAAAGGTAAGACATGGGTTTCAATTTCAGAAAAGGGGACTACAACAGTTTAAGATGCCACATGGCATCTATCAATCAGGTAGATTTTAGAGGAGGACAAATACATTAGATTTATGGAATACCTTTAAAGCAATAATCAGAGAAGCCAAGAATACATATATAATATTAAGAAATATACAGAACGAGGAAGATGCTGAGATAAATGAATACTGAGCTGGCAGTCTAACGGAGCAGAAAACTATGGCATGGGAAAGTTATAGAAAGACAAAAAGTACTGAAGCTTACAGCAGCTACAAGTTGATCTGTAATAGTACCAAAGAAAAGGTTAGGGTGAAGACTGAGTATGAGAAAGCACTGGCTAAAAGAGCAAAGAATGGAGAAAAGGAGTTTTTAGGTATACAAATACAAAGTAGAAATTGAATCAGACTGGACCCTTGTGTACTAGATGTGTGAAAGTCTTAGATAACCAAGCTGATGAATTGAACAGGTACTTTGCATTGATCTTTATTGATGAAAGCCCTCCGTAGTGAGGAGAAGCTGTGCGAGTGGGACTGAAACATATGAAAATGGCAAATTTACAAAAACGTTTGAGCCACAGAGTGCCCTGAACTATTGAGGTTAAGAACTTGGGTGTGGTATTCCAGGGCTGCCCAGACATCATACTTGCTCTGGCAGCCCAAATCTTGTTTGATGGACCACAAGGGTATGGGTATACATCAATATGGCAGACAGACTCAGCAGCTGACTGCTTGTAGTTGAGTCATTCCAGGACCACCTGTCTTATCCAAATTGGGGCCAAAGTGGTACATTGAAGATGGTCCCTCCCCTCAACCACCAGACCCCCCCCCTTCTGAGTTTACATGGTTTTCAGCACAAGGAAAATTCAATAAAGTAAGCTTATCAGTGATTTCACCTTTGCATGCTATAGTGATATGCTCCTATATTGTGTTAAATACAAATGTATATGTATAAATAAAAAATTATAATAATAGAATACATTCAGTACTGGAAATCTGAATATTTTCCATGCTTAACTCAATAATCCTACCACCTCTATTTACTGAATTTTTTTAACGTCATTTCTTAAAGCAGGCACATTTTTGTGAGCATTGATATTAACCTATCATGAATTAGTGCTGCTCTGAAACACTATGATATACCAGTGTTTATATGTATACAAATACCTTATAACTCCTTGTCCTAGATTTAAGAATCATTGACTGTGGCACCAGTATCTGTCGTTTCGCCCGATTCACAAATAAAGCTGGATTCTGATGTTTAGATCTATTAAGATAAATAAAAATGCAAAAAATTAATGGATAGTAATACAAAAATGAAGTTTTATTTTTTATTTAATATATATAATCTAATTTTATATATATTAGAGTATATATAAAATTAGAGTACAAAACAATTACAGTAACACCTGGTTAAATGGTTTGATGAAAACTGCAGAATTTCTGAAAGAAAAATTACTACTAAAATGTAATAATACAGTGCAACCTCAATATAATGTACCTCTTCATACGATGATTTTGGAGATACCACGGGTATGATCATGTCCCCCAAAATGAATTTTGAAGAGAAAAAATAAATAAAGCGTTCAAAGAACTAGCAATTCCATACTGGAAATTGGAAAAGGTGAATACTGTATACACCCATAACTACTGTACATCCTAATAATTTATTTTTAAGAGGGGGAAAATTAGCTGTATATTTAGCATTAGTAATGGCCATATGCTGCACCAGTCAAAAAAAAAAAAAAAAAAGAGAGAGAAAAAGTTAAATAGCATATAACATAAATAATTATTGAATAATAAAAGGAAAGGAAAGGAAATAACCTATGCATTTTTCTCCTCCCCTAGGTAACTATCCAGGTGATCTTTGAATTTCCCGAAACTGTCAGCCTCTACCACCCATGTAGGTAACTAATTCCAGTAATTTATAACTCACTGGCTAAAATAAAACTTCCTGCAATCCAGTCCCAACTTCTCTCAACTTGAATTTATGGCCAATAGTCCTAGAATTATTTAGAAAATTTTGTCCACATTCATTTTACTTTTGCTGCTAAGAGCCTTAAACACTTGAATCACATCTCTTCTAAGGTGCCTAGTTTCCAAGCTCTGCAACCCCACATATTCAAAGTCTGTCCTCATATGGATGCCCTTTCACCGATCTAACTATGTGAGTTACCCATCTTTGGATCCTTTCAAGAAGCTCAATGTCTTTTTGCAGGTGCAGTCTCCATACTTCATCTCAGTATGTTCCATAAATCATCATTAGGACACCATGGGCCTTTCTTGCGACCTGTCTACAATGCTCGAAGAACTTCATGTGTGCCCGTGTAGTAACCGCAATCCCCTTTTTTCACTACTGACTTTAGTTCAACTACACCAAGTGTATAAGTTATTTTGAAATTACTGTTCCCCAGGTGTAAGACCATGTACTTTTCTGGATTAAAGCATAGCTGGCACTTTTCTGACCAGCTCTGAAGTCTATATACGTCATTCTGAAGCCCTGCTCGGCAGTGATCATTAATTACTGTACCAATCTTTAAATCACCTGCAAATTTAGACATCATGCTCTCTATCTCTTCATTGATGTCAACTGAGAAAATCAAAAACAGTAGTCCCAATACTGATCCTTGGGGAACCATACTTCTTACATTAACCAAATCTGTGGGATTTACTTAAAGATATAATTACCATCAGGAGTAGAGGGAAGGGTTTTTGCTTTTTGTAAAGGTGACTACAGTGATCTCAGACAGTTTTTAAATTCTCTACAGTGGGACCAACTGATGATGTTACCAACAGCAAATTTTAAGTGGAAAACATTCAAGGAACTAATCTTGGAAGCTACTATGCTTTTCGTACTGATTAAGAAATATTGTTCAAAGGTTAGGCCTAGATGGATGTCAAATGAACTAATGAGACTGGTGGCAGAGAAGAAAAATGCATGGGATGTATATATATTATCAGGCAATGCAGATAATATATCTGTGTTGCCTGCAGCCGTTGCCAAAGCTTTTGAGAAAGCTTTGGCAAAGGATGCTAAGAAAAACAGCAAGCACTTCTTTACTTATATAAACTCAAGAAGGAAGGGGATGAATCAGATTGGTCCACTTGATATTGATGGTTCGAATGTTGATGATCTGAATGAGTATTGTGCATCACCATTCACAGAGGATGTTAAAGCTTTTATTTTATTTCTATTTTATCTTATGTATATATTATATATTTATTTTAATAAATTTATTTTAACCAGTTAGTCGGTGGTCGCAAGAAACTTTGATGACATAATGCAACCCGACGCACAAGGCCTGTTTTCTAACAAATGAGGAGTTATTAAGGGAGGAAAATGTCAGTAGTTGAACAAACTGAACAGAGTGCTTAATGATTTTGTAATAACTGAGAGCAAAGAGGAGGAGAAATTGCTGAAGTTAAACATAAAAAAGGCACCTGGAGTGGATGGGATCTATCCAGTTATATTAAAAGAGGCAGCAAATGAAGTAAGCAAACAGTTAGCTATAATTATGAGAGCATCCTTGGACTCAAGGGAAGTCCCCACGGACTGGAGTTGTGCAAATGTATCCCCAATTCACAAAGGGGGAATCTAAGGGTGACACGAGTAATTACAGACCAGTTAGTTTAACTTCCGTTCTGGGGAAACTAATGGAGTCACTGGTTAAAGATGCATTAGTAATAGTAGTAATAATGGAGGCATGTGATGCAAGAAAGCAAGCGTAAATATCTTATGTAGCATCAGCCAAAAAAAAAAAAAAAAAAAATCTGAGCAAGTGGAAGAATCCCATCAGAATTCAGCATGCTCAACCCATTCAAGGCCTTATACATCTCAATCAGATCACTTCGGAGGTGTCTAGTCTCCAGGTGCTGCAATTTGCAGAACTCAAGCCTTTCTTGGTAAGGCGATCCCTTCATTCCCCTCACCAATCTTGTTGCCCTTCTCTGTACATGCTCAAGGAACTCTACATCCTTCATAAAATGAGGCCTCCAGACCTGTACGCAGTACTCAAGGCTTGGCCTGACTATTGCCTTATACAAAGGGATAATCACCTCCTTTTCCCTACTATCAAAATTCCTGTATATCATTGACAATACCCCATGACCTGCTCTGGAAGCTTGTCTGCATTGCTCAGAAAACTTCATATCTGACTGCACAATTACTCCCAGATCGTTTTCATTTTCCACCACTAAGTGTAGTACCACACAGTTGGCGTGTTACTTATACCCACATGCAGTACTTTGCATCTGTCAATGGTAAACTTCAGTTCCCACTTCTCAGCCCATCTGCCCAACTTTTCTAGATCCTGTTACAGTAGCACAATGCCATTACTGTCATTCGGAACCCTGCGAACCTTTGTATCATCTGCAAACTTCAATATTAAGCCTGCTATATCTTCATCTATATATTTGATAAATATACAAAACAACAGTGGGCCCAACACCAAACACTGGGTGACTCCACTAATAACATTAGTCCACAACTAGCAGCATCCTTTGATTACCACTCTGTCTTCTCCCACTCAATCACCCTTTTATCTATTGTAGCATCTTAACCTTAATACCATACTGCTCCAATTTGTACAGTAGTCTTCCATGCACAACAGTGTCAAAAGTTTTCCTGAAATCCAAGTATATATCAAAATTATTGTTTGCATCCAGTTCCTCTGTGACCACATCATAGTATCCAATCAAATTGGCCAGACAAGACCTCCCTTTAACAAACCCATGCTGTGTCTTAACTATTACTGCAGTCTTGTCTAGATGATCCTGCAATGCTTCTTTAACCAGTGATTCCATTATTTTCCCCGGAACACAAGTTAAACTAATAGGTCTGTAGTTACTTGTGTCATCTCCAGTCTGTGGGGACTTCCCCCAAGTCCAAGGATGCTCTCATAATTATGGCTAAAGGTTTGCTTACCTCCTTTGCCACCTCCTTTAATATAAGTGGATAGATCCCATCCATCCCAGGTGCCTTTCTTATGTTTAACTTCAACTATTTCTCCTTCACTCTGCTCTCAGTTATTACAAAATCATCAAGCACCCAGTTACAGTTTGATAAACTTCTGGCATTTTCCTCCCTTAATAACTCCTTGTGTGAATGTAGATTTTTTTTTTTTTCTTTTTCTGGCTGATGCTACATAAGCTCATACACTTGCTTTCTTGCATCTCATGCTTCAATTACTACTAATAATCATTCTTCAAAACCCTCTGCCTCCTGCCCTGAAGCCATCCTGCTATCCATCTAAGGATTTTTCCTATGATTGCAACCTGTTCCGGCTTATAAAGTAACTGGTCATTTGGGACAGAGTCAAATTCTTTGCTGAAATCTAAATGAACAATGTTGTAAATTACTCCCTAAATCCAGCTCATGAGTGACCCTGTCAAAATAGTTAATCAGATTTGTTAAACATAATTTTCCCTTTACAAAACCATGCTGTGTAATTCAGAATTCCATTTCTATCTAAATGATTCTGAATTCTATCCTTGATCATTGTCTCCACGAATTTCCTATTACTGAAGTTACACTGACTGGTCGATAATTTCCCACTACGTTCTTAGAACTGCCTTTATATACACCGGTGAGGCAAAAGATTATGACCAGAGAATCGTTATGCAAATCGAAGCAACTGCAGGTGAACTATGGTGTGTGTGTGTGGGTCGGGACACTATATAAAAAAAACCTGATACTGAGCTCTGTTAATCAGTGTTACTCTTGTTCTTCAGATGGGAAATGCAGCGGACTTAAGCGAGTTTGACAAAGGCCAAATTGTAATGGCCAGACACCTGGGTCAGAGCATATCTGAAATGGCACAGCCGGTGGGATGCTCACAGTCAGCCTTGCTTGGTGGTCCGAGGAGGGAAAACGCACAAACAGGCAGCGAAGTGTCAGACAACCACGGCTCACCAATGCTCAAGGTGTGCAAAGGCTCTCCCGGATGGTACGTGGCAACAGAAGGGAGACTGTGTCGCAACTTTCCAGTAACATATTACTCTGAGTAATATGTAATATGTTGTGACATATTACTCTGATGCAAGTAATATGTCACAACACATAGTACATCGAACCCTGTTGAAAATAGGGCTCCGTAGCCGCAGGCCACTCCGAGTGCCCAAGCTAACCACGGTTCACAAGCGACAGAGCCTACAATAGGGATGCAAGCATTGAAACTGGACCTTGAGTGATTGGAAGAAGGTTGTCTGGTCCGATGAATCACGTTTCCTGTTGCACCTTGTGGACGGCCGGGAACGTGTGCATCATTTACCTGGAGAAGTGATGGCACCTGGATGCACCATGGGACAAAAACAAGCCAGTGGCAGCGGTGTCATGCTTTGGGCGATATTCTGCTGGGATACAGTAGGTCCAGTCATCCATGTGCCAGGTACTCTGACATCTACCACCTACCTAAACATCATTGCTGACCAGGTACACCCTTTCATGGCAACGGTCTTTTCCTCTGGCGGTGCAGTCTTTCAGCACGATAATGTGCCGTGCCACACAGCCCAGACTGTTTGAGACTGGTCCGTGGAACATGAGAAAGACTTCCCAGTATTGCCCTGGCCTCCAAATTCCCCAAACATCAATCCCATTGAGCATCTGTGGTTTGTGTTTTGAACAGCAACTCCAATCTGCGGTGTCTCAACCATGGACCTTACAGGAGTTAAAGGATCTGCTGGTTACGTGTTGGTATCAGATACCACAAGACACATTTAGAAATCTTGTAGGGTCCATGCCTTGCCAGGTACAAGCTGTTTTGGCTGCACATGGAGGACCAACATCATATTAGGTAGGTGGTCAATGTTTTGGCTCATCGGTGTACAGTAAACCCCCGCTATTCGCGGTATCTGTATTCGCGGTTTCGCGTATTCGCGATCGCCGATTTAATATAAAATGAAACCTAAAAAAATGTGAATTTTAAAACGCCGTGAATATTTTCCGCCATAAAAAACATGGGCGTGGCTAAAATTATCTTTCCCGGTCAAAACAGCGCTCAGTGGGTGGGGAAGAGGGGTGAAAAAATCGGGAGTGTGGATGTTTCTCGCTAATCCTTGTTCAGTATGTGTTAGTCATGGAAGGTTTCGTCGTTTGATTTTAATTTATATGTTTATAAATTGAATAAATTTATCAATTTATAAATTGATATGCTTACAAAAATGATAACTCTACCGTTTTGCAGTGTAAAACAGACTTTTTCGAGTGCGTTAACGGAAGAAAGTGACTTTATTGTGGTCAAGTTCTTTCTAACCCCTACAAAAATATGGCTACGAATAAAAAGAGAAATGTGAAAATATCAAAGAAGGTGATGACACTAGCGAATAAAATTGAGTTATTAGACGAAATTTCTAATTGTGAAAGTGTCTCCTCAGTGGCAAAACATTATAAAATCAATGAGTCAACGGTACGATCAATCAAAAAATCGGAAGAAAAAATCTGCCGTAGTGTCCGTGAAACCGCGCTAATTGCTTCAAAAATTTGCTCTGTAACTCGTAATGTTAAATTTAAAAAAATGGAAAAGCTTTAAATCTGTGGATAGAAGACCGAATTCAAAATAAAATTCCGTTAAGTTCACTCATCATTCGTGAAAAGGCAAAACTTCTTTATCAACACTTTAGCGAAACTGGTGATAGCACACTGGCGGGATGTTTTTTTTTGCAAGCAAAGGCGCTGGTTTGAAATTTCTAATAAATATTACATTTAATATTAAATTGTTTCTTATTTTCATTTCGATGCCATATGCTTGCATTTCACTATGTACTGTCGTGTACAGTCATATTATGAAGGTACATATAATACATACATAGACAAAATTTTAGACTAGTTTTTCTTATATATTTCATACTTTGGAACGGAACCCCTTTATTACTATGGGAGCCATAACTCAGTATTCGCGTTTTCGGTATTCGCGACATTTCTCAGGAACGTAACCCCCGCGAATAGCGAGGGTTTACTGTATTTGCTTTGATTTATTCAGTTCTAGAGTACTTGTCGTAAACAACAAGACTTACCAGAGACTAATTACTGTAGACACACAGTTTCTTCCCTCATCTATAGATGCAATATAACAGTACATCAGTGAAATGCTAATTACAAATAGCTACCTCTTAAGGGGAATATGGCTACAATTTGTCAAGTGCATTTTATTAGTTACAAAGTAAATTTTTGTAATTTTTGCATGTGTTGTCTAGAAGATACACTTAGGACAGTAGAGACTAGACAAAAATATACATGAACAAACAATTGATTTATGGAGAAATCACGACTTCACTTCAGCAATACGATAAGCCTGACAGTTTGACTTTAATTTCGTTTTCTGAAAACATGGTAAATTCTAGGGAATCAGAAATAAATACACGGAAAAATTAGTAAATCAGTAGGACTCAAGTAATGGTCACCAAAAACAAAAATTATACAGTTGAATAAAAGTTAAAGCTTATCAAAACAGTTAAGAATGGTGGCCATTGTTAAAAAGTTATGCTTTGATAATCTTTAACATTAAATTGCATTCGTTCCTACACTCTGCAGAAGACGAAGCAGGCCTCCAAAGAAAGAAAACTAAACTTTGTGAAAACAGTGACATGGACCAATGGTTATATAAGTTGTTTCTACAGAAATGTAGTGAAGAACCAACAAATGGGACAATATTGAAAGCACAGGCACTTATTTTTTCTTTCTTTTTTTAAGAAAACTCCAAGTGCTAGAGGTATTAGAATCTATAGTACTTAGTACTCTGCATGGGTTCAAAGTTGAGAAAATGAAAGGAGACATTTGTTGATATTAGAATTGAATTTCTATGTACTGTAATTTTCAGGATACGTTTAAAGGGAGGTTGTTCCAGAAAATGGAAGTTGAAGGAATAAATGAGGAAGAAGACAAGTTGGTTCAATGAATTTGAAGTTGGACAGTAAAAGGATGCTGCCTGCTTGCAGCATGTGTTCAGACTGATTTGGAAGAGAGTGTGGAAATTACAGAAGCCAATTAAGAAGAACAATGCCCATAGAAGTATCTATAGAAAAGGAATGCAGCAGAAACAGAACAGGTATGGGACAGAGAGTGGAGAAACTTGTGAGAGATGGATCATTAATTAACTTAAGGTCCTCTTTTGAATGGAATCTAGAAGCCTGAGAGGTTTTGGGGGTACTGACCCGGATGTGGGAACAATATTCCATGGTAGTACAGATTTGTGATATGTACAGTTGTTATTTTGGTGTTTATTGGTGCATTGACAATGGAGATCATAGTGCGTTAGTTCATTTGTTATATTATATTCTCTGTATGTATATTATGTTCTCTATATCTTGATCAAATATATGGGGGTTAAATATTTTCTGTGGTTATTTGTATTATATCTTTATTTACAGAAGATGGTAGACGTTCACTGTTTGCCTGAATCTGAAAATGTCGGATTCATGTTCCTCGTCGCCTAGGATATCTTTCAGTTTGTAGTCTGATTGGTTTGTAGTCTTTATATGGAACTGGGAAAGATTGTTTCTGGAGGTTAGTGGTTGATTTTGTAATTCTGTCAGCTTCTTTGTTTCCTTTTATCCCTTTGTGTCCTGGTATCCAGCAGAAAAATATCTCCTGTTTTTCCTTTGTGAAGTCTGTTAGTAGCTGTTTAATTTGGCAGAGTACTGGATGGGTTATATTGTTTGTGGTTTCTATGGGTTGGATTACACTTAATGAATCAGAGTATATTACAGTTTTCAAATGATATGTGGTTCTGAAATGCTACAGGGATATCTGGACTGCTACTAATTCTACAGTGCAGGCACTGCATTCTTTTGGAAGTTGGCATGACAGTGCAATGTCTGGGAAAACTACTGATGCTCCTACATAGTTCTCTGATTGGGATATTGGGCTCTACGTACCGCATGTAGTTGTTGAAAGCTGGTATCTGACAAAGTATTTTTTTTCCAGATTTGTGCGGAGAGTTCATGAGCTGTGGAATGGATTATCCATGATGGTATTATATGTCCTTCTAGATTTTCAACATCACCTATGTTGAGATCATGTGTTATCAGCAGCTCTTGTAGTCTGATGCCTAGAGGCTGGTTTGCGCTTTTGTGGTTCCTATATATATATTTTCTCATTTTGAAGAGAATAGGGATATCCAAGTCGGAATGTCTCTTATGGATCATATCTTGTATGCACAGAACAGTGCCAACTGTTGTCTCCCGAGGAACAATGGTAGTTCATTAGCTACTGTATAGAGACTGTATGTAGGGGATGTGCGGAAGGCTCCTGTTGATATTTGTAGTGCATTACGGGGAATCGGATCTAACCATTTGAGGGAGCTCTTTTTTGTAGATACATAAATGGGTGCTTCGTAATCTATTTTTTAATTTACTAGTGCATTGTAAAGGTTGAGCAGGATATAATGGTCTGCTCCCCAAGATACTGATGGTAAGACTAAGGATATTGAGTTGGCTCATACATTTTATTTGTAATTGCTTTACAGATAGTGTTATATGAAGGTCAACTTGTTGTCTAAAGTGAGTCCAAGAAATTTTACACTTTGCTTAACTGGTATTCTGTGGCCTTGAATTGTTAGTTCAGGGTCAGGATGTAAATTTCTTTTTCTACAGAAATGTATGCAGACTGTTTTGTTGTGAAATTCTAAACATTTTCCTGGGCCCAATTACTGATGTTGTTAATGGTGCATTGTAGTTGCTTTTCTATTGTTCCCATATTTTGTGCTTGATACAAAATACTGAAGTCATCTACATATAGTGCATCTGACACTGTAGATTGCAGTTGTTTTGTGATGCCATTTATTTTTATGACAAATAGGTATGGTGTTCGGGACAGACCCGTGGAGAACTTGTTTACCCCAGGGTTTCACATCATATCCAGCCCAGGGTTCTGAGCTGGATATCATCATTCTTCTCTTTCATGGTGATTCCCTTCTACTTCTCTCTCTCTCTCTCTCTCTCTCTCTCTCTCTCTCTCTCTCTCTCTCTCTCTCTCTCTCAGGGTAACTTGGGAATTTTTTTTTTGGCTGGTGCAGCATAAGCCTCAGGCTTCCTTGCACCATATGGCTAATAATAATAATAATGTTTCTGACATGTAGGTTAGTGCAAATGCATCATTTTAACATAGCTACCTACCAAAGTAGTTGAATTAATTAATAAATACTTTATATGTTTCTACTTCTCTCTCTCTCTCTCAGGGTAACTTGGGAATTTTTTTTTTGGCTGGTGCAGCATAAGCCTCAGGCTTCCTTGCACCATATGGCTAATAATAATAATAATAATAATGTTTCTGACATGTAGGTTAGTGCAAATGCATCATTTTAACATAGCTACCTACCAAAGTAGTTGAATTAATTAATAAATACTTTATATGTTTCTGACATGGCATTCTGTACTCTAACCTGAAATGTTCTATTTTTCATAAAGCTATGGATGAATAAGAGCAAATGTACTCTGACACCTGTATTGTAAATGTCTTGTAGTATACAATATCTCCATGCTACATCATAGGCCTTTTCTATATCAAAAAATACAGTAACCATATATTTTGAACTTATAAATGCATCTATTATGTCTGATTCTATTCATACAAGGTGATCTAAGGTGGATCTATTATGTCTAAACCCAAGTTGCATACTGTTGAACCAGTTGGTTGCTTCTAAATACCAGACATCTTCTGTTGATTATCTTCTGCAAAACTTTGCTTAGGCAGTTAGTGAGAGTTATCGGTCAATAGTTGTTTGGGTTATTCTGATCTTTATTGAGTTTTTGGAAAGCTAATACTATTGCATGATGCCATGTTTCAGAATATTTATCTTCTAGGAAAATACGATTATATAGTTTAAGCATATCATAGTGTATGTTGTCTGGTCCAACTGCACTTGGCTTTGTTTTTTATAATGCTTCACATAATTCAAGCAATTTAATTGGTCGATTTTATTCAATCTTTTTTGGTGTAAAAATTAATTCTGTGTTACCAAACGGATAATTACAACTTGAGTATTTTGTTGGTAAGCATAGTTCTGTGTTATTAGGGCTCTCTTTTGAGTATCATCCATTTTCTTCTCACCACTATTGTCTCCATTTATGCGCCATAGCTGAAGCTTTAGGGAGGTGGCCATTCCTTTGCCTGACCACTACAGTTCTATCCTCGCTAATTTGACTGGGGCTGTTTTCCCCTTCTGTGACCTTGGGCAGGCATCACATCGGAGCTATCAGTTTCACCGTTTTGTGCCTTGGGTGTTTACTTCCTTCTTACACTTACTGTTGCCCAGTGCCAGCAATGCTTGTTTTAATAGCACACACATGTCACAAGTTTTCACAGTTTGCATAAAGATCTTCTGTACGCTCATTTTCTGCCAAAATCAGCTACCAGACTGCAAGAATCTGACCTGAAGAGTCTACTACTGCCTGTTCTCCTCGAAGACTGAAGAGGTTTCAAGATAAACTCTTCTTTTGTCTCAGTCTCATTACTTTTAGACATTAAATTTGCACTACACATATACTTTGATTTTGGTTAACATGGATGATAAACAACCCTCTGCAGCCGATAACTTCCCTCCGTTGCCATCTTCTGGTGAGATCTCAACACCTCTGACCTCAAGTACCATTGACTCAATCATCAGAACCAACTACTGCCTCTCAGTAGTTGGTTATGATGATTGAGTCAATTGATTCAAAAGGTGGTAGTGATTCTCTTTCACAATCTACTTTTGACAAAGAAACTCAGAAGGATCTCCCTTCGAGTAATAAAATTGTAACTGCAGGCGGATGTGAGAAAAATAATTTAACAAATGCTCAGGCAAGCATTCTGGGACAGAATGTTCTTACTTGATATGACAGAATTGCAAAAATGAGATGGGATCTCTCTAGTTTCCTTTCTTAGGAAGGAAACAAGATTACCAAGCAATCAGGTAACACTACAATGGATAAATGGCTCAATTTGGAGACGGTTGCAACTTATCTCCCTGTAGAGAATGAAGAGCTAAAGGCCCTAAAAAAAGTAATAAATACACGTACCAATCTTTTGAAAAGAGTTATAAATACATTTTCCGGTATAACAACAAATATGTCTTGTCTGGCCAAACAATCTGTTCGTGATAGTTCCTCTACAGACAAACCTACATTAAGACATGATGTGTCCCCTGTATCGATTATCACGGATGATTCAACTCTGCAGGAAGCCAGCTACTGATACCTCTCCTATCAGGACCTTCGCTGATGTTGCCTGTTATGCTGCAAATGTTCCTAAAGTGAAACCTGACAATGTCTTAATTCTTAGAGATTCTGAAAACAGTGACTGTAAGTCAAGTGCTGACGTTAAGACGTTGGTGGCCAAAACTCTTAAATCGGATTTAAAAAATGTTAAGATCAAGTCTCTTAGGCTAGTGAGGAACACAGAAGTCTGCTGGAAGAGGCCTCTAAAACAGATCTGGAGTGTTTGTCCTCCCCGGAGTCCTTTACATCTGCAGGTATCTATTTGGTTTGGTTTTTTTTTTTCTAGGAGCATTAGCAACTAAGGCCATATTACTCCGGGGATATGTGGTGGTCATTCCCTGACCTTTCCGCATCCTACGTATTTGGTGGTCATGGGCTCGAACCCCGGTCTAATCAAGAAGCGTGTGCTGCGCACTGCTGCTCCTGCCCACCTGCCTACAGACTGCAGGTATCAGTTCAGATGTTCCTTGCAAGGGAAACTCCATTGGGCTGATTTCTGATGTCCTAGAGGAATTGACATGTGACGAGATATATGAAAATTTATATAATAAAAATCTTGGTGATTTTGATTTTACATTTTGGGAGGTTAAGAGCGGAACTTTCATTTTTCAACTAAAGCAAAGTCAAATTTATCTGTAAACGAGGCTGTTAGTTTTTCTCCCAGGATTTACAAATGTATAATTACTTTGGAGCACATATTTCTTGCTTGGAGCTCTCATAGACACAGACCTTATGCTGTTGTGACAAAATTCGTTCACTGTTTGGGATACGGTCGCACTTCTCAGTACTGCATGCATGAGTCTTGCAATCACCGTGTGGGTGGTGGTCATGTGTTTAATGAGTGTCCTAATAAAAATGAAGAGCCATCGTGTATCAATTGTAAGAGAGGAAAACATGACTTTCACCATTCGGTGAGAGATAGCAACTGTCCTGTCTACAAAAAGGACTTGGAAACAGCATGACTGAGCATTGCCGATGAGTAATACACCCAATTCCAGTGTATATAGTGTAAATAACTCCCCTGCTGGTGATGTTAATGGTACGATGCCTAGTGTTCAGTCTATTAATCTGAAACTTATGCAGATCAACAGGCACCATTCTAGAGTTGTTTCGGATGAGATTAGATTAACAGCACAACAAAACTCAATCAACATCATCACTGTTCAAGTGCCATATTTTGCTAAAGGGCGAATGGGAGATCGTTCAAAGATCACGAGTTACTCTTTTCACATGAGTAATCCAACCTGTTCACCAGGAACTGGAGACTTGTATTGTTGTATTAAATGACAAAATTGATGTAACTGTTATTAATGGTCTCCGTCACCAAACTGCAACTTGTATCCTTGTCAGATATTCTACCATGACCTTTTATATCATCTCAATATACTGCTCTCCATCTGAAGACTTAAATAATTCATTAAATTATCTAGAATCCACATTGAATTTTCTGGGTCCTCATAATGACCTTATTTCAGCAGATGTAAACGCCAAGTCTAAGTTCTGGTTTAGTGCATGCTCTGATGCTTTACTACGTTCTCCAGCTTCTCCGGCGAATCAAACATTGATATCACTCTCTCTCAAATTCCTTCTGTAATCCAGCCATCAAGGATTGGACTGTACAGCCTAAGTGGACAACTAGTGACCACCAGGCAATTTCTTTCTCAGTCTCCATACCTTCTCATCCCTCAGTTTTGAGTATCTCTATGCCTGATTTTGTTTGCTTCTCAATTAATGATATTAATTGGGACATATTTGAATACTCTGTAAATGATGATTTCTCCAAAGTGACCAACTCTCATTTTGACGCCATTGTCTGTGACTGAAGCTGCGACACAAATTCAAAAAATTCTGATGAATCTTTAATATGAATCATTAAAGAAAAAACGTGTCAATTCCAGAACTTGTTCCTGGTGGTCATCAGAATTATATTTGCTTCGGAAACAAATCCACCACACTCGAAGCACATATTAGCATAATCGTCATTTGTCTCAGGCTGATGTTTGCTTGCACCTTTTATAATTGTTACATTGGTCTCAAGAAATGGTATGTGAAGGCGATTGCTACCAGAAAGAAGGAAACATGAACAGAATTTGTGCACAACTCTGGTAATGCAGACCGGTGGGGAATACTTTATAAAATTGTAAGAAATAAATTATTTACACAAGAAGTGTATGGATCGATTGTATACAATAGTTTGGAGACCACTAACTGGATGGATTCTGTAAACATTATTCTAGACAATCTTTTTCTACAGGACAATGTGTGCTCTGATTCTAATTTTCACACTAATATTTGTTCTGCCAATACTATGTATGTTTCTTCAATTAAGACCGAGCCTTTTAGTGCCATCAAGTTGGACACAGCGATCAACCAAGTGAAAGTTAAGAAATGCCAAGGAATGGACATGCTGGAGAGTACCTATGTGTGTCTCGCCAAGATTACGCCCAGTATACTTTTACAATTTTTCAATAAATGTTAAGATGTTGGAACTTTCTCGAATCTGTGGAAGACTGCCCTTATCAAGCTGATTAGGAAACCAAACAAGCAACCTCAGGAACAGGTCTTATCAGCTTATAGCCTTATTGGCCAACCTTGGTAAGCTACTAGAATATTAATTGCCCTGTGATTAAGCAACTTATTGGAACAGGGACTAATTGTGCCTAATCAATACGGATTCACTCCTGGAAGGTCCTGCGAGGATGCCCTTGTTGACTTCATTTCTTCTGTTGAATACTCCAGTTTCAAGTATACTCTTGCTATCTTTATTGACTTCGAGGGTGCTTTTGATTCCCTTTGGTGGGAAAGCATCCTCGAACATTTATGTCATGCCGAATGTTCCCAGCAACTTTATCTTCTAATTAAGGGCTTTTTTTTTTAACAGATTTATCACTGTCAGATCGAAGTACAGACAAATTTTGCATCAGGTCTTTCAAAGGTGTCCTCAAAGCTCCATTTTGGGATCACTTTTCTGAAACTTTGTTTTGCAAGGTTGGACTACCCGAACCTTTGACAACGTGAAGATCATTGCATATGTGGATGATTTGATAGTCCTTGTTAGTGGCAATTCAAGATCTTTACAATTGAAATATCTGCTGAGAAAGTTTTATCTGATCTTCAACAATGGGCAGTTGAAAATAAGTTAAAAATTATTCCTATCAAGACAAAAATTATGGTCCTTGGCTCTAAATTGGACATTCGTTGACCACCAAGAGTTAAAAATAAGCAATACACAGATACCTCTAGTAATGGAAATTAAAGTTTTGGGAATAACTATAGTGACAGCAGGTTAAATTTTCTCCCTCATTTATCCACTCTGAAAACTGAGACCAGAAATTTCACTGGCGCTGTTGTCAGAGTTTCTAGAACTGAGTTCGGTATTTCTATATCTTTAGAAATTTACTATAACTCTGTGTTTCTCCATATGGTTACCAATGCTGCTGGCACTTGGTTCCATAGGATGCAGACTGTACAATTTCAATCAAAATTGATGTCAATCCAGCATACAATGTTGCTTTGCATTTTGAAGATGTGTTGAATGGTTTCAACACCTGCTTTGCAGGTTTTAGATGGGACGTTATCACTCTATCTCATTTTCAGAGGCTTATGTTATCGTCTGAAATGTCAGATTTCTACTCAGATCCTTTGAATTTCTATTAACACCCAAGTCGATGTTAAAGCTGAATGACAAAGAATTTGGCAACAGTTGATCAATTTATGGCAGAGTAGGTGAGATAGCACAAACTGGGCAGTGCAACACGTAAGTTTTTTCCTGAAGTTGACACTCTTATGGATAAAAAATCTACATTCTGGTTTAGTCTTGACTTGTTTACCTCCTATTTGTTATTAGGACATGGATCATTAAATCAGAAACTGTTTAAATTTCGCTTGTCTCTTATGAACTATGTCACTGCAGCAGTGTGGAAGATTGGCAGCAAGTTGTTGTTTGTTTGTTTGTTATTTAGGAGCATTAGCAACTAAGGCCATATTGCTCTGGAGATATGCGGTGGTCATTCCCTGACCTTTCCACATCCTCCATATTTGGTAGTCATGGGCTCGAACCACGGTCTAATCAAGAAGCGTGTGCTATGCACTGCTGCTCATGCCCACCTGGCTATGGAGGCACCTGGCAGCACTTGTACTCTTGTCCCTCATCAAATGAATTTCAAGTAACTCTACAGAATGCAATTCCCAACTTTTCATCAGAATTGGAACCTAATTTTGTATCAAATGCCACCAGTTACTGCACCCTTCAGGATTTTGCTAAGGCACCTTCAATAAAAGGCTTGCAATTCTTTCTGCACTGACTGCACCTGCAAATGTTTCAAATTCAGCTCAAGACTCTTCACCTTCACTACAATGACGTCCATTTTCTCAACAAGGTCTACAATTTTGGACTTGTGCTGTGTTTTTTTTTCCAACTCTACTACAAGCGTCCTACAACTACAACTCAATTTAACAATGAAAATTCCGGTGCTCCTGAAATTGCTCAGCTGGCTGTTAAATGATTGTGACTTTGTCAATGACTGACTGTGACTTTGCTGCTGATGATTGCAGGACTTACTGGATGTCAGATTCAACCTAAGCTGTTTATAAGGTTTGTGCCTGCTTCATGTGAAAATGCTTGTGTAAAGTTTTGTTGGTTAAATGGTACTGGTCTAGGGTTTTTTTTTCAATTTTTTTTTGGTTGGGAATTATCATCCTTAATTTTATTTTTTGTGTAGTTGTTCATATGCCTTTTTTTTTTCCTTTTTTCTTTTTTTTTTACAATTTTTGGGTAGAGTCTTTGGCTTGAACTTTGTTGAGCTCTTGGCATCCCTCTCTTCTGCTGCTGCTGGCTGGTAGCCCCTGGTCTATCTTCCCGTGGTGGTGGTGGTGCAATTTCTGACCTGCTGATTCCAGGCCAACATACATGACGTTGAAGCAGTTGCGAGACCGTGCAGCCCGAAAGCAAGTTTCAAAATTAAAGCAAAAAACATTGAGGACTATTTCAAGTAAACTTCTCAAAAAAAATTATTTGTTTTGTGTTTAATTTTGTTTAATGTAATGTTCTACCTTAAAACTTTATTGCTTTGTACAGTATTTTGTTTACTTACCATATTCTTTTACTTTTTATAATTTTTACTTTAAAATATTATTTTATTAATTTAATATAAAAACCAGTTTAGTTAAAATTTTGTTATTTAGTAACTTTAAATAAAAACTGGTATGTTAAAGATAGCTTCCAGTAAATCTGAACTTTCACTAATCCGGACCGAGTGTGGTTCCATCAACTCCGGATTAACAGGGTTCTAGTGTAGTTGAAAACGAGTTGAAGTTGCGGGTATTGTTTGTTCAGCTGCTTCATCGACCGATTTTTCTTGGATGATCTGTGGATTAAATATTGTCACTTCTCTAAATTTTTCCCAGTTTCTTTTTCTTATTTCCCAGCATAGTGGTTTGCAGGGGTGACAGGGAGGGTTTCTGGTCAGTGTGGTGATTACTGGGTAATGATCACTGTTGTATGGGTTTTATTGTTTATTACTTGCCAGTTTAATTTTGGTAGAAGTGAAGGGGGTGCATATAGTTAGGGCTACTGTCAAGGCTGTACAACTAGGAAAGTGGAAAATAATTATGTTCATCATTATTTAGTAGAGAAAGGTTATGGCGATCTATTATTCATCCTTGACAGTTGATGTCATTATTTCTCCATAGCTGTCCGTTCAGGTCTCCCATTATACAGAAAGGTGTTAGGGGTAGGGAGATTAGTTGGCCTATTTCTTCAAATGGTATATCTGGTGCTGGTGGAAGGTACACTGAACAGATGGTTACCCTAAATCTTAGTGTTATTCTTATAGCTATCGCTTCTAGAATGTCGTTTAAAGGGATGTGTTCGGTTGGGATTCGGTTATGGATCAATATGGCTACTCCTTCATGTGTTGGTCCTTCTCTTATTCTGTCGTTCCTGTAAATTGTATAATTTTTTATTGAAAGGGTGTCTTGTTGCCTGGGGTATGTCTCTTGAAGACAAAAGCATATTGGTGTACGGTGCATTATTATATACAGAACATCATCATAACTGGCACGTAGTCTTTTACAATTCCGCTGGATGAAATGATCCATTATTTGGTTTTTCTAAGGCTTTCGGATTGCCTCCGAAGTGTAGTATTCTTATGTTTTTCCTTTTCTTTTTTCAGATAGAAAGGCCAATCCATGTTAATTTCTTTTTCTGTGAAGATTTCTAGTACCGATGTGTTTATTTTTCCTATGTCCATCTGTTCAGTTGTTTTGATGTTTGTAGGTTTACGTTCTTTAGTGTGTCGCTGATATCACTGTATTCTGTTTTTGTGGTTTCAATCCAGTAAATGATTCATTTACTGGCAGTCCTCTCTATAAACAGTGACCATTTCTTCATGCATTTTTTTGAGTGCTTTCCCTTGCAGAAAGAGGAATGGAATCAGTGATTTGTATTACACTTTATCCAATGTGACACTTTACTTATTTCAGAGCCACAAAGAGAAGAAGGGAAAAAAAATTGTTAGGTCGAAACTAAAATTTGTGGTTGCTATAGAAATTTCAAGGCATTAAATAAAAAAAAAATTCATCTTTCTGTCACTACTTCTGGGTGAATACAAATCTTTTTCTGAATCCCACAGTTTGGTTTCCACTTGTAACAAAGTCCTTACTCAGAGAATCAATAAAGGATCTTTTTTCTTTTTCTTTAACCTGTGAGTTTCCAGTTTCATATCAGTAGCAAAATATAAGATGCAAAAGTTATTATCCTATCTTGAATACTGCTTACAGGTTCCAAACTTTTCTTTTTTTAGAAACACAATATCTGATATAAGAAGCAGTAATCTTTGATTTCAAAATGGTCCATTTCATTCATAGTGATCTGCATACAAATTCTTGTACTTCAAAACATGCTCGCGCAAGTGCATGCACACACTTCAGTAATCCTATATGAACAATTATTAATTATTGTTTACTAATAAACATAAGCTTTGGAATTTGTAATATGCTACCTTTTAATGGTTTAAAATCCCACTTTTTATTTGAAAAACTCCATTTTAATTCTCCTCATGCTCGGTGACCACACAGTCGACACATTGTAACTCTTTACAAACATTTAAATTTTATTATCTTATTTGTAACATTCAATTTAAATATATTCATATTCTAAAGTTCCTAAATAAGGAAAAAATGTCTCTTAAAGTTTTTAAAAGTTGCTTTAAAGTTCCATTTTGACAATTCTGACATTTTACATCTCAACATGTGTGCAGTCCAATGAAACAACCATCAGCTCACCACCCCATAAATTAGTAGAAAACCAATACTGGAAATATGCTTCTGCCATACCACGTAAATTATTATTCAGTGGTATGTGCGAGTTTGTTTTTTGTACTGATATTCCTCAATGGCAGCAAGAGCGTTTATGTTACAAAACCCATAGACAAAGTATATAATTGTGTATTGTTTGTTACTAATGTAAATAGCATGTTTTTAGTTCCTTATTACCATATCAATGCTACACAACACACTGAAAAAATCTACTATCTACTATGCTACTGTTACATGTACATACACTTGAATGCATGTATGCGCAATTACATTGGCACACATCAGCCAACACATGTGAGGACTTAATTCACCTCATTCCAAGTAGAGGATATGTAAAATCACGTACAACTATGAAGTGTCATTTCTGATTAAACATGTTTTTTGTAATTAAATTATCTTAATTAAAATTACACTAAATTAATTACAACATTCACTCCACATTTCAAAAGTAAAAGTTTGTACTTCAAGAACATATAATAAACTACTTATTTCCACATAACATTTCTAAATTCACTTTGGGATTCACTTATCAAGTCTAAAAAACAGAGAAAAAAAAATTACAATTTTAAACAGTACATGTAAAAATAAATTTAAATTTAATATAACAATTAAATTAATATTAATAAATTCAATTCGATATTCAAGTACTATAATATTTAATTTTTAAACAATTTCAAGAATAAGCATTTTTCAAAATTCCTTTTCAATGAAAATCATATTAAATTAAAGAAAACAAACAAACAAACAAACAAACGAAGCACATCAAAAACTAGTACCTATCAGAGCAAAAAATGATGACTCTCTTCAGATACAGATGAAAAGAAACCAAACATTCTGAGTTAGTAAAGTTGGCAAATTATTTTCTTCAAAACAATATTGGCCTCTAAATGCTTGTGACACACAACTGTTTTGTCCTGCTATCAGAAGACACGTTTCAAGTTTCCCAATATTACTCTGCTTATCACTACCCCATTCCTGGAAAGTATCTCCTGCTGAATTGATATTTTTATCATATGCCATCAATCTTTAATAAAAATCCTTTTGCTGGAAGAAAAACACTTTGTCGGGGGCAGATTTTTCACATGGTATTATAAAACTAATGTGGATTTTAAGGTATCGTATAACTATTATTTCCATGTACACTATCTATTGTATTTTCCTTCTTCTGCATTCCTCCTCTTACAGTTTTGGGAATTTGAAATGCTTTAAACCAGCATGGAAGATTGCTTCCAACTTCTTATTTCTGCCTTCAACTTTGTAATTCTATTTGTAGTCAGCCACTTTCTTCTTTATTTAATTCTAGTACTGCACTTATCTCACTTGAATCTAACAGCATTAATCCTCATCAACCAGTGCTTGAATTTTAACTGTTCTGACATTTTCACTGTTTTTAAGAAAATGTCAGAATAAGAAAGAATCAATTTGAGTGCAACAGAAAAGTTCAGTCATACACACAGATAAGATGAGATAAACTTAAGCAGCCTCTCACAAAAGGAAAAGGAAAGTGGCTACTAGTTGGGAGTACCTCAGTAACTGTTATCAAAAGTGTTAAAATGTCATAAATACTCAATAATAACAGGACTAGTCGAAATAGGAAAAGAATGTATGAAGGAAATTGTCAAACTGCCAATAGAACACATTACTGGTTTGGCCCAAACAACCAGCTCAGTGAATGTTACTATCAACGTTAGCATCCTTTTACAAAAAACCAATCATTTTGGTGAAAAATTAAAAGAAGTGTTTAAGGTGACTGGCAGATGGCTAACAAATTTAGCTTTGCGTGATAAGTAAAGGTAAAGATGTTTTGAAGGAGTTAGAAACTTATGATTGGAGAATATATGAGGCAAAGAATGATCAATAAATAGTCATCAATGAATGGATGACTGTTTAGGAACAACCTCAGATATCACAAAAAATATCTATTCTAGATACACTGCACATTGTGGAGGCACTTGTTAATGGGCAAATATTACAGTATATCAGGTTTAATGTGTTATGATGACATTCAACACTGTCAAGATTAAAATTTGGTGGCGATTCCTGAAGACACACAATAAGAGTTTAGGTGCACATAGAACACGACCTACAAGTTACTGCAGCTTTAACTGACGAAGATATTGCTTTATCTATCACTGACAACTACCATAAGGAAGAAGGCAACAAGTGATTTGAACAAATCCCTTTACAAATTGGCCCACAATTATTGGGTACACTTGTAAAGCTATTCTTCTTCTTCTTCTTTGGTCCTTAGCTGGCAGCTGGGGGAGGCGGTTGGCCACGCAACCAGTATGCTGCTGTAGGTGCCGCAGGGTTTCGGACTTGCTCTGTGATGTTCTTCCATACCTTACGATCCATGGCTTCAGTCCTGGCCTGGTTAAGGTCGAGACGTCGGCTCTTCAAGTCATCTTCCACTTGCTTGGCCCAAGTGGAAGATGACTGTTGTTTGTTATTTGGTTTTTAGGAACATTAGCAACTAAGGCCATATTGCTCTGGGGATGTGTGGTGGTCATTCCCTGACCTTTCCACATCCTCTGTATTTGGTGGTCACGGGCTCGAACCCCGGTCTAATCAAGAAGCTAAAGATTGTTGTATGGCCTGAAAAACACTCTTATTGACTGTGGGAAGGCAAACTGAAGCAATATAAAATAAGTAACCATTTTAAATTATAACTGCTTTACAAAGTTAGGCGTGTAACAGTATTGTTATAATATCAATTGAACTGCTTTATAACAATTTTGCTTGCTTTATAACTATTTTTCTATATAGAATGTATTAAAGTGCATTATTTCTAAACATCATCATTTGGTGTCACTTAATGTAATTACACCAGTGGGGAAGGAGGTTGCTTAACTTTGAGAGGTTCATAATGAATTGTTAAATACATTATAAAATAGAAGGATGTCCTGAATTCAGTGTACAGCATTGTTAGTGTTGTTGCACAATTATACAAATATGCCTGTTGGATTTTTTCGCTTTAACTTCAGAGTCTAATAGCCATTCATATATGTTGCTACTTTTGAAAGGTAATGCTCATCTGAGTGTAAAATGAATATCACATTCTCCTTGCTTCAGAGGAAAAAAGCATCAATAGTTACATGCCATATATCAGTTTCATTTTGTTCTGTGATTTGTGGTGTAAAAATAAGGGGCAGGGGGGGAGAGAGAGAGAGAGAGAGAGAGAGAGAAAATAATACATACCCATAATCTTTAGGAATAATCTGACTGGCTGGTGACAAACTAGAAAAGCCAGATTCACATGAAATTACAGATTCAGATTGGTCTGTAACTCCTGAGAAGAGTTTCTGACTGTTACTACCGGGTGACAACAGTTCTGGAAACATGGGCAAATTAAGCTCTTCTCCCACTTCAATAAGAATATGCTTTAAATTATGGCTGTAGCTATGGAAGGAAAATTAAAAATTTCATTAGAATGTAGTCTAAGACATGCAATTTTTTTTTTTTACTAAAGGTTATATTCATTACAATCAATTATAACCATACTTCATATTTATTTTAACCAAGAAAGATAATTTCACACATTAAAATGCTTTCACCAGCATCCTCAAAATAATGTTTCATGTTCTAGTATTTGCGCACATTTAGTGAATGAAAAATCCTGTCCCTATATGAAATCCATACTCCAATTTGGTATTTATGATAACTATCAATACATACATTGTTGTTTATTCAAGGTAACTATGCAGTTGTTTGCAGGTATTGTATATATGTGTGCATTAATAAATGGCACAAATCCAAATATCTATCTATCTATATATATATATATATATATATAAAAAAAAACCTTATACTTTCCATATTACGGGCAACAGAACTACACATTGTAATTACGGTTTACATCTTTTTTTACACTTCTTTATATCGGTAGCTTTACCTCATTAGCCAATATTTCTTGCTTCATATCGGTATATTCGCTTTATTAGCTTATATTTCTCCTTCTTGAAACTAATTTTTCACGCTTATTTATATTGGCACCATTGCCTTATTAACCTATTTTTCTTTCTTCATATCAGGAACCTTGCTTTATAAGCTTATATTTTCTTAGTGAAACTTATTTTTGAATTAATACCATACTCAGGAATCTTATTTCCTCGTCCTTCTCTGATTTTATTTTCACCTTGTTTATTGAGTTTTTCGATTTATTATTATGCTCACTTTATTTATTGATTTATTATTTGCACTATGTATATTGAACTCTTATATGGATAGAGAAAATTTACCAAACATGCTACACGGGCGGAGTAGAATAAGCTTGACCCCGGGAGCCTATGCTCTGTATGACTCTTCGTTACACTCTACTATTCTTAAACACACACATATTACACACACATCTCACAGAGAAAACTAGCATCAAATGCTCCCAGCCTAGCTAGCACCGGGATAACAGACGGTATTATAAATTTTTTATGGAAGAGATTCCATCTCTTCCATAAAAAACCTCAAATTCGACAAATGTAGCAATAGGCGATGCCTTGCCTGCCCATACATGCACCCCTATTATCATATTACCAACAACAGCAATGAACCCATTTTCTGCACATATAGCAACATGGTATACTTCATCACTTGCCGTACTTGCAATGTAAAATATGTTTGCCAAACCAGCAACAAACTGCATCTAAAACTTAACCTGCATAGATCAGACATTAAACAACTACAATAATGGAAAAAACTATGGCAAACATTTCCATTTGCAGAATACTGGTTCTTCAGTATTGTTCGAAACATGTTGTGGATGCATGTAAGGCAGAGCTTGTTAAATTTTAGATTGGAGTGGGGATGATAGGAATTGGAGGTGGTGATCTCACTATGATTCAGGCTAGAAGCAGTGGATGCTAGTTTGCTCTGTGTGGTGTGTGTTAAATGTGGATGTTGCAAGTTTGGAGAATGTGTCAAGGAGCTGAACAGAGCATAGGCCCCCAGGATCAGATTTATCCTATTCTGCCCATATAGTATGTCATTACTAAGTTGGCAGTTCATAAAAAGCATAAAAATGGTGAAGTGACATAAAGTCATAATAAAGTCAGAAATATTTCAAAAACAATACCAACATCAAGCTGACAGCCAAAATAATAATACTAGCATCATTTTTAAATATAACACTTATCTGGACAATTTCAACATTAATGATTGCATTAATAAATCTACTGACCTCCTTCCAGATGGCTGCCAAAACTTGAACGTTATTTCCAGATTCAGATACGCTAAACCTTTTTGGCTCAGGGTTTGTAATTACAATCGCCTAGCAACTAACTTGGATAAATTTAATCTTGAACCCGTTTCCAATGGATGTGTTTGCCATCAGGCCAATTTCCAACTGTTTATTGATACACACTTTGACCATATCATAACAGGCAATTTAGATATTATACCTAACAAGGAACTCAGAAGCATCATTTCTTATGGCTTCAAATATAATCCATACTTTAAAATCAGCTTTAAACCTTTCAAAAAACAGTTATACCATGATTTGCTTAGCTTCTGTTTTAAGCTCTCTTACCATCATAACATCCCCATTGAAGCCTTCCAACTATTGATTAATTCAGTACTAACTATGATGCTGTTGTTGTTATTTGGTTTTTAGGAGCATTAGCAACTAAGGCCATATTGCTCCGGGATATGCGGTGGTCATTTCCTGACCTTTCCGCATCCTCCGTATTTGGTGGTGACGGGCTCGAACCCTGGTCTAATCAAGAAACATGTGCTACGCACTGCTGCTCCTTCCCACCTGGCTACGGAGGCGCCAACTATGATGCTACAACATAAGTCATCAATGCCATGTGTACAACCATTTGCAGGATTAAAATTCCATTCTTCCACATTAAAACAACAATTGGAGGACCTGCATAAACATTTCATCATCACCCCAGTTGATTAAGCCTCCTGCAATTATGCCATAATCTGTAAAGCCTTTTATTTAACCCCAGGGGCTCACATCTGGTGAGTATGGGCTTGGCACACCTAGGGTCCTGAGCAGGATATCATCATTCTTCTCTTTCTTGGTGATTCTCTTCTACTTCTCTCTCTCTCTCTCTCTCTCTCTCTCTCTCTCTCTCTCTCTCTCTCTCTCTCTCTCTCTCTCTCAGGGTAACTCGGAAATTTTTTTTAGCTGGTGCAGCATAAGCCTCAGGCTTCCTTGCACTATATAGCTAGTAATAATAATAATAATTTCCAAACATTTATTAAAAACAGAACTAAATTCCAGTGCCACCTACAAGTCCATCACTAACAACAGCAGTATCATTACAAAGAAGTTAATTGCTTTCAGCAAGGAACTTAAAATCAGCTTTACTAAAAACTACAATTTTCCTTATTTATTTCATACCCAAGTTCCACAAATACCCCATAAGCTTTAGGTTTATTACTTTCTGCGAATACAGTTACACCCATAAACCTGGTAAAATTTAGAAAGGTTACTTAAACCTATCATGGACATCCTTCCTGATAGTAGAATAATTAATAACAATATACCAGTTATTAATGCTCTGAATACTGATAACATCTCTCATGTGCAAACTTTTGATTTCAATTGTCTATTCACCAGCATAGACCTAGCCAACTTAAAATTGGTCTTGAATGAAATTTACAATAACTACAAATATATTATTGGTTGTAATTCAGTTTATTGGAACAATCTCATTAATCTCTGCATATCCAATAACTACATTTTTGATGGCAAATCTGTATACATGCAAACCCTACCTAATACACGGAAAATAAACATTTGTCTATATTTCATTATGGTTGGCGGGTATGTATTTCTATTATAACTAGTAGTGCCCTGGATCGACAACCCAGTTTAATAATTTAATTCTTTTTCTTGCTTGCTTAGTCATTTAGTAATGCGATTAAATCCTATTATTTTTATCAATATTATATACATATATATTTGTGTGCACGTATATGTATGAACACTGGGTTTTCTGAAAAGAAAATTCAAAGTTTTATGTGTGAAACAATTCAACTTCATTCTTATTTTTTTACAGATATATATAATAATAACTTTATCATCAATTTGCTATACATAAAACGAATAAGTTGAAATATGTATAGGATTATATATACTAATCATATCGAAAATAAGTAATATTCTATAACGTAATTCGTTGCGATTCTGTCAGTATATTTTTTAAGAAAATAAACACACACGTAACCTTCTGAACGTTTCACGGACCCTGTGGAACTAGTCTATTTATCCCCAGGAGTCCGCAGACCCCAGTTTGGGAAACGCTGAGCTAGTCAGTGAAATTGGCTAGAAATTATGCAGGATGGCATGATCCTTCCCTAGCTTCAGAAATGCTTGTGCAATTGAGTGATGCCAGGAGTGCGGTGGATAAGTATTTTCTAAAATATTCGGTTTTTGAAATTCAACAGGGAGCTTTAGCAGACTCCATCCGGATCAGCAGCAGTACTGGACATTTTATTGAAAGCCTCTAAAAGTTCTGTTAAACTGAATGGCTGACTGTACGAGTGTGATACCATAGTAGAGAAGTTTATTTTGTGTTGTTTTGCAGATGTCTTAATATTTTGGAAGGTTTCGCTGTATGTGGACATTGCTGAAATACTGGAAAATAATTCAGCTAATGCATTTGCTATTTCTGTTGGTGTGGACAAACTCTGAACTTTCCATTTTAGGATTGAGGCTGGGAACTACACATATTTATTTACCACTGGGTACTTGGATTTTCTTCCAGATGAGTAGTCTGTTGTCTCTTTTAATGGAGGTTTATTGGCACAAGGGCAACTAAGGCCAAATTGTGCCTGTCACAGTAGTTCTGCAAACAATTTTTTTTTTTTTTCTCAGTCATATCTCAGCTAAGTTCATATAAATGAATTTCCTTTAAAAAATTAAATAGGTCGGACAGATTTGCATCGTCACTGAGAATTTGGTTCACCTCTAATGAATTATTTTGGGTTTGAGCTGATTTAAAATTTGTTAATCGAGCAGCATGGTTGTATGGACAGTCAATAAGGATATGTTTCACCGTTAGTAGGACGGAACAATGGTGACAGTTAGGAGGTTCATTGCCTGTCAGCAAGTGAAAGCAAGTGATATGCGTATGCCCGATGCGTGTCCTTGCAAGGACAACCTCTTCTTGTCTGTTTATTCATGAGCTAGATTTCCAGTACAGTGGCATTTTCTTTATTTGGAAGAGATTATTATGGGTTTGCTGCTGTCAGACTGATGCCCATTGGTCAATACATCCCTGCTTTATAGTAAGTTTGCAATCCATATATGGAATCAAGGCAAGTGAAGATATAGGGTTGACTGGATTTTTAGCTGCTTCATCTGCCTTCTCATTTCCTTGGATTCCAGCATGCCCAGGAATCCAGCAAAACCTTACTGCTGTGTTGTATCCTGTGAGATTTATCAAGTGTGCTCTGGTCTCTTTCAAAATAGGAAGAGTTGGGACATTAACGTTGTAAAGCAGTTACTGCACTCAAGGGATCGATAATTATTATTATCTCTTGATTAGACATGTTGTTGACATGTTCAATAGCCATTTTGATTGCATGAAGTTCTGCGGTGTAAATACTGCAACTAGAGAGAAGAGCTTCAGAGATAACGCAAGTAGGAAGAACCGCTGCAGCACCTACACATGTATTAGATTTTGATCCATCGGTATATATTTGCAGACAGTGTGTGTTTGCTGATGCATAGCTGCATGTAGCTGCTGTATGTTTTTGATTGTCCAGCACCTGCTTTCCCCACTTCTGAAAAAGTAATCACATACAGGCTCGAACGTTGACCAAGGTGGCTCCATTTTTTTGGTGTCTGGTTGGATATTATCTAGTGGTACACTCCAATGTATCGTTACATCCTTCAATTTGATTCCAGCAGGTTTATTTTCATTTGGTTTATTCCTGTATTAATTTACGAAAGACGGGTTAAAGAGGTAAGGCCAGATAGGATGTGCGGGAAGATGCCTAAGTTTGGCTGCATACGTAAGCAGCAGCATCTGTCTCCGAAAGGATAATGGAGGTTCATGTGCATTGATATATAGACTATGGACTGGCGATGTTCAATAGGCACCTAGAGACATTCTAATTGTGTTGAGGAGTATTGAAGGACTGCAATGCTAATTATCTAGATCAGTCATATACAGGTGCACCATAGTCTAGTCTCGATTGAATTATGGTTTTATACAGATGAAGGGAGTATCGGTCAGCATCCCATGACGTCGCAGAGAGCACTCTGAGGATATTCATTTTCTTCAGGCAAACAGTCCGTACATTCTGTATGTGATTTATGAAGTTTAATTTTTTATCTAATATTAAACCTAGAAATATGACACTGTCATTGACTGGTATAACATGATTACTCAAATGCAAGTCAGGATCAGGGTGCATTTCTCGGTTCTTGCAGAAGTGTATAGCAACAGTTTTCTGTGGTGACAGTTTGTAACCATTTTGTAACATCCATGAATGTGTTTTGTTTATTGACAGTTGGAGCTTCCTTTCAATGGAGTACATATTTTGTGAGTGACTGGAAGTTTCTACTAAATTAGGGATGGTGGTTGTTAGAGTGTGGTACTGAGAACTGACCCTTGTGGGACTCCTTCCTGTATGGTGATTTTGGAGAGTGCGGTTCGATAATGGACCTGGAAGGTTTGATATTTGAGAAAGCTCTGAATTAATGACATGGTAAATGTCCTCGTAGTCTTAGGGCATGTAGGTAACGAAGGATGCCATGACACCACGTGGCTTCAAAGGCTCACCATGACCAAATGTTCATTTTTTATGAATGCATTTCGCACATTTGCCTCAGCCTTTATCATAAAGTCTAGGGTAGATCTGTTTTTACGAAATCCAAATTGATCATTGTTCATAGTAGTTTGAGTTTTCAAATACCAGGTGAGGCGAGTGTTTTCCAGGGTCTTACCTAAGCAGCTAGTAAGTGAGATTGGTCTATAATTATGCAAGTCTGATTGGTCTTTTCCTGGCTTTGGAATGGGTAGAACTACAGAATGTCACCAGGAAAAGGGAAAGTAATTTGCGACAAATATTTGGTTGAAAAGTTTTAGGAGAGAGTAAAGAGTTCTCTCATTTAGAGAACTGTTTACTCTGGACCAGGTGCAGTATTGGCTGATTTTTTTAAAGATTCTTCTAATTCATACATGGTTAGTGGTTCATTATAAGAGGGGGCTGACTTTGTTCTGAAATTTATGTTATATTTTTCAGCTGTTGATTTGGCTTTTAGGAAAGTTGGATCACATGAGGTTGATACAGAATGGTAAGCAAAAGATTCCGTGGGGGATGTTTGCAATGTCCTCGGGAAGGGTTATCTCCTGTCCTTTATAGACGATGATTGGGGAAGGAACTGATGAAAACTTTCTAGTAATGCATCTTATTTTCTGCCAGATTAATCCTGCACTTGTGTCTTTAGTGACCAATGAGGCAAAACGAATCCAAGGTTCTTTTTTAGCTTTTCGCTGGATGTAACGAGCATAGACTAACAAACAATGTTTCTTGTAGATAATAAGATTGGGAGTGGTTGGATTCTTTCAAAACTGATTCCATGCCTTGTTCTTTTCTTGCTTAGCAGTGTTACATGCTGAACCCCACCAATAGTTTTTGTGTTTGGATGCTTTAATTGAAGTTTGAGGAATGGCAATAACAGCAGCTGTCAACATCTGTAATGTGTTTAACACTGTCATCTATGAGGTGATGCTGGATAATGTCATCTAGTGCAGTGGTTACCAACCTTTTTTGACTCACGAACCCCTTTCAATGTAATATTTTTAAAACAAACCACTAAGTCTATATTCTCTGAAATTGTATAATATTTCTGAATTTTTATTATAAAACATTTCCAGTACTACGTTTTTATAAGAGATATTGCATAATAATAAAAATTATTATTAAGTATTATTTACAATTTGTAAAGCAATTATTAATAAATCCAAAGTAGATTTCGAACAGGCTAAGAGTAGAAAACTTGCTTTTAGTCCAAATGCTAGCTGAGCATTCTGGTCTCTTACCAAAGCTATTGGCAGCAATTTTTGCCCATCTCTGTTCCCACCTCTGTCAAACCAGATGGTTCTGCAGCCAAAGATAGAGCCGACCTGCTAGTATCCTATTTTTCTTCCAACTTCTGTATTGATGATCTGAGTAAATCACCTCAAACCATTCCTAGTAGAGTCAGTCCTCGTATAACAAGTGTTTACACTACATGAATTCGATCATATACGATTTATAAATAGGGGAACGATATCGTATATAACACACGAACCGAATTTGCTTATGAATGATTCATCTTTGTGGTTACAAGAAATGGCAGTCGAATGCGGAATAACCCCAACTGAACATAACACGATAGGAATGAAGAGAAGATTCTGAAAATGTATTTATGTTTTTTATATCAGTGAAGGGGAAACACATTTCACCATAATAGTGTAAAAACGCACACAATTCCAGCTATCGGTATAATCGCAAATGCAATTAGATCGAGTTTACTACCAGTTTATAACAGATTCCCCTAGCAGAAACGCAGCTGGAAATTATTTTATGGTAGTAAGTGTGCTTTAGTAAAATGTGAGCTAGTGAGGTGTTCATACTGTGTCTCTGCCTTCGGTGTTGTTTATTCAGTTGCTACGCGCGCGCACAGCTTTGTTTATGTGTATCAAGCATGTCTCCTCATTTTGTAATTGTGCTTTATTTCCTAAAAATGGGTTAAATACTTAAAAGATGTGAAAAGGAAGCATCCTGGTGAAGACACTACAGATTCAGAGAGAAAAAGAAAAGCAATATCGATAAACAGAGGCGGACTGGATCAAAAATTCTTACCCAGGAAAATATGTAATGGCCTCATACTAGCTTTTATGGCCAAAATCACACCGGCCTTCGGCCCACTGGGGTTTCCCCGGTAAGGCTTATATGGGCCAGTCCGCTTCTGCTGATTGAGAAAAAATATGAAATTGTGAAACGCTTTGAGTGAAATGAAAGACGATGTGATATTGCACGTGCTACAGGCCTAAATGAGGCAACGCCGAGAATTACAAAGAATGTTTTGCCGATGCAGAGAAAATAAAAACAACTCAAAGTGTAATTAAAATCCATTAGATTAAGACACAAAGGCTGTCATCTGTTTGGATAGAAAATCAAACAAAAAACAAGTTTGCTTACGAAAAAAGCAAAAAGCAGTAGCAATACTTTATTACGTAATAGTCGTAAAAAAATACCTAAGTATTTTATTATGATTATTTATTGTGTTTGGTAACATTTTCATTACAAATGTGTGTTCAATCTTGGGTGGTCAGCACATAACCCCATTTTTCCCATAGGGCCTGTTGTTTATATTGCACGAGGGTTTCTAGGAACACAACTATCGTGCTATACGAGGACATCCTTACTGACATCCTTTTTCTTCCATCAAAAGGAAGTCAGAAGGATTTTGATGAATCTGATGCTAAAAAAAAAAAACTCTAGGTCCTGATGGTATTTCTCCACTTGTTCTCTAAATCTGCACTCCTGAGCTTATTCCTGTTTTGTGTCGTCTTTTTTCACTTTCTTATTCCAAAGGTGTTTTTTCTTCTGCTTGGAAATTTGCTCATATCCAGCCAGTTCCTAAAAAGGGTGACAAATCCCTTCCATCCAATTATCATCCCATTGCAATTACTTCTACTCTTTCCAAAGTAATGGAGAAATCAATTAACTGCCAACTCTTAAAACTATCTGGAAATCTTTCATCTGATGAACAATCACCAGTATGGATTCCATCAGTGTCGTTCCATTGGTGATATTCTTGGTTATGTTACCCATCTATAGACAAATTCAATGGAAAAGTTTGGTGAAACTCAAGCAGTTTCTCTTTACATCTCAAAGGCTTTTGATTGTGTTTGGCACATAAAGGTCTTCTAAATAAGCTTTCATCCTATGATTTGCAAGTTGTTTTTTGTAATTGGTTATCCAGTTTTCTCTCTAACCGCTCACTGCAGGTGATGGTAGATGGCTCTCTGTCTTCTAACTTATTCACTAATGCTGAAGTTCTCCGAGGTTCAGCTCTTTCCCCCACTCCTTTCCTCTTGTATATTAATGACCTTCTTCCATTGACCGGAAATCCTATCCGTAGTTTTGCCGATGATAGCACATTGTATTCCACCTTCCAGTTTGAGAAACCTTGCCCTGCACAAACAGCTTCAACTTCTCGAGAATCCACTGTCAAATCCTTAAATGCTGATCTCCAGATAATTCTCCAGTGGGGAAAAGATAACTTAATTTCAATTCCTCTAAAACTCAGTCCTGTCTTATATCTCGCAAAAAAGGATTCTTCTGCTCCTATGCTTAACTTCAATGACGCTCTGATTTCTAGGCAAGATCTTGGGGATTACCCTGACTAATAATCTCTCTCGGCATGAGCACATTACAAATATTGCTTCCTGTGCAGCTAATAAACTGGGTTTTCTCTTTCACTCTGGGCGTTACTTTTCTTTCAAACAGTTGTTGACTCTGTACAAATTGCTCCGGGATATGCGGTGGTCATTCCCTGACCGTTCCACATCCTCTGTATTTGATGGTCACGGGCTCGAACCCCGGTCTAATCAAGAAGTGTGTGCTACACACTGCTGCTCCTTCCCACCTGGCTATGGAAGCGCCAAGGAGGCAGGAAACATCTAAAGAAATGTGCATCGCATAGGAACCCATAAGCGGAAACGTCGTCGTAAGTCGGTAGACAACACTGTTCATCAGTTCGCGCGAGAAAAAATTTCTAGTTTATTTATTCAAGCAGTAGTCACCGCACGAAGAGCATGCATTGATATACGAACTGTGAGCTGGCAGACATGCACCTAGTGTACGGATTAGCAAAGGGCAATGGACGAGCCGCTCAACAAATTTATGGAGAACGTGCCCGAGAAAGACATGTACCGGACCATCGCTTTTTTGCACATGTGCATCAAAATTTGTGCGATTATGGGTCATTTAGAGGTAACAGGAGTAGTGTGGGAAAATCGCGTTCGATGCGAACTCCTGCCATGTAAGAAATAGTGTTGAATGCCGTCCAGAATAATCCTACTACCAGCACACATGCCGTTGCCTCTGCCTTAGGAGTGTCTTGTTGCAGTGTACAGCGTGTCTGGCACGACAATTCCTTACACCCCTTTCATCTCCAAAGGGTTCAGTTACTGCTCCCCCAAGATCATTCTGCATGTATGGCTTTTGCACAGTGGTTTCTCCAAGAAAGTGTTCAAGATTTGAATTTTCCAGCGTATGTTTTGTTCACGGATGAGGCTTATTTCACCAGGGAAGACTTATTCGATCATCACAATGCTCATGTGTGGGCTCACGACAACCCACACGGTGTGTGCTCCCATGCGGCACAACATCGCTTCGCAATAAATGTATGGGCAGGTATATGGTCGGTGACTGCTTAGTTGGCCCATACCTGTTACCATCCCGCATGAACTCCGCTAAATATCGGATCTTTCTTTGTTGAACAAGTTCTACCAGGGTTACTTGACGATGTTCCAGCAAATGTGAGACGCAACATTTGGTTTTAATGTGACGGGGCACCTGCTCATTATGGAAGGTGTGTTTGTGACCATTTGAACAGGCGTTTTGGGTGTCGATGGATTGGCCGTGGTGGACCCGTTGCCTGGCCCCCAACACACCTCATTTATCGAGCCTTAATTTCTTTCTGTGGGGGGACCTCAAATCTATCATGTATGAATCGCCTGTGGAGACGGAAATGGATATCGTGGCGAGACTCATCTGTGCTGCTGCTACTATCAAAGAAACTCCAGGTGTGTTCGAGCGTGTTTGCCAATCCATGCTGCGTCGGTGTCACGCATGCATCGCGTCTCATGGTAGAACCTTTGAGCACCTGTTGTAACATCATGAAATGCATCCATCTCGTACTCCACTGTTAATATTATGTCAAATAAATGTTTGCCACTAATTACTGTCTTGTGTCATTTCTGCTTCTTGTGCCTCTGCTACTACTTTCCCGTGACATTTCCAGTTATGGGTTCCTATGTGATTCACATTCCTTTAGATGTTACCTACCTCTCCTAAACGTTTGTACCAATATTTTTGAGGCACCCTGTATATGGATACAAGAGTGAGCATTGTGCCAAGAGCAGGGCTTGTTGTTATGTTTGTTATTTGGTTTTAAGGAGCATTAGCAATTAAGGCCATATTGCTCCGGGGATATGCAGTGGTCACAGGCTTGAACTCCGGTCTAATCAAGAAGCATGTGCTATGCACTGCTGCTCCTGCCCACCTGGCTACAGAAGCGCCCAAGAGCAAGGCATACTGCAACTACTTCTAAAGTGGTTTGTAGAAAAATAGGTCTGGAAGCAATTTTATTGTCAATCAATATAGCTACACCACCATGGGTAGTGATCCTGTCTTGCCTGAACAGGGTATAGTTTTTAACTGAAAGTGTCACTTGCAGAGAGAGATTTGTTTCTTGTAGACAGATGCCTACTGGATGATACTGATTAATCAAATTGGGAATATCGTCTATGTTGCTAGAGGCCTCTACAATTCCATTGAATCAACTGATCCACTATTTAGATTTTGAAGTAGAAGGTGTTTCTGACTGTTTTTTAGAGCCAATCTGTTTATAGAATTCCAATTTTATTTTATCTTTTCTCGAGAAAGTGGGTTGTGCAGTATCCATGTCTTCCTCAGCATGTATTTCTAAGACAGTTTCATCATTGTTAGTGGTGTCATTGGTTTCCATATCTGCGTTTAGTCTTTTGCAGTTTAAGATTTCTGAGACTCTCAGTATCTGAACGTGATAGACTAATAGTTGGTGGTACAGTGACTGGGGTATTATCTGCTTGGTCTTTTACATGTTCTTTAGGGGACTCCTGTGGACTCGCTAGAACAGGCCGAGTCCAGTCGGAAATGGATATATCTGGTGGTATGGACACTTCAGTTTGTGTTCCATCCAAATTGTATTTTATGTTGCTGCTGCGTATGTGAGTATCGGTACAATGAGTAAAACTTGGTTCCTTGCTTCTTGGTAAGTCACTTTGTTTTCTATTTCGTACTTTTCTATTTTCTTTCCTGTTTTCCAGGTTTCATCGACTTTTGAGTAAGCCGGGTGGTTACCCTTACAGTTTGGACATACTGATGTTTGTGCTTGGCAGTCTGTCTGTGTGTGTGTGTTCTTTGGATCCACACTTTGGGCACACTGAAACTCCTCTACACACTGTTTGAGCATGGCCAAATTTTTGGCACTTGAAGCACCTGAGAGGATTGGGGATATAAGGTTGGATATGGCAGTTCAGATATCCAGCCTTAACTGTAGCTGGAAGGATTGGAGTTGAAAGGGTCAGTATAACACTGCGTGTTGGAACCAGTTCAGTCTTTCTTGATTTTAATTCGCTTTGCCTGTACAACTTTTTTGTCTTGTAGCTCTTGGACTACTTCCTCTTCAGTAATATTTATTAAGTCCCATTCAGACAGCACTCTTTTGGATGTATTTAGGGTGGCATGTGGAGTTACTGTGACAGGAACGTTTGCAAATTTTGAGATTCTTTGCAGGGCTTCAGAGTGCCTACTATCCATAGTTTCTATAAGTGGGCCTCCAGAGCAGTCTTTTCACCATTTTAAGTGGTCCAGCAGCATTCTCGAGACATTTCCGGATAAGAAATGGAGAAAGTTTACCTACCAGTTGACTTGTTTGGGAACATATTATAAGAAACAGTGATGATTCCTTTTTGGATCATTCCATTCCTTGTTTCTTGGGATGGGAAGTGTCAAAGTCAGTTTGGTCTGCACTCAAACAAGATGAGGCATGATGCTCAACAAATGGATAATGGTCTTCGTAATTCATGTTTTCTCCTTTTAGCCCTTGGCAGAGAACCTTTTCTGCCAAGGTTACTGGCACCACCACGGGGAGGCAGGAGCAGTGCCGCTAGAGCGACCAAGCAGTGTAAGAATTAGTTTGTTAGTTTTGAGGAAAGAAACAAAAAAAGAAAGGTGGTTTTCCTTTCTGTAACTTTCTTACAGTTTGTAAGAATAAGTGAACAATAAATTACTTTAAATGAAGGAAAACTTTCCAAACTAACACCAACTGTTGCAGTGGGAAAATGCTCTATAAATAGCTCAAAGAATTGATCGATCACAATAAGGCTTGGCACCAGGGGTCCCGTTATCCGTGTCAATGGTGGAAGTAAAACTTATCCAGGTGTCTTTCTTTGCTTCTTATTTGGGAGAACTTTGCCTTGAGTCTTTTAAAGTTAATAAGATTGGCAGTTGTAGGCAATGTGTGAAACAAATTCCAAGGTCTCTCTTTTTTTTTTTTTTGTCTGTTTAGCATGTGTGCATTCCTGATTCTACCAGTAACTGCTGTGTTTGCATTTCCCAAGCAAAGATTTAGGTATTGCAGAATTTGTAGCTTGTAATATCTGGTTGGTTATATGATCAGCGACAATATATATATGGGCTGGGACTGCACTATATCACAATCAAACTGAGTTAGGGAGGCATATTCATTGCCAGCTTGACCTACAGAATTTCCAAGTGGATCGTTGCAATGGGGACAAGTTTACTTGCATTTGAATCTTGCAATGAATCAGTAGATGATCACTATTTGGTGAGTTACTGAGAACTTTCCACTCCATATTGGCTATATAGATGGAGAACAGATTGAAAGGTCTATTGCAGGTACGGATCTGGTTGAAAAATGTATGTAAGTGGGTTCGGCAGTGTTTAACAGGGTAAGGTTATGAGCACCAAGCAGGGATTCTATTATTTTACCCCTTTTGTCAATTGTTGGAGATCCACATAGCAGATAGTGTTATAGCACTGAAGTCCCCAAGTAAGCAAACAGAGATAGTAGCTGATCTATTAGATTTTCTAAGTCATCTGAGGAGTTGTTGCTGTTGTTGTAATAAAATTTAATGACACAAAGGCTGCTAGGGCCAAATTGTCTTCGTAATGGTTAATATGAAATACTGATTTGATTGTAATAACTATTATATTTTATGATATACTCCTATAAGTTTTAGGAAAGTAAATAATTCTTTCTTATTAGGATCATCTCCAAGAATCTTCCTTAATATAAGTGCTGGCTGGGCATTACCAAATGATTTAAAGGTGTTTAAGTGGATATTTTGAAAGTGGGTATAGTCCACTAACAAATGCTCAACAGTCAATTGTACATGATATGATGTGCATTGGGGAGCACTATCATTCATTAATAGATACAGGCGAGTGAGGAGAGTATGCCCAATCCTTAGCCTTACTAAAATTATTTCTCCTTGCCTGCTTTTCCGGAACCTGGAGAGGAACAGCTTTGGGTCTGGTTTTATTCAGTAAAGTTTCTTTCCTGAATAACTTCTCCAGATTAGCAACCGGCTGTTATAACATGCTTTATGGATAACATGTTTATAATTGGTATATGGAACTTGAAAAGTCTGTGAAATAGTAGTATCTGTTTGTTTTGGCCACACAATCTGCTCTTTCATTTCCTGCTATTCCAGAATGTCCTGGGATCCAGCAAAATGTCAGTCTCATTCGACCCATCACAAGCAAGTAATTTGCAATGTATCTGTTTTATTACAGGATAAGAGGAGTTGGCATTACTACTTATAGCGGAGAGAGCACTGAGTGAGTCAGTGTATATTAAAGCAGGCATAATTAGAAGTTCAGTAAACTGATCCAAAGATAAGTTTATAGAGTAAAGTTCAGCAGTAAAGATATTATTTCAATTATAACTGGTAGATTTTAATTTCCCAGATATTGACTGGAATTTGTGGGTTGGTCACTCATACACTAGCAAGGCTTTTGTGGATTTATTGGATGATTGTTTTCTACATCAGCATGTTCGGGAGGCAACTAGAGGGAGTAATACTCTTGATTTGATTATCAGTAGTGATTATTCATGCATTAAGAATCTGCAGATAGAGGAACCACTAGGTGACAGTGATCACAGTGTGCTGAAGTAGGATTTACTCAAAGAGATAACTACCATCAGGGGTAAAGGGAAGGGTTTTTGCTTTCGTAAAGGCAACTACGATGGTCTGAGACAGTATTGAAATTCTATACAGTGGGACCAACTGAGGATGTTACCAACAGCAAATTCAAAATGGGAAGCATTCAGGGAACTTGTCTTGGAAGCTACTAGGCTTTACATACCAACTAAGAAATATTGTTCAAGGTTTAGGCCTAAATGGATGTCAGATGAACTAATAAGACATATGACAGAGAAGAAAAATGCTTGGGATACATATAAATTAACACGTAACACAGAAGCCTATGATAGATATAAGTTGATCTGTAACCAAGTTACAAAGCAGGTTAGGCAGGTGAAGGCAGATTACGAAAAATTTTTGGCAAAGGATGCAAAGAAAAACAGTAAAGAGTTCTTTTCTTATGTAAACTCTAGAAGGAAGGGGATGAATCAGATTGGTCCACTTGATATCGATGGTTCAACTGTTGATGATCCTGCTCAGGTAGCTAACAAACTAAATGAATATTTTGCATCGACATTCACACATGAGGAGTTATTCAGGAAGGGGAATGCCATGCCATAGAAGAAGTAAACACTGGCAGTGAGCTAGATGACCTTGTAATAATTGAGAGTAAAGTGGAGGAGAAATTGTTGAAGATAAATACAAGAAAGGCACCTGGGGTGGATGGGATCTATCCAGTTATATTAAAGGAGGCAGCAAAGTAAGTAAGCAATCCATTAGCCATAATTATGAGAGCTTCCCTGGACTCAGGGGAGGTACCCATAGACTGGAGATGTGCAAATGTGACCCCAATTCACAAAGGAGGATCAAAGGCTGACACAAGTAATTATAGACCTGTGAGTTTAAGTTCTGTTCCAGGAAAATTAATGGAAGCACTGGTTAAAGCACTGCAGGATCATCTAGACAAGACTTCAGTTATAGCTCGGAAACAGCATGGTTTTGTTAGGGGAAAGTCTTGCCTGACCAATTTGATTGGATACTATGATGCAGTCACAAAAGAACTGGATGCAGGAAATAACTTTGAGATTATATACTTGGATCCTAGAAAGGCTTTTGATACTGTTGCACATGGAAGACTGCTGCACAAATTGGAGCATTGTGGTATTGGAGGAAAATTGCTGCTATGGATAAAGGGGTGGTTTAGGGGGATAAGACAGAGAGTAGTAATCAATGGACACTGCTCATTGTGCACTAATTTTATTAGTGGAGTACCTAAGGGTTCAGTGTTGGGTCCATTATTATTTTCTGTATTTATAAATAATATTGATGATGGTATATCAGGCTTAATGTCCAAGTTTGCAGATGATACAAAGGTTGGTAGGGTTGTTAATGACACTAAAGACAGTACACTGCTGCAATAGGATCTAGAAAAGTTGAGCAGATGGGCTGAGAGGTGGCAAATGAAGTTTAACATTGACAAATGTAAAGTACTACATATGGGAAGCAGTAATTCCAGTGTAACATATCAACTCTGTGGTACCACACTGACAGTGGTAGAGAATGAAGTGGTAGAGAAAAGGAACTGGGGGTAAATGTGCAGGCAGATATGAAGTTTTCTGCGCAGTGCAGACGGGCTGCAAGAGTAGCTCATGGTGTACTGTCAATGATATATAGGAATTTTTCTAGCAGGGATAAGGAGGTGATTATTCCCTCGTATAAGGCAATGGTCAGGCCACACCTAGAGTACTGTATACAGGTCTGGAGGCCTCATTTCAAGAAGGATGTAGAGCTGCTGGAACGAGTACAGAGAAGGGCAACAAGATTAGTGAATGGAACAAAGGGTTGCTCTTACGAAGAAAGGCTTAAGTTTTGCAAATTACAGTGTATGGAGACTAGGCACCGGCGAGGTGATCTGACAGAGGTGTATAAAGCCTTGAATGGTTTGAGCATGCTCAATGCTGATGGGATTCTGTCTCTTGCTCAGAATAATCACCTGAGAGGGCATAAATTCAAATTGAGGAAAGACAGATGTAGGATAGATGTCCGGAAATTTGTCTTTAGCCAGCAGGTGGTTGGTTGGTGGAACAGACTTCCATCCCTTGTTGTGGAAGTTGATAGACTAAATACGTTTAAGGCTCAGCTGGACAGGTATTTCGAAAGAACAGAGGGGTGAAGTGGAACTGGGGTTTTTTTTTTTTTTTGGCTTATGCTACATAAGCTTGCTTTCTTGCATCAAATGCCTCTACTAATGCTAATACTAATGCTAACCCTGCCAACCTTGGTATCATCTGAAAACTTGGACATAAAGGATATACCTTCATCAATATCATTGATAAATATACAAAACAACAGTGGGCCCAACACAGAACCCCAGGGACTCCACCAATAACATTAGTCCATGAAGAGCAGTGTCCACTGATTACCACTCTCGGTCTTCTCCCATTCAACCACCCTTTTATCCATTGTAGTAACTTGCACTTAATACCAAGCTTCTCCAATTTGTGCAGTAGTCTTCCATATGCAACAGTATCAAAAGCTTTCCTAAAATCCAAGTATATGATATCAAAATTATTTTTTGCATCCAGTTCCTTTGTAACCACATCATAGCATCCAAAAGTTCTGCAAATTACGGTGTCTGGTGACTAGGCACCTGCGAGGTGATCTGATTTAGGCGTATAAGGCCTTGAATGGTTTGAGCAAGCTCAATGCTGATGGGATTCCTCCTCTTTCTCAGATTCTGCATCTGAGGGAACATAAATTCAAATTGAGGAAAGACAGTTGTAGATTAAATGTGTGGAAATTTGCCTTTAGCTAGTGGATAGTTGATCACTGGAACAAACTTCCATCTGTTGTTGCAGAAGTTGATAGCTTAAGTAAATTCAAGGCTGAACTAGACAAACCTTTAGAGTAAATGGAAGGGCTTTTTTTTTTTATTTTGGTTGGTGCTATATAAGCTTGCTTCCTTGCATCATATGCTTCTACTAATGCTAATAACGTTCTCACAATATGCAATACTTCTAGGTAGTATCAATAGTCTTTTTAATATCAAGACTTTCATTTTTGATGTAAGAACTACGGATGTGAGCCTCTGCTTTCATCAGAGAACGAAAGTGTATCTACTTTGTCAGAATCCAAATTGATTGTTGTTCATCAGTGTTTTACTTTTAAGAACCCAGAAAGAAAGTAAAATTCTAGAAAGAAAGATAAACAAACAGTAAGCCGTTTATGTTTCATACTTTCTAGAGTCTTACTTAGGCAACTGGTAAGGGAGACCAGTCAGTAATTTTGTGTTAATGACTGATCCTTTCCTGGTCTGGGAAAAACTAAAATGGAGTGGTGCAGGAAGAGGAATGTTCTTTAACCAGATCTTCAGGAATGATTTGGTTAAAGAATGTTAACACTAAATTCAATGCTGCACTGTTTACATGTTTCAACATTATATAAAAGATTCCATCAGGTCCAGCAGTGCTGTGGGGCGATTTACTTAATTCTGCTTGGAGTTCAAATAGATTAAATGGTTAATCGTAGGCAAAAGATTGGGTGGTTTGGAAGTTTATCTTGTATCTTTCTGCTAAGACTGATTTGTAGAAAAAAAGTGAAATAGGCTGAGGTGGCAGATGTTTGCGAGAAAGTCTCTGCAAAGACGTTACCTATTTCTTGAAGAGAAAGTATTTCATGTCCATTCTTGGTTGAGATTGGAGAGGAAATCAGCAGATATTAACCATTTAGCTGTAGAATTTTTTTCCAGATTAATTGCCTGTTAGTGTTCTTTGTAATAGTGGAGGTGAACTGTATCCATGAGTCTTTTTTTGGCTTTTCTTATAATATACTTAATGATGCCAATATATGACTACTAAAGTAGTTGGCTACGAACAGAAATGATGCAACTGCACTAACTTGTACGCTAGTTTTCTTCTAATTTGTTGTGCTTCTGCTTTAAGCCTTTTATATAGAATTGTTGTTGTTGTTGTTATTGTTATTTTGGTTTTTAGGAGCATTAGCAACTAAGGCCATATTGCTCCGGGATATGCGGTGGTCATTCCCTGACCTTTCCGCATCCTCCATATTTGGTGGTGACGGGCTCGAACCCCGATCTAATCAAGAAGCGTGTGCTACGCACTGCTGCTCCTTCCCACCTGGCTACGGAAGCACCTTTTATATAGAATTAGGTTGTTGGTAGTTGAAAACTTATGGAACAGGTTCCAAGCTTTAATATATTTTTTTTTCCCCCTTTTGGGTTTGGTACAAGCTCATTACACCAGTGTTTAAGTGCAGAAAACTGTGGCATTGGTTACGGGCCTGCTGCCAGTATTTGCTCGGTAATGTCATCTATGGCAGTGCTACTCAAAATGTAGTCTGCAGACTGGTGCTGGGCCACTAACTGTTTGTTACCGGTCCGCAACGATTTGTATTTTGCAAAAGTACTGGCAAGTGACAGATTGGAAATAAAAGGAACTGGTCCTTCACTACAGATCGTTTGAGAAGCACTGATCTATGGAATGTAGTCTGATCAATTGGCTATCAAAAAAAAATGTAGGCTGAATACTTTTCCCAATCTGCTTTGGAAAATTTCCATTTTACCCAATGATCAGGGCACAGGGTTCGTAGTGCTTGAATGCAACATATAATCAGGAAAGGATCACTATTTTGTGGCTCATTTAAAACTGTGCACTCCATAGTGGGAAACAGATAAGTGAACTGTTGACATACATCCTGTACGATGTTGTTGCTGTTTGTTAGTTGTTGATGCATCGGCTTCTGTGGCCATAACGCACCTCTCATTGCTTTGCTTTTTCTAGTCTGGTCTTGCAATTTTAGTTCAAAGTAATGTCTTTGAATTCAATTGAATTCAAAGACATTGACACAATTTGAACACAATCAAAGACATTGACACAATTTGAATACAATTGAATTCCATCTCCTCATAAAGTAAACTTTATGAGGAGATGGAATTCAATTGTATTCACTGATTTGCAGTGGCCTTTTCCTTTTTTTTTTTTAATCTGATTATATAAGCCCATTAATTTTAGGTAGTGGAAGACTTCTTGTATATTATTTTCTTCACTTAAGATGTTTTTCAAAGCACGAGCACCTGGAATTTTAGTTACAGACTTAAAAGCTATTTTTCTTTCATTTATAAAGGCTGGACAATCTATTAGTAAATGTTGAACTGTTTGTTGTACGTGGTACTGATTACACTGAGGCAGTTCTTTGGTCCTGTAGGAAGCTCAGTATAAGTATTATCATCAGTATTTAGTAAAGATGGGTTTAGCTGGTCTATAGCTTCTCTACCACCAAGTGTCCTCTACTGTCCATGTGTGCAAAACCCCCACAGGGGATGATGTGCATTAAAGTAATTAAGGAGCCAGAAGGATGGTGGTATTTGTTTAAGAAGATCTTCTAGTTCTTGCAAAGTGTAGATATCGTTAGGTGAAAGGTACAATGACACTAGAGTTAGCATTTGTCCAACTGCTACACATACTGTAACAGCTTCTAAGGAGTATGAAGTGGAATATTTATAGAAGATATTTTAGTCAACTAAAACTGCAATGCCTCTAATTTCAAAAATTCTTTTCTGCAAGTTGTAAAATTTTTAATTGTTGTTGTTACTTGTGGAGGTGGATTAGCCTGTTACAAGCAAAAACCTATAGAGTTATATTGGGAGATTAAATAATATGTCATTGGTATTGCTGCGTAAACCTCTGCAATTCCTTTGCACAGGGTGCCACACTATTTGGTTTTGAAGAAAGGTGAGTTAGTCTGTTTCTTGTGAGCAATTTGCTTTTGACAGTCATATTTGATTTTATCTTTTCTAGAAAAAAAAAAAAAAAAAAAAAAAAGGATATGGAATCTGTACTTTCTTCTATATCATCGGTTTGAATAGGTGAACATTCACTCTCCATGTCATCTGCATGAAGATCAAGTACTGTGTCATCTTCTGTGTTACACCTTCAGGATCCATGCTATCTGAATTTGATTGCGACAATTCTGTGGTGTGTTGCCTTTGTGATTTCTTTGGTATTTTATCACGGTGTAATTTTAAAGAAGAAACTGTGATTGGGGTATTATTTAGTTCATCAACTAAACCAGGTTTCGAAGCGCTTTGATTTGTCAAGAGTACAGATCATGCCCATTCTGCAATGAATGTGCTAGACAGGATCGATGCCTATGTTTGAGTTTCAACAGCTTGGCAGTTTTTGGTAGCATAAGCATAGGTGTGTTTTGGCATCTAGTTTACTTCACTTGCTTTCTTGCTTCTTGACACGTGACTTTATTTTCAATCTTATACTTTCTGAATATTTTTTTCCCATTTTCCAAAGGTCACATGATTTCGAATATGCTGGATGGCCACACTTGCAATTAGTATATTCTGCAGTCTTTGCAGAGTCTCCAGAATATCTTAAGGATTTGGAATGTGTGGAGAGACTCAGTAGTACAGGTAGCCATGCCTTAACTGATGTTGGCAAATTTGGTGTATTAAAGAACACAAATTAGGCTTCGTGTTGGAACAAGCTTATCGTCCTTCAGGATCATTATGCATCTCGCTTGTGTTACTTTATATGCCTTCAGTTCCACGACTATTTCTTCTTCAGTAACATTCACAATAAATTCTATTCACTTATCACTCCTTTTGGGGAATTCAGTGAGTTACGTGATTTAACTTTAAATGGTAGTCCACTTCTAGAGGACATTTATAATAACAGTTCAGAATGTCTCACTTGCACAGTTTCAACCAACAATCTCCTGACTGCAGTTGTTTCAGTGATTTTTTTTTTTTGTGAACCTGACACGTTTTCAAGACATCTCTGGATGATGAATGGTGAAAGCTTGCTTACCAGCTGTGTTGGCAAGGAATGAATTATCAGAAAGGCTGGCAATTCTGATTTGTTCAAATCTGTTTTCATTTTTTTTTGTAGAGAGAGGTCATGCTCTATTTTTTGAGTTTCAGTATATTGGGAGCCTGTTGACTCTAGTGTTGGATAAGTATTACAATCCATGGTTGCTCCTTTTAGTGCTGGAAGTGGGACTAGCTTCTCCCAAGTAACTGACCATGCCACATAGAGGCAGGAGCAGTGCCAACCAGTAGTGACCGAGCAATCAGAAGAGGAGAGCAGTAGGTTGCTAGCGGAGGGGGAGGGGGTTGCAGTGATGTTGGTAAGCAGGAGAAGCAGTAATGCTTCAAGTGGTGGGGGAGGGCAGTAATGTTGTTTGGTTGGTTGGTTTAAATGGAAGTTTATTGGCACAAGGGCAACTAAGGTCAAATTGCACCTGTCACAGTAATTCTGCAAATGATATATATATATTTTTTTTTTTTTTTCCAGTCATATGTCAGATAAGTTCATATAAATGAATTTGTTTTAAAAAATTAAATAAATCGGATAAATTTGCGTCGTCACTGAGAATATGGTTCATATCTAATGTTTTGGGTTAAAACCGATTTAAAATTTGTTTGTCGAGCAGCATGATTGTAGGAACACTCGAGGAGAATGTGTTTCACTAGTAGGGCGGAACAATGATGATAGTGAGGAGATTCATCACCTGTCAACAAATGGAGGTGGGTCAGATGGGAATGGCCAATGCATGTCCTTGCAAGGACAACCTTTTCTCGTCTGTTTAATCGCGAACTAGATTTCCAGTACTGTGGCTTTTGCTTTATTTGGAAAAGTTTGTTATGGGTCTGTTGCTGCCATACTGATGTCCACTGGTCAATATATAACTGTTTTATGATGAGTTTACAGTCCATATAAGGAATCGAGGCAAGTGAAGACACTGGGTTGTCTGGATTTTTTGCTCCTTGATCTGCTTTTTCATTTCCCTGGATTCCAGCAGAATCTTACGTCTGTGTTATGCTCTGTGAGATTTATTAACTCTGCTCTGTTCACCAAACTCTCACCCTATTCTTTCAGGATAGGGTGAGAGTTTGGACATTTATGTTGTAAAGATGTAACTGCACTCAAGGAATTGGTATAGATTATTATCTCTTCATTAGACCTCTTGTTGACGTGTTCGATAGCCATTTTTATTGCATGAAGTTCAGCGGCGTAAATACTGCAACTTGGGAAAAGTTTTTCAGAGATTGCACAAGTGGGAAGAACTACTGCAGCGCCTACATCTGTATCAGATTTGGATCCATCAGTATATATTTGCAGACAGTGTTTGTTTGCTGATGCATGAGCTAAATGTAGCTGCTGTATATTTTCATTGTTCAGCGCCTGTTTTCCCCATTTTCGAAAAAAGTCATCACATAAAGTTTTAAAAGTGGACCATGGAGGCTCTATTTCTCCGGTATCTTGGTGGATATTGTCGAGTGGGACACTCCAATACTGAGCAACATACTTCAATCTGATTCCAGCAGGTTTATTTTCATTTGGTTTATTCCTGTAGAAATTTATGAAAGACGGGTTAAAGAGGTAAGGACAGATAGTATGTGAGGGCATACTCCAAAGTTTTGCAGCGTACGTAAGCAACAGAATCTGTCTCCTAAAGGATAATGGAGGTTCATGTGTGTCAATATATAGACTATGCACTGGAGATGTTCGGAAGGCACCTAGAGCTATTCTAAGTGCATTATGTTGAATGGTATTTAGGGACTGTAATGCTGACTTTTTAGCTGAGTCATATATGGGTACACCATAGTCTAGTCTGAAGAAGGGAGTATCGGTCAGCTCCCCATGATATTGCAGAAAAGAACTCTAAGGATATTCATTTTTTTTTTCAAACAAATAGTTCGTACATGCTGTATGTGTTTCAGGAAGTTTAATTTCTTTTCCAATATTAAACCTAGGAATTTAATATTGTCATTGACTGGAATAGTATGATTTCCCAGGCGCAATTCAGGATCAGGGTGCAGTTTTTATTTCTTGCAGAAGTGTATAGCAAACATTTTCTGAGGAGATAGTCGGTAGCCATTTTGTAACATCCATGATTGCATTTTGTTTATTGACAGTTGGAGTTTCCTTTCAATGGAGAACATATTTTGCGAGTGACTGGATATGGTGAGATCATCAGCATAGAGATAAGTTTCTACTGAGTTCGGGATGGTTGTTGTTAGAGTGTGTATTCTAACTGCGAAGAGTGTGTCACTGAGGACTGACCCTTGTGGGACTCCTTCCTCCTGTATGCAGATTTTCGAGATTGCACTTTGAAAACGAACCTGAAAGGTTCGATATTCGAGAAAGCTCTGAATTAATGATGGTAAATGTCCCCTGAGTCCTAGGGGACTCAGGGGACATTTACCATCATTAATTCTTCGTGACTTACATGCCCTAGCATGTAAGTCACGAAGGATGCCATGACGCCACATGGTTTCAAAAGCTTTCTCTATATCTAAGCTGACCACGACCAAATGTTCGTTCTTTATGAATGCATTTCGCACATTTGAATCAGCCTTTATCATAAGATCTAGGGTACCTGTTTTTATGAAATCCAAACTGATCGTTGTTCACAGTAGTTTGAGTTTCAAGATACCAGGTGAGGCGACTGTGTACCATTTTTTCCAGTCTTACCCAGACAGCTAGTAAGTGAGATTGGTCTATAATTATGGGGGTCTGATTGGTTTTTTCCTGGTTTTGGAATGGGTAGAACAACAGAATGTCTCCAGGAAATGGAAAAATAATTTGCAACAAATATTCGGTTGAAAAGTTTTAGGAGAGAGTAACGAGTTCCCTCATTTAGATTCTTTAACATTAGGTAGTATATGCCATCTGGACCAGGTGCACTATTGGCTGAATTTTTTAAGGCTTCTTCTAATTCATACATGGTTAGTGGTTTATTATAAGAGAGGGCTGACTTCGTTCCGAAATTTATTTTATATTTTTCAGTTATTATTTTGGCTTTTAGGAAAGTTGGATCGTATGCGGTTGAGGCAGAATGGTGAGCAAAAGATTCCACGAGGATGTTTGCAATATCCTCTGGAAGGGTTATCTCCTGTCCTTTATAGACGATGATTGGGGAAGGAATTGATGGAAACTTACCAGTAAGGCATCTTATTTTCTGCCAGATTAATCCTGCACTTGTGTCTTTAGTGACAGATGAAGCAAAACGAATCCAAGATTCCTTTTTAGCTTTTCGCCGGGTGTAACAAGCATGGGCTTTTAGTTTCTTGTATATAATGAGATTAGCAGTGGTTGGATTCTTTCGAAACTGATTCCACGCCTTGTTCTTCTCTCTCTTAGCAGTGCTACATGCTGAATTCCACCAATAGTTTTTGTGTTTGGATCCTTTATTAGAAGTTTGAGGAATGGTAGTAGCAGCAGCTGTCAATATTTGTCCTGTGATGTGTTTAACGGCGTTATCTATGGAGTGATGTTGGATAATATCATTCTCTAGTGTAATACGGGATGCGTATTTATTCCAGTCAGCTTTTGAGAATTTCCATTTAGATCGACTGCTTACTGGTAAGTTTCTCCTTGTGCAGAGCTTACAGATTATAGGAAAATGATCACTATTTAATGGGTTCTCTTAGCCTCTCCAATCGAATTCTGGAAATAATGTGGGTGAGCATACCGACAGGTCTACAGCATAGGTTGAGCCTGTTGGAAAATGGACACAGGTGTGGGAGCCTGTGTTAAGCAGAGTGAGATTATTCTTTACAAGAAAAGCCTCTATCATGCATCCCTGGTTGTCTGTCTGCAAAGATCCCCATAACTGGTGATGTGCATTAAAATCGCCCAACAGGCAGAAAGGAGAGGGTAGTTGTAGCATAAGGTCATTTAGTTCAGTTATCGAGCAGTTCTGATTTGGTGAGATATATATTGATACAAGTGTAATCGTTGTACCAAGAACAAGGCATACTGCAACAACTTCTAAAGTGGTTTGTAGGGGAATACGCTGTTGTTGTTGTTGTTGTGGGGGTTTTCTGGCGCATAAGCTGCTTTGGCTATAATGCGCCTATTCCTTTATTGTAATAATATATGAGAATTTCTTGTTATGTCAGAAGAGGCAAAAATCAGAAATGACTAAAAACTCCAATTTTCTTCAGAAAGTTAAAAATTCAGGGATATTTGCATTGTCACCAATGACATTCTCTAGATTTATTGGTTTGCGAAGGTTAACCAAAGATAGCAGGGTTGTATTTCTGTCTTGATTATAGTGTGGGCATTCAATGAGAATGTGTTTCACAGTCAAATTTAGAAAACAATGTGGACACTGTGGTGGATCATCTCCTGTGAGTAAATGAAGGCGAGTCAAATGCGTATGGCCTATTCTTGATCTTGAAAGGAGTACCTCTTCTCGTCTTGACGAACGGACACTGGAACGCCAAATTCTAGGATCCTGTTTAAATTGAAAAAGTTTGTTATTTGTTTGAGAGTGCTGTCCATTCTGTTAGGCATGCATCTTGAATGATTTGTGGGTAGTCTGATGCTGGAACAGGGATATTGGTTAAATCTAAGGTAGATGGATTTTTTGCCGCTTTATCGGCCAGTTCATTACCAGAAATTCCAGAATGTGCTGGAATCCAGCAGAAGGTGATCATTTGGTGGTGCTCTTCAATCTGCAGTAATAATCTTCTAATTTCATTTAGAAAAGGGTGAACTTTATCTGTGGAGTTAGATAATGCCATAATTGAGCTGAGGGAATCTTTTTTTTTTTTTTTGATTTGGTAGTTGTTGGCGCATCGGCTTCTGTGGCCATATTGCACCTCCCAAGGTTTTTGCAGTACTTTGATCCAAGCCCGAGGCGGGAATCGAACCCGCGACCTTTGGGTTGCCGGGCAGGTACTTTACCCACTCGGCTAGCCCGGTCGGCATGAGGGAATCAGTGTAAATAACAAATTTTAATGAGCAGTCAGAACAGAGATTTTCTAAGGCTAGTTTAATTGCATATAATTCTGCTGAGAATATACTGAATTCAGGTGGAAGGGCTGCTGAAATAGTGGTATTTAGGAACACTGCTGCTGCTCCAGCATTTGAGTTAGATTTAGAGCCATCTGTATAAATTGGAGAAAAGTCAAAATATTTGTGAGTGTGAATTGCATGAAGTTGTTTCACATTTGATGCTTGAAGAGCATTTTTTCCCCACTGGCAAAGGTAAGTGTCACAGGTGGGTAGAGGAGTAAGAGTCCATGGTGGTCTCGTACAGAATGAATGGAAACTTTCCAAACTTGCATCAGTTCAAGAAGGCGAAGACCAGCTGGTTTTACTATACTAGGCTTACTTCTGTAGAGGTTTTCTAATGGTGGATTAAATAAGTATGACTGAATTGGATGCAAGGCACAACTTTGTATTTTGACAGCATACTTCAGTAGCAGTGTTTTCCTATGTAGAGTTAACGGGGGCTCATGAGCGTCAATGTAGAGGCTATGTGCTGGTGATGTCCTGAAAGCTCCAAGTGCAATCTTCAAAGCACTGTGTTGAACTGGATCAAGCTAGCGCAAAACACTTGCTCTGGCAGAATCATAGACAGGAGCACCATAATCGAGACGGGATCGGATTAATGCCCTGTATAGCCAAAGTAAGGAGGTGCGATCTGCACCCCATGTTAGGGCGGATAAAGTTCTGAGTATATTTAACTTTTTTAAACAGGAAGTACGTACATTTTTAATATGGTCTAAGAAATTTAATTTGTTGTCAAGGATTAATCCTAGAAATCTGATGTTACTATTGACTGGGATGGAGACGTTGGAAATTTTTGGAGTTCAGGATCCAGATGGAGTTTGCGTTGTCGACAAAAATGGATAGCAACTGTTTTCTGTTGTGAGAGTCGATAGCCGTTAAGGTTGGCCCATTGTTGTATTTTATTCAGTGATATCTGAAGCTGCCTTTCAATTGATCTCATGCTTTGGGAATGACAGGAAATGGAAAGGTCATCCGCGTAAAGATATGACTCAACTGTGTTTGCAAGCTGTTTAGTGATGGAATCGATTCTAGACAAAAAGAGTGGCACTCAGCACAGATCCCTGAGGAACACCTTCTTCCTGAATGAACGTTGTACAGAGGTCATTTTGGTATTTTACTTGAAACGATATAGTGTATAGGAAGTTCTGTACAAATATGGGAAGGTTTCCACGTAGACCGAGAGAATAAAGATCACTAAGTATGCCATGTCGCCAGGTGGCGTCAAAGGCTTTCTGTATATCTATAGTAACCATTACCAGATGCTCGTGTTTAACGAACGCATTGCGAATGGCAAATTCAGCCTTGATCATGAGATCTAAGCATGATCTGTTTTGTCGAAAGCCATGCTGACTATTGCTCATTAGATGTTGGGATATGCTTAGTTGGGATCTTTGAATTTATCAGGATTGCTACACCACTGTGGGCAGTATTTGCTGTATTGTGATCTCTTTGATAAAGGCAGTAGTTCTTTATCGATGAAGAAATTTGCGAGGTTAAGTAAGTTTCTTGGAGACAGAGAGCAACTGGAGAATACTGGTTAATTAGATTATGGATATCATCTGTGTTGCAATGAAAGCCTCTGCAGTTCCATTGTACAATGAAGGCCATTATTTGTGTTTAATTGTTTGAGATGTATCTGACTGCTTTTTGAAGGTGACTGGCTTATGACGTTCCAATTTTTGTTTGTCTTTTTTTAGGAAAACTGGCCGACCAGTGTCCATTTCTTCTTCTTCGACATGAATTTCTAATATTGGATCTTCCTGTAGAGTAGGAGATGTCGCTGGTATTGTAAGAGGAGTGTTACTTGCCTGGTCTGAATGCTTGGGGTTACTGGACTGTTGCTGAGAGAGGACAGCTCTAGTCCAGTCAGAGATTGATATGTTTGAGGGGACGGTAACTTCAGTTTGGGTGGACATTGTTTGTTGTTTTTGTGCAACATTTGCATAGGTACGTTTGGGCATGGTAGGAGCAATTATTTTCCTTGCTTCTTGAAAGCTTACCTTGTTCTTAACCTTATATTTAACAATTTGTTTCTCAGTTTTCCATCTCTCACAAGTTTTAGAATATGCAGGATGGTTACCTTTACAGTTGGGACATGTCTTTTCTGTCGCCAAACATTCAGACTGAGTATGATCGGAAGATCCACAGTTTGGACAAACTGGGTTTCCTCTACATGTTGTCTGAGAGTGACCATACTTTTGGCACTTGTAGCATCTCAAGGGATTGGGTATATACGGGCGAACACGGCAAAGTAGATAGCCAGCTTTTACTGTTGATGGTAGGTTTGGGGAATTAAATGTAAGAATGATATTCCTGGTGGGCATAAGGTTATTGTCTTTTTTAATCATGATTCTTCTTGATGCAATAACATTTTGATCCTGAAGTTCTTGGGTTAATTCATCCTCTGTCACGTTCAACAAATCCCAACTAGAAATCACACCTTTGGATGTATTTAAGGTAGCATGGGGAGATACTTTAATTGGTATCCCAGCAAAATTTGAAAGTTGTAAGAGTTTCTCTGAATGTCTACTTTTTGTTGTTTCTATAAGAAGGTCTCCAGATTGCAGCCTCTTCACAGTCTTTGAGATCCTGCAATACTCTCCAGGTGTTTCTGGATGAGGAAAGGAGATAATTTGCTGAGAGGTTGTTCTGAAAGTGAATGTAAAATTAAAAAGGAAAGAAACTCTTTTGTTGTTGAATTTGTTTTCAACCTCTTGGGTTGTGAAATGTCATAATCAATTTCAGTATGTGGCCGAGAGGCTTGTCGGCTCTAAAGATGGATAATCATTTTGCTCCATCTTTGCTCCTTTTCGCCCTTGGCAGATGAGCTTTTCTGCCAAGGTTTCTGGCCCCGCCATGGGGAGGCAGGAGCAGTGCCTGGTGTGACCAAGCGAGAAGTAGTAGGGGGTTAGTAATAAGACTATGAAAAAAGAAAGGTGGCTTGCCTTTCTTGCTCTGTACAGGTACTTTTGTAGCAAGAGCAGTTATAAAATAAATAGATTACTTAACGAGAGGAAAGCAAAAGAACTATATATCACTTTTTGGAAATCGCACTATAAGGCAGAGATAAATCGCCTGGCACCCGGGGCCAGGGGAATACGTCTGGAAGGGATTTTACTGTCAATCAGTATAGCTACACCACCATGTGGAGAGATCCTGTCATGCCTGAATATTGTATAGTTTTTAACTGAAAGTGTCACTTGCAGAGAAAGATTCGTTTCTTGTAGACAGATGCCTACTGTATTATGCTGATTTATCAAATCGTGAATATCGTCTATGTTGCTACAGAGGCCTCTACAATTCCATTGAATCAACTGATCCATTATTTAGTTTTTGAAGTAGGTGTTTCTGACTGTTTTTTAGAGCCAATCTGTTTATGGCGTTCCAATTTTATTTTATCTTTTCTCGGGAAAGTGGGTCATGCATTATCCGTGTCTTCTTCAGCATGTATTTCTAAAATGGTTTCATCGTTATGAGTTTTGTCATCGATTTCCATATCCGTGGTTAGAATCTTTTGAGGTTTAATATTTCTCAGACTCTCAGTATCTGAGTGTGATGGAGTAATAGTTGGTGGTACGATGAATGGGGTATTATTTGCTTGGTCTTTTACATGTTCTTTAGGGGACTCCAGCAGACTCGCTAGGACAGCTTGGCCCAGTCGGAAATGGATGTAGCTGGTGGTATGGACACTTCAGTTTGAGTTCCTTCCGATTTGTATTTTTGTGTTGCGGCTGCATATGTGAGTTTCGGTACTGCGAGTAAAACTTGTTTCCTTGCTTCTTGGTAAGTTACTTTGTTTTCTATTTTGTACTTTTGTATCTTCTTTCCAGTTTTCCAGGTTTCACAGATTTTCGAGTAAGCTGGATGGTTAACTTTACAGTTTGGACATACTGATGTTTGTGCTGGGCAGTCTGTTTGTGTGTGTTCCTTAGATCCATATTTGGGGCACACTGAAACCCCTCTACACACTGTTTGAGCATGGCCAAATTTTTGGCACTTGAAGCACCTGAGAGGATTGGGGATATAAGGTCAGATATGGCAGTTCTGATATCCAGCCTTAACTGTAGCTGGAAGGATTGGTGTTGAAAAGGTCAGTATAACACTGCGAGTGGGAACTAATTCACTGTCTTTCTTGATTTTAATTCGCTTTGCCTGTACAACTTTTTGGTCTTGTAGCTCTTGGACTAATTCCTCTTCGGTAACATTTATTAAGTCCCATTCAGACAGCACTCCTTTGGATGAATTTAAGGTGGCATGTGGAGTTACTGTGACAGGAATATTGGCAAATTTTGAAATTCTTTGCAGGACTTCAGAGTGCCTGCTATTCATTGTCTCTATAAGTAGATCTCCAGAGCGGAGTCTTTTCACTACTTTAGGAGGTCCAGCAGCATTCTTGAGACATTTCTGGATAAGAAATGGAGAAAGTGCACCTACTGGTTGACTTGTTTGAGAATGTATAATAAGAAACAGTGGTGTTTCCTTTTTGGATCCTTCTGTTCTTTGTCTCTTGGGATGGGAAGTGTCAAAGTCAGTTTCGTCTGTCCACGAATAAGTTGAGTCATGAGGCTCAACACATGGATTATGGACTTCATGATCCACGTTAGCTCCTTTTAGCCCTTGGCAGAGAACCTTTTGCCAAGGTTACCGGCCCCGCCACAGGGAGGCAGGAGCAGTGCTGCTAGAGTGACCAAGCGGTGTAAGTTAGTTTGTTAGTTTTAAGGAAAAGAAAAGAAAGGTGGTTTTCCTTTCTTAAACTTACAAATCGTAAGACTAAGTTACTGGTAAATTACCTTAAACATAAGAAAAACTTTCGAAAATTAGCAAGATCTGTCGCACTGAGAAGACGCTCTGTAAATCGCTCAAAGAATTGCTCGATCACAATAATGCTTGGCACCCGGGGCCCAGTAATGTTGTGAGCAAGGAGGATTTATGAAAAAGCTAATACTCCATCTAAGAAAAACACTAGAAAATCACACTACAGGGATTGATTGGAAACTATCACTTGGCACCAAGGAGAGTAGTTTCTTCTCCCAGGGTTTCTGCACCCCACCACACAGAGACAGGAGTGGTGCTAACAGTGACTAAGCAATATGGGCAGTTAGTGTGTTAAAAAAAATTATTAAAACTAAAAAAGTTAGTTAAACTTTTGATAACTAGAAAGTTATTTAAAAATTCCTGTTCACACACACACACACACACACACACACACACTAAACATAATACTAATCTCAAAAAATTAAATGAGCATAATTATATAATAAATTCATAAAATAAAAATTCCTTTTCCTTTACTTACTTTTCTTTCAATTTATCATTCAGGAACCTATTGAGTTCTGCTGGACCAGCCAGAAATGATAATTTTCTCAAAAGAGCCAGGACCTGAAAGTAGTAAAGAGATGGACTTGTACCTTCTTAAAAAGTAAAAGGTGATACTGTACCATGATATTTTCTCAAAATTGCTTAATTGAATTATCATTGCTGTGTTTTTGTAAGTTAAATTAAGGAAAAAGTAACTTTTGTAATTTTCCCACATTTATCATGTCAAAATTCTTCCAGAAAGAAGTACCATTCATTCTTGTGAATATTCACTGTTAGAGAATTTTGTTATTCACCATCATCCTTTATCCATGTAATCAAGAAATGAAATACCACTGAACAATTAAATTAATGTAGATGTTTATTTCATACTGCCAGCCAGAAATAATTTTATAGCTGGCAATATGAAATAAACATCTTCATGGAAAATTATCATAGCTATGGGTATGCAGTGCATGTTTATATAAATCCTGAATTCCTGGCAGTAATATAAGTTTGACTATTCAAGAATCCTTGGCTTCGCATAGTGCTGAGTTGACTGATGTCAAGCAAGGTCAATACTAATTTCAACAAGGGAGGAATATGCCAGTCAAACTTGTCTTCCATGAGATGGGAAGACAGCATTGTATGGAGAATATAAGTGAATTATGGAATAACTTTAGAGCTACCATAACAAAAATAATCAATGCATATACACCATTAAGAAAATACAGAATGAGGAGAATGTCAAGGTGAATGAATTGACAAATTGGCCAGCTGAAAATAGTAAAAAACAAGATAGTATGGGACAGTTACTGAGCAATGAAAAGGTCTACAGTCAAGTTGGTTGGTGAAGAAATGGTTAGGTTTCCAAAGGTGGAATATGAAAAATTACTAGCTGAGAGAGCAAAAGAAGGGAATATAGAGTTTCAGATGTATATAAATACAAACATGAAAAGAGCAAATTAGACTTTACCGTTGCATGATGGATTATTGATTTCACTAACAACTCAGCTGATGTAACTCACTAACTGAATGGACAGATCAGCAATTTTTATGGATGAAAGTCTTCTCACTAAAAGATGTTCTTATTTTTCTTTGTTAGGAATGAAAGGCCTCTTGGGCCATACTGTGTCTGTCCTTGATTTTTTAATGCCTTTAATCTAAAAAAATAGTTACATTCTGTCGCGCAGATAAATACACTTTAAGTATCACAAATGCTCATCATGGTTAGCATTCTTTCCTAAAATGTGAGGATTTAACAGTTCCTGAAGGTTAGGTAGCCAGTTAAGAGTAGTTTTACAGGTATTGAAATAATAAGGAGAACCAAAGGCAGTGATGTACTGGAGACGGCTTGCGTGAGCCACTTGTTAAACCAACAGTGACTATAAATTGTAGAGTGGCATACAGTTCAATCCACTTCAGTGGCTAGTGGCATTTGGGCGATAAGCTTGTATATGGTGACACGGAAAATCCAGTGGGGGCACACTTATTTAGGGACCTTTTGTGCTTCCTTTCCCCCAAACTCTTTTTTCATGCGGCATGGGTTATCTCGGCTAGCAATTTTACAGGAATATTATTTCCAACAAACACCCTGCTTCAGTCCCATCCCTATCAGCTGGAGTGAAGTTAACACTCTCAATACACAAAAACAGAAGTGTTTTCTTTAAGGTCCCAACTTTAAAATTCAAAAAAATCCATTAATTAACACGCAAACAGCAAAAATGTATGCATTTTCCAATTATTCTTGAGAGAAACAATCAGGTGTTGACATTGATTATAGAACGCAATACAGAATTTGTTTGAATTTTCTGCATGTGTGCTCTGCCACTGGCTAAAGCGAATTAAGTTACACAGAAGGCCCCATCATTCATGACCGGGATATATATAGGGAGTGTAAAAACACACACGCACGCACGCAACTGTTTCTTGACATAAGAAACATAACCGAAAGAACTGTTTTCGAAAAATGAAAAGATCATACTTCTTTTTTCTTTGTGTATTGCATCTACTAACACAAAATCCATCTACTGGAAGCCACACTAGAAATGGAAAAAAAACTAGTATAAAACTAATAAAACTGCAATGTGCATTTAATAAAAGAAAAGTTTGCTTTATTGTAATTGTTTTTAGGGAACAATATCAGTACAGCACATTTTCTGTATGTATATTTTTTCTTCTAACAAAATTTCCAGAAAATATTTCTATTGATAGCCGCGCTATAAACTTCGAAAACTGGTGTCAAAGGAACTTTGCATGGGCATTCATAAATCAAACAATAGCAGTGGCGTAACCAGGATTTTTTGTCAGCCATTCACAAAAAACGTGCCAATTGCCTAATGCTAATCTGTTATTTTTGGGTTTTATCTGTATATGTCTGTATTATAAAAACATAATATTAAACATATGGATAATAACAAACTATTTTATTAATGATTATTTTACTGATAATATTTAGTATATTTTTTTTATTTGTTACAATATGTTGTATAAAATATAAGCAGTACCTAAACAATTATAAAAATAAACATGTGAAACAAAATGAACTGCAAAAATAATACATAAATGATAAATTATAGATATAAAAGTTAATATTTTTAAAAATATTGAATAAATACAGTCGGGCCTTGTACCATGAACTTAATTTGTTCCACGAACCGGTTCATGATACGAAATGCGATTTCCCATAGTATCCTATGGGGAAATAAATAAATTGGTACCAGACCCTCCACAAAAAAAAGGCCACCATTTACATACATTATTTATTCTTCTTCATGGTTACAGGTTCTTCAAGTTCTTCTGCCTGTTTCTGCTTTTTAGCATTGAAGAATCTATCCAGTGTTGATTGCTTTTCTCTCTTTTTAAGGAGGCTCCCGAAGTAGTGAAGCACTATGTCATTGTAGAGGTCCCCTACTCTGTTCACTTCAGCTGTGTTCGAGTGAAACTCCAACACCGTTGTGAAGCTTCTTCCAGTCCTGAAGAATCTTCTTGATAGTAGCTGAAGGCATTGGACCTTTGGTGATGTTTTCCTCTTTCTCCTCTTCTGAGGAAACATTTTTTTCCATTTCCCCAACCTGATGTTTATGCAGCTCCTTCAGTTCTTCCATGGTCAGCTGCACTTCATGCTCCTCTATTACTCCTCCACATCTTCTTCTTCCAAGTCCAGGTCCTTAGCTGCTGCCACAATGTCCTTCATGACTTGGGCTCCATTATCAGGTTCTTCTCCTTGAACACAGGCTGGCCACAGGTTTCTCCAGGCAGAGTTCAGGTTACTGACTGACATTTCATGCCAAGCTTCTTCTGAGTCTAATGGCGCGCACAATTTTAAATTCTTCCTTCCAAAATTTCCTCAATGTCATGAAGCTGGAAGCTGTTTGTTTGTTATGGGTTTGTTATTTGGATTTTAGGAGCATTAGCAACTAAGGCCATATTGCTCCGGGATATGCGGTGTCATTCCCTGATCTTTCCGCATCCTCCGTATTTGGTGGTGACGGGCTCGAACCCCGGTCTAATCAAGAAGCGTGTGCTATGCACTGCTGCTCCTTCCCACCTGGCTACGGAGGCGCCCAAGCTGGAAGCATGGCAAACTTCAAAGAAGCTGGTGAAAAGTGCTTTGGTGTACAGCTTCTTGAAGTGTGCTATGACATTCTGGTCCATTGGCTGAATTAGAGGGGTATGTTGTGAGGTAAGAAGACAATCTTCAGGGAGCTGAACTCCAATTCCAGGGCATCTTCTAAATCAAGTGGGTGACCAGGTACATTATCCATGGTGAGGACAGCCTTCGGTGGCAAGTTCTTTTCCTCCAGGTTTTTCTTCACTGTAGGTGCAAAGACTTCAAGCACCCAGTCCTTGAAAAGAAGCTTAGTAACCCAAGCTTTTGGGTTAAATTTCCAGTAGACTCCAAGTTTACCTTTGACAATTGAGTGCTTCTTAAATGCTCTTGGTGTTTAAGAATGATACACCAAGAGAGGCTTGATCTTCAGGTCTCCACTAGTTTTGGCAGCAAAGAGGAGGGTCAGCCTGTCCTTCATAGGTTTGTGGCCTGGCAGAGCTTGTTCTTCCTTTGTGATGTAGGTTTTACTGGGTATTTTTTTCCAGAAAAGCCCAGTTTCATCACAGTTGAAGACCTGTTGTGGTAGATATCCTTCATCTTTCATGAGCTTCTGAAATTTCTTGGCAAATTTATCAGCGGCTTCTTTATCAGCACTTGCTGCCTCCCCATGCCTTATGACACGGCGAATGCCAGTGCCCCCCTTAAACTTCTCAAACCGCCCCCTGCTTGCCTTAAATTCAGATTCTTCAGAGCTTGGCCCTGGAGTTTTTTTCTTTCAGGTCAGCATAGATGTACTTGGCTTTCAGACAGATGATTTCTTTGCTGATGGCATCTCCTGCCATTTGCTTTTGGTGGATCCACAGTAGCAGCAAGTTCTTTATTTCTTCAATGATGGGGTTTCTTAGGGTACTTAATCTGGTCACTCCCATTACAACCTCAATATTCTTGATGGTCTCCTTGTTCTTCAAGATGGTTCCAATGGTGGATTTGTTGACTCCATATTCGATTGCCAGATCAACTACCCTAGCTCCTTTTTCAAGCTTGGCAATGATGTCTTTCTTGGTTTCAATAGTGATTTTCTTGAGTGTTTCCTTGGGCTCTCTTACACTGCCACTTTTCTTAGGATCTATTTTTTGAATCTTTTCAAAATCTCATTAAAAATCTTTTCAAAAGAAACTTTCAAAAAAACAAATTTGGAACTTTCCTAAAACAAAAGAAAAGAAAGACATGGTGAATAAAACAGAATGTGTGTTTTTATTAATCACTTCCCTGATTATCGAGAGTGACTCTTGTGGCCATTCACCGGTGGGCATGTTTCTTGGAATATTTTTTATCTGAGACAAGCATCAGATGACGCCTGCTGATACCTTACATATTGTTGTCGCCTGTTTCGTTTTCAAGAATTAATTATGGATAATTAATAATGAAGAATTAATTACGGATTTTGTTTGTTTGTTATTTGGTTTTTAGGAGCATTAGCAACTAAGGCCATATTGCTCCGAGATATGCGGTGGTCATTCCCTGACCTTTCCGCATCCTCCGTATTTGGTGGTGACGGGCTCGAACCCCGGTCTAATCAAGAAGAGTGTGCTACGCACTGCTGCTCCTTCCCACCTGGCTACGGAGGCGCCTTAATTACGGATAATGACTGAAGAATATTGCAGTTCTGATCGGGATAATAATTCTAGGAATATACAACAACAACAACATTGAATATCTCATTGAGTACTTCAATTTGTTCCATAATCAAACACTGTATTACACAGCATAAAAGCAATAAAAATCGTTATTTAAAAAATTAGTATTTTTTTGACACGAAAATAGGGAAAAATAGTAAGGGAAGAGGTTAAAACCCGGGCCCACGAACCCGGGTTCATGGTACGAAAAGTTTGTTGTATGGGGCATCCGCCATATGAGGCCCCACTTACTTAAGTTGTACAACGTATATCGCAGTATTACTTTTCTAAAAATGTGCCAGAATACCAGATTTCGGTATCAGGAGGGTACAATGTACCTGCTGACCCTATCCTGGTTACACCACTGAACAGTAGTTTGGTTTGTTTAGATTTTATTGGTGCATTAGCAACTAAGGCTATAATGTGCCAAAACCATGTCATATATAAAAATTTAAGTTTTTAGTGACCTAATAAATTAGGTCACCATGACAGGGTCACAATGGCTAAACGGCCAGATGAACAATGGTACACAACACTACACATAACCTCCACACACTTTTAAATCTCTGGCCTCAACAGTGTTCTGTTTCACACGACAATGAAAGCAACGCGGAGATGGGGAAAACCCCTGGTGCCATTAGACACTAACACACTTTACTTGTCAAGATATATAATAACATGGGTATAAAATGTATTAGAGATATATATCAATAAAGAAATATAAAAATAACAGGTAAATTTTAAATGTGAGTAAAAAGGTTTTAGATAGCTAAAAACTGCAGACACATGGTCATTGTCAGATAACATCTGCCTGAGCGTATAAGGCTCATATGACTAAAAGCGGTAAAATAAAAAATATGTTTGTGTCTGTAATGGGGAAACTCGATTAAAATATACCAAATGCTTAAAACAGTGCCACAATTCTCAATTCTCACACAGAGAGTGCCATCTGCCCTCAGCAGAAATGCATGCGTAAGATGACTGTGTCCTATGTGGAGGCAAGCTAGAACAACTTCCTCTCTTCAGTTCCTGTGCAGACTAGACTGCCAATGTTGGATTACATCTTTATCTGACAGAACTTATTTGTGATCTGCTCATGCCAAGATTGTTGTCATTGGGAGAGTAATGTAAGTTGTATCACCTGCCTGTAGTCTGTATAGGGGACTAACAGGCAATGAGAGTTGTGGGGTTCTGGTGATCTGGCTGCAGCATCTGCCAGTTCATTCCTCTTGATCCTAATGTGGCTTGGAATCCAGAAGAAACTAATGTCTAATAAACGTTCAGACAGAGTGTAGTGTCTGTGGATGCAAGTCAGATGTGTCAGGGATGAGGTATAATCCTCATCCCTGATAAAGCCTGTAGTATACTTAGAGAGTCAGTCTATACCATACACCTTTGGTATGTGTGCGTTTTAATGTGGTCCAATGCTAACTCTAGAGAATGCAACTCAGCAATATATATGCTGCATTCTTGTGGAATGCAGATATAGTGGACCCAGATGTAGTGTGATCTGGGAAGATGGCAGCAGATCCGACAGATGACTCTGACATCGAGCCATCAGTAAAGACAGGCAGGAAGTCAGAGTACTGGGCTCTGTGGGCAGCACAGAGTTGTTGTTAGACAGAATAACAATAAAGGTAGTGTGGTGGCCTTTCCCCAATTTTTTGATGGAAAAATCGTATTATGGTAAGTGAGCATGCAAGGGTGAAAGTATTTGATTTGGTGACTCGGCAACATTGTCTACCGTGACGTTGTGCTCTCTGGGCAGCTGGCAGGTATTATAAAGAGTTTTCCACCGAGGCTTGAAGATGGATGTCTGCGTAGGGTTGTGTGGCAGGGACAGTAGCGGTTCACCTGCTTTGATGTATAAACTCTAGACAGGGAAAGTTCTAAATGCTCCAGTAGAAATACGGATGGCTTGGTGGAGAACTGGGTCTAGCCACCATAGTACACTGTTTCTAGCTGATTGGGTACACTTGGGACCCATAGTTCAATTTAGATCATACAAGTGCACGATAGATAAAGGTGGAGTAAAGTGCAGTGGTCTGCACATCGTTTATTGGAAGAAAGAGCACGTAGAGAAGGTTCAATCGCCTTGTGCACTTTGTCTGCAACTGACAGATGTGATAAAAATGTCAACTTCTTATTGAATATGAGCCCCAAGAATTTTGTCTTAGGTACTACTGGAACGATGTTCTGTCCGAGCTTAAGTTCTGGGTTCAGAGTGAAGGTTCTGTTTGTAACAAAAGTGCATGCAAACAGTCTTTTGAGGTGGGAACCTGAAACCATTGGCCATTGCCCAAGAGTTAACATGATCAATGGCATGCTGCAATTGCCTTTCGATAACCCTCATGTTGCATGACAGCAAAAAGATGCTAAAATCATCAACAAAGAGGGTACTGTTTACGGTTGGCAGAAGTTGTTCAGTGATACAATTAACTTTGATAGCAAAAACTGTTACACTTAGTACCGATCCTTGAGGAACTCCCTCTTCTTGGCAAAATGACTGAGAGAGAGTTGTTGTTAGATTTGTTGGTGCATCAGCAACTTAGGCTATAATGCACTAATTACTGTTGGATATTTTCTTTGTTTTTCTTACAGACGATAGGGGTTCAGAAAAAGCTGTTTTTCATTCTTTTTGATATAGCTGGCATTCTATAATGATATGCTTTACTGTGTATGAGCATAAATGGTTACTGCATTGGGGACGGTCATTATTTGTTAGTAGGTAGCTATGAATGAGGAATGTATGACCAATGCGTAATCTGGCTAGTATGGTGTCTTCCTTTCATCTGAGGCTAGATTGCCACTGTTTGGATTCTCTCTTGATTTCAAAAAGTTTATTATTTGTTTGATCTTTCCACATTCATGTCCACTGTTCTTTATATGTCCGTTTTATCACCATAAGGAGTCCTGATATTAGATGGAATCACACTTGTAGCAATTTTAGCAGCTAAATAAGCCTGCTCGTTTCCTAGGATTCCAACGTGTCCAGGGATCCCACAAAATATTACTAGCTGTCCATGAGGTTCTAATAACTGTGCCCAAATTTTCTGTATCAGAGGATGACCAGGGAAGGATTTACACTGTAGAGCAAGGGTAGCCAACTTAATTTGTGAGGCGATCTACTTTTTTTCTTCAAAATGTGCCGCAATCTACCATCTCAAGAATTTCATTGCACATGGTTAAAAAACTTAATCAACACATATTGAAAAATGTTGTTTATAAATTTTAAAATTAAATACAATTCAAAATTCTTATTTTAGATTCATACGTATTTAAATTTTAAATTTATGTGAAGGTTGTGTCTTCATGTCATCTACCAAGCTTTCAAAATCAGGGATATACTGTGATAAGGCCAACTGTAAAGAATCTTCTGTACGCAAGTCCGTAAGAATAGAGCAATTCTTCACCTTTGTTTCAAATACGAAAAGGCCAATTCACATTGATACGTGGAACCGAAACAGGAATTTAAAAGTTCACTGCATTTTTTTTTACATTTGGGTACTTTTCTTGGCAAACATATTTCCAAAAGCTTCTGATGACCTGGCTTTTAGAAAGATATCGTTTCGCAATGTTATAATTTCATTTTCAAATAATATCTTCTCCATGTAAAAAATCAACAATTTTTTCTGCAATTTGTTTCATATCTAAGTCAACATTAAATGGAGAAGAAATATATCGAACAATGTCTTCAACTGTTTTAAAATTGCTGAATCTGATTTCAAAATCATCCACAACTTTCTCAATTTCAGAAACATATTTCTCGCTATTAAATTCAAAAACAGGATATTTTTGCAAATGATCTTGCATATTGCAAAATGATCGAATTTTTTTCCTTTGAAATCCTTAGCCATTGCCAAAAATTGATATTTATATGCAGAAATACTACTAAACATGTCACCCACATTTTTATTATTTCCTTGTAATTCCAAATTCAGATCAGTTAATTTACTGGTAAAATCTGCAAAAAAAGCCAGATCACACAACCACTCTGTATCTTGTAGGCGCCTCCGTAGCCAGGTGGGAAGGAGCAGCAGTGCGTAGCACACGCTTCTTGATTAGACCGGGGTTCGAGTCCGTCACCACCAAATACGGAGGATGCGGAAAGGTCAAGGAATGACCACCGCATATCCCGGAGCAATATGGCCTTAGTTGCTAATGCTCCTAAAAACCAAATAACAATAACAACTGTATCTTGTAGCTGCTGATAATCATCTCCCCTTCGATCAACCAATTTTTTAATTTCATTCAGCAAATTTCGAAATCTCTGTAGAAACTTCTTCCGACTCAGCCACCTCAAATCTGTGTGTAATATTAGATCTGGTTCATTTTCATAGAGTTAAATTTTGAAAAGTCTCCTTTGAAGAGATTGTCCTCTGATGGAATTCACGATTTTGAAAGCTATGTCCATAACACTTTTAGTATTTAATCTTTGGCAGATGATACAGTGGTAACTCAAAAATCCTAGGAATTCATCATCCTTTTGGCACAATGCAATGAATTCATTAAGATGCCCCATTGTTGCTTTAGCTCCATCTGTTGTTATTGATACGAGCTTAAACAGCGGTAATTTAATTTTTTCAATAAAATTTTTGAATGTGTTAATATATCAAGGCCTCTATAGTTCTTTCTATTAAGGAAAACATATCCAGCAGTTCTTCTGGAGTTTCAGAATCATCGAAAACCATACGAATAAAAACGAGCAATTGAGCTGTATCAATTGCTCGTTTTTAAGCTGAAAAGACCACACAATTAGAAATATGAGCACGCAATTGTTACATTTTTACTCATTTTTCGATGCATTGCATCGCAGTATTTCAAGATAATTGCAGGTCTTGAAGAGCACTTCTAATTTCATTTTTGTTCTTAAAATTTTGAAAAAGAATCTAATTTCTAAAAATGTGTCTTTGATGAATTGACCATCAGAAAATGGTTCGCATTTTTTTTGCAAGAAGATGACTCACTTTAAATGATGCTATAGTTACTGCTTTAGATTGTAAATTAGGTGTCATGAAGAAATTTTGTTGTACAAATAATCTGGATTTAAGTTCTTTTAGTTTATTTTTTCTAAGGTCACTATTAGGAGGAAAATCCGACTGGTATTTACCATGGAGTGTGTTGAAGTGCCTTTCTAAATTTTCTTTTTTGGGTATAGCCATGGAAACATTGCAAATCAAACAACATTTTTCTTTTATCATTACAAAAAATATTCTAGTTCCCACTCTAGATGAAAATGATACGTTTTACTCTTTTTTGTATCATTCATTTTAAATCAAAGGGTATTAAATTAATGTACAAGTACTGTCCAGTTATTAATATTAAGTAAGCTAAATAAGAATTTGACACACACTATGCTCTCCACAACATAACTGCGTGAATTTTCACTAGACATGCCTAGCAGTTGAGCAGTGACGAGTAGTCATGTGGTTCAACAGATTTGTAATAAACGTATGCAGTGGAGCACATAATGATAACATTTAGATTTTGACTAATCATTTTTTATATATATTTAAAATGATTCCTGATCGACTGAAATTAAAGGTGCCATCGACTTGTTGGCCATTCCTGCTGTAGAGCATTAACAGCACTTAACAAGTCCATATATATGATGGATTGAGCATACAAGGCTTCTTTTATAGTCTCTAAAGCTAGTAGAGTACCATATAACTCTAAGGTTTAAGTATTGCATTTTGATGGGAGTTGTCTGGAGATGGTGGCATTTGGTAATACTGGTTATTTGTTTTTTTGAGGAGCATTAGCAACTAAGGCCATATTGCTCCGGGGATATGCGGTGGTCATTCCTCGACCTTTCCGCATCTTCTGTATTTGGTGGTCACAGACTCGAACCCCGGTCTAATCAAGAAGTGTGTGCTACACTTGGTAGTACTACAGCTGTGCCAACTTTATTACCATTTTGGATCCATCTGTGTATAGTTGAATGAAACTGCTAAACTTGATGGAGTGGGCCACATGTATTTGTCTAATGTTGATATCTGAAAGATTATTCTTTCCCCATTGCTGAAAATGTCTATCAATGTGTACTGGAGGCATTTGCCATGGCTGGGTTTCGATACTAGTATCCTGAAGTGTGTTAGTAAACTTCAGGTGCCAGCTTGAAGCCTAATGCCAGGTAGTTTGTTGAACCATGGTTTATATTCATAGAGGTCTCTCCATTTTGGCATGAAGAATATTGCCACATGGGATGATGTGGGAGACTGCTTATTTTGGCTGCATAATTTAGTAACAGAACTTGTTGCCGAAGGTGTAGTGGCGGTTCATAGGCTTCGGTATAGATGCTTAAAATTGGTGATGTGCGAAAAACCTCCAGTGCAACTCGTAGTGCACTATGATGTATGAGATCGAGCCATTTCAGTACACTTGGCTTGACGAAGTCATATGAAGGAGACACATAGTCTAACCGGGATCTGACCAGTGAGCAGTATAGATGTAACAACACATAATGATCTGCACCCTATGACATAGGAAAAATGACTGAGAAGATTTAGTTTTCTAAGAAAACTTGTAGATATATGTTTATATGTTCTAGAAAGTTTAATTTTTTTTATCAAGTATTAAACCAAGAAATCAAATACTAGGCTGGAAAGTAATGACAAGAATCTAACCGAAGGTCTGGATCAGGATGTAAAGAACATTTGCAACAAAAGTTAACGGAGGTTGTTTTTGGTTTAGTCGATATCCATTGTTTTTAGCCCAAGAAACTATTTTGTTAATGGCGTCTAGTAGTTGTCTTTCAATTAGTTGCATATTTTGAGAATGACATTACATGACAAGATCATCAACTTACAAGTATGCATCAAATGTGTTAGGCATGCACTTGGTTATAGAATCAATCCAAATGCAAAGAGTGTAGTGTTCAACATTGGGCCTAGGGGAACTCCCTCTTCTTGTACATATGCTCGAGATAATGAAGAATGGAACCGGAATGAAAGGATTTATTGTCTAGAAAATTCTTAATAAATTCTGGGAGATGATTCCAAAGTCCCGACTTACGTATTTCCTGACTTATTCATTCCTGAAGAATCCCTATTGCCAAGTAGTAACAAAGGCTTTTTCAATGTCAACAAATATCACGACTAGGTGCTCATTTCTGAGGAAATGTATTCTGGATATTTTCTTCAGCCTTGATAATAAGATTGAACATAGATCTTCTTCTCCGGAAACCATACCGGCTTGGACTTAGAATGTTTTTGGTCTCTAGAAACCATGTCAGTCTAGCGTTTACTATTTTTTCCAATGTTTTTCCCAGACAACTGGTTATAGAAATAGGACAGTAATTTCTGGGATCTGTATGGTCTTTTCCTGGTTTCAGGAAGGCTAGCATATAAGAATGGCACCAGCTAGCAGGATAATACTGCTCTAAGAAAATTCTGTTATACAGTTGTAAGAGGACAGTTAACGATTCCTCACTTAAATGACAGATCATGGCGTAATAAATTCCATCACGGCCCGGAGCACTGTTCTTCACTTGTGCAAACGCATTATGCAATTCAATCATGGTCAGAGGTATTTTAATACAGCAGTATTAAAATTTAGTTTGTATTTTTCTGTCCAGGATTTTAGCAATTGAAATGCTGGTTCATATGTGACAACTGCTGGCAGCATTTCAAATGAAGTACCTAAGGCATTGGCAATTTCTACAGGTCCGGAAATTTCCTTCCCTTTCACAAGTAGAATAGGAGACATCTGCGAGTATTTAGTGTTAATTCTTTTGATTTTTTTCCAGATTGCAGAAGTATCTATGGATCTGTTTATGGTGGAAGCATAATGTGCCCGTGCTTCTTTTTCATTCTCTCGTCTTATATGATGAGCTTTAGATCTGGCTCTCTTAAACTGTAGGAGGTTAGATGTGGTTGGATGTTTTTGGAACATATACCAGCATTTATTCCTTTCTTTTTTAGCACTGTTGCATGCTTCATTCCACCACATTTTTGGATGATGATTTTGGGATAGCAGTCTTGGATGCTTTCATTATTTTTTCTGTAATATAGCTTACTGCAGAATCAATTGTGCGTGTTGCTATGAAGGAGCTATCTAACTGAGCTATTTCTTGGTATTTAGTCCACTTAGCCTTGTCAAATTTCCAGGTTGTCCTAATGTTACTCCGAGGAGAACTTGTACAGAAAGTACAGATGATAGGAAAGTGATTGCTTTCACGAGGTTGTCAGTAACAGTCCAGTCTATGAGAGAAAATATCAGTTGAGAATATAGTGAAAGTTCAATAGCAGAGCTTGAGCCAGATGGTAAATGCACGTAGGTCTGAGTACCAGGGTTTAAAATAGTCAGGTTATGTTTATCTAGAAATTTTTCAATTATCTGTCTTTTGGAGTCAAGATGTTGAGAAACCTATAGGGGATGATGGCCATTCTAGTCACCCATAATACAAAAGGGAGCAAGTATTTGCCTTACTAAATCATCTAAAGCAGCAAGGTCATAGGTATGATTTGGTGATAAATACAACAAAACTAATGTTATTGTGATACCAAAGGTGACATGGACTGCAACTGCCTCTAAAGATGTTTGCAGGGGGATAAGTCTAGGGGCACCAGAGAACTGCTCCTCCACGTGCCAAATTAGAGGAGTTTGTCTTTTTTTTTCTAAATGTACTGTGATGTTTAATTGTCATAGACATTGCATTTGTGAGATTTGTTTCTTGAATGCATACCGCAACAGGCTTATATTCAGATAGGAGATCGTAAAAGTCAAAGTTAGAAAGAAGCCCACGACAATTCCACTGACTAACTGTATCCATTGTTTGGTTTTAACTGGTGTCTGCTAACTTCCGTGAGGTAGTTTGCTTACGCCTGTCTATTTTCCCTTTTTTTTCTTCTTTGAGAAGACTCGTCTGCCCTTGTCAATGTCACCTTCTGGGTGAATTTCAAGAACTGTGTCATCTTCATCCACAGTATCAGATCTGAATGTGTCTATCTCTTCTTTCAGAGCTCTTGGTTTGTACTTTCGGTTGCTGATTGGGATTCTTATCTGGGGTATTGTTATGGGTGTATTCACTTCTTGAGTTGTATACTTGGAGGGAGATTGTTCGTCTGATGAAGAAAGTACTGATTTCACCCAACCAGATATTGAGATATTTGGAGGGACTGATAAGTCAGTCTGAGTTGATACTGAGCGTAGCCATTGAGTAACTAACATGTACATAGATGATTTAGTAGGAATTGCAAAGTGTTTCTTTGCCTCTTGACATGACAGTTGAATGTTGTTCTCTCATTTTCATTGCTTTCAGTCCTCAGAGAAGGAAGAATGATTACCATGACAGTTAGGACAGTTTTGAGTTTCACTGTTACAGTTGGTATGTGTGTGTTCTTTTGCACCGCAAGTACAATTGACTATACCTCTGCACACAGTTGGTGAATGATAAAATTTTTTTCACTTGAAGCACCTTACCTTCGTATGCTTTACTGGATTGGGAATGTATGGTTGAACATGGCATTTGAGGTATCCAGCTTTTATAACTGTGGGGAGAATTGGTGTTTTAAATGTCAGTATGATTGTCCAAATAGGGACAGGATCTCCATATTTTTTGATAAAAATTATTTTTGCACAAACTACATTTTGTTGTTTACTTTTGATACGTTTAGGAGATCCCATTCTGATATTAACCTTTACAGGAATTCAAGCTGGCATGTGGGGCAACCTTTTTTGGGAATTCCACTAAAGGCAAAATTTTCAAAAGTCTCTCAGCATGCCTGTGTTCATTCAATTCCACTAATAAATCTCCAGCTCTTAATCAGCAAACCATTTTTGAAAGGGCCAGCCGCATTTTCGAGACATTTCTGAATCAGAAATGGAGATAGCTTACTTACTGGATGGTCTGTGGAAGAATGTAATATTAAAAAAAGAGGAGCAGAATAATCCATCCCTTCTTTTTTTGTCTCATGGCATGAGATAGCTGCTGAACTAAATGGGTATTTTGCATCTATATTCACATATCACGAGTTATTCAAGGAGGAGAGGGCCAGATGTTTATCAAACTCTAACGGAGTTAAATAATTTTGTGATAACTGAGAGCAAAGTGGAGGAAAAATTGTTGAAGTTAAACATAAGGAAGGCACTGGGATAGATGGGATCTATCCAGTTATATTAAAGGAGGCAGCAAAGGAAGTAGACAAACCCATAGCCATAATTATGAGAGCATCCTTGAACTTGGGGGAAGTCTCCACAGACTGGAGATGTGCAAATGTATCTCTAATTCACAAAGGGGAATCAAATGATGAAACGAGTAATTAGCATTTTAGCATTAGCAAAGGAACATGATGCAAGAAAGCAAGCTTATATAGCACCAGAAAACACACACACACGAACACACCTTCTCATTTCACCCATCCACCCGCTACAAATGTTCGCCTAGTTCTGCCTTGAATCTGTTCAAGTTATCAACTTCTACAACAACAGATAGAAGTTTGTTCCAGCAATCAACCACCCGCTGACTAAAGGCAAACCTGCGCACATCTATCCTACAACTGTCTTTCCTCAATTTGAATTTATGCCTTCTCAGGCAATTATTCTGAGCAAGAATCCCAGCAGTATTGAGCACGCTCAAACCATTCAAAGCTTTATACACCTCAATCAGATCACCTTGCAGGTGACTAGTCTCCAGACACTGTAATTTGCAAAACTTCAGCCTTTCTTCGTAAGAGCAACCCTTTGTTCCATTCACTAATCTTGTTGCTCTTCTCTGTACTCGTTCCAACAGCTCTACATCCTTCTTAAAATGAGGCCTCCAGATCTGTATACAGTACTCAAGGTGTGGCCTGACCATTACCTTATACAAGGGGATAATCACCTCCTTATCCTTGCTAGAAAAATTCCTGTATATCATTGACAAGACACCATCAGTTACTCTTGCAGACCATCTGCACTGCTCAGAAAACTTCATATCCGAATGCACAATTACCCCCAGGTACTTTTCACTCTCTACCTCTCTCAGTGTAGTACCACACAGTTCATATGTTACTCTGGGGTTACTGCTTCCCATATGCAGAACTTTACATTTGTCAAAGTTAAACTTCAGTTGCCACCTCTCAGTCCACCTACTCAACTTTTCTAGATCTTGTTGCAGCAGCGTACTGTCATTAGTGTCATTAACAACCCTGCCAACCTTCGTATCGTCTGCAAACTTGGATATTAAGCCTGATATACCAACATCAATAACATTAATGAATACAAAAAACAACAATGGACCCAACACTGAACCCGGGGGACTCCACTGATAACATTAGTCCACGAAGAGCAGTGTCCATTGATTACCACTCTGTCTTCTCCCACTCAACCATTCCTTTATCCATAGCAACAATTTGCCTCCAATGCTATGCTGCTCCAATTTGTGCAGCAGTATCAAAAGCCTTTCTAAGATCCAAATATATGATATAAAAATTATTCTTTGCATCCAGTTCCTTTGTGACTACATCATAGTATCCAATCAAATTGGACAGACAAGACTTCCCCTTAACAAACCCATGCTGTGTCGGAGCTATAACTGAAGTCTTGTCTAGATGATCCTGCAGTGCTTCTTTAACCAGTGCCTCCATTAATTTCCCTGGAACAAAAGTTAAACTAACAGGTCTGTAATTATCTGTGTCTCCCTTTGATCCTCCTTTGTTGATTGGGGTCACACTTGCACATTTCCAGTCCATAGGTACTTCCCCTGAGTCCAAAAAAGCTGTCATATTTATGGCTAAGGGTTTGCTTACTTCCTTTGCTACATCCTTTAATATAACTGGATAGATTCCATCTACCCCAGGTGCCTTTCTTATGTTTATCTTCAACAATTTCTCCTCCACTTTACTCTCAGTTATTACAAAATTATCTAGCTTATTACCAGAATTTAATACACCTATGGCATTCCCCTCCCTGAATAATGCCTCATGTGTGAATGTAAATGCAAAATATTCATTTAGTTCATTAGCTACCTGAGCTGGATCATCAACAGTTGATTACAGACCTGTTGGTTTGACTTTTGTTCCAGGAAAAATAATAGAGTCACCGGTTAAAGAAGCATTGCAGGATCATCTAGACAAGACAGCAGTGATAATTCAGACAGAGCATGGGTTTGTCAAGTGGAAGTCCTGTCTGACCAATTTAATTGGATACTATGGTGTGGTCACAAAGGAACTGGATGCAAAAAATAATTTATAATTTTGATATCATATACTTGGATTTCAGGTTTGTTTGTCTGAGAATTTTTTAGGTGCATGGGCATCTATGGCCATAGTGTGCCATTGAATTTCAGGAAAGCTTTTGAAACTGTTGCACATGGAAGGCTACTATACAAATTGGAGCAGTATGGCATTAAGGGCAATTTGCTACAATGGATAAAATGATGGTTGAGTGGGAGAAGACAAGCGTGGTAATCAGTGGTTACTACTCTATGTGGCCTAATGTTATTAGTGTTGTCCCTTAGGGTTCAGTGTTGGGCCCATTGTTGTGTTGTATATTTATCAATGATATTGATTAAAGTATATCAAAGTTTGCAGATGATACAAAGGTTGACAGGGTTGTTAATAACAGTAATGTCAGTATGCTCCTGCAACAGGATCTGTAAAAGTTGGGCAGATGGGCTGAGAAATGGCAACTGAAGTTTAACATTGACAAATGCAAAGTACTGCATATGGGTAGCAGCAATCCCAAAGAAATGTACCAACTCGGTGGTGTTACAGTCAGGGTAGTGGAGAATGAAAGAGACCTGGGGGTAATTGTGCAGTCAGATATGAAGTTTACTGAGCAGTGCAGACAGGCTGCCAGAGTAGGTCATGCATGTCAATGATATACAGAAATTTTGCGACCAGGGACAAGGTGTTATCCCCTTGTATATGGCAATGGTCAGGCCACACCTTGAGTACTGCGTACAGGTCTGGAAGCCTCATTTTAGGAAGGATGTAGAGTTGTTAGAACAAATACGGAGAAGGGCAACAAGACTGGTGAAGGGAACAACGGGGTGCTCTTATGTAGAAGGCTTTTGTTCTGCAAATTGCAGCTTCTGGAGACTGTGAGGTGATCTGATTGAGGTGTATAAGGCCTTGAATGGGTTGAGCACGCTGAATTCTGATCAGATTCTTCCACTTGCTCAGATTACGAACCTAAGGGGGCATAAATTCAAATTGAGGAAAGCCAGTTGTAGAATAGACGTGCAAAAATTTGCCTTTAGCCAGCGGGTGGTTAATTGCTGGAACAAACTTCCACCTGTCGTGGAAGTTGATAGCTTAAATAAATTCAAGGATTTGTTTGTTTGCTATTTGGTTTTTAGGAGCATTAGCAACTAAGGCCATATTGCTCCGGGGATATGCGGTGGTCATTCCCTGACCTTTCCACATCCTCTGTATTTGGTAGTCACGGGCTCGAACCCCCGGTCTAATCGAGAAGCTTGTTGTTGTTGTTGTTGTTTGTTGTTTTTAGGAGCATTAGCAACTAAGGCCATATTGCTCCAGGATATGCGGTGGTCATTCCTTAACCTTTCCGCATCCTCCGTATTTGGTGGTGACGGGCTCGAACCCTGGTCTAATCAAGAAGCGTGTGCTACGCACTGCTGCTCCTGCCCACCTGGCTACTGAAGCACCTAAATTCAAGGAGCAACTGGACAAACATTTAGAGGGAATGGTTGTGTGAATTTTTTTTTTTTTTTTGGCCAATGCTACATAAGCTCGCTTTCTTGCATCATGCCTCTATTACTATTACATAATGCTTATAAGACAAATCAATCCCATTACTGAAAAAATTTTGATACTGTTTTGTTATTCAAATAATGTAGAAAATAATGTTACGACCTGTTATTATTAATAAAAAGTATCAAAATAGCTGCACATATTAATTTAAAGCAATATTTTAGATATACTTACCCTCTGAACACACTGCAGAGAAGAATGACCCAAAGTAGCTAGGCTTTCTAATTCCATATTTAAAAGAACTTGAAACTGATATCTGAAAAAAAGTACAAAATCAAGTAAGTATTAATTATACTAATTACACTGCCCCAGAAAAACATAGCACAACGTAAGTTTACACACACAGATTATATATATATTTCCTCTATAGTGTTGTATAAGTATGCAATTTTGTGTCGCAGAGCTGGAAATCCTGAAGTGAAACTAAATCAAGTTTGATATCACAATGTATATGGCAAACTTGATTTGAACATGAAAAATTGGTCAGATTAGATCACATGTCAAACAGACCTGCAATCTAATCTGACAGCTGCAGTGCTTTTGTTTTCAACTTATATCACTTTCGCATCAAAAGTTAAAAATATATCAGAAGCAAGATGAAATTTAGGCAATTAACTGTTTCCATTTTGTTTTTGCAGTTCTATCGTCAGGAATACACTATACTCCCCAAACCCCACCCTTTGTGGTTGGTTATTATGAGCTGAAAATGGCTATTATTGCTTGCTTTAAAGGTTCTTCTTCCCTTATCCTTTGCAAAAATGCCCTCACCCTGTAGTTATTAAACAAGAATTCATCATTAGTTGAGAATTAGTAAATAAATCAAGGAATCATTACAAAAAAAAAAAACAAAAAAAAAAAAACACAATAAGAAAAATTCTAATGTGGTTCTCACAATGACATAGTGATGTACATTATTTCTATAGTTAATACAACAACATAGAATAACAGCACAGAAGTGTTCTATAAGGCATCATAGAGGTAATTCCTCCTTTTCTTAACTAATTAATATACAACATAGAACCTATTCAGCCACTGAAGTTGTCAACTATTAATTACTATAAATATGCGGGATATACAAAAAAAAGCTGTAGTTTTAACATAATCTCATAAATATCTGTATCTTATTTTCAAAAGTCAATATTGCTGTCCCTTCTAAATACCAGATAAAATTTTCGTCTAAGCAGATTAAACGAGATAGAAATTTCACAGATGATGCCCTTCTGTTTGGTATGACAAACAGTAGTGACAACTCCAAAAATTTCCAATAAATTGAAGACTAGGCAGAAACAGATGCATTAAAGTATCTATGATTGCCAGAGAATGTATTATTTCTGAAGGTTCGGTACTGACCATCCTCCAAGAATACTTGGCTATGTCAAAAGTCAATTCTCATAGGGAGCCAATGATGCTCACATCTCTTCAGAAATGATTTGGTTTGGTGTACGATTTTATTGGTGCATTAGCAGCAATGGCTATTATGTGCCATGACAAGGTAAAAAGAGGTTCTGGTAACCTTTTAAAAAGGATACCTGGTCAAAAAGTTAAGTATATGTTTAAAATCCTCAGCAAATACGAATGTGTTAGATGACTGTGTCCTATGCGAGTCTGCACAAGAACAACTTCCTCTTTATGATTCCCGAACAGACTAGACTGCCACAATTCAACTACAGGCTTTATATGATGTAATTTATTTATAGTTTGTCTATTCCACGAATCCTGTCGCTCAGAGTGTATCTTGTTGTGTATTATTTGTTAGTCTGTATAGGGGACTAACAGGCAGCAATTATTAGTAGAAATTGCTGATTTGAATGCAGTATCAGCCAAATCATTTCACCTAATCCCAATGTGGCTAGGATTCCAGCAGAAGAGGATATCATATTCACATTCACCGAGAGACAGAAATAGATGAGGATTACATTGAACTCACGATAAAGCCTGTAAAATGAATCATTAGTATTGGCAAGTACTAATGTGATCCAAGGATAACTCTATGGCATACAGTTCTGCAGTAAATATGCTGCATTCAGGAAGAACCTACTCAGATATAGTGTATGGAAAGACAGCAGCAGATCCTACATATGATTCCGACTTCGAGCCAACTGTGTAAACTTACTTGTGTGAAGTCAGAATATTCAGCTTGGTGTACTGAATAGAGCTGCAGGTAGACAGACTATGGAGAATCTGACTTTCCCCAGTTTTTAAGAAAAAATACACATGCTAGGAAGGAAGGGGCTGCTTTGGTGATTGGGCAACCATGTCTACTAAGATATTAAGTTCTCTGAGTAGCTCCTTTTTGGAGACAAATACCAAAAGGATGATTGGCAGTCTGATGGGTGCTGTACAAATTTTCCAAATGTGGCTCAAAAACAGATGGCCAGATAGGATGGTCTGGCAAGGATTTCAGTTTTAAAGCATACTTTAGAGACAACTGCTTATGTCAAAGAAAATACCGGTGGTTCATATGCTTCCACGTAGAGGCACTGGACAGCAGATGTTCAAAATGCTCCAGTAGCAATATGATTAGCCTGATGATGGACAGGGTCCAGCCATCGAAGTACACTGTTTCTGGCTGATGTATATACCTGGGACCAGTAATAAAGTTTAGAATGCAACAAATGTATGATAGATATGTAGTAAGGTGCATCGGTCTGCACCCCAAGATGTAGAAGAGAGAGCATGGAGAATGTTCAAGCTTCTTGTGCACTTCGTACAGAGTTGACAGATATGTTCTAGAAATGTCAACATTTTATCAAATACCAGTCCCAGGAATTTTGTGTCTATCACTACAGGGATGGGATCATGTCCAAGCAATCAATTCAGGTTCAGGATGACGACAAAATATACTTACAACAAAAATGTACTCGAGCGGTCTTCTGTGGCAAGAATCTAAATCCAATAGCAAGTGTCCAGGAATTAAGGGGATCAATGGCTTGTTGCAGTTGTTTCTCAAATAACCCTCATGTTGCATGACTGAGAGAATATGCTAACATCATCAACACAGAGGGCAAAAGAGAGCGGGAGCAATAGGACGATAATTTGTAGGGATTTTAGGATTCTTTCCTACCTCTGCAAAGGCAAGAATGGTTGTGATGTGCTAGGTATCCAAGAATTGCTCTTCAGTAGAGATTCTGTAATACAGAAAGAGCAAGTGATCGATATATTTTAGTGAAAGGTGCACAGTACAATGTGTGTTAGTTGTCTGATGGCACCAGGAGTTTCTCCCATCTCTGCATTGTGCACTCTGTGTAGCACAGAACTTTGTGCAAGCCAGAGATTTAAAAAGTGTGTGGGGAGTGGAAGGATGTGTAGTGTTGTGTACCGTTGTTCTTCTGACCATTTAGCTGTTGTGCTCCTGTTGGGACCCACCGTTACCACACTTGGCCTCAGGGAGACAGGTCAGGTTCCCAGTAGATTTTATTTTATACTCTAGCAGGCCCTGCCACCTAGTTTCCAAAGATTTCAGTGGCAAGGACTTATGTGGGGGGAAAAAAAAAAAAAAAAAAAACAAGAGAGAGAGAGAGAGAGAGAGGGTTAATGCTAAAATATAAAAGGCCGAGAGAGGTTTATGTAAACGTGGTTTAAATTTGGACGCTATTAATTGAAAAATTGTGTGGGGTGTACACTGCGAGTTAGACAGAGTGGGGGAAGAAGACAGAGAAGGCAACACCAGAAAGTCAGTGAGGCAGGCTCATGCCTCCCGAGGCAGAAGAAGGGGGTGGAGGGGGGGACAGGTACCCGCTCCTCCCCCCAGCTGGGGAAGAGAGTAAAAGAAAACCAGGCTAGAGTGCTCGGTTTGATTGCCAATGTGGCTTGTGGCAGAGAAGCTGCTGGTGTCCCTAATGTCTGGGTTTGGAGTCTTGCATGGGATTAGGTCCTGTCCGGGATTTTTGGTCACTTCCTCGTTTCTTCTAATTCTGGTGACAATTCAGTGGGATTGCATTTCATGGGACGTAGTCCAGTCCATGATTGTTCTTCTTTTAAGTTGTTGTGTATTCAGGATCCAAACGTATTGGTATACTTGGGACAGAGTCCCACCCAGGGTTTGCCGTCACTTCCTTGTTGTCTCATTATGTTCTAGAGCCGGTTTAGTGCACTGTCTTTCCTGGGAAAAAGTCCTGTCCGTGATCGTTGGTCATATGCATTGTGGTATTGCAGTGATCTAGCTGCCTGATGATTTAGAAGTCTTGTGACAAGCAACAGCTGTTGTCGATTATTATCTCAGTCAGTATAGATTTTCATTATGGCTTTGTTTAGTTATACTATCAGAGGTTTTGGGGATGTAGATAGAGGCATCCTCAAACGATTGAAATGAATCCATCAGGTGAGTGTGGTCCATGGATTAGCGGTAAGAGAACCCAGTTTAGACCAAGGAAGTTAATGAACTGTCATAATGAATTGAGGATTTCTCTTGAAGGGAATTGCCCAGGTGTTGATGTTTCCAAAAAGGTGCATAATCATTTCATAATGGATGCCATCTGGTCCAGCAGCACTTGCCTTAGAAAGAATGAGGGCTCATTTTAGCTCCTGTATAGTGAATGGCCCATTGTAGGGATAAAGGCCCTTCGATGAGAAATTTAGTGCCTGTTTTTCCATTTATATTTCAGGAACAGGAAGTCTGGGGAATAGGAGGATATTGCAGAGATGTTAGAAAATGTTTCCCCAAGAGCACTGGCTGTTGCAGTTGTCTCCGCAATATTGCATCCATTATACTTTAGGATCAATGAAGGGCGAAATGTATATTTTCCCTTCATTTTTCGGATTTTATCCCAGGCCACCTTAGTGCTTGTAGACTGTGTAACTGATGATGCAAAATGGATTCACGATTCCTTCTGACTCTGATGGTGGATGTAGCATGCTTTTGCTCATGAATGTTTAAAGGCTATAAGGATGGCTGTGGTTGGATATCTTTGGAAAATCTTCCAAGCTTTGTTTTGAGTCTTTTTTGCTGTTGTACAAACTGCATTGCAGTATGGTTTGGGAAAGGGTGGAACCAGGTGGATATTTTTGAAATTTAAATTGCAGCTGCATGGATAATATTTTTTGTGATGTACGTAATTGCATCATTAATAGGCTCCTGATTGACCATGGCAAAGTCAAAATTTTCTAGATGTTGAAAGGCATTCCAGTCAGCCTGATCAATTTTCCACCATGGTAAACTAACAGGAAGACAAGGTCTCCCATTATCTTGAGTGGTTATCACGGGGAAGTGATCACTTCCATATGGGTTCTCCTCCACCTCCCATATAAGTGAGTGGAGGAGAGAATGGGAACACACAGAAAGACCAATCGTAGAAAACGTACTGGTAGGCACGTGGAAGAGGGTGTTAGTTCTCAAATTTAGAGGGGAGAGGTTACTGCCGGTGAGCATATACTCCATGCCGCATTCCCTTCCATTAATGTCTGCAGTGGCGCGTCATCCTATGGGCAAAAAGGCTTCATGTTGTTTGGTTTTTAGGAGCATTAGCAACTAAGGCCATATTGCTCCAGGAATATGCGGTGGTCATTCCCTTGACCTTTCCGCATCCTCCGTATTTGGTGGTGACGGGCTCGAACCGTCTAATCAAGAAGCGTGTGCTACGCACTACTGCTCCTTCCCACCTGACTCAAAAAGGGGCAATTACCTGGAGCCCCCATCAATGGGGGGGGGGGGCAGGTCCCCAAATCAATATTCTATAAACTGATTTTTCTAGTAAAAAAAAAAAAAAAAAAAAAAAAAAAAAAAAACGGGAATTAACCCAAGATTGCAGGTGTAACGCCGGCATATGGCAACATATGAAATATAAACAACTTATTTAATAAATAAAGAGAAAATTCGAGGTAGGTATTAATACTAGTATTTTGTTTGTTTTGTTGTTAAAATATTTATTTTATATTTTATACTAATTCTAACACATGATTTGGCGCAGGCTCTTTTCCGCGATAATGTACAATTAATTTAAACAAATTTTCTTTCATTTTATTTTCTGTATTTGGGGTAGAATACTGGATTTCTATTTTACATTATACAGTCAAATATTATTTTACTAAATTATGAAAAACGATTAGATGAATAAAGCAAAAATTAATAATTAATATACGAATATAAAATTTTTTTTATATAATTTTAGAATTATTTTTATTAAAAATAATATTTTAGGGCGATGAAAAGAACGTACGAATCTGGGTTTCAAAAAAGAAAAAAGCAGAAAATTAGAGAGGCAGAATTAAAAAAGAAACAAACCTCATTACAGGATTTTGTAGCAATAAAAAATCGAGAAGATGACAGCATCAAAACAGAAGAAAATATGATAGAAAATGAACCTTCCAACTCTAAAGTATCAGTCGGCTTTATTATTGATTAAATTGAAAACAATACCAACAACGCAACTGTTTACAATATCAATGATAATAATGATAAAAATACGAAAGCAATACATACAAATAATATCAAACATAAAACACACTAAAGATTGCTTTATAGCCAAACCCCATCACAAATGATTTTATTGAGTTTTTTGCGAAGGCGAAAAACCGCAAAATTTTGAACATTAAAAATTCAAATTGAAATTTTAATTGTGATGGAAAAATCATTACAAGGAAATTAAACGAATCCCATTTCTATTTAAGTAGAGCTAATGGTACCACAGAAAAAAGAGAGTGGTTAATATTTTCAGAAACCACAAAATCTGTATACTGTTTTATTTGCAAATTGTTTCCAGTTAAATCAAAAAATGTATTAGTTATTGGATGTAATGATTGGAAACCTTGTTGATATTTTAAAAAGGCACGATGAGTCTAAAGAAAATAAGGAAAATATGTGTGTGTACGTAAAGCGCTTGAAAAGTGTAGGAAGAATTGATTTAGAGTTAATAAAAGCTTATGAAAAACAAACAAATTATTGGCGTGAGGTTCTAAAAAGAGTTGTTGCGACTGTGAAACTGTTAGCTTCATTAGGGTTGGGATTTCGAGGGCATGATAGTAGTGCAGGAAATTTTATGTGTTGATTAGAATACTTAGCTAATTTTGATATGTTTTTGAAAACCCACTTAGAAACTTATGGTAAATGTGGTAAAGGAGAGCGAAGATTAAGAGCCATAGTAAAACTGCATTTTAGGTCCCTTGTGCAGCTCATAGCCTAAATTCGGTGGGAAATTCTGCTGCAGAAGGTTGTCCAAAAGCACTCCATTTCTTTGATTTTATTCAAAATTTATTTGTATTTTTCCCTTCTTCCACAAAGAGATTGGATATTTTAGTGAAAACAACTACAAAAGGAAATGTAACATTAAAATAAATTTGTTCTACAAGATGGTCCTCAAGAGCAGATGCAATTTTAGCTGTTAAGATGAATTTTTTGGTCATAAAATAATCTTTATTTAAAATTTTTGAAGATTGTAATGAAAAACCTGTAACAAAATTAGAAGCAAAAAAGCTATGTGAAAACTTTGAAGATTTTGAAACAACGCTTTTACTTTTCATATGGAATGCAATTCTACAAAGATTGAATGCAACTAGTAAAAGTGTTCAAAATAAAAATTCTGATTTACACAATGCCATAAATCTTTTAAAATCGTTATCTTTGTACATATCAGAAGACATTCGAAACCACAATGAATTTTTTGATACTATAGAGTCAGAATGTTTTGCATTAACAAACAATACAAATGAGTCAGACAAAGGGAGAAAACGCAAAAGAAAATTACATTTTGATGAGAAAAGGGATGGAGATGAAGAAGTGCAATTGGCAGGCAACTGAAGAAGTGCAATAAAAGTACTTAAATACTAATTGAGTTCATTTATGACTTTTTTCTTGTGGATTATACTTAATCTATATATAAAAGTTCTTTATAAATATCATACATGCAATTTTGTTTTATTTTTAATAAAATTATATCTACAATTATTATTATTTTTCTTTTTGCACGGGTAAGAGTATACTGGAGTCGTGGGATTTCCCCCCCTAAGAAAAATTCAACACTATACATGGGGACCCCAAATTCAAATTTGCCCGGGGCCCCATGAAGCCATAACGTGCCGCTGAATGTCTGCACTACTCCAAAGTGTGTTATGTTCACTGAAATCCCTTAGAAGTAGGACAGGGGAAGGCAGCTGCACAATGAGACCATCAAGGTTTCTCTGGAAGATATCGGCCCCAGGTGGCAAATAATCAAGCTGACTGTTAATAAAAAACCCAACCATAAGGTGAACTTCTGCAGTTTCTAAGTTAGTGGAAAGTGGCACAGGCTGGAATGGGGTCTGGATGCCCACAAGGATCGCAACTTGCCCATGGGCAGGTCCGCCCCAGTTCGGTCCTTACGTATGATCATAATATTATGAAATGATGTATTTTCATTTGCCTTCAAATTTCTCCTGCAAGCAAAAGCAAACTGACTCATGCATTTGCAGGGGTAGCCTTGATGTCATCAGTATTTGGCCGGAATCTACAACAATTCTGCTATAGGAATTTAATCATTATTCTGGCTTGGTGGATCCATCAGGCAGTTTCCGAATTGCTGAGGGCTTAATTTTCCCGGTCTTCAATTTCTCTTTTGGGGAAGTATGGACACTGTCCTGTGTCCATACTCCATTTTCTTGTGCACAAAGAGTTCCAAGACTGTTTTTGCCAGATACCTCTTTCTCCTTGATTTCCATATTTTCTTGGGAGCTTGGGTGTACTTCAGGCTTCTTATTCTTTTCTCTGCCAATTTCTTTTGTTACTGGTGGATCATTAGGAGGTACAGATATAGCAATGGCAGCTGACTGATCCTCATCAGTGCAGGTTTTCTTTAACTTAAAAAAAATCAGGTAACACGCAACTGGAGTGAATGTTGATGGGATGGTCATATGTCTGAGTTCTGATGGAACAGCTCCCTGCTACATCTTTGCATATGTAGGTTTGTTTCTGTTTATAGGTTTCACCACTTTACTTACCTCATGATATAATATGTTCTCCTCTGCCTTAAGTCTTTGAATTTCCTTTTCTTCCTTCCACCTATGGCATGCTAGTGAGTAAGCAGAGTGTTCTCCTTAGCAGTAAATGCAGGTGGGTTTTCTGGCTGAACATTATGTTTTGTTGTCATATGCAGCACATCAAGCACATGCAGGGGCTAAAAAACAGACCATTTGCGAGTGTCCATATTTCTGGCACCTAAAGCATCATAAGGGATTTGGGACATATGGACACAACAGACAATTAATGCACACAGCTCTGATCTCATTAGGAGATATCAGTGAATTAAACATCGGGATGATGTTTCTAGTTGGAACAAGTTCCATCCCATATGTAGAAATTCTTTTGATTAGCATTCCCTCCCTGTGGTTTTAGTTAAGAGCAGATTTCCTGGGTAACCTTAAGGAGGTCCCACTCTGAAATGACATCTCTCGATGATTTGGTGTTCTGTGTGGTGTTACAGTAATCAGCATTCCTCCAACTGATGTCGCTCGGAGTGACTGTTATTTTTGATTTCAATTAAGAGATCTCCAGAACGAAGCCTCTTAACTGATTTAGGGGAACCTGCTAAATCCTCTATACCTTTCTGTAAAAAAAAAAAAAAAAAAAAGTAAGATTTTTCCCAATAGATTTTTCACTGTCAGTTTGTTGTTTGTTTGTTATTTGGTTTTTAGGAGCATTAGCAACTAAGGCCATATTGCTCCGGGGATATGCGGTGGTCATTTCCTGACTTTTCCGCATCCTCCGTATTTGGTGGTCACGGGTTAGAACCTCGGTCTAATCCAAGAAGCATGTGCTACACACTGCTGCTCCTGCCCACCTGGCTACGGAGGCGCTCTTTTCACTGTCAGAATAGATGATTAAAAATCTTGGGATAGGCCCTGACAGCATTTCACTTTCTTTTCCTGCATTAGATTTATCTGTTTCTCCATTTGTATTTGCAGATAGGGACAGTGAAGAAATAAGTTGTCAGGATTCATAAATGTTTATATTGGTTTAGTGCCTAAGCTCCTTGCCCACCACTAAGCCCAAATGGGATGCCAGGGCTACCCAGACACCATAACTGCATTATGGTGTCTGGGTAGACACCAAACTGAATCCTGTCCCTCAGATGATGACATTATGGGTGTAGCACTGACACAATTGATCCTTGCAGCTGAACTCACTAGCTGATTGATCCTAGCCGGGCCTTCCAGAACCACCATTCTTGTCAAAGCAGGAGCCAAAGTGATGTGTTGAAGCTGGGTCCCCCCAACCACCAGATCCTCCTTTCAGAATTTCCATGGGTCGCAGCACACAGTAATCACACTGGATTCCTACAAAGTTAACCTGGAACCTAGGCTGTGGGTGTTGGATGCTAATCTGGGAGCCCAGCAGCACAGGGAAGTCCTCTGACCATGTACAGGTGCACGTCAAGGAGCCTCTTCAGAAACAGTACAAGGTTGAAATTTGATAGGAAAATTTAGCCAAGCATTATACAGATACAAATGGGTTTCTTTCAAGAACTGTAACTGGATATGAAAGGTGGATTTTTTACTGGGATTTGTTTTGTTTGTTTGTATAAGTGTTTAATGGGATATCAGCATCTAAGGCTATAATGTGCCAAGTAAAAAAGGTATAAATATAAGAATGAAACAGTATAATTAATTAAAAAACCTGAAATTATGTACCAGGTACATAATCAGTTGCTGCCGCCGTACTCTGAGGCTGATAGTGTCACTGATAATGTTACATCGGCAGCCGTTAAAAACGTCTTTACTGCAGGACCTCATTATGAAACTGGTACAGTAAAATAAATAAGAAATATTGTTGCATTATTTTTATTGAAAAAATAATTTCAGTACAACGAAATACAGGTCGACCATCACTAATCTGGCCACCGGTAATACGGTTCCAGCGCTAATTCGGGCATTATTTCCGTGAACGTAATTTCAAATTTCCCGGGGTCAGCACACCAACCTGCCGCTACTGTTTTGGTGGCGTTGGTTGCAGCATCAGCTGTTAGCACAAACTCATAAACACTGGCAGGCCATTCCCACTTGTTTTTCTGCATTTATTATTATAACTTGCTCACATTTTGCTCCAGTCATGGTTCCAATGCATAAAGGAAGTGCCTCTCGTAAAAAAAAAAAAAAATAAATATATATATATATTTTTTTTTTGATGGATGCTGCATAAACTCATACACTTGCTTTCTTGCATCACATTCCACTACTACTATTATTCTCATGGTGTAAAGCGCAAACACCATACATTGTCCATAACAGATAAAGTTCAACTTCTGAAAAAACTCAACAGCAGTGTGCATGTGAGAAGTTGAACTCTGATTTTTTGTAAATTCCAGCAATTTCTCTCAGTTCCTCTTATCTTAGTAATTTTCTTTTAGCCATACCTTTCTAGGTTTTTTTTTTTTTTTTTTTACAACACACTTATACAACCCCAATTGCTCACATCTGGTGAGCATGGACTTGGCAAACCCAGGGTCCTGAGCGGGATATCATCATTCTTCTCTTTCTTGGTGATTCCTCTCTCTCTCTCTCTCTCTCTCTCTGAGTAACTTGGGAATTTTTTTGGCTGGTACAGCACAAACCTCAGGCTTCCTTGCACTATATAACTAATAATAATAATAATAATACAAACTTGCAGAAAAACACAACACAATTTGATTGATAATACAGCGCGCTAACGAACTTGTTCTCACAAAATCTCTAACAATACTGACAAACTTATTGCGATGTTTGAGAGTTTATTTTATCGTAGTTTTATTGTAGTGCTCGCCGCTACAATAAACTAATAACAAACGACTTTCATATGTATGCCATAATAGCATCACATGTATGTGGCCGACACAGCTTCTCAAGAAATAAAGTAACCAATATATGTGGCCACGTATATGCAACATAAAAAACTTTTTTTTTTTTTTTTTTTTTTTTAATATTGTAAGCGAAAAAACGACAACACTGACATTACAATATTTATTTTAGAATTACTAATCAAATCATTTCCTAAATATTTTTTGTCCCTGGGGAATTTTTTTCTTAAACTAGCTTGGCAGTCAACGGGTAAAAGGTGGTGGTTAGCTGTTGGGTAAAATGTATGTGCTAAAATAACCACCGGTGATCCGGCAAACTCACTAATCCGGCACCCCACAGGTCCCAAGGCTGCCGGATTAGTGATGGTCGACCTGTACAATGAATGGAATTTTTCATGTACAATGAAATAATTTGTAAAAATATATTATAATAACACTAAAATTACTGGTCTATGGTAACTGAAATAAGATATATAATTTTGACACTCAAATGATTTTAATTCCCAAGTGAATACTCCACTGATTGCTGTTCCATTACGTGTAGTATTTGACTTAATATCTAAATTGAAAACATCTTTCATCAATTTACAAAACTTTCCAGCCAAATAATTTAATTCTAGATTGAAATCACCAGCAAGAACTATAGGTATATGATCCAGTGGCTCTTCCAATAATTTTGCACCTTCAATGGAATATAGCATCAAATTCCTGTTTATGAATTTTTGAATTATATCTAACGACATCCCTGGAGTAATGTCTATGGCAACGATGAAAATAGATTCACTATTGGATTTGCATAAAGACCCACAAATGTCTCCAAATTTCAGCTGATACCACTGTCGCATTACTGCTATTATGTTGCGCAAAGATGTAGTATACTGATGATAGTTGAATCTTCACGTTAATATATCGCAACGCCACCACTACAAACATCTGACCTTTTAAAATTGAGTCACACATTGGAATGGTTTAAGTAATATATGTTCATCATTATCCAACCACGTTTCACTTAATATCAATATTTTGGATTGCTGTAAGATTGTGTCTGTTTCGATATTCTCGAACATGGGCCCATAAACTTTGTACATTCATTGGCAATATAAATATACCACTTTGTATGAAATCTTGCAGTTCATCCTGTAGAGACAGTATCTTATTATTTTTCAAGCGATCTAGTTCAGCAAGAAGTTCTATATTACTAGTAGCTTTGCCATGGCGAAATGTGCAATCGTCATGGGGATTTGTAATATATAAACCTTGCAATAAGGTCACTCGAGATAACGCCACGTAGACAAGTTTCTGTTCATGATATTTCTCATAATTATATACAACTTTGTCGAAGGTTCCTCCCTGAGATTTATGTATAGTCAAAGCACAAGCAAATATTAAAGGAAATTGTGTATGTCTACATGTTAATTTTCTATTGTTCTTGAATGGAATCATAGTTGATCATTTTATAATAAGTACGGATTGACTAGGTAAATGTTTATCTTTTGCATATTGTTTATAATGAGATTGAAAGTTATGTTCTATTTTTGACTCAGGAAATTTCATCCATACTTGTTTAACTGTTGCGTCATGCTCAAATTCGAAACATAATAAAGTACTGATTGCATTGTTTATCAATCCATCGACCATATCTATATTTGTAGTAATCATGTACAGTTTTCCATTCAGTAATGGTAGAATATATGAAAGTTCTGCAGTTTCGGTCACTGACATTTTGTGAATTTTATTTTGCATACTTGCCAATTGTTCTTCAGAATGATATCCTTGGTATAAATCTTGTGCAACCACTTCATGGGCTTCATCTGCAACTAAAGCATTTGTATTATAGACATTTACATCACTATTTCTTAAAAATAGTACAATCCCTTTTGCAGACATTAATTAGTAGTATCTTTTGTAACAAATCTCAATTCAATAATTTTAAGTTTGTCTGATAATAACGCTTCTCCGTTGCCTATTTTTGTAAGAATTTTATAAAATGTACTATCAAACTGTAGAACAACTTGTACTAATTCATGAAATTGTAGTGAATGCCATAATTCTGGAGCAATCAATGAGTTCTTCAAGGGTTTATATATAGGTGTAGCACGCACTGGAGGCAATTGCCATAAATCTCCAATGAAGTATATATTCATACCTCCAAATGGTATTTCACGAACACCAGTTATTTCCTTTAAAGCCATATCTATAATCAATAATAGTTCTGCACTAATCATACTAACTTCATTGATTATAATAGTACGTACTTGTTGAAAAGCAGTTCTATATTGTTGAAGAATTTCATTACTAGGTTGAAGATTATTTGAGACATATATGGAAAGCAGAATGCACTGTTGTACCATCGATTGCCACAGCAGCGTTGCCCATGGAGGCACAAGTAACATATGCGTTATGAATATGTGATACATTACAAAAGCGATTATATGTTTCCATCAATAATTTTAAAAGTAAATGTCTTTCCACAGCCAGCAGGTCCAGTGAGAAATACTTCTATTGGTTCATGTGTCTGATTAGCAAATTTGACGATAGATAGCTTCAAGTAATAATGCACGTTTTTCTTTATTAGTACTACTCATCAAACGACAGTATTCTTCTGATGGTAAGACATTCTCTCGCTTCCTAATGACAGATGATAATTTATCCATCATCACTGTTCTCATCTGTAAAGAAATCATCATCAATTTCTTCTGATTTAAGAAATTCTTCATTTTTTTCCACCGCCAGTCCATTTTCATCATTCTCATCAATTTCAATACAAAGTTGCCTACAAATTGCAGCCTATTTTCAATATCAATATCAGATTCAAACTCTTTTCTTCTCAAGGTAATTATCTTTTTGTTGGTTTCATAAAGTTCAAAATATTTATTTTCATTCAACTTTCATTCTCCTCATTGATAAATGAAATGTGTAAAGTTACATTTCGCATATACATTCATGAAGACATGTATTACAATTTCGATACTGAATTATTTTAGGAAATTGTCTTTTCACCCATCCCCTGTTTCCTTTTCGATAACGAGCAGTAAATTGTGCAAGAGTTAAATCTTTTATTGTTTTGCACCATTTTTCATATTTATCAAAAATACTATCTTCCCATATATCCAAAGACTCGCTATCAACTTGTTGTTCATCCAATTCAGCTGTTGATTTACGTACTTTCTGATGCTCGTGTGGCCATACCGTTGGCATGTATTCAATCGCTCTTGAAGACATGAACATTGGGTATCGTAATAAATACCAAGCTGCCTCTTGTGAACTCATCTCTATAGAATTCAATACATCTACACTTAATGCATGTGTTAGATCAATTATATCCATATTTATATATAAATATTGTAGCTCTATAATTTTCCATTGCAGGTTGCTTATTCCTATAATTCTTCCATCCCACCTTCTTTTTGTCTAATGGTCCATAATAATATATGTGCATGTGGACTTCCTCCATGTTGAAATTCAATGCATTTAAAGAAATTCACAACATAATATTTCCCAAAAGGACTATAGGTTTTTGATTTAAAAATTTTGAGTATATTCTCAACAATTTTATTAAAGTATATGACACACGTTATGGTGTCTTCATTTATTAATGTAGCTCTTTCCATGGATAGATCCATAACTTTGTTAGTTGTAATTTCTCGTTTATAGCTGAATTCGTATAACACACATAGTAATACGGGCCATGCTGGTTCACACACACTCAACGTCAAGAACATTGTAGGTTTTTCTAATTGACGAATCATGGCAAACACATCTCGTTTACATTGACTCCAATAATAGGTTGAACTGGGAATTGATTTTAGAAATTCCACGTTAGACTCTAATGACGTGTTTATAAATTCTTTCGATTCCAATATAGAACGAGTAATGTTAGCTGTTATTCCTACTGATTTAAACACAATTTGCAAATTTTCTGCGGGACGCACTTGCATAATTTTCATTGCCATATATAGCAAATGTTGGGGATTTACTCCATGACGATCAGATCTACGAATTTCACTCAATGCCATCATAAAGGGAGTATTTTTAAATTTTCGTGCATGTCCCAAATATATAGCTGGAAAAGAAAGTTCTTCTGCATGTATATCAAATATGAAACTTGAAGATGATTTCTGACCTGGTGCTATAAATAAATATTTATCTTCAGACCATAATAATGTTTGTTGTTGAATTAACAATAGTTCATCATCATTGTTGACAGGTTCCACAATTTCATCTGATGTTCCTGTTCACTATCATCATTCATACCCAAGAAATCGTCACTCACTTTTATGCCATAGAATTTATACAAAGGTGAATTTATCAAATACTGTAACATTTTTTCACTATTTTCTTCTGCACACACATCCGTGTAGATATGATGATTTATATACGAGTCTTCATTTTATATGTACATTAATGGTATAATTGTCATCTAATTCTCTAAATTACTCTAATTCTCTAAGTTAACATCATATTTACGTTAACTGGTACATTTATTACTTGTCCAATGATCCCATATTGCCCATGTTCATAACGTAAACGTTGAATTTGCATAAAGGGTAATCGTGATGATATCAAACTCTCAGTTACAACATCCAGTGGAGGCAAATTAGTAGGATATATTGGATATATAAATCCATTTGACGTGGCCATAGTTGGTATCCGTCCCTCTTTTAATGAAGTATGACATGTATTACACATCATGAAAGTACTCACTTCTTGTAAAGGAATTTCATTTTGAAGTAATTCATATGAAGTTGTTGGAAATGGTTTCAAATCTAATTGAAACCATAAATGATCACAAACATTACAACTAAATCCAAATGGGTTTTTGTACACTAGTTTTTCAAACTCACTGTCAGCTCGTGTAGACACTATAGGGATGTAATCAGGAATCTCATTATTAGCTATTTCTAATTTCACTTTTTTTCGTGTACAATATTCCTTCATTCGTTCTGCTGGAGTTTTAGATTCCAGATAAGTATCAGGCATGGTAGAACTCGGTAGTTGAATTTCATTGTGATTTGGAATAGTGTGACTTTCTAATTTCCTTTTCTTTCGTTCACGATATTCCTTCATCATTTCAGCTCAAGTTTTTTTGGGTGCAGTTTGAGAAGTCCCAGGCATAACAAAACACTCTTGTTGAATTTCATCTGGATTCACATTTCTGTCCAATTTCTTTTTCTTTCTTTCACGATATTCCTTCATTTTTTGAGCTTGAGTTTTCTTGTGGGCAGTTTCAGAAGTTCCAGGCACAGTGAAACACTGTTGGTCAATTTCATCTGGATTCACATTTCTGTCCAACTTCCCTTTCTTTCTTTCATGATATTCCTTTGAACGCTGGGCTGTAGATTTTGGCACAGTCACTCGCGTATTAATCATTATGCTGATATAACGGTATAATGTAGCATGTCACTACTGAATTGTACTTGTGTCACTGCACGCAACAAGTACAATGCATGCACATTGGGTTTTGTGAAGACTTTATATGATTTCTAGGTAACGTGACGCTTTTTTCCAAATAACGTCGGTAAAGACATTTTTAACATTAATATTATTATAAAAGAGTATAAGAAATACAACAGTTACAAAGAATTCTCGATAAAATTATATAAATCAATATGTTGTTAAAGCTTGATATCTGACTAATTGTAATTGTCCGATAAAATCTGTCTGAGTGTATAAGGCTCAGAGAGATGGATAAAATATAAGAGACGATCATTATTGAAATTCATACATTCAATTAAAATATACCAGGGTGATAAAATAGTGTCACAATTTCTACACATGGAATGATTGTTTGCCCTCAGCAGACAGCAACTTGTTAAGTGACAATGTCCTATGTGGAGCTGAGATATAACAACTTCCTCTTTACAGTTCCTGTGCAGACTAGACTGCACAATGTTCAATTACAGGCTTAATCTCATATAATTTGTTTTCAGCATTTCCATGCCATGAGTGTTGCCATTGGGAAATCAGTTTCTTACGTACTAATTACCTGTAGTCTGTATAGGAGACTAGCAGGAAAGAGTTAAAAGGGTCACTGATTTGGCTTCAGAGTCTGCCAAATCATTTCCTAAGATCCCAGTATGGATAGGGATCCAGCAGACATAAACGTCGCATTCAGATTGAAAAAGGAAGTGTAGCTTCTGCTGTATCCGGGACAGGACTGGATGAGGATTAAACCTCATCGATGATAAGGCCTGCAATGAGTTGAGAGAGTCAGTATATATAATACATTTTTAGTGGTGGGTGGTTTGTATATGATCCAAGACAAGCTCAACTGCATGCAGCTCTGCAGTGAATATACCACATTTGGGAGAATGTCTGCTCAGATATCATAATGTCTGGGATGACAGCTGCAGATCCCACAGCCATTTCTGACTTCGAACCATCGGTGTAGACTGGCAGAAAGTCAGAATGTTCAGATCGGTGAGCTGAAAAGAGTTGCAAGTAGACAGCAGATGGAGTACTGTCCTTTCGCCAGTTGTTAAGAAAAAAGTTGCAGACTGGGACACAAGCATGCCAGGGTGGAGAAGGCTGCTCTAGTGATGAGGAACATTGTGTAATGTGATGTCCAAATCTCTGAGTAGGCTTTGGATACGAATACCGAATGAATGATTGGCATTCTGGTGAGTGTTTTATATAAATTTTTCCAAAGTGGCTGAAAAGGGGGTGTTCACACGGGGTTGTCTGGCAGGGATTTCAGTTTCAAAGCATACTGTAGAGCCAACTGTTTCCTACGAAGTGACAATGATGGCTCATTTGCTTTGATATAGAGACTCTGGACAGGAGATGTTCAAAATTCTCCAGTGGCAATACAAATCACCTGATGGTGGATGGGATCCAGCCATCAGAGTACAGTGAGTTTGGAACACACAAGTGAGAGATATATGTGCAATACAGTTCATCAGTTGGCATCCCGGGAATTAGAAGAAACTGCAGGTAGCACATTCAGAGCTTTCGTGCATTTCATATGTAGCTGATAAGCTGATGGGTTGTAGGAAAGTCAATTTTTTATAAAACGGAAGCCCTAAATATCTAGTCTCGGGTACTATTAGAATAGCATTCTGTCCAAGCATCAGTTCAGGTTGAGGGTGAAGATTGTGCTTGCAGCAAAAATGAAGGCAAACAGTCTTTTATCTGAATCCATTATTCACTGCCCATGAGGTGAATAATGGATTCAGGTGGTCAACAGCAAATTGCAGTTGTCCCTCAATTACTGTAATGTTGCAGGATTGAGAGAATATGCTAAAATTGTCAACATAGAGAGCACACTTTACAGCTGGAGGAAGTTGTTCTTTGATGAAATTCACTTTGATGGCAAAAAGCATAACACTTAAGCCATCCTTGAAGAACTCGCTCTTCTGGACTAAAGGGTTGAGAGGGAGTAGATCCTACACAAACTTGGAAAGAACAATGGGATAAAAAGCTGGGAGATGACCTCTAAGGCTGATGCTATAAAGGTCTTTTAAAATTTAGAATCTCCAAATTGTCATATGCTTTTTTTCATATCGAAGAAAACGGACACCAGGTGTTCTCATTTTAAAAAGGTATCTTGAATGGAAGTTTAAAGAATGATTAAACAGTCCAAAGTGGACCTATTCCTTCAGAAGCCACACTGCATTTTGGAGCATTTTCAGAGTAACAGGCCGGTAGTTTGTTGGGATTTTAGGATCTTTTCCTGGCTTAGGAAAGGCAAGGACGATTGCCTTATGCCAGGAATCCAGAAACTGCTCTTCTAGAAAGATTCTGTTATATAGAAAGAGCAGTTGGTCCATGTATTTTGCTGACAGGTATTTGATAATGTCATAATGGATGAGATCTGATCCCGCAGAACTTTCTTCGGTAAGAGTTAGAGCTGTTTCTAACTCTTCTATGGCGAAGGGCCCATTATAAGGATGAGAATTTGTAGATTTGAAGTTAATTGGCCGCTTTTCAAGTTTGTCTTTCAGAACCAAGAACTCTGGGGAGTAAGATGTTGATGAGATGACAGAAGAGGTCTCTCCAAGAGCACTGGCTGTTGCACTTGGAAATGCAATAATACATCCATTATATTCTAGGACTGATGAAGGGTGCAATGCATAATTTCCCTTCATTTTCTAAATTTTGACCTAGACAGCTTTAATGATAGTTGATTGGGTAATAGTGGATGTAAAGCAGGTCAGGATTCCTTTTGGTTCTTCCAGTAAAGATGGCATGCTTTCATGTGTGCATGTTTGAAAGCTAAGAAGTTGGCAGTGGTAGAATACCTCAGAATATCTCCCAAGCTTTGTTTTGTGCCTTTTTTTCTGCTGTGCATTCAGCATTCCACCAAGGTTTTGGAAATGGCAGAAACCAGGTAGATGTTTTCGGAACTGTAATTGCAGCTGCATGGACAGTCTTTTCTGTGATGTACACCACTGCATTATTGATATGCTCCTGACTGACTGTACCGATGTTAAAGCTTACCAGATGTTGAAAGGTATCCCAGTCAGCCTGATCAACTTTCCATCGTGGTAACCTAAAAGGTGAACATGGCCTCCCATTATAGGCTGGTTATTGAAAGTGAAATTGCCCAGGAGTATGACAGGAATAGGCAGCTGCACAATGAGATCATCAAGGCCTTCGTATCAATCAATATCATTAATAAATATAGAAAACAACAATGGACTCAGCACTGAACTGTAGGGGATTCCACTAATAACATTAGTCCATTAATAACCACTTTGTCTTCTCCCACTCAACCATCCCTTTCTCCCAAGCAGTAAGTTGCCCTTAATGCCTCACTGCTCAATTTGTACAGCAGTCTTTTATGTGCAACAGTATCAAAAGCCCCCTGTAATCCAAATATATGATATAAAATAATTTTCTGCATACAGTTCCTTTGTTATATCTGATTGGATACTGAATCATAGTATCCAATCAGACTGGTCAGACAAGATTGTCCCTTAATTTCCATGCTGTGACTATAGTATAACTGCATTTCTATCTAGATGGTCATGCATCGTCTTCTTAACCAGAAGCTCCACTATTTTTTCCTGGAAAAGAAGTTAAGCTTGTAATTACTCGAGTCACTTTTTGATCCCCCTTTGTGATTTGGGGATACATTCCCACATCCATAGGAAACTCCCCTGAATCAAAAGATGCTCTTAATTATGGCTTAAAAGTTTGCTTATCTCCTCTGCTGCCACACTTAATATAGCTGGATAGATCCCATCCACCCAGGTGCTTTTTTTTTTATTGATAAGCTGCAACAATTTCTCTTCTATTTTCCTCTTAGTTATCCAAGTCATTCGCTCCCTGTCAGACTGTGATGAACTCCTGGTATTCCCCACCCTAAAGAACATCTCATGCATGAATGCAAAATCCCTATTCAGTTTGTCAGCACAGGATCATGAACAGTTAAACCATCAACATCAAGTGGCCCAATATGATTCAACCCTTTTTTCTTCTACTGTTAATATAAGTAAAGAAGTCTTTGCTGCTTTTCTTTGCATTTTCCCAGAGACTTCTCATTATCTGCTTAGCTTGCCTAACCTCCTTTGACAGAACATTTTATACCTACCATATGCTTCTGTATCAGCATATCATTTATATGCATCCAGTGCATTTTATTCTTTGCTACAAGTCTCATCAGTTCATATGACATTAGCATTAGCATTAGTAGAGGCATTTGATGCAAGAAAGCAAGCTTATGCAGCATCAGCCAAAAAAAAAAAAAAAAAAAAAAAAAACCCACTTCCACTTCACCCCTCTGTTCGTTTCAAAATACCTGTCCAGCTGAGCCTTAAACTTATTAGGCTATCAACCTCCACCACAAGGGATGGCAGTCTGTTCCACCAACCAACAACCCGCTGGCTAAAGGCAAATTTCCGCACGTCTATCCTACATCTGTCTTTCCTCAATTTGAATTTATGCCCTCTCAGGTGATTTTTCTGAGCTAGAGGAAGAATCCCATCAGCATTGAGCATGCTTAAACCATTCAAGGCTTTATACACCTCTATCAGATCACCTCGCTGGTGCCTAGTCTCCAGACACTGTAATTTGCAAAACTTAAGCCTTTCCTCGTAAGAGCAACCCCTTTGTTCCATTCACTAATCTTGTTGCCCTTCTCTGTACTCGTTCCAGCAGCTCTACATCCTTCTTGAAATGAGGCCTCCAGACCTGTATACAGTACTCTAGGTGTGGCCTGACCATTGCCTTATACAATGGAATAATCACCTCCTTATCCCTGCTGGAAAAATTCCTGTATATCATTGACAATACTCCATGAGCTACTCTTGCAGCCTGTCTGCACTGCTCAGAGAACTTCATATCTGCCTGCACAATCACCCCCAAGTCCCTTTCATTCTCTACCACTGTCAGTGTAGTACCACAGAGTTGATACGTTGCCCTGGGGTTGCTGTTTCCCATGTGTAGTACTTTACATTTGTCAATGTTAAACTTCATTTGCCACCTCTCAGCCCATCTGCTCAACCTTTCCAGATCCTGTTGCAGCAGTGTAAGTGTCAGTAGTGTCCTTGACAACCCTGCCAACCTTTGTATCATCTGCAAACTTGGACATTAAGCTTGATATACCATCATCAATATCATTTATAAATACAGAAAACAATAATGGACCCAACACTGAGCCCTGAGGGACTCCACTAATAACATTAGTCCATGATGAGCAGTGTCCATTGATTACCACTCTCTGTCTTCTCCCACTCAACCACCCCTTTATCCATAGCAGCAACTTGCCTCCAATGTCACACTGCTCCAATTTGTGTAGCAGTCTTCCATGTGCAACAGTATCAAAAGCCTTTCTAAGATCCAAGTATATAATATCAAAGTTATTCCCTGCATCCAGTTCTTTTGTGACTGCATCATAGTATCCAATCAAGTTGGTCAGGCAAGACTTCCCCTTAACAAAACCATGCTGTGTCTGAGCTATAACTGAAGTCTTGTCTAAATGATCCTGCAGTGCTTCTTTAACCAGTGCCTCCATTAATTTTCCTGGAACAGAAGTTAAGCTCACAGGTCTATAGTTACTTGTGTCAGCCTTTGATCCTCCTTTGTGAATTGGGGTCACATTTGCACATTTCCAGTCTATGGGTACCTCCCCTGAGTCCAAGGAAGCTCTCATAATAATGGCTAGGGTTTGCTTACTTCCTTTGCTGCCTCCTTTAATATAACTGGATAGATCCCATCCACCCCGGGTGCCTTTCTTGTGTTTATCTTCAACAGTTTCTCCTCCACTTTACTCCCAGTTATTTCAAGATTCTCTAGCTACTGCTAGAGTTGAATACACCTCTGGCATTCCCCTTGCTGAATAACTCCTCATGTGTGAATGTCGATGCAAAATATTCATTTAGTTTGTTAGCTACCTGAGCAGGATCATCAACAGTTGACCCATCAATATCAAGTGGACCAATCTGATTCATCCCCTTCCTTCTAGAGTTTACATAAGTAAAGAACTCTTTGCTGTTTTTCTTTACATCCCTTGCCAAGGATTTCTCGTAATCCGCCTTCGCTTGCCTAACCTCCTTTGTAACTTGGTTGCATATCAACTTGTATCTATCATAGGCTTCTGTGTCATGTGTTAATTTGTAAGTATCCCATGCATTTTTCTTCTCTGCCATATGCCTCATTAGTTCATCTGACATCCATTTTGGCCTAAACCTTGAACAATATTTCTTAGTTGGTATGTAAAGCCTAGTAGCTTCCAAGATATGTTCTTTGATGCTTCCCATTTTGAATTTGCTGTTGGTAACATCATCAGTTGGTCCCACTGTATAGAATTTAAATACTGTCTCAGTCCATCGTAGTCGCCTTTACGGAAGCAATAACCCTTCCCTTTACCCCTAATGGTAGTTACCTCTTTCAGTAAATCCCACTTCAGCACACTGTGATCACTGCCACCTAGTGGTTCATTTATCTGCAGATCTTAATGCATGAAGAATCACTGCTGATAATCAAATCAAGAGTATTACTCCCTCTAGTTGCCTCCTGAACGTGCTGATGTAGAAAACAATCATCCAATAAATCCACAAAAGCCCTGCTAGTGTGTGAGTAACCAGCCCCCAAATTCCAGTCAATATCTGGGAAATTAAAATCTCCTAAGACTCTCTGATTTACTGGCCCACTCTATTTCCCTGTACAGTTCCTTATTATACTCATCAGAGTCATTAGGCCTATAGCACACTCCTACTCTCAATTTTGATCTCCCAATGCTTATGTCACACCAAACTGACTCAACACTGCACTGTCCAGCGATGTCGACTGGCTTCACTTCCTTGGTTTTTATGTGTTTCTTAACTAATAGCATAACCCCTCCCCCCTTCCTATCCTGTCTATCCTTTCTGTAGACGTTGTACTCCCCCAAATTGCAGTTCTGCATCCCTTATATCTGTGTGACACCACGTCTCTGATATCCCAACAATATCTGCCTTTGATGTTTTGAGCAATACCTCAAATTCATCAAATTTATTTACTAAACTCCTAGCATTGGTGTACACGCAAGTATACCTGCACCTGTTTCTATTCTTAGCTACCCTAACACAACCCATGTGTTTATTTGTACCGCAATGGCTCCCAGCAGTCTCTGAAATACCATGCATCTTGTTTTTCAGGCTTCTACTCATTCTAATAGAAGCAGTGCAAGAATCTGACATCCATTTAGGTCTAAGCCTGGAGTGGTAATTCTTAGTTGGTTACGAAAAGCCTAGTAGCCTCTATGATTACTTCCCTGAATGCTTCCCAGTTTCAAATTTGCTGTTGGTAACATCATCAGATGGCTCACTTTATAGAATTTAAAAACTGTAGGAAATTTAAAAAGAACTACTAGACACCGTAAAAAAATTTGCAATTTGCTTAGCACTTGAGACCTGTATTTTTAGATAAGATATATCTTTATTGAGTATAACCCTGACCTAACTTTTCTTAGCATAAGCATATCACAAATACTGGTTTTTCCACATTGAAAAAATTGACTTTCTCTTTCACTCTCGACATCACCTCATGACTTTGTACCAATCACAAATTTAGCTTATCATGGAATGTTGATAAGCACTGACTTAGAACTCATTTCATTCTATTAAACAGACCTCCAGTTTCTACTGTATTCAAAGCAAACAATAACTGCAAACAAGGGAAACAGTCATACAATATGTAAAAAGATCTTGTCTTTTTATAACCATACAATATTTTGAGTTAACTTTTTTCCATTATCATCATGTTAATGTCTATATCAACTTTTACAAATTATATTTTGAAATATTCAAAATATAAGTCATCATAAGTCATGTCTTATAAGACATGATGCATAGAATACCATTAAAAGATAAGTTTTTTATAGGTATCTGAAAATTGTTTAATTATAATAATATAATAATGTGCATTTTTAATTTTGTCCAATAAAATTTTAGAATCACTATATAAAGCATAGAAAAAGTAGAAACTCACTCTCTTATTTTTTTATTCAGGTCTTCATCATTAACTTTTTCTTCATACTTTTCATTAATTTTATCAGAAGTTAAGATAAAATTTTTCTCAATTATATCCCTTGTGGATTCCTGAAATAAAGAAGAAAAGTTTGAAAAGTTAGTTCTCAACATTAATATGCTGCATTTACACTAACTTGTACATTCTTAACATTTTAATTCAGCAGGAAATATAAGAACAGGAAACACTAGTTTGATGAGCTTGAAATTAAAATGCAAGTGGATACTTGCTGGTTGCTGAATGTGTACACAGAAACAAGCTTTTAAAAGGTGGATTTTCAGATGCAATTCGAAATAATGGTACAAATTGAACTCTCTCTCTCTCTCTCTCTCTCTCTCTCTCTCTCTCTCTCTCTCTCTCCTCTCTCTCTCTCTCTCTCTCTCTCTCTCTCTCTCTCTCTCTCTCTCTCTCTCTCTCTCTCTCTCCTCTCTCTCTCTCATCTCTCTCTCTCTCTCTCTCTCTCTCTCTCTCTCTCTCTCTCTCTCTCTCTCTCTCTCTCTCTCTCTCTCTCTCTCTCTCTCTCGAAAAAGCATGCAGCAGAAAAGTAATACCAGTGTCATAAGCAACAGAGTGAATTTCTGATAATCTTGGCTGGTTAAGGTTGCCAGATTGTTTTTAAATAAAGTTGGAGCTTTAGACTAGTTTGGAAAAAAACTTTACAAATCACATTTCAATATATAAGTTTTCATATAGATATATACAGAGAGATCAAAAAGTCTCTGCGCACCTATACCTCCAATGATAAAATTGCCTCATTCTTGGTATTAATATTACAACAACTGGCCTACATCATGACTTTTGATGTGTGCTGTGTACCTTCCCCGCCTGCCACATGGACCAAACAAGTCCAGTCCATGTAGCATGCGGGAGGGGTACATATAAGGAAGAAGTGTAACAGAAGTTTTCAGTAAAATTTCCCAACACTCGAATGCCAAACCACAATATAATGCAACAATTAATTTCCAAGTTTCATAAAAAATGGATCAGTTATGAACATGCAGAGGTTGGGCAGGCCGCGAGTACTAGTTTATAACTTTTTACTAACAGAGGAAAAAGTACTGGATATTTCGAATTGCATATTGCAAAGTCCGAAAAGGTTCATTTGTAAATTGGTACAGGAGGAAGGACTCTCATAGGGCAGCATACAGAAGGCACTGAAGAAAAATTTCCACCTGCATTCCTACAAGATAACATCAGTGCACGAATTAAAAGAAGCTTTATTGATGCCCTTAAATGCATGAGGATTTCCAGAATGGTACACAAGCAGTGGTTTTAATCTGTAATCTCCCGCTGCATTAGCCCCAAAAAAGAGCGTGGCCCTATCTTTTGACACCTTGAAACCTTGGCAATGTATATTCAATCCAGCATTTTTTTCCAATACAGAGCAGTCCCGTCAACATTAAAAATTTGCTGCGTTGAATAGCCGCCTTCATCAATAATTTTTTCCAACACATCACAAAATTTCTCTGCAGCTGCAGAATCGTCACTGGCGACTTCACCACATACTTTAACGTTGTAAAAACCAGTGCAATGTTTGAACCTATTAAACCACCTGTTGCTTGCCACGAATCTGGGTTGAGGTTCGCCGTACTTATCCTTAATATCTTCATAAATACATGTTGCTTTTGCTTGAATGGTCATTAGATTCAGGGGCACTCGCTTCTGAATCAGACTTTCCATCCATATTATTAACGGCTGTTCCATCTTCAATATAGCACCTGTACGCTGTTTTGTGATCACTGTTGATCTTATGTTTCTGTTATAAAGTGTGTTGATCCTTTAATATGTTCTTTTATACGCGCACTGTCCTTTAAAATAGTATTCACTGTTGAAGCAGCAAGACGTAATTCCCTTGCAATAGATGACAAACTTTGTCCTGCTTCGTACTTAATCATTTTCATTTCTAAATCAATTTTGTTTCGTTCCCTAGCACTACCACAACTTACACTTTCTGTTGGTTGCTTTCCCTTCATCATTGTAATACATAAATAGGAATGAAGAGAAATTTCTGAAAATTTGTTTTTTATATGATTGAATATTTCAGTGAAGGGGAACATATTTCTCCATAATAGCGTAAAAACCCACACATTTGCAGTTATCGGTATTATTGCAAATGCAATAAGATCGAGTTTACTACCCGTTTATAATTAGATGCACTAACAGAAAAGCCGAATAAACAGGAAAGTACAAATTGTTTTTTGGTTGTGACCTCCAGAAACGTGCTTTAGTAAAATATCACAAAGGCATTCAAAATTGATTCTTATAACAGGAACATATGATAACGATGAAAGGGTAGTGCAATTTCCATTATAAATATGACCTTTTAGAGAGATTTTAGAGAGAGACCTTTTAGCTTAGTAATACAGGCATACCTCGAATAACGAATAGGATGCGTTCCACGAAATTACTTCGTTAAGCGAAATTTCATTTTCAGAGGTAAAAGTACTATGGCCGGAATAGGGATACGTTCCTACGTAAAGAAAATGAAAAGCTTTTTTTTCGAACAAAGAAAAGTTTTATTAAATAAACAGTCAACTTACATACAAAGTGAAATCACATTTTAAAATATGAGTCTAAAGTTGATTGCTTATGCTTTTTTTCTCTTTCATTTAACAATTGCCTATATGGAGTTATTGCATTTAACACTGATCGCTTAACAAAAAAACTTCTTCCTAAATCAGGATCATTTTCACTAAAAAAATTTAAAACGTTTTCAATGTCATTTAAGCACCTTTTTAAATCTTTGGTTAACACTTTTTCGGCAGGAACTTCTTTAACTTCATTATCTTTGTCTTCGTTATCTTTGTCTTCGTTATCTTCGTTATCTTTGTCTTCATTATCTTTGTCTTCGTTGCTAACAAGGTTTTCTAAATCTTCCACTGAAAAACCATCATCTTCTGCATTCAATAAATTTCTAACATCCTCTTCATCGACATTTTCGAAACCTATTGATTGAACCATCTGGATAACTTCATTTCTAATTTCTTGGATGTTATTTTCTTCTTCTAGTACAACTTCTGGCCATATTTTGTGCCAAACTCCATTTAAGCATTTCTTAGTGACTTCTTTCCAAGAACTATCAATGTTTTCAATTGCGTTTTTAATGGTGTAGTTTTTCCAAAAAGTTTTAACTGTCATTTCCTCTTTATCCTCTAGTTCAGTTAAATTGCTTAATGTTCGACGCAGATAATAAGCTTTAAATGATGCTATTATTCCCTGATCCAATGGTTGAATCAGGGAAGTTGTGTTTGCTGGAAGAAACACAACTTTGACAGGAATGCATGTGTCCAACGTGTTAAGATCAGTAGGATGTCCCGGAGCATTGTCTAACAACAAAAGAGCTTTTTCTTCAAAGTTGTTTTTTTGACAATACCGTTTTACTTCAGGACAAAAGTGGTTAACAAACCAATCGGTAAATAACTCCTTGGTAACCCACGCTTTTCTATTTGCTTTCCATATTCCAGGTAAATTCATTTTTATGTTACCTTTTAACGCCCTAGGATTTTCTGAATGGTAAACTAATAACAATTTTAATTTATAATCGCCAGAGACATTTGATCCAAAGAGTAACTATAAACGGTCTTTGGCTGCTTTGAACCCAGCAGCTGATTTTTCTTCAATAGAAATGAAGCTTTTTGTTGGTAGCCGTTTCCAGAACAAGCCGCTTTCGTCAACACTGAACACCAAATTTGGTGGAAATTTTTCACGTTCAGTTATTTCCTTTAGTTTTTCTGGAAACTTATTTGCAGCTTCTGTTAATTTTACACTATGAATCCTGGCCCGTTTTTTAAATTTCTCGAACCAACCATGAGAAGCCCCAAAGGTTTCCGTAATTTCTTCAGTTTGTTTAGATTTCAGGTGATTAAACTGGAATATTTTTTTTTGTTAAAAGGGGCTTGAAATTGCGGACTTCGTTATATCGAAGCTTCGTTATCAGAGGTAACGTTAACCGAGGTATGCCTGTATAGTGAAATTTTAACTTCCAATGACTTGGAATGAATTACAAAAAAAAAAAATGTGCTATTCGGTTCCCATTACAATATTTTCACAATACCTCCATTTATTCCTACGGGATGCAAAATACGTTTCCACGATTTTTTTTTTAAGTTTGCACCAGCTGGCAAAAACTTACGTAAAGTCGAGTATTACTAAGTCGGGGAGTTCCTGTACTCAAGATGTGGCCTAACCATGGCCTTATACGAAGGGATAATCACCTCCTTATCTCTACTAGCAAAGTTTCTGTATATCATTGACTAAACTCTGAGCTGCTCTAAACTGACTAAACTCCTGCCAGCATGCCTGCACTGCTCAGAAAATTTTATGTCTGACTGTGCAATTACCCCATCTTTTTCATTCTCCACTACCCTGATTGTAGTACCATACAGTTCATAAGTTACTATAGGGTTACCATTATCCATATGCCCTGCATTTGTCATTGTTAAACTATAATGTCGATTTGACCACTTGACTATACAACACTATACTAATGCAGTGATACATATTAAGCTATCTACTTTTATGTTATACCTTGTGCTGTCAAGCAAGTACAGGTCAAAGTTGAAAAAAAACGTTGCGAGTTAGGGTTAAATTTCAAAGTGTCTGCAATTCTGCCCAGGTATGATAAGGAGTATATGATGAGAGCCTTGTCAATCAATTCGGCCCTGGAGAGATTGTGCAAGGCTCATAGGGTATAATATTTCTCAGCCAGGTCTCAGGACTGCTGGGAGTTATCATGGAACACGTAAATATATGAGCTGTGTTAGGATAACTAAGCATAAGAATAGGTGAATGTATATTTGCATGTACGCCATTGTTAAGCGTATAGTAAATAAATTTGATGAATTTGAGGTACTGGTGAAGACACTGAAGGCAGATATTGTAGGAATATCAGATGTGTGGTGTCACACAGAGATAAGGATTGCAGAATTGTAATTTGGGGAGTATTAATTTGTACAGAAAGGATAGACACGATAGAAAGGGAGAATGAGTAATGCTGTTAGTTAAGAAACACATAAAACCTAAGGAAGTGCATCCAGTTGACATGGAATTTTGAGTCAGTTTGGTGTAAGCACTGGAAGAGCAAAATTAAGAGCAGGAGTGTGTTATAGGCCTAATGATTGATGAGGTACAATGAACAACTATACAGAGAAATAGAGTAGGCCAGTAAATCAGATTGTCTTATAATGGGGGATTTTAACTTCGCAGATATTGAATGGAACTTGTGGGTGGTCACTTGCAAACTAGAAAGGCTTTTGTGGATTTATTGGATGACTGTTTTCTACAGCAGCATGTTCGAGAAGCAAATAGAGGGAGTAATACTCTAGATCTGATTATCAGCAGTGATTCTTCATGCAGTAAGAATCTGCAGATAAAGAAACCACTAGGTGGCAGTGACCACAGTGTGCTATGTGCAATTTACTTAAAGATGTAAATACCATCAAGGGTTAAGGGAGGGGTTTCTGCTTTCGTAAAGGTGACTACAGTGGTCTCACAGAGTTTTTAAATTCTATACAATGGGATCAACTGATGATGTTACTAACAGCAAATTCTAAATGGGAAGAATTCAAGGAAGCTTGGAAGCTACTAGGCTTTTTGCCCCAACTAAGAAATACTGTTCAAGGTTTAGGCCTAAATGGTTATCAAATGAACTAATGAGACTTGTAGCAGAGAAGAAAAATGCATCGGATGCATATAAATTATCAGATGACACAGAAGACTATGGTAGATATAATTTAGTCTATAATCAAGTCACAAAGGAGGTTGGCCAAGCAAAGGCAGATTATGAGACACCTTTGGCAAAGGATGCAAAGAAAAACAGCAAAGATTTCTTTACTTATGCAAACTCTAGAAGGAAGAAGATGAATCAGATTGGTCCACTTGATATCAATGGTTCGATTGTTGATGAACTTCCTGCGGTAGCTGACAAACAGTGAGTATTTTGCATCTACATTCACACATGAGGGATGTGGAGGTCAGAAGTTTATCAAACTCTAGCAGGGAGCTAAATGATTTTGTAATAACAGAGAGAGAGAGAGAGAAAGAAAATTGGAGGAGAAATTGAACATGAAAAAGGCAGTTGGGGTAGATGGGATCCATCTAGTTATATTAAAGGAGGCAGCAAAGGAAGTAAGCAAACCCTTAACCATAATTATGAAAGCTTCCTTGGACTCAGGAGAGGTCCCCATGGATTGGGAATGTGGAAATGCATCACCAATAACACAAAGGAGGATCAAAGGGTGACGAGTAATTACAGACCTGTTAGTTTAACTTTTGTTCAGGGGAAATAATGGAGTCACTGTTTAAAGAAGCACTGCAGGATCATCTAAACAAGACTGCAGTTATAGTTCAGACACAGCATGAATTTGTTATGGGTAAGTCTTGTCTGACAAATTTGATTGGATACTATGATGTGGTCACAAAGGAACTGGATGCAAAAAATAATTTTGATATCATATATTGGGATTTTAGGAAAGCTTTTGGTACTATTGCACATGGAAGACTACTGTACAAATTGGAGCAGTATGGCATTAAGAGCAAGTTCCTGCAATGGATAAAAGGAGGTTGAGTGAGAGACAACAGAGAGTGGTAATCAACTGACATGGCTCTTCGTGGACTAATGTTATTAGTGCAGTCCCCCAAGGTTCGGTCTTGGACCCATTGTTGTTTTCGGTATTTATCAATGATACTGATGAAGGTATATCATGGTTAATGTCTAAGTTTGCAGATACGAAGGTTGGCAGGGTTGTTAATGACAGTATGCTACTGCAACAGGACCTGGAAAAGTTCAGCAGATGGGCTGAGAGGTGGCAACTGAAGTTTCACATTGACAAATGTAAAGTACTGCATATGGGTAGCAGTAACCCCATAGTCAAGTACCAACCGGATGGTACAATACGCAGGGTAGTGGAGAAAGAAAAGGACCTGGGGGTAATCGTGCAGTCATATATGAAGTTTTCTGAGCAGTGTAGACATGGTCAAAGAGTAACTCATGGTGTCTTGTCACTGATATACAGGAATTTTGCTAGCAGGATAAGGAGGTGATTGTCCCCCTTGTATAAGGTAATGGTCAGGCCACACCTTGAATACTGCATACAGGTCTGGAGGCCTCAATTTAGGAAAGATGTAGATTTGCTGGAATGAGTATAGAGAAGGGCAACGAGATTGGTGAGTGGAACAAATGGTTGCTGTTACCAAGAGCAGAATTGTTTTGAGTTCTGCAAATTGCAGCATCTGGAGACTAAGCTTCTGCGATTTGATTGAAGTATATAAGGCCTTGAATGGTTTGAGCAAGCTCAATGCTGATGGGATTCTTTCTCTTGCTCAGATTACTCACCTAAGGGGACATAAATTGAAAATAAGGAAAGAAAATTGTAGAATAGATGTGTGGAAATTTGCCTTTAGCCAGTGGGTGGTTGATAGATGGAACAAACTTCCATCTGCTGTAGTGGAGGTCGAAAACTTAAGAGTTCAAGGCAAAACTAGACTCACATTTGGAGTGAATGGATGGGTGAAATGGGAAGGTTTTTTTTTTTTTTTTTGCTGATGCTATAAAAGTTTGCTTTCTTTCATCACATGCCTTTACTAATGCTAACCAAATTTTTCTAGAACTTGGTGCAGTAGCTTACCCTAATGATTCTCATTAACCAGCCGGATATACTTTCATCACCATCTTTGATAAATATTGAAAACAACAAAGGGCCAGAACCGAACCATGGGGAACTCCACTAATAACATTAGTCCACAAAGAGCAGTGCCTATTGCTAAGTATGGAATGTAGTTGTCAGAATTAGAGAGACAGATAATCTTTATTGCCCTTCACGGCCAAAGAGCCAGGGTTAATCAAATTTACTCGCATGATTCATCACATGTGTTCCTTAAGATACTGCTGTGAAGTTGGGAGATTGCTTGAATCCAATCTACAATGGACACCATTGGTGGAACTGAGACACATTGGTTCATGCCAGTACTGAATAGTACTTCTTTGTTTCTTCAGAATAGATACAATTTATTGAAGTGGGCATAATTTTTTATTGCACTTCGATAGCACGCTTCTTTTTACTAAGTAACTCTCCTTTTGGTGACAAAAAGGTTGCTAAATAGTTAGTTAATAATTCTATAAAGGTCGTTTATAAATTTTGAGACGAAAAGTATATTTTTTAACAATTTTCAAAGCTGGAGTTGTCCCAGCAAGGTGGTACTCAGAGAGCCAGTGTTGAGGCGACAGTGGTGGGAAGGCACCTGCATGGAGTCTTGCATGGTCCTCACCTGCCAGTCACTTCTCCCCAAGACTTTAATCACTTCTCCCACCCTTGTCATTCACAACAACTGGAAATACTCAAATAGACAACGTTTTTGTTAGTTTCTCTGTTTTAGGCTAAGCTGGGGTACTAGAAACTTTTTTCAGTTACCATAAAGCTCTCTATTTGAGATACTACACTAATGACTGTAGTCACGGACCCTTCATCCTGAGTGCCCAGCACTCAGCAGTTGACTTATTTTTCTATCATTCTATCATTCACTCCCTCATCCAAAAAATACACATTTTAATTTTAACAGATGGATTATAAGAAAACCTCTTAATAACAGTTAATTATTTGTTAAAAAACATAAAATAATTAAAACACATAAGTAACAATATTATTATACAATTCCCCAATGACCCCAGGCATGTATCAACCCTTGTTTCAAGGCAACTGACCTTGGGGGGGTGGGGGGAGTCAATATTGACTCCATTGGGAATCCATAGTTTATTGTATAACTTGCTCTGACTGCAATGAGTCAAAGTAAGTGGCTTCTGCAAGACTGCATAAACAATGATTTGACTTCTATCCATGCCATGCATTTGATCCTAATCAAGTTTACGGAGTAGGTTGGGCCTGTTAGTCATATCATCACTATCGGTTAAAGTGACTGTATATCACTACCGCTCCCACCCTGTTTCAACAATAATTCATGCTTTTAACCTCAATTACAAACTTCATAACTTGGAAAGATGCCAATTTACATCATAGGGCACTGCACGAGTAGTCACACAATCCATTCTACTCTGGAACTGCTTCTCACTTACTTTATTTGTCATAGCATTGATTTACATTTTTACATGTTGACAAAGACATCGTGGGATGCCAAAAAACTGCCATGTTTTATACCGTTTTTTTTTTCTCTTTTTTATCTTACTTTTAACTTATTTTAAATCAATAGTTTTATTGTGTAAATATACACAAAACTATTGATTTAAAATAAGTTAATAGTAAAAAGTTAAAATAAGTATTGTTTTATTTTTATTTTATCTTTTAATTTTTTAATAAAAAGTGCAAATATGGCTGAAATCAAAAATGAACTAAACCACTTTTTGGTGACAACAAAGATGATGAAGATGGCTTTGAACATGACTGCATTTTTTGTCAATAAAATAAATTTTTGAATAATTTCAAACATTGCTTAATCACTTAACATTAAGGAAAATTATAAACAATAACTTTGATTTTATGAAATTTATTAATATAAATATTCTTCATTTACTTTTAAAAAAAAAGGAAAAAGAGAGAGGTTTTGAATCAAACAGTTTTGCCAACTTCACCCATTTCATTTTCTGAAATATACAAAATCAGGCAGTTCTCCTTATTGATCAAAGCACATTTTCTAATACTGATTTACACAATTCAACATATTTTTTGACTTCCTGAAGCCAAAAGCTAGTGAAACACTTATACTTGAAGTTGGCTTCTACTTGAGTACCTATGGTAATTCAAAGAAATCAATGATATCCTTAAAATAATCACTGTATATCACACATAATAAAATGGAAAATAATAATTTTACAAAAAACGATTTTAACTCACCCAACTTAAGTAATTTACCTCAATATTTCTTTCAACATACGACTTCACAAAAGATAAAACAACATCTGAAATTATCTGAGCACCACTAACCAAAGATACTTTTGACTGTAGAGATGATTCATAAATGTCTTTCAAGTGGCAAAGCAGGTCATTTTCACTGGTAAAACCTACAGTTAAGTATCCAGAAAGAAATATGTTACAGTATTAAAAAAAATTATTTATTATTCCTTAATAAATACATATTAACTAACCATTCAGAAAGAAAATTATTGAAGGTACTGAAGCTTAATTTATTCCTTTCTAAATTAAAAAAAAAAAAAGTGCACATATATATATATATATATATTATTCTTTAGTAATATGATAATTTATGTTGTATTTAACTTTTAATATACTTTTATAGTGGTTTTCCTTAAATTATTTCTAGATTTTATATATATATATATATATATATATAACACCATACAAATAAATTAGAATGAGAGTTAAAAATAAAATAATGCCAGAAGTATGGCGAGACAAGAGTGAAAATAGTTGAAATTAAACTTAAGAATCAAACCAAACAGGGAGGGAAGAGAGGGGTAACAAGAGTAAAAATATTGCAGCAGAAAATCTCTAAGATAATTTAGAACATCTAATTATAAGAATAATAATTTATTAAATTTTGAAAGCCAATTAAAATAGAAATTTAATGGCATCCCCTCTGGCGGGCACCAGGTCCAAATTTATGTGAAATATCACCAACAGAGATCTAGACCACTACAATAAAATAAAACAAAAATAAACAAAAAATAGATTGACCATTATGCTCCATCTCAACAGACCACAAGGCCAATAATGGTCAAGAATTGCTGCATTTCAATCGCTAAACAAATCGCCGCAAAGGCGAGGCAATCGAAAGTTCAGTCTGCCACCCGATCCCCAGATTGAACAGACAATGCAGAGGACCTGAATAGCGGTGGTCCTGATGCAGCAAAAATTAAAAATAGACAAGATACAAGCACTCCAGTGCAAAGCCACACTACTGACAAAAGTAATCTTAACCAGTTTATATAGACAAAAAATGAACTATGTATGGCAACACACGGGCGGTGTTAGCAATTCGCCTACTACTGTCATGTGATACACTTATACATATATTTGAATAACGTTTAAAATAGTTGGAAACTGAATCTTTCATAATAAAAATAAAAAAAAAAAGGTACAGCAAACATCGGAGGCAGCAAAGAGCCATGATTCATGAAATATAACCACACAAATAAATCAGAATGAGAGTTAAAAATAAAATAATGCCAACAGGTATGGCAAGACAAGAGTAAAAATAGTCAAAAAATTAAACTTAAGAATCAAACCAAACAGGGAGGGAAGAGAGGGGTAACAAGAGTAAAAATATTGCAGCAGAAAATCTCTAAGATAATTTAGAACATCTAATTATAAGAATTACAATTTATTAAATTTTGAAAGCCAATCAAAATAGAAATTTAAAAGCCCCCCCCCCCCCTGACAGGCACCAGGTCCAAATTTATGTGAAATATCACCAACAGAGATCTAGACTACTACAGTAAAATAAAACAAAAATAAAACAAAAATAGACTGACCATTAACACCCCATCTCAACAGAGGACCACAAGGCCAATAATGGTCAGGGAATAACTGCATTTCGATTGCTAAACAAATCGATGCAAAGGTGAGTTGATCTAAAGATCATTCTGCCACCAGATCCCCAGATCGGACCACCAATGCAGAGGACCTGAATAGCAGTGGTCCTGATGCAGCAAAATTGCTGCGCCTGTGCTGCCATCCATAATTCATTTTTCATTTATATAAACTGGTTAAGATTACTTTTAGTAGGGCTAAACCCCTACAAAATATCCAACCCATGTTAGGCTGAGTTATCGGTTTCTGTTATCATCTGCCTGTATACCGTGACCAAAAAGTCCATAATAATGGATGCCTTTCCCACGTAAGGCTTATTATATTAATTATCTTATTATTATATATGTTGTTTCATGTATACCAGGGGTACAGTTGGCTTGAGGCTGCATCGATTTTCAAACCATGGAGGGCATTTACACTATAACTTATCTAATTGCGGCATATCTAACGTCCGATGTAATGTTCTATCGCTCGATGGCATTAATCGGTTCGTTCTATATTTAACACTCAATATTTAAGTTTTAATTTTATAATTTAAACTCTGTAATATTTTGATTCTATATATATATATAAAAATTTTCAAATTTTTTAGAATGAATACACAACCAATGCCACATATTAAGCAAAAATTTTTGCATAAGCATTTCATTCCTGCATGTGTTTTATTTTTCTTTTAGCTTTACTATTTTCAGTTAGTAGATGAAATGGTTTAATTTTTTTCTTTAATGCTATACTGTTTAAAATAAAATAAACTGACAGTAATGCTTCATACATACTCAAAAAATAAATTTCTAAATTAGCAATTAGCATTAGTAAAGGCACATGTGCAAGAAAGCAAGCTTATTTAGCAACAACCAAAAAATAAATAAAATAAAATAAAATAAATCTTCTAATTTCACCCATCCACTCATCCCAAATGTTTGTCTAGTTCTGCTTTGAATCTAAGCTATCAACTTCTATGACAGATAGAAGTTTATTCCAGCAATCAACCACAGGCTATAGGCAAATTGCCACACATCTATCCTACAACTGTCTTTCCTCAATTTGATTTTATGCTCTCTCAGGCGATTATTCTGAGCAAGAGAAAGAATCCCATCAGCAGTGAGCATGCTCAAACCGTTCAAGGCTTTATACACCTCAATCAGATCACCTCGCAGGTGCCTAGTTTCCTGACACTGTAATTTGAAAAACTTAAGCCATTCTTTGTAAGAGCAACCCCTTGTTCCATTCACTAATCTTGTTGCCCTTCTCTTCAGCAGCTCCATCCTTCCTAAAATTAAGCCTCCAGACCTGTATACAGTACCCAAGGTGTGGCCTGACCATTGCTTTATACAAGAGGATTATCACCACCTTCTCCCTGCTAGAAAAATTCCTGTATATCATTGACAAGATATACATTCCTGTATATCATTGACATTGACCATCTGCACTGCTCAGAAAACCTCACTTCTGCCTGCACAATTACCCGCAGGTCCTTTTCATTCTCTACCACTGCCAGTGTAGTACCACACAGTTGATACTCTGGGGTTACTGCTTCCCATATGCAGTACTTTACATTTGTCAATGTTAAACTTCAGTTGCCACCTCTCAGCCCATCTGTTGAACTTTTCTAGATCCTGTTGCAGCAGCGTACTGTCATTAGCGTCATTAACAACCCTGCCAACCTTTGCATCATCTGCAAACTTGGACTATTGCAACACCAGTAGTCTAAGTTTATCTAACAAAGAACTTATTGACTTGCAGGCAGCAACAGTGAAAGAAGAAAATGCTGACGAAGCTCAAGATGAACAAAATGAGGAGCCAAGATGCTTCATCACCAGAAAGATGGCAATGGCAAGGTTTGAGAAGATGGATCCTGACAGCAAACAATTCTTAAAAGTTAACAGAGGGGTGAATGATATGCTTGCTTGCTACAAAGAAATCTACGATGAAAAGAAAAAAAGCACCATCCAGTCATCCATTAATATGTTCTTTCCTAAGGTTGAGTGGCCGACTCCTTCTAAATCTCCACAGCCCTCACCCTCTGCAGTGGCATACTTCTCAACTGAAGATGTAGATTCTGCCAATGATGCTAGAGAGGTAAAACTTAGTGACGTTATGCCTGTCTCCTCTGTTTTTTTTGTAATTTTTAAATTACACGCTTTTGTCATTTTTCCTGTGCATGAGATAAAAAATTGAATAATACAATAAATAATTCTATTCACATATTCGTTGAACATTTCTTTTTTTATTCAATCAATTCAGTGAGCACAGCTGCAAGTGCTTCACAAGCGTGGGGGAAATTTCGACTTACGTACAGTTCCGTGGAACACAACCCTTACATTACTTGGGGAGTGGCTGTATTATATAAATTTTAAATTTATTAATAGCTAGCCGTGATGCAACTTAACACAATATATACTTAGCTAATAAGTGAGGCTCCTAAAGAATTAAATAGTTACTCTGAAACTTAACACGTACAATTGGCAATACAATTGTACGTGTTAAGTTTCAGAGTAACTTAACAGGGCTTCTGAAGAATTTAAACATAATACAGTAAACCCCCGCTATTCGAGGGGGTTACGTTCCTGAGAAATGCCACGAATACTGAGTTATGGCTCCCATAAAGGGGTTCCATTTCAAAGTATGAAATGTATAGGAAAAACTAGTCTAAAATTTTGTCTATGTAAGTATGTATTATATGTACCTTCATAATATGACCATTAGAAATGCAAGCATAAGGCATCGAAATTAAAATAAGAAACAATTTAATATTAAATGTAATATTTATTAGAAATTTCAAACAAATCTTTCAAACTAGCACCTTAGCTAGCTAAAAAACTTATTCTGCCAGTGCTATCACCAGTTTCGCTAAAATGTTGATAAAGGAGTTTTGCCTTTTCACGAATGATGAGTGAACTTAACGGAATTTTATTTTGAGTTCGGTCTTCTATCCACAGATTTAAAGATTTTTCCATTTTTTCTAATTTAACATCACGAGTTGCAGAGCAAATTTTTGAAGCAATTAGCGTGTTTTCACGAATACTACGGCAGATTTTTTGACTGATTGTACCGTTGACTCATTGATTTTATAATGTTTTGCCACTGAGGAGACACTTTCACCATTAGAAATTTTGTCTAATAACTCAATTTTATTCGCTAATGTCATCACCTTCTTTGATCTTTTCACATTTCCCTTGTTATTCGTAGCCATATTTTTGTACGGGTTAGAAAGAACTTGTCCACAATAAAGTCACTTTCTTCAGTTAACACACTCGAAAAAGTCTGTTTTACACTGAAAACGGTAGATTTATCACTTTTGTAAGCATATCAATTTATAAATTGATAAATTTATAAGAATATAAATTAAAAGCAAACGACGAAACCTTCCATCACAAGCGCATAGCACATACTAAACAAGGATTAGCGAGAAACATACACGCTCGCGATTTTGTCACCCTTCCCCCACTGAGCGCTGTTTTGACCAGGAAAGATAATTTTAGCCACGTCCATGTTTTTTTATGGCGGAAAATGTTCACGGCGCTTTAAAATTCACATTTTCTTAGGTTTCATTTTATATTAAATAAGTGACCGCGAATAGTGGGGGTTTACTATATTTAAAATCATATGGTGCTATAGTAATTAGCTTATTTGGCAGATTTTATACTTTGATGCAAATAAGGGCTTACCTGTTTTTCTTATATTTTCCAATGATACATGATCTTTGTCATATGATTTGGTGCCAGGTACTATTTTGAGATTTTTTCTTTCTTTGTCTGGCATTCTGTCATTTTCCTTTACAATCTTTGATAGTGTACAATGGCTTCTGTTAACAAATGCTGCATTATGACTAGCTAGATTTGAACTTTCCTTGAAAAGCTCTGATGAATCTATAATAAAATAACAGTCACCTGAAATGTGAACTTCTGGCATAATATGAATGTACTCATATGTGCTCCAGGCAATTACTCCTTTAGTAAACTATGTTATATTTTGCATTTCAATTTATTGAATCACCACTATATAATAGTAGGTAGATAAGCACCAAGGTAGATGACTAAGATATAATAGGGATAAATCATTTTAATAAAATTTGAAGTATAACTTTTTAAATTTATAAAATTACTGCATGCTAAAACATTTTGAGTACATGAAACAATCTGGTTTGCCTATCTAAATAAGAAAATGATTGAGTTGCATAAAGTGGTATTCAAATGCTGTCCAATATATAATTAGTTAGACAAGTAAAGTAATTCTTGCAGTATGATTCACGTATTTTCAGTTAAGAGCAGAGAATTAAGAAATTGCCTGTTAGCTGAATTTATTTAGTGATAACCCACATCAACAACAGTATATTTATTCAATTCACATTTTAAAAAATGATTTTTTGTAAACAAAAACTTAAGTAAACCTTATTTAAAATTTAAACTGTTCTATTAAAATAACAGAAATAATTGCTCATATGAGCATTTGCTGAGGCTTAAATGCTGGATGGATTACCTACCACAATGCACCAGCAAAACATAAATTTTGTGAATATTTCAACCAGTGTGAACTAATGAATCAAGTTGTGGAGGTGGGTAATTTGAATAAATGTAAAAAAGGATTAGGTAAATTATTAGAAGGGATGGAGAAATGATGTGGAGAGATTCCCCCCCCACTTTAGCTGATGCCATTAGCACTAAGCGTGCATCATTTTTCACACTACTAATGCTATTATACATTAAATTTGTTTTATAAAGAAAAAAACATTATCCACATCATATCTATCATGTAAAAGAAGTGGTCTGACCTAAAAGGAGTACTTTGGTGAGCACTTTTGAGTCTGTTTGTTTGTGAGTGATTTTTATGCTAATTTGGAAGAATAGTGTTCATGGAACTATCTGTAGAAAAGACAAGCAGCAGCAGCAACAAAAGATCTGAGATAAAGAGGAATTAGTTGATAAGTGAGGAATGATTAATTAGCTTGACAGATCTTTTACATAATCTGAGTATAAGAAAGAAATACTGGAAACACGTAGAAACAATATTGCATGGCAGGATGCATTTGTAATTTGTAGTTGGGAACTGCTTAAAAAAAGTTATGCTGGAATAAAAAAAAAAAAACTCATTTCCTCAATGTTCTATACACCACATAAGTAAGCATGATACATCACCATTTGCCACTCAGTTGGAGAATTGTGAATTTGATATCTGTTGAAAAATGGAGGAATTTCTGGAGTCCTCTCCAATTGAGGCTGTGGATCACACCATGCTGAGAATCAGTTGCACAGGATGGTTCCAAACTTTGGCACCATATCAGCATTGTTTTCACTCTGATTTCCTTTCATTACATATACTGATACCTTATTAAAATAAATTACTAAGAAAAATTTATATCTTTTCTTCATGTGTATATTTTTTTTACCTTCAGACTAGGTGGCTAGAGAGCTCTGGACATGTTCTTTTTCTTTAAAAGCTAATAACTACATTGGTTATTAGCATTTGATTTATAATAGTAGTAGAAGTGACATGTGATGCAAGAAAGCAACTGTATGAGCTTATGCAGCATCAGCCAAAAAAAAAAAAAAAATCAAACCATTCCCTCCAAATGCATGTCCAGTTCCACCTTAAATTTATTTAACCTATCACATTCCACGACAGATGGAAGTTTATCCCAGCAATTAACAACACGCTGGCTAAACGCAAATTTCCGCACATCTATTCTACATCTGCCTTTTGATCTGAACAAGTGGAAGGATCCCATCAAAATTCAGCGTGCCCAACCTATTCAAGGCCTTATACACCTCAATCAGATCACTGTGCAGGTGCCTAGCCTCCAGCAACTGCAATTTGCATAACTTAAGCCTCTCTTGGTAAGAGAATCCCTTCATTATTATTATTATTATTATTATTATTATTAGCCATATAGTGCAAGGAAGCCTAACACTTATGCTGCACCAGCCAAAAAAAAAACATTTCCAAGTTACCCCTGAGAGAGAGAGGAATCACCAAGAAATAAAAGAATGATGATTCCCCTCACCAATCTTGTTGCCCTTCTCTGTACACGCTCAAGCAAATCTACATCCTTCCTAAAATGAGGATTCCAGACCTGTAAGCAGTACTCAAGGCGTGGCCTGACCATTGCCTTATACAGAGGGGCAATAACCTCCTTTTCCCTGCTAGCAAAATTATTATATATCACTGACAAAACCCCACCCCATGACCTGCCCTGGCAACCTGTCTGCATGGCTCAGAAAACTTCACATCTGACTGCACAATTACTCCCAGGTCTTTTTCATTTTCTACCACCTTAAGTGTAGTACCACACAGTTGGTACATTTCTCTGGGGTAACTTCTACCCATATGCAGTACTTTGCATTTGTCAAGTTTAAACTTCAGTTGCCACTTCTTAACCCATCTGCCCAAATTTTCTAGATCCTGTTGCAGTAGCACACTGCCATTACTGTCATTAACAACCTTGCCAACCTTTATATCATCTGCAAACTTCGACACTCAGCCTGATATACCTTCATCAATATCATTGATAAATATACAAAACAGCAGTGGACCCAACACCGAACCCTGTAGGACTCCACTAATAACTTTAGTCCACAAAGAGCAGCACCCACTGATTATCACCCTGTCTTCTCCCACTCAACCATCCTTTTATCCATTGTAGCAACTTACCCTTAATACCATTCTGCTCCAATTTGTACAATAGTCTTCCATGCACAACAGTGTCAAAAGCTTTCCTGAAATCCATCAAGTTTCTTTGTAACCACATCATAGTATCCAATCAAATTTGTCAGACAAGACTTTCCCTTAACAAACCCATACTGTGTCTGAATTATTGCTGCAGTCTTGTCTAGATGATCTTGCAATGCATCTTTAACCAGTGACTCCATTATTTTACCCGGAACAGAAGTTTAACTGGTCTGTAATTACTCGTGTCACCCTTCGATTCCCCTTTGTGAATTGGGGATAGGATACATTTGCACATCTCCAGTCCGTGGGGACCTCTCCTGAGTCCAAGGATGCTCGCATAATTATGGCTAAGGGTTTGCTTAGTTTCTTTGCAGCCTCCTTTAATATAACTGGATAGATCCCATCCACCCCAGGTGCCTTTCTTATGTTTAACTTCAACAATTTCTCCTCCACTTTGCTCTCAGTTATTACAAAATCATTGAGCACCCTGCTACAATTTGATAACCTTCTGCCATTTTCAAACCTTAATAACTGCTCATGTGTGAATGTAGATGCAAAATACTCATTCAGTTTGTTTGCTATCTGAGCAAACAAACTGAATCAGGATCATCAACAGTCGAACCATTGATATGAAGTGGATCAATCAGATTCACCCCCTTCCTTTTAGACTTTATATAAGTAAAGAAATCCTTGCTGTTTTTCTTAGCATCTTTTGCCAAAGATTTCTCGTAATCTGCCTTCGCCTGTCTAACCTCCTTTGTGACCTGATTACAGACTAGCTTATATCTGCCATAGGCTTCGGAGTCTCTTGGTAATTTATATGCATTCCATGCATTCGAAAAAGTCTGTTTTACACTGCAAAACGGTAGAGTTATCATTTTTGTAAGCATATCAATGTGTAAATTGATAAATTTATAAACATATAAATTAATATCAAACGACGAAACCTTCCATGACTAACACATACTGAACAAGGATTAGCAAGAAACATCCACGCTAGCGATTTTTTCACCCCTCTCCCCCACCCACTGAGCGCTGTTTTGACCGGGAAAGATAATTTTAGCCACGCCCATGTTTTTTATGGCGGAAAATATTCACAGCGTTTTAAAATTCACATTTTTTAGGTTTCATTTTATATTAAATCGGCGATCGCGAATACAGATACCGCGAATAGCGGGGGTTTACTGTACTTTACATTTATCAATGTTAAACTTCAGTTGCCACCTCTCAGCCCATCTGCTCAATTTTTCCATATCCTGTTGCAGTAGCGTACTATCATTACTGTCATTAACCTTTAACCACCCTGCCAACCTTCGTATCGTCTGCAAACTTAGACATCAAACCTGATACACCTTCATCAATATCATTGATAAATACTGAAAGTAACAATGGGCCCAACCCTGGGGGACTTGACTAATAACATTAGCCCATGAAGAGCAATGTCGATTGATAACCACTCTCTGTCTTCTCCCACTCAACCATCCCTCAATATATTGTAGAAACTTGCCCTTAATGCTGTACTGCTCCAATTTGTACAGTAGTCTTCCATGTGCCACAGTATCAAAGCTTTCCTACAATTCATGTATATGATATCAGAATTATTCTTTGCATCCAATTCCTTTGGGACCACATCATAGTATCCAATTAAATTTGTCAGACAAGACTTCCCCTTAACAAACCCATGCTGTGTCTGAACTCTAACTGCAGTCTTGTCTAGATGATCTTGCATCACTTCCTTAAACAGTGACTCCATTATTTTCCCCGGAACAGAAGTTAGAATAACAGGTCTGTAATTACTCTTGTCCCCCTTTGTGAATTGAGGACACAATTTGCACTTTACCAGTCCATGGGACCTGCCATGAGTCCAAGGAAGCTTTCATAATTATGGCTAATGGTTTGCTTACTTGCTTTGCTGCCTCCTTTAATATAACTGGATAGATCCCATCCACCCCAGATGTCTTCCTTATATTCAACTTCAACAATTTCTCCAATTTGCTCTCAGTTATTACAAAATTACTTGGCTCACTGTTAGAGTTTGATAAACTTCTGGCATTTCCCTCCTTGAATAACTCCTCATGTGTGAATGTAGATGCAAAATACTCATTCAGTTTATGAGCTACCTGAGCATGAAAATCAACAGTCAAACCATCTATGTTAAGTGGACCAATATGATTCATCCCTTTCCTTCTAGAATTTACATAAGTAAAGAATTCTCTACTGTTTTCCTTTGCATCCTTTGCCAAAGATTTCTTGTAATTTGCCTTTGCCTGCCTAACTTCCTTTATGACTTGATTACAGACTAGCTTGTATCTGCCATAGGCTTTCTGTGTCACCAGATAATTTATATGCATCACATGCATTTTTCTTTTCTGCCACCTGCCGCATTAATTCATCTTATATCCATTTAGGCCTAAACCTTGAACAGTATTTCTTAGTTGGTATGAAAAGCCTAGTACCCTCCAAGATTAAATCCCTTAAAGCTTCCCATTTAGAATTCACCGTTGGTAACATCATCAGTTAATCCCACTACAGTCACCTTTAAGAAAATAAAAACCCTTCCCCTTACCCCTGATGATAGTTACATTTTTAAGTAAATCCCACATCAGTACACTGTGATCACTGCCACCTAGTGGTTCCTTTATCTGCAGATTCTTAACGCATGAAGCATCACTGATGATAATCAGATCAGTATCACTCCCTCAGTATATAATAAGTATTACTCCCTCAGTATATAATCAGTATTACTCCCTCAGTATATAATCAGTATTACTCCCTCTGGTTTCCTCTCAAATATGTTTCTGTAGAAAACATGTCATACAATAATCCAAACTTGTTATTTGTTATTTGGTTTTTAGGAGCATTAGCAACTAAGGCCATATTGCTCTGGGAATATGCGGTGGTCATTCCCTGACCTTTCCGCATCCTTCGTATTTGGTGGTGACGGGCTCGAACCCCGGTCTAATCAAGAAATGTGTGCTAAGCACTGCAGCTCCTTCCCACCTGGCTACAATAATCCAAAAAAGTCTTGCTAGTGTGCAAGTGACCAAACTAGTTCCAGTCAGTATCTGGAAAGTTAAAATCCCCCATTATAAGACATTCTGATTTACTCGCTCACTCTATTTCTCTGCACAATTGCTCATTATACTCATCACCATTGGGCCAATAACACACCTACTCTCATTTTCCCTTTCCCTGTGCTTATGTCACACTACACTGACTCAACATTGCATTGTCCACAATGTCAATTGGATGCACTTCATTAGATTTCATGTATTCCTTAACTAACAACATACCCCCTCCTCCCTTCCTGTTCTGTCTATCCTTTCTGTACGCATTGTATTCCCGCAAATTCCAATTCTTCTCTGCTTATAGTTGTTTACCTTTATCAATTAATACATCTGTAGCTTTATCTTTAACCATTTCAAGTCCTTTATTACCAAGCATCATTAATCCTTTAACTCTATCACATAAAATAGATCCTGGATAAGAAATTGCCAAATAAGAAGTTTCCCCTGTATTAGGTTTGGTTTCTTAATTTCCATTATCAACTCTATATACTGTAATGTATTATTTTCCTGGGTAAGAAGTTTCCTAGGTAAAAAACTTTCCACATAAGAAGTATGTATGTAATAAAGAATAAATGTATTATTAATAAGTGAATAAGTCTATTATTATAATGACATTTACCAACTAAATAAGTTTTTTTAAATATAGAAATTCTTTATTTTTATATTAAAAAAATGTTAAACAATATAAACATTTTGATAATTGAACAAGTTAGTGTAAAGCCTCATTTTAGTTTGTAGTATATCACCAAAGTTGGTGAAATTGCATCGTTTTTGTTACATCTCATATTGTGAATGCCTTCACAATGAGTTTCCTGATATTGCACTACCTCAAATAAGCAATCGCCAGTGGAAAAAACTAATGTTACTTATTCTCGGTGGATACCCCAACCCTGGGTGATGGTATCCACCAAGAATAAGTAACATTAGTTTTCTCCACTGGCAATTGCTTATTTGAGGTAGTGCAATATCAAGGGCAACTTGTTGTGAAGGATACCACCAGATACTACTACCACCCAGGATTGAGGTGGTGGTATCCACTGAGAATAAGTAACATTAGCCTTCTCCACTGGCAATTGCTTATTGGAGGTAGTGCAATATCAGGGAAACACGTGAAGGCATTCACAATATGAGATGTAACAAAAACGACGCCATTTCACCTACTTCAGTGATTTACTATGAACTAAAACGATGCTATGCACTAACTTGTTTGATTAATGAATTTTCTCTAGGCTGAGGGTTTTGGCCGTAAAATCTTTTTAGTATAAACATTTCGATATAATGTAAGTGACATATTGCAATTGTTTTTCAACGATATCCATAATTGAACAGTGTCGACCACATGAAGCATAGTGAAGCATTTGCCGTTAAGTTCTGACAGTTCTGAATTTTCCGTTCTGTATTTTTTATTGGCCATAACTATTCGTCCATCCTTAGAAGTTTTATTTTTTAACGGCTATAAATATGTATTAATTATTAATTATACTTATTATACGAGTATAATAATTATTAATTATACTGATTATACTATATTTTTCTATTTTGAAGAGTTATAATTGGAAGGATGAACACAAAGGAGTTCGTCCTTCAAAATTGGTAATGAGTTTAATGAACAGAATGTTAAGCAATTAGAAATCCTCAGTTTAAAAATGTTTGCCATAGGCAGTGCAAAATATAAATTCTGAAATAATACTTAAAAATCATCTTTAAGTTATGCATGTGTATCTTTTCATTTTTATTTGTGTAGTTAATATTTCATATCCTTAGGTCATTTTTTCCCTTCTAAATTTTGTCCCTTGGAAAACTTCTTAATTGGGTTCTACTGTATAATATACCACACAGTAATATGTTTGTAGATATGTGGGTGTGAGCTTTGTAATATAGTTGTTTGTTTCTGTTAAGACTCACTTATTTAAATTAAAGTTATTTAAAATCAGGTTAATCTTCTTAATCAGTTCATATAATCATCATACTTTCTACATTTATGTAATACATAAGATATATCTTCTCCATTTAAGTTAATTGATCTTCCATATTTATCTGTTAGTGAAATAACTATTTCATTAAATGTTATTTTATTGAGAGGAAAGTATATAGGTGGGTTACGTTTTTCAATTATAGAAGCAAATGTATAGCTTGTAGGTTTAAAGTTATACATTACATCAGACTTAATGCCATTATCATTAGCTCCTTTTACAAATGAACTATGTACTAATATTTTATCTACTCCAAAAGTAATATTAGGTCTATAATTACCTTCATTTATTCTATCTTTATATACCATTTGTTCAAACCCTAACACAATATATAACTTTCTTTCTGAAAAGTTTATTTCATAACCTTCATCTAATTTAACTAAGAATCTCCCTGCAAACAAATTACTGGCAAAAACAATGGGTAGTTTTTCTGAATCAAAATGAAGTTTTAAATAATCATTATTAAATAAACATTATTAATTTCCATTCATGACTATCAAAATACTTGAACAGAGTCAACCACGTGAAGTACATTATTATAATGCCATTTACCAACTAAATTTTTTTTTAAATATAGAAATTCTTTATTTTTATATTAAAAAAATGTTAAATAATATACACATTTTGATAATTGAATAAGTTAGTGTAAACCATCATTTTAGTTTGTAGTAAATCACCGAAGTTGGTGAAATTGCATTGTTTTTGTTACATCTAATGTTGTGAATGCCTTCACAACGAGTTTCCTGATATTGCACTACCTCGATTATCATACTGATAACTCACATTTGGTCCTTGAGGTTGTCACAGACATTCTCTCAGATATGCCAGACAAGCTGTACTTGCTACCTGGGAGTCTAAAACGCTGATGGAACTGATATTCAGGTGACACTCAAGTCAAATGGACCCAATTTCGGCGAAGTCCGGACGGTCTGTGACAGCCAAATCCTCTGCTTGCACCTTCACGATGGTGGGACTGTTAGTAATCCTAGGTATAACCTCCATGCACAAGTACATGGTGGGTGACCACCCAGGTGTGAACCAACGTAAGCAGGGGTCGAGGTGTGGCGCCCACACCACATGGAGGAACGCCGCCACTCTATGTTACCAGGCAGTACTAGGTGGTAGATGACTCTCATCAACCGGTGCAATACCACCACTTTGCTTATTGGAGGCTCAAAGTGGTGGAACCCATGTTTAGTGTCCAGAGCTAAGTTCAGATCAATCCTTCCCCATCTCTTCCATCATGCAGTATGATTGATGACTTTTGAAGTTATGAAGAACGTCGTGGCTAGATCCAATATTCCTTACATTTCGAGGGTACAGCTCTAAAACGGTGTTCACAGGCCGGCCGCTAGTTAGCACACCGGACCGAACCTATTGGTAACTCTCCAGGAGGCTTCCGGATCAGCTAGTGTATAATCTTGCTACCTCTACTCTGCCAGATAGTGACTGGAGGGAGTCCGAGTAGTGTGTATGCGGGGAGCATTGTCGATGCCACGTTATGTCAAGGATCTGGGTATATTCTTACCACATGTACGCCATATCCAAAAAATTTCATTACTTCATACAGCATGTCCCACCCACTTTTTCTTACTACTGAATACACCATGAATTGTCAAACTAATAGAGCAAGCTTATCTGCGAAAAGATACAAACCTCCCAAGGACTTCCTAATTCATTTCACAAATATACGTGGTCTCAATTCTAATCTCAACAATGTCCATTTCCACTTGCAGTCTGCCAAACCCCATGTACTTTTTCTAAGAGAATCTCAGTTATCGGTTGATTCAACTACTGCTCATCTCAGATGCCCAAATTATTCGCTGTATGATTCCTTTTGCCTCAAAGTGGTGCTTGTGCATATGTCCGTTCTGATATTCCCTGTCAGAGACTTGGCAATTTGGAATCTCCTCTCTTTGATCTTCTCTGGCTTAAAATCTCTCTACCTCATTGTGTCAAATTCATATGTTGTCTCTACCGTTCTCCCAACTCCACTAATCACTCTGAGCTCTTTGACTTCCTCTCTTTGCAACTTGACTTTCTCCAGTCCAACTTTCCTAACAGTGAGGTAATTTTCCTTGGTGATTTTAATGTTCACAACTCCACCTGGCTTCCATTTTCTAGTCACACCAACCCAGCAGGTTGAGATGCTGAGGCTTTTGCAATTACTAATGACCTAGCACAGATTGTTCATTTACCTACAAGAATACCGGACAATCCTAATCATACAGCCAATACGCTCAATCTATTTCTCACAGACAACATTTCTAAGTACACGGTTCAAGTGAGAGGTCCTCTAGGCACTTCAGATCACAACTTGGTGATTGTCTCTTCTCCAATGGAACCTTTATCTCATGGCTATTCCCAAACTCGTGTTGTTCGGCATTACAAGAATGCAAAATGGGATGACCTGCGAGACTTCTTTTCTTCTTTTCCTTGGTCGGATTACTGTTTCAATACTTCTGATGTCAACGTTTGCTCAGATCGTGTCAGTGAAATTATTCTTGCAGGAATGGAATCCTTTATCCCACACTCCACTTTAAAATATCGTCCAATATCTAAATCTTGGTTTTCCAATAAATGTGCTAAGGCTGTTCAAGAGAAGAATGTTGCATATCGTAATTGCCTTGTTTCTAATTCTTTAGTTTCATTTTCTGCCTACACCAAAGCTCGCAACAATTGTAAAGCAGTTATTAATCAGTCCAAACTAGAGTTTGAACAGGCTAAGAGTAGAAAACTTGCTTCTTGCCCTAATGGTAGCCGAGCATTCTGGTCTCTTGCCAAAGCTATTGGCCGCAACTATTGCCCATCTCTGCTCCCACCTCTGTCCAAACCGGATGGGTCTGTTGTCACTTCAGCCAAGGATAAAGTTGACCTGCTAGCATCCCATTTTTCTTCCAGCTCAGGTATTAATGATCTTGGTAAAACACCTCCCACCATTCCCAACACGCTCCATTCAATGCCTCCTGTGGTCTTCCGTCAAAAGGATATCAGAAGGATTTTGATGAATCTTGATGCTAAGAAAGCTCCAGGTCCTGATGGTATTTCTCCACTTGTTCTCAAAACCTGTGCTCCTGAACTTACTCCTATTCTTTGCTGCCTTTTTTCACTTTCTTATTCCAAAGGTGTTTTTCCTTCTGCTTGGAAATTTGCTCATATCCAGCCAGTTCCTAAAAAGGGTGAGAAATCCCTCCCATCCAATTATCGTCCCATTGCAATTACTTCTACTCTTTCTAAAGTAATGGAGAAATCAATTAACCGCCAACTCTTAAACTACCAAAACCTTCCGTCTGATCAACGATCACCAGTATGGATTTCGTCAGTGGATATTCTGGCTTATGTTACCCATTTATGGACTAATTCAATGGAAAGGTTCGGTGGAACACAAATAGTTCCTCTTGCCATCTCAAAGGCTTTTGATCGTGTTTGACATAAAGGTCTTCTAAACAAGCTTCCATCTTATGGTTTGCCAACTGTTTTTAGTAATTGGTTATCCAGTTTTCTCTCTGATCGCTCACTGAGGGTGATGGTAGATGGCTCTCTGTCTTCTAACTTCTCCACTAATGCCGGTGTCCCCCAAGGTTCAGTTCTTTCCCCCACTCTTTTCCTCTTGTATATCAATGACCTTCTTCCATTGACTGGAAATCCTATCCATAGTTTTGCCGATGATAGCACATTGCATTCAACTTTGAATTTTGAGAAACCTTGTCCTGCTCAATCAGCTTCAACTTCTCGAAAAACTGCTACCAATTCCTAAATGCCGATCTTCAGGTAATTCTCCAGTGGGGCAAAGATAACTTAGTTTATTTCAACCCTTCTAAAACTCAGTCTTGTCTTATATCTCACAAAAAGGATTCTTCTGCTCCTATGCTTATCTTTAGTGACACTCCGATTTCTAGGCAAAATGATATCTCTTTTGGGGATTAACCTGACTTCTAATCTCTCTTGGCACAAGCACATAACAAATATTGCTTCCTCTGCATCTAAAAAACTTGGTTTTCTCTTTTGCTCTCTGGCATTACTTTTCTTCCAAACAGCTGCTCACTCTGTATATATCGCAAATCTGCCCTGCCATGGAATATTGTTCCCACATCTGGGGTGGTGACCCCAAAACCTCTCTCAGGCGTCTTGATTCCATTCAGAAGAGGGCAGTTAGGTTAATTAATGATTCATCTCTAACAGAGTCTCTCCACTCACTTTCTCATAGATGCACTGTTTCTGCTGCATGCCTCTTCTACAAATACTTCCATGAGCACTGTTCTTCTGAATTGGCTTCTATGATTCCCGCTCTCTCTTTCAAAACAGTCCGAACACGTGCTGCCACTAGCCAACATCCATTTACTGTCCAACTTCAAACCCACAGAACCAACTTTTCATCTTCCTCATTTATTCATTCAACTGCTGTTTTCTGGAACAACCTTCCTCCATACGTATTTCCTGAAAATTACAATCTACAGAAGTTCAAGTCCAATGTCAACAAATATCTTCTTTCGTCTTCTCAACCTCCAACCCAAGCACGGTACTAAGTACTATAGGCTCTAATACCTCTCGTGTTTGGGGTTCACATAAAAAAAAAAAAAAAAACCATGAATAATACCTATTTAACTTGGTTAATGCAATTTCATAAGAATTATCAAATATAAAAGGTATATCTGAATAAAATCTCAAACACTCTGGTGTCAGTTTTAGAATCTTAGAACTAATTAGTATTTCATTGATTTACTTCTATAAAAATTTAGTAACTGTTGTCTATAAATGCACTCTAAGAACTAGTCTTTAGTCTACTCTATAAATGCACTCTAAGAGCTAGTCTCTAGTCTAGTCTATAAATGCAGCACTCTCATTGTTTTTACCTAGTCATTACAGTATGGAGAGAGACCAACACGGAGTAGTTTATTTTTTATTATCAGTGTTTAATTAAACGGTAGTTACCTGACTGACTTTTATCAGTTTCAAGGCTATCATCAATTGCATATTGTAATATGAGTACATATCATAAGGACCATTACACTTCATACTGAAAATCTTTTTTGTGAAAAAATCCTTCAGAAATTTTTATATTTTAGACTTAAGAGAGAGATAACAACACATAATAGTTTTTATCAGCACTAAAGTAAAGAAAGCAGCTACCTGACTGGATTTTATCAGTGGATAGTTCAAAGTAACAGCTAGAGAGCTATATATGTAAGTCTAACATGGTGAAATCTATGAAATTAAAAAAAACTACAGCAGTTTTAATTCCAACTAATTCTAGTAATTTGAAGATATGGGTGTACACATAGCCTAAAGGTGATGCAGCTTCAATTTTGATTATAAATAAAGTATTTTCTTTGCTTACTTCTATTAATTTATTTTCAAATTTTTGTTGTCCAATAAATAGTTTAAATGTAATGAAAGGGAATTCCTCTCCACTTTGAAAATAAATTGTAAATTTAATATCCATGTCATCAGTTAACTTCATATCTTTATCTAATAAAATGCCACTATGAACTTCAAAGTTAATTACATGGAAATCTTTTTGTAAAACAATATGTTCTTTAGAAGATGAATAGAATGGGATAAAATGTTTTCAGGTATTGTATTCACTGCATTTTTATTGTACTTGGGATCAGATGTTAATTATGCACTTCCCCATTGCAGCATAAGACCCACTGGAAATAGATAATGCAGCATTTTGTGTACTAAATTTTATGTGATCAACATAAGCTTTATTAACAGCATAATCATCACCTTGAGGTTAGCAATTTTAATTATCCTTTTATTCCTTGCATTAAAAACATCTGATATAGGCATAAAAGAAACTGAAGCATATTCAACAAATGATTTATTTTCTGCATCATTGGGATCCTCAGAAGGATATATACAGCCAGGCCTCGCATAACGCAAGTTTGATTAACGTGTTTTTCAGTTCCGCTATTTGAAAAAACTATACCACTTCTCACTTTACACGATGCAAATTTCCAGTTAACGCGATCTTTTTTTTTTTTTTTTTTTTTTATATGTGATAGTTGAAAAAGATTTGAATTGTGTGTTAAGCTTACTGTGTGTGGACGGGCAATAAACAAACGTTTGCCTGCTGCCCGCCTCAGTGTGTTCCCTCAACCATCGGAAGAAGCCGTTTTACTTGTTTGTCTCCTGTTAATAAAGTCAATGCAGACTTACAATTAAAAATTCAAATTTTTAAATGAGCCAGATGAAAATGTTACAGCAAAGGAGATAACGGTAAAAAAACTAGATGAAATCTATCATATTGCAGAGAACCTCAAAGCTTTTGTTTTAGGTTCTCTGTGATATTTATTTGACCAGGGCCCAAAGAAAATTGTTATCGGCTATCGGTAATTGACTGATGAAAAGAGAAAGTCAACACTGTTCAAATACTTCCACAACAGTCATTTCTTCATCGTGTATTTTATGTCAGAGGTTCCCAAACTTTCTCGGTTCACGGCACCCTTAGTGTCTTAGTAATTTTTTCACGGCGCGCCCAGACCAAAAGAAATACCTAACAGTTCCATTTAGTAGTTAGGTCCAAACAACTTAATAAGAAACACTGAAACTGTGAACTACCTCAAGCTAGTAGTTTGCGCGGTGTCTGACAGATGTCGAGTATCGCTGTTTCCCTCGAAAATTTTAAATATTCCATGGCGCACAGTTTGGGAACCGCTGTTTTATGCAATAAACATTTAATTCCATAATTATTTTCATTATCTTTTACGCTGTATACAGTTAAAAAGTTATTTAAAAGGTATTTTTAAAATTCTTTATCGACAATCCAGAGGGTCAAGAACCAATTATAATTTTTCCTATTGATTATTATATTCGATTAACGCATTTCCATTTTGCGCGATGCGTTCTCAGGATGAATTAATCGTATTAATCGAGGCCAGCCTGTATTTGCAATTTTTTTTTTTTTTTTTTTTTTATATTTGCATCATAGATATTGTTTTTAAGAGTTAACGCATTCTCCATTTTTAAGTTCAGAGTCTTATCTAAAGTTTCGTCAATTTTCTTGTTGTCTAATGGTTTTTATGTTGTTCTCACAGTTATTACTTTTATTTTGTAGTTCATCCCTTAACATTTTTTGACACTGTTGTGCATGGAAGACTACTGTACAAATTGGAGCAGAATCATATTAAGGGTAAGTTGCTACAATGGATAAAAGGCCGGTTGAGTGGGAGAAGACAGAGAGTGGTAATCAATGGATGCCGCTTTTCGTCGACTAATGTTATTAGCGGAGTCTCACGGGGTTCAGTGTTGGGCTCACTGTTGTTTTGTATATTTATCAATGATATTTATGAAGATATATTAGGCTTTTAGTGTCGAAGTTTGCAGATGGTACAAAGCTGGCATGGTTATTAACAACAGTAATGGCAGTGTGCTACTGCAACAGAATCTAGAAAATCTGGGCAGATGGGCTGAGAAGTGGCAACTGAAGTTTAACATTGACAAATGCAAAGTACTGCATATGGGTAGAAGTAACCCCAGAGGAATGTACCAACTGTGTTGTACTACACTTAGGGTGGTAGTAAATGAAAAAGACCTGGGAGTAATTGTGCAGTCAGATATGAAGTTTTCTGAGCAATGCAAAGAGGCTGCCAGAGCCGGTCATGGTGTTTTGTCAATGATATACAAGAATTTTGCTAGCAGGGAAAAGGAGGTGATTATCCCTTTGTATAATGCAATAGTCAGGCCACACCTTGAGTACTGCATACAGGTCTGGAGGCCTCATTTTAGGAAGGATATAGATTTGCTTGAGCTTGTACAGAGAAGGGCAACAAGATTGGTGAGGGGAACGAAGGGGTCCTCTTACCAAGAGAGGCTTAAGTTCTGCAAATTGCAGCGGCTGGAGACTAAGCATCTGTGAGGTGGTCTGATTGAGGTGTATTAAGCCTTGAATGGGTGGAGCACACTGAATTCTGATGGGATTCTTCCACTTGCTAAGACTACAAACCTAAGGGGGCATAAATTCAAATTGAAGAAATACAGCTATAGAACAGATGTGTGGAAAGTTGTCTTTAGCCAGCAGGTAGTTAATTGCTGTCAACACAAACAAACTTCCATCTGTCATTGTGGAAGTTGATAGGTTAAATAAATTCAAGGAGGAACTGGACAAACTTAGAGGGAATGGTTGTGTTTTTTTTTTTTTTTTTTTTTTTGGCTGATGCTACATAAGCTCATACGCTTGCTTTCTTGCATTACATGCCACTATTACTGTCTGTACTTTTTTTACTGATATTAGTATCTAGTGAATATACTTTATGCTCTTTGATTCAATACAAGTTTAAGATTTGACTGTACATTGTCAATTTCCTTTGTAAGTGATTCTTTATTATGTTTTACATCATTATTTAAAATTTTAATTTCTCACTGTCTTCTCTGATATATGAATCAATACTCAACTTTATACTATCAGTGTTTTTATTTGTAGTTGATCTGTAGCTCTTTAGTTCACTATTTAATTTTTGATTAACTTCTTTAAGATTAACTAAGTCATTTTGCAGAGTGAGTTAACAATTCTCTTTGTCAGCATTTAGGAAATCTTGAGTTTTTTTTTTTTGAAATGGCCATTTGGGATTCACGGTATCAGTTGCAGCCCTGACACAGTAGTTCACACGATTCCCCAATACTTCCTCCCTTTAGTGCTATTTTTCTTTTTAAGTGTCTGTCAATATTTGCTTAGAGTTTGTGCATGTGTGTGGAGTCCTTGCTTCATTCTGGTTGCAACTGCTTCACCCTTGCAAGGTCTGTCCTGTTTTAATTCCCTAAGTGAGAACTGGCTCTTATTGGAAATTTTTTCTCTTTCATAATGTTAATTCATTCTCTTTCACACGGTTTGGTTCATTTGTTTAATTACCGCTCAGTTTCAGGTATCATTAGCACCTCACAAGCATAACTTGCTTGCAGTTAATACCAAATTTTCACGTGGTAAATAATTTTAATAATTCAATTTGATAACACTTTTCTTTTCTTTTTCTTTGCTTTAATAAGGTTTATTTTTTGTCTAATAATGGATTTCCAAAGTGTGTTCTGAAATACAGCCAAACAATCAATTACAGTAAAACTTTTATAAAGTGGACACCACTGGGAAACTTCAGAAACTTTACCAGGCAAACTCATTTTCCTCTATCACAGTTTTTCCCTGCATTCTCGGTAAACAGATGGTGTGTGTTATCGGTTGTAGCAGTAGAAGTCGATAACGATGTATTGATTAGTTTTTTCTCATTATTAAAAGCAGATTATTGGAGTTCATGAGTGTTTTCGCGGATGAAATTTACTTACAGGTACACCTTACAGACTTGCCACTACCGATAACATGCAGGGTGTGTAAAAGTAGTTTTCATATTTTAAAACAGTGGGAAGGGGGGGGATAAACACACTAACACTGAGGCCATCTGGAGGGTGTACCCGTAAGTAAATTTCAGCCATGAAGGCATTACACTCACAAACTCCAATAATCTGCTTTTAATAACGACAAAAAACTAATCAATACTGACTTCTATTGCCATTACCAATAACGTGCATCATCTGTTTACCGATGCAGGTAGAAACTGCAGTAGCAGGAAACCAGTTTGTCCGGTAAGTTTCCTGAAGTTTGCCGTGGTTCTTGTGTTGGCTTTCTTCACCTCTGCTTTTTTTTTTTTTTTTTTTTTTTATGTCATATTACAAACTGAATTCTGCATACAGACTAGCTAAGTTGTTTTTTTTTTTCTTCTTTTTTTAGATTCTGGAAACTACTCTTCTCAGTTTGGCAATTTTATTAGTAGTAGTGGCAAATAATGCAAGAAATCAAGCTTACAAAAAATTATGCAAGAAATAAAGCTGAGTATCCACAACAAGAGATGTCCCTTTTAGAGAGGTGTCTGTTAAGAGAGGTTTCACTGTAGTTTAGTCAACTGCACTAGATGTTGAGATATATGGATTTTTTTGTGAATTTCAATCATTTAGTTCACAACAAACTAATTGCATAAACAAAGGTGGTATATAAGTGTTACCGTTGTTTAATTTTGAATTTGTTAACATCTCTTTTGCACAACATATTACCAGTTTTGCTGAGCATTCACAAGAAGACTGTAGCATGCCAGTATAGGACAGCCTTTCAGCGGTATGACTAAGAGTGAGTCTTAATTTTCGCAGTTCCTTAATCCAAGAGCTCTAGAACCAGAAAGTTTTGTCACTGAGTCACCCTGACAACAAGATGACATTCTACAACTAGGGGAAATTATTCCAGTTCCAGGCACGCTGTCAATGATATCAACAATATTGGCATCCAAGAGTCCTTCACATTCCTTTGAAAAAACCCATAATGCATTTTCCTTGCAATTCCTCATTTTTTACTATTTTCACAATTCTGAAAACAATAAATTTAATTCTGAAAACACAACACAAATAAAAGTTTCTTTAGAAGAGATGCATGTCAACTTTTCTTCTATCTAAACTAAATAGAGTTTATACAGGTTTGAGGTTTTCTAAGAAATTTGTTGTTTAATGCACATTTTTTCATGTTCAATATCTTACTTCTGTTATTCATTGCCAGCCATAAACCTTTTCTTAATGAACACAAATGAACACACACAAATTAATTATCTAAGCATGAAACTGATTATGAAATCTGATAGAGAAGCCACTGTTATAAACAGAAATCAGTCATAATCTTGCATACTTACAGAACTGACTATTTAAATTAGGTTTTAAAATAACAAAGAAAGTACATACAAATACTGCTTGCATAAGGCATATCAAACCCAAAGGTACTAGAATAAACATTCAATGTGAAATTTCAAATCAATGGCAAAATTACTGAAAAAAGTAACTATATCCAAGGATCAGACTTCAGTGTCATATTTTATTATGACTAGGGGACCTTATATAAGATTCTAACATATCATATATTATAAAACCACCATCATCTAAAATATTTACCTGTGTCCAATGGTAATTTTTTTTTGATTTCCTGTTCTTTTGTCAAGGATGGCAATCCTCTGTTATGATGGTCACCTTGTAATACAGAATAGGAAGACTGCACAAAGGTACTGTAAAAATTGACAATTCATATCAGATGGAGAGAACTTTCAAATCACTATATTAAATCAGTATTTTAATAGCTTTTGTTAACGTACTCCTAGAATACTAACCTACTTTCTATCTAAAAGAAAGTTCTTAATCTTTACAGTTTGCTTAAACATATTCCTTGAGTTTAGTCAAAAAAGTTACTACTTGCAGCTATCTGAAATTAGAGTATTACAGCTGCCAACTTTCAAATTCTGAAGATTTCACAAACTGTAAAAAAAAAACTTTTTTTTTTTTTTTGAGTCAAACTTTGGCCATAAAATTAATTTGTCTTACCATATCACTAACTTTTATATTAACTCTTGATCAACAGTGAACTCATTTGCATTTAAAAAATTGATCTTTTTAAGGGCTGTGTCATACCATTTGAAAAAGAAATTGGTTCACAAGTTACATTTCAGACTGGATGAAACTAAATATTTGAATCGTCTTGATATTGGGGAATGCCAGAGGTGTATTCAACTCTGGCAGTAAGCTAGATAATCCTGTAATAACTGAGAGTAAAGTGGAAGAGAAATTGTTGAAGATAAACAAAACAAAGGCACCTGGGGTGGATGGAATCTATCCAGTTATATTAAAGGAGGAGGCAAAGGAAGTAAGCAAACCCTTAGCAATAATTATGAGAGTTTCCCTGGACTCAGGGGAGGTACCCATGGACTGGAGATGTGCAAATGTGACCCCAATTCACAAAGGAGGATCAAAGGCTGACACAAGTAATTATAGACCTGTGAGTTTAACTTCTGTTCCAGGAAAATTAATGGAGGCACTGGTTAAAGAAGCATTGCAGGCTCATCTAGACAAGACTTCAGTTATAGCTTGGACACAGCATGGGTTTGTTAAGGGGAAGTCTTGTCTAACTAATTTGATTGGATACTATGATGTAGTCACAAAGGAACTGGATGCAAAGAATAACTTTGATATCATATATTTGGATCTTAGAAAAGCCTTTGACACTGTTGCATATGGAAGACTGCTGCACAAATTGGAGCAGTGTGGCACTGGAGGCAAATTGCTGCTATGGATAAAAGAATGGTTGAGTGGGAGAAGACAGAGTGGTAATCAATGGACACAGCTCTTTGTGGACTAATGTTATAAGTGGAGTCCCTCAGGGTTCACTGTTGGGTCCACTGTTGTTTTCTGTATGTATAAATGATATTGATGATGGTATATCAAGCTTAATGTCCAAGTTTGCAGACAATATGAAGGTTGGCAGGGTTGTTAATGACACTAATGACAGTACACTGCTGCAACAGGATCTAGAAAAGTTGAGCAGATGGGCAGACAGGTGGCAAATGAAGTTTAATATTGACAAATGTAAAGTACTACATATGGGAAAGCAGTAATCCCAGAGTAACGTATCAACTCTGTGGTACCACACTGATAGTGGTAGAGAATGAAAAGGACCTGGGGGTAGTTGTGCAGGCAGATATGAAGTTTTCTGAGCAGTGCAGACAGTCCAAGAGTAGCTCATGGTGTCTTGTCAATGATATACAGGAATTTTTCTAGCAGGGATAAGGTGGTGATTATTCCCTTGTATAAGGCAATGGTCAGGCCACACCTTGAGTACTGTATACAGGTCTGGAGGCCTCATTTTAAGAAGGATGTAGAACTGTTGGAACGAGTACAGAGAAAGGCAACAAGATTAGTGAATGGAACAACGGGTTGCTCTTAAAAAGAAAGGCTTAAGTTTTGAAAATTACAGTGTCTGGAGACTAGGCACCTGTGAGGTGATCTGACTGAGGTGTATAAAGCCTTGAATGGTTTGAGCATGCTCAATGCTGATGGAACTCTTCCTCTTGCTCAGAATAATCACCTGAGAGGGCATAAATTCAAATTGAGGAAAGACGGTTGTAGGATAGATGTGCGGAAGTTTGCCTTTAGCCAGCGGGTTGATTGCTGGAACAAACTTCCATCTGTCGTTGTAGAAGTTGATAGCTTAAATAGATTCAAGGCAGAACTTGACAAACATTTGGAGCAAGTGGATGGGTGAAATAAGGGTGTTTTTTTTTTTCTTTTTTTTGGCTTATGCTATATAAGCTTGCTTTCTTGCATCATGTGCCTTTGCTAATGCTAAATATGCTTTTTAACCACTGTCCATGATCTTAGTAGTAGAGTCATGTGTTTCACCTATCTCAGAGCTCTTGGTTCACTATGTTAATTGCATAAAAGTATTAGTCAGTATTTATTTCATGAGTTGGAGAATTTCTTTAAAGGATTAGTTGGCTGTTTTCAGATTTTATTGTACATAAGCTACTAGGGCCACAACAAGCCAAACAGTAAACTTAAAGCCTAAACATAACCTAAAAAGGCATGATAAAAATTTATTTTCTGTAAAAAAAAAAAAAAAAAAAACTAAACAAAGCTCGGTTCAAAATCTTCATGCAACAGAAATCTTTTGACCGTACTTCTGATGTCACTGTTTGCTCAGATTTTGTCAGTGAATTTATTCTTGTAGGGATGAAATCCTCTATTTCACCCACCTTAAAATCTCCTGTATCTAAGCCAGCATTTCCCAAACTATTTTAGTCACAGAACACTTTTCATCTCACAACATATTCATGGAACACTTAGAAAACACAAGTTTAGCGAGAGCGAAAGAAGTGTTGCTCATATTTTATTACATATGGCACACTGTGCATCAGGAGCATCTTTATTTTCAACATATGTAAAGCTGATATTCAAATAACTGTCATTATACTTTCGTTTTGGTCTTTTATTAGTTGGTTTCTGTTTTTTCACTTTGGATTTCTGGGGAACAAAAGGCTGCGATTGTTCATTCTCACTTTGAAGTATAACAATATTGTGTTCATTTTCATCAATCACAGTTGCACTACTAGAAGTACTTTGCTTTTTGTTTTAAAGTTCCTTTTTTCAACCACCAATCCATGATCACATATTTTAATAATATTTCAAAATACTAATAATTATCAAAAAAAATGTATACAAGGAAGTGAGTTTAGTTTTGATATCGGTTCGCTTCCTCCTTTCCTTCCATCCACGTACTCCAGGCTAAATCACATACGAATGGCATACTAGATCACCACATTGCTCCTTTTTTGTAGGTGTCATTACCTTTATGCATACTTCTCTATGCAAAGCTTGCCAAAATAAAGTGTTCCAAGGTCTATTTGATTATTAGTCTATGCCAGTATATTAATAACTGAAAAAAAAAATTAAGTTAAATATTATAACGATACAAAAGTTGTGTACGCTACAAATATGCAAAATTTATTTATTATTATTTTTTTAATTATTAATTACGATTTTTCACAGAACACTTGTTCACATCTCATGAAACACTAGTGTTCTGCGGAACACAGTTTGAGAAATGCTGATCTAAGCCTTGGTTTTCCAATAAATGTGTTGAGGCTGTTTAAGGTAAGAATGCTACATATTACAATTAGCTCTCATACAAATCTTCAGAATCATTTTCTGCCTACAATAAAGCTCGCAATCACTTCAAAGCAGTTATTCATCAATCCAAACTAGATTTTGCACAGGCTCAGAGTAAAAACCTGCTTCTTGTGCAAACAGAAGTCACGCATTCTGGTCTGTTGCCAAAAATATTGGCTGCAACTGTTGCCCAGCTATACTCCCACTTCTGTTAAACTTTGATGGTTCTACTGCCTCCTCAACTAAAGATAAAGTTGACTTGCGAGCATGCTACTTTTCTTCCAACTCTTGTATCTTGATCTCTCCTCCTACCATTCCCAGTACACATCACTCAATGCCTCCCATCGTCTTCTATCTAAAGACTGGAAAGTGGAAGAATTTTGAACAAATTTTTACACTTTCTTATTCCACCGGTGTTTAATTTGCTCATATCGAGCTATATCCTAAACTGATATCCAACCAGTTCCTTACTGTTATATTGTTCATCTCCTTCTGAGGAGAAGTTTAACTTAGCCTTTCCATTACTCTTTTTTGATTCTGGAAATTGCGAGACAAAAATATTATTGCTGGGACCTGTGCATATTTAGTGGCACACCTGTTTGGTGGGTATGTGCAGATTGATGAGAAGTTTTTTTTTTTTTTTATGTAAACCCCAAACACGAGAGGTATTAGAACTTATAGTACTTAGTACCGTGCTTAGGTTGAGAAGACAAAAGAAGATATTTGTTGACATTGGACTTAAACTTCTGTAGACTAATTTTCAGGAAATACATATGAAGGAAGGTTGTTCCAGAAAACTGCAGCTGCATGAATAAATGAGGAAGATGAAAAGTTGGTTCTGTGAGTTTGAAGTTGGACAGTAAATGGATGTTGGCTGGTGGCGGCACATGTTCGGACTGTTTTGAAAGAGAGAGCGGGAATTATAGAAGCCAATTCAGAAGAACAGTGCCCATGGAAATATATGTAGAAGAGGCATGCAGCAGAAACAGTACGTCTATGAGACAGTGAGTGCAGAGACTTTGTTAGAGATGAATCATTAATTAACCTAACTGCCTTCTTTTGAACGGAATCAAGAAGCTTGAGAGAGGTTTTGGGGGCACCACCCCCAGATGTGGGAACAATATTCCATGATAGGACATATTTGCGATTTGTACAGAGTGAGCAGCTGTTTGGAAGAAAAGTAACGCCTAGAGCGAAAGAGAAAACCAAGTTAAGTGCAGAGGAAGCAATATTTGTAATGTGTTTGTGCCAAGAGAGAGATTAGAAGTCCCGATAATCCCCTAAAGATAAGCATAGGAGCAAAAGAATCCTTTTTGAGAGATATAACACAAGACTGAGTTTTAGAAGGATTGATATCAACTAAGTTGTCTTTGCCCCACTAGAGAATTACCTGGATATCGGCATTTAAGGAATTGGTAGCGGATATTCAAGAAGTTGAAGTTGATTGAGCAGGCAAGGTTTCTGGAACTGTAAAGTGGAATGCAATGTGCTATCATCGGCAAAACTATGGATAGCATTTCCAGTCAATGGAAGAAGTTCATTAATATACAAGAGGAAAAGAGTGGAGGGAAAGAACTGAAGGGAGACACCAGCATAAGTGAGGGAACTTATGGGGGACACCAGCATAAGTGGAGAAGTTAGAAGACAGAGAGCCATCTACCATCACCCTCAGTGAGCAATCAGAGAGAAAACTCGATAACTAATTACAAAAAAGAGTTGGCAAACCATAAGATCAAAGCTTGTTTTAGAAGACCTTTATGTGAAACACGATTGAAAGCCTTTGAGATGTGACGAGCAATTGCTTATGTTTCACCGAACTTTTCCACTGAATTTTTACATAAATGGTAACATAAGCCAGAATATCACCAGTGGATCGACACTGACGGAATCCATACTGGCGATTGTTGATCAGACGGAAGGTTTCTAGGTAGTTAAGAGTTGGCGGTTAATTGATTTCTCCATTACTTTAGAAACGGTTGGTTGGGTTTTATTGCTGCATTAGCAACTAAGGCTATAATGCGCCAAAACCTGGTCATAAAAAAGTAAAACTTTCAGTGGCCTAATGAATCTTTAGAAAGAAGTAGAAGTAATTGCAATGGGACGATAATTGGATGGGAGGGATTTGTCACCTTTTTTAGAAACTGGCTGGATATGAGCAAATTTCCAAGCAGAAGGAAAAACACATTTGGAATAAGAAAGTGAAAAAAGGCAGCAAAGAACAGGAGAGTAAGTTCAGGAACACAGGTTTTGAGAACAAGTGGAGAAATACCATCAGGATCTGGAGCTTTCTTAGGATCAAGATTCATCAAAATCCTTCTGACATCCTTTTGACAGAAGACCACAGGAGGCATTGAATGGAGCATGTTGGGAATGGTGGGAGGTGTTTTACCAAGATCATTAATATATGAGTTGGAAGAAAAATGGGATGCTAGCAGGTCAGCTTTATCCTTGGTTGAAATGACAACAGAACCATCTGGTTTTCACAGAGGTGGGAGCAGAGATGGGCAAAAGTTGCGGCCAACAGCTTTGGCAAGAGACCAGAATGCTCGGCTACCATTAGGGCAAGAAGCAAGTTTTCTACTCTTAGCCTGTTCAAACTCTAGTTTGGACTGATTAATAACTGCTTTACTATTGTTGCGAGTTTTGATGTAAGCAGAAAATGAAACTGAAGAATTGGAAACAAGCCAAATACAATATGCAACGTTCTACTCTTGAACCAGCCTTAGCACATTTATTGGAAAACCAAAGTTTAGATAAAGGACGAGATTTTAAAGTGGAGTGTGGAATAAAGGATTCCATTCCTACAAGAATAATTTCACTGACACGATCTCAGCAAACGTTGACATCAGAAGTTTTGAAACAGTAATTCGACCAGGGAAAAGAAGAAAAGAAATCTAGCAGGTCATCTCATTTTGCATTCTTGTAATGCCAAACAATACAAGGTTGGGAATAGCCATGAGATGGAATAAAGGATTCCATTCCTACAAGAATAATTTCACTGACACGATCTGAGCAAACGTTGACATCAGAAGTTTTGAAACAGTAATTCGACCAGGGAAAAGAAGAAAAGAAATCTAGCAGGTCATCTCATTTTGCATTCTTGTAATGCCAAACAATACGAGGTTGGGAATAGCCATGAGATAAAGGCTCCATTGGAGAAGAGACAATCACCAAGTTGTGATCTGAGGTACCTAAAGGACCACTCACTTCAACCGTGTACTTAGAAGGGTTGTTAGTGAGAAAAAGATCGAGCGAGTTGACTGCATGGTTAGGATTGTCTGGTATTCTTGTAGGTAAATGAACGATCTGTGCAAGGTCATTAGTAATTGCGAAAGCCTCAGCATCTCGACCAGCTGAGTCGGTGTGACTAGCAAGTGGAAGCCAGCTGGAGTTGTGAACATTAAAATCACAAAGGAAAATTACCTCACTGTTAGGAAAGTTGCACTGGAGAAAGTCAAAGAGTTCCAAGTGATTAGTGGAGTTGGGAGAACAGTAGAGACAACAGATGAATTTGACACAATGAGGTAGAGAGATTTTAAGCCAGAGAAGATCAAAAAGAGGAGATTCCAAATTACCAAGTCTCTGACAGGGAATAACGGAACGGACATATGCACAAGTACCACCTTTGAGGCGAAAGGAATCGTACAGCAAATAATTTGGCCAACTGAGATGAGCAACCAATAACTGAGATTCTCCAAAGTCATCAATCATATTGCATAATGGAAGAGAGGGGAAGTGTTGGCCAGAACTTAGTTCTGGAGACTAAACATGGGTTCCACCACTTCAAGCCTCCAATAAGCAAAGTGGTGGCATTGCACCAGTTGATGAGAGTCATCTACCACCTAGTGAATCTACCAGCCTGACAGAATATGCCGATATGTGGGCGATTCGTTATTGAAGAAAGTGAGATTATTGCTATCTAGGAAATTTTCAATTAGTTGACCTCTATGATCTATGTAGATTGTTTCCCCAATGTGATGGCTTTTGAAATATCCTAAAACACAGTAAAGTACTGGTAATTGTGTTGCAAGGCTGTTGAGATCATTATATTGTATGCTATAAGTGGGCAGCATATACAAAGAGCAGCCTGTGAGATACACACCTACACAACCTAGATGGCTCTAGGGGCATGTTGAGTGGCACCTGTTTAGTGGGTATGTGTGGAATGATGAGAAGTGCAACTACCATGAGCTGTACTTTGCTGGATTGTCTTTTCTAAAGATTGCATATTTGTGCACCCTTGGGTATTAACCTTGGGTGCACCCTTGGGTATTAACTTGGTATTAACCCAGTGACGGCCACATCAGTATAAGAAATGTTGGGGGGGGGGGGGGGGGGGACCCTGAAAATTAAACTGCCACCAAAGTGATATAATTATGAATTTTAGTATTCCTTTAGTACAGTTTTGACTTTTGATTTGCAGCCCTGATTTTATTTGAAGTTTTAGAAGTATGTCCATAAAAATAATCAGATATGAGTTTCAGGTGTTCAATGTAACCACTGACTTTCTGGATGCAAAAGGCTTGTACAACAGCAGTGTTAGTTTTTCTAATTGTACAATAAAGTGTAAGCCAATGCACCATTTTAGGTAATAATCGGATTAAGTTTGTTGAGAATACCATGTGTTTGTAATAAATATGATCATAGGTAAAAAAAAAATTACTTCTAGAGGGATGTAGATGTCGAAAATTAATTTATGTTTGGTTTTGATTTCATATCTTGTGTCACTGTTTCAGTCTGAAGTGTGTTTAGTTGGACTATAATTTTCTGGTGCACAACTTAATGAGATCGATGTTGTTTGGACAACATCGATCATCGACAACATCGATTGTTGTTAGCGGACTTTAATTCTATGCATCTGATCATGTAAAACAGAATTCCTATTTTAATTTTTATAGGTCTTCTTGTCATTTTACTTAGTTCTAGTGCTCAGCTAACACACAGTAGTCATTAATGGACCACTGATATTACATGAAATTTCCGAATGCAGTGGCAATTCAATTTCATCAATTTAAATTTTGACCACAATACTAAAAAATAAAACAGTAAACCTTTATAAATTTTAAATTTATTGTTGACTTTTATTTGCAGTCTGATTCACATACATTATGTACTCAATTGGGGAAATTGACAAAAGCAAATCTGGCTCTCAAATTCTTTAAAAACTTATAATATGACTTAAAAAGTTTTTATTCTTAAACTTTTATTTTCAAACTTATATTAAAACTTTTAAAAATATATTTTTGTCATATATGCTTAAAATATATTCCAAAGGATATTCTGTGTGCATTTACAGTGAGTGATCACTGAATTATGACCACCTAACTAATACCATGTCAGGCCACCAATCGCACATGTAACAGCCGTTATTAACCTAGCCAATGACTCCACTAGATGTCTGAAGAGATAAGTGGGGATTTTGTAACCATGCAAGGCTTTCCACAGTGTTGGAAAAGATGATGGTTGCATGTCCACATGCCTCACTTCCTATCCCAAATCATCCCACAGGTGTTCAATATGACACTCATTTCCAGTCATCCAGTGTCCAACCAGCATGTTGTTGGCACCACAACATTGTGATCTGCAGTGAGGAGAGGGTGTTTCATGGGTCATCTGCTGTGGAACCCCTTATGTCTGAGTGTGTAGCACATTGTCAATTGAGATATTGTTCTTGCATTCTCCATATTGTACTGCGATGTCAACTGTCGCACAGTGACCTGCTGTTAGTCCGCACAATACACTACCCCATTCACTTACCATAAACACATTCACCTTGCATAATCCTTTACAGGTCTGTCGGTAGGAGGTGGTTTGACCCATATGACACCATTCTTTGTACACTTTAACCATAGTGGGCTGTGAGCAATCAACAAAACATGCTGTTTCCAATATGGAAGCGTCAGACACACAAGCTTCCACAATCACAGCCTTTTGACTTTTGAAACTCCATGATATCTTTACTACGTCCCATAACTGCTATTTTATCACTTTGACTTACACGACCAGATGCAAATTACCAATGCTATGGCATACGAAGTGTTAGGTTTTTAATACTGTGAGCTGTGGAGCATAGTCCATTATGGAGAGTGTGGCCATAATTCAGTGATCATTGAGTGTATATGCTTATGAAAATATGCACTAGCCTGCTGTGATGATTTTTTTATCCTGGTTTAATGTTAATTTATAAAAAAATTAATTAAAATTATAATCAAATTATATATAATTTTTCTTATATCCACTATAGTCAAAGGTAAAGAAAGCCAACACAAGAACCACAGAAAACTTCTGGAAAACTTACTGGGTAAATTCATTCCCTGCGCAGTTTCTCCCTGCATTCCTGCTAAATAGATGGTGTGAGTTATTAGTAGAAGTCGATAACGATCTATTGATTAGTTTTTTCTCATTATTAAAAGCAGATTACTGGAGTTCATGAGTGTAATGCCTTTGTGGCTGAAATTTACTTACAGGTAGACCCTCCAGACTGTCTCGGTCTTAGGGTGTTTATCTCCCCCCCCCCCCCCCGTTTTAAAATAGGAAAACAACTTCTACAGATGGTGCGTGTTATCGGTAGTGGCAGTAGAAGTTGTTTTCCTGTTTTAAAACAGCGGGAAGGGGGGATAAAACACCCTAAGACTGAGGCAGTCTTGAGGGTGTACCTGTAAGTAAATTTCAGTCGCGAAAACACTCATGAACTACAATAATCTGCTTTTAATAAAATGAGGAAAAACTAATCAGTACATCATTATCAACTTCTACTGCCACTACCGATAATACACACTATCTGTTTACCGAGAATGCAGGGAGAAACAGTGGTAGAGGGAAACGAGTTTGCCCAGTAAAGTTTCCGAAGTTTCCCATGGTTCTCATGTTGACTTTCTTTACATTAGCCGCACTATACTTTTAAGATAATAAATACATTAAGAAGTAACCAAGTTTTAAATCATTTACCATCTTTATTCCAAACATTTCCATGATATCATGCAGGACTTGTATGTGATAAATGGTGTGAATTTTAGGCATGCACTAACTAAAGGGAACTATATCTCCTGTAAACACAATGTGTCATTAGGCCTGTAAACACAATGTGTCATTAGGCCTGTAAACACAGACCTAATGACACATATTGAGTATGAGGTCATAAAGATCACTGATACCAGCATGGAAACTACAGCAATTCCACTGAATTAATGCATATATTGTTTATTTCTTGTTGTGTTTTCAGATGGTTTCTGAAGGGCTGTCTTTTTTTGAGAACTGTTTTCTCACATCTATATTCTATTCAACAAATATTTCAAGCACAGTATCATTTGATAGGGTTTCCCCTGTCTATATCCATTTCATCATGCATTAAGCAAATTGATATTTTGAATTTTCTTACTCCCTTGTTGAGCGAGGCACTAAGAAAACTCAACACACATTCACTGTGTGCTGACGGAAAAGTAAATAATTTTCTTTCACGATTTGAAAAAGAAACACCTGGAAGGCAATGTTAACTCCGTATTTCAAATAATTGGTATTTGCCCATGGCTTGAGTACAAGAGGGCTTATTTGACTGTGTTGGTAAAGTGCATCATTTTGCTTCCTGGTATGCGAAATTATATTCTACTTTATATTTCTGGATTTTTTCTCATTTTTCCAGTAATCCATGCTCTGTAATAGGCAGTGTGACTCTTTTAGCAATTCAGGCATTTCATTTGGGAGGCAACACAGCATTTCTGACAGTTTCGGTTCAATGATCCACATTTGGCACAAATACAGAATCCCCCAAAAGCTGTTTGGGTGTGCCCAAATCTCTGGCAGTCTGTACCACTGCAGAGAATTTAGAATGTAATTGCTTGACATTGCATATCAGGTATCCAGCTTTAATGAATACAGGGCACTGTGGCATGTTTAAAGTGATTATTCTGATGAGGGATGAAGTTTGTATTAGCAAATGATGCAAGGAAGCAAGTTTATAAAGCATCAACAAAAAAAAAAAAAAAAACTTTCCCACAGGTCAAACATCACCTGTCCATCCCCTAAAATAATTTGTCTAGTTCTTCCTTCAATTCAATCAAACTTCCACAATAACAGATAGAAATTTGTTTCAACGATCAACCATGCACTTGCTGAAGACTGGTTGTTACCATCTCACCTAGTAGAGATTCTCCTAATCTCAACAACTCCTTGTTCTGATAGCTCATTTAGCATCTCATCTTTTGAGGTATTTAGGAATTTATTAGGTGGGGAGGAGACCATGACTGGAAGTCCCCCAAAGCATGCAACTTTCATTATGCATTTAGAGTGTCTTTGATTAGCAGTTCTTCATACATCCCCTGACCTGAGTTGCTTAACCATCTTGGGTGATCCAGCAATGGTCTCCAGTTCTTCCTGGATTCTGAATGGAGACAGTTTACTGTCATTTCACTGTTGGAATGAATAATTAAAGAAGTCTGAGCTGTATGTGCCATTCTATCAGGTTTTTTTTTTTTTTTTTTTTATGTTTGGCAGTGAGGGAACCAGGCCCCTCGGGTGTGTACCCTGTTCTGTTTGGATAAGACAACCCAGTGGATTACTGGGTTTTAGGGAATCAGTTTGCTTCATTTTGCTCTGGACAAGAGAGAACTTATCCTGACCAGATTACTGGCCAGGATATATTTGTAAGCAAACAGAGAGGGTTAGTAGTGTGTACATAGAAATATTTGTAAGCAAATTATATTTGTTTACTTACAAATTATTTGGAAATTTACAAATTGATTTACAAATTATTAAATTATTTACAAATTATATTTGTAAGCAAACAGAGGGTTAGTAGCATGTACATAGAAAGAAAACAAAGGGGAAGAGGTCACTTTTCTTCCTAATCTATAAACTAGTAAAGTTGATTTCACCTCTCTAGAAAACTTAGTAAGTACACGTCAATGATCACCAGAATCTCAGTGTGACTGGGGCCTAAGATGTCATGCTCTTACTACTCTATACAAAGTCATCTTCCTTCCAGCCGTGTACTACATTGCAGGAATACGATACCAGCAAGCCCTCATTCAGAGGAACTAAAGCAAGCTGGAATCTATTCAGAGATACATTCTCCTCGCCACCACACGTGCCCACTCCACTGTTAGTATGCCAGCCCTACAGGTCCTTGCTAGAGTTTTGCCACTATATCTGGAAGTAATCACTGGAGGATTTAACTACTGCCATCGGAAATCAACCCCTGCTACAATTCTCAATTATAACCTAAACCTCTCCAATCCTCTCAAACAGGAGAAAAGAATATCTCAGCACATCTTATCCAATACTAGCAAAATGAATGGAATCAATCAACTGAAGGCAGTGTAAAAAAAAAAAAACTTTATTCCAAATGTGACATGCACCAATTCAAAACCTCCCTGTGGTTCTTCCCAAGTATCTATGCCACGTATATAATCACTGGCCATGAATCACCCAACTCCAAACTTGCAGAAATTGGGCTTACATAAAATTCACTCTGCAATTGTAGTATGTCTGAGGGAACATGTCCTTTAACATTTGTCATCATCCTTTTAGATACAAGATGTTTCAAGCACTACATTCTCTTCCTCACGGTGAAGAATTATTCTTTTTTATCACAAAAAAAAGCCACTACAAGGAACTTTCTGTATTTGTCCAGGCAACTTTTTCATAGAGGAGAACAAACCTAATAAGAATTTAACTCCCTTAACCATACAAAACTATGAGTGAAAAGACATCATTCTGCTGACTTAACACCACATGAAGACACTGGTGCCCTGATTACTGGGCACAGGATCCTTGACCTTTTCATTTGTGTACTTTAAAGTGGGTCAGGTACTGCTGACACCTATCTTCAGGTGTGGGATGCCAAATTGGTACTCTACTTTGCAGGGCACTCTAGTTCTGCAATCTTTCTACTTTCCCTGTATTTGGATGGAATTTCCAGCCCAGGAGGATCCAACTCTTCAGTCCCTCCCTACCTCTCCCCCGCAGAGGATGCCTTCTCTCTCCATCCATTTTAATTCCCACTCTTACTATCACCCTCACTCATACTTTTTTTTTTCCTTCTTTTACTTGGTCTCCGTCCAGGAAGCTCAGGCAATCCTGGTGGAGATTAGCCAGAGAAAATGGACTGCCTGCCTCACCTCCCAGTAGTGGTGGCTAGTTTGGTTGGTTTTTTTTTTTTTTTTTTTTAAGGAGCATTAGTAACTAAGGCCATATTGCTCCGGGGATATGCGATGGTCATTCCCTGACCTTTCCGCATCCTCCGTTTTTGGTGGATCACGGGCTCGAATCCCAGTCTACATCAAGAAGCGTGTGCTACGCACTGCTGCTCTGCCCACCTGGCTATGGTGGTGCCCTGTAGTGGTGGCAGGCAACGTACAGTCCCATTATGGGCCCTGCAGCCAGAAACACAACAACACACTATGCTGCACCAGCAAAAAAAAAAAAAATTCCCGAGTTACCCCCCCCCCGTGTGTGTGTGTGTGTGTGTGTGTGTGTGTGAGTGAGTGAGTGAGTGAGTGAGTGAGTGAGTGAGTGAGTGAGTGAGTGAGTGAGTGAGTGAGTGAGTGAGTGAGTGAGTGAGTGAGTGAGTGAGTGAGTGAGTGAGTGAGTGAGTGAGTGAGTGAGTGAGTGAGTGAGTGAGTGAGTGAGTGAGTGAGTGAGTGAGTGAGTGAGTGAGTGAGTGAGTGAGTGAGTGAGTGAGTGAGTGAGTGAGTGAGTGAGTGAGTGAGTGAGTGAGTGAGTGAGTGAGTGAGTGAGTGAGTGAGTGAGTGAGTGAGTGAGTGAGTGAGTGAGTGAGAGAGAGAGAGAGAGAGAGAGAGAGAGAGAGAGAGAGAGAGAGAGAGAGAGAGAGAGAGAGAGAGAGAGAGAGAGCATCACCAAGAAAGAGAAGAATGATGATATCCAGCTCAGGACACTGGGTTTGCCAAGCCCATACTCACCAGATGTGAGCCCCCAGGGTTATATATGTGAAGAAACATATAAAACATCTAATCAACGTGCACTAATTCAGAACGATTGAAGATAAATGGAATCAGATAAATAGATGATTCATGTATTACTATATCCAGATGAGTCACCACACATGTGACAGGCTGCAATTTGTACAACACAGCAATTTCACAAGGTATAATGTACCTTGTGAAATTGCTGTGTTCCCAAACTTTTGGATCACAATCCATATGTATATTATTTTGTAAATTTAAATGTAATGTTTAACTAATTTTAATTTCATTTGGCACTGGAGGAGGGAAACAAAGTTTTCCAAAAGGTGTGGGGTGTATACCATTGTTTTCCAAATTCTGCTAGCATAGTAAATAAATAACTTCACAATGATTCAAATTACTTCAATGAGGTCAATAACCAAAACTGGAATGAAACTGGATTCTACTGTAATTTGTTGGTAATTACAGTAGAATCCAGTTTCATTCCAGTTTTTGGCTTATTAGACCCTCATTGAAGTAATTCTGAATCCATTGTGAAGTTATTTAATTATCTATGCTAGCAGAAATTGAAAACAATGGTATACACCCACACTTTTGGAAACTTTGTTTCCTCCTCAGTGCAATGAAATTAAAATGAATTAAAGGTATCTGTTGATGGTCATACCATTCCATTAGTGTCTGCATCAATTCTAGTGGAGGTTTCTGTGGAATATACCATTTTTCCATTAGGCAAGGCTGAAATGAATTCATCTCGGATGACGTATTCCCATGAGCATCTGTTTAAAAATTATACCCAGAGGTACATGATTCAATAGCACAATAATAAATTTTTAAAAAATGCAGATAATAAAAAACACAGGATTACCACATTCGTATTTGTATTTTCATGTGTATTTTCATAAATTTGTATTTATGTGTATTTTCAGACTGACTAGTTAAAATTACACAGAAAAAGCAGCAGTGTTAGTACTTGCAGCAGAAGAAGCCTCATGTTTCCATGAGTTGTCTTGGTATATTGGAATACTTCTAAAGACTAAAGAAACGGGATCCCTGAAAGAGTACTCTACTTTTATTTATGGGACCAAAGCTTTTTCTTATGAAGTTTAAACTTGACAGGATGCAAAGACACACTTCATGTATTTCAATGTCATGTATTTCTCATTTGATCAACTAGGCCAAATATCTTAAGCTATCTTAGAACTTTCAAAATAATGGATAACATAACTCAGAAATTATTTAGAGTATCAATAATAATGCTCTATACATCCTGTCTTTTGTATAAAATTAATTAAAAGTAATACTCATGTATACAGTATCAAATCAAATGTAAATTTTACAGATATTCATAAAAGTAACACATTAAAAATAAATTTAAAATTTAGCAAGTAAAAATATCCAAAAATAACAAAATTAGGCAGTATAAACTGTATTTCAGCACATAGTTATAAAAAGTGCAGCAATGCAAGTTTTGAGTGCCTTGGTTGTTATGTTACTGAGAAAGTTTTAATACATTTCTTTCCCCCAACCACACCTTACTGACATCATGGTCTGTCAGACAATTTGGCATCCAAGGCTTGGGAATATGTTTACACAAAACATAATTATCTATGTTGTTGGCTTAACTAACATATCATTATAATAAAAACAGCATCAAAAAAAGAGGAGCATCCACAACTTATTTAAAACTCAAGGCACCACACATGACAAAGCTGTCTAAATTGGTGGTCACTCATCATCTGATGAGTGACCACCAATTATTAACAAATTTAGGATAACTGATCGAACAATGCACTGAGTCCAACTAAGCAACCAAGCGGTGAGTGGAAGTAACAGATTTTAGCCCTTCGTAGGTTGCATGACCTTTAGTAACAACAATCAGTCGTGTCGATACTATTGTTATCCATTTTAAATATTTTTTTGTTTGTGAATTTCTTTCTTTATAATCTCATAAGTGTTTTTGGTAAATTATTCAGATACATGATATGAGGCTTTTAAGTTTCTGGAACTAAAATCACCACTTTAAATAACTGAGTCATCTGATACACAATATTGACAGAAATACTTCAGTATTTCACTGATAATGAATAATAAAAAGATGCTGGTTTCCAGCTGATGTCTATTAGGCTAGACATTTTGAAAAAAAAACGTCTCTTTAAAAATAGTAACTAAGTTGCTATTTTAGCAGCATAGTGTGCAGGTAAGTTGAAATGGAAAGCTGTGAAAATCTAAGTAATTCAGCTTGAGTACAGTAAAATCTGTCTTTAATTTCTTGAAGGGATACAGATGATTCTCAGCATTTTCTTTCATGGTACTTCCTGAACAACTTCAAGAAACGAATTGCTGTTCTTATTACACTTCAACTTCACACACATGAATGCACACACGCACGTGCACACACACAAATAAAGACAGCAATTCAGTCACTGAATAAGTTGTACAAGAGTCATGAAATATCTGAAAATGCTTATATTCCTTTTAAAATTAAAGCCAGATTTCACTCTATGCAGGTTGAAGCACCCAGATTTTTATTATTCTCAAAATAATAACTGCAATTTAAATATTCCCTTAGCAGTATGGTGTGCAGATACATAAGAACTAGAAATTGATGAAATAATGAGCACTTAAACCTGCATGGAATGTAATCTGCCTTTAATTTCTTAAAGGATTACAGATTATTCTCAGAAGTCTCATGGTACTTCTGTAGTTCATTGAAGAAGTGGTACAAGAAGTACCACAAAATATCTGAGAATAATCTGTAATTCTTTAAGAAATTAAAGGCAGATTACACTCCCACACAGCTTTAAGTGCTCATTGTTTCACTAATTTCAAATAACTGCATTGCATTTTATTACAGTAAAATATAGAAATAATATTAGAAATTCAAACATAAAACTTAGGAAGATGCCAATTTTATTTCAAGCGGTACATTATGAAATACTATTATTATTATAGACCATTCTCAGAACAATAAAAATTTAGAAAACTGTTGGTTGGTTAGTTACTGTTTTATGAAGCATTGACAACTAAGATCATAATGCACCAAGTCAAAAAACACATCAAAAATATTTGGTAACCTAAACAGGATTACCACATCAAAAGGTGGAAAAGTATATCAAAATATGAAAGTATATATTCAAATAAGCATGTATAAATTCATGGACTGTAAAAATTTAAAAACATTATTGTTTTTAAATTTTTAAAACGTATTGTTTCTGTCATTTAAAATCTGAGTGAGTGTAAATGGTTCAGCCAGATTAATAAAATCTGTAAAATATAAACGACGTGCACTGGAAAAAGCAGACATTCAATAAAAATATGAATAATGGTTAAAATAGTTTTGCAATTCTCACATATAGGTAGTGGATCATCTGCCCTCAGCAAATAGGAGTGTCAGATGACTGTGACCTGTGCAGATCTGAGCAAGAACAACTTCCTCTCTTTGGACCCTGCATAGACTGGATCACAACTACTTGATTACAGGCTTAACCTGATATAGTTTATTTATGGCCTGTCTGTGCTAATGATCTTGCCATTGGGAATATAATCTGATGCATACTGTTTGCTTGTAGTCTGTATAGGGACTGACAGACAATGATTATCCAGGAGAGCAACTGATTTGGCATCAGCTAATTCATTTCCACTAACCCCAATATGGCTTGAGATTCAGCAGAAGCTAATGTCAAATTCTGACTCAAGGGGAGAAAAAAGCATCTCCCAATTCCAGGACAAGACTGAATGAAGGTTATACCTCACCAATAAAGGGGCCTGTAAAACACTCGACAAATCACTATATACATCACAATTTGGTAATGGCTACTTTTAATGTGCTCAAGGGCAATTTCCATTGCATGCAACTTTGCAGTATATATGCTAGTTTATTGTGGAATCTTGCTATTTTGTTGCAAGGACCACAGCTGATCCTACATATGACTCTGAGCCATCTGTGTAGACTGGCAGAAGTAGAATACTGTGCTCGATATGATGGTTTTGAGGGCATTCTTTATCGCTGGTGGTAGTTGTTCTGTGACAGTCTATTTAGAGGAGGGAGTTCCACAAGGATCTGTTCTAAGCATGATTCTTAGAACAGATCCTTGTGGGACTCCCTCCTCTTGGCAAAACGCTTGAGAGCATGGATCCTAAATGAACTTAAAATTGGCAATCGGAAAGAAAGTTCTTAACGAAAACAGTAAGATTACCTTAAAAACCAAAGTTATGTAGGTCTTGCAAAATGCCAAATCACCAGGCTGTGTCATATGCTTTTCTATATCAAAGAAAACTACTAAGAGGTGCTGAGATTTAATAAAAGCATCAAGAATGTACATTTCAAGTCAGATTAGATGATCCCAAAATGGATCTGTTTCTTTGTAAGCTGCACAGTGTCCTGTAAAGCAGACCATTTGATTCCAAATACCATATAAGGCATGCTTTTATGATTATTTTCAGGACTTTGCACAAACAGCTTGTCAGAACAATATTTGGATTTCTAGGATCCCTTCCTGGCTTTGAGAATGCAATACAATTGCCTTTTGCCAGGAATCCAGAAATTCTCTGCTAAGAAAGATTCTATTAAATAAAATTAAGTGATCTTAGATCATGGTGAGAGGAATTTTATCATTTTATAATGGATGCCACGTGGCCCCACAGCAATAGCTCATATAAGAGAGAGTGCTGCACTTAACTCTTCCTGTGTAAAGGGCTTCTTGTATGGTTCAAGCCCTTTTAAATAGAAGTTTAATGGAAGTTTCTCTATTGTCTCCTTCAGGGCCAGAAACTCTGGGGGGGGGGGAAATACGTTATTGCAGAGACATTTGCAGATGTTTCTCCTAGAGTATTTGGATCAGCAAATGGATATCCATTGTGCTTGAGGATCACTGAAGGGCTTAGTTAATATTTTCCCTTCAATTTCTGACTCTTATCCCAGACAACTTTTGAGACAGCAGCTTGAGTTATGGAATAGGTAAAATGGATCCAAGCCTCCCATTGGCTATGATGTTGGATATAATATGCTTTGGCACACGTGCATGTTTAAATGATATTAAATTTTGTGTGGTGGGATATTAGCGGAATATCCCCCAGGCTTTTCTTTGTGTCATTTTTGTTGCTGTGTACAGTAAACCCCCACTATTCGCGGGGGTTACGTTCCTGAGAAATACCGCAAATATCGAAAACGCCAATACTGAGTTATGGCTCCCATAGTAATAAAGGGGTTCCGTTCCAAAGTATGAAATATATAAGAAAAACTAGTCTAAAATTTTGTCCATGTATGTATTATATGTACTTTCATAATATGACTATGTACATAGACAGTACATAGTGAAATGCAAGCATATGGCATCGAAATGAAAATAAGAAACAATTTAATATTAAATGTAATATTTATTAGAAATTTCAAACAAATCTTTCAAACCAGCGTCTTTGCTAGCAAAAAAACTTATCCCACCAGTGCTATCACCAGTTTCGCTAAAGTGTTGGTAAAGGAGTTTTGCCTTTTCACGAATGATGAGTGAATTTAACGGAATTTTATTTTGAGTTCGGTCTTCTATCCACAGATTTAAAGCCTTTTCCATATTTTTCTAATTTAACATCATGAGTTACAGAGCAAATTTTTGAAGCAATTAGCGCGTTTTCGCGGACACTACGGCGGATTTTTTCTTCCAATTTTTTGATTGATCGTGCCACTGACTCACTGATTTTATAATGTTTTGCCACTGAGGAGACACTTTCACCATTAGAAATTTTGTCTAATAGCTCGATTTTATTCGCTAATATCATCACCTTCTTTGATCTTTTCACATTTCCCTTGTTATTTGCACCCATATTTTTGTACGGGTTAGAAAGAACTTGTCCACAATAAAGTCACTTTCTTCCGTTAAAACACTTGAAAAAGTCTGTTTTACACTGCAAAATGGTAGATTTATCACTTTTGTAAGCACATCAATTTATAAATTGATAAATTTATTCAATTTATAAGCATATAAATTAAAAGCAAACGACGAAACCTTCCACGACAAGCGCATAACACATACTGAACAAGGAATAGCGAGAAACATCCACGCTCGCGATTTTGTCACCTCTCCCCCACCCACTGAGCGCTGTTTTTACCAGGAAAAATAATTTTAGCCACGCCCATGTTTTTTTTATGGCGGAAAATGTTCACGGCACTTTAAAATTCACATTTTTTTTAGGTTTCATTTTATATGAAATCAGCGACCGCGAATACAGATACCGCAAATAGCGGGGGTTTACTGTATTCTGAATTCCACCAAGGTTGTGGAAATTGTAGAAACTGGGTGGACGCTTTTGGAACATCAATTGCAGCTGCATGGATTATACTTTCTGTGATGTACATGACTGCATTACTGATAGTCTCCTGACTAACTGTATCAATGTCAAGATTTTCCAGGTGTTGAAAGGCATTCCATTCAACCTGATCAGGGCACCTCCGCAGCCAGGTGGGAAGGAGCAGCAGTGCATAGCACACGTTTCTTGGTTAGACCAAGGTTCGAGCCTGTCACCACCAAATACAGAGGATGCAGAAAGGTCAGGGAATGACCACCGCATATTCCCGGAGTAATATGGCCTTAGTTGCTAATTCTCCTAAAAAAAAAAATAAATAAATAAAAAAATCGACCTGATCAATTTTTCACCGCATGAACCTAAATGAAAGACATGGTCTCTCACTAATTAGGGTAGTCATCACAAGGAAGTGATCACTTCCATAGAGGTTCTCCTCCACCGCCCAAGTAAGTGAAGGAAAGAAAAAGGGAGAGAAGACAGAAAGCTCAATGGCAGAAATCATAAGTAGGCGTCTGGAAGGTGTCTGTTTCCATAATTAGAAGGGAGAGGTTATTGTCAGTGAGCATGTCAGTGAGGACAGTACAGATGCTGTCCTGTGTCCATTTCCTCCTCCACAGAGTTCCAAGAGTGAGTCATCTGGTACCTCTTTCTTTTTGACATCCATTTTTTCTTGTACCATTGTTGGCGGTTGAGTTTTTGGTATAGTTGCTTTAATGCTCAATTTCTGTAATGCTTAGCTACTAGGTACTGATATTGGAGTGGCAGCTGACTGACATTTCAGTGGTACGGTCATTTCTGTTTGGGTCCAAATCGAACATTTCTTGCCAACCTTTTCAGCATATGTTCCCTTATTGCTATTTACTGGTTTAACTGCTTTTCTGGCCTCCTGGTATGAGAAGCTGAGATTAGTTCTATTTCCTTTTCTTCCTTCAACCTCTGGCATGCTTGAGAGTATGCAGGGTACTCTCCTTAGCAGTTAATGCTTGTGAACTTTAAATCTTTATATGACGTTATCTCATGGTCCTCTTGCACCACATTTTGCACATACAAGGGAACCATAGCAGGCCATTTGTGAATGTTCATATTTCTGGTGCTTGAAGCACCTTAACACATTTTGGACATATGGATGCATTGTGCAGTTCACATAACCAGCTTTAATCTCATTATTGTGTTAAAAGTAAGGATGAGGTTTGTGGTCGAGACTAGATTCCCATCCCTACATACGAACTTTCTCTTTGTAGCTGTCACTGTGGCTTTTTAGTTCTGAACAGATTTCCTCCCCAGACACTTCAAGAAGATCGCATTCCTAGGTTATGCCTCGGATGAGTTTGGTATCTTGTAGAGTGTTACTACAATTGGTATTCCCCCCAATAAACGATGCTCGGAGGAGTTGCTCAGACTGCCTATCAGTTTTAGTCTTAACTAAGATGTTGCCAGAACGAAGCCATTTCACCAAGTTCGGTGAAATGGCTTCGTTCTGGCCTGCTAGTCCTTACACACCCTTTTGGATGAAGACAGATGACATTTTTCCTATGGGCTATTCAGTGGTGGAATGAACAATTAGGTACTGAGGTGTTGGACCTGATGTATCTTTGGTTCTGGGTCTTTTTGCTGAGGATGCCATTAATCTAATAGTCAGTATATTCTACCCCCAGCTAGAAATTTTTGAACCCATCTAACACTGCTTTGATAACATGAGCAAATATTCTTGCACTCCCTTCTATTTAAGTGTAACCCATTCCTGTTAAAATAGTCTTATCTTTCTTGGCATGACAGAAATTAGAAGTCAGAGTAATCCCACGCAACATATCATTTCCTCTGCATAAAAAAAAAAAATTTTTAAAAAAGTTTTTCTATACATCTACTCACTCTGTACAAATCTGAAATCTGCCCTACTGTCACATAGTTTCCAGATCTGCAGTGTTGCCCCAAAACCTCTTTTCAGATCAGTCAGGTTATTAATGACCCATCTTTTACAAAGTGACTATATCCTCTATCTCACAGGCATTCAGTTTCTGCTGCATGCCTTTCCTTGAGATACTTCCATGGGCTCTGTTTTATGCATTAGCATATGTAATTCCACTGTTCTCTTCCAAGCCAGTCTGGATACATGCCCCAACCAGGTGACATCCATTCACTGACCAATTTAAAATTTGTAGAACTATTTTTTCTCTTCCTGATTTATCATTTCTATTCTTTAAAATAGTGTTCCTTCATGTATAATTCCCAAAATTGAAATCTACAGTATATTCAAGTCTAACTGGCAAGTATTTTCTGTTTCCTTGGCCTCCAACCGACACACAGTAGTACAGGTTCTAATACCTTGTGTTTGTGATTTTCTTAGAAAAAAAAAAAAAAAAAAACTTCAATTAAATGACTAATAAAAATTATGCAAATAACACACAACACAAGTAATCTTAGTTCTTTAACAATGCAATGTTAACAAGAGCTTTCAGATTTGAATAGGGAGCTTAAAGAGGCATCAAAATAAATAATTATACGAATTTATATAGACTGAAAATTTCGCTTAGGTTGTTCTATGCAATTTCATTAAACTGAATATTAAGCAAAACAATTATGTGGGTTATTTTCCAATTTAGAATTACTCTCATGCATCCTTCACACAGCATATTAGCAAATCATATGTACTTTTAACCCAGAGGACTGAACCACATTCTCCCCAAAAAGTAGCAAAGTAATAAAGGACAGCAGGTTACATTCCAATGCCTACACTGAATATTTTTTTTTTTTAGAAATATTTGTTCCATATATCACTGTGCTGCTCACTTAGACTTGATACACCATTCACTAGTCAGCATAAATTTGCTAATATAGACACCACTCACACCTGATGAGAGTTCACTTAGTTTTAATGAAAAAATGATAACAGATTAGCTTTTGGTGATGCTATTTATATTAAAATATTAGATACATTTATCATCATCATGAACTTGGTCCGGCTTAGGTCTTTTAAGACCTGTGCCATTGTAGCTCTTGGAGGTGGTCTTGATCTCACCATCGTTGTCTTGGTTGACCAACATCTCTCTTGCCTGTAGGTTTGTAGTTAAAGGCTAATTTTGGGATCCGGTCTACGTTCATTCTTTCTATGTGGCTGATCCATTTTTCCTGATACCGTTTTATGTCATTTACTATGTTATCTACTTTTAATTTCTCGTGGATATCTAAATTTCTTTGGTGGTCTAGTCTTGTAAAGCCTAATAATGGCCTTAAAAATCTCATTTGTGCTGCTTCTAGTTTGTGTGCATCTTTCTTATTTATGACCCAAGTCTCACAGCTGTAGAAGAGGGCTGATTTTGAAGTGATGTTATGCAGTCGTAATTTTGTTTCATTGTCATTTGTTTTCCAAAGTGACGTTTAATCGTTCCATTCATTTTATTATATTTTTGTAGTTTAGTATGGATGTCTTTCCCTTCATTTGATATTAAATTTCCCAAATAGGCAAAGTCAGATATTTGTTCTATTACTTTATCATCAATAACAATTTTGACTCTTTGTACGTTTTATCCACATAATCCCATTGATTTTGTTTTTGAGGTGGGGATTTTCATCTTGTACTTTTTACCTATTTTATTAAGTTCATTTGCTGCTATCTGTAGTTCATCTTCGGATTTTGCAATTATAATTTGATCATCAGCATATAATATAGTTTAGATTTTATTCCTGTTGTTCAACTGTATTCCGTTGTTAATTGTTTGTTTCCATTCTTTAAGAATTTTATTGATGTAGATATTAAATAAATTTGGTGATAGTCCACATCCTTGTTTGACTCCTTTATTGGTGTTAATTGGATCTGATAGTTGGCCATTAGAATATTTTATACAGACTTTTGAGGTTTTATATAGGCTTTGGATCACTTTCCGGAGTTGGGTTGGAATATTTTCTCCACGTAGAATCTGCCAAAGTTTTTCCCGGTTTACATTGTCATATGCTTTTTCATAATCAATAAACAGTAAAAAATGGCAGATTGAATTCTCTTCTTTTCTCCAAAATTTGCTGTAGTGAGAAAATGGCATCTATTGTGCTTCTCCCTTTTCTGAACCCACATTGTTCTTCTTCTAAGAATTGTTCATTGTATTTATTAAGTTTATTCTTTAGTATATTAGAGTATAGCTTTGCAGCAGTGTTATTTATCCCTCTGTAGTTGTTAGGGTCATTTCTGGAGCCTTTTTTGTGTAAATTGATTACTATTCCTGTTTCCCAATCTTTGGGTATCTGTTGCTAATGCCATGTGATGTTAAATAATTTTAGTAGTGCATTTTTTAGTAAGGTGCCCCCATATTTAAATAGTTCAACATTCAATTGTCTCTGCTTGAGCTTTTTCAGTTTTTTGATTTTTGTAATATTAACTCTAGTTCTTCCATTGTTACATTTTCTTCATCTCTGGTTACCACAGATTCATCTTCCAATTCCCTAGTGACTGGGTTATACGATAGTTTGGAATAGTGTTGCTTCCATTCTGCTTGAGAGATGGAGTTGGTTTTTATTTGATCATTTGTGTCTAGCTGTAATTTCTTAAAAATTTTAAAACCTCTTCTCTGTGGGCCCATGATATCACATTCTAAAGATTTAACAAATTTATCCCACTCATCTTGTCAGATGCTTTCGGTTAGTTTTCTGACTTCTGCTCCAAACTTTTTATATTTTGTGTGTAGATGTAGGTTTTTAGTTTGTAGGAACAGTTTATAGGTCTCTTTTTTTTTCCTCAGATTGTTTCAATTCTTCATTCCAAGTTCTTAGCCAGTTTTTATTTTTTATAGGTTTATATCCAAGACTTTCTTCAGCGGCTTTCAGAATGGATATTTTCATGTTTGACCAGATTTCCTCAACATTATCACTTTCATCTGATTTGAGTTTATCTTTCAATCAACTTTCATACAGGAATTTAGTGCTTTCATCTTCCAACAAATGTATTTTTAATTTTTTAGTAGTTTTTGTTGCTATTTTCTTCTTTTTATTAAGATAATTTCTTTTTATTTTGGAAGTGCTTTCTACTAGGTAGTGACCACTGTCAATTTCACTGCCTCTGAATACTCTAGTGTCTCTAATTTTGTCATTTAAATTTTCATTAATGATAATATAATCTATTATAGACTGTGTTTCTTGCTTCCCATGTGAATTTATGGATATTCTTGTGTCTGAAAAAAGTATTTGTAATTTTAAGTTTATTAAAAATGCAGAAGTCTATCAGGCATCTTCTATTATTGTTGACCATGGGTTTGCCTTCTGATCCTATATATTTGTCTACTGATTGAACACCAACCCTTGCATTAAAATCTCCTGCTAGTATGAGATACTCGTTTTTGTTAGTTTGGTCTATGATCTGTTGTAATTCGTCATAAAATTCTACGGTTTCATCAATGTTGCCTTCTACTGGTGCGTAGATGCCAATGATTGTTATTGAATAAGATAGAATTTTTAGTCTTAATTTCAATATTCTGGGTGATATCCAAGAGTAGTCTAATATTTCGTTTTCCCATTCTTTCTTTATTATAACAGCAACTCCCGATGATGCCCACATTTCACTTGGTATGCCGGAGTATATCATTATGAAGTTGCCTATTTCTTTGGATCCTTTGTTCTTTTTCATTTCGATAATGACTGCTATGTCAATATTTCTATTTTCTAGTTCCATGGTCAATTCATCTAATTTGTGATTTATTCCCCTAACGTTCCAAGTTGCTACTTGGAACGTTAGGGAAACGTTAGGGAACGAAAGTTCCTTAATCATAGTCCTATATCCATTGCCTAGGTCGTTACCCTTGAGATTCGTCCAGTTTTTTCCCTTGAGCTTATTTCGAGTATTTAGAATGTCCCCCGGATAGGTTACCAGCCTTTCGCGGGGTAAGTCTAGTGGTGGGGCTGCCACCTTATAGCCTCTAGACAGGCTTCAGGTAAAGCATTTCCTCTGTATGTGATGGGACAGATATATTTATATTAAAATACTGCAAACTGCGATGCATCATGCTGACTAAGCTATCAAGGAGGATTCCCAGTGACAACATGAATCGTAAAATTAATTCTGTGAATGGTTTCTACACAATGAACATTATTTGATACTGCTGAGTGATGCTTTGTTCATACATAACCTTTCAGAAATTGAAAATTGGAACTTTTAACAGAGATCCATGCATAGCCAGAACACTCCACAACTATGTTCAGAACCGTTCCAAACTGCACACCCAAACTTTTCTTCTAGAGTAATGATAACTAATCAACAAATGTCATAACCTGCAATGAGTAAATGATGGGCTTCCTAAAACTATTTTCAGAAAGCCCATGTGATATGCAATATTTGCGATATGCAATATTCTTATCTTGAACAGCCTTAGCACATTTATTGGAAAACTAAGGTTTATATAAAGGATAAAAAGTATGTGAAAATAGGTGTTGATACCCAAATTTAATGAGGTAAGGTCTTTATTGTCAGTCATATATTTAACAATATGACCTCAGTCATTAATTTCTGCACTACCTTTAATGGACATAATACCCTGTGGGTATTATGTCCATTAAAGTCTTCAAGAAGTAGGAGTGGAGAGGGCAACTGCAAAATAAGATTATTAATATCTGACTGGGTGATGTTTGTCTCAGGAGGAAAGTATACAGAACAGACTGTGAGGAAGAACCCCAATGCTAGACAAATTGCTATTGCATCTAAGTCAATGTTTAATTGAACACATGAAAGAGAAATGGTTGCCCACAAGGACTGCAACTCCTCCATGGGCTGGGCCATCCCCATTCCTGTTCTTCCGGATTGTAGTAAAGTTCACATGATGGGGTCATTCTTTGCCTTTAAATACATTTCCTGAAAACAGACAAGTTCATGTTTATGCAGGAGCATTCTGAAGAAATATAGAGAATCCATAAGAATTTAACTATTACTGCTTAGGTTTACTGGATCCATTAGTTGGCTTCTGCAGTGATGTGAGTTTAGATTTACCAGCTTTTGTTTCAATTCTGCTGTTATGAGAGAGAGAGGGCAGCCAATAAAGGGAAGAGAAGATGAGGATGCAAGAGAAATTTGATAGTTGAAGATGCCCAAGCCTGGCGACTTTGGAAAATGGGAATGACAAGGACACGAACTGTTGTATAAAATCGAACATAGCTAGATGAGTTCCCTCAAACCTGTTCCAATAAATTAGAGACAAATTTAAATTTATTTTTAAATTCTAAAAATAACAGGCTACTGCCCAATCACAAATGTGCAACTCTGTGATACATAATTACATGATATTACAATATATGGTGCAATAAGTAAGCATTTTAAAAACAGAGAGATATGTTCATAACATGAATGAATTTTTGTAGAGGTTTGAATTAAAAAAATAGTAATTTAACTCAATAAATAATAATAAAAAAAGCATAATAATGCTAAAACAGAATTAAATAAATGATAAAATAGCAAAATAAAAAGGTTAGTTAAATATATTTAATTTGTTTGAGAAAATTTAGGTAGGTAATAAAAGGATCTAATTTATATTTATCTAGGAGCAGTAAGAGCTTGTATAGTGGACTACATTTTCAATGACTAGTTTTAAAACTTGTCAAAATTTTAAAACTCAAAAGAGAACTTTGACGAGTTTGTCTTCTGTTAGCCTGAGCTTGTTGTCCCATAATATGGTAAAATTAGTGCAATGACCACTGAAGATTTTAAAAGTGGATTTTAAACTGTGTTTCTCTACATTTTGGAAGTGGTTTTATGTTGTATTTAACTAATTATGAGTAATTTAACTAATTATGATTGTCACAATGGTAGTAATAGCTACCATCGTGACATTAATATATATTTTAGGATTCTGATTTGTACATTCTCTATTCTGTCAATGAGATAGGCAAGGTTAGCAAGGCAACCAATAGTGGGCATGTAAATCTTGAAAGATCTAAAGCTGCATATAAAGCTAAGGTCAAATTGTGTAAGGAGGAAAGCAAATTGTTTGATAAAACCAGTGAGTGGTCAGTTAAAGCCTCCCTCCTCCATATTAGATGGGCTAAGAGCTATTCACACTTGATCACCCATTCAAATTGCCTGTAAAAGCGCATGTTGTAATCTTCACAATCTTCTTCTCTGTAGAAGACTCCTACTCTCATTATACCTTTGCTTCAACCTAACTCATACAATACAGATTCTTTACTAGCATGCTTAATTTCTGAATTTGCAAAAGCTTTTGTAACACTCAAACTGCCTTTGATAAGAAGAATGACCCCACTACTACTTCTATCTTCTCTAACCTTCCTAAATACATTGTACACACAAGAGTGAAACTTAACATCCCCTATTTCAGGCTGACATGCCATTTCAGTTAGTCCTCATGTGCCTGCACTCACTGTCATAACTAAAGCTCAAATTCATTCCTTTTATTTAAGATACTCCTGACAACACACTATATATACAAAGTTAAAGCAGTGTTTTTGTACAGTATACAAACCTAACACACCCCTTGAAGAGCTGTTTAAGCTTATTTCCTTAGCAACAGATTCTCCTTTGAACCATCACTACCTTACTTAGACCATCTTTCCAATAATGGCTGCTGTGGTGACAAACAAACAAACAACTCTTTAGATGTATTTAAGCATTACTTAAATGTAATGTACATATAAATGCACATCTATATTATACCTGTCCCCCTCTACATTTGGGCAGTTTCTCCTGAACCCTTAAGGTATCAATAATACTGGCAAATGCCTTTGAACCACCTTTATTCAAATGTATCCCATATTTACAAAACAGTTTCCTTCTACTTACAAGTGGATTCAATGTACAATTAGGCTTAATTAACACATTCAATTAAATACAAATAAGAATAGAAAATTTTTAAAAACTGCTGGGTATATCATTTTTAAAATTTCAGAAAACTGGGACATTTGTGTTTCCAAAAGAAAAAATATTGGAACCCCAGGACAAAACACTGAAAACTGATGTAATGGTAGTGATTTTAAAACTTTTATTAAAAAAAATAAAAAGTAGGAATTTTCTATTCTTATCCATAATAGCTGCAATGGAATACACCAACCATATAATGGAAACTTTATTAAAATAAAAATAATATTATAATATAAGACTGGATCAAATTAAAGATGATAAAATAAAATACGCTGATTGTACAAAAGCAGTAAAATAATAAATAAAATATAAAGGATAGCAATTGCACTATACAGAATAAAAGTGGAAAAAAAAAAATTTTTTTTTCACTTTAAAAAACTTTTAAAAAAAACGTAGCTTTCAGAGGCTAAATCTTTTACATTTAATCACTGCTTTTACAAATTTACTTTCAACTCCAGTACACCAGGTGCAGTGTTTCTGACCTTGCACATGGAGTATATCCAGGATCACTAACCATCCTACCATCATATGAAGGTGAAAGCAGCAGAACAACAAGACTTTGCTGAAATTCAGTCCCCTTGGCTCACAAGCTGAGACTTGAATGTCAGTTCTGTCAGCATTTTAGACTCCCAGGTAGCAGCCCTAGCATCATACCTGGAAGGATGTCTTCTCTTTGAGATCTCATGGATTTTGTTTGCCATTCCATACATAATGAAAATGTTGAAAGAATATTTTTAGAAATAAATGTTCAGTGGTCAGCTAAACAAATCAGTCCAGATGAAAAAAACAATTTTATTTTTATATAAATTTAACATGCAGAGATTTTTATAAGATGATCAAAATATGATTATGAAGAAAGAAATTCAAAAAACTATTATTGACTAAAAATTTAGCTTTTGGTTTATTTTATCACAATACTGCTTAATTATTCCTGAAATATGTTAATGTACTTATTTTTACAATATATTAATGTATATACATATATTTATTTATCATAAATAAGATATATTACACTTTCTTTTTTTATAAAGATTATTATTTATTTATTTATTTTTTTTTAGAGAGACATTACCTAAACATGGCAAGTTCTCGCATTCCGAGTTTCTTTAAATTTTGTTTCAGATTTTAGGTTTTATAATTCTTTTTTTTTTTTTTTTTTTTGGTTATGGTCATAAGTATCTGGTCACTATTACCAGTACATCTCTCATCCATTAGCAAATGACTAAAAAAAATTCAGTGAAAATTATTCATACATAGCCATTACAATAAGCTTTTAAATAAGAGGTACTACAGTAGACTGTTGAGGCACCTCCATAGCCAGGTGGGCAGGGGAAGACCCTGGTCTAATCAAGAAGCACATGCTTCTTGATTAGACCAGGGTTCGAGCCCGTGACCACTAAATACAGAGGATGCAGAAGGTCAGGGAATGAACGGAACATATCCCCAGCCCAGATAAAGGGTGACGGTTGGCGTCAGGAAGGTCATCCAGCCGTAAAAATTTCATGCCAAAACAGTAAAAACGCTGACCTCATATATATATATATATAAAATGGGAAAAAGGCAAGGACAAAAAAAAACAACAGTAGACTGTTGAAATAACAGCACCCCAAATAACGGAACATTTGAGCAAAGGGCACATTGAGATCTTGCAGTGCCGAAAAAAGTCACATGATTACTGTAACTGTTTATGTTCACATTTTGAAAACAAATTCTGTACTAATATCAGATTATACCACTGTTTTACTTTTCTTTTTTTAATTAAAAACCCCTCATTATGGCTTCTAAAGTTAATAAACCTTATACACAGAAGAAAAGAAAAACATTAAAGCTTAGTGACAAACTTCATATAATCCAAACTATCACATTAGTCACCCAGAAAGTTAATTCATATACCCATGTGAGAGTGTCTGTGAATTGCATGTATTCTCTGGTCAATTTTCCTGTTTTGCTGGACGAAAAATCCCAGTTTTTGGGGAGAAACCTTGCTATCTACACCTGAGACCAACTAACTCAGCCACAGAGTGAAAAAAGCTCAGAGAAGTTCCTTGGGTCATTGATGGGATTCGAACCCGGGTCTTTTCCACCTGGCGTGGGGACAGTAACGATACCACTGTGCTACCATGCAGACTAAACTTGATACAATAAAGAATATAGAATGGGGTGTAAGCAGGAGTGTATTAATGGCAGAAAATAACATTGGATCATCAATATGTTTATGTTTTTTAGGTGCAGTTAATAAAAATCGCATTCTTAATCTCCCTATTTCTTATTTAGCCTCATTATTTCTACATTAAATATATTAAAAATAAAACTTTATAGATAATGGAAAAATCAAAATAATGGCACCTTGAATCCCCAAAAGTGCCATTATTCTGAAAGTCTACCGTATTATGATGACCAGTGTGTGCATATGCCGAAATTTATTTTTTTAATATGTGATTAACAAACGAATGAGAGGAATTATCTCAATGATTACTTGAAGAATGCTTTGATGTTGACACTCACTATTTTCCAAATGAATTTAAAAAAATAACTTAAATGTATTCTCACAGCTGAAGAAAAATCGATGATCCAACATACCAGGTATCAATGGTTTAGGAAAATAGAGCATGTTAACAACAAAGCATTCTACAAGTAATCATTGAGGTAATTCCTCTCATTCATTTGTTAATTGATTATAACGTAGAACAGATTGAGCCTTGCTGCTCTTATATTTATTAATTTAATATGTGATGTACTCTAGCAGTGTTTTGTATAACAAAACACTGCTAGAGTACATCACATATATTCATATGACTATGATATATACTTCTAATATGGAAAATAAATCAATATCCTGCATGACTACCAATTATGTTAAAAATATAAAATATCTGACACAATTACTCAAAGCCTATTCTGTTAACAAATGACTCAAGGGGAGGAGGAAAATACTAGCATCTAACTTACCATTACTGACATAATTATTACATTTTATTAGCTGACTAACACTCAGTTGAATGAAGCTTTTAATTTCGTTGATGCAACTTTTCTTGACCAAAGAGCGTTCTACTTCGTTTTCTCTGCACGTGGTGGGAACCGGAATGGTCAGTACTGCTGATGTTATTGTGTAAGGACTCATGATTCCCACTGCATTATAACCACTGAATAACTGACAACGTACTATCTGAAAAAAATTAATAAAACAGTGCTTTATGCAGTTTTATTTTTTCAAAGGACATTAACTGAATAAATAAAGTCCCCTTTTACATATATATATATATATATATATATAAAAATAACTTTTATTTTCTTAATTTTTGTATTATATATATATATATATATGAAATATGAAAACAAAGAATATCTCACAGCCAAGGCCCTCCTATGAGGTTGGGTACTTACACCCCCAGCTTGCCTAGTATCCTTTAAACTCTTTTCCTTCTCTTTACATCTTTCTACTTTCTACTCTTCATTTTTCCGTCCGTTGAACTATTAGTGTAATACGAGGGTGATTCGGACATTCTCACTTTCCTCTTTCTCACTATCTTCGCCTCTGTATTTTTAACTTCTTTTCCCTCCCCTACCTTGCATTGCTTCCTTTTTCTATACCGCTACCTTGTTATTTATTTATTTATTACATACTTTCGATTTAAACTGGCGTTCTTACATACTATCGACTCAATTTATTTCCAAATACACTGCGTTACTCAATTTTCTAAATACACTGCGGTTGCGTTATTCAATTTATTTCCAAATACACTACGTTACTTAATTTATTAATCTAAATACACTGCGTTGGGGCTACCTCACTCATGTTTCTGGAGATATAAAAAAATTTTTTTTAAAAAATTTTTATTTTTTATTTATTTATTTTTTTTTATTTTAATTTTTTTTTTCCTTTTCCTTTACATTTCTTCAGCTTCTCCATCAGCATGAGTTTGCATAGAAACACAGTGTTTGGTACATGATCAGGTGTAGCCCCCTGATGAAATACCTGATCTATGTACCAATTTTTAATTTTTAATTTTTATTTTATAATTTTAATTTTTATTTTATAATTTTTATCTATCACCCTCCCCTCTTTTTCTTTCAGCTTTTGTACATATAATTGGCCTGTTAATTCGGCATTAATTCGGATTTAATTCTACTTAATAATTATTATTATTATTTTTTTTTTTTTTTTATTTATTTATTTATTTTTTTTTTTTATTTATTTATTTTTTTTTTAATAGGATCTTAACATTCTTTTTCTTTTTTTTTTTTTTTCTTCAACTAGGCTCGGCATTTTGTGTTTAATAACTTCTCCATCTATATTTTTATTTATTTATTTATTATTTTTTTTAATTTTTTTTTTATATATTTATATATTTATATATATATATATATATATATATATATATATATATATATATTTTTTTTTTTTTTTACTATTTTTCTTAACTGCTTCATTATTCTAACTTATATATATAAACAAGAGATTTTTGAGGGGGAGGGGTAATTAATCACAACTTCAAAATAGAAAGATCAAATATACTGACTCTTGAACAAGACATAAGGAAGTTGACTGTTAATGGAAAACAGTTGGATGTAATATAACTGAACATCAAGATTTCTGATTCTCTGCTCCATTAAGGTGATGGCACACAAACTGTAGTTAATGAGATTCATAGGATCTTCTTAATATTTTTTCATGATTTTTTTTAAGAGATAAATATGTAGAAGATTGATTTAATTCCAATCTCATATTTTTCATTACTAATGTTCCACAAGGCTCTTTTCTAGATACACTACTGTTTGGTTTATTGTTTTAATATCTAAGTGCCAATCTAGATAAATTTTTTCAACTTCATTTATGCTGACAAGCTTGTTTTCAAATGAATTGCAAAGAGAGATTTTGGCCTTAACTGTCCAACTTTAATATAAATTTATATAAATTTATATTAAATAAATTTAATGTAAATTTAAAATTTTAATTTATATAAAATTAATAAATAATTTTATTAATTGATGGGATTTTTTAACTTAGGAGGATCGAAATAGATCTATTTATAAACAAAAAAATTTAACCTGTTCCGGAACTGTCAGATCTCAAATAGTTGTGGCACCTTGCTTTTTAACAGATGTATGTGAACACCTGAATTTTCTTAATATGAAACTACAACGATGAGACAAACTTATCAATGAACTATATTATAATGTCAAAGCATTTTAAACTAAACTGGAGTTATTTAAAAGTCAATTACTTCAGAATAATTTTTCACACTTTCCATATTGCGATAATTTATCTAAAAATATGCCTAGTTATAATTTTTCCACTGAAAATTTTTGTTCAATACATTATTTTGTTGAAGGAAAATTTTGCAGCTACGTTCCATTTGACATACCCTTCAAAGATGTTGATGAGAATTTACAATTAGAGTTGGTAGATCTTCAATGTAATATGCACTGAAGACAATATTTAAAAATGAAAATCTAATTCAATTTTATTCAACATTATCCGAGTCAGATAATCCAAAAATTAAAATGACCTATTGATGCAAGAAAGGTTGCATCAATTTTCGGAAGTACATATATATGTGAGCAGACCTTTTCAAAAATGAAATATGTAAAATCAAAATATGATCACATCTAACTGACCTACATCCATCCATTCGCTCCAAAAGTTTGTATAGGTTCTTTCTTAAATTTATTTAAACTATCAGCTTCCACGATGACATATGGAAGTTTGTTCCAGCAATCAACTACCCGCTGGCTATTCTACAACTGTCTTTCCTCAATTTGAGTTTATGCTTCCTCAAATGTGTAATCTGAGCAACCTCTTTATTAAAACATCTTTGTTCCCTTGAAGTCAAGTTGAAGAATCCCATTAGCATTTAGCCCGCTCAAACCCTTATACATCTCAATCAGATCATCTCGCAGGTACCCAGTCTCCAAATACTGCAATTTGCAGAACTTAATTGTGGAATCAATTTTCGGAAGTACATGTGAACAGACTTTTTCAAAAATGAAATAGGTAAAATGAAAAATACGATCACGTCTAACTAACCTGCATTTACATGACTTTTTAAGAACTGAAACTAGTACTTTAAAAACTCGATATTACAAAACTTAGTAGCACTCTACAACCACATTCATCACATTAACTATAATTTTGTGTATTACTAACTGTACTTTTGTGATTAGTAAAATAAATAAGTAATAATTAAAATTTGATACAGACAAACTGGTATATTTTATATTACATATTCATCAATTTATATTTGAATCTGCAGATATAGGTAGGTATAAATTTGTTTCTCTGCATAATATTAAACTTATGCAGAGAATGTCATTTTCAGTAATTAGGAATTTTCTCTGTCCAACCAAATATTCCAAAAATTCATACATGGCCCACTTCTCTAAGTTTGGGGACCCCTGTTATACAGCATCAGCCAAAAAAAAAAAAAAAACCCAACACTTCCCATTTCGTTCATCCATCCATTCACTCGAAAAGTTTGTACAGTTCTTCTTTGAATTTATATAAGCTATCAACTTCCACAACGACATATGCAAGTTTGTTCCAGCAATCAACTACCCGCTGGCTAAAGGCAAATTTCCACACGTCTATTCAACAACTGTCTTTCCTCAATTTGAGTTTATGCCCCCTCAAATGTGTAATATTATTATTGGTTATTAGGATTTTTATGGCGCATCAGCATCTAAGGCTATAGTGCCCCTCAAATGTGTAATATAAGCAGGAGGAAGAATCCCATCAGCATTCAGCCTGCTCAACCCATTCAAGGCCTTATACGTGTCAATCAGATCATCTCGCAAGTGCCTAGTCTCCAGATGCTGCAATTTGCAGAACTTAAATGTTTCTTGGTAAGAGAAACCAGTTATTCTTTTCACCAATCTCGTTGCCCCTCATGTACTTGTTCTAACAACTCTACATCCTTCCTAAAATGAGGCCTTCAGACTGGTATGCAGTACTCAAGGTGTGTGGCCTGACCATTGTCATATACAAAGGAATAATCACTTCGTTATCCATGCCAGCAAAATTCCTGTATATCATTGACAAGAATCCATGGACTGCTCGAGCATTCTGTCTGCACTGCTCAGAAAACTTCATATCTGACTGCACAATTATCTCCAGGTCATTTTCATTCTCTACTACCCTGAGTGTAGTACCACACAGTTGGTACATTTCTCTGGTGTTACAGCTACCCATATCAGACTCATAGTAAGAGGAAGAATCCCATTAGCATTTAGCCTGCTCAAACCATTCAAGGCCTTATATGTGTCAATCAGATCATCTCACAGGTGCCTAGTATCCAGATGCTGCAGTACTTTGCACTTGACAAACTTCAGTTGCCACTTCTCAGCTGGCCCAAGTTTTGTAGATCCTGTTGCAGTAGCATACTATCATTACTGTCATTAACAATCCCACCAACCTTTGTATCATCTGCAAACATCAACATTAAGCCTGATAACACCATCAATATCACTGATAAATATGCAAAACAACAATGGGTCCAACACCAAACCCCGGGGGACTCCATTAATAACATTAGTCCACAAAGAGCAGTGTCCATTGATTACCACTCTGTCTTCTACCACTTAACCATCATTTTATCCATTGTAGCAAATTGCCCTTAATGCCATACTGCTCCAATTTGTATAGTAGCCTTCCATGTGCAACAGTATCAAAAGCTTTCCTGAAATCCAAGTACATGATATCAAAATTATTTTTTGCATCCAGTTCCTTTGTGACCACATCATAGTATCCAATCAAATTGGTCAAACAAGACTTCCCCTTAACAAACACATGCTGTTTGAATTATTGCTACAGTCTTGTCTAGATAATCCTGCAATGCTTCTTTAACCAGTGACTCAATTATTTTCCCTGGAACAGAGGTTAAACTAACAGGTTTGTAATTACTCGTGTCAGCTGCTTATCATAGTATCTCTTATTCCTACTCCTACTCATAGATGATCTATAGAGCTTCTTAATGTATCGTAATGTAATTGACTTAATAATGAAAATAGCAATAAGAGCTTAATTGATGGTAGTCACCCCAATTGATCTGCTTATTACATGGTATTGAAGTAGAAATGAAGTTTAAAATAAGTTAAAATAAATAAATACGGAATTGTTAAAAACTATAATTAAAATTTGCTCAAGGAAGAAGAAGTGCACTACCTCGTCCCTGGTTGTCATTTATAAAATATTAATATGAGAACAAGGTGAAGCCAATAGTCACAATGAGCGACTTTCGTGTAAAACATCTTCGGTTGGCAATGATAGGAGAAAAGGAATTGTGTATTTAAAGAATGTCATAGAAATGGTGTCGCCATAACACTAAATTTAACGTTCTAAACACGAAACTGCCAACCAACCTTTCACCAGTCTGGAACCTTACACACATAAGGTTCCCACATCTTGAAATGCATTATGGGAACATGGATTCTTTAAATACACAATTCCTTTTCTCCTATCATGCCAACCGAAGATGTTTTACATGAAAGTCGCTCATTGTGACTATTGGCTTCATCTTGTTCTCATATTAATATTTTATAAATGACAACCAGGGACGAGGTAGTGCACTTCTTCCTTGGGCAAATTTTAATTACAGATTTTAACAATTCCGTATTTATTTATTTTAACTTATTTTAAACTTCATTTCCACTTCAATACCATGTAACTAAGCAGATCAATTGAGGTGAGTACCGTCACTTAAGCTCTTATTCCTACTCCTATTCTCATTTTTGTTTTTCCAATGCTTATATCATGCCAAACTAACTCAACATTACACTGGCAAACCATGTCAACTGGGTGCCTGTCTTAGAGTCTACATGATTTTTAGGTCTGTTGAATAGGAAATGGAAAAATTCCTGGTGATAATCTGTGTGAATGTCACACAGGGCAATACTTATGATACAATGATGGGTTTCACAACAGAGATGAATTAGTAATGCCTTGTCTTGTGGAAACATCCCAAGGTAAAAACGTCAACTCCAAACACTACAATGTGGCAGTAACACTTCTTTGCCTTATAAACACTAATGCAATCAGCACTATAGAAATCTCACATTATGGTTACAAGATTTATAATTTTTTTTTTTTTTTTTATTTTGTCTCAAAAAAACTTCAACACAGATTGCATAGGTATGTATGTGAATGTGAAAACCATATTTTTTCTGTTAAGCTTCATTTTTTTAGTTATTAATTTTTTAAATATGATCAGCAAATCTATAATGACCTGTATTTAAAATCAAGTTTCTCATTCCTATATATACATTTTTTTTTTTTTTTATGTATATGTATGTTTGTTTGTTTTGATTTTTTGGCAAAAGAGCACTGGCTATACTGTCTTTGACTTTTTGCACCGGGAGTGCAACTGTTATCTTTTTTCTGTCTGTTGAATCTGAATCAGAGAGACAACTTGAGCTGGGTTGAAGTGTTCCACAATTGCTCCTTTTTGTCCTGAGAGTGTACTTTCTACCCAGGTTACCAGCTTTGGCAAAAGAAGGCAGAAGTGGTGCCATCTAATGACCAAGCAGCTGGTAGTTTATGGATTAGTGATTAGTCTTCTTAATGAACAAAAAGAAATTAACAGCCGATTTTCTTACAAGTCTTTGGTTACTTTCTCTCTTTATTAGAGCATTTTGGTTTTAGCATCTCTTTATTAGAGTGTTTTGGTTTTAGCATCTCTTTGAAATTATAGTATTGTATTTTATATGGAGCTCACTATAAATTACAGTTGAAATTGCTTAGTCACTAAATCACTTGGCACTCAGGGCCTATATGTATGAAGCTCTATATATAGTCAAGGCTGAACTAGACAAACTTTTGAAGTGAAGGGATGGGTGAAATAAGGGTTTTTTTTTTTTTTTTTTTCTTTTTGTTTGGCTGATGCTATATAAGCTTGCTTTCTTGCATCATATGCCTCTACTAATGCTAATACAGTCGATTCCGGTTATTTGGGACACATCGGGATTAGTGCATTTTGGCCCGATTAAGCGGAAAAAATGTAAAAATACAATGGACCCCCGCTTTACAATTGGCTCACTGTACAATCAAATCACGTTACGGTGGAATCACCATAGTACCATTCACTATACGATGTGTAGTGAGTGCCGGCCATTGTGATCACGTTTGTGAATTGAATTTTAATTTTATTAAATAGCGATTCTAATTAGCAAAAATATGAGGAACATTATCCACAGGCTATAAAAGTAAAGATATATTAAGCACAAATTTACCCTTTATTACCTTACCAATTAAAAAATTAAATGATATGTGATAATCGGAATAATTAATACGTACATACTAACTAGTTGACATTTCTGTTCACTGACATTTGTGGGTGGGGGTTAAAATTTAAAACAGTAAAAAGAGAAGCAATCAATAACAAAAAAACACAGCACACACACATACACACAAATTTCAAGTAACACGATACGTGCAAGTGAGAACGGAGTAACAAGTTACAAAGCTTTAAAAATAGGAATGAAGAGAAGATTCTGATAATTAATTTTTTTATATGATTCAAGATTTCATGGAAGTGTAAACACATTTCACCATAATAACCCAAAGAATTCTAGCTGTCGGCATTATCACAAATTCAATAAGATCGAATTTCCTATCTGTTTATGATAGATTGCACTAACAGAGAAGCCCAATAAACAGGTGACTGCTAATTGATTTTATTGTTTTATGGTTGTGACCTCCAGAAATCTGACCAAACATGGTACGGTCGGAGAAAATTATAGGGTAACCTCCAGTGCCTCGATTGGAACAACCTGCCGTTTAATCGGGACAGGTCTCCTGCCCCGATTAAACGGCAGGTTGTCCCAATCGAGGGTTGTCCCAGCCCTTTCCAGCTCATCCCAAAGATGTTCAATAGGATTGAGATCCAGGGACTGAGCAGGCCACTGTAGCAAAGAAAAGTCATCGTCACGTTTAATCGGGGCAGGAGACCTGCCCCGATTAAACGGCAGGTTGTCCCAATTAAGCAAAGTAAACCCTGGCTATTTTCTCGATTGGGTTCTTTTTTTTTAAGGTTTGCCCCAAATAAAAGGCTGCCCCGATTAACCAGTGACCCAAATAACAGGAATCCACTGTATATACATATAGTTGTTTTATATTATCATGTCTGACCACTACTGTGCAAGGTGGTGGGGGCAGTGTTATGGTGTGGGGAATGTTTTCTTGGTACACGTTGGGTCCATTGATACCCGTAGATTCAAGTCTGAATGCCACATCTTGCCTAAACATCATTGCTGACCAAGTGCATCCATTCGTGTTGACAGTTTATCCTCAGTCAGATGGTTACTTCCAGCAGGATAAGCTGCAGTGCACAAAGCCTGAATCACTATGGAATATATATATATATATATATATATATATATATATATATATATATATATATATATATATATATATATATATATATATATATATCAGTTGAGTTTGTGTGTGCATGTTATAGTGGTCTATTTATAAATATAAGAAAATCTGTACACGTGTATATACACTGTGCTGCCACTTTATTAGGTATACCTACCTAATAAAGTGGCAGCACAGTGTTGAGCCTTCAAAATAGCCTGAATTCGTCTAGGCATGGATTGAACAAGATGCTGAAAACGTTGTGCAGGAATGGAGTACCATGCAAACATGAGTGTGCCATGAAGTTCCTTGAGATTCAACGGAGGTGTAGGCCTGCAGCGAACAGCCCTTTCCAGCTCATCCCAAAGATATTCAATAGGATTGAGATCCAGGGACTGAGCAGGCCACTGTAGCAAAGAAAAGTCATTGTCATGTTCCTGGAACCATTCCATAGTGATTCAGGCTTTGTGCACTGCAGCTTATCCTGCTGGAAGTAACCATCTGACTGAGGATAAACTGTCAACACGAATGGATGCACTTGGTCAGCAATGATGTTTAGGCAAGATGTGGCATTCAGACTTGAATCTACGGGTATCAATGGACCCAACGTGTACCAAGAAAACATTCCCCACACCATAACACTGCCCCCACCACCTTGCACAGTAGTGGTCAGACATGATGGGTCCATAGTTTTGTGTTGTTTTCGCCAAATTCTGAGGCTTCCATCAACATGATGCACCAGGAACTTTGACTAGTCAGACCAAACAACTGTTTTCCAATCCTCGATAGTCCAGTGCAGGTGTTGCTGTGCCCACAGGAGGCATGCTCTCGTTCTTCATTAATAATAAAGGTATGCGATGTGGCAGTCGGCTATTGTAGCCTATTCGCGACAAAGTGCGACTAGTGGTCCATTGCGATATTTTGTTATGTGCACCAAGGTTGTATTCTGACGTGATGTGCAATATTGTGGCCCATCTGTTTTCTTCCGCAATTCTAGCCATCCTCCTCTGACCTCTCCCATCAACAAGCAATTTTCTTCCACAGGAGTGCCGATGAGAGGATGTTTTCTATTTGTTGCACCATTCTCGATACACCCTTGAAACTGTGGTGCATGAAAGTTCAGAACTGCCATTTCAGAGATGCTTTGTTCAGCACGTCTTGCACCTACTACCATGCCACATTTGAAGTCAGTTGTTTTTTTTTTTTTTTTTTTTTTTTTAGGAGCATTAGCAACTAAGGCCATATTGCTCAGGGATATGCGGTGGTCCTTCACTGACCTTTCCACATCCTCCATATTTGGTGGCGACAGGCTCGAACCCCGGTCTAATCAAGAAGCGTGTGCTACACACTGCTGCTCCTTCCCACCTGGCTACAGAGGCGCCATTTGAAGTCAGTTAGATCACTCCTTTTCTCCATTCTTGCTACGTTTTTAAGCTTAACTGATACTAGAATGGCTGTTTTGCTGCATTTATATCCACAACTGTGGTCATGTGACTTGCAACATTGTGGGACAGACCATTTGTGTGCACAGCAGGGATGTACCTAATAAAGTGGCAGCACAGTGTATATTCACTATAGAGGAAAACATGGTTTCTCCCCAAAAGCATGTTAACTTTTCAAACAGTCATATTTGCATCAGACTTACAGCTTTGTCATCTACTTTTTTGATTATTATTAATAATCTAAAAAGTAGATGACAAAACCGCAAGTCTAATGCAGCAGAGTTAACATCTCTGTGGTGGTGGTGGTGCTGCTGCCTTACTGCACAGATCCACTAGCATCAAAGACAGCTCACACTGATTTTGTGATTGTAACAGGAAGAAAACGTTTACCATATCAGAGTTATAACTTGTCCTCTGTCATATTTTTGTGGCCTACAACATTTAAACTGAATTATTTGGGCTGTATTATTAATAATCTGAAAAATTAATGACAAGGCTAGTGATATAGTGCTGTTTTACCGCACAGATCCACTGTGCAGTAAAACAGCACTATGTCAAAATCAGTCCATAACTGTTTCTCGATTTTAACAAGAAAACTTTTGCCATATCATAGTTATACCTTGTATTCTGTTGTGATTTTATCACCTGCAGAATGTGAACTGCCCAATAAATGGAATGGCCTTAATACTCTCAGCAAAACAAAGTTTTTAATACCACATGTTGTCTTGGTTATTGAACTAATTTTAAACAAATGACATCACCATTTATTTAAAATAATGAAGCACTGCTATATTAGCCTGAATTAGGATTGACTTGGTCCTTCATTATACATGTGATTTCTGGTAATGAATCTAACAGTATTAGAATGACTAAATAACACAGTATTTCTTGTTCACAGAAATAAATTTTAATCATAATTAGTTCCTCAAATTCTTAGCTCTTACCAAAACTAAATTCTGAGATGCCATTTCTTCCAACAACTGACTAAATGTGTGAAAACTTTGCAAATGGTCACAAAATACTGCAGTACACATATATGTTCTTCCTTTAAGTGGAAATGAAGTTGAACTGGGAGCAGTACCTTGTATGCATAACTGTTTAAAGGTCATCTGATAATTATCTGATGCATTTAAAATCTTCACACCATTCGTGGGTTGAGATGTATGTTCAACAGAAGCTCCATCTTTCTTTGTAAAACAAGTCCTATACAAGTAATATAAAAAAAAAAAAATTTTAAAGTCAATTCCTACTTAGGTTAACAAAGAAAAATTTTATTTTAGTTACTTTTTATTAAATAATTACAATTAATATAAATATGTATATACATATGACAGAATCACAATATTAAGTGGCAAAATAGAAAGCAAATTTCCTTGCAATTTTCAATTTTCCTTTCTATATATGGTGTTGGACTATTATTTTTATTCACATGTTTTATTTTCCATTTTGTTCCCTCCTTGACTCAGACTAGAACTCAGAATGAAAAAAGAATCTGAAAAAGAAATTTTTTTCCAGCGATCTACACGCTTCACCACTGACAGTATTTATTCCTAAATTTATATACTGCTAAATATCTTACATAAGATAAATTTTTTTCTCCCATATAAAACTAAAATTAATTAATTAAATTTAATTAATGAATTAATATTTGAAAAAACTGTATTAACATCAAGTGTCATCCACTACAAGTTTTAAAAAATGTATTTGAACTTGAGTGGATGAATAACAAAAATTTATCAAAAAATTATTGATTTTTGCAAGAATTCAACTCGCATTCTTCACCTTCACGTGAAAAATACTGAAATCCTTGCATTTTACCGATTGAGCTACTGCCTGTTGATTTCAATTTTATTCCTAAATTTATATCCTGCTAAATATCTTATATAAGAGAATTTTTTTTCTCCCATATAAAGCTAAGATTAATTAATTAAATTTAATTAATGAATTAATATTTGAAAAAACTGTATTAACATCAAGTGTCATCGACTACAAGTTTAAAAAAATTTATTTGAACTTGAGTGGATGAATAAAAAGTATTTTATTAACGATTGAAAATTTGAACAAGATATATAAATATATATAGGGAGAGTGTGAACTAATAGTAGGAATTGAAAAAAATAACAGTATTTAATATTTTAAACAATGAAGTATTAAAAATAAACACTAGAATTGGAATCCAATAGTAATAATTTTTTTAAATCTTAATATTTTTAAAAATAATCAGCTTACGAGACACATTCATAGAAAAACTAAACACACAGAAATTGCACTATCCTTAGTGTCTAAATATCTATATTGAACGTCAGTCAATAATGCAAAAAAGTATTTTTATAATGATACTGATTTAAAAATAGAATTACAGAACTAATTAATGCCTTCTTAAACAGAAAATATCATTCAAAATTAATCCAAAGCACCATATTAGAAGTTATGGCATAGATTTTAAAACCCCATGGACATACACACACTAAATAACATCCAACTTATTTTGCTGTATCATAGTCAAAAAGCCCATTATCTAAAAAACATTTTTTCTCAGAAATAAATATTATTCTGATCTTTACTGTTTTTAAACTGGATCCTCAGTTCAACAATTACCAAGATTCTTTCAGTTATAACATTCATGACATCATCAATATAATCTACTTGATTTAATGCCATTCTGGTTGCAATACATGTTACACTGGCATACCATTATAAAATACAGATCCAACATGACATTTAACACTAGAGCATATTACTACCAATTAGTTTTCATACCAATTACTCCAGTTTCTACCTCGGTTTAGTAGACTCGGCATAAATTTTTATTAAAATCTATGCTACAAGTTACTAACATATGAAGCATTAGCCACCAAGTGCTTCTGGTGAAATTCAATGTTCAATGCCGTTAATGTTTGGCTACCTGCAGATATGCAATTAAGCCATATAAAAATTTACATTACACATGGAAGCTAAACCACTTAAATTGAGCTCTCTTCTCATTTCTAACATTTGAACCAATTCATGAAGCTTCATGAAAGCCCGCTATAAGGATTCATGGTCCTCTAAGTTTTTTAGATGTTTTTTTTTCTTTCTTTTTTTTTTTTTTGTTTTTAACAATGAACTTTCTGAAAAAAGCACACTTATTTCAGGGGGTTTGAAGTTTCTTTTAATTTACACTCCTTTAATTCTCCAGTATTTTAATTTCATCCTTTCCAAACACATTAAGCCTTATGATTAGAAAAACAGGCAAGTCACATACATATTTAGAGAGGCTTTAGTTGATTCTCTTGACATTTAAGTTTTTTTTTCAAAATGTTTACATTCCAATTTTATAAATCATTAGTTCATAAAAGTCACAAGCAACAATAATTTTAACACGAGTAACCGTTTTGTGTAACTTATATATTAATGATCATTTGAAAAAAAATCCCTATTCATATAAAAATTACATTTTTATATACAGATTATCCCGTTTAGCATCAATAGTTGTATTCCTAAAAAGCGGAACAATTTTTCCCCCCATGACAACTACTCTATAAACTGAATGTGTATAATTTTAGACACAAATGTAATCAGAAGCTTAACCAAGAATGCAACCAAATATATGCTTAACATTCCTAAAGTGAACATCACTTAACACAATATAAATACACAAAATAAAAGAATAAGATAAAAACACAATATAAATATGAATTTAGTGTCATATTCCCAAATCATAAAGATATAATACATGAGAAATAACAACAGATTATTTCCTACCATCATTTCATAAGCATTTTAACTCATGCTCATTAAGAGTAGAATAACTTATACTGAATTATATACAGAAAATGAGTAGTACCCAACTACCAAACTATTTGGGGAGTACAATGTGTACAGATAGACAGAATAGGAAGGGAGGAGGGGTTATGCTATTAGTTAAAAAACACATAAAATCCAAGGAAGTAAAGCCAGTAGACATCGCTTACGAGTCAGTTAGATGTGACATAAGAATTGGGAGATCAAAATTGAGAGTAGGAGTGTGTTATAGGCCTAATGACTCTGATGAGTATAACAAACAACTGTACTGTCAAATGAGTGGGCCAGTAAATCAGAGTCTCTTATAATGGGGAATTTTAATTTCCCAGATATTGACTGAATTTGTGGATTGGTCACTCACGCACTAGCAAGGCTTTTGTGGATTTATTGGATGATTGTTTTCTACATCAGCATCTGCGGGAGGCAACTAGAGAGAGTAATATTCTTTATCTGATTATCAGTAGTGATTCTTCATGCATTAAGAATCTGCATATAAAGGAACCACTAGGTGGCAGTGATCACAGTGTGCTGAAGTGGGATTTACTCAAAGAGGTAACTACCATCAGGGGTAAAGGGAAGGGTTTTTGCTTTCGTAAATGTGACTAAGGTGGTCTGAGACAGTATTTAAATTATATACAGTCGAACATGGCATCTGAGGTATCCAGCTTTTATAGTTGTGGGGAGATTTGCTGATTTAAATGTCAGTATGACTATCCGAGTAGGGACAGGCTCTCCATCTTTTTTGAAAATTCTTTTTGCATGGACTACATTTTGGTTGCTTAATTAGTAGTAGTGGCATGTGATGCAAGAAAGCAAATGTATGAGCTTATGCAGCATCAGCCAAAAGAAAAAAAATCACACCATTCCCTCCAAATGCCTGTCCACTTCCTCCTTAAATTTATTCAACCTATCAACTTCCACAACGACAGATGGAAGTTTGTTCCAGCAATTAACCACCCGCTGGCTAAAGGCAAATTTCGCACATCTATTCTACATCTGTCTTTTCTTAATTTAAATTTATGCCCCCTTAGGTTCGTAATCTGAACAAGTGGAAGGATCCCATCAGAATTCAGCGTGCTCAATCCATTCAAGGCCTTATATACCTCAATCAGATCACCGCGCAGGTGCTTAGTCTCCAGCCACTGCAATTTGCAGAACTTAAGCCTCTCTTGGTAAGAGGATCAATTCATTCCCCTCACCAATCTTGTTGCCCTTCTCTGTACACACTCAAGTAAATCTACATCCTTCCTAAAATGAGGCCTCCAGACCTGTACGCAGTACTCAAGGCGTGGCCTGACCATTGCCTTATACAGAGGGATAATCACCTCCTTTTCCCTGCTAGCAAAATTCCTATATATCATTGACAAAACCCCATGACCTGCCCTGGAAGCCTGTCTGCATTGCTCAGAAAACTTCGTATCTGCCTGCACAATTACTCCCAGGTCTTTTTCATTTTCTATCACCTTAACCACACAGTTGGTACGTTTCTCTGGGCTTACTTCTACCCATATGCAGTACTTTGCATTTGTCAAGGTTAAACTTCAGTTGCCACTTCTTAGCCCATCTGCCCAAATTATCTAGATCCTGTTGCAGTAGCACACTGCCATTACTGTCATTAACAACCCTGCCAACCTTTGCATCATCTGCAAACTTCGACATTAAACCTGATATACCTTCATCAATATCATTGATAAATATACAAAACAACAGTGGACCTAACACTGAACCCTGTGGGACTCCACTATTAACATTAGTCCCAGAAAAGAGCAGCACCCATTGATTACCACCCTCTGTCTTCTCGCACTTAACCATCCTTTTATCCATTATAGCAACTTACCCTTAATACCATTCTGCTCCAATTTGTACAATAGTCTTCCATGTGCAACAGTGTCAAAAGCTTTCCTGAAATCCAAATATATGATATCAAAATTATTTTTTGCATCCAGTTCCTTTGTAACCACATCATAATATCCTATCAAATTTGTCAGACAAGACTTTCCCTTAACAAACCCATGCTGTGTCTGAATTATTGCTGAAGTCTTGTCTAGATGATCCTGCACTGCATCTTTAACCAGCGACTCCATTATTTTACCCGGAACAGAAGTTAAACTAACTGGTCTGTAATTACTCGTGTCACCCTTCGATCCCCCTTTGTGAATTGGGGATACATTTGCACATCTCCAGTCCGTGGGAACCTCCCCTGAGTCCAAGGATGCTCTCATAATTATGGCTAAGGGTTTGCTTAGTTGCTTTGCCACCTCCTTTAATATAACTGGATAGATCCCATCCACCTCAGGTGCTTTTCTTACGTTTAACTTCAACAATTTCTCTTCCACTTTGCTCTCAGTTATTACAAAATCATTAAGTATCTTGCTACAATTTGATAACCTTCTGCCATTTTCAAACCTTAATAATTCCTCGTGTGAATGTAGATGCAAAATACTCATTCAGTTTGTTTGCTATCTGAGCAGGATCATCGACAGTCGAACCATCGATGTTAAGTGGACCAATCAGATTCACCCCCTTCCTTTTAGAGTTTATATAAGTAAAGAAATCCTTGCTGTTTTTCTTAGCATCTTTTGCCAAGGATTTCTCGTAATCTGCCTTCGCCTGCCGAACCTCCTTTGTGACCTGATTACAGATTAACTTATATCTGCCATAGGCTTCTGAGTCGCTTGATAATTTATATGCATCCCATGCATTTTTCTTCTCTGTTACGAGTCTCATTAGTTCATTTGACAACCATTTAGGCCTAAACCTTGAACAATATTTCTTAATAGGTATGAAACTTTTAGTAGCTTCCACGATTAATTCCTTGAATGCTTCCCACTTAGAATTTACTGTTGGTAACATCGTCAGTTGATCCCACTGTACAGAATTTAAAAACTGTTGGAGACCACTGTACTCGCCTTTACGGAAGCATAAAAACCCTTTCCTTTACCCCTGATGATAATTAAATCTTTAAGTAAATCCCACGTCAGTACACTGTGATCACTGCCATTCCTAGTGGTTCTTTTATCTGCAAATTCCTAATACATGAATGATCACTGTTGATAACCAGATCAAGAGTATTACTTTCTCTGGTTGCCTCTCGAACATGCTGCTGCAGAAAACAATCATCCAATAAATCCACAAAAGTCTGACTAGTGTGTGAGTGCCCAACCCACAAGTTCCAGTCAATATCTGGGAAGTTAAAATCCCCCATTATAAGACATTCCGATTTACTAGCCCACTCTATTTCCTCTGTACAATTGTTCATTGTACTCATTCAAGTCATTAGGCCTATAACACACTTCTACTCTAATTTTTGCTTTCGCAGTGCTTATGTCACACCAAACTGACTCAACAGTGCACTGTTCATCTATATCAACTGGATGCACTTCTTTTGATTTTATGTTTTTCTTTATTAACACCATAACACCTCCTCCCTTCCTATCCTGTCTATCCTTTCTGTACACATTGTACTCCCCAAATTCCAGTTCGGCATTCCTTATATCTGTGTGACACCACGTCTCTGATATCCCAACAATATCTGCCTTTGATGTCTTGACCAACAATTCATGGACAAGTTCTTCCTCTGATACATTTAGGAGATCCCATTCTGATATTACCCTTTAGAGGAGATCAAGGTGGCATGTAGGATAACCTTTACGAAAATTCCACCAAATATTCAATTCTAAAAGCAATCAAAACTTGAAGTACGAACAACCAAACACACAAGTCAAAGATTTACAGTGTTAATGCAACATTTTTTTATGCTCACAGCAGACCACACACACTTTGCCTTCACAATAAGGTGCAATGGTATTATCATGGCAAATCATGCAAGGAAGCAAGCTTATAGAACATCTGAAAAAAATATAAAATATAAGGGGAAAAAACCTTCCCTCATCACCTGACCAACACCTAATAATTTCTCTAATTCCTCCTTAAATTTATTCAAACTATCCATTTCCACAACACCAGATGAAAGTTTGCTGCAACAATCAACTACCACCTAACAATTTCCACACATCTACCCTGCAACCATCCTTCCTCGATTTAGACTCATTTCCTCTTATGTGTGCTATCTCAGCAAGGGTAAGGAGGATTCCATCAATGTTTAGTTTACTTAATCCATTCAAAACATTAAACACCTTGGATCTGCTTGCAGGTGCTTGGTTTCCAGACAATGCACTTTGCAGAACTGAAGTCTTTCTGGATAAGAGTACTCTTTTGTTCCCCATCACAAATCTTGATGCTCTTTTCTACACCCATTCCAACAGATCCATGTGCTTCTTAACATGGCTTCAGACCTAAATACAGTAATCAAAAAGTAGCCTTACAATTGCCTTATAAAACAGAATAATTATCTGTACATCACTGCCAAAAGCCCATGAACCCCTAGGCTAGGTCTGTGCTGCTCAGAGAAACTGATATCTGACTGCACAATTACCTCCAGATCATTTTTATTCTCCACTATCCTCACAGCACAACACCACACAATTATGGGGATTTTAATCTGGGATTACTGATATCCATACTCAGTATCTTGCATTTGTCAATAGTGAACTTCAGTTGTTACTTCTCAATCCATCTGCCTAATTTTTCTAGCTCTTTTTACAGTGGCATACCCTGATTATGGTCATTAACCATCCTGCCAACCTTTGTATTGTCTGCAATCAGACCTTATGTCTCATATATCTTCATCAATATCATTAATAAATATTGAAAACAACAAATGGCCCAGCACTGAAACTGGGGGATTCACTAATATTAGTCCAAAAAGAGCAGTACCCTTTCATATACTGATAACTACTCCCCGTCTTCTTCCACTCAATTTTATCCCCGGGGGCTCACATCTGGTGAGTATGGGCTTGGCAAACCCAGGGTCCTGAGCTGGATATCATCATTCTTCTCTTTCTTGGTGATGCTCGCTCTCTCTCTCTCTCTCACTCTCTCTCTCTCTCACACACACACACACACACAGGGGTAACTCGGGAATTTTTTTTTTTTTTTGGCTGGTGCAGCATAAGCCTCAGGCTTCCTTGTACCATATGGCTAATAATAATAATAAACTAACGCTTCATCCACAGCAGTAGCTTGCCCCTGCTGATATACTGCTCCAATTTGAATAGTGTCAGTCTTTTTTGGCGAATAGTATTAAAATCATTTCCGAAATCTAAGTATATGATGTCAATATTGCAATTTTTTTTAATCAAGTTCCTTTGTTACTGTTATTACATCATAGTAGCCAACTGGATTGGTCAGACATGATCACCCCCTTAACTGCTTCTATAGGGATGGGATACACTTAAATAGAAAGGTGTAAGAATATTTGTTGATGCTATCGAGGCAGTGTTAAGTGGATTGTAAAACTGCTAGCTTGCTGGGGGGGGGGTGGACTCAGACTACGAGATAAACAATAGCTGCAAGCAGAGGTGAAAGTGTTTATTGTACTGCTTCTATTGGAACAAGCAGTAGCCTGGAAAGCAAGGTGTTGGGGATTTCAAGACCTGCTAGGAGTCATCATGGAACAAGCACATACAGCCACTCCCTGGTTTATGTAATACTCAACTTACAGAAATTTGACTTTAAGCAAGTTTTTGCCGACCAGTGCAAACTTTAAAAAATCGTGGAAACGTATTTTGCATCCCATAGGAATAAATGGAAGTATTGTGAAAATATCATAATGTGAACTGAACCCAATAACACAGGTTTTTTTTTTTTTTTGGTAATTCATTCCAAGACCACGGGAGTTAAAATTTTCACTATATAACTAAGTTATTTATCTCTCTACAAGGTCATTTTTATAATGGAAATTGCACTACACTTTCATCGTCATCATATGTTCCATTGTAAGAATCAATTTTGAACGCCTTTGTTGATAATTTTTCTAAAGAACATTTCTGGAGGTCACAACCATAAAACAATTTGCACTTTCCGGTTTATTGGGCATTTCTGTTAGTGCAATCTATTATAAACAGGTAGTAAACTCGATCTTATTGCATTTGCGATAATCCTGATAACTGGAATTGTGTGGGTTTGTATGTTATTATGGTGAAATATGTTCCCTTTCACTGTTCCATCTTCAATCATATAAAAAATATAAATCAATTTTCAGAATCTCCTCTTCATTCCTATTTACTTATCACAACAACGAAGGAAAAGCGACCAATGGAAAGTGCATGTGGTGGCAGTGCTAAGAAACCAAACAAAAGTGATTTAGAAATGAAGATGAAAATGATTAAGTAGTACGAAATAGGACAAAATTTGTCATCTACTGCACTTGAATTAGGTCTTGCTGCTTCAACAGTGAATACTATTTAAAGGGACAGTGCATGTATAAAAGAACATGTTAAAGGATCAATTCATTTAATAATATGGATGGAAAATCATATTCAGAAGCAAGTGCCCCTGAGTCAAATGGCCATTCAAGCAAAAGCAAGAAGTATTTATGAAGATATTAAGGATAAGTACAGCGAATCTCAAGCCAAGTTCGTGACAAGCAACGGGTGGTTTAATAGGTTCAAGCATCGTGCTGGTTTCCAAAACATTAAAGTATGCGGTGAAGTCACCAGTGCCGATTCTGCAGCTGCAGAGAAATTGTGCCGTGATGGAAAAAACCCCTTCTAAATCTCCACAGCCCTCAACTTCCGCAGCAGCGTGCTTATCAGAGGGAGAGTTTATTCTGGCAATGATGCTCGAATGGTAAAACTTGCTGACGTTATGCCTGCCTCCTCTCTCTTTTTGTAATTTTATAATTTTTAGTTTTGTACACTTTTGTAATTTTTCCTGTGCATAAGATAAAAAAAATTGAATAAATAATTCTATTTACATGTTCATCGAACATTTCTTTTTTTCTTCAATCGAATTTACTTCAATCAAATTTGCGAGTGCTGCATAAGCGTTTATGGAAATTCCGACTTACGTAGAGTGTTCCGCAGAATGCAACCCTTACATAAGTCGAGGAGTGGCTGTACATGGGTTGTGTTATAGTAACTAAGAGTAAAAACAGGTGCATATATACTTGCTTTGTTTGTTATTTGGTTTTTAGGAGCATTAGCAACTAAGGCCATATTGTTCCAGGGATATGCGGTGGTCATTCCCTGACCTTTCCGCACCCTCCGTATTTGGTGGTCACGGGCTCGAACCCCGGTCTAATCAAGAAGCATGTGCTGTGCACTGCTGCTCCTGCCTGCCTGGCTATGGAGGCGCCTATGTATACTTGCATGTACACCAATGGTAGGAGTATAATAAATAAATTAGATGAATTTTAAGTGCTGGTCAAGACATCAAAAGAGGTTATTGTTGGTATATCGGGGATGTGGTGTCACTGATAGTAAGGAATGCAGAATTTGAAACTGGGGAGTACAATGTGTACAGAAAGGACAGAACAGACAGGATTGGAAGGGAAGAAGGGTTATGCTGTTAGCTAGGAAACATATAAAATCTAAGGAAGTGCATCCAGCTGACACTGGGACCAGTGCAGTGTTGAGTCAGTTCAGTGTAACAAAAGCACTAGGAAAGCAAAAAATGAGTAGGAATGAGTATAGGTCTAACGACTCTGATGAGTACAACGAATCATAATGTCTTATAATGGCAGACTTTAACTTTCCAGATATTAAGTGGAACTTGTGGATTGGTCATCTGCACACTAGCAAGACTTTTGTGGATTTATTGGATGATTATTTTCTGCAGCAACATGTTCAAGAGGCAACCAGAGGAAGTGATACTCTTGATCTGATTATCAGAAGTCATTATTCGTGATTTAAGAATCTGCAAATAAAGGAACCACTAGGGGACAGTGATCACAGTGTACTGAAGTGGGATTTCTTCAAAGATGTTCCCCAGGAGAAAAATGCAGGCTATACTTATAAAGGGAATGCTTAATGCATGAAGAGCACCAACTACCAAGCTTAACAATAATCTTATCAAGCATCTCAAAAATTAAATATCTTGGAATCATTGCTGATGCTAAGCTTAAACTTTACCCTCACTTGGTTCATCTTGCTGACAAAATCAAGAAATACATGGCAATGATTACTAGAATATCAAAAAATGTGACTAAGGAATAAAGCAATGCACCCTCTCCCTCATTTATAGAGCAGTCTTTCTGCAGGCAGTGTACTACAGTGCTGGATGTCGTACAATCGAGCTGTAACTGCTCGCAATAAACACAAATTGGATTAAATCCAGAGGTATATTCTCCTCGTCATCACAAGTGACTGTTGCACCATCAGCACACCTGCACTTCATGTCCTGGTGCCCTTCCTCTCCACCTAAAGGTTATTGGTAGGGCTTTCGCTACAGCCACAGGAAATCCCTTCTAGACACTCTTCTCGATTAAAGTCTCAACCTCAACAACAGCCGTACACAAGAGAAAGAAAACATTGCCACTCATCTCATCCATATATACGGCAATCTGAGTGGGATGCTTCTTCCAAAGGTGCTATTAAAAGATTCATACCTAATATTTCCATCACTTACTCCAGACCACCCCCTTGTTACTCAATGGGCCGCTACAGAACTTACCTCTGTATTATGGAACACGGCTCCCTGAATGCTAAGCAGGTCAACCAAGACCTTTCTGAGAAACCTTTCTATTTCTGTGGCTTCCAAGGTCTGGGAACATGTACTTTACAATTGCCATTTCTATCACCCACCAAGAAGCATCATGCTCATGCAACAACAATCTCTCCCTAACAGGAAAGAATGTCTTTTCATCACTGACAAAGACCACTTCAAACAGTTTTCGACCTTCGCTGTCAGGCAGTCATCTTCTACGGCCAAGAAAATGAACATAACTCTCACAGCACTGTCTTCCACTAGTGGAGACCATTTACTGCTGATACTGGTCTCCCAGTGTATGGGATCATAGCAGCTAGTGACCTCCCTGAGAGTGTTGGTTTGGCTCTGCAGGTAAATTTTTACTGATACTGGACATCCAGTATGGAATCTGCAGGCACCCTCTACTGAAAATACAAAATACTGTAACCCATTACATTCCATCATCTCTATAGCTGTGGTTGGGACAGATGCAGCTGACATCTTGTTACAGATCTGGGATGCCAAAATGGCACAGTCAAATACGGGATGCTCCCACCCTGTAGTTTTACTCTCATTCCCTAAACTGGTTGGGCTCCCAGACCAAAGAGTACTCCCCTCCTTCCCTTTCCCTCTCTACATTCATTCAGAGGATGCCTTCCTTCCCCATCCTTTCCTACTATTCCCTCACTCACTCTTCCCCAGGGGTCTCTCTGGTAAGCTCAGGCACAGCCAGGGTTTGCCCATCCAGACAACTTATCCCTACTACCAGGCCCAGCTCCCTACTACCAGGCCCAGCCCCCCCACGCCTAGTAGAGTAATCAGTGGTTGCTGTTATTATTTAGGAGCATTAGCAACTAAGGCCATATTGCTCTGGGGATATGCGGTCATTCTCTGACCTTTCCGCATCCTCCGTATTTGGTGGCTCACGGGCTCGAACCCCGGTCAAATCAAGAAATGTGCTACGCACTGCTGCTCCTGCCCACCTGGCTACAGAGGTGCCTGGTTGGTGGTTGCTTACAGAACACTAGGCTAAGAGGTCAGAGTAACAATACAACCCTACACTACATAAACTACAGGTTAATCACACAATCTGGCCCTTGCAGGTTATTGTATGTAACACAAGAGAACTAATAGCATAGTTAGAATTAACAGAGGCATATGATGCTGGAAATCAAGCTTATATGGCATCAGCCAAAAAAATAAAAAGTTCACCCATACATTCCCTCCAAAAGTTTGTCCAGACCTTACTTGAATTTATTTAAGCTATCAAACGTCAACAATGACAGATGAACGTTTGTTCATCACCCAACCGCTGGTTAGATATACATTTTTGCACATCTATTCTGCAACTGTTTTTCCTCAATGTCAATTAATGTCCCCTCAGGTGCATAACCTGAGTAGGAGGAAGAATCCATTCAAAGCTTTAAACACCCTCAATCCATTCAAAGATTTAAACACCTCAATCAAATCACTTTGCAGGTGCCTAGTCTCCAGATGCTGCGATTTGTTATCTGAAGTCTTTCTTGGTAAGAGTAACCCTTTGTTCCCCTCACCAATCTTGTTGCCCATTCTCTGTACTCGTTCCACCAGCTCTACATCTTTCATAAAATAAGGCATCCAGACCTGTATGCAGTACTCAAGGTGTGGCCTGACCGTTGCCTTAAACAAAGAGATAAATACCTCCTTAATCCTACTAGAAAAATTCCTGTATATCACTGACAAGGTCCCATGACCTGCTTGGGGTCCTGTCTGCACTGCTCAGAAAACTTCATATCTGATTGCACAATTACTCCCCCCCCCTCCAAGGTCTTTTTCGTTCTCCACTATCCTGAGTGGAGTAATGTACCAACTGTAGTAGACACAGTTGGTACATTACTCTGGGGTTACTGCTACCCATATGCAATACTTTGCATTTGTCAATGTTAAACTTCAGATGCCACCTCTCAGTCCATCTGCCAAACTTTTCTACATCCTGTTGCACTAGTGCACTGTCATTACTCTCATTGAGAACTCTGCCAACCTCTGTAATGTCTGCAAACTTAGATATTAAGCCTGATATACCTTCATCGAGGCCTCCGTAGCCAAGTGGTCAGGAGCGGGAGTGCAGTAGCACACGCTCTTTGAGTAGACCAGGGTTCAAGACCCTGACTGCTGAATACGGTCGATCTGTCAACCCGCACTGGACCAGCGTGGTAGATTATGGTCCATTTCCCTCACCATGAATTGTTGAGGAGGCTTCCATCCTGCAGTGGGTTGATAATGGCTGCACTTTACCTTTTTACCTTCATCGATATCATTGATAAATACACAAAACAACAATGGACTCATCACCAAACCGTGGGGAACTCCACTAATAACATTAGTTATTCTAATGTTATTAGTGGGGAACTCCACACTAACATTAGTCATGAAAACCAGTGTCCACTGATTACCACTCTGTCTTCTCCCTTTATCCATAGCAGCTATTTGCCCTTAATGCCATACTGCTCCAATTAGTACAGTAGTCTTCCATGTGCAACAATATCAAAAGCTTTTCTGAAATCCAAGTATATATTATATAAAAATTATTTTTTGCATCCTTTATGACCACATTATAGTATCCAATCAAATAAGTCAGACAAGACCTATCTGATTGGATACTATGCAAATAAACCCTTAACAAACGCTTCTTTAGCTATGCTTCTTTAGCCAGTGACTCCATTATTTTCCCCGGAACACAAGTTAAATTAAAAGGTCTATAGTTACCTGTGTCACCTTTGGAATCCCCTTTGTAAATTGGTAATACATTTGCACACCTCCAGTCCATGGGTACCTCCCATGAGTCCAATGAAGCTCTCATAATTATGGCTAAGGGTTTGCTTACTTCCTTTGCTGCCTCCTTTAATATAACTGGATAGATCCCGTCCACCCCAGGTGCCTCCCTTATGTTTAACTTCAACAATTTCTCCTCCAATTTGTTCTCAGTTATTACAAAATTATTTAGCTCCCTGTTACAGCGTGATAAGCTTCTGGCCTCCACTTCCCTACAGTATTCCTCATGTGTGAATGTAGATGTAAAATACTCATTCGGTTCTCATTTGACTGCTGATGATCTCGAGCAGGATTATCAACAATCAACGCTGCCTTTGCTTGCCTAACCTCCTTTGTTACTCAATTACAGACTAGCTTATATCTACCATAGGTTTCTGTGTTGCCTAATAATTTATATGCCTCACATGCATTTTCTTCTCTGCCACGTGTCTCATAGTTAATCTGACATCCATTTAGGTCTAAACCTTGAACCATATTTTTTAGTTGGTATGAAAACCCTAGTTGCTTCCAAGATTAATTCCTTGAATTAATCTTGGATGAAACCATCAGTGCCACTTGGCACTAAACACTACGTACTATTCCCAAACTTTCTTGGTTCACGGCACCCTTAGTGTCCCAGTAATTTTTTTCATGGCAACTCCTAGGCCAAAAGAAATACCTAATACAGTCAACCTTTTAATAATCCGATGCTCTCCGTGCACGTGTGTGTGTATGTGAGAGAGAGAGAGAGTACAGCAGACTCTCGATTAACTGGGACACTTCAAGACTCCAAATTAAAAAAAATCAACCAGAAATCATAAAATTCAAGTAATAACTAGAATAAGTATAAACAGATGTTTTGCAAGTCGTAAATAAGCGGCAAGAAGCACTGTTATAAATCGTCGTTGGGTACCTATTATCTTTAGTTTAGTTTGTTTAGTAAGTAGTGTCATAATGCAAATGTTTAGTTTGTTTTTGTAAGTTGCATCGATTGTTTCGTCGCACTGCAAAATGACAAATTTTGTTTCGTTATTTGTCAGGGATGGCGGTATTTTTTTTTTTTTTTTTTTTTTTGTTTAGAAATCACAAAAATCATGGGCAAACACAAGAGTTGTACTTTCAATAAAACAAAAACTTGAAGTTATTCAAAAGTTTGAAAACTGTACATCCGTTAAATCTCTATTGAACCATTATAATGTTGGTGACCAACCATACGCAACACTGTAAAAAATAAAGGGAAGCGTCGTATTGGACATGTGAGTAGTGCGTGGTAAGTTTTTTCGTTTTTTATCTATCGCCATATATTTTTTTACATAGGTTGCTGAACATTTTTCGATACAATAAGTCCAAGACTTACGTAGCTTCGGACTTATGTTACGTTAGACAGAATATGAGAAGCACTGAAAGGATCGGCATCAATGAAGTCAACAATAATAACCAAGGCTATGAAACACATATCAGTTTTTACAGTACAATAACATGCATTTTTTCTTCCTTTTATGTTTTCTTTTCTTATGTACCACTCCGGCTACTTTCACTGCTGTCCCCAGATAAGTTTTTAATTCAACTAATTAAAAATATATAACTATTTTTCTTCATTCTTCTGAAGATATGTGGTTTTTTTGTAATTTTGGCATATCAGGGATATAGTAGCAATATTATATCAGTCATTCCTGAGTTCGTAAAACTCAACTTACGTAAGAAGTCCTGTAACATACTCTTACGTATGTTGGGGACTTACTGTATTTTTGGATTAACCGGCGAATCAATTATCCAGGAATTTTTTTTTTTACCATCCATCCCGGAAAATCGAGTCTACTGTATATTAAAAAAATATATGTTATATGATAATTATTATAATAATAATATAATTATAAACAAAATTACAATTCATAATACAAATTACATATACTTTGTAATAATTTTATTCTTTATATAAACGTACTAAATAAACATCAAATAGAGATTACCACAAAGTTAAAAAGATATGGTACAATGGCTATCATACACCTTTTTATAATGAAATAAATATATAAATTTTAAAAATATAATAATAATAAGTTTAAGTACCTTAAACCCCAATTACATGGCGCCCCTGGAATGTTGTTGCAGCACCCCGGTTGAAAACCACTGTACTATCTCCATACCATCTTAAGGATGAATTTGAAGAACTGAGTCATCTTGATAAGTTTACATCAGTATCCATAACATCGGCACTTGGTTTTTGAGTTCTGGTTTCTTTTTGAATTCTTCAGTCTCTGATTTCATCTGATGGTTGTGGATTTTTTGTGCAGTAATCATTGCATGTATGACATGTTTCTGGGAAGTTATTTCTTTTGGTGAGAGAGTAGCAATTATGCCCAGTCAAAAGATATTGAAGTATTAGGAGGCAATGAGCAGTCAGTTTAAGTTGATACAGAATACATTTAATAAGGCAAAGGACTTGGGAGTAATTGTATCATCTGCATTAATCTTTCAAATGGTGAAGCCAAGCTGTTCATGCACATCCTTGGCAGAATCCCATGAGCTGAACAACTCATGGAGTGCTGCAGTGATGTACATGAACTTCATCAGCAGGGATAAGGAAGTAACTATCTCATGCAGATGCATCATAATCATTAGAGCAATGGTCAGGACACATCTGAAATACTGGTTACAACTTTGGAAATTTCATTTTGGAAATGACATAAATCAGTTGGAAAGGGTGCAGAGAAGGGCACCAAGATTAGTTACAGCATAAAACCATAAAGTCCTCAACTAAGAATGATTAACTTGTCAATGATATGAAAGAAAAAAAGAAAAAAAAAACATGAAAATTGTTCCCATCAGGCAGAATTTGAACCTAGATGTCAAATTTATACAGGCTGTGGAAAAATAGCAATTGTATTGTTGCTTAAGATGTCAGACCTTAGTATTTAAAAATGTCCCCTAGTCAAAGGCTGTAGCTAGATGTTTCCCCTCAGTACTAGCTATGAGTGCCACTACCTAAGAGGGAATAAATGTGGTCGGGTCACATCTTGAATACTGCTTACAGATCTGAAGAACCATGAATGTAGAGCAGCTGGAATGAGTACAGAGAAAAGCAAGAAGACTGGTGAGGGGAACAAAGCGGTGCTCTAACCAAGTAAGGTTTCAGATTTACAAATCGCAGCATCTGGAGACTAGGCACCTGCAAAGTGATCTGATTGAGGTGTTTAAAGCTTTGAATGGATTGAGCAAGCACAATGCTGATGAGATTCTTTTTCTTAGTCAAACAGAATATGAGGGGACATAAATTCAAACTGAGGAAAGACAGTTACAGACAGACATGCGGAAGTTTGCCTTCAGCCAGCAAGTGGTTAACAGCTTAAATCAAGGAAGAACTAGGCAAATTACTAGAGGGAATGGATTGGTGAAATGGGAAGTGCCTTTTCTTTTTTTTTTTTTTTTTGCCATTACTAATGCTAAATAACAGAATTTGACAAAAAGGAATACAAACACTAACTATTCAGAACTATAATTTTGAACAAACAACATCTCAAAAATACAAATAAACTCAAAAGAAAAGCATATGCTGCATGAGTTCAATTGACAACATAAAATTCTGTCATATTTATATTAAAAGGCAAACTTTATTTTTTAATGATAATAAAAAGATTATATCATATAACAAAAATCTTTACTTACAGTGCCGACTCCTGAAGTGGATAAAGCTGAAGGCATGCAAGTATTTCCTCTTCATAAAGTAAATCAATTAATTTAAAATTGGACATGTTTTTCCACTTTTTCCGGAATAAGTAATAATTAGCTATTGATGAAAATGGTAATAGAAGGCCATTTAACACCTCTTGTTTATATATTTCATTTAAATCTATTTCAGAAGTATTAGTAACTATATTTCTTTTCTTGATTTCATTCTGTTTATTTAATCCTGATCCTGTTATTGCTTGAGTAATGAAATTTACTTGTACTACAGCTTGTAATGGCATCACTCCACCAGATATTTTCTGCAGTGCATCATTTACTTTGTACATAGCACATAAATCTGTAGTCTAGAAATAAAAATTTAAGACAAAATATAGACATTCTTTTTTAACTGTAACAGAAATTCATTACTTTACATGAGGTTAATAGAATACTTAAATATCAAATATTTATTTGAAAATAAATTCAAATTTTAAAAATTATATTTTTAACATTTTTTAAAATATTTGTAGAAGTTATGCTAATAAAAGGTTGGCGGGGTGGTTAATGGCAGTAATGATAGTATGCTACTGCAAAAAGGACCTAGAAATGTTAGGCAGATGGGCTTAGAAATGGCAATTGAAGTTTAACATTGACATATGCAAAGTACTGCATATGAGTAGCAGTAACCTCAGAGTAACATACTAGCTGTATAGTACTACATTCTGGGCAGTGGAAAATGCAAAAAGACCTGGGGCTAATTTTTATTATTATCAATTTATTTCTCCATTTTTCTAGTTGCTGGGGTAACCAGCTGTTTCAGATTGAGTTGCAAAATAAGAGAATCAATATTTCTTTTTGCTTCTGTGTGTTTTGGTATTTGGCATGTTGAAGTCTCCTAACTGGATTGTATCTATAGGTGGATTGAGGTTAACGGTAAGCAAAGCAAAGAGCTCATTTCTCAAACCCCTGGTGTGCTCAGGAAGCAGATAAATAAGATTAATAAAGCAGATAAATAAGACAGACAAACGGCCTCCGTAGCCGAGTGGGCAGGATCGGGAGTGCAATAGCACATGCTCTTTGAGTAGACCGGGGTTCAAGCCCCTGACTGCTGAATACGGTCAATCTGCCAACCCGCACTGGACCAGTGTGGCAGATTATGGTCCATTTCCCTCAGCATGAGTTGTTGAGGAGGCTTCCATCCTGCAGCGGGTTGATAATGGCTGCACTTTACTTTTTTAAGACAGATTTGCAATTTAAATTTCCCATTGATGAAGTTGGCATAGGTGGCTTCAAAATTATCCAAGCTGGAGAGGTGTTCTTTTGTAGACTGATATTCACCTTTACACAGGATTATGGTTCCTCCACCCATTTTTTAACTTCTCAAAAGAAAGCCCCTGTCAACCATCTACCAAGCAGTTTCATACCTGCCATCTCCAATGGATCCGGTTCATGGTTTAACCAGCATGGCCATAGTTAGGAACAGGAATAAATTAGAAACTATACAAACAACAATACTTCTCACAAATCTCAAAACATGCTGCACTGTGAGCAAACCAGCATTGCAGGTGTTGGCTGGAGTTCTCCCATTGTACCTAGATATAGTTCATAGAGGACTTTACTACAGACTCTGGAAAGGCATACCCACAGAATTTCTGGGAATAGCTTTAGACACAGTCAATACCATTAAAGCTGAAAGGAAAAGAATTGCCACAAAACTCTGTGAGATATTTCAAAACGATTGGGAGCAGGAAACCTAAGGTGCAGTTACCAAAGGGTTTCTACCACAGGTGGGGTTAGCCTAAAGCCATCAAAGTGGTATGCCCCTGGACTATACACCACTTATATCCTATCCGGTCACGGCTCCCTAAAGGCAAAACTTAATTCCTTAGGTCTGACTAAAGACCCAATCTGTGCCTATGGTGAGAATGAAGACTGGGTCATATTCTATATGAATATACAATTTATGACATAACAAAGAACACGACTAATAGCAGAAATTGGCCCCCTCCCCAGGGGACGAGAACACTTATATTAGAAGAAAACATATACAAAGCTTTTGTTAAGTCTACTGAGAAAATATTTGAAATAAGAAGGAACCTGCAAAGACAAGTCATACGGCCTCCCGCACACCGAAACAATAATCATTAGTTAAAGCTGCTCTCCTCCCCTGCAAGACTACAGGGGAGGGAGAGGTACATGCAGTCAGGGATGTACCTCACATAAAAAACAATAGTAAGCTGAGGTTTCTGGGGAATGCAATGCTGAGAAAAAGGTTGCATGAGTGATGTGAATGAAGTAAATGATTGGATGAGATAGAATGTAAGCTGTATGACTGGACTGAGGTTGAATGGATGTGATAAGGGTCTGAACCCAATGGGTAACAGTAGTTGTGGTGAAAGGGAATGGCTGAGTGTTATGGTGAATGGAAACAACTGATATTGAGTGAATGTGGGTTTTGACAGGATTGTGTAAAAGAATACATACCTTGTATACAGTTCATGAATATATAATTAATTACATATACTTTAATAGATTTTAAGCCTTACCAACCTCAGTCTTTTCATAACACTAACACTAAATCAAGGAGTTAAATATAATGTACTAAAGTAAATATAAACTACTAATGTAAATAAAAAGGCAAATAACAAATATAAAAGAATACATTTAAATCTGTGTGCATAAATTAACTGTAGAAAGTTAAAAATATCAGCCATACTGTCTCTGTCGTCTAAAACTGGCTGAGTGTAAATGGTTCGGCCAGATTATTAGAAGCCGTGCATCTCTAAACACAGGACATTTGATAAAAACAAGAGGAATGGATAAAATAGTTTCGCACTTCAGTGGCGCTGAGCGAGGACAACTTCTTCCCCTCAGACCCTATGCAGGAAATCAGAATACTGGGCTCAGTGTATGTAAAGAGTTACTGGTAGATAGATAGTGGCATGATAGCATTCACCCACATCTTCAGAGAAGGTCACAAAATGGAAGCTGGTCGTGCCAAAGTGGAAGGAGTTGAATTGGTAATTTGGCAGCATTGTCTACTGTAGTTCATTTAGCAACCCTTTAGATTCAAAAACCAAAGAATCAGTTGGCAGTTCATCGGGTATTATACAGATTTTCCCATCATGCAGGCAGACATGGGATTGTCGGAGGTAAAACAGATCCAAGATTCCCTTTGGCTCTCACACTGGATTTGATATCTCAACAAAAAACAAAAACTTGTAAAAAAAAAGTGGCCAAGTTTTTTTGCATACTTTGGAAAAACCTCCACTGTGAAAAGGTCTGAGATCAAACAGTAATGCCAAATTCATCATAACCTCAGCCATGAAAAACTTTTTTATACACTTATCAGATTCACCACATTTAAATTACAGTTCGTTTCAGGTTCATAAGGTGGTGAATCTGCCTTACTAGGCAGATTCACCACCTTATGAACTACCTTAGTTGACTAGTTGAACCACCTTAGTTGACTAGATTAAAAGTATGGCAAACTTTTAATCTAGTCAACCAATAGTTCAAACCTGGCATAACTTTTTCATCTCAATGCTTTTCGTGGTTGAGCTTATAACAAACTTGAAAACTTTTCGATATCAATGCTTTCATGGCTAAAGTTATGATGAATCTGGCATCAGTGTTTGATGTCAAACCTTTTCACAGTGGAGGTTTCTGCAAAGCTTGCAAAAGAACTTGGCTCACAAGTTTTTGTTTTTTTATTGAGATATCAACAATTTTTTTGTAGAGTTATTAAACATTCAACACATTAACATTATATTATATTGTCAAATATAATACATTATACTGCCAAATAACAATAAGCTCAATACCATTTCTTCTCTAGGCCATGCAAACTAATGATCCGCATCTAAACAGTAGCAGTCACACGCAGAGTTACATATAGCAAATAACGGTCTGAAAAGTAACTGCCATTGTTTAAACATGCTAGATGCAAAGTATTAATCTGTATTAATTAAAAATCTATTAATTAAAATAAATTCATCTGTATTAATTAAAAACTATCACTTGTGCACACAGCCCCTAAATAACTTGTCACAGTTTTATGAATTTTGTCATTACCAGGAAAGACTATCCTGTTGAAAAAAAAGTTGCGAGTTAGGGTTAAATTTGAAAGTGTCTGCAATCCTGCCCAGATACACTAGGCGGGAGTATACGATGACAGCCTTGTAAATCCAGCCCTGGAGATATTATGCAATGCTCGTGGGGTAGAATTTTTCAGTGTGGTCTATGCTTGCTAACAGGAGAGACTACTTCTACAGGAATTGAATACACAAACAGCAAGGTTGCAAGAATATTTGCTGAGACTATCAGGGAAGCAGCAGGTAGATTGGAAAACTGCTAGTCTGCGGGGTGGGGGGAGACAGACTAATAGATTAACAATATCTGCAGAGAGGTGTAATTTATTCTTGCATTGCTTCTATTGGAATGAGCAGCAGCCTTGAAAACAAGACACTAAGTAATTCAAGAACTGCTGGGAGTCATCATGAAATAAGTAAATATGTGGGCTGTGTGAGGTAACTAAGAGTAAGAATAGGTACATAAATCCTTGCATATACACTAATGCTAGGATTATAGTAAATAAATTTGAAGTGCTGGTCAAGACATAAAAGGCAGATATTGTTGGGATATCAGAGACATGGTATCACACAGATATAAGGACTGCAGAATTGGAATTTGGGGAGTACAATATGTATAGAAAGGATAGATGGGATAGGAAGGGAGGAGGGATTATGCTGTTAGTTAAGAAGCACATAAAATCTAAGGAAGTGCATCCAGTTGACATGGGTGGACGGGGCAATGTTCATTTTTTTTTTCCATTTATTAATACACACAGTTTACATACATTCATATATATACAAAACTTACATAGATTTATATACAATTATATATACATTTCCATCATACAGGGCGTGTGTGTGTGTGTGTGTGTGTGTGTGTGTGTGTGTGTGTGTGTGTGTGTGTGTGTGTGTGTGTGTGTGTGTGTGTGTGTGTGTGTGTGTGTGTGTTGTGTCATGGTGGCTATAAGGCAGTAGCCCATCTCCACCTTTGTCCTCTGTGTTGGTGTAGAAACACTAGGCCACTTTGCCACCAGGGAGCAGCGAACATCTGGGAAGCTGCCGCCTGGTGCCGTGTCCCCAGGCAAGATGAAACCAGCCTGGGTTTACTGACCTATATGTGCCTATGTGCACAAATTCCTGCACCCACCAGAGGTAGTGCAATACCGGTGGGTGCAGTGCAACGTTCAGGCAATTTGGTGTCACATAAGCACTGAGAAAGCAGCCTGCAGAATAGAAGTGCATAAGTTTGCCTTTAGCCAACAGGTGGTTCATTGTTGGAACAAACATCTGTTATTGTGGAAGTTCACAATTCAAATGAATTCAAGGAAAAACTAAACAAAATATTGGAAGGAATGAGTAAATAAAATAGGATGTGTCTTTTTTCTTTTTATTTTTTTCTGATGCTATATAACCTTGCTTTCTTGCATCATTTAACACTGCTATTAGCAAAAATGAGTAGGAGTGTTATGGGCCTAATGACTCCAATGAGTACAATTAGCAGCTATACAGAAAAATAGTGGACCAGTAAATCAGCATGTCTTATGATAGGGGATTTTAACTTTTCAGATACTGATCGGAACATGTGGGTTGGCAAATCACAGAATAGCAAGACTTCTGTGGATTTATTGGATGGCTGTTTTCTACAGCAATGTGTTAGAGATGCAAAAAGAGGAAGCAATGCTCTTGATCTGTTTATCAGCAGTGATTATTGATGTGTTAAGAATCAGCAGATAAAAGAACTACTAGGTAGAAGTGATTACTTTAGCATTAGTAGAGGCATATGATGCAAGAAAGCAAGCTTATTCAGCATCAGCCAAAAAAAAAAAAAAAAAAAAAAACAACCACTACTCCCATTTCACCCCTCCATTTGTTCGAAATACCTGTCCAGCTGAGCCTTAAATTTGTTTAGGCTATCAACTTCAACAACAAGCGATGGAAGTCTATTCCACAAACCAACTGCCCGCTGGCTAAAGGCAAATTTCCGCACATCTATCCGACATCCGTCCTTCCTCAATTTGAATTTATGCCCTCTCAGGTGATTATTCTGAGCAAGAGGAAGAATCCCATCGGCATTGAGCATGCTCAAGCCATTCAAAGCCTTATACACCTCTATCAGATCACCTCGCCGATGCCTAGTCTCCAGGCTCTGTAGTTTGCAAAACTTAAGCCTTTCTTCGTAAGAGCAACCCTTTGTTCCATTCACTAATCTTGTTGCCCTTCTCTGTACTCGTTCCAGCAGCTCTACATCCTTCTTGAAATGAGGCCTCCAGACCTGTATACAGTACTCAAGGTGTGGCCTGACCAATGCCTTATACAAGGGAATAATCACATCCCTGTCCCTGCTAGAAAAATTCCTGTATATCATTGACAAGACACCATGAGCTACTCTTGCAGCTCGTCTGCACTGCTCAGAGAACTTCATATCTACCTGCACAATTACCCCCAGGTCCTTTTCATTCTCTACCACTGTCAGCGTAGTACCACAGAGTTGATACGTTGATCTGGGGTTACTGTTTCCCGTATGTAGTACTTTACATTTGTCAATGTTAAACTTCATTTGCCACCTCTCAGCCCATCTGCTCAACCTTTCCAGATCCTGTTGCAGCAGCATAGTATCAGTAGTGTCCTTAACAACCCTGCCAACATTTGTATCGTCTGCAAACTTGGACATTAAGCCTGATACACCATCATCAATATCATTTATAAATACAGAAAACAACAATGGACCCAACACTGAACCCTGAGGAACTCCACTAATAACATTAGTCCACGTTGAGCAGTGTCCATTGATTACCACTCTCTGTCTTCTGCCACTCAACCATCCCTTTATCCATAGCAGCAATTTGCCTCCAATGCCACACTTCTCCAATTTGTGCAGCAGTCTTCCATGCGCAACAGTATCAAAAGCCTTTCTAAGATCCAAATATATAATATCAAAGTTATTCCCTGCATCCAGTTCTTTTGTGACTACATCATAGTATCCAATCAAATTGGTCAGACAAGACCTGCCCTTAACAAACCCATGCTGTGTCTGAGCTATAACTGAATTCTTGTCCAGATGATCCTGCAGTGCTTCTTTAACCAGTGCCAACATTAATTTTCCTGGAACCGAAGTTAAACTAACAGGTCCATAATTACTTGTGTCAGCCTTTGTGAATTGGGGTTACATTTGCACATCTCCAGTCCATGGGTACCCCCCCTGAGTACAAAGAAGCTCTCATAATTATGGCTAGGGGTTTGCTTACTTCCTTTGCTGCCTCCTTTAATATAACTGGATAGATCCCATCCACCCCGGGTGCCTTTTTTATGTTTACCCTCAACAATTTCTCCTCCACTTTCCTCTCAGTTATTAGAAAATCATCTAGCTCACTGCCAATGTTTACTTCACCTACGACATTCCCCTTCCTGAATAACTCCTCATGTGTGAATGTAGATGCAAAATACTCGTTTAGATTGTTAGCCACCTGAGCTGGATCCTCAACTGTTGAACCATCAACATCCAGTGGACCAATCTGATTCATCCCTTTCCTTCTTGAGTTCAAATAGGTAAAGAACTCTTTTCTGTTTTTCTTTGCATCCTTTGCCAAGGATTTCTCATAATCTGCCTTTGCCTGCCTAATCTCCTTTGTGACTTGGTTACAGACCAACTTATATCTATCATAGGCTTCCATGTCACCCATTAATTTGTATGTATCCCATGCATTTTTCTTCTCTGCCATATGTCTCATTAGTTCATCTGACAACCATTTAGGCCTGAACCTTGCACAATATTTCTTGGTTGGTATGTAAAGCCTGGTAGCTTCCAAGATTAGTTCCTTGAATGCTTCCCATTTTGAATTTGCTGTTGGTAACATCATCAGTTGGTCCCACTGTATAGAATTTAAATACTGTCTCAGACCATCATAGTCGCCTTTACAAAAGCAAAAACCCTTCCCTTTACCTCTGATGGTAGTTACCTCCTTGGGTAAATCCCACTTCAGCACACTGTGATCACTACCACCCAGTGGTTCCTTTATCTGCAGATTCCTAATGCATGAAGAATCACTACTGATAATCAGATCAAGAGTATTACTCCCTCTAGTTGCCTCCCGAACATGCTGGTGTAGAAAACAATCATCCAATAAATCCACAAAAGCCTTGCTAGTGTGTGAGTGACCAACCCCCAAATTCCAGTCAATATCTGGGAAATTAAAATCCCCCATTATAAGACTCTCTGATTTACTGGCCCATTCTATTTCCCTGTACAGTATCTTATTATACTCATCAGAGTCATTAGGCCTATAGCACACTCCTACTCTCAATTTTGATTTACCTATGCTTATGTCACACCAAACTGACTCGACACTGCCCTGTCCATCGATGTCGACTGGCTTCACTTCCTTGGATTTTATGTGTTTTTTAACTAATAGCATAACCCCTCCTCCCTTCCTATCCTGTCTATCCTTTCTGTAGAAGTTGTACTCCCCAAATTCCAGTTCTGCATTCCTTATATCTGTGTGACACCACGTCTCTGATATCCCAACAATATCTGCCTTTGATGTTTTGAGTAATACCTCAAATTCATCAAATTTATTTACTAAACTCCTAGCATTGGTGTACACGCAAGTATACATGCACCTGTTTCTATTCTTAGCTACCCTAACACAACCCATGTGTTTACTTGTACCGCAATGACTTCCAGCAGTCTCTGAAATATCCTGCATCTTGTTTTTCAGGCTTCTGCTCATTCCAATAGAAGCAGTGCAAGAATCTCTTTCACCTCTGCCAGTGGCTACTGTTAATCCATTAGTTTTTGTCTCCCCCCAAGCTAGCAGTTTTCCGACCCACCTAACACTGCCTCGATAGCATCAGCAAATATTCTTGCACCCTTTCTATTTAAGTGTATCCCATCCCTGTAGAAGCAATCTCTCCTGTTAACAAGTACATTCCAGGCTGAAAAAAATTCTACCCCTTGAGCCTTGCACAATCTTTCCAGGGCCGAATTGATCGACAAGGCTCTCATCATATACTCCCTCCTATCGTGTCTGGGCAGAATTGCAGACACTTTCCAATTCAACCCTACTTCACGGCTTTTTTTCAACAGTGACCTGTACTTGTTAAGTAATTCCGCTGGTCTCCTACTCTTAATATCATTAGTGCCAACGTGTACAACTATCACCTTTTGTGCCCTTAAAAGATGATATCTGCTCTACAACGTCACTTAAAGATGTAAAAACCATCAAAGTTAAAGGGTGGGGTTTTTGCTTTCATAAAGGTGGCTGCAGTGGTCTCAAACACTAAATTCTATACAGTGGGACCATCAGCAAATTCAAAATGGAAAGCATCCAAAGAATTAATCATAGATGCTACTAGGCTTTTCATACCAACTAAAAAATACTCTTAAAGGTATAGGCAAAAGAAGGAAAGTGCATGGGATGATTATAAATTATCAGGGAACAGAGAAGCCTATGGAAGATATAAACTATTCTATAATCGAGTCACAAAGGAAGTCAGGCAAACGAAGGCAGATTATGAGAAATTTTCGGCAAAGATATATAGAAAAATATATTCGGCAAATTTTCGGCAAAGATATATATGTAAACTCTAGAAGGAAGGGGATGAACCAAATTGGTTCAACTGCTAATGATACTAGTGAGGTTGCTGACACACAATGTATATTTTACATCTGCATTCACATGAGGAATTTTTTATGGCAGGAATGCAAGAAGTTTATCAAGCTCTAACAGGGAGCTAAATGATTTTGTAATAACTGAATGGAAAGTGGAAGAGAAATTGTTGAATTGAAGAGAAATCTTTTTTACAATAGTGTGCTGTGTTACTTTAATTATGTGTTTAAAGTGCATTGGGTTTAAATGGTAGAAGTGAGAAATGTAACTGTAACCAGTCTTGTGTTTGTAATGAAATCATCTTAATTAACTTGTACTTGTCATATGCATTTATATTACAAAAACTACACATGCTAGAAATAAAAGATCATATTTGGAATAAGCACACAAAACTGTTTTAGAAAAGTGTTTATATTTTTGATGAAAAAAAAAATATATATACAGGGTGTTTCAGTTAAACGTTTCAGAACTTCTAAGAGGGGTAGGGTACATCCTGACAACTCGAAATCATATAGCAATGTGGGGTCGGAAATGCTTTCCTGAAGCGGTGTTGTACACAGAAGCACCATTAAAAGAAAAGAGACCGTAAGTGAGAAATCGTTTTAATAATACATGAAAAGAAGCAAAAGGTACATGGATTAAAGTAAGTGTTCGAAGTTTCTTCAACCTCGTATTGCTTTCGCACAGTGGTACCTTGGAAAATGTGCTACAAATCCCCTTTTTCCTGCTGAAGTGTTGTTTTCCGATGAGGCATCCTTCACAAGGGAAGGAATTTTCAACACGCATAACGACCATATCTGGGCGGTCGAGAACCCGCATGCAATACGACGTTGTGCAGCACAGATTCGATTTTCGGTCAATGTATGGGCCGGTATTATGGAAGATCACCTCATCGGACCTTACCTGTTACCGTGTCGTCTAACCGGACCTATCTACTTGATCTTTCTGCAGCAAGTATTGCCACAACTTTGAGATGAACAGATTTCTGCATCAACGCAACAGACAATGTGGTTCCAACACGATGGAGCACCTGCCCATTATAGCGGAGATGTTCGTAACTACCTGGATGTCACATTTGGTCAACAGTGGATCGGACGTGGTGGTCCCATGCGTTGGCCTGCTCGGTCACCCGACCTATCATGTCTTGATTTTTATTTCTGGGGTCATAGTTTATGACACCCCTGTTGACAATGCTGAGGAGCTGGTTGCAAGAATCGCAGTAGCTGCCGAAGAAATTCGAAATTCGCCTGGAGTATTCCAGAATGTTCGGATGTCCATGCGTCGGAGATGTGAGGCGTGCATTGTAGCCCGTGGAAGAAACTTCGAACACTTACTTTAATCCATGTACCTTTTGCTTCTTTTCATGTATTATTAAAACGATTTCTCACTTACGGTCTCTTTTCTTTTTATGGTGCTTCTGTGTACAACACCACTTCAGGAAAGCATTTCCGACCCCACATTGCTATATGATTTCGAGTTGTCAGGATGTACCCTACCCCTCTTAGAAGTTCTGAAACGTTTAACTGAAACACCCTGTATATATATTTTGTTTACTAGTCGAAACCTTCAAATTTATTCAAACTACCCATTTTAAATTGGTACAGCTTCTATCAACCATCTGGAAGAGCCAGCTGAAAAGCAATCACAAATCCAAAATTTCTCCCCCAAAATGATTTCATAATCCCCCTCCCTGAAAGAGTACATAACATGATGATTATCCAGGAAATTGCATTAAATTTCACGCGATCATCAATTTGAGAGCAGCCTATTTAAATTGGGTTAACTCCAGCTGATATTCTTAGTTAAAATTTTCATGTCAAAGAACCTATGTTAACATGGTTAAAATATTTTAATTCAGGGAGGCCAATCGTCCCGATATAGCTGGGATTTTCCCGATTTAGAACTTAAAGTCCCACTTCTCAATAGTACCATCGTTTGTCCCAATAAGAGAGGAAAAACCTGTTGATTTATTGATTTTATATATTTTTAATTAATTCTTATTGGAATCTAACGGATGTGTTAAAAATTAAAGGAATGTGTTAAAAATTCCTGCACCTCATTAAAGACTTCACCATCTCCGAAGACCAAGACATGACCTCCTTTGACGTAGTCTCCTTATTTACCTCTGTTCCAGTACAGCAATCCATTACCTGTGCTAAACAACTTTTGGATAATGATACCACCTTATCTGACAGAACCTCGCTCTCAATGGAGGATATTTGTGCTTCCCTCAATCTGTTTGACCGGCAGCATGGTCACGTTCAACAACTCTCTATTTCGCCAGATTCACAGCACAGCTATGGGTGCCTCGTTCAGTTAGGTCATAGCAAACATTGCAATGGAGGAGCTGGAAAGCCGCATATTTCCAAACTCACCCTTCCCCATCACCCTCTAGGTGCCGGTACATAGACGACATTTTCTCAATCATCCCCCAGGGTTCAGAAACCCAACTACTAGAGCACCTCAACTCCCTGTCAGTCTTCATTCAGTTTACCATTGAGCTCAGGGTGGCCATATTTTGAAAATTGGTAAGTGGGACAACTTGAAACTAGTATAGCATTTTTTCCTTCAAAAAGTAAAAGAAAAATATAAAATTACAATTAAAATACATTTTTTTTTAATCAATCAATCGATCATAGTATTTATTTGCTATATGATTGTTGTTTTTGCTGGAGTGATAATAAAGGAGGCACTTGGGAATAACAAGTGGGAGATTAAAATAGGAAAAAAGTACGTACAGGCTATTAAGTTTGCAGACGATCAGGCCATACTAGCAGGTTGCCCTGCTATGCTGCAAAAAAGGATCAAAAGACTAAATAAGGAAGCTCTGAAGTATGGAATGAAGATAAACATTATGAAAACTAAGGCAGTGATGATTGGTAAAAGGTTAATTCCCTTCCGAATTGAGATCGACGGATTAGAACAGGTAGAGCATTTTAGTTATCTGGAGCAGTTATTTGCACAGGACATTTCATGTCAAACTGAGATTTAATCCAGGATTGCAATGGCAAAACAATCTTTCAAGAATAAACTGTCCTTGATTACACAGAAGATGTCACAAGAAATTAGGAAGAAGATAATAAAGACATATATGTGGTCAGTGGCATTATATGAAGCAGAGACATGGATTCTAACAAAGAGAGACAAAATGAGACTTCAGGCCTTCGAGATGTGGTGCTGGTGCAGGATGGAAAAAATTAAATGGACTGAAAAAGTGTCAAATGTGGAAGTATTAAGACGTGTCCAAGAACAAAGGAAACTTTTATGTAGAATAAGATCAACTAGACTAAAATGGGTGGGCCATGTGATTCAACATGGTTGTTTGCTTCTGGATGCAACGGAAGGGACTTTGGAGGGAAAAAGCCCTAGGAGTAGATCAAAAAAGATCTTCATCAGGACGTTGCTGGATGAAGCAGGACTTCAAAACTTCGCGGAACTTAAACCAACAGCACAGGAGAGACAAAGATGGAAACAGCTCATCAGAGGAACTGACCAATCACTAGACTGAATTACTAATGATGAAGATAATTGTTGTTTTTGTCCTATATAAACTTATATTATTTATAACAGTTATTTTAAAAATAGCGAGGAAGACTATTTTTCCTTTATATAGTTTTCTTTAGATTTCGCTAGTTTTAAAATTTCTACTCCTTCTGAAGATTTTAAAAAGATTTTAAATTCTGAACAGGACATGTTATAGTTTTCTTTCACCATAAGTTCGGCTTCTAAATTTTCTAATAAAAGATGGTTTCTCTCTTTCTGCCAAGCAGTTTTCATTAAGCTGAAAACTCTTTCTGATGAAGCATTTGAATGTGGAATGCTTAATATGGAGCTTACAATTTGAGACAAATTATTTGCCTTTCGGAAATTTTGAGAAAAATTGCAGCCATTTTTTTTTATCAACATGCATTTTCTTTTTTTCATTACTCAGGCCTTTTATTACAAAATGCCTTTAGACTTAAAATTTCTTCGAAAAGTAAATCTAAGTTAACATTTCTGATGTTGAATATTTCTACTAATTCTCGAATTGTATTAAATGTTGGTGAATTAGATAATGTTAAATGTTGTAGTTTTTTAATTTATTGTCATTAAAATCAAACCACTTTTCTAGATATGTAATAGCTTTTGGATGAAAATTTGAAGCATCTAATTTGAATCGCTTAATTTCTTGATCATTAGCTCATTTTCTTAATTTGTTTTCAACTAATGTACCATAAAACTCTTCATTTTGTCTTTCCTTCAAGAATGTTCTTAAATTTTCCATTATATTATAAACATCAACGATTATTGCATTCACGCTTTGTAATTTCAACAAAGCCTTTTGAAAAATGGCTCCAACATTCGAAATGAATCCAAGATATGCAAGAGACAAAATGTCTTCAAAAAATTTTTGTAATAAATAAACAGTAGTCAAGTCTTGACTCATAAAATGACTTTACCGGTAGAAAATTTGAAATCATTCTCTCAACTGATGGTAAAAGTGACATCTATCAATTGGTATATGACCTAATAGTTTCAGTCCAATCAAAAAATAATTTTAATTCTGCACATATTTGTAGAAGATGAAAACTCATTATAAATTTTAATAACAATTGTTTCAATATCTATTTTCAAGTTGGTATTCCTTACACAGTCTGGTGATGTACTTTTAAAGTTCATTAGTAAAATAATAAGAGAAGTTTACCTCAATATATAGCTCTGAGAGTAGTACAGCTATGATTCATACTATCTAACTTTTAAAGTTCATATGTTGGTGAGTTTGTAGCAGGAAACAAAGGAAATAGAGGAGTGCCCAGTTTGTGTCTCTTCGGGAGCCCAATGAGAAGCTTTTCATTCACTCAGGAAGGGTGACACCATTGTGATCCTGCCCATTGACAGTGTAATTATGAGCAAGTCTGAATATTTACATAAGGCCCTCTCTTCTCCTACACAATAGCAATGTATATGAACCAGTACAGGACTCTCCCATCAAAGTTTTAGAGCAAATTAGAATCTCGTTCTATGAATGACAGGCAGACGGAAATTTCGAAAATAAGAGATGACCTCTTCAGTTGTGGCTACCCCACTCATATCCTAGACAAGTGCAACTTGCAGGCTTGTTAACTTGCTGCATGTCCCAATCTATCCCGGGTAAACGAAACCACTTCTACTTCCTACATCCTTTATTATCCAGTTTTTTAAGACCACCTTTCCAGAATCCTACGTGCCTATCATATAAAGTGCTTACAACTTCCAGGAAGAAAATTAGGATCACTTATCTCTAGGGTGAAAACACCTATCTGCTCCTTTTTACATAGCGGTTCTTTTTACATAGCCCTAATTGTGGTAGTTGTTACATTGAGGAAACTGCTAGAAGGCTCCAAGATTGCATCTCCAAACATGAGAGGGCCCTCTGATCTGTGGACTCTGGGCACTCCACAGTCACAAAACACTATTGGTCTGAACAACACGACCTCAACCCATGATGGAATTTCGAGATCGTTGACTAGTCACATAACTACCGTCAACGATCTTGGCTTGAAGCACTACATATAACCAGTTTCCGTAGTGTCTTAAATCACAACAGAGGTGTGTGCATGCACCCAATTATGGAGGCAGTTGTCTTAATGTGACGAATGTTGGCACTCGTCCGACATAGGTGCCCTACATTCTCAGCAGAAAGTGTCTGATTCTGCCCAATAACCCATTTGATGTTCCATCCATTTAATGTTCACCAACCTAATGCACACGCTTCACTTGTCTAACACATGACTACGCCCAGAATTATTTGATATTCCATTGTAACGTATTTGTTGTTGTTTGGTTTTCAGGAGCATTAGCAACTAAGGCCATATTGCTCCAGGGATATGCAGTGGTCATTCCCTGACCTTTCCGCATCCTCCATATTTGGTGGTGGGTGCCAGGCTTGAACCCCGGTCTAATCAAGAAGTATGCACCACACACTGATGCTCCTGCCCACCTGGCTACGGAGGCGCCATAATGTATTTGTATATTATAATGTTAGCTGATGAAGGGGCCCATCGTCCCGAAAGCTCCTGTTTGTTTATATTATTTGTATCCTACCTATTATATTTTAGCTCCTGCTCTTTCGGATGTGACAATATTCTTTATATATTATGGAACCTGAAGCAAAAGACCTTTTCCTAAAATTATTTTGGTTAATTTAACAATTCAATTTTTTTTGCAAACCTTGATTTATCCAACTTAAGTTAGTTATTAGCCCTTATAATTCAAATTTATTATTCTATCTTATATGCATTTATAGACTCCACTTGGACCTGACTTGATATGGTGTGGGTCCATAGTATCCAAAAAGAGCCGATTTAAATGGTTTATATGGATTTGAATTCAGGGTTAAAGTTTAGAACTGGGTGCACACTCCAGTCTATTCAATTAAATTGTGTTTTTTTTTTTAATAGACTAATATTCGGCTAGTGGAAAAAAGTTAGGTTAGTTTATGCCACTAATTCGAGATGGATTCAAGCAAAAAAATTGTGACCGTATACGATACCATACACTAAAGATTACAAACCCTGTTTTTTGCATGAATCTATCCTGAATTAGTGGCAATTAACTAACCTAATCTTCCTTCACTGGCGAATATTAGTCTATTAAAAAAATAATCCACAGTTCACTGGCACCACAGTTTAACTAAACAGACCAGAGGGCATATCCTGTTCTAAACTTAACCGAATTCTGAAACTGAATTCATTAATATATATTACTTTTTTGCATCACACAGATAAAGTGTCTTATTAATATATGTAATTTTATAATTACTTACCTCAGAGGTCTGAACACTCAAGACTGTTGTATCTACCCAAATAAGTGAAATTCTGGTTGACTGATGAAAACTGTGATAAAGTGATGTAGGCATTAACATTTCTAAAATGTCAATTCGATTAACTGGAGTTGTGTTACTTTCACAAAATACGTTAAGATCGTTGGTAGAATGCGGGCAATTCGCTATCAGAAACACAAAATTCATTTTGTTATCTACAAGTGTTTCTTTTTGTTTAACTCTTCTTCCTTTCCTATTTCTTCGTAATGGAGATGATATATCCGGCACATCCCAAAGGTAATTACCTAAAAGTTCAGTAAAGGCTCTTGTAAGCAACGAAGAAGGTGGGAGAGAAAGAACTGCCCTCGCTAAACTGTGATTAAATACCAATTTTTTCTCATTTCTGCGTATCACTTGCTGCTGTTGTAAACGGCAAACGGTTTCATTTATTCCATCGTCAAGTTTCCTGTAGTTTTCAGTATTCACCAGGCAATTAGGTGAACGATGTCGTTCATAATGAAGAGAGAGTTCATATTCAAAGCTTTCGAAATTTTCTGAATTAAGTTCCATAAACGGATATGTTTCCATTTGCTGGGAAATCAAGCCTTGGCTATTAAAAAACTTATATCCAAATCGCACGCTATTGAATTGACTTGTAAAGGAAGAAAGAAGCCTAAAACAAGCAAGCCTTATACTTCGTTTGGCATTTTCATAATTAGTATCCGATACAAAATCACCATTTAACTGAAAAGCACTCACATCCAGAAGAAATACTGCTTGTACTAACGACATCTTAAAAGACAAATAAATATACAAACGCACTGAAATTCATAATAAGGAAAGGTGACTCCCATTGAAAATTAAACTTTTACAAATAACCGTAATACAAACCTACCGCCAGTGAACGGTTAAAAAATAAACACACAGTCAATACCACAGAGTAGTAACATACTTCTCTGTAATCAACTCTGCACGACACAAGTGATCATAGCGCTACCTATATATTTTCAAATTTTCCTGTTATTCATTACTTATCAATTTTATAAGCCTTGGAAATAAATTTGAGTGATTTATTTGTTGTAGGGCAGAGGTTCCCAAACTTTCTAGGTTCACGGCGCCCTTAGTATCTCAGTAATTCTTTCACGGCGCCCTTAGTATCTCAGTAATTCTTTCACGGCACCCATAGACCAAAAGAAAAACCTAACAGTTCCGTTTATCCAAACAAATAAATAAGTAATGTTGAAACTGTGAGCTACCTCGAGCTAGTAGTTCGCGCGGTGTCCAACGGATGTTGAGTATCGCTGTGGCTCCCTCGAAATTTTAAAATATCTTGCGGGGCCCCTGTGAGTTCGCTGTGGCGCCATGGCGCACAGTTTGGGAACCGTTGTTGTAGGGTTTTAGACACATTAGCAACTTTAGCATTAGCATTAGCATTAGCATTAGTAGAGGCATTTGATGCAAGAAAGCAAGCTTATGCAGCATCAGCCAAAAAAAAAAAAAAAAAAAAAAAAAAAGTAACATAAATAAATAAAAATAACCACTTCCACTTCACCCCTCTGTTCGTTCGAAATACCTGTCCAGCTGAGCCTTAAACTTATTTAGGCTATCAACTTCCACGACAAGGGATGGAAGTCTGTTCCACCCACCAACCACCCGCTGGCTAAAGGCAAACTTCCGCACATCTATCCTACATCTGTCTTTCCTCAATTTGAATTTATGCCCTCTCAGGTGATTTTTCTGAGCTAGAGGAAGAATCCCATCAGCATTGAGCATGCTCAAACCATTCAAGGCTTTGTACACCTCTATCAGATCACCCCGCTGGTGCCTAGTTTCCAGACACTGTAATTTGCAAAACTTAAGCCTTTCTTCGTAAGAGAACCCCTTTGTCCCATTCACCAATCTAGTTGCCCTTCTCTGTACTCGTTCCAGCAGCTCTACATCCTTCCTGAAATGAGGCCTCCAGGCCTGTATACAGTACTCTAGGTGTGGCCTGACCATTGCCTTATACAAGGGAATAATCACCTCCTTATCCCTGCTAGAAAAATTCCTATATATCATTGACAATACACCATGAGCTACTCTTGCAGCTCGTCTGCACTGCTCAGAGAACTTCATATCTGCCTGCACCACCACCCCCAGGTCCCTTTCATTCTCTACCACTGTCAGTGTAGTACCACAGAGTTGATACGTTGCTCTGGGGTTGCTGTTTCCCATATGTAGTACTTTACATTTGTCAATGTTAAACTTCATTTGCCACCTCGAAGCCCATCTGCTCAACCTTTCCAAATCCTGTTGCAGCAGCATAGTGTCAGTAGTGTCCTTGACAACCCTGCCAACCTTCGTATCGTCTGCAAACTTGGACATTAAGCCTGATATACCATCATCAATATCATTTATAAATACAGAAAACAATAAAGGCCCCAATACTGAACCCTGAGGGACTCCACTAATAACATTAGTCCACGATGAGCAGTGTCCATTGATTACCACTCTCTGTCTTCTCCCCCTCAACCACCCCTTTATCCATAGCAGCAACTTGCCTCCAATGCCACACTGCTCCAATTTGTGCAGCAGTCTTCCATGTGCAACAGTATCAAAAGCCTTTCTAAGATCCAAGTATATAATATCAAAGTTATTCCCTGCATCCAGTTCTTTTGTGACTGCATCATAGTATCCAATCAAATTGGTCAGGCAAGACTTCCCCTTAACAAAACCATGCTGTGTCCTAGCTATAACTGAAGTCTTGTCTAGATGATCCTGCAGTGCTTCTTTCACCAGTGCCTCCATTAATTTTCCGGGAACAGAAGTTAAACTCACAGGTCTATAATTACTTGTGTCAGCCTTTGATCCCCCTTTGTGAATTGGGGTCACATTTGCACATCTCCAGTCAATGGGTACCTCCCCTGAGTCCAAGGAAGCTCTCATAATTATGGCTAAGGGTTTGCTTACCTCCTTTGCTGCCTCCTTTAATATAACTGGATAGATCCCATCCACCCCAGGTGCCTTTCTTGTGTTTATCTTCAACAATTTCTCCTCCACTTTGCTCTCAGTTATTACAAGATTCTCTAGCTTACTGCTAGAGTTGAATACACCTCTGGCATTCCCCTCGCTGAATAACTCCTCATGTGTGAATGTCGATGCAAAATATTCATTTAGTTTGTTAGCTACCCGAGCAGGGTCATCAACAGTTGACCCATCGATCTCAAGTGGACCAATCTGATTCATCCCCTTCCTTCTAGAGTTTACATAAGTAAAGAACTCTTTGCTGTTTTTCTTTGCATCCCTTGCCAAGGATTTCTCGTAATCTGCCTTCACCTGCCTAACCTCCTTTGTAACTTGGTTGCATATCAACTTGTATCTATCATAGGCGTCCGTGTCACGTGTTAATTTGTATGTATCCCATGCATTTTTCTTCTCTGCCATATGCCTCATTAGTTCATCTGACAACCATTTAGGCCTAAACCTTGAACAATATTTCTTAGTTGGTATGTAAAGCCTAGTAGCTTCCACGATAAGTTCTTTGAATGCTTCCCATTTTGAATTTGCTGTTGGCAATATCATCAGTTGATCCCACTGTATAGAATTTAAATACTGTCTCAGTCCATTGTAGTCGCCTTTACGAAAGCAATACCCCTTCCCTTTACCCCTAATGGTAGTTACCTCTTTGAGTAACTCCCACTTCAGCACACTGTGATCACTGCCACCAAGTGGTTCATTTATCTGCAGATTCTTAATGCATGAAGAATCACTACTGATAATCAAATCAAGAGTATTACTCCCTCTAGTTGCCTCCCGAACATGCTGATGTAGAAAACAATCATCCAATAAATCCACAAAAGCCTTGCTACTGTGTGAGTGACCAGCCCCCAAATTCCAGTCAATATCTGGGAAATTAAAATCCCCCATTATAAGACTCTCTGATTTACTGGCCTACTCTATTTCTCCGAACAGTTTCTTATTATACTCATCAGAGTCATTAGGCCTATAGCACACTCCTACTCTCAATTTTGATCTCCCAATGCTTATGTCACACCAAACTGACTCGACACTGCACTGTCCAGCGATGTCGACTGGCTTCACTTCCTTGGATTTTATGTGTTTTTTAACTAATAGCATAACCCCTCCTCCCTTCCTATCCTGTCTATCCTTTCTGTAGACATTGTACTCCCCAAATTCCAGTTCTGCATTTCTTATATCTGTGTGACACGACGTCTCTGAAATCCCCACAATATCTGCCTTTGATGTTTTGAGCAATACCTCAAATTCATCAAATTTATTTACTAAACTCCTAGCATTGGTGTACACACAAGTATACATGCACCTGTTCTTTTTCTTAGCTACCCTAACACAACCCATGTGTTTACTTGTACCCCAATGATTCCCAGCAGTCTCTGAAATATCCTGCATCTTATTTTCCAGGCTGCGGCTCATTCCAATAGAAGCAGTGCAAGAATCACTTTCACCTCTGCCAGTGGCTACTGTTAATCTATTAGTCCTTGTATCCCCCCAATCTAGCAGTTTTCCGACCCACCTAACATTGCCTCGATAGCATCAGCAAACATTCTTGCACCCTTTCTATTTAAGTGTATCCCATCCCTGTAGAAGCAGTCTCTCCTGTTAACAAGTACAGACCAGGCTGAAAAAAATTTTACCCCTTGAGCCCTGCACAATCTTTCCAGGGCTGAATTGATTGACAGGGCTCTCATCATATACTCCCTCCTATCGTGTCTGGGCAGAATTGCAGACACTTTCAATTTCAACCCTAATTCACGGCTTTTTTTCATCAGTGACCTGTACTTGTCAAGTAATTCCGCCGGTCTCCTACTCTTAATGTCATTAGTGCCAACGTGTACAACTATATCACCTTTTGTGCCCTTAAAAGATGATATCCGCTCTACAACGTCATCAACTTTTGCCCCTGGCAGACATACCCTGGTCCTATTCCACCTATCCTTTTTACAAAGCATGTTTCCCGTTTCCCTGACAATAGAGTCACCAACAACTACTAGTTCCTTTGGGACCAGCGCATTCTGCCTTGGGGGTTGCCGCTGTGTTCCGCGATGACCAAGTGCAAGCTCTGGCATTGGTGTGGGCAGCTGAGAGCTTGATGGGCCCCTCACTTGTAATCCTTCGAGGGCATCCACCCTATCCTTCAAGCTCTCATATAGGCCCATAACAACGCTGAGTTGTCGCCTTATCTCCTTACACTCCTTGCATCGCACACACACAAAGACATCCCCCATGGCAGTATCATGTCCCATACTTGACTGCTCCGCAAACATCAAGCAAATAGTGCATCTTACAAGGCTGTGATTCAGAGGACAACTGCCCCCCTCAGTTCTCCCCTGGGCCACAGCATTCCCATTAGCTTGAGCCCTTTGCTTTGCTGCCCTGGTTTGAGTCATGATTTAGATTTACTTTCAATAAAATTTCAATTTCTGTACAAAATTAAATCCTAAACTTGTATCCAAACACAGTTATAACGCTATATTTATGTTTCAGTAACGAGTGTTATCTACGGAATATTTACGTTTCAGTAACGAGTGTTATCTGCGGAATCCCTTTATATAACTTTCGTATCAAGTTATGTATTAATTATTTGTTTTTACTAATTATTTATGTTACGTAACCTAAGTGGTTATATGTATAATTAATTATGTTAAATAAAATTAATTATATTACGTTTGTAATCTAAGTCGTTATATGTATTTATTTAAACGTACAATTTAACTGCTAACGAAGTTCAACTAACGCTATCTAGTACGGTATATCGTATCACAAAGGCGGGAAAATTACGAACGGTTAGCGGAGTTGAAACACGTGGAAACCTTTACCGATACTTTTATGCAATTACAAGGCCGAGTAAAGAATAAATACACCAAATTAATCAGAAAATCACAAAATAATGTTATACTACTAAATTTAAATCAAAAGTTTTAGAAAAACAATAATTTCAAATCAATAAATAAGAAAAGTCCACTTAGCGGCTTTGAAAACGACCGTCTCTAGTAGCCAACTTAGGACACATTGCGCCGTATATACAAAGTATTATGTCTCTAAATTGCTTTTGTTCCGTGATCAATAAGACCATTTGATGGACGAAAAATTCAAGTTTCTAGGAGAAGAAATCCATACTACCCACGCTTAAAATGCAACTAACTCAGCCACATCAGGAGAGGCGCTAGGGTTTTTGGCTCCCTGCGGCAGAAATGTATTTGGCGCCCTTGAGATACTTTTATTAAATATTATTATAAATAAAATTTAAATTTCGGCACCCCTAGACCTTAGCTCCCGTATGCCCAGCTTACCAGGCTTACCACTGGGGGTCGTCTTCTCTATGTCCCCATTCTTCTGTCTTTTCCCCCCAGCCTTCAGTCTCCCTCTCCCACTCTACCTATACACTAGAGTACGCTCTAAACATCAAAATTGAATCGTGCAAAATTGCACCTCGCACGACTTTTGGATACCAATTCTAGCGTTTTCTCCCTTTTTATTTTATTTTATATTTTATTTTTTTATTTTATTTTATCTTATCATTTTTTTATTTTATTTAATCATTTTTTATTTCATTTTATTTTTTAATTTTATTTTTTTTTAAGGTCCTAGCCACTGAAATCTCAGGAAACTAGGCTGCAGGACCTGCCAGAGTAAATAATATCTAAACTATTGGGTACCTGGTCTCTCCCCACGGGGCAGAGTGTGGACAACGTTGGGTTCCATTGGGGACCCAGCGGGCTAAATGACCAGAGGAACAATGGTAAATGACACTACACATATACATAATCCATACACTTTTAAACCTCTGGCATTGACAGTGTTCCGTTTCACAACCACAATGTCTACTATGCGGAGATGGGGGAAACCGCTGGTGCCGTATGATACTAAACACACTCTACACCCTTATCAGGCTTACCAAGTTCCACAAGCCCTGAGCTATATTGTCAAAAAGGTCCATAAAATTCTTCACGCCATCTACGGAATTCGAAATCAGGTTTCTCTCCCCCCTGGGGTGGGGAGAAAAGCGATTCTACTAACCGTATTACGAGCGAGGGGAAATTGACTGATAGAGGACCATATAGGGACAACCGAGAACTCGTGAATCACGACAACTACCAGTAAACCACCCATTCTGTTTATAGATATGCTCGCTGTCATATTACCCTGGGGTGGTGGTGGCGCCGCCTGGACCTGTAAGGTTTTCTCGAAAATAACGAGCCCGCGTTCACTAATGGTTGAAAATAAAAGCTGTTGTTTTTATTTGGTATAGTTTGAAGCTATTTTCACTTTTTCTCAAAGTTACTGCCAGCGAGAACCTGAGCAACTGTGCGCCACTCTCTTTATTGTATACTACTCGAAAAATAATCAACAATACAAGTAGAAAACGTGATATAACTCGTGCAGCTTGCGATTAAGCAGGACAAAATTTGATATGGTGGTATACAATAGGATGACGAGGGAAATAAGGAGAAAGCGAGAATCTTCGGATAAGTATAAAGGACATTTATAGAAGTTGTGTATAAGAATTACCAAGTAGATTGCATAACAAAAGTCAATAAAAGATGCTCGAAAATATGGTCACGACATCAGTACAGCATATGATCCCCTCCAATGGCAAACACAGGCTTGACAGCGGTGAACCATGCTCGATATCAGGGTGACTATAATATTACTTGGCAACAAATCCTATTCTTCCGCCAGAGCAGATCTTATCTGACCAAGTGACGGAGAAGTTGGCTGTAGGCAGACAATGCGACACCTAAGGGCGTCCAACACATGCTCGGTCGGATTTAAGTCTGGTGATCGTTGTGGCCACGACAGTCGTTGGATATCTTCAATATGAAGATATTCCTCCACAACTTGCACTCTATGTGCCGTAGCGTTGTCGTTCATGAAAAGAAAATGTAGGTCAACCGCACCCTTAAGAAATCGCACATAGGGTTCTCGGTACCTCTGCGCAATTATGGTACCCCTATCAAAACATAAAGAGAGGTGCGGCCGTTGATCATTATTCCGCCCTACACGATAACACGCCTCCAGCATAAGTGTCCCTTTTTCTGATGCTGGAGGGATGGTACTGCATTCCTCGTTGTCTCCAAATGAAATAACGTCTAGAATCTGCAGGCTAAAACGGAACTCATCAGAGAATAGAACAGTACCCCATTTTTCAGGGCTCCAAGTCCATTCTCATGATATTACTTTCGATGAGTTCTGCGGTGGGGTTAATGGGATAAAGTAAAGTAAAGTGTGCCGTCTGACGTCACCAGGGGTTTCCCCATTTCTGCGTTGTGTACTCTGACTGTGTACACGAAGGAGTCTGCGCGGTAGCACAGTGGTATCGTCACCGTCCTCCCCACACCAGGTGGAAAAGGCCTGGGTTCGAGTCGAATCCCATCGATTACGCGAGGAACTTTAATGGGCTTTTTTCACTCCGTGGCTGAGTTAGTTGGTCTCAGGCGTAGATAGCAAGGTTTTTCTCCCCAGTAACTGGGGTTTTATCGTCCAGCAAAACAAGCAAATCAACCATAAAACGTACGCAATTTACAGACACAAATACGGGTTAATGTATTTAATTACGGGCAACCCTAAAATAATAATTTGATTTTGTGTACACGAAGGATCAGGCAGTTCACGCACCTAGTAGATTTTTTAAGTACTCTGGCAAGCCGTGTCACCAAGTTTCCGAAGATTTAAGCCGCAAGGGCCTGTATACACTGAGTGATCACTGAATTATGACCACTCCTATGAAAACTGACTGCGACCCGTTCACCACGTGAGGTACATGAGTGCGCAGTTAGTCGACCTAAGTAGCATAGATAAGTTGTCAGTGGTTCAGTAGGTAGTAAAATTCCGAGTGTGATGGGTAAGAGGAAGAATTTATCGGACTTTGATAAAGGACAGATTGTGAGTGCTCGACGAGCTGGTGCCTCGATTTCTCAAATAGCTGAACTGGTGGGGTGTCGGAGAACCACCGTTGTTAAAGTGTACCGAGACTGGCCTCTAAATGGTCAAACAACAACTCGACGGCACAACTGCAAAGGTCAGCAAAAGGTTGATGTTAGTGATGAGCGCCGGGTCTGACGACTCGTACAGGCGAAGCACTGTTGAAGAGTTGACTACCCACTACAACATGGGTCAACCCGGAACAATATCTGGCATGACCATGCGTCGCACGTATGGGCTATACCAGCAGACGGCCCCAACGGCATCTTCTCGTAACCAAGGTTCATCGGCGTAAAAGACTCGCCTGGTGCAAAGAGCATTCAAGTTGGACGTTAGAAGACTGGAAGAAAGTCGGATGAGTCACGTTATTTACTCCACACCGTGGATGGTCGTGTACGGCCTGATTTGGCGTCAACAACATGAGGCTCTTCATCCAACATGCACGGTATCAAAAGTGCAGGCCGGTGGAGGCGGTTCTATAGTGTGTGGCATGTTTCACTGGCAGGAACGTGGATCCGTGGTGCATGCAGAACAACGTTTCAGTGGTCTCCGCTATCGTCAACTGCTTGCTGTCTGTGTGCACCCCTCTATGTTATTCCTTTTCCCGAATGGCGATGGTGTCTTCCAAGATAACAATGAGCCGAGCCATCGGGCACTTGTGTTGCAGGAACGGTTTGAGGAAAACAGTTCTGACTTTCAGCATATCGATTGTCATCCGAAGTTCCCCCGATATCAATCCCATAGAGCACTTGTGGGACACTATGAAAAGGCATATCAATCGTCTGGATACACCAATCACCTTCATACCTGCATTGCTGACCACATTACACACAGCTTGGTTGGCCATACCTCCCGAACGCTTCCGACATCTTGTTGAATCAATGCCACATCGGATAGCTGCTGTATTGAGGGTAAAAGGAGGACCTATGAAGTATTAGGTAGGTGGTCATAATTCAGTGATCACTCAGTGTATATTAAAAAAAAGGGAGGGAGCATTGTGGTGAATTTATAGCCGTATTGGGATGTAAGTTTAAGTGATAAGGTTTAAATTTTGCACAAGTCCAATTAAGTTAATTTATGGGCATACTCGCTAAGTTAAGTTTGAGCTTTGGAGAGAGACTGAAGGCTGGGAGAACAGATAGAGATAAGGGGACGATAGGGAAGTCAACCACGTGAAGATTAGTGGGGAGGGGCCCATTAATCTTCACCAGAAGAAGAGAGTCGAGGCAGGGAATTTTTTCATTCATTTATTTATATACAATTTTATATATAGTACAATGCGAAGATTTTCATTAATAGATAAGATTTTTAAAGATTTATATACACTGACATTCTCATCATAACTATATGATATCATGTGACATGTATGTGTATGTGTGTGTGTGTGTATGTGTATGTGTTCTTTTTTCTTGGCTGGCTCCTAGACATAAATCCAGCTCCAACTTGAGAATTCTGTGTTGCAACAGTACTCTTGTCTACATGCAGATAGTTTCAGGCCATTTCACTCTTAAGAAACGAACGCCACCTGAACAGTTGCTTCCCGGTGCCTGTCCCTAGGCATGTGAACTTCGGCCCTGCTGTTCTGTCTAGTGCATAGCGCACTAATAGGACGTCCATCAGAGGAAGTGCTATACCAATGGACGAAAAAGATCCCTCAAGCTGACCAATCAAGAAAAAAAAAAAAAAAAGATTAGTGGTGGTCACCTCAGTCTATATTTAAGTAATTTCTAACCCAAGTAAGTACCATTTCTAACTTCCATAAGCTGTCATGTCCCAAAGTTGTTGGGCAGCCACCCCTAGTCCATACCATGGACCAAAAGCGACTTGATTAACCTGAATCAAGCCATGATAACAAATACAGCAGACTCTCGATTAACCGGGATCGGATTAACCGGGACACTTCAAGATTCCCAATTAAAAAAAAAAAAAGAAAACAACCAAAAATCATAAAATTCAAGTAATAACTAGAATAGGTATAAACGACAAGAGGCATTATAAGTCGTCATTGGGAGATTAGTGTACCTATTATCTTGCAACCCTCGCTGTCTTCACACCTGCCGCTCAAAAAAAACAAAACGAAAAAAGAGTCCAAATGTTGAGTTTGTTTTAGTGTGTTGCGTCGTTTGTTGTGTTCCGTTGCACCGCAAAAAGACAAATTTTGTTTGGTTTTATGTCAGTGATGTCGAAATTTTTTTATAGTAAATTTTTTTTTTTTTTTTTTGTTTAGAAATCGCGAAAATGATGGGTAAACGCAAAGGAGTTGCGCTTTCAGTTAAACAAAAACTTGAAATTATTCAAAAGTTTGAAAACGATGCATCCGTTAAATCTCTAATGAACCATTATAACGTTGGTGACCAAACCATGGGCAACATCGTAAAAAAATAAAGGGAAGCTTCGTATTGGACACGCCAGGAGTGGGTGGTAAGTTTTTTTATCTATCGCCATATTTTTTTACGTAGGTTGCTGAATATTTTTCGATACACTAAGTCCCCGACACGAACAAAAAATAATACATAAAATAAGCAATCAATAAGGTGCACACAAATTTCACAAGTGAGATACGGAGTAAGAAGCAAAAAAATAAGAAAGAGAAGATTCATACAATTTATTTATATACAGTGCTTTTTTTATATGACTGTGTTTCAGTGTTCCCTTTCACTGAAGATTTCAGTGAAAGGGAACAGACATTTCACCATAATAAAGTAAAAACCCACAGAATTCCAACTATCGGTATTTTTGCAAATGCAATAAAATCGAATTTACTACCCGTTTATAATTAGATGCACGAACAGAAAAGCCCAATAACACGGAAAGTGCAAATTGTTTTTATAGTTTTATGGCAGCGACCTCCAGAAATGTGCTTTAGCAAAATGTGAGCTCGCGCGGGGTGATATAGTGAGTTTTCGCCTTAATCATGTGAAGTTCTTAACAGAAAATTTCATTTTGACTATTATCATGGTGCCCACTAAGAGAATAAGTGACAGCGGTGCTAGTAAATCTATCAAGAAAAGGAAAGCGATCGATTTGGATCAGAAAATTAATAAGAATGTATGACCATTTTCATACATTAATAAGAATGTATGAAAATTGTTTTTTTTTTTTTTTTTTTTTTTGTAGTCGTTGGCGCATCGGCTTCTGTGGCCATAGTGCACCTCCCAAGGTTTTTGCAGTACTTTGATCCAAGCCCGACGCGGGATTCGAACCCGCGACCTTTGGGTTGCCAGGCAGGTACTTTACCCACCTGGCTAGCCCGGTAGGCTATGAAAATGGTCAAACGTTAACAAGTATCGCGCTGAATTTAGATTTGTCAATAATAATATAGTAGCAATATGTTATTAGGCATTCCCGAATTACGTAAAATTACGACGACGTAAGAAGTCCTGGAACGTATCTCTTACGTATGTCGTGGACTTGTGTATTTTTGGATTAACCGGGAAATCGATTATCCGGGATTTGTTTTTTACCATCTATCCCGGAAAATCGAGAGTCTACTGTAAGTACAAATAAATATATACATGTGCAATCCATACAAATAATAAAATCAAAATTTCCCAATCTTGGAAGTATTATTTACATAAGTTCCTATTGTAAATATTACATACTATACGTGCACATGACACAAAAATTTCATGAACCCTTCTAGGTTCATCGTACTATATTGCTCAAAACGGCGACTCTTCTATTAGGATTTTGACCATTTTGACCTTGCTAGAAAACCACTGGAAAGGCTTAAAGTTATTGACGTCTTTCGCCAAAACGTATGCATTGTCCTCATTAATGGGTTGAGTTTGTTGAAATAGCTCCAGTCGCAGATGTTGATACAAAGAGCATGAGAGTAGCACATATTTCCAGTCCTCCTTGTCACCACAAGTGCAACAGGATCGGTTTCGAGTCCTAAACTACAAAGCTTATCCTTCAGCAACCCGTGTCCTGTTAATATAAATGAGGTTGTCATTAATGCATAAAACCATTTCTTTATTTCTTTTTTAGTGGCAAATGAAGCATCCTGCATAAAACACCTAGTAGTTCTACCAGTATCACTATTCTGCCATCTATTCTTCCGAACTGTAATAAATTTAGAGCATAGGTTAGCCTTCTCTAGTTTTATATCCAAAATTACATTCAATGTTAAAGATATAAACTGACTGACCTTTCTTTAAATATGAAATCATTCCCCGGAATGCCTCATATAGGTCTAAAGCAGGTTTCTTAACCTGGTGCAGGTTCGAACATATTTCTACCGGGTTTCATTCAGTTGCGCTGCTGCAGTAGGTAGCGTATATGCATAGTGCTGACTTTAAAGGTGATGAAAGTGTTATAGTAAGAAATATTTTTATTTTGCGTGCAAATGCTTAAATGTATTTTATTTTAACAGATTTAACTAAAGTTACTAAACCTTTCAAAATGGATAAGTTTTTAAAAAGAAACCGAAACGAAAATTATGAGGAAAAATTGATGTATTAACACTACCTTCGCAGTCATCTGATTTACACCTACACGTTTCAAATACAAAGCAACAAAAACTTAAAAAGTATGCATTTCATTCCTCTTGAGAACATGATTATTTAGTAATAGATAATAATAGTGGAACTGGTGTAAGTTGCTGATTATGTAAGGTGTGTTTGGCTAGATATCGGAAGTTGAATTGTGAAAGGCATTACCAAAATGCCATAGGAATTTTCACTGAAGCTTTTCCCAAATTTAGTGATATTAGAAAAGCTAAACTTCAAGAAGAAAAAAAGAAACTTGAAAGACAGAAAAATATTTAAATTTGGGTCAAGCTAACAGTAGTAAAGTGTTAGCGAATGAAGTTTCATGTATTTTATCAAATATAATTGCAAAGAATTTATTGCATTACGCTAGTGGAGGAATAATTAAAAGTTAAAAAAATTACGTAGTGTTATCATTAGAAGTGCCTGCTAGCGTCATACCAGAAAAACAGAGAGCTACCTCGATTAGCTCCGCCAAAAATATTTCTTTGAGTAATAAAACAGTTTCAAATTGAGTTCATAAAATGGCAGAGGTAATATTCATTGAATTATTAGGTAGAATCGAAAGTTGTGTACTGTAATTTTTTTCTTTTTTCACTAGCACTTGATGAGTCAACTGATGTTTCGGGCTTATCCAACTCATATGCTCTGTTCGTTTGATTCAACATGATGGTAGCTGTGAAGAAGATTTTTTTGACTATTTTGCCGCTTACTGGTCATGCAACCGGAAAAGATGTATATGACGCATTTATGAAATTACTCATAGTGCAAAAATTGATATGAGTAAATTTGTATCAATTATTACCCATGGTGCGGCTTCCATGATAGGTAAAAATAAAGGCCTTATTTCTTATCTTAATAAATTTAAAGGATACCTAATTTTGTACACTATCACTATTTGATCCATATTGAGGCCTTGTGTTCACGAATGAAAGAGCCAAAAGAAATTATAGGATGTCTAGAAGTCTTTTATAAAGTCATCCACCATTTTATTGCTAAATCCCTAAATAAGCGACTCCAAAAAATATTTTAGATCTTCAAGCACCGCATTCTGATCTTATTACCCATACTGAGGTTCGTTGGCTCAGTCGTGGAAAGGCGCTCTCCAGAATTTGGGAGGTGTTTGAAAAACTAAAAGATTTTTATAATGAAAAATTTCAATGAAAAATAAAGCAACAAAGAAAACCTTTTCAATGAAATTTTTACTGAATATTTCAAGATTACACTTTTCATGGTTGACACTTTCAGCCATTTAAATGAGTTAAATTTGAGGCTAGAAGGAAAAGATAAATTTATAGTAGTTTTATACGAGGAGATTATTGCATTTGAGAAAAAACTTAGTGTTTCAGAATCAAGTTTTAAAAGGAAATTTGTTTCATTTTCCTACTCTTAAAATTGTCTGGAGTTAAGTGCTGCAGAGTGCCCAAGTTTGTAATGAATGAAATCAAAGACCTCAGTGACCAATTCCGAGAAAGAATTAAGTTATTAAAGAAAGAATTTGAATTAACGATAAATTACAGAAATTTTGAAATCAGTAACCGGAACAAATTTTCAATCAAAATGAAATAGCAGCTGCCGAGTGAGAACTTGTTGATTTGCAGTTATCTTTAGTTCTGAAATATCTTTTCAAATGCAAAACTATTTTAAAATTCTGGGGTTCTTCCAACTGCAAAAAAATTCCTTTATTACAAAGAAGCATTCAAAGTACTTTCTATGTTTGGATCAACGTACAGGTGTGAGAGTGCTTTTTCATTAATGAACAATATCAAAAACAAAAGAAGGACAAGAAATTGATTTCAAATGTTTGGCATTAACTCTTCAAAGTCAAGGTTCACACTGATAAGGTAACAAATATTGCGCCCAAAATTTTTAATTGAGAAATATAATTCTTATATGCATAATACGGCTAAAAATTACTTTAAAAAATGCATTTTTAATCTTTAAGAAAAAAAAATTATATTTTAATATGTGGTGCTCGCACGTATTTTAAGCTGTTGCAAAATTTTGCTAGCTTAAAGCAAAAGGTTAAGAACTCCTGGTCTAAAGGAATACATCCAGAAATAACTTGCAATGCGTTTGTAGAAGTTGTCCTACAACATCTATGGGTTGCCAGAATCATAACGTGCTGTATTGATAATAATTTATCCTTTACTGTCACGTGAATTACCCGTGGGTACCAAAGAACTGCTACATATATTATTGGCAAAAATATTGCCTTGTAATATAGTGCTGTTTGATGCCCCAATCTGTTCGCGACAAGCGTATCATATACTCCCAGGGGCTCACATCTGAGTATGGGCTTGGCACACCCAGGATCCTGAGCTGGATATCATCATTCTTCTCTTTCTTGGTGATTCCCTTCTACTTCTGACTCTCTCTTTGTGTCAAATGTTATGACAGGCGTAAGTACCTTCATGAATAGCTAAATCATATTTAGATTTTGATGGCTCAAGTTTGCAATAATAGTTACTAATACTTCCAGACTGAGATTTTGCTTCCAATGCAGTTTTGTATATTCATGTGGTCTGTTATGGAAGATTTTCCACCACTCTCTATAGAAAGTGTTGAATTGCACACAGTACACTGTACTGAAGTGCTTTCATTGCTAACTGCACGAATAAATGAAAATTGGGCTTGTAACGATTCACTGAAGTGAGTCCTTCGCTTTTTTTAAACTAATATTTCTAAAATAACAAGTACGTAATTAATTTAAAATTTAAACATACAAAGCAACTTAGTTTTAATCTTTTAAAACTTTTTTATTTAATAACACAGTAAACACATGTAGTAAATAGAAAGACAAGCGTTCAACGCTGCAAAAATACTCCTACATGAAACCTGTCATCAAACCAATTTGATGCCTTGGTCATAGGCCAGGGCCGAATGTTCGCGTCGAGACCTCGGGGTTTCCCAGTACAGTTACACTATTGCCAGATGAGCAGAATTTTAATAGCAAAATCGTGGCTCGGTCTCATATTCATTATTTTATAACTCTAAGGAAGAAATACAAAATCGGGGACAAAAATAAGCCGGGACACAAGTCTTGTTTCGGGGACGAATGGTTACTTTTTATTAGAAGCCCAATAGCTTCTATGATTATTTCCATCAATGCTTCCCGTTTAGAATTTGCTCATGGTGACATCATCGGTTGGTCCCACTTTATAGAATTTAAAAATTATCTGAGACCACTGTATTCACCTTTACGAAAACAAAAACCCTACTATTTACCCTTGATGGTAGTTACATCCTTAAAAAAATTCCAAGTCATACACTGTTATCACTGCCACCTATTGATTCTTTTATCTGCAGATTCTTAATGCATGAATTATCACTGCTGATAATCAGATAAAGTGTGTTCCTCTCTTGTTGCCGCTCTAGCATGCTGATGTAGAATATAGTCATCCAAAAATTCCACAGAAGTCTTGTTAGTGTGTGAGTGACCAACTCACAAGTTCCAGTCAATATCTGGAAAGTTAAAAGTGCCCATTGTAAGACCTGATTTACTAGCCCACTATTTTTCTTTCCCGTTGATTGTGGTCCTTGAGGATGTCACAAACATTCTATCAGATATGCCAGACAAGCTGTACTTGCTACCTGGGAGTCTAAAACGCTGTTGGAACTGATATTCGGGTGACACTCAAGTCAAGTGGACCCAATTTCGGCGAAGTCCGTACGGTCTGAGACAGCCAAATCCTCTGCTTGCACATTCACGATGGTGGGACTGTTAGTAATCCTGGGTATAACATCCATGCACAAGTAGATGGTGGGTGACAACCCAGGTGTGAACCAACATAAGCAGGGGTGGAGGTGTGGTGCCCACACCACATGGAGGAATGCCACCCCTCTATGTTACCAAGCAGTACTAGGTGGTAGATGACTCTCATCAACCGGTGCAATACCACCACTTTTCTCATTGGAGGCTTGAAGTGGTGGAGCCCATGTTTAGTCTCTAGAGCTAAGTTCCAGTCAATCCTTCCCTATCTCTTCCATCATGATTGATGACTTTTGACGTTATGATGAACATCGTGGCGAGATCCAATATTCCTTACATTTCGATGGTACAGCTCTAAAACGGTGTTCGCAGGCCGGCCGCTAGTCAGTACACCGAACCGAACCTATTGGTAACTCTCTAGGAGGCTTCCAGATCAGCTAGTGTATAATCTTGCTACCTCTACTCTGCCAGATAGTGACTGGAGTGAGTCCGAGTAGTGTGTATGCAGGGAGCATTGTCGAGGAGCCGTTATGTCAAGGATCTGGGTATATTCTTACTGTGCGTGCGCCATATCCAAAAATTTCATTACTTCATACAGCATGTCCCACCCACTTTTTCTTATTATTGAATACACCATGAATTGTCAAACTTATAAGAGCAAGCTTATCTGAAAAAAGATCTAAACCTCCCAAGCACTTCCTAATTCATTTCACAAATATACGTGGTCTCAATTCTAATCTCAACGATGTACATTTCCACTTGCAGTCTGCCAAACCCATGTACTTTTTATGACAGAATTTCAGTTATCGGTTGATTCAACTACTGCTCAACTCAGATGCCCAAATTATTCGCTGTATGATTCCTTTCGCCTCAAAGGTCGTACTTGTGCTTATCTCCGTTCTGATGTTCCCTGTCAAAGACTTGGCAATTTGGAATCTCCTCTCCTTGATCTTCTCTGGTTTAAAATCTCTCTACTTCGTTGTGTCAAATTCATCTGTGGTCTCTACCGTTCTTCCAACTCCACTAATCACTTGGAGATCTTTGACTTCCTCTCTTTGCAACTTGACTTTCTCTAGTGCAACTTTCCTAACAGTGAGGTAAGTTTCCTTGTTGATTTTAATGTACACAATTCCAGCTGGCTTCTGTGTTCTAGTCACACCGACCCAGCTGGTCCAGATGCTGAGTCTTTTGCAATTACTAATGACCTTGCACAGATTGTTCACTTACCTACAAGAATACCAGACAATCCTAATCATAAAGCCAATACGCTCGATCTTTTTCTCACAGACAACCCTTCTAAGTACACGGTCGATGTGAGAGGTCCTCTAGGCACTTCAGATCACAACTTGGTGATTGTCTCTTCTCCAATGGAACCTTTGTCTCATGGCTATTCCCAAACTCGTGTTGTTTGGCATTACAAGAATGCAAAATGGGATGACCTACGAGACTTCTTTTCCTTGGTCGGATTACTGTTTCAAAACATCTGATGTCAACGTTTGCTCAGATCGTGTCAATGAAATTATTCTTGCAGGAATGGAATCCTTTATCCCACACTCCACTTTAAAATCTCGTCCTTTAAATAAACCTTGGTTTTCCAATAAATGTGCTAAGGCTGCTCAAGAAAAGAACGCTGCACATCGTGATTGGCTTGTTTCCAATTCTTCAGTTTCATTTTCTGCCTACACCAAAGCTCGCAACAATTGTAAAGCAGTTATTAATCAGTCCAAACTAGAGTTTGAGCAGGCTAAGAGTAGAAAACTTGCTTCTTGCCCTAATGGTAGCCGAGCATTCTGGTCTCTTGCCAAAGCTATTGACCGCAACTTTTGCCCATCTCTGCTCCCACCTCTGTCCAAACCACATGGTTCTGTTGTCACTTCAGCCAAGGATAAAACTGACCTGCTAGCATCCCATTTTTCTTCCAACTCATGTATTAATGGATCTTGGTAAAACACCTCTCACCATTCCCAACACGATCCATTCAAATGGTCTTCCGTCAAAAGGATGTCAGAAGTATTTTGACAAATCTTGTTGCTAAGGAAACTCCAGGTCCCGATGGAATTTCTCCACTTGTTCTCAAAACCGGTGTTGCTGAACTTACTCCTATTCTTTGCTGCCTTTTTTCACTTTCTTATTTCAAAGGTGGTTTTCCTTCTGCTTGAAAATTTGCTCATATCGAGCCAGTTCCTAAAAAGGGTGGCAAATCACTCCCATCCAATTATCGTCCCATTGTAATTACTTCTACACTTTCTAAAGTAATGGAGAAATCAATTAACCACCAACTCTTAAACTACCTAGAAACCTTCCGTCTGATCAACGATCGCCAGTATGGATTCTGTCAGTGTCGATCCACTGGTGATATTCCGGCTTATATTACCCATTTATGGACTAATTCAATGGAAAGGTTAGGTGAAACATAAGCAGTTGCTCTTGACATCTCAAAAGCTTTGCTGATGCTATCGAGGCAGTGTTAGGTGGGTCGGAAAACTGCTAGCTTGGGGGGAGACAAAGACCAATAGATTGACAGTAGCCACTGGCAGAGGTGAAAGAGATTCTTGCACTGCTTCTATTAGAATAAGCAGAAGCCTGAAAAACAAGATGCATGGTATTTCAGAGACTGCTGGGAGCCATTGCGGTACAAGTAAACACATGGGTTGTGTTAGGGTAGCTAAGAATAGAAACAGGTGCAGGTATACTTGCGTGTACACCAATGCTAGGAGTTTAGTAAATAAATTTGATGAATTTGAGGTATTGCTCAAAACATCGAAGGCAGATATTGTTGGGATATCAGAGACGTGGTGTCACACAGATATAAGGGATGCAGAACTGCAATTTGGGGAGTACAACGTCTACAGAAAGGATAGACAGGATAGGAAGGGAGGAGGGGTTATGCTATTAGTTAAGAAACACATAAAAACCAAGGAAGTGAAGCCAGTCGACATCGCTGGACAGTGCAGTGTGGAGTCAGTTTGGTGTGACATAAACATTGGGAGATCAAAATTGAGAGTAGGAGTGTGCTATTGGCCTAATGACTCTGATGAGTATAATAAGGAACTGTACAGGGAAATAGAGTGGGCCAGAAAATCAGAGTGTCTTATAATGGGAGATTTTAATTTCCCAGATATTGACTGGAATTTGGGGGCTGGTTACTCACACACTAGCAGGACTTTTGTGGATTTATTGGATGAATGTTTTCTACATCAGCATGTTCGGGAGGCAACTAGAGGGAGTAATACTCTTGATTTGATTATCAGCAGTGATTCTTCATGCATTAAGAATCTGCAGTTAAATGAACCACTAGGTCGCAGTGATCACAGTGTGCTGAAGTGGGATTTACTCAAAGAGGTAACTACCATTAGGGTAAAGGGAAGGGTTATTGCTTCCGTAAAGGCGACTACGATGGACTGAGACAGTATTTAAATTCTATACAGTGGGACCAACTGATGATGATACCAACAGCAAATTCAAAATGGGAAGCATTCAAAGAACTTATCTTGAAAGCTACTAGGCTTTACATACCAACTAAGAAATATTGTTCAAGGTTTAGGCCAAAATGGATGTCAACTGAACTAATGAGGCATATGGCAGAGAAGAAAAATGCATGGGATACATACAAATTAACACATGACACAGAAGCCTATGATAGATACAAGTTGATATGCAACCAAGTTACAAAGGAGGTTAGGCAGGCGAAGGCAGATTACGAGAAATGCTTGGCAAGGGATGCAAAGAAAAACAGCAAAGAGTTCTTTACTTATGTAAACTCTAGAAGGAAGAGGATGAATCAGATTGGTCCACTTGATATTGATGGGGCAAGTGTTGATGATCCTGCTCAGGTAGCTAACAAACTAAATGAATATTTTGCATCGACATTCACACATGAGGAGTTATTCAGCGAGGGGAATGCCAGAGGTGTATTCAACTCTAGCAGTAAGCTACAGAATCTTGAAATAACTGGGAGTAAAGTGGAGGAGAAACTGTTGAAGATAAACACAAGAAAGGCACCCGGGGTGGATTGGATCTATCCAATTATATTAAAGGAGGCAGCAAAGGAAGTAAGCAAACCCTTAGCAATAATTATGAGAGCTTCCTTGGACTCAGGGGAGGTACCCATAGACTGGAAATGTGCAAATGTGACCCCAATTCACAAAGGAGGATCAAAGGCTGACACAGGTAATTATAGACCTGTGAGCTTAACTTCTGTTCCAGGAAAATTAATGGAGGCACTGGTTAAAGAAGCACTGCAGGATCATTTAGACAAGACTTCAGTTATAGCTCAGACACAGCATGGTTTTGTTAAGGGGAAGTCTTGCCTGACCAACTTGATTGGATACTATGATGCAGTCACAAAAGAACTGGACGCAGGGAATAACTTTGATATTATATACTTGGATCTTAGAAAGGCTTTTGATACTGTTGCACATGGAAGACTGCTACACAAATTGGAGCAGTGTGACATTGGAGGCAAATTGCTGCTATGGATAAAGGGGTGGTTGAGGGAGAGAAGACAGAGAGTGGTAATCAATGGACACTGCTCATCGTGGACTGATATTATTAGTGGAGTCCCTCAGGGCTCAGTGTTGGGTCCATTATTGTTTTCTGTATTTATAAATGATATTGATGATGGTATATTGGGTTTAATGTCCAAGTTTGCAGACGATACAAAGGTTGGCAGGGTTGTCAAGGACACTACTGGCACTATGCTGCTGCAACAGGATCTGGAAAGGTTGAGCAGATGGGCTGAGAGGTGGCAAATGAAGTTTAACATTGACAAATGTAAAGTACTACACATGGGAAACAGCAACCCCAGAGCAACGTATCAACTCTGTGGTACTACACTGACAGTGGTAGAGAATGAAAGGGACTTGTGGGTGGTTGTGCAGGCAGATATGAAGTTCTCTGAGCAGTGCAGACGGGCTGCAAGAGTAGCTCATGGAGTATTGTCAATGATATACAGGAATTTTTCCAGCAGGGATAAGGAGGTGATTATTCCATTGTATAAGGCGATGGTCAGGCCACACCTAGAGTACTGTATACAAGTCTGGAGACCTCATTTCAAGAAGGATGTAGAGCTGCTGGAACGAGTACAGAGAAGGGCAACAAGATTAGTGAATGGAACAAAGGGGTGCTCTTACGAAGAAAGGCTTAAGTTTTGCAAATTACAGTGTCTGGAGACTAGGCACCAGCGAGGTGATCTGATAGAGGTGTATAAAGCCTTGAATGGTTTAAGCATGCTCAATGCTGATGGGATTCTTCCTCTAGCTCAGAAAAATCACCTGAGAGGGCATAAATTCAAATTGAGGAAAGACAGATGTAGGATAGACGTGCGGAAATTTGCCTTTAGCCAGCCGGTGGTTGGTTGGTGGAACAGACTTCCATCCCTTGTGGTGGAGGTTGATAGCCTAAATAAGTTTAAGGCTCAGCTGGACAGGTATTTTGAACGAACAGAGGGGTGAAGTGGAAGTGGGGGTTTTTTTTTTTTTTTTTTTTTTGGCTGATGCTGCATAAGCTTGCTTTCTTGCATCAAATGCCTCTGCTAATGCTAATGCTAATGCTTTCGATCGTGTTTGGCATAAAGGTCTTCTAAACAACTTTCCATCTTATGGTTTGCCAACTGTTTTTAGTAATTGGTTATCCAGTTTTCTCTCTGATCGTTTAGTGACGGTGATGCTAGATGGCTCTCAGTCTTTTAACTTCTCCACTAATGTCGGTGTCCCCCAAGGTTCAGTTCTTTCCCCCACTCTTTTCCTCTTGTATATTAATGACCTTCTTCCATTGACTAGAAATCCTATCCATAGTTTTACCAATGATAGCACATTGCATTCCACTTTCCATTTTGAGAAACCTTGCCCTGCTCAATCAGCTTCAACTTCACGAAAATCTGCTACCAATTCCTTAAATGTCGATCTTAAGGTAATTCTCCAGTGGGACAAAGCCAACTTAGTTGATTTCAAGCCTTCTAAAACTGTCTTGTCTTATATCTCGCAAAAAGGATTCTTCTGCTCCTATGCTTATCTTTAGTGACAATCCAATTTCTAGGCAAAATGATATATCTCTTTTGGGGATTACCCTGACTTCTAATCTCTATTGGCACAAGCACATTACAAATATTGCTTCCTCTTCATCTAAAAAACTTGGTGTTCTCTTTCGCTCCCGGCATTACTTTTCTTCCAAACAGCTGCTCACACTGTATAAATCGCAAATCTGCCCTGCCATGGAATATTGTTCCCACAACTGGGGTGGTGGCCCCAAAACCTCTCTCTCTCATGCTTATTGATTCCATTCAGAAGAGGGCAGTTAGGTTAATTAATGATTCATCGCTAACAGACTCTCTCCATTCGCTGTCTCATAGACGTACTGTTTCTGCTGCATGCCTTTTCTATAGATATTTCCATGGTCACTGTTCTTCTGAATTGGCTTTATAATTTCCGCTCTCTCTTTCAAAACAGTCCGAACACGGGCCACCACTAGCCAACATCCATTTACAGTTCATCTTCAAACTCACAGAACCAACTTTTCATCTTCCTCGTTTATTCCTTCTGAGCAATGCAGACAGGCTGCCAGGGCAGGTCATGGGGTTTTGTCAATGATATATAGGAATTTTGCTAGCAGGGAAAAGGAGATGATTATCCCTCTGTATAAGGCAATGGTCAGGCCACGCCTTGAGTACTGCGTACAGGTCTGGGGGCCTCATTTTAGGAAGGATGTAGATTTACTTGAGCGTGTACAGGGAAGGGCAACAAGATTGGTGAGAGGAATGAAGGGATCCTCTTTCCAAGAGAGGCTTAAGTTCTGTAAATTGCAGTGGCTGGAGACTAGGCACCTGCGCAGTGATCTGATTGAAGTGTATAAGGCCTTGAATGGGTTGAGCACGCTGAATTCTAATGGGATCCTTCCACTTGTTCAGATTACAAACCTAAGGGGGCATAAATTCAAATTAAGAAAAGACAGATGTAGAATAGATGTGCGGAAATTTGCCTTTAGCCAGCGGGTGGTTAATTGCTGGAACAAACTTCCATCTGTCGTTGTGGAAGTTGATAGGTTGAATAAATTTAAGGAGGAAGTGGACAGGCATTTGGAGGCAATGTGTGATTTTTTTTTTTTTTTTTTTTTTTGGCTGATGCTGCATAAGCTCATACACTTGCTTTCTTGCATCACATGCCACTACTACTACTACTACTATTCATTCAACTGCCGTTTTCTGGAACAATCTTTCTTCATACGTATTTCCTGAAAATTACAGTCTACAGAAGTTCAATTCCAATGTCAACAAATATCTTCCCAATCTTCAACCCAAGTACGGTACTAAGTACTATAGGTTCTAATACCTCTCGTGTTTGGGGGTTACATAAAAAAAAAAAGAAAACTCATCAGAGTAATTAAGCCTATAACACACTCCTACTCTCATTTTTGGTTTTCCAGTGCATCACACAAATCTGGCTCAACACTATACTGGCCACCCTGTCAATTGAATGCAGAGCCTTAGATTTTATGTGCTTCTTAATTAAGAGCATAACACTCTCCCTCCTATCCTGTCTGTAGACAGGATAGGACTTTTCATGTTCCATTCTCTGTTATCCGAAGAATGTCTGGAACTATATGATAGCACCCTGACACACAACCACTTAACGGTATTTCCCACTACACTAAGTGAAGAACAACACAGTTGGTATGTTAATCTGAGATTACTGCTGCCCATATGAAGTACCTTGCATTTTTAATGTTAAACTTCAATTTCCACTTCTCAGCCCATCTGCCATATTTTTCTAGAAATTGTTTCAGTAGCAAACTTTGAATACTCATTAACCACCCTGCCAAGCTTGGTAAAATCTGCAAAATTAGACATCAACCTGATATATCTTTTTAAACAAACATAGAAAATATAAGGGACTATGTTTTCTATATTCACAGAAATAGTCCTCAATGTTCTTGAAAATATACTACCATATGTTCAGAAAATAAGGGATTCTAGGAGTAACATTTGTCCAAAAAAAGCAGTACCCATTGATAACTATGTTCTCCAAACCAAACACTCCTTCATCCATAGCAGTAACCACTAAATAATACGATGCTCCTCCAATTTGTACAGTAATCTGTTTTATGTGCAACTGTATCAAAAGTTTTCTGAAATCTATCTACATATCAAAATTATTTTTGCACCCAGTTCCTATTGTCAGGGAAACAGGGAACATGCTTTGTAAAAAGGATAGGTGGAACAGGACCAGGGTATGTCTACCAGGGCCAAAGGTTGATGACGTAGAGCGGAAGTCATCTTTTAAGGGCACAAAAGGTGATATAGTTGTACACATTGGCACTAATGATATTAAGAGTAGGAGTGTGGCAGAATTATTTAACAAGTACAGGTCACTGTTGAAAAAAAAAGCCGTGAATCAGGGTAGAATTTGAAAGTGTCTGCAATTCTGCCAGACACAATAGGAGGGAGTATATGATGAGAGCCTTGTTGATCAATTCGGCCCTGGAAATATTGTGCAAGGCTGAAGGGGTAGAATTTTTTTCAGCCTGGTCTGTATTTTTTAACAGGAGAGACTCCTTCTACAGGGATGGGATACACTTAAATAGAAAAGGTGCAAGAATATTTGCTGATGCTATCGAGGCAGTGTTAGGTGGGTCGGAAAACTACTAGCTTGGGGGGATACAAGGACTAATAGTTTAACAGTAGCCACTGGCAGAGGTAAAAGTGATTCTTGCACTGGTTCTATTTAAATGAGCAGCAGCCTGGAAAACAGAATGCAGGATATTTCAGAGACTGCTGGGAGTCATTGTGGTACAAGTAAACACATGGGTTGTGTTAGGGTAGCTAAGAATAGGAACAGGTGCATGTATACTTGCGTGTACACCAATGCTAGGAGTTTGGTAAATAAATTTAATGAATTTCAGGTGTTGCTCAAAACATCAAAGGCAGATACTGTTCGGATTCCAGAGACGTGGTGTTACACAGATATAAGGAAGGCAGAACTGGAATTTGGGGAGTACATGTGCACAGAAAGGATAGGAAGGGAAGAGGGGTTATGTTATTAGTTAAGAAACACAAAATCCAAGGAAGTGAAGCCAGTCGACATCGCTGGACAGTGCAGTGTCGAGTCAGTTTGGTGTGACATAAGCATTGAGAGATCAAAATTGACAGGAGTGTGCTATAGGCCTAATGACTCTGATAAGCGTAATAAGAAACTGTACAGGGAAATAGAGTGGGCCAGTAAATCAGAGCCTTATAATGGGGGATTTTAATTTTCCAGATATTGACTGGAATTTGTGGGTTGGTCACTCACACACTAGCAAGGCTTTTGTGGATTTATTGGATGATTGTTTTCTGCATCAGCATGTTCGGGAGGCAACTAGAGGGAGTAATACTTTTTATCTGATTATCAGTAGCAATTCTTCACGCATTACGAATCTGCAGATAAAGGAACCACTAGGGGGCAGTAATCAGTGTGCTGAAGTGGGATTTACTCAAAGAGGTAACTACCATCAAGGGTAAAGGTTTTTTATTTCGTAAAGGCAAATTCGATGGTCTGAGACAGTACTTAAATTCTATACAGTGGGATCAACTGATGATGTTACCAACAGCAAATTCAAAATGGCAAGCATTGAAAGAACTTATCTTGGAAGCTACTAGGCTTTACATAAAAACTAAGAAATATTGTTCAAGGTTTAGGCCTAAATGGATGTCAGATGAACTAATGAGACATATGGTAGAGAAGAAAAATGCATGGGATAGATATAAATTAACATGTGACACAGAAGCCTATGATAGATATAAGCTGATCTGTAACCAAGTTACAAAGGAGGTTAGGCAGGTGAAGGCAGATTACAAGAAATCTTTGGCAAAGGATGCAAAGAAAAACAGCAAATAGTTCTTTATTTATGTAAACTCTAGAAGGAAGGGGATGAATCAGATTGGTCCACTTGATATTATCGATGGTTCAACTGTTGATTATCCCGATCAGGTTCGGTTCAGTTTCTTTTTTAGGAGCATTAGCAACTAAGGCTATATTGCTCCGGGCATATGCGGTAGTCATTCCCTGACCTTTCTGCATCCTCCGTATTTGGTGGTCACGGGCTCGATCCTGCTCAGGTAGCTAACAAACTAAATGAGTATTTTGCATCGACATTCACACATGAGGAGTTATTCAGCGAGGGGAATGCCAGAAGTGTATTCAACTCTGGCAGTAAGCTAGATAATCTTGAAATAACTGAGAGTAAAGTGGAGGAGAAATTGTTGAAGATAAACACAAGAAAGGCACCTGGGGTGGATGGGATCTATCCAGTTATATTAAAGGAGGCAGCAAAGGAAGGAAGCAAACCCTTAGCCATAATTATGAGAGCTTCCTTGGACGCAGGGGAGGAACCCATGGCCTGGAGATATGGAAATGTGACCCAATTCACAAAGGGGGATCAAAGGCTGACACAAGAGTAATTATAGACCTGTGAGTTTAACTTCTGTTTCGGGAAAATTAATGGAAGCACTGGTTAAAGAAGCACTGCAGGATCATCTAGACAAGACTTCAGTTATAGCTCGGACACAGCATGGTTTTGTTAAGGGAAGGTCTTGCCTGACCAATTTGATTGGATACTATGATGCAGTCACAAAAGAACTGGATGCAGGGAATAACTTTGGTATTATATATATGGATCTTAGAAAGGCTTCTGATACTGTTGCACATGGAAGACTGCTGCACAAATTGGAGCAGTGTGGCATTGGTGGCAAATTGTTGCTATGGATAAAGGGATGGTTGAGTGGCAGAAGACAGAGTAGTAATTAACAGACACTGCTCATTGTGGACTAATGTTATTAGTGGAGTCACTCAGGGTTCAGTATTGGGTCCATTATTGTTTTCTGTATTTATAAATGATATTGATGATGGTATATCAAGCTTAATGTCCAAGTTTGCAGATGATATGAAGGTTGGCAGGGTTGTCAAGGACACTACTGACACTATGCTGCTGCAACAGGATCTGGAAAGGTTGAGCAGATGGGCTGAGAGATGGCAAATGAAGTTTAACTTTGACAAATGTAAAGTACTACATATGGGAAACAGCAACCCCAGAGCAATGTATCAACTCTGTGGTACTACACTGACAGTGGTAGAGAATGAAAAGGACCTGGGGTTAATTGTGCAGGCAGATATGAAGTTCTCTGAGTAGTGCAGACAGGCTGTAAGAGTAGCTCATGGTGTCTTATCAATGATATACACTAATTTTTCTAGCAGGGATAGGGAGGTGATTATTCCCTTGTATAAGGCAATGGTCAGGCTGCACCTTGTGTACTGTATACAGATCTGGAGGCCTCATTTCAAGAAAGATGTGGAGATGCTGGGACAAGTACAGAGAAGGGCAACAAGATTAGTGAATGGAACAAAGGGTTGCTCTTACGAAGAAGGCTTAAATTTTGCAAATTACAGTGTCTGGAGACTAGGCACCGGCGAGGTGATCTGATAGAGGTGTACAAAGCCTTGAATGGTTTGAGCATGCTCAATACCCATGGGATTCTTCCTCCTGCTCAGAATAATCACCTGAGAGGGCATAAATTCAGGTTGAGGAAAGACAGATGTAGGATAGATGTGCGGAAATTTGCCTTTAGCCAGTGGGTAGTTGGTTGGTGCAACAGACTTCCATCCATTGTTGTGGAAGTTGATAGCCTAAATAAATAAAAGGCTCAGCTGGACAGGTATTTCGAAAGAACGGAAGTGTGAAATGGAAGTGTGTTTTTTTTTTTTTTTTTTGGCTGATGCTGCATAAGCTTGCTTTCTTGCATCATATGCCTCTACTAATGCTAATGCTTTGTCATGGCATCACAGTATCCTATCAGATTGGTCAGACAAGCTGGTACTTTAACAAATCCATGTCGTGAATGAAGTATAAATGCATTCCTGAATACATGGACCCGCACTGCTTTAATCAGAAACTCCAATATTTTTTCTGCAGCAGATGTCAAACTAACAGGCCTGTAATTAATCACTTCACCTTTGAATCATTTGCAAATCTCCAGTCCGTAGGAAACCTCCCTTAATTCAAGAATGCTCTTGTAATTACGGTTAAAGGTCTGCTGACCTCCAGCATTAGCATTAGTAGAGGCATATGATGCAAGAAAGCAAACTTATGCAGCATCAGCCAAAAAAAAAAAAAAAAAACACTTCCATTTCACACCTCCGTTCTTTCGAAATGCCTGTCCAGCTGAGCCTTAAATTTATTCAGGCTATCAACCTCCACAACAAGGGATGCAAGTCTGTTCCACCAACCAACTACCCGCTGGCTAAAGGCATATTTCTGCACATCTATCCTACATCTGTCTTCCTCAATCTGAATTTATGCCCTCTCATGATTAGTCTGAGCAAGAGGAAGAATCCCATCAACATTGAGCATGCTCAAACCATTCAAGGCTTTGTACACCTCTATCAGATCACCTCGCTGGTGCCTAGTCTCCAGACACTAATTTGCAAAACTTAAGCCTTTCTTTGTAAGAGCAACCCTTTGTTCTATTCACTAATCTTGTTGTCCTTCTCTGTACTCGTTCCAGCAGCTCTACATCCTTCTTGAAATGAGGCCTCCAGACCTATATACAGTACTCAAGATATGGCCTGACCATTGCCTTATACATGGGAATAATCACCTCCTTATCCCTGCTAGAAAAATTCCTGTATATCATTGACAAGACCACATGAGCTGCTCTTGCAGCCTGTCTGCACTGCTCAGAGAACTTCATATCTACCTGCCAATAACAGCCCCAGGTCCTTTTCATTCTCTACCACTGTCGGTGTAGTACCACAGAGTTGATACGTTGCTCTAGGGTTGCTGTTTCCCATATGTAGTACTTTACATTTGTCAATGTTAAACTTCATTTGCCACCTCTCAGCCCATCTGCTCAACCTTTCCAGATCCTGTTGCAGCAGCATAGTGTCAGTAGTGTCCTTGACAACCCTGCCAATCTTTGTATCATCTGCAAACTTCGACATTAAGCTTGATATAGCATCATCAGTATCATTTAGTTAGTTAGTTAGTTTAACTTCTGTTCCGAGTAAAATAATGGAGTTGCTGGTTAAAGATGCAGTGCAGGATCATCTAGACAAGACTGCAGCAATAATTCAGACACAGCATGGGTTTGTTAAGGGAAAGTCTTGTCTGACAAATTTGATAGGATATTATGATGTGGTTACAAAGGAACTGGATGCAAAAAATAATTTTGATATCATATATTTGGATTTCAGGAAAGGTTTTGCGCATGGAAGACTATTGTACAAATTGGAGCAGAATGGTATTATGGGTGATTTGATTTTTGATTTTGGTAGTTGTTGGCGCATCGGCTTCTGTGGCCATATTGCACCTCCCAAGGTTTTTGCAGTACTTTGATCCAAGCCCGAGGCGGGAATCGAACCCGCGACCTTTGGGTTGCCGGGCAGGTACTTTACCCACTCGGCTAGCCCGGTCGGCGGTATTAAGGGTAAGTTGCTATAATGGATAAAAGGATGGTTAAGTGCGAGAAGACAGAGGGTGGTAATCAATGGGTGCTGCTCTTTTCTGGGAATAATGTTATTAGTGGAGTCCCACAGGGTTCGGTGTTAGGTCCACTGTTGTTTTGTATATTTATCAATGATATTGATGAAGGTATATCAGGCTTAATGTCGAAGTTTGCAGATGATACAAAGGTTGGCAGGGTTGTTAATGACAGTAATGGCAGTGTGCTACTGCAACAGGATCTAGATAATTTGGGCAGATGGGCTAAGAAGTGGCAACTGAAGTTTAACCTTGAAAAAATGCAAAGTACTGCATATGGGTAGAAGTAACCCCAGAGAAATATACCAACTGTGTGGTACTACACTTAAGGTGGTAGAAAATGAAAAAGACCTGGGAGTAATTGTGCAGTCAGATATGAAGTTCTCTGAGTAATGCAGACAGGCTGCCAGGGCAGGTCATGGGGTTTTGTCAATGATATATAGGAATTTTGCTAGCAGGGAAAAGGAGGTGATTATCCCTCTGTATAAGGCAATGGTCAGGCCATGCCTTGAGTACTGAGTTCAGGTCTGGGGGCCTCATTTTAGGAAGGATGTAGATTTACTTGAGCGTGTACAGAGAAGGGCAACAAGATTGGTGAGGGGAATGAAGGGATCCTCTTACCAAGAGAAGCTTAAGTTCTGCAAATTGCAGTGGCTGGAGACTAGGCACATGCGCGATGATCTGATTGAGGTATATAAGGCCTTGAATGGGTTGAGCACGCTGAATTCTGATGGGATCCTTCCACTTGTTCAGATTACGAACCTAAGGGGACATAAATTTAAATTAAGAAAAGACAGATGTAGAATTGATGTGCGGAAATTTGTTTAGCCCGCGGTTGGTTAATTGCTGGAACAAACTTCCATCTGTCATGGAAGTTGATAGGTTGAATAAATTTAAGGAGGAACTGGACAGGCATTTAGAGGGAATGGTGTGATTTTTTTTTTTTTTTTTGGCTGATGCTGCATAAGCTCATACATTTGCTTTCTTGCATCACATGCCGCCACTACTACTACTACTACTATTTATAAATACAGAAAACAATAATGGACCCAACTCTGAACCCTGAGGGACTCCACTAATAACATTAGTACACGATGAGCAGTGTTCATTGATTACCACTCTCTGTCTTCTCCCACTCAACTATCCCTTTATCCCTAGTAGCAATTTGCCACCAATGTCACAATGCTCCAATTTGTGCAGCAGTCTTCCATGTGCAACAGTATCAAAAGCCTTTCTAAGATCCAAATATATAATATCAAAGTTATTTCCTGCATCCAGTTCTTTTGTGACTGCATCATAGTATTCAATCAAATTGGTCAGGCAAGACTTTCCCTTAACAAAACCATGCTGTGTCCGAGCTGTAACTGAAATCTTGTCTAGATGATCCTGCAGTGCTTCTTTAACCAGTGCTTCCATTAATTTTCCTGGAACAGAAATTAAACTCACAGGTCTATAATTACTTGTGTCAGCCTTTGATCCTCCTTTGTGAATTGGGGTCACATTTGCACATTTCCAGTCTATGGGTACCTCCCCTGAGTCCAAGGAAGCTCTCATAATTATGGCTAAGGGTTTGCTTACTTCCTTTGCTGCCTCCTTTAATATAACTGGATAGATCCCATCCACCCCAGGTGCCTTTCTTGTGTTTATCTTCAACAATTTCTCCTCCACTTTACTCTCAGTTATTACAAGAATGCCAGAGTTGAATACACCTCTGGCATTCCCCTCACTGAATAACTCCTCATGTGTGAATGTCGATGCTAAATACTCATTTAGTTTGTTAGGTACCTGAGCAGGATCAGGTACCTCTTTTGCTTCTTCACTTAATATAACTGGATAGATCCCATTGACCCCAGGTGACTTTTAAATGTCTGCCTCTAATAATTTCTCTACCACTTTCTTCAAAGTTATTATTAAATCATTCGGTTCCCTGTTAGAATATGACACACTTCTGGCATCACCATCCCTAAAAATTCTTCATGTGTGAATGTAGATGCAGAATACCTATTTGGTTTGTCAATAACCTGAGCAAGTTCATCAACTGTTAAACCATTCATATATAGGGGACCTATGTGATTCCACCCCCTTTGCTTCTACAGTTTACATAGGTAAAGAAGTCTTTGCTGATTACCTTTGAATTCCTTTCCAGAGGCTTCTCATAATCTGTCTCAAATTGCCTAAGCTCCTTTTCTCAGTAACAGATTAGTTTATATCTAATAGGCTTCTGTTATCACCTAATAATGTATATGCATCACAAGCATTCTTCTCTGTCACGAGTCTTTTCAGTACAGCTGACATCCATTTAGGTCTAAGTCTTGAACATTTTCTTTTTAATTGATATAAAAAGCCTAGCAGCTTCTACAATTACAGTCCTGAATGCTTTCTATTTGGAAACCCAGGGGCTCACATCTGGTGAGTACGGGCTTGGGACACCCAGGGCCCTGAGCTGGATATCATTATTCTTCTCTTTCTTGGTGATTCCCTTCTATTTCTGACTGTCTCTCTCTCTCTCTCTCGGTAACTCGGGAATTTTTTTTTTTTTTGCTGGTGCAGCATAAGCCTCAGGCTTCCTTGCACCTTAAGGCTAATAATAAGAATAATAATAATAAATAATAATAATATGCTGTTCATAACATCATTAGTTGGTCCCACTGAAGAGAATTTACAAATTTTCTGAGACCACTGTAGTCACCTTTACAAAAGCAAAAAACTTTTCCTTTGCCCTTGATGGCAGTTACACTCGAAAGTAAATCCTGCATAAGTACACTGATCACTGCCATCTAGTGGGTCTTTTACATGCCTGCTTTTAATGCATGGAGAATTGCTGATTACAATCATATCAACAATATTGCTTCCTATTGTTGCTTCTCTAATGTGCTGCTCTAGAAAACAGTCAGCCAATCAATCCACAAGAGTCTTGCTAGCATGTAAGTGACCAAACCACAAGTTCCCGTCAATATCTGCAAAATTAAAATCCCCCATAAGATATTCTGATTTACTGGCCCACTATTTCTCTGTATGGTTGTTTGATATACTTACCACAGTCATTAGGCTTATAATGCACTGTTACTCTTGTTTTTATTTTCCTAGTACTTATGTCACACCACATTGACTCAATATTGGATTGCCCACCCATGCCAACTATATGCCTTAGATTTAATGTTTCATAACTAAGATGTTAACATCCCCCCCGCACATCCTGTCTTTTTCTGTATACACATTGTATCCATCATATTCAAATTCTGCATCCCTTATGTCTGGGTGACACTATGTCTCTGATATCTCTACACTATCTGGATTCATGACTAAACCAGTACTTCAAATTTATTTTCTACACTCCTAGCATTAGCGTACCTGCAAGTATACAAGCATCTATTCTTACTCTTAGTTACCCTAACACAACCCATGTACTTACCTGTTCCAAAACCCACAGCATGGCTTGAAATCCCTAATACCTTCCTTTCCAGGCACTGCATGTTCCAATAGCAGCAGTGCAAGAAACACTTTCATATTTGCTGGTGGGTCTAGTTAATCTGTTAGCCTGTATATCCCCCAAGCAGTTTTCCCACCACTAATCCTGCCCTCAATAGCATCTGCAAATATTCTTGCACCCCTTCTATTTAAGTGTATCCCATCCCTGTAAAAACAGTCCCTCCCATTAACAAACACAGAGCACACTGATAAAAATTCTAATCCATGAGCCTTACATAGTATTTCCAGGGCTAAATTGATTTTTCTTTCTTTTTTTTTTTTTTTTATGAAAACCCCAAACGAGAGGGATTAGAACCTATAGTAACTAGTACCGTGCTTGGGTTGGAGGTTGAGAAGACGAAAGAAGATATCCGTTGATATTAGACTTGAACTTCTGTAGACAGTAATTTTCAGGAAATACGTATGAAGGAAGGTTTTTCCAGAAAATGGCAGTTGAATGAATAAAAGAGGAAGACGAAAAGTTGGTTCTGTGAGATTGAAGTTGGACAGTAAATGGATGTTGGCGGCACATTTTCAGACTGTTTTGAAAGAGAGAGTGTGAATTATAGAAGCTAATTCAGAACAGTGCCCATGGAAGTACATGTAGAAAAGGCATGCAGAAGAAACAATACATCTATGAGACAGCAAGTGGAGAGACTCTGTTAGAGACGAGTCATTAATTAATCTAACTGCCCTCTTTGAACGGAATCTAGAAACCTGAGAGAGGTTTTGGGGGCACTGCCCCAGATGTGGGAACAATATTCCATGGTACGGTGGATTTGCGATTTGTACAGAGTGAACAGCTGTTTGGAAGAAAAGTAATGCCGAGAGTGAAAGAGAAAACCAAGTGTTTTAGATGCAGAGGAAGCAATGTTTGTAATGTACTTGTGCCAAGAGAGATCAGAAGTCAGGGTAATCCCCAAAAGATATATCATTTTGCCCAGAAATTGGAGTGTCCCCAAAGATAAGCATAGGAGCAGAAGAATCCTTTTTGGAAGATATAAGACAAGACAGAGTTTTATTAGAAGGATTGAAATCAACTAAGTTGTCTTTGCCCCACTGGAGAAGTTGAAACTGATTGAGCAGGGCAAGGTTTCTCAAAATGGAAAGTGGAATGCAATGTGCTATCATCGGCAACACTATGGATAGGATTTCCAGTCAAAGGAAGAAGTTCATTAATATACATGAGGAACAGAGTGTGGGAAAGAACTGAACCTCGGGGGAACCAGCATTAGTGGAGAAGTTAAAAGAAAGCCATCTACAGTCATCTACGTTGAATTTGTCCATAAATGGGTAACATAAACAAGAATATCACCAGTGGATCGACACTGACAGAATCCAGGCTGTCGATCATTGATCAGACGGAAGGTTTCTAGGTAGTTTAAGAGTTGGCAGTTAATTGATTTCTCCATTACTTTAGAAGGATTATAAGTAATTGCAATTGGAACTAGCTGGATATTAGCAAATTTCCAAGCCGAAGGAAAAACACCTTTGGAATAAGAAAGTGAAAAAAGGCAGCAAAGAACAGAAGTAAGTTCAGGAGCACAGGTTTTGAGAACAAGTGGAGAAATACAATCAGGACATGGAGCTTTTTTAGCATCAAGATTTGTCAAAATCCGTCTGACATCCTTTCGATGAAAAACTACAGCAGGCATTGAACAGAGCGTGTTGGGAATGGTGGGAGGTGTTTTACCAAGATCATTAATACCCGAGTTGGAAAAAAAATTATGATATTAGGGTCCCAAAGTAAATCATTACATCTACCCATATATTTATTTTGTCTGTAAATTGCATGTGTTCTCTGGTCAATTTGCCTGTTTGCCTGACAAAAAAAAAAACCCCGATTTTGGGGAGAAACCTGGCTATCTAGGCCTGAAACCAACTAACCCAGCCACGGAGTGAAAAAAGCCCACTAAAGTTCCTCGTGTCATCAATGGAATTCAAACCTGTCAGGTCTTTTCCACCCGGTGTGGGAAGGACGGTGACGATACCACTGTGCTGCTAGAAGGTCAGCTTTATCCTTGGCTGAAGTGACAACAGAACCAGCTGGTTTCGACAAAAGTGGGAACAGAGATGGGAAAAAGTTGCGGCTAATAGCTTTGGCAAGAAACCAGAATACTCGGCTACCATTAAGACAAGAAGCAAGTTTTCTACTTTTAGCCTGTTCAAAATCTAGTTTGGACTGATTAATAACTGCCTTACAATTGTTGCAAGCTTTGGTGTAGGCAGAAAATGAAACTGAAGAATTGGAAACAAGCCAATTACGATATACAACTTTCTTTTTTTGAACAGCCTTAACACATTTATTGGAAAACAAAGGTTTAGATAAAGGACAAGATTTTTAAAGTGGACTGTGGAATAAAGGATTCCATTTATACAAGAATAATTTCACTGACACAATAGGAGCAAACATTGACATCAGAAGTTTTGAAACAGTAATCTGACCAAGGAAAAGAAATCTCTTAGGTGATCCCATTTTGCATCCTTGTAATTCCAAACAACACAAGATTGGGAATAGCCATGAGATAAAGGCTCCATTGAAGAAAAGAAACAATCGCCAAGTTGTGATCTGAGGTACCTAAAAGACCACTCACTTTGACCGTGTACTTGAAGGGTTGTTTGTGAGAAAAAGATCAAGCATGTTGGCTGCATGGTTAGGATTGTCTGGTATTCTTGTAGGTAAATGAACAATCTGTGCAAGGTCATTGGTACAGCCAGTCCTCGTATAGCACGATCGTTGTGTTCCTAGAAACCTTTGTGCAATATAAATAACAGGCCCTATGGGAAAAATAGGGTTAGGTGCCGACCACCCAAGATTGAACCCACATTTGTAACCAAATCATTACCAAACACAAATAATTGTAATAAAATACTTACGTATTTTATTACGATTATTTATACTTACGTATTTTATTACGACTATTACGTAATAAAATATTGCTAAAGCTTTTGCTTCTATCATAAGCAGATTTATTCTTTGTTTGATTTTCTATCCAAACAGATGACAGCCGTTCCATCTCTTCCAATTCTTTGTGTCTTGATCTAATGGATTTTATTACTCTTTGAGTTGTTCCTGCTATGAAAGTTGTTTTTATTTTCTCTGCATTCTTTCTAATTCTAGGTGTTGCCACGTTTAGGCCTGTAGCACGTGCAATATCACATGTTCTTTCATTTCACTCAAAGTGTTTCACAATTTCACATTTTTTCTCTAACAGAGGCGGACTGGCCATAAGTCTTACCCGGGAAACCTCGATGGGCCTGAGGCCAGAAGTGTGATTTTGGCCATAAACACTAGTATGATGCTGCTACAAATTTTCCCAGGTAAGAATTTTGGACCCAGTCCAACTCTGTCTATCAATATTGCTTTTCTTTTTCTCTCTGAACCTGTAAGGTGTCTTCACCAGGATGCTTCCTTTTCACACCTTTTAAGTATTTCACTCATTTTTAGGGAATAAAGCACAATTACAAAATGAGGAGGCACACTTGATACACATAAACAAAGCTGCGCACATATAGCAACAGAATAAACAAAACCATAAAGGCAGAGACATACTATTAACACTTCACTAGCTCACATTTTACTAAAGCACATTTCTGGGGGTTACTACCATAAACTCGATCTAATTGCATTTGCGATAATACCGACAGCTGGAATTGTGGGTTTTAACAAACCGCCTCCGTAGCCAGGTGGGCAGGAGCAGCAGTGCATAGCACACATTTCTTGATTAGACCGGAGTTCGAGCACGTGACCACCGAATACGAAAAGGTCAGAGAACGACCACCGCATATCCCCGAAGCAATATGGCCTTAGTTGCTAATGCTCCTAAAAACCAAATAACATAACATAAAGTGGATTTTTACGTTATTATAGTGAAGTGTGTTTCCCCTTCACTGATATAAAAAACAAATACATTTATCAGAATCTTCTATTCATTGCTATTGTGTTGCGTTCAGTTGGGGTGATTCCATGTTCGACTGCCATTTCTTGTAATCACAAAGGCAAATCATGCATAAGCGAATTAGGTTTGTGTTATATACGATATCGCTCACCTATTTATAAATCCTGTATGATCAAATTCATGTAGTGTAAACACATGTTATACGAGGATTGACTGTAATTGCAAAAGACTCAGCATCTCGACCAGCTGGAGTTGTGAACATTCAAATCACCAAGTAAAATTACTTCAATGTTAGGAAAGTTGGACTGGAGAAAGTCAAGTTGTAAAGAGAGGAAGTCAAAGAGCTCCAAGTTATTAGTGGAGTTGGGAGAACAGTAGAAACAACAGATGAATTTGACACAATGAAGTAGAGAGATTTTAAGCCATAGAAGATCGAAAAGAGGAGATTCCAAATTACCAAGTCTCTGACAGTGAATATCGCAATGGACATATGCAAGTATCACCTTTGAGGTGAAAGGAATCATACAGCACATAATTTGAGCAACTGAGATGAGCAGTAGTTGAATCAACTGATAACTGAGTCTGTCAGAAAAAAATACATGGGGTTCGGCAGACTGGAAGTGGTAATGGACATCGCTGAGATTAGAATTGAGACTACGTATATTTATGAAATGAACTAGGAAGTGTTTAGAAGGTTTAGATCTTTTAGCAGATAAGCTTACTCTATTAGTTTGAGAATTCATGGTGTATTCAATAGTAAGAAAAAGTGTAGGTACCTGCTGAATGAAGTAATTAAATTTTTAATATGGCGTACACATAGTAAGAGTATACCCAGATCCTCGACATAATGTGGCCTCGACAATGCCCCCCACATACACACTACTCAGATTCCCTCCAGTCACTATCTGGCAGAGTAGAGGTAGCAAGATTATACACTAGGTGATCTAGAAGCCTCCTAAAGAGTTACCAATAGTTTCAGTCCAATGTACTAACTAGCGGCCAGCCTGTGAACACCATTTTAGAGCTGTACCCTTGAAATGTAAGGAAGATTGGATCCCGCCATGATGTCCATCATAACCTCAAAAGTCATCAGTCATATTGCATGATGGAAGAGATGGGGAAGGGTTGACCAGAACTTAGCTCTGGAGACTAAACATGGGTTCCACCACTTCAAGCTTCCAATAAGCAAAGTGGTGGTATTGCACAGGCTGATGAGTCATCTACCACCTAGTATTGCCTGGTAACACAGAGGGGCGACATTCCTCCATGTGGTGTAGGCACCACACCTTGACCCCTGCTTACATTGATTCACACCTGGGTGGTTGCCCACAGTGTGCTTGTGCGCGGGGGTTATACCCAAGATTACTAACAGTCCCACCATCGTGAAAGTGCAAACAGAGGATCTGACTGTCACAGACCATCCGGACTTTGCCGAAATTGGGTCCACTTGACTTGAGTGTCACCTAAATTTCAGTTCCATCAGCGTTTTAGACTCCCAGGTAGCAAGCACAATTTGTTTGGCCTATCTGAGAGGATGTCTGTGATAACCTCAAGGACCGATAGACAAAGCAATCGACTAGTACTCACTCCCACTGTTTGGGGAGAAATGCAGACACTTTCAAATTAAACTTGCAACTTTTTCCCAGCATTGCCCTGTACTTGTTAATATCATTAGTGTCAAACATGTACAACAAATTTCCATGCCCTTAAAAGATATCTGCTCTATAATGTCACCTACTTTTGCTCCTACCAAGGTTATTTATAGCAATGAGAAACCAATATACTGTACTGTGAAAGCTATATCCATATTCAAGTATTTATGCTGACAAATAAACTGAAAAGTATCAATAGTTACCTGAATGAAATTTCATGAATTCTATGTCTGCTTCACTTCCTCTGAGATGAATACAGATATATTGTATATATAACAACCGGCCCAAAAGTTCTGGAGTTTCCTGTCCAGAAATTTCACCATAATACATGTTATTATTTAGCTTTCTATTTACAATTGTTCTAGCAGCATGCAACAAAAACTCCACCAGAAAAGGTCTGTCTCACCCCCGTAGCATAATCAATTAGTAGTCTTTTATATTTGGTCTGATCATTCATAATCATGATGGTACAAACCGGAAACTTATTTTATTTAAAAAGCCAAAATAATGTTTCATTTTATTCATGAATTCTAAACATACCTCTATTTCTTATTCCTGATGTGAAGTTTTACTTTCTTTTCAATCCACAAAAGTTACTCAATCCTCTTGATTTTTAATAAATTTTAATAAATTCTGTGAATTTATTATTGAATTTTACTTTATTATTAAAATATTTCTAAATTAAAATTGATTATTAAAAAAATTAAAATATTTCTTAATACAGTATGGAGAAAAAGTGAAATCCCTAATGAATGGAAAACAGGAGTGGTAATAAATTTCATAAGGGATCTAAAGAACTTTTTGAAATCTATAAATGTATAACACTCCTATGAAGCACATAAAAAATTTATGCAAACATATTAAAAAACAAACTTCTAAAATGTGTGGAAAATGTTTTAATTGAAAAACAATCAGATTTTCAGAAAGGCCGAAGCTGTACTGATCCAGTCTTTATTTTACAACAAATAATTAACAGGAGAAAAGAATTTAACCCCAGCCAACCTTCCTACTGTTCATTGGTTACAAGCAAGCATATGACAGAATCCACTGACCAACTCTCAGGGAAATTAAAATTTTATGGTGTAAATTCACAATTATTATCTGCAATTAAGGTTTTATATGATAATAAAGATGTAAGAGTACAATTAAACAATTTTAAATTTTCAAACAGAATTAAAACAACTAGAGGATTACGACAAGAGTGTGGATTCTATCCTTTATTGTTTAACCTATATATCAATAAGGTAACAGAAGACTGGGCAAAATTACAATCTAATGAGATCCCAATTTCAGCACAAACAAGTTCAACTCTACTATATGCTGATGACCAAGTTATTTTGGCTGAATCTGAGACAGAATTAAAAAAAGCAGCTCACAATCTTTTCAAAATTTGTTCTTTATTTGGTATGGAAATATCAATCCAAAAAATGAAAACTATGGCCATGAAAGAAAAGGAATTATTACAAGCAAAAATAGTAATTAATGGCCATATAATAGAACAAGCAAAAACATTTAAATACCTCAGAAATACAATTTCAAATTTAGGAAATGCAGATTTGAAGAGCAAAATAATAAATTTCAACAAAATGAATGGTATTATCAGAAGACATTTTGGTAATACATCAAGAGACATAATTATGACTTCATAAAATAATCTCAAAGCCAGCCCTAATGGTTGGCTCCAAAACTTGGATCTTGAAGAAAAATGATGTAAGATGGTTTGGAGGCACTACAAATGAGATTCCTTAGGACGCTTGCAGGGTCTTGTTGAGAGACTACATCCCAAATCACACCATTAGAGAACATTTTGGCATCAGCAATATAGTGGAGACATTACACGGTATAGAACACATTGGAGGGAACATAATGAGGATGACTGATGAGAGACTGCCTAAAAAGGCTGTTTTATAGGCCACATGGATGGAGGAGTGTCGGAAGACCCATGGAAAGAATAATGGACAAATTCGAATCTCGCAACAGACCTTAATGGCCCAATCCCTGTTTCATAGAAAAGATTAAAAATTTTATTATTAGTATCACAGCATGCGATAATAAAGGAAACTAAAATAATAATTTTAGTACTATATATACACAAGATATTATACAACTTTACTTGTTCGATAAATATTGGATTTTGCCAATAAAACCTAATATTAACTGAGAGCAAAGTGGAGGAGGAGAAATTGTTGAAGATAAACATAAGAAAGGTACCTGGGGTGGATGGGATCTATTCAGTTATATTAAAGGAGGCAGCAAAGGAATTAAGAAAACCTTTAGTCATAATTATAAAAGCTTCTTTGGACTCAGGAGAGCTACCCATGGACTGGAGATGTGCAAACGTGACCCCAATGCACAAAGGAGGATCAAAGGGCAACAAGTAATTACAGACCTGTTAGTTTAACTTCCGTTCAAGAAAAATTAATGGAGGCACTGGTTAAAGAAGCACTGCAGAATCATCTAGACAAGAATTCAGTTATAGCTCAGACAAGCTATTACTTTTTTTAAGGGGAAGTCTTTATTGACCAATGTGATTGGATACTATGCTGTGGTCACAAAGAACAATTTTGATATCATATATTTGGATCTTAGAAAGGCTTTTGATACTGTTGCACAAGGAAGACTGCTGCACAAATTAGAGCAGTGTGGCATTGGAAGCAAATTTCTGATATGGATAAAGGGATGGTTGAGTGGGAGAAGACAGAGTGGTAATCAATGGACACTGCTCTTCGTGGACTACTGGACGTGGACGCTTCCAAGTGGAGTCCCTCAGGATTCACTGTTAGGTCCATTGTTGTTTTCTGTATTTATTAATAATATTAATGTCCAAGTTTGCAGAAGATATGAAGGTTCGCAGGGTTGTTAATGACATTAATGACAGTACTCTGCTGCAACAGGATCTAGAAAGGTTGAGCAGATGGGCTAAGTTTAACAATGACAAATGTAAAGTACTGCATTTGGGAAGCAGTAACCCCAGGGTAACGTATCAACTGTGTGGTACTACACTGACAATGGTACAGAATGAAAAGGAATTGTGCAGGCAGATATAGTTCAATTGTTCATGATCCTGCTCAGGTAGCTAACAAACTAAATCAATATTTTGCATCTACATTTACACATGAGGAGTTATTCAGGAAGGGGAATGCCATAAAAGAAGTAAACAATGGCAGTGACCTAGATGATCTTGTAATAATTGAGTAAAGTGGAGGAAAAATTGTTGAAGATAAATACAAGAAAGGCACCTGGGGTGGATGGGATCTATCCAGTTATTTGTGATTATCCTCTTGTATAAGGCAATGGTGAGGCCACAACTTGAGTACTGTATACAGGTCTCTAAGCCTCATTTTAGGAAGGATGTAGAGCTGCTGGAGCAAGTGCAGAGAAGGGCAACAAGATTAGTTTAACAAACTTTGAAGTTCAACAAACTCTCCCAGTGAATGGAACAAATGGTTGCTCTTATGAAGAAAGGCTTAAGTTTTTCAAATTACTGTGTCTGGATACTAGGCACCTGCAAGGTGATCTGATTAAGGTGTTTAGAGCCTTGAATGGTTTGAGCATGTGCAATGCTGATGGGATTCTTCCTTTTGCTCAGAATAATTGCCTGAGAGAGCATAAATTCAAATAGAGGAAAGACAGTTGCAGGATAAATGTATAGAAGTTTACCTTTAGCCAGCATGTGGTTGACTGCTTGAACAAACTTCCATCTGTCATTGTAGAAGTTGATAGCTTAAATAGATTCAAGGCAGAACTAGACAAACATTTGGAACAAGTGGATGGGTGAAATTGGTTTTTTTTTTTTTGGCTGATGCTACATAAGCTTGCATCACGTGCCTTGACTAATGCTAAAAAACTTCATTTTTAACAAAACTGGTATTTAGTAGATTCATTTTCTTTATGCATACCAATAACTTGAAACAGTTTTAAGTTTTGAGCATTTAAACAGAAATGGAACTAGTTCATTATTTTCAGGAACTTTCCAAGCATAAAAGAAAGAACCTACATTAGAAAGAAGGTACTAGAATCAATAGGACTTAAATACTTTTGTGTTTAGTGTTAGCATAAAAAAAAATTTAGTAATAATATTATAATGGCAAAATGATGTAAGGAAGTGGGGCATTTTCTGAATCTGCAAAAATTTTAAAAAAATTATCATTCGTACCCTACCTCTCTCCAAAAATTGGCTACCAATTCCGTTTTGAAGTTTAACAAACTCTCCCACAATGTTAACTACTTTAAGAACAAAGGAAATGCAGTAATGTGGTCTTGAAAACAGTATGTGCCTGAATCATTTAGAAAATGGGGAGAACTACTAAGTTAACTGAAAACCATGTCTGCTGAAATAACCTCTCAATGTTTCGTAAGAAGTTTATAATAGCTTTATTAATGCTTCACAGGTGTGCATACACAATTTTGAAACCCCTCAGGTCTTCTGCATTCTCAGCCCACGCTAACCATATACAGTAACTCTAGCTACCTTTCTATATATTTTTTCATTACTTAGTCTATTAAAAATGAAACTCCACTAAATAAGATTAAAATAACCCTATACCCATATGAGTTTTTGCACAAGAGTATAAAATCTATAGCTGTATGAGTTTTCACACTCACTCTTGCCAAATGAATTAAGAATAAATGAATATTACTTAATGAATATGAATATTAATTAATTGTTAAGGACACTAATGATAGTATACTGCTGCAACAGGATCTAGAAAAGTTGAGCAGATGGGCTGAGAGGTGGCAAATGAAGTTTAACATTGACAAATGTAAAGTACTACATACGGGAAGCAGCAAACCCAGAGTGACGTATTAACTCTGTGGTACTACACTGACAGTGGTAGAGAACGAAAAGGACCTGGGGGTAATTGTGCAAGCAGATATGAAGTTTTCTGAGCAGTGCAGACGGTCTGCAAGAGTAGCTCATGGTGTCTTGTCAATGATATACAGAAATTTTTCTAGCAGGGATAAGGAGGTGATTATTCCCTTGTATAAGGCAATGGTCAGGCCACACCTTGAGTACTGTATACAGGTCTGGAGACCTCATTTCAAGAAGGATGTAGAGCTGCTGGAACGAGTGCAGAGAAGGGCAACAAGATTGGTGAATGGAACAAAGGATTGCTCTTACGAAGAAGGCTTAAGTTTTACAAATTACAGTGTCTGGAGACTAGGCACCGGCGAGGTGATCTGATAGAGGTGTACAAAGCCTTGAATGGTTTGAGCATGCTCAATGCCGATGGGATTCTTCCTCTTGCTCAGAAAAATCACCTGAGAGGGCATAAATTCAAGTTGAGGAAAGACAGTTGTAGGATAGATGTGTGGAAGTTTGCCTTTAGCCAGCAGGTAGTTGAATGGTGGAACAGACTTCCATCTTTTGTTGTGGAAGATGATAGCCTAAATAAATTTAAGGCTAAGCTGGACAGGTATTTGGAACAAACGGAGGGGTGAAATGGGAGCAGGTTTTTTTTTTTTCCGGCTGATGCTGCATAAGCTTGCTTTCTTGCATCATATGCCTCTACTAATGCTAATTACCATACTGCAAGCCTAACAGTTAATGGAGATATGCTGAAGAAAAAAAGAAACGGAAAGTAACAAAAAAAAAAAAATTTTGGTGAAAAGATTTGCAACGAATAAGATGCAGTTAATTTATTTGTGTCCATAATTTAAGTCATTGAAGACCATCTTTTAATAATCATACTGAGTAATCTACAATATGGCAGTTCACTGCATTTTTCAAAAATCATATTTAAGTCACCCCGATGTGAATACAAACACTGTGTAGCCAGTGCAATTTCCAAGGCTTCACTAAACCTATTCATAGCAATTTGCATTTTTTCTTCAGAATAATTAACATGTTGCTTCAGTTTTTCAATTATTAAAAGTATGCTTTTGGTTGGAAAAATCTCATGCCTGGGAATGTCTTTGATGTGTGCTATTTTGATCATACTTTGCAGAAGTTCCAAATGAATAAATGAAAATATGTCATGAATATTACCTTCATCAGTTTCGAATCCACAGCTTTTTGAGTAGTTACCATAGAGTGGAGCAAACACACACCATAATAAAAAACCAGGCAAGGGCGTTTGTGGTCCTGAATAATTCGGAGTATATGGTACTGATAATGTTAATGGAGAAAACCAAACTGTTGGTGATATTTTCATCCATTCCAGGACTATTTCTGTAACATGGTGAGATGGAAGTTTTGAGGAAAATAAAGCGGTTACCGCTGTAATAAAACTAGCACAAAATAATGGTGTCACGCAAGGTAATCCTTTGAGTGGTCCTTTTGGCACCAATACTTTAAAATAGTCTTCAACTACCGTTTTTGCTACATGGACTGATACATCCGACGTACATCCATTTAACTGCATCCACATACCTGCGAGATTCAGAACATTGCCACTTCCAATTCCCACTGCGACTGATACCAATTTTGACAAGAAGTGCAGCCGATTTTCCATTAAGTTTGGTGACGGTGGAAATAAAAACAAAAATGTCATCGTTTTTTGTTCACTGCCCACAGAAGAAAAAAAAATACAAAGCTTATCCAGTACTTGTAATTCTTTAACAGATGACAATTTCGGCCGACGAACACCGCGGCGATCGATCTCAAAAAACACAAATTCTTCAACGATTTCTTTTGCTATCTGTTGCACGCCCGATTCGTATACCCATAACTTCTGGACATGGCTCAATGCCTCTTGCACTACTGTCGGAAAGTCGATTTTCCGTAAATAATGTTTTATGTCACCCATTTGTAATATAGCAAGACTACACTTTATATACTTTACGTAAGACAATATATTTCAAAACCAATGTGTACAGATCAACAAATATTAAATCTTACATGTCAATAGTGCTATTTCATTTCTTATTGAAAATACTGTTAAAAATACGGATTATAACTTATTGTAAGCACTTCTACTTCCACTACTACACTGAATTAAAAGTCCCGACTTAACCAAAGACTCCGATATACGCAGAATGAAACGAATGAACTCTCTCAATAGAGGGCTTTTAAGAGAACAACAACTTCCTTCTCGACAGAGGGTTTAGGAAGCCAGCTACTTCCTTCTCGATAGAGGGCTTTTTCATAATAATATAATATTTTAAATATTAAAAAAAAAATTCAAAATCAATTCAAGACGCGCAGGTAAAGATGCACCAGAAGTTAAGGCCAATCCCCACTTTGCAAGGGCCACATATAGACATGTCGAGACCAAGCAAAAGCAACTCGAGAGTTGTGGACTGATAGATTTTTATAGTCATTTAAAGTGTTATTACTAATAGTTGATCATAGATTAGTACAAATCAGTGTAGCCGATGACCGAAATTTGCTATTAGCTCCACGGCGATTGCTGTTCGGGCACCAGATCGGTCTGCCCAGATAAAGAGGCCAAAAAATATCTAATGATAGATTTTATCCAGAAAATGAAACACTGAGAATACAACGTCTAATAATATATTTTATTTTCTGACAAAAGGACAACTGAGAACCCTCAAAATATCAAAATCCTCACAAAATAAAAACTGTGAAACCTCAACCCATGATTATTGCTTTAATGCCTAAACGTACAGCAATCCTAATTAGACAAGTGGTTAGGATTGCTGTACATCTACCGTTCAGAAAAAATTCTGGGTGGAATTCAAAGGGATTTTTTGAAATTCTAGTTGATTTAATTCGTCTCCGAAGAGAATTGCAAGTTTTTTCTTCCAGGAAGCTTCGTGTTTTTATTCCAACAAAACAATACAAGCAATCTACAGTTAATCTGCTGATACGTCATTGGCTGTACTGCTCCAAACCAAAATAAACGCAGAAGCAACAACCACCAGTTGTTGTTGTAGTTTGGTTTTAGAAGCATTAACTACAAAGGTCATATTGCCCTGTATATACTGATTGTAAATTGTGTGTGTTCTGTTTTGCGGTCGATTTCCTGTTTTGCTGGACGAAAACCCCAATTTCCGGGAGAACAAATCATGCTACCTTGGTATGAGACCGACTAACTCAGCCAAGTTGTGAAAAAGACCCATAAAAATTCCTAACGTCACAGACGGGACCGAACTCAGGTGTTTTCCACACGGTTTGGGACAAACAGCGATTCTACCACATGTGCTGCCCACCAGGGTATTACACCAGCTGAAACTATATACCTGGGGGGAAACACAGACTAAAAGATTAACAGTAGCCGCAGGCAGAGGCGAAAGTGATTCTTGCACTGTTTCTATTAACTGTTTTTTCGCACTGCTTCTGTTGGAATGAGCTGCAGCCTGGAGAGCAGGTGTCTGGGTTTCAAGAACTGCTGGAAGTCATCATGGAAAAAGTAAATGCATGGGCTGTGTTAGGGTAACTAAGAGTAAGAACAGGTGCATGGACACCAATGCTAGAAGTATAGTAAATAAATTTATTGAATTTTAAATGCTGGTTAAGACATTAAAGGGAGATATTGTTGGGATAACAGAGATATGGTAATACAGAGAGATAAGCAGAGCAGAATTGGAATTTTGCGAAGTACAATGTGTACATAAAGTATAGACAGGGAAGAAAAGGAGGAAGTGTTATGCTGTTAGTTAAGAAACGCATAAAATCTAAGGAAGTGCATCCAGTTTACATTGGTGGACACTGCAATGTTGAGTCGCTTAGGCGGGACATAAGCACTGGGAAAGGGAAAACGAGAGTAGGAGTGTGTTAGACGCCTATTGACTATGATAAGTACAACGAACAATTGTGCAGAGAAATAAGAGCGGACCAGTGAATCAGAATGTCTTGAAATGGGGATTTTAACTTTCCAGATATTGGCTGGAACTTGTGGATTGGTCACTCAGGTGCTAGCAAGGATTTTGTGGATTTATCGGAGGATTGTTTTCTACAGCAACATGTTCGAGGGGCAAACAGAGGGATTAATACACTTGACCTGATTATCAGCACTGATTATTCATGCTTTAAGAATTTGCAGGAAAAGGAACCACTAGGTGACAGTGATCACAATATATTCATGTAGAAATCACTTTAAGATTTTACTACCGTCAATGGTAAAGGGAAGGGGTTTTTGCTTTCGTAAAGATGGCTAGAGCGGCCTCAGAGAGTTTTTAAATTCTATACATTGGATCAACTGATGACGTTACCAACAGTAAATTCTAAATGAGAAGCATTCAAGGAATGAATTTTGCAAGCTATTAGGGTTTTCATACCGATTAAGAAATACTGTTCAAAGTTTAGGCCTAAATCGATGTCAGATGAAGTAATGAGACTCGTCGCAAAGAAAAAAAAAATGCATGGGATGCATATAAATTTTCAGGCGCTACAGAAGCCTATGTTAGATATAAGGTACAGTGGCGGACAAAAAAACTGCATCACTTGTGAATTTTGAAAATAATGTGTTTTGAGCTGCATTGTGGATTGCAGAAATGCATTTGTTAGATGGGATATACAGGGTGTTTCAGTTAAACGTTTCAGAACTTCTAAGAGGGGTAGGGTACATCCTGACAACTCGAAATCATATAGCAATATGGAGTCGGAAATGCTTTCCTGAAGCGGTGTTGTACACAGAAGCACCATAAAGAAAAGAGACCGTAAATGAGAAATCGTTTTAATAATACATGAAAAGAAGCAAAAGGTACATGGATTAAAGTAAGTGTTCGAAGTTTCTTCCACGGGCTACAATGCACGCCTCACATCTCCGACGCATGGACATCCGAACATTCTGGAATACTCCAGGCGAATTTCGAATTTCTTCGGCAGCTACTGCGATTCTTGCAACCAGCTCCTCAGCATTGTCAACAGGGGTGTCATAAACTAGCGATTTCATATGACCCCAGAAATAAAAATCAAGACATGATAGGTCGGGTGACCGAGCAAGCCAACGCACGGGACCACCACGTCCGATCCACTGTTGACCAAATGTGACATCCAGGTAGTTACGAACATCTCCGCTATAATGGGCAGGGGCTCCATCGTGTTGGAACCACATTGTCTGTTGCGTCGATGCAGAAATCTGTTCATCTCTCAAAAGTTGTGGCAATACTTGCTGCAGAAAGATCAAGTAGATAGGTCCGGTTAGACGACACGGTAACAGGTAAGGTCTGATGAGGTGATCTCCCATAATACCGGCCCATACATTGACCGAAAATCGAATCTGTGCTGCACGACGTCGTATTGCATGCGGGTTCTCGACCGCCCAGATATGGTCGTTATGCGTGTTGAAAATTCCTTCCCTTGTGAAGGATGCCTCATCGGAAAACAACACTTCAGCAGGAAAAAGGGGATTTGTAGCACATTTTACAAGGTGTGCGAAAGCACACCTTGGAAAATGTGCGAAAAGCAATACGAGGTGCATAATCCTCCGGTTGCTGTGTCTGGACACGCTGCACGTGAAACAGATGCATGTCTTGTTCTCGGAGAATCCTCCAGACGCTGCAATGGGAAACCCCGACTGCGTTTGCTAGACTTCGTGACTCGTTCTTGGATTCCCCTGTACATGCTGCAGCACATTCTGTTCGACGGCTGGAGTCCGTGCTGTTCTTACCCTGTCCCTGTCAGCTCTTTCAAATGAACCTCTCTCAGCTAACCTCTGGTGCAGTCTTGCAAAGAAATTATGACTGGGAACACGCCTCGTCGGATATCGTTCCGCGTACAAACGCTGTGCGGCTGGCCCACTACAATTTGCAGCCCCGTACGCCAAATGCATATCGGCTAACTCTGCGTTCGTGTAATCATCCATCCTACTAACTTGGCGTTCTTGTGCGAAATTAAGATTCCCTGCACTAAAGCTCGGAATTTTCGATTCTGCCCATTGGTATATGATTTCGAGTTGTCAGGATGTATCCTACCCCTCTTAGAAGTTTTGAAACGTTTAACTGAAACACCCTGTATATCTCTATGAACGAAATCCAATAAAAAGACTCCACCGGACATACCTAATTACCATAAATATCTTCCCAAAGGGCAAAATGCATAATAAATCGCAATATAAGAAATCATTCAAATGGCAATCATGACAAACAAACATACATTTTATTGCACTTACGTGTACAAACTGAAATGACAAGTAGATGTAATAGTATTATTTACTGCAAAGCAGCAAAATAAGTCCTCAATATTTTGTTGTTCCTCCTCAAGCTGCAATTACAGCCTTGCAACGATCTGGAATAAACAACTTCTGGATATATGGTTGAGCAATTTTGTGGTACCACACCCTTACAATGATCTCCTGCGGCTGAATCTTACTTGTTGCCTTCTTCTGAGTAATCTTAGACGATATTATGTACCAGCAATTTTCAATAGGTTTCAAATCTGACTGTTGCAGGGCCAGTCCAACACTGTTATGCCAGCATTTCTGAGGTATGACTGCACCGTAAGGGAGAAAAACGAGGGAAAACATTGGTGTAAGTGTGTTTCAAACCTTTTTGACACTAGCAGACAATCTCATCATTAAATCAAAATAGCATACAACTTACCAATTTTGCTGTGTGTCAAGATGCTGAGACCTGTTGAAAAATGCAGTTTTGGACGTATGTGGGGTGATCCCTAATAACGGGTTTCAGGCACTCCTCCAAGATAGCAATGTAGGTTTTTGCATTCCCTGTTCCATTAACTTAATTCGCCCCACCCCTTTGCTTGTCATGCATCCCCAGACCATCTGACTGGCGAGGAACTTTACAGTCAGTGCTATGCAGTCAGGATGGCAGGCCTCCGATTTTCGTCTTCAGACAAATTGCATCCGATCCAAGTGATGCAGGTTAAATGCTGTCATCAGCATTTTTTTTTTTTACTGGCATCTTATAATGCTAAAATGAGGGAAATATCGCTGAGTCAGCACAGATAAGAATTTTTTTTTTCTTGCAGGCAGTCAAGAATTTTTTTTTTGTTGTTTTTTTTCATGACGTCATGAATTGATGGTGCGGTATTCACTCCTGACTGCTGACGTTTTTTTTTTTTTTTTTTTTTTTGCTTCCTGGTGTGGGCAGCCAGGATACAGGGAAGGAGACACACCTATTGGTATTGCACTTCATCCTACGGGTGTGGAATTCGTACATCATGCACAGACAGGAAAGTTTGACCCGGGCCGGTCTCCATGGATGGGCACCGGGAACCAATAACCAATCTGGCGTTTACTCCCCGGTGGCGGAGTGTTTCTTTTTTTTTACTATTGATAGATGTTCTGCTTGATACTGATCATTCGGTGGAGATGGACTTTAAGTCTAGGTGCGACCATACGTACATTAATATATTATGACAATGATTATATGCAAGTTGAATTTCGATTCGTCAGAAACGATGACGTGTCCCATTGCGCTTTTGTCAAAGAAGCATTACCTTTAGCCCAAGCAAGTCGGTTCTTCCTCAATTGTTGGCATTTAGCATTAGCATTAGTAGAGGCGTATGATGCAAGAAAGCAAGCTTATGCAGCATCAGACACACAAAAAAAAAAAAACCACTCCCATTTCACCCCTCCGTTCGTCCCAAATACCTGTCCAGCTGAGCCTTAAATTTATTTACGCTATCAACTTGCACAACAAGGGATGAAAGTCTGTTCCACCAACCAACTACCCGCTGGCTAATGGCAAATTTCTGCATATCTATCCTATATCTGTCTTTCCTCAATTTGAATTTATGCCCTCTCAAGTGATTATTCTGAGCAAGAGGAAGAATCCCATCAACATTGAGCATGCTCAAACCATTCAAGGCTTTATACACCTCGCCAGTGCCTAGTCTCCAAACAGTGTAATTTGCAAAACTTAAGACTTTCTTCGTAAGAGCAACCCTTTTTTCCATTCACTAATCTTGTTGCCCTTCTTTATACTCGTTCCAGCAACTCTACATCCTTCTGGAAATTAGGCCTCCAGACCTGCATAAAGTACTCAATGTGTGGCCTGACCACTGTCTTATACAAGGGGATAATCACCTCCTGATCACTGCTAGAAAATTCCTGTATAACATTGACAAGGCACAATGAGCTACTCTTGCAGCCCGTCTGCACTGCTCAGAAAACTTCATATCTGCCTCACAATTACCCCCAGGTCTTTTCATTCTCTACCACTGTCAGTGTAGTACCACAGAGTTGATACGTTGTTCTGATGTTATGGTTTCCCGTATGTAGTATTTTACATTTGTCTGGCGCATTATAGCCTTAGTTGCTAATGCGCCAATAAAATTCAAACCAACCAATCAACTTTACATTTGTCAATGTTAAACTTCATTTGCCACCTCTCAGCCCATCTGCTCAACGTTTTCAGATCCTGTTGAAGCAGCATAGCATCAGTAGTGTCCTTATCAACCCTGCCAACCTTTGTATCGTCTGGAAACTTGGACATTAAGCTTCATGTACCATCATCAATATCATTTATAAATACAGAAAACAATAATGGACCCAACACTGAACCGTGAGGGACTCCACTAATAACATTAGTCCACGATGAGCAGTGTCCACTGATTACCACTCTCTGTCTTCTCCCCCTCAACCATCCCTTTATCCATAGCAGCAATTTGCTTCCAATGCCACATTGCTCCAATTCGTGCAGCAGTCTTTCATGTGCAACAGTATCAAAAGCCTTTCTAAGATCCAAATATATAATATCAAAGTTATTCCCTGCATCCAGTTCTGTTGTAAATGTATCATAGTATTCAATCGAATTGGTCATGCAAGACTTTCCCTTAATAAATCCATGCTGTGTCTGAGCAATAAATGAAGTGTTGTCTACATGATCCTGCAATGCTTCTTTAACCAGTGCCTCCATTAATTTTCCTGGAACAGAAGTTAAACTCACAGGTCTATAATTACTTGCGTCAGCCTTTGATCCTCCTTTGTGAATTGAGGCCACATTTTCACATCTCCAGTCCATGACCTCCCCTGAGTCCAAAGAAGCTCTCATAATTATGGCTAAGGGCTCGCTTACTTCCTTTGCTGCTTCCTTTAATATAACTGGATAAATCCCATCCCCCCGGGGTGCCTTTCTTTTGTTTATCCTCAACAATTGCTCCTTCACTTTCCTCTCAGTTATTACAAAATCATCAAGCTCACTGCCAGAGTTTACTTCACCTCTGGCATTCCCCTTCCTCAATAACTCCTCATGTGTGAATGTAGATGCAAAAGATTCGTTTAGTTCGTTAGCCAGTGTTCAAAAGCTGAGCAGGGTCCTCAACTGTTGAACCAACAATATCCAGTGGACCAATCTGATTCATCCCTTTCCTTCTAGAGTTTACATAGGTAAAGAACTGTTTTCTGTTTTTCATAGCATCCTTTGCCTAGCATTTCTCATAATCTGCCTTTGTCAGCCTAATCTCCTTTGTGACTTGGTTACAGAATAGCTTATATCTATCATAGGCTTCCATGTTACCCATTAATTATATGTATCCCATGCATTTTTCTTCTCTGCCATATGTTTCATTAGTTCTTTGAATGCCTCCCATTTTGAATTTGCTGTTAGTCCCACTGTATAGAATTTAAATACTGTCTCAGACCATCCTAGTCGCCTTTACAAAAGCAAAAACCCTTCCCTTTACCCCTGATGGTAGTTATCTCTTTGAGTAAATCCCACTTCAGCACACTGTGATTACTTCCACCTAGTGGGTCCTTTATCTGCAGATTCTTATTGTAAGAAGAATCACTACTGATAATCCAGAACAAGAGTATTATTCCTTCTAGTTGCCTCTCGAACATGCTGATTTAGAAAACAATCATCCAATAAATCCACCAAAGCCTTGCTAGTATGTGAGTGACCAACCCACAAATTACAGCCAATTTCTGGTAAATTAAAATCCCCCATTATAAGACTCTCTGATTTACTGGCGCACTCTATTTCCCTGTACAGTTTCTTATTATACTCATCAAAGTCATTAGGACTACAGCACACTCCTACTCTCAATTTTGATTTCCCAATGCTTATATCACACAAAACTGACTCGACACTGCACTGTTCAGAGATTTCGACTGTCTTCACTTCCTTGGATTTTATGTGTTTCTTAACTAATAGCATAACCCCTCTGCCGACCGGGCTAGCCGGGTGGGCAAAGTGCCTACCTGGCAACCCAAAGGTCGAGGGTTCGAATCCCACCTCGGGCTTGGATCAAAGTACTGCAAAAACCTTGGGAGTTGCATTGTGGCCGCAGAAGCCAATGCGCCAATAACTACCAAAAAGAAAAAAAAATATAAATAAATAAAATAACCCCTCCTCCTTTCCTGCTCCTGTCTATCCTTTCTGCACACATTGTATTTCCCAAATTCCTGTTCTACACTCCTTATATCTGTGTGACACCACGTCTTTGATATCCCAACAACATATCTGCCTTTGATGTTTTGAGCAATACCTCAAATTCATCAAATTTATTTACCAAACTCCTACCATTGGTGTACACGCAAGTATACATGCACCTGTTCCTATTCTTAGCTACCCTAACACAACCCATGTGTTTACTTGTAGCGCAATGACTCCCAGTAGTCTCTGAAATATCCTGCATCGTGTTTACCAGACTGCTGCTCATTCCAATAGAAGCAGTGCAAGAATCAATTTCGCTTCTTCCAGTGGCTACTGTTAATCTATTAGTCCTTATATCCCCACAAGCTAGCAGTTTTCCGACACACGTAACACTGCCTCAATAGCATCAGGAAATATTCTTGCACCCTTTTTATTTAAGTGTATCTCATCCCTGTAGAAGCAGTCTCTCCTGTTAACAAGTCCAGAACATGAAGAAACTTTTGTTGGGTAACAAAGGCTTCTTCTTGGGCCGATAGGCATGCAGGCCCCACTCCGAAAGCCGTCCTTGGATAGTTCGTGCACTTGTTTCAACACCAGAGGCCACCTTATACTCCAGTTTTATATCTGGAGCAATAGCATGGCGATTATAAAGGCATAGCCATTTCAAATATCGATCTTTGGAAGGTATAGTCACTCTCTTACCGCCTGGTCCAGGTCTTCTCTTCGCATCACTGTTTCACGCTTTCATTTTAGCATCCGGGATAATGTTGACCGGTGGCAGCCTATTTTATCAGCGAGAGCACGCGTAGAAAGACCTGCATGGGAGAGAGCAACAGCTAAACTTTTTTTTCTTCGTATCAACTGAACATATCGAGCCGTGCTTACACCGCCGCAAAACAGGATATTAATGAGTGTGTATACCCTTCCAACGCCGTATTTATAGTAACGGCTGATGCAATACCTTGCAATTACTGTCCGATGCAATTGAAGCGTTATCTGATTCAATACCTTTACTTTACGACAAACAAAATGACTTTAATCAAACAATAACTTATATGGTGGATCGGAAAAAAGCGCGGTGATCTGATTGAGGTATATAAGGCCTTGAATGGGTTGAGCATGCTGAATTCTGATGGGATCCTTCCACTTGTTCAGATTACGAACCTAAGGGGGCATAAATTCAAATTAAGAAAAGACAGATGTAGAATAGATATGCAAAAATTTGCTTTTAGCCAGCGGGTGGTTAATTGCTGGAAAAACTTCCATCTGTCGTTGTGGAAGTTGATAGGTTGAATAAATTTAAGGAGGAACTGGACAGGCAATTGGAGGGAATGGTGTGATTTTTTTTTTTTTTTTGGCTGATGCTGCCTAAGCTCATACACTTGCTTTCTTGCATCGCATGCCACTACTACTGTGTTTCACTGCAAATGTAATTTCTTTTTAACGTTATGCAGTTTTGTTTTTGTCCTCCACTGTAGGGTGTAATCAAGTCACAAAGGTCAGGCACGCGAAATCTGATTACGAGAAATCCTTGTGAAAGAATGCAAGGAAAAACAACAAAGGCTACTTATGTAAACTCTTGAAGGAAGGGGATGAATCAGATTGGTCCACTTGATATTGATGGTAAGACTGTTGATGATTCTGTTCAGTAAGCTGACAGACTGAATGAGTATTTTACAACTACCTTCACACATGCGGAATTCTGTAAGGAAGGGGAGGAAGGGAAGTTAAATAAACTCTATCACGGAGCTTAAGGATTTTGCAATAACGGAGAGCAGACTGGAGGAGAAATTGTTGAAGTTAATCATAAAAAAAAGGCACGTGGGATGGATAAAATCTATTAAGTTAAATCAAGGGAGGCAGCGAGGGAAGAAACCCTTACCCATAATTATGAGAGCATTCTTAGGCACAAGGGAGGTCTCCATGGGTTGGAGGTGTGCAAATGTATCCCCAATTAACAAAGGGGTTCAAAAAAGGATATAAATAATTATAAAGCTGTTAGCTTAACTTCTGTTCTGCGGAAAATAGTGGAATCACTGGCAAAAGAAGCGTTGCAGGAACATGACTATAGTAAGAGACTACAGCCTCTTAATGCACTCTACTACAGTCCTGCAGTCCTATAGACTATAGTCTCTTACTGCAGTCAAGACAAGATATAGACAGGACTGCAGTAATAGTTCAGACAAAGCATGGGTTTGTTAAGGTGAGACCTTGTCTGACCAATTCGATTGGGTAGTATGATGTGGTCACAAAGCGACTGGTTGCAAAAAATAACATTGATATCATATACTCGGATTTCAGAAAAGTAGCGATACTGTTGCACATGGAAGACTACTGTACAAATTGGAGCATCATGTCATTAAAGGCAAGTTGCTGTAATGGATAAAGGGATGCTTAAATAAGAGACGACAGAGAGTGTTAATAAATGGACACAGCTTTTCGTGGACTAATGCTATTAGTGGAGTTCCCCAGAGTTCGGGGCTGGGCCCATTGTTGTTTTGCGTATTTATCAATGATATCGATGAAGGGATGTGAAGATGATACAAAGGTTGGTAGGGTTGTTAATGATAGTATAGTATTGGAACAGGATCTAAAAAGTTAGGCAGATGGGCTGACAATTGGCAAGTCAAGTTTAATTTCAACAAATGCAAAGCATTGCATATGGGTAGCAGTAACCCAAGAGAAACGTACCATCTCTGTGGTACAATCCTGAGGGAAGTGGAGAATGAAAAACACCTGGGGAATAATTGTGCAGTCAGATATGAAATTCCCTGAGCAGTGTAGACGGACAGCCAGAGCAGGTCATGGAGTATTGTCAATGATATCTAGGCATTTTGCTCGACAAGGATGTAATTGTCCTCTTGTATAAAGCAATGGTGAGGCCACGCCTTGCGGTTTACTCTTACAGGTTTGGAGGGCTCATTTTAGGAAGGATGCAGAGTTACTACAACGAGTTCTAGTAAACATGGTTCTAGAACGGCAACAAGATTGGTGAGAGGAACAAAGGGGTGCTTTTAGGAAGAAAGGCTTAATCTCTGTCAATTGCAGTGTTTGGGGACTACGCTCCTGCAAGCTGATCTGATTGAAGTGTATAAGGCCTTGATTTGTTTGAGAAGGCTCAATGCTGATTGGGTTCTTCCGCTTGCTCATATTTCGAACCTGAGAGGGCATAGATTCGAATTGAAGGCCATTTGCAGAATAGATGAGTGGAAGTTTGTCTTTAGCCGGCGGGTAGTTGATTGCTGGCACAGATTTCCTCTGTTGTTGTGGAAATTGATAGCTTAAATAAATTTAAGGCAGAACTAGGCAAGCATTTGAACTAGGAAAACTATTCATGCATTAAGGCTGAACTAGGCAAACTATTCATGCCTTACGAATTTAGATAAAGAAACCACTAGGTGGTGGTGATCACAGTATACATTTTTTCGTTGTGAGTAGTAGGCTTTTCATTTAATGGTTTTTGTAGACTTGGACAGGAATGTTCAAATCGATTATATTTGAATTTTCTGTTTGTTTTGCTGCCTACTCTGCATTTTCATTTCCAGTATTCCACAATGAGCTGAGAAAGGCGTCTTATATTTAAGTTTGACAGAGAATGCTTGCACCACCGATTGAAATAAAAATCACATTTATCCGTAATTGTTGCCCACAGAACGTTAGGAACACATCTTTATAGATTTTTTAAGCTGTAGATTCGAATCTGAAGTGATCTCGTGGGATCCAATACCTGCAGGTTTATTGAAATGTGACTTTTTTTCTATTGAGCAGTCCATTGAGGCTGGAAAAGGAATGGCCAAATAGGATGAGTTGTCAGGCTCCAAACTTTGGAGACAAAATTAACTAATAAAACTTTCCTTTTAAAATGTAATGGTGGTTGTTGAGTTTCTATAATAGTAGTAGTAGTAGAGGCATGTGATGCAAGAAAGCAAGTGTATCAGCTTATGCAGCATCAGTCAAAAAAAAAAAAAAAATAAACAATAAAAAAAAAAAAATAAAATGCCTGTCCAGTTTTTCCTTAAATTTATTTAAGGAAAAAAAAAAAAAAAAACTGGGTTTTTTTTTTTTTGGCTGATGCTGCATAAGCTTGCTTTCTTGCATCAAATGCCTCTACTAATGCTAACGCTAATGATAACTTCCACAACGACAGATGGAAGTTTGTTCCAGCAATTAACCACCCGCTGGCTAAACGCAAATTTGCACACAGCTATTCTACATATGTCTTTCCTTAATTTGAATTTATGGCCCCTTAGGTTCGTAATATGAACAAGTGGAAGAATCTGATCAGAATTCAGCGTGCTCAACCCATTCAAGGCCTTATACACCTCAATCAGATCACTTCGCGGGTGCCTAGACTCCAGCCACTGCAATTTGCAGAACTTAAACCTCTCGTGGAAAAAGGACCCATTCATTCCCCTCACCAATCTTGTTGCCCTTCTCTGTACACGCTCAAGCAAATCTACATCCTTCCTAAAATGAGGCCTCCAGACCAGCACACAGTACTCAAGGCGTGGCCTGACCATTGCCTTATACAGAGGGATAATCACCTCCTTTTCCCTGCTAGCAAAATTCCTATATATCATTGACAAAATCCCCATGACCTGCCCTGGCAGCCTGTCTGCATTGCTCAGAAAAAAGAACAGTGGACCCAACACCGAACCCTGTGGGACTCCACTAGTAACATTAGTCCAAGAAGAGCAGCACCCATTGATTACCACCCTCTGTCTTCTCCCACTCAACCATCCTTTTATGCATTGTAGTATATATAAGATCTGTGCTAGGGAAGTTCTAAATGAGAATAATGCAGATCTGAGAGCGTTGTGGTGGAAAGGCAGAGCCATATCCACATACTTGTTGTGTTGTAGGGTTTTAGAGCATCAGCGACTAAGGCCTTAATACTGTGTGTATATTGTCTTTAATTTGAGTGTGTTCTGAGGTCGATTTTATGCTTGGTGGACGAAAAACTCGATTTTCCGGAATAAAAACCTTGTTGCCCTCGCTTGACACTAAATCAGTGACGTTGTGAAACTGGCCTATTAAAATTCAAGTCATTGATGGGCCTCGAACTTTTCCAGCCGGAATAGGGAAGACAACAATCCTACCATGCAGTCCACACATTATATCGAGAAGGCTAACACAATGGGTACCCGTTTTTTGCCGTTCATTTGGTTCGGATTTCTTGTATGTGTGCTAAGAAATTAAGTTTTTTTGTCTAGTGTTAATCCAATGAAGCGTCCGTACTAGTGAACAGGGATCATATGGTCCTGTAAAAATGAATGAGTCCACTCGTGAATTTCGTTATTTTACAGAAATGATGGCTAGTTTTTCGTTTTAATAAATGGTAGCCATTGCAGTTGGGTCATGCCATACACAGAGTATTTAGATATCCATTGATTGGCACTGGGACATTACTTGCATTTGATGCAAGAATGCAAACTTATTTAGCATCAGCCAAAAAAAAAAAAAAAAAACCCCACACCTCCTCCCGTTTCACCCATCCATTCACTCCAAGTTTGTCTAGTTCAGCCTTCAATTTATTTAAGCCGTCAACTTCCACGCCTGATGGCAGTTGGTTCCAGCAATCAACCGCCCACTGGCTAAACAAAAATTTTTGCACATCTATTCTACATCCATCTTTCCTCAATTTGAATTTATGCTCCTTTAGGTGTGGAATCTCATCAGCATTAAGCTTGCTCAAACCATTCAATGCCTTTTACACCTCAATCAGATCACCTTGTAGATGCAGACTCCAAATGCTGCAATTTGCAGAACTTGGCAACAGCAACCCCTTTTCCACTCAGTAATCACATTGCACTTCTCTCCTTCCAGCAGCTCTACATCTTTCCTAAAATGACCTGCATGCAATACTCAAGGTGTGGCCTGACCCGTGCCTTATACAAGGGGATAATCACCTAATCCCTGGAAAATTCCTATATATCATTGACAAGACCCCATTAGCTACTCTTGCAGCCTGTTTGCACAACTCAGAAAAATTCATCTCACTGCACAATTACCCCAAGATCTTTTTCATTCCCCACTATCCTGGGTCTAGTACCACACAGTTGCCATGTTACTCCTACCCACATGCAGTACTTTGCATTCGTAATGTTAAACTTTAGTTGTCACTTCTCTGCCCATCTGCTAAACTTTTCTACATCCTGTTGCATTAGCGTGCCATCCTTGCTGTCATTAACCCTACCAACCTTATTATCTTCTGAAAACTTGGACATTAAGCCTGATAGACCTTCATGAATATCATTGACATATTCAGAAAACAACAATGGGCCCAACACAGACCCCTGGTTGGTTGGTTGGGTTTTATTGGCACATTAGCAACTAAGGCTATAATACGCCAAAACCTGGTCATAAAAAAGTAAAACTTTCAGTGGCCTAATGAATTAGGTCACATGGACCTCTGGGAACTCCACTAAAATATTATTCCACAATGACCAGTATCCGCTGATTTCCACTCTGTTTTGTCCACTCAACCAGCCCTTTATCCATAACAGAAACTTGCCTTTAATACCATACTGCTCCAACTTGTACAGTAGTATTCCATGTGGACCAGTATCAAAGGCTTTCATAAAATTCAAGTATATGATATCAAAATTGTTTGTTGCATCCAGTTCCTTTGTGTTCACATCACAGTATTCAATCACATTGGTCAAAGAAGACTTCTTAAGAAACCCATGGTGTCTGAACTATAACTGCAGTCTTGTCTAGATGATCCTGCAGTGCTTCTTTAACTAGTGACTCCATTATTTTCCCTAGAACAGAAGTTAAACTAACTGGTCTGTAATTAATCGAGTCACCCTTTAATCCTCCTTTGTGAATTAGGGATATATTCGTCTGTGGAGACCTCCCCCAAGTCCATGGTGCTGTCATATTAATTTCACTTGGCTAATTCTGTTTTTAGTCTTCTTCCTTTTTATTTCAATTGCTTACTTGATTTCACACATCACCAATTTAGTTACATCATCACTTAGAACTTAAAAGTATTTTCTTCAGTAAGTAATTTTCTCCGGCATATTACATCTTTTTTTACATGACTCACTGATATCCAACTCTGGTTAGCAATAGTATTCAACAGTCTAAACACGCTTTTGCTGCATTGGCAAAAAATAAAGTAGATAAGAAAACAAATTATATGCTTTTCTCCTCAAACAGGTAAGCATCCGGCTGATCCTTGATTTTACTGAAACTGTAAGCCCAAACTAACTGCGAGGACAACTTGTTCCAGCTATCGTCTCACTAGCTAAAAGAAAACTTCCTAGTCTAATCTAAGCCTCAAGCTCTGTAATTTAATTTATGAACCCTAGTTCTTGGTTTCCTTGACCAGTGAGAATTCCACTTTCATTCATTTTATTAATCTCTCAGAGCCTTGTAAACCTCAACAAGGTCACCTCTGAGGTGCCTGGTTGCCAAGCTCTGTAGCCCACATGATCAGAATATTTCCTCATATGATCATCCTGTCAAACTCACCATGAGTTGCCCATCTTTTGACCCTTTTATGTAGTTCAATGTCTCTTTTCAGATGAGTTCTCCATATTTGAATACAGTATTCCAAATGTGGTCATACAATTGTCTTATACAGTGAGATTTTTACCTCCCTATCTCTACAGGACAAGGTTCGATAAATCAATAGGACACCATGGGCTTTCCTGGCTATCTACTGTTTAGAAAACCATATCTACTCGTATTGTAACTCCCAGTTCCCTTTCCTCCTCCTGTTTTTAATTCATCCCCACCAAGTGTATAATTTATTTGTGGGTTGCTATTCGCCAAATGTAAGACCTTGCATTTAGCAGCATTAAAGCATAAGCTGTCACTTCTCTGATCATGTTTGAAGTCTGTTCCAAGTCATCCTAAGGCCTACGTTAGGGCTAGGCTAAGCATGTGCCCAGGACCCATGTTTTGAGGGGTAAGTAAATGGAAATGGACACAGCTAAATTCAGCATAACGAAGGCTATGAGTGCTCATGTTTCTTATAAAATTTGCAAATTGTAATGCAGCTTCTAATCGAAATGCGTGTGCTGCTGCTATGTTCAGATTTGTATATATTTCTTTAGAGGTACATGCAGAATCGCTTTTTATTTTTTTATTGACTGTGTAATGGTAATTTTCTGAGGGCCTGGATTTTCTATTTTTTTACTATTAAAGTAGGGTCCCAGGAAAATATTTTGCCTAGGGATCAAATACTCCAAAGACAGGTCCTGTTCATAATAAACATTTTTCCATGGGCCCCAAAAAAAACTTTTGCCTAGAGCCTGCATATCCTCAAGTTAGGCACTGGTCATCCTGAAAGAGCACTGTTTGGCAATGATCATTAAAGATTGCCAATCTCTGCTTTTACAATAACCTCTCATTATGGAAAGTCAAATGCTTTGCTAAAATCCAAATAAACTGTCAAAAACATGGTTCTAAAATGTGCATTAAAAGTTAACATAACTTAGTGGTGGTGATGACCAACCTCATAGGCTACTCCAATATATCTATAGTGTTAATCGTCAGTTCAACGTTAATGGCAGTTACTATCATTATCAGACGCAGCCCATGGTAGTCATGCATGGCAGCATGTAATGAGGTTGAATATTCGACCCCATATGTAGCCTCAAAAAAATGCATGGTTCATTCTGATTGTGGTACTGAAATTCCAAAAAATCAATAATTCAATACGTATGCAGTCATGATGAATTTGTAAACTCTTCTGGGATTGGCTTTTCTAGAAAACAAAAGGAAATATATTTTTAATTATATATAAAATTCTTATTTGAATAGTTTTGGAAGTGAAGCATCATTTTTTACTCAATTACATGTAGGGAAGCCCTGTAGAAACACAAATGTGGTGCAAACTAGATGGTTATGCACCACCTTTGTTTCTATTTTTGTTTTCACTATGGTTAGACCCTACTTCAGGGAATTTAGATACTGTTAATGTTATATTTGAATTATTTCATAAAATAAATAACAAACTATACACTATACCTAATACATATTTTAACAATATTGTACAGTATGTGCTTAATGGTTTTATAACTTTAAAATGGAATAGGCTAGTAGTTTCATGTTCATCTTTTACGTTTATGTTTTCTTATTCTATTTTCAGTAGAATTAATGTTTTATTTCATAGGAAATAACTGCTGTAAAAAAAAAAATTAATTTAAAAATTTTCATTAAAAAATAAGTAAAAAATTGCATTTAATAAGTATTGCTATACTTCAAGCAGATCAAAAAATATATATTTTTTCTTTTGAGAAATACAAAAAATATGGTACCACCACTGATAGGTTTGATGATTCCTTGTCTTGCAAACACACTTCAGTCCATGGGCTGCAGAATTCATATTATTTTTGCTGATAAGAAAATGGCTTAAAAGTTTAATGAACACAAAACTGTTAAACAGCTGGATCACTTCGGGCATTATCTTTAACTTTTTTTTTTTTTTTTTTTTTTGGAAATAGGCTTTTATGTATGGAATGAATTCTGCATGAGGTATCTTCAAAAATGGCGGCAGTTATCTAAGCTATCTTTAGTTTCATGAATTTTTCCTCTTCTTGTATACAGATGTACAGTTTTCTTCATAAGATGTTTATGTTTTCAGGTAACATTCTGAAGTAGTCCAGTTTCAACAACACTGCAGACCTGATTAATAAGCTTAACAAAACTAAAGGATTCTGTTTTCACAAAACAAAAAAGTCTACAGATTCATGTGCATTTTCACAAAATAGAAAACAGTCTAGAGATTCACAATTTGCAGACTGGCTCTCTTCCAGTTAATTGTGCTGAGTTCCATGACTTTAAAATTTAAGTCAGTCTGTTTCCTGAGCATGGAAATTTTTTTGTGCATAATTTAAATTTAAGTTTAATTTAAAAGATTCACATTTTTTTTTTTTTTTTTTTTTTTGCAAAACAGGAACTCTGAATACACTAACTAAATCACAAGAAAACATTTTTTCTCTCATAGTACATGTATTTTTTTTTATCCATTTGGAATTGTGTCTCTAACTTGAAGCCACTTTTGTATAAGTTTAGACAATAATTTTCAATCTTAGAACTGCTCCTTTTCCAATAATCCACTAGTTCCATAACTTTTTTTCTAGTTTCAAGTTAAAGTTCCTACATACACACGTATCACAGCGGGAAGTACAGTAAAAATTACAGAATTACTCAATAATACTTTGACTAATTTACATCAGTTGCAACCAGTGCTCATATTGGGCCGAAATGCACAAGTGGATGTTTTAATTTTAAAATTAAGCAGAAAACTTTAAACTTTGCAAAAATGTTTCCTAAAATGCTAAGACAGTTGCTGCAGATTAAAGGATACTGAGTACATTCAAGATTAATCATGGTATCTGAATGTCAGAATGTACTGGATTATTTTTTGGTAAAGTATTTTGTTGCTTTTTTGTTTCCAGATTTTTAGCTTTCCAGTAATGTTCTTAACATGGAATTTTTCAATTCAAGCACTGGTTGGGGAGTGACAATTCATCAGCCCATGTACTGCAGTCCTGGGAATGAGAATGTAGGTGTGAGGATGTAGACTTTTTGAGTTTCTCCAAATGGATGTTTCTTACAAATTTTATCTTATTTTTGATTAATTAACATTGTTGTTTTACAAATCAATTAAATAGGCTTAATAGCAATTCGTTAGCTTATTTTATAAAATTTAGCTAGTGATTTTGTAAGTTATGACTCACTACTTATACTGCTATTATATTGATGTAATATCATAGCATGCAACCAGGAAAGCAGAATAGTAGGATTTTAATTGTAATTAATAAGTAGTTTGAAGGTTTAAATCACTTTTTGAGCATATATCTTTGTATTTAGCTAGGGATACTACTAATTTACCATTGTGATTGTTAATATAGTATTGTACAGTCAAGTATAGTTTGGTCAATTAAATTTATTAACTTATTAATTTTCACTGTTAATTAATTAAATCATAGTGAAATGGAAATCATGTCCCAGACTAGAGCAGCAAAACAACGTACACAAAGTAGCAGGAGTGCTGTGGCTCGGGGGAGAATCGAAGGGTGCGATTCTCCAACACATCACAGCCTAAAAAACATGCGTAAAATGTAGTCTTTGTGTGTGTGTGTGGGTGCTACGTGCAGAGAGTATCAAGAAATTAGGTGCCAACTTAGCATTCTGATGGACATCTATGAGTTTGAAGAGTAGGGGAGATGACCTAGAAGAAATTAAAATGTGGAGCCCATCAAGCTCTCTGCTAGGCAACTCAATACCAGAGCTCACACTTGTGCATCAGGCAACACAGTGGCAATCTTCAGTGCAGAATATGCTGGTTCCACAAGGAGCTAGTTATTGTCGGTAATTCAATTGTCAGGAAGATGGGAAAATATATTGTGCAAAAAGGATAGGTGGAACAGGACCAGGGTATGTCTGCCAGGAGCAAAAGTTGATGACATTGTACAGCAGATAATCTTTTGGGGCACAAAAGGTAATATTGTCGTACACGTTGGCACTAATACACGAGTAGATCTGCAGATTTACTTAACAAGTTACAGGCCAGTGTTGAAAAAAAAGTCGTGAGTTAGGGTTAAATTTAAGTGTCTGCAATTCTGCCAGCCACGATAGGAGGGAGTATATGATGAGAGCCTTGTCAACCGATTCGGCCCTGGAGAGATTGTGCAAGACTCATGGGGGTAGAATTTTTCTCAGCATCTGTACTTGTTAACAGGAGAGATTTTTTCTTCAGAGAGGGGATACACTTAAATAAAAAGGGTGCAAGAATATTTATTGATTAGAGGCAGTGCTAGGTGGGTCAAAAAACTGCTAGCTTGGAGGGGATTCGATTCATTCACAGAATAGGTTAACAGTAGCCGCAGGCAGAGGTGAAAGTAATTCTTGCACTGCTTCTACTGGATTGAGCAGCAGCCTGAAAGTAAGATACTGGGTATTTCAAGAACTGCTGGGAGCAGGGCCGGATTAAAGATGAAATAGGCCACCAGCCCATATTTAAATTTGAGGCTCCTTCAATATATATATATATATATATATGTGTGTTCTAGATATGATAGAATATGGTAGAGTAAAAATATATCGGACTGGCAATGAGGTAGCAGGTTGAGTGAGATAAGGTGTAGTCTCACCTGCTACCTCATTGCCAATCCGATATACTTTTACTCTACCATATTCTATATCTAGGACAGATAATTACAGACCAATGTAATCTTTCATTAACAACTTTAAGTTATCTATAATGTTAAAATTTACAAATAATTCTTCACCTAATACGGATATATATATATATCTGATAATTAAAATAAATATGATATTTAAAATAAAAACATCAGCCAGTAGTACGGCAATAATACAGAGCGAAACGAAACGCAAAATAATATAAAATATTTATTTTATATTATTTTGCCATATTTATTTATTTTTATTACTTTTGCCTAACTTTTACCTCACATAATATATATATATATATATATATATATATATATATATATATATATATATATATAGACAAAAAGGTTAAAATTCAGTATATTTGTGTATATGGTAGGGGAGTTGGGCTATAAGGTGTAGTAACCATGGAAGAATAGGGAGAACCTGTAAGTAAAAAATTAGTTTACCTGAAATGAAAATAAAATGCAATTAATAAGGGCATAATAATTGTAAGAAACAAAACCTGTGGGTCCTAGGACTTCTTCTTCAAAAGTGTCAGCAGTGAAAACTGTATGAGCCACAATAGTCCAGGTCTCTTCCACAGGATTTTATTTTTCATTATTATTTTTATTTATTATTTTATTCTTCCTTCTGGTCTCTGCCAGGTCAGCTTTAATGTATACATATACCGTTTACGTGTACATCATAACAGAACCAGAGATCTGGACTATTTTTGTGGCTCCGATTTTTGCTGCCGAACATTTTGAAGAAGTAGTTAGTCCTAGGACCCACAGCTTTAGTTTCTTACAATTATTATGCATTTATTAATTGCATATTATTTTTCAGGTAAACTAATTTTTTTAATTTCAGGTTCTCCCTATTCTTCCATGGTTACTACACCTTATAGCCCAACTCCCCTACCATATACACAAATATACTGAATTTTAACTTTTTTGTCTATTATTCATTATGGTTGCCGGTCCTTTCTGCATTTACCGTAGTTCCCGGATCCATAACTCTGTCTTATATACATTTTATAAATTTTGCATAAACTCTTACAACTCAATAATAAGACCTGTTTAATAAGACTTTCGTAATTTCATTGCATCTTTATCTATTTATATATATACAAAGGGTACTAGGAAAGTTTTGCAATATGACGCAACAATGAATCACAGGAAGCTGCTTGTTGCTGCATGTTGAGACATGTTCATACGTGCATAGTAGCCGCCGCGCCAAGTCGATGGGCTCAGTTATTCATTAGTAGTGAGAGTGTAAAGTGCTTGCGATGGCATCGTGGTCACGAAATGAGATAAGGACAGTTTTGCGGTATAATTTCGTGCGTGGTTTAACCATAGACCAGTGCTTAGAAGAAATGACTCTTGCACTAGATGATGATTGTCCACATCGTACAACGATATTCAGGTGGTATAGAGAATTCCAAAGGGGAAATTTCACTCTGGAGGATTCTGAGAGGCCGGGAAGGCCACGAACGTCAGTTACGGAGGAAAACGTTACTGCTGTGAGGAAAATGCTTGACGAAAACAGGCGAGTGACCTACCAACAGATAGAGGATACTTTGGGCCTAAATGCACCAGCAATTCGTTCGATTCTGCAAGATCATTTGCACGTGAAGAAACTTTGTTCTCTCTGGGTGCAGCATCAACTGACTGAAGAGCAGATGACACGAAGTGTGACTTGGTGCCGGGAGATGTTAAAAAAGTTTGATAAGGGACAATCTCGGTATGTGAATAACATCGTGACAGGTGACGAGACTTGGCTGTACTATTACGATCTGCAGACCAAGGCTCAAAACAAAGTTTGGGTCTTTGATGATGACGACACACCCGTAACTGTCAGCAAATCCCGATCTGTAAAGAAGAAAATGATAGCTGTATTTTTCAAATCGAGTGGAATTGTGGAACGTGTCGTTTTGGACACGCAGAAGACAGTCACAGCTAAGTGGTATACTGAACAATGCCTGCCTAAAGTCATTGGATCTATGAAGAACCTGCGGCCAAAGTCAAGAATGGACACCTGGTACCTCCATCACGAAAATGCTCCAGCTCACCGCGCCAAAGCCTGCACCGAAAATTTGACCACGACAGGACTGACACTTCTCGAGCACCCTCCCTACAGTCCAGACCTTGCTCCCTGCGACTTTGCACTGTTCCCGCATGTGAAAATGAAGCTAAAAGGGAGGCGGTTTTCCAGTGATGAGGACCTTCTACGGGCTTGGAACAAGGAGTGTGCTTTACTCCCTAGTGAAACTTGGCAGAACTGGTTTAAAGATTGGTTTCGGAGGATGGAGAGGTGTATTGAATGTAGAGGAAATTACTTTGAAAAAATTAAATAAACAAAGCTGTATTGCAAAACTTTCCTAGTACCCTTTGTATAACAGATAATTCATATAAAAATAATACATAAGTCAGTAGCATTGCAAAACTGTAGAGCAAAAGTTAATATAAAAATTAACATAAATTAAAACAAGGAGGGGAAAAGTACAGGTAACAAGACAGAAACTGTAGCTGCAGGTCCCCAAATAATTTAGAGTTCAATTAAATCCAATTAATAATAATGAATACATTTAAATTTAAAATAATGCCAATTACATAATAATTTAGCGATACCCCCCCTGTAAGGTACCAGTTCCAAGAGACGTGAAATATCACCAAAAAGGGACTAAAGCGAAATACTAAAAGAAAACAAAGTAACAAAATAATAGACTGACCATTACACCTGCCCCCACATCGACAGAGGACCACGAGGCCAATAATGGTCAAGGAATCACTGCATTTCGATATTTCACGTCTCTCGGAACTGGTACCTTACAAGGAGGGTACAGCTAAATTATTATGTAATTGGCATTATTTTAAATTTAAATGGATTCATTATTATTAATTGGATTTAATTGAACTCTAAATTATTTGGGGACCTGCAGCTACGGTTTCTGTCTTGTTACCTTTACTTTTCCCCTCCTTGTTTGATTTAATTTATGTTAATTTTTATGTTAACTTTCGCTCTACAGTTTTGCCAAGCTACTGGTTTATGTATTATTTTTAAATGAATTATCAGTTATGTACTGGGCATCATGTTAAGGATGTGAATTTTGCTGCCTCTAATGATAGCTTAATATTTATTTATCTTTTTATTTTCGTATTTCCTTATTGTTATTGCATTATAAAAATTTTAAGCCATTATTCAAATATATATATATATATATTACACACATACCTATAAATACAAATACTACATAGGTCAAAATGTTTTATGTTTTGAAAAATAAAGTATTAATAAAAACAATTTTAATAAAAACTTTTAACTTATTTATTGTACAATAAAAAGGTAGAAGAATAAAATTTAAACACTTAAAGTTAAGTTTAAGAATGCTTTTATTACATATTTACTTGGTTTATTATTATTATTAGAAATTGTTATCACTACTTTGGAAAATATTTACACAGAAAATGAGGTCCCTGTCCATGGCCACTTTGGCCGTAGTGTTAATGCGGCTCTGGCTGGGAGTCATCAAGAGTAAGAATAGGTGCATGTATACCTGCATTTACAACAATGCTAGGAGTATAGTAAATAAACTTGATGAATTTGAGGTGCTGGTCTAGACATCAAAGACAGATATTATTGGAATATCAGAGAAGTGGTGTCAAACAGATATAAGAAATGCAGAATTGGAACTTGGGGTATACGTGTACAGAAATGATATAAATGGAGGAGGAATTATGCTGTTAGTTATGAAACACACAAAATCTAAAGAAGCAACCAGTTGACATGAATGGATAGTGCAGTGTCGAGTCAGTTTGGTGTAACACAAGCACTGGGAAAGCAAAATTGAGAGAAGGAGTATTATAGCTCTAATGACTGATGAGTACAACGAACAACTATACAGAGAAATAGAGTGGGACAGTAAATCAAATTGTCTTATAATGGGGGATTTTAACCTCCCAGATATAGACTGGAACTTGTGAGTTGGTCGCTCGCACACTAGCAAGATTTTGTGGATTTATTGTGTGATTGTTTTCTGCAGCAGCATGTTCGAGAGGCAACCAGAGGGAGTGATACTCTTGATCTGATTTTCAGCAGTCATTATTCATGCATTAAGAATCTGCAGAATAAAGGAACCACTAGGTGTACTGACGTCGGATTTACTCAAAGATATAATTACCATCAGGGGTAAAGGGAAGGGTTTTTGCTTTTGTAAAGGTGACTACAGTGGGACAAACTGATGATGTTACTAACAGCAAATTCTAAATGGGATGCATTCTAGGAATTAATCTTGGAAGCTACTACGCCTTTCATACCAACTAAGAAATACTGTTCAAGGTTTAGGCCTAAATGAATGTCAGATGAACTAACGAGACTCATTGCATAGAAGAAAAAGGCATATGATGCATATAAATTATCAGATCTCTCTCTCTCTATGTACCGTGTCCGTTAAGGACGTTAGTGATCGTGGTCTTCCACAGCTCTCGATCTTTTGCTGTTTTCAGCAGGTTTAGACTCTGTACACTCATCCAATTGGTTAGACTACTAATATAGTTTATTCTTTGTCTTCTTCTGCTTCACTTTCCATTCACCTTGACTGTCATGATGATCTCCTCCAAACCTTTCTTCCTCATGATGTGGCCAAAAAATTTCAGCTGCTTTTCTCTTATGTTCCTCAGTAATGATCTTTGTGTTCCTGCTCTTTGTAGTACCTATACATTCGTGGTATGTTCGGTCCAGGATATTCTGAGCATCCGTCTATAAAACCATATTTCTGTCGCCTCCAAACGCTTTGCCATTTTTTGGGAGATTGTCCAGAATTCACTACTGTAAGGACAGGTATAACATAACAGTTCAAAATTCTGTTTCTCGTCTTCAATGACAATTTCCTATCTTTTAGTATGTTGCCCAGTTTCTGAAACGTGGCCTTGGCCATACCAATCCGTCTTTTGATTTCATTATCTGATCATCCATATTGTGTAACCCAACTCCCTAGATAATAATATTTCTCTACTTGCCTTATTATGTTGTTCCCTATTTTCAGTATGCATTTGGGCACAATTTTCTTTTTGCTGAAAACTACGCACTCTGTTTTTTTAATGTTTATTGTTAAGCCTTTCCTTCTACCTTGTTCCACTACTTTGTCTAGTTCCATATTTGATATTATTTACATTCTGTTCGCCAAATGCAAATCCTCCAATTCCATTCCATGTGTTCCTCTCATAATTTCTTCACTGTAGAGGTTGAATAGGTCCAGAGAGTAAACACAGCCCTGTCTTACTGCCCTCAGAACTCTTATGTTCTTACCCGTTTTTTCCAATTCTCAGGCTGGCTGTTTGTTCCTAGTATAAGTTCCTGAATATCCTTATGTCTTTACTGTCTATGTCTAAACAATCTAGAATGTGGAAGAGTTCTTCATGTTTCACCCTGTTGAATGCCTTCGTAAGATTGATGAAACACAAACAGATCTCTCGGCATTTCAATAGCCCTATCCTTATCATGAAGACAGCATTTCTTGTTCCAGTATTTTGCATAAATCCACATAGTTCTTCTCCCATCTCCAGCTTTATTTTATTCCTTATCCACATCAATATTATTCTTAGAAGAATTTTAGTAAAATTAAGCTAATGGTGCAATGAAGGTCACAATCAATAGCCCCTGGTTTCTTTAGTAGAGCTATGAATATGGATTTAATAAGATCCTCTGGTATCACTCCACACTCATATATCTCATTTAACACCTCTGTTAATATTGCAATGCCAAAATCATCCAAAGCCCTTATCATTTCTGTCATCAAAAGATACAGATGCCTATGGTCGATATGACAGTCTGTAATCAGGTCACAAAGTCAAGCAAAAGCAAATTACGAGAAACCCTTGTCAGAGGATGCAAAGCAAAACGATAAATTCTTTTTTACTTATGTAAACTCTAGAAGGAAGGGGATGAACCAGATTGGTTAAACACAAGAAAGGCACCTGGGGTGGTTGCAATATATCCAGTAATATTAAAGGAGGCCGCAAAGGAAGTAAGCAAACCCTTAGCCATAATTATGAGCTTCCTTGGATTCAGGGGAGGTGCTCATAGACTGGAGATGTGCAAACGTATCTGCAATTCACAAAGGGGGATCGAAAGCTGACAAGTAATTACAGACCTATTAGTTTAACTTCTGATCCGTGGAAAATAATGGAGTCACTGGTTAAAGCTCTGCAAGATCATCTAGACAAGACTGCAGTTATAGTTCAGACACAGCATGGGTTTGCAAAGGGGAAGTCTTGTCTGACAAATCTGATTGGATACTATGATGTGGTCATGAAGAAACAGGATGCTAAAAATAATTTTTGATATCATATACTTGAATTTTAGGAAAGCTTCTGATACTGTTGCACATGGAAGACTACTGTATTAGTTGAATTAGTATGGCATTAAGGGCAAGTTGCTGCTATGGATAAAGGGATGGTTGAATGTTAGAACACAGAGTGGTAATCAATGGATACTGCACTTCGTTGACTAATGTTATTAGTTGTGTTCTCCAGGGGTCCAGTTGGGCCCATTGTTATTTTGTGTGTTTCTCAATGATATTAATGATGTTATATCAAGCTTAATGTCGAAGCCTGCCAAAGATATGAAGGTTGGTAGGGTTATTAATGACAGTATATATAGTAAACTACTGCAACAGGATCTGGAAAAGTTGAGCAGATGGTCTGAGAGGTGGCAACTGAAGTTTAACGTTGACAAATGCAAAGTGCAGCATATGGGTAGCAGTAACCTCAGAGTAACATACAAAGTGCATGGTACTATACTTAGGGTATTGTAGTGGAAAATGAAGAACTTGGGGTAATTGTGCATTCAGATATGAATTTTTCTGAGAAGTGCAAATTATGTATAGGAATTTTGTATTGTCAATTATGTATATGTATTGTCAATTATGTATAGGAATTTTGATAGCAGGGATAAGGTAATTATCCCCTTGTATAAGGCAATGGTCGGGCCACACTGAGTATTGTATACATGTCATTTTAGGAAAGACAGAGCTGCTGGAATGAGTACAGAGAAGGGCAATGAGATTAGGGAGTGGAACAAAGGATTGCTGTTACCTAGAAAGGCTTAAGTTCTGCAAATTGCAGTCTGGAGACCAGGCATCTGCATGGTGATCTGACTGAGGTGTATAAGGTGTTGAATGGTGTGAGCAAGCTCAATGCTGATGGGATTCTTCCTCTTGCTGAGGTTACAAACCTGAGGGGGCATAAATTCAAATTGAGGAAAGACAGTTGTGGAATAGATGTGTGGAAATTTGTCTTTAGCCAGTGGGTAGTTGATTGCCGGAACAAACTTCCAACTGTCGTTGTCAAAGTTGACAGCGTAAATACATTCAAGGGTAAACTAGACAAACTTTGAAGTGAATGGATGGCTAAAAGGGAAAGTTTTTTTTTTTTTTTTTGTCTGATGCTATATAAGCTTGATTTTTTTGTATCATATGCCTCTACTAATTCTAATGCTAATAAACCAGTGGCTCTTCCCAATCTTTTCTCACTTTAACTTCAAGTCATAAACAGATATTCACAGTACATTTAAACAGTGACTGAACTTAATGGAGTTTCTCTAATCTTGTGGCATGCTGGAATAGGTCTCATGGCACACCAGCTGGGAACCACTTGCATAAACTCTCATTCTGGACAAGTTTCACATTATTCTATCAGTTTGTATTGCACTACCCCTTTTCTCTTTCTTGCTTTTTTTTGGCAAAAAAAAAAAAAAAAAAAAAGAAAAGGAGTAGTTAACCTTGATTAGCAGAAGCTCAGATAATTTAGGCTCTACTGTACTATACTGGCAGTGGTGGCACCCCCCCCCCTCCACTTGTAGAAAACATGGTAGTGGGGTTCCTGACAGGTACCTATTTTCTTTTTAATTTCTGCTTGAACAATACCAATATTTCTTCTTTTCTTGATGGATTGCAATACTGTAACTGTAATTGCAATACTGTAAGTTTCAATAAAAAAATTAAAAGTTTTAAAGAATGAAATATGACCTAGTTCAACTCCTACCAACAACCATAGAAACAGAAGATCTTAACTGGTAAAGTTTTCCAACAGTATCATTCAGATTATATAATTTGGTTCATAAATTTAATTTTGTCTTAGTCTAATTCTATTTTAATTTAAACAATTTTTATTTTTATTTATTTTATTACATATCCTTAAATGTTTATCAACATCTCCCATTACCAATTAACCCCAATACCTGTAATAATGAGACCCTCGCAACACAAGTAAACCCTGTGATTGAGAATATAAAAGATAATCCCTTACTTTTTTCCTACCAAACCACCTGGTAACAAAATTTAGTAAATCACAGTATATATACATACAGCAGGCCCCCGTTATAACGCAGTTCGTTACGCTGATTCGCTATAACGCTGTTCTTATATTATAACCCGTATCTGACTATAACGCTGTCAAAGATCACTATAATGCTCTTTTACAGATTGCATTTTTGGCATATTTAACGAAATCGTTTCATTTGATGGAGTCAATAGCTTGAAAATGAATAGCAAAACAGAATTAAAACGTTTCCCACGCCGACTTGAGAAATTTTCCCATGGTCAGTGAAATTTTCTCGCACGCTAATTTAATTGCAGTACAGTGACTTGTTACGTAGTTCCGAGATCAACGTTTTAAAAAATGATCAAGTGTATTGCTTGTAATATTTGCGTTATATGCATTTATCCGAAGTCTAGTCATCACTCAGTACAGTATTAGACATCGTGCGTAATGGATAGTTTACTTGAACATTGTATCATAATTAATGCAACCAACGCAGTTACATTTTTGAAGAGTTAATAATGGCCGATAAGAATGAAAAAGCAACAACGCTGAGTGCAGTACGAAGACTATAAATGTAAGAAAAAGACTGAATTTGAAAATTAAATTAGACGTCTTGAAGCGAATCGATTCAGGTTAAAGAAAAGCGGATGTGTGCCATAATTTAGGACTTACAAGTTTAACTGTAAGAACAATTATAAAAAAAAAATAAAGAATTAATTTTAGCAGTGGGAAAGATAGCTGTTCCACTGAAAGCAACTAGGGCTAGGCCAGCTATTAGGATTGAAATGGAAAGACTTTACTGAAGATACTAATTTTACTGAAGATAATATCCAATGCAGAATTCAGTTAAGTTAAATATTATTTAAAAAAAAAAAAAAAGAGAGAGAGAGAGAGAGAGATTAGCCAATATGATGATCTGAAGAAAACTCACCTAAAAAGTGGAACCATTTAAAATTGGTAAGGGCTGGTTAAATAGATTTAAAATCCAGGGAGAAGCCACAAGTGCAGAAGGCACCGAAACTTTCAAAAAAGAACTTGTCAAAATTACTGAAAAGGGGTATTATGTGTTATACTCCTCAACAAGTTTTTAAGTTTAATTTTGATACGTAAATAGTTACCACATAATTATATACATATGTAATGCAGAATATTTTATATGTACAAATATTTGAATATTAAATATTTTGACCGACATTTGTGCATCTTTTCACTACTGTTTATTATTGATTAGGAAATATCCTGTGGCACCTACCGCAACTCACAAATACATATGTTACCTTATGGGAATGCGGCACTCGCTTAGTGCGGATTCACTTAGCGCTCTGTTTTCACGGAATGAATTATCAGCGTTAAGCGGGGGTCACTTGTATATGTTTCATCTATAAACAAATCAACAAGTTCTTGTGATTGAAGCATTCTTTTGTGATGGTGAAAGTGCAAAGACAGCTGGTAAGCTGTCTGTTTTTTTTTTTTTTTTTGAATAAGATCTTAGTTTGATTTACTAAAACTTTTAATTCTATGATTTAATTAAGCTAAAAATTTTAAGAATTCCACATAATAGTAATAATAAAGACAGTAATTATAATAATATAATTACTGTCTTTGCAGTCACTGAAGAAGTGGTAAGAAAATACCATGAAGTATTTGATCCCATTGTGTTCATATTTCCAATTTGGAAATAAACATAATACCAATGTAGATTTTGGGTGTTTCATTATTCTAAAAGAACATAATTTACCTACATATCATGCTGCTGAATACAGTTAAAAATCACGAGGTAGAAGGATGAATGTGCTAACATACCTTACTGAAGTTGCAATATGATGCAATGGAAATCCTAAATACTCAATTTTATTATAAATCTTCATATTAGAATATGGAGTCACTTTTTATCCCTTCTACAGCCTACATTTTAATTGCATCATGATTTTTAAGGTGTATATATATATATATAATGCTAACAGTGTAACGAACAATTTTTTTCAATTTTAATCTGGTTCATCTTTTTAATTTCACTTATTATATACAGTTTTTCTGCCATCATTTTCCCACAGAATTTTCTTTTGTATGTTTATTTATCCTTTTTGTTTAAGTGACACAATGATTGACAATGCCACAGAAGAGACCATTTCAAATTAATCAGGTTCTGCTAATGTCACACACCGACTTATGACTTACACCTAAAATTTAACAAATAACAAACAAATTCAGCTACCTGAAATCCCAAAGCATGTACAAATCTATATCCAAGACAGAATTTGCTACTAGCTCCAAGATAATAAAGGTTTTATCATATTTCCAAACACAGAAGTTGCTTCCTAAGATGTGTTGATCCTCTGTTTTATATTTGTGTGTGGAATTGTACAACTTACTCATCTCTTATCAAATGTGTTTAACCATTTACTGCTAGCTTAACTTGGTAGTAAGTAGTCAAAATTAATAATCAGAATCAACTTCAATTTTATTATTATTATAGTTTTCAAAATACAGATGTTAATGTACTAGAATAAGTGTCACAACGTATAAGGCATCCAAAATACTGCCATTATGTGTATGTAAATAAATGATTTGCTTTACTGCAAGAAATGTACTAGTTTACATTCCCAGCCTTTGTCGTCTCATTGAAAAGTACTGTTCATATTATGTATTATGATAAAAAAAAAAAAAAAAAATCTAAATAAAATTTAGATAATGAAAAGTTGAAGCATATAGTCCAATTTGGATTTCGATTTAGTAAAGTTTTTATGTTAACTTTTAGGCTTTTCTTTTTCTTTTTTTGCTGCTTCAGATTTTGACTCTTCTTCATCATGTTGTTTAATTAAAACTTCTACTTCCTTGGGGGGCAGGATTTGAACTTTGGTCTTGTTATTTTCTCTAGTTAATGTTGCCATCTCCACTAAAAAGAGATAATCCAAAACACTCCTAAGCTGTTAATTCAATCGAGCAAGTAATTATCACAAATGGGTATATACATAGCAGTCACAATTGTATTATTTTATATATCAAGAAATATACACATCAGTCAACAACTGTATTATTTTATATATCAAGAAACATTACTACTATTGTCCACGTTAATAACGTTGTTCTCTTGATAGTGAGAAGTGCTAAATCTGTATGCCAGATTACTATGATGCATAACTGGAAAGTCTTTGCAAATAAAAGATCATTTTTCCCTGTTTTTCTACACTTGCTGTGTAGAAAAACCAACACAGTGTCATTTCCTTTCTGTGGGTTAAAGACCCTAGGCCAGTAAACATCCGCCAAGAAATGAGTACAGCATATGGCAAAACTGAACCAAAAGACTTATGTACAGATGGTGCTGTAACTTCAGTTAAGGACAGAATTGTGTAACATATATGTAATAGTGTAACATACCTGGCATCAAAAAACAGTGATGCTGTTGACACAATCAGTAAAGGAAATTCCAACACAATGTGACACTGCTACAGAAACATTTCATATAGTGTAGAATATTGTCATTATTACATAATACTCTATGGCAGTTCCCAGTTTTTTGTTACTCAAGTCACACTTGAAATTAAAAGATGCACATTTGTGGCATACCGAAATAACGATTGCCATGCTGTACAATTCCTGAAATATATTTAATACAGGAAATCATTTGGTCGAGTTTTTCCTAATCTCGCAGCACACCAGTGGAACCACTGCTTTACAGGAAGGCGTCAGCATGACAGATCCCAGAGAAACTATCTGAAGACAACTGTAGAGGACAACAGTAACATTGCAAGGATGAATACTGGGTTCACCATTTTACACCCAAGGTGAAGTCAAAAAGCATCGTACGGCAGGTCCTGCTCACCTTCTGGAACAGGAATGGCGTGTTACACTTTGAGTATCTTCTTCCTGGCTAACATGTTAATACCAATTCACGTGTTGCAAAAATGTTATATCTTAAGAATAGCAACTGTGCAAAGACAACCTGAAATGCAGATGGAAGTGCTCCCGATACACAAAAATAAACCACCACACAGGGTTTTCCAATAAAATGTGGCCATGAGGTTGGACATATGCTTTGACATCCTCCATACAGTTCAGACTCTGCACCCAAATATTTTTGCCTTTTTCAGCCCATTGAAGGCACAGCTTTGCTGGTCATCACTTCCAGCCTTATAATTGGCAAAACTGCAAGATATCACTGGCTGTGCACACACAAATCTAACAGATTTTATGATGGTGGAGTCTTGAAACTTGCGTTGTACTAGGCCAAATGTCTGAACTCCTCAGAAAGTTGTAATGTTGAAAAGTAGTAACAGAAATGATCTTTCATTTGCAAAAACTTATTAGCATTCACTATTTACTTACAAAGCAGTTTAATATTTGTACAAATGTTTTATTTTTTCAAAATTCAAAGTAGGGTAACACTAATTCAAAGAGTGTTTTCTGATATCAATAATATAAGCGGTCAGTTTGTCGATAACCAAGCCACATGCAAAATGTAATTCAGGAAATCATTTGGTCAACTTTGTTATTCATATATGCATATTATCAATACTTTTGATCTGATTATCAGCAGTGTTTCTTCATGCCCACTGGGTCGCTGTGATCACAGCGTACTGATAGAGAATTTCCTTAATGATGTAGCTACTTTCAAGAAAAAAAGGAGGGAATTTTTCTCCTGAAAAGGTGATTACAGTGGTCTCAACTGATGATGTTATCGACAGCAAATTTTAAATTGGTAGCATTCTTGGAGGTAGCTGTAGAAGTTACCAGAATTTTTCATAACTAAAAAAATACAGTTCAAGAACTAAAGGGATCTCCAATAAACTAATGAGACTTGTTGTAGAGAATAAAACTGCATGGATGCACATAAATTATCAGGTGAAACAGAAGTCTATGATAGATATAAACCAGTGTGCAAACAAGCAAAAAGAGAAAGGCAAGCTAAGGCAAATTATGAGAAGTCTCACACTGGTCCACTTAATATTAATGGTTTAACTGTTTACAATCTTGCTCAGGTTATACTGAACAGGTATTTTGCATCTAAAGTAACATGTGGAAAATTTTTTTTGTGATAGAGATGCCAGAGGAGTGTCAAAATCTAGAGAGAGAATAAATGATTTTGTGATACTGAGAGGAAAGTGGAAAAGAAATTGTTTAAGCTAAATATAAAAAAGGCACCTGGTTAAAGAAGTAATGAAGGAGATTCCAGACAGAAATACAGTTATACAACAGTCACAACATGAATTTGTTAAGGGGAAACCTTGTCAGACCAATCTGACTGGTTAGCATGATGCAGTAATAGAGGAAGTGGATGCAAAAAATAAGTTTGATATCATATAATTGGATTTCGGAGCAGCCTGTGATACTGTTGCCCATAAAAAAAAAATGCACAAATTGGAGCAGTGTGGCATTATGGGCAATATTCTACTATGGATAAAGGGATGGTTGAGCGGAAGAAGCCAATGAGTGGCAATCAACGGACACTGCTCTTCCTGAACTAATGTTATTAGTGGAGTATCCTAGGATTCTGTGGTGGGCCCACTGTTGTTTTCGACATTTTTTAATGATACTGATGAAGGTATATCAGGCTTAATGTCTAAGTTTGCAGAAGTACAAAGGTTGGTGCTGTGGTTAAGGACAATAATCAAGGTATGCGACTGCATCAAGGTCTAGAAAAGATTGACAGATGGGCTGAGAGAGACAGCAATTAAAGTTTAGCATTGACAAATGCAAGGTACAGTATGTGGGTACCAGTAATCCCAGATCAATATACCAAAATGTGTGGTATTACACTCAGGGGAGTGGAAAATAAAAAAGCAGTGGGGGTAATTGTGCAGACAGATATGAAGTTCTCTGAGCAGTGCAAACAGGTAGCTAGGACAGCTTGTATATGATATACAGGAATTTTGATAGCAGGGATAAGGTGATTATTCCACTGTACAAGGCAATGGTTAAGCCACATCTTGAGTACTGCACAGAGATCTGGAATCCTCATTTTAGAAAGGATGTGATTAGCTGAAGCAGATGCAGAGAAGGGCTGAGACTAGAGAGGGTTAAAATAGGGTGCTCTTAACAAGAAATGCTTCGATTCTGCAAAGTGCAACCTGAAGACTAGGCACTTGTGAGGTGGTCTGATTGAGGTGTTTAAGGCTTTGAATGGACTAAGGAAGTTCAATGCTGATGGCATTCTTCCTCTTGCTCAGACTACATGTAGGAGAGGGCATACATTCCAATTGAGAAAGGAGAGTTGCAGGGAATATGTAGACAAGTTTTCTTTCAGGCAGTTGATTGTTGGAACAAACTTCCATATGTTTTGTGAAAGTAGGTAGTTTAAATAAATTCAAGGAAGAACTAGACAAATTATTGGAAGCGATGTACAGATGATGTGGGATTTTTTTTTTTTTTTTTTTTGGTGATACTGCTTATTAGCTTACTTGATTGCATTATTTGCCACTACTAATATGTTTCTTTATCATAAGCTTTACAACTAAAGTATATGAATCACCTCAGAAAACCTTTTCATGTTAAGAGCAGTTGTAGGAAACCTTTGTGAGTATTACATTCTAAGCCTTATTTTTTCACCTTAAACTTACACGGTGTACAGTTTGAATGGCAAACACTGTTAATCAACAATTAGTAACATCAAACAAGAAATATAAATTACTAAGTCTGATCAATGAGTTTGATTTCAATTAAGGGCTGAATTACATCATAGCATGAATTAAATCCCAGTATTCATTCCAGACCCCTGCATTGGTTATACACATTAAATATGTACCAACAGAGTTGTAACTTCACGTTGCTGGCAAGCTAGTGAAGCAATATGATTAAAGAGGCCTGTGCGCTCTGGATTCATTATTAATATCGAATTACTGTTGACACAGAGCAAAACGGAGACAGAATAAATTATGACAGATTTAATAATAGGAAAAACACATACATATATTAGATTAGATACGTACGAAAGCTTTGTATACATACAAAGCTTTTGTATGTATCTAATCTATGTATGTGTTTTTCCTATTATTAAACCGGTCATAATTTATTCTGTCTCCGTTTCGCTGCGTCAACAGTAATTCGATATTAATAGTGAAGCAATCTTAACCAGCTTTGGCTTTCTCTACTGATGTTTTTAATATTTTTGTTTGCTGATCAGAAAATTTAACCAAGGTTAGTGATATGTGATAATTTTCATAGTGGCAACACTGCTTTGTCACTCCAATGGAACAGTACATAATCTTTCATCAATGGCAAACTTTACTGTCAGAGATTTTTGAAATTTCAAAAATCCCATACTGCAAAGATATTCTTTATAACTCAGCAAAGGCCAAGTCACAATGCTAAATTTACAAGGTTCTACAGTATTTGAAAACTGTAGACTCTAACTGGTTTAGAGAGTGACCATTAAGAATTTCTATTTTTATATTCATTGAACAGCACTGTTAAATACAAGGATAGTCGAATACTGAAGAATTCAATATAAGTATTTTGCCCTTAGCTCCTTTACAAGGTTAACAATTAAGTTCCAGGACTCAGTCAAATTAAAGAAAACCAGATGTTAGAAAGAAAAGAAAACAAAGCAAAAAAAAAAGCCTTTAACATTTTTCAAGGTAATCATCTTGAGTAGCTACACACTTGTGGGATTACTTGTAGAACTGTTGTAAATATTTGTAAAATGCATTTGAAAAACTGCATCGAGAGAGAGGGGTAAATTGAGGAACTAAAGAAGGGTAGCAGGGCAGGGTAGTTCCACAATTACATACTGTGCAAAAAGAACCAGCTCCTTTTATTTTGAAACTGGGGCCTTACTTGGTGAATTATTTTAGGCACTTGTGAGGTGGTAAGTAATCCAAAGTAACCAAGTAATCCAAATCGTGTGTACTGTACTCATTATTCACTGTCTTACCTGATGGAATACATGCTTTGTGGTTGATTCACTTGGTATTGAAGAAAGTGACCAACATCACTTTGATTTTTGAAAATACAATTTTTTGCATCCCAGAGCATACATTGATCACCATTCCACATCTTTTTGAGAATTTTACAAAGCCTGTTCAATAAAGAATGATAATTTTTCATGAACTATACCGATTGCTATTTCTAGCTGAGCTACAGAACTTAAAAAGACCAAATGGAACTGCATAGCAACTGCACAGTTGATTCGTGCATATGGTTGACCTTGGCAGTCGGTCAAGTTTATGCCTGTTCCATTTCGCCTATGTAACAATGGACGTGAAATGCAATGAACAGTATGCTGCTCTCAAATTTTGTTTCTATCTCAAGAAAATATTAGCTGAAGCATATAAAATGTTAAAAGAGGCTTATGGTGAATTACATTTCCATATAGCACAGCTCCCAGGTGATGGTTGAATGTTTAAAGATGGATGTGACTCAATAACAAGTCCAAACGATTGGTAAATTTGCTTCAATGAGCCCATTTATCACTATTGGTGTGTCAAGTGAATGAAACAGCTTGTTTCACAATTCCTGAAGCATTTCCACCAACAAGAGAGTTGAACAGTCTTTGGCAGGTGTAAATCCAGGAGCATGTTTCTCTTCAAGGAAGATGAAATTACAGCCTCATCAACATTGAAAACAAGATCATGTGGATATTCACCTCTCCCCATTAGTCACTTAGGATATGCCCGTGCTGCTTCTTCATCAGTATTGGGAGCCTCACCTGTTAATTTTATATTGTAAATTTGAGTTTATTGCTTGAAATTAGCAAACTGGTATTTGCTTGCTGTGAAACTTTGACACTGCGTTCCTTTTTTTTTCATCTCATTAAACAAACTCTTCACTTTATCACATATAATACTTTGTGTGAGATGAATGTTTCTTTCATTTAACTCGTCAACTCACAATGAGAGTAATTGTTCCAATTTTCCAATCAGAACCACATGAGTATCTTGGAATTGAAGCAGTTTTCCTTCTTGCAGCTTCCATTGTCTTTTTAATTTTATCGGCATTTTTTCATGATTGTTTTTTAGAGTGGAGGGGGTATTATGTAGCTCCATACAAGCAGTAGGATGTGACTGCCCACCCACTGTTCTTCTAATAACTTCCATCTTTTCTGCTAATGTTATGGATTTGCATGGTCTTTTAGCCACATTTTCACTGGCAGTTGCACTTCTGCTCTTATGACTAGACATGGTTCCACTTTTATTTTAAAGAACAAATTTATAAAAAATTCTAAGAGACGATATCAAAGTACATATAAACCTGATAATGCAGCACAGATAATTATAAACAAAGTAATCAACTTTACATGCCCAGGAAATCTATGCAGTGACTTTTTGGTGCTGGCAATGTGGAATAGAATTTTATTTCTTGGCGCCTTTTGTCTGAAGCTAACTTGCACAAACAATTGGATATACAAGGTGCGGCTATTAAATAACAAGAATGTGCGTTCAGACAAGCATCATCTGTAAAACAGGCAGAGCAGTTGACCTTGAACCGCTCCCTAGTTGCCTGCAAATAATAGTAATAGAGGGATGTGATGCAAGAAAGCAGGCGTATGAGCTTATGTAGCTTCAGCCAAAAAAAAAAAAAAAAAAAAATCATTGTCTCTAAATACCAGACTAATCTTTTGTTAATTATCATTTCTAGAACTTTGCTTAAGCAGCTAGTGAGGGCTATCAGTCGTTTGTTTGGGTTCTTCCGACCTTTATTGGGTTTTTGGAAAGTTAATACTATTTCATAATGCCACGCTTCAGGATATTGGTTTTCTAGAAAAATGCAGTTATACAGTTGAAGGAAGTTTTCCACCTCTTTTTGCTTTAGACTTTTAAGCATATCATAGTGTATATTGTCTGGTCCAACTGCACTTGATTTTGTTTGTAATACTGTTATTGTTATTTGTTATTTTGGTTTTTTTTAGGGGCATTAGCAACTAAGGCCATATTGCTCCGGGGATATGCAGTGGTCACAGGCTCGAACCCCGGTCTAATCAAGAAGCGCGTGCTACGCACTGCTGCTCCTGCCCACCTGGCTATGGAGGTGCCTTGTGATACTGCTTCAAGTAATTCATGTAATGTAATTGGTTGGTTATAGGGAAAATTAATTCTGTTTTTTGTTCTCATGGTCAACAGATGGGTCAACAGTTGACCCATCAACAGTTGATGGGTCAACTGTTGATGATCCTGCTCAGGTAGCTAACAAACTAAATGAATATTTTGCATCGACATTCACACATGAGGAGTTATTCAGCAAGGGGAATGCCAGAGGTGTATTCAACTCTAGCAGTAAACTACAGAATCTTGAAATAACTGGGAGTAAAGTGGAGGAGAAACTGTTGAAGATAAACACAAGAAAGGCACCTGGGGTGGATGGGATCTATCCAGTTATATTAAAGGAGGCAGCAAAGGAAGTAAGCAAACCCTTAGCCATAATTATGAGAGCTTCCTTGGACTCAGGGGAGGTACCCATAGACTGGAAATGTGCAAATGTGACCCCAATTCACAAAGGAGGATCAAAGGCTGACACAAGTAATTATAGACCTGTGAGCTTAACTTCTGTTCCAGGAAAATTAATGGAGGCACTGGTTAAAGAAGCACTGCATTTAGACAAGACTTCAGTTATAGCTCAGACACAGCATGGTTTTGTTAAGGGGAAGTCTTGCCTGACCAACTTGATTGGATACTATGATGCAGTCACAAAAGAACTGGATGCAGGGAATAACTTTGATATTATATACTTGGATCTTAGAAAGGCTTTTGATACTGTTGCACATGGAAGACTGCTACACAAATTGGAGCAGTGTGACATTGGAGGCAAATTGCTGCTATGGATAAAGAGGTGGTCGAGGGGGAGAAGACAGAGAGTGGTAATCAATGGACACTGCTCATCGTGGACTAATTTTATTAGTGGAGTCCCTCAGGGCTCAGTGTTGGGTCCATTATTGTTTTCTGTATTTATAAATGATATTGATGATGGTATATCAAGCTTAATGTCCAAGTTTGCAGACGATACAAAGGTTGGCAGGGTTGTCAAGGACACTACTGACACTATGCTGCTGCAACAGGATCTGGAAAGGTTGAGCAGATGGGCTGAGAGGTGGCAAATGAAGTTTAACATTGACAAATGTAAAGTACTACACATGGGAAACAGCAACCCCAGAGCAACGTATCAACTCTGTGGTACTACACTGACAGTGGTAGAGAATGAAAGGGACTTGGGGGTGGTTGTGCAGGCAGATATGAAGTTCTCTGAGCAGTGCAGACGAGCTGCAAGAGTAGCTCATGGTGTCTTGTCAATGATATACAGGAATTTTTCCAGCAGGGATAAGGAGGTGATTATTCCATTGTATAAGGCAATGGTCAGGCCACACCTAGAGTACTGTATACAGGTCTGGAGGCCTCATTACAAGAAGGATGTAGAGCTGCTGGAACGAGTACAGAGAAGGGCAACAAGATTAGTGAATGGAACAAAGGGGTGCTCTTACGAAGAAAGGCTTAAGTTTTGCAAATTACAGTGTCTGGAGACTAGGCGAGGTGATCTGATAGAGGTGTATAAAGCCTTGAATGGTTTAAGCATGCTCAATGCTGATGGGATTCTTCCTCTAGCTCAGAAAAATCACCTGAGAGGGCATAAATTCAAATTGAGGAAAGACAGATGTAGGATAGACGTGCGGAAATTTGCCTTTAGCCAGCGGGTGGTTGGTTGGTGGAACAGACTTCCATCCCTTGTGGTGGAGGTTGATAGCCTAAATAAGTTTAAGGCTCAGCTGGACAGGTATTTTGAACGAACAGAGGGGTGAAGTGGAAGTGGGGTTTTTTTTTTTTTTTTTGGCTGATGCTGCATAAGCTTGCTTTCTTGCATCAAATGCCTATGCTAATGCTAATACCTAATAAGTTCTCAGTTTTCTCCTTATAGGTCAAAAATTCTGTAGTGTAGGATTGTTTTGATGATATCCTAATATATTAGCTATCTCTGATGGTTGGTTTTTATATTTTCCATTCATTTTTCCTATTTTATTCCATATTATTTGTGTATCTGTTGTTCAATTTATTGAAGAAGTAAACTGGATCCAGGAAGTTATTCTGGTTTGTTTATGGGTATACCTAGCTAGTGCTCGTGCTTGTTTATATTTTATCAGATTATCCATTGTAGGATATCTCCAGAACTTATTCCAAGCTTTATTCCACCAGGATTTTGGGTGCAATGGAAAACAAGTTGAAGTTGTGGGTATTCTTTGTTTGGCTGTTTGTATTACGGTATCTGTGACATGCTTCAGAGCTTCATCAACAGATGTTTCTTGAATGATTTGTGGATTAAATATTGCCAGTTCTCTAAATTTTTCCCAGTTGCCCTTTTCTATTTTCCAGCAGGGTGGTCTGCTGGGATGGCTTCTGGTCAGTATGGTGATTACTGGGTAGTGGTCACTGCTGCATGGGTTTTCTATTACTTGCCACTTTAATTCTGGTAGAAGGGAAGGTTGGAAAGGATTGCATATAGTTAGATCTACTGTTGAGATTGTATGACTAGGAAAGTGAAAGTACGCATGTTTACCATTACTGAGTAGAGAAATGTTATGATGGTCTTTTATTCTTTCTATTATTCATCCTCGTCTGTTGATTCAGTGTTTCCCCACAGATGACTATGCCCATTCAGGTCTCCATTATACAGAAAGGTGATGGGAGTTAGGAGATTAGTTGGTCTATTTCTCCAAATGGTATATCTGATCCTGGTGGAAGGTACACTGAACAGATGGTTATCCCAAATCTTAGTGTTATTCTTACAGATATCGCTTCTATATTGCTGTTTAAAGGAATGTGTTCAGCTGGGATGTGGTTATAGACCAAGATGGCTACTCCTCCATGTGTTGGCCTTTCTCTTATTCTGTCTTTCCTATACATTGTATAATTTTTTACTGAAAGGATGTCTTGTTGTCTAAGGTATGTCTCTTGAAGATAAAAGCATATTGGTGTATGGTGTGTTATTAGATACGGGGCATCGCCATAATTGGCTCTTAGTCCTCTACAGTTCCACTGGATGAACTGATCCATTATTTGGTTTTCCTAGGGCTTTCGGGTTGCTTCCTAAATGGAGCATTCTTATACTTTGTCTTATCTTTTTTAGGATAGTGTGGCCAGTCCATGTCCACATCTTCTTCTGTGAAAATTTCCAGTACTGGTTCTTCAGATGTGTTTATTTTTTTCTATGTCCATCTGTTCGATTGCTTTGGTGTTTGTAGGTTTAGGTAGGTCTTTGTTGTGGGGCTGATTTGTGGATATCTGTTTTGTAGGAATAGAAATTGGGGTATTCATTGTTTTCTCCTGTTTTTGTGCCTTCAATCAAAAGTGATTCTTTTGGCAGCATGGAAATTTTGGTTTGAACTTCTACTGATTTATATTGGATGCAAAAACATGCAAAAAAAATTGCTTGTGCATATGTTGGCTTTTTTGTAGGCCATGGCTGTATTATTTTCCTTGCTTCTTGATACATTGTGTTGTGCTCTGTTTTGTATTTCTGAATTAGTTTCTCTTGTTTCCATTTTTTGCATGTTTTTGAGTAGGCTGGGTGTTCCCCTTTACAGTTTGTACATTTCAAGATGTTGGCAGAGCAAACTGTAGTCTCATGTTCTTTAGAATCACATTTTGCACAAGTTGCTGAGTTTCTGCGTGCCATTTGCAAATGTCCAAATTTCTGACATTTGTAACATCGCAATGGACTTGGTATGTATTGTCTTACTTGGCAGTTCAGATTTGTGGATATCTATCCTGCTTTGACCGTTGTTGGAGGTTTCAGAGTATTAAAGGTTATTATAAGAAGTTCTTGCTGGAATTATATTCAAATATTAATTCTCTTCACTCCTGTTACTCCTTGGCTTCTCAATTCTTCTGTGAGCTCTTCCTCTGACACATTTAAGAGGTCCCACTCAGAGATCACTTCTCTGCAAGAATCCAGCGTGTTGTGTGGTGTTACAACTACTGGGAGTATTTGGGATTTTCTGTTTTCACTAGTATGTCACTGGATCTCAGGCGTCAAACCTACTTGGGAGATCTTCCTCATCTTTGGCCTAGGGGTGCCGTGAAACGAGAAAGTTCGCAGCGCCCCTAGGCCAAAAAGAAATACCTAACGCAGTGGTTTTCGACCTTTTAATAATCCAATTCTATCTGTGTATATATATAACATTAAATAAAACATGTTATATGATACAAAGGGTATACTAGGAAAGTTTTGCAATATGACGCAACAATGAATCACAGGAAGCTGCTTGTTGCTGCATGTTGAGACATGTTCATACGTGCATAGTAGCCGCCGCACCAAGTCGATGGGCTTAGTTATTCATTAGTAGTGAGAGTGTAAAGTGCTTGCGATGGCATCGTGGTCATGAAATGAGAACGACAGTTTTGCGGTATAATTTCGTGCGTGGTTTAACCATAGACCAGTGCTTAGAAGAAATGACTCTTGCACTAGATGATGATTGTCCACATCGTACAACGATATTCAGGTGGTATAGAGAATTCCAAAGGGGAAATTTCACTCTGGAGGATTCTGAGAGGCCGGGAAGGCCACGAACGTCAGTTACGGAGGAAAACGTTACTGCTGTGAGGAAAATGCTTGACGAAAACAGGCGAGTGACCTACCAACAGATAGAGGATACTTTGGGCCTAAATGCACCAGCAATTCGTTCGATTCTGCAAGATCATTTGCACGTGAAGAAACTTTGTTCTCTCTGGGTGCCGCATCAACTGACTGAAGAGCAGATGACACGACGTGTGACTTGGTGCCGGGAGATGTTAAAAAAGTTTGATAAGGGACAATCTCGGTATGTGAACAACATCGTGACAGGTGACGAGACTTGGCTGTACTATTACGATCTGCCGACCAAGGCTCAAAACAAAGTTTGGGTCTTTGATGATGACGACACACCCGTAACTGTCAGCAAATCCCGATCTGTAAAGAAGAAAATGATAGCTGTATTTTTCAAATCGAGTGGAATTGTGGAACGTGTCGTTTTGGACACGCAGAAGACAGTCACAGCTAAGTGGTATACTGAACAATGCCTGCCTAAAGTCATTGGATCTATGAAGAACCTGCGGCCAAAGTCAAGAATGGACACCTGGTACCTCCATCACGAAAATGCTCCAGCTCACCGCGCCAAAGCCTGCACCGAATATTTGACCACGACAGGACTGACACTTCTCGAGCACCCTCCCTACAGTCCAGACCTTGCTCCCTGCGACTTTGCACTGTTCCCGCATGTGAAAATGAAGCTAAAAGGGAGGCGGTTTTCCAGTGATGAGGACCTTCTACGGGCTTGGAACAAGGAGTGTGTTTTACTCCCTAGTGAAACTTGGCAGAACTGGTTTAAAGATTGGTTTCGGAGGATGGAGAGGTGTATTGAATGTAGAGGAAATTACTTTGAAAAAATTAAATAAACAAAGCTGTATTGCAAAACTTTCCTAGTACCCTTTGTAGTTATTATAATAATATAATTATAAACAAAATTGCAATTCACAATACAAACTATATATACTTAATTTAATAATTTTATCTTTTATGTAGAGGTACTAAATAAACATATCAATTATAGATCACCACAAAATTAAAAAGATACGGCACAATGGATATCTTTTTATAATGAAATAAATATATAAATTTCAAAAAAAATAAAAAAGTTTAAATAACTTAAACCCAAATTACATGGCACCACTGGAATGTTGTTGCGGCACCCTGGTTGAAAACCACTGCTCTAATGTTAATGTTTTCTGAATTACAAATGATGTCCTAATGTCTGATCTCCTTTTGCAAGTATGACAATGTGTGTGTCAGTATTTTTGGTGGGTCCATATCTATCTTCTGTCTCTTTGTCTTTGTGTTTTCTGCATCATTACTTGGTAGGGCTTTCTCTTGAAGCCCTGTAATATTGGTAGTCATTTTACTATTCATGTTTGCTTTTTTGGCCTCGGGAGTGTTACTTTTCTCTCCCAGGTTTCCAGCCCCACAAGGGAGGCAAGAGCAGTGCCACTTAGTGACCAAGTGGCTACTGTGTTAGTTACATTAGTAAAAGTGAGAATAAGAAAAAAAATAAGAAAGGTGAGTTTCCTTTCTGTGTATTCACTTACTTGTAATTGTAAGATAAAGAGCTGTTTCGCAAAAAAAATGAAAGGAAGTTAACAATGAAAATTAAAGAAACTGGCATATTTTTCAGAACACTTAAATCGCTGGGAATCACTTAGCCACTAATAAATCGCTTGGCACCTGGGGCCAAATTATGTTCAGATAATAGCAATTTATTTTATGGAAACTCCTACTTTGGGTTCATTTGAATTTTTGTGTAATGTTTTTTAAAAAGTAGGGTAGACATTACAAGTATAAAATTTGCTGTTCATTGCTATAAAAGTTTATTTTTAAGAAAAATGTTTTTCTCACCTTTATTTAATTTCCTTCTAGAGCTGGGTTGGCAAAGCAAATGAAAAGTTTATTTGGCTTACCAACAGTAATTAACTGTATTCAGTGCAAAGCCAAGTAGAAGATCCAGTGTTGAGTAAACATTCCACTTAACTTAGAGGATGGTGCGATATAGATGTATCTAGATTTAAAGACTACAGAATTGCCAATACGGCTTAGGCATTCTTGTTTTTCTTCAAGAAGCTTGGAAATTAATTTGTTTTTGATAATTATCCTCCTCTTTTAAGAATCACATTAGTTTTGTTTAATTTTCTTAAAGACTAGAGAACACTGAGTTTGTATGTGCATTATTATTGTTTATAAATGAGATTACTGTTTTTGTTTGGAATAATTTGATTCCTTTTCTAATTATATAAATGGTTAATTCCAGAAGTTCATAGTTTACAAATATTAAATGGAAAAACAAAATCATATTTCATCATACATACACACTTTTCCTCCAATTATTATCATCATTACCTCCTAATTGGATTAACCTAGATGTGGGAATTTTATAAGTTGTGTTTAGATACCATTGTGTTTGGAGTGTTGATGTAGAGATGGATTAGGTAGAATGAATAACTAGGAATATAGAAGTTTTATGATAGGAAAGAGGAGATCTCAATTTTAAAGAGTTAACACAAAACATTTAGTGACATTAGTTTATAGCAATGGATACTCATTTTCCATCAAAAACTGAAATTCATTTCTATATGTACATTCAATATACAATTCTATATGTATACTGAATTTTTGAGGCTTTTACTAGGTTATGTAGTAACAATGGGATGTTTAGTGTTTGACAATTGAATCTTTGGATAAGTAATAAATGTTCTATGCATTCCCTTTACACTAGGATACATAGAGCTTAGGAAAGGATTGATTAAAAGGGCAGTATTTTTATTCGCTTGTTGGAAACGAGTTAATTCTGATATCAAGAGGTAGGCATCTTTTAGTTTCTTCAACTGTGCATCACTTGCTGCATTAAAAGATTATGGAAAATCCAAGGGAAATTATTATTCTATTTTGGACAGACAGGAGCACTGCTGATAACCCAACTCAAATCTTTGAGACAGCTAACTTTTAAACTGATCAAGATATATTTCTCATTTGAATTCAAAACACAAATTTAAGTGGTGCATTTGATACACTGCATTTGAATAACTTTTGTTATTCTGTATTTAACATTTTATTTCAGGTATTCAGTTGGGTTGTTATTTTAGTTACAATTTGGTGATGCACAGCTTGATTTGATAAATCTAATTATTGGAATTTAGATATAAGCTAATGAACATGACAATGGTATATTGTCTCTAGACATGACATCCACCCACTGCTTGCAGGCAAATAAAAGCCATTTTTTTCAGGATATCTTGTAACTTTACTTTTTCAATGTCTTACGTCATAATTGTAGGAATTGTGAAATAATGGCATCAGCAAGCATTTTTGATTGCATTTTTTTTTTCTATCATAACAGCAAACAAAAAAAAGTTAATAGTTAATTGAAGGTACAGAAAATCTTCATGGGCTAGTAGCAACCACTATTTACATATGAAAAAATTGCTGTGAATATAAAAGGGGATGTGAAATATCACCACACACAAATCTACTTAAGGGTTAATGAAACATAAAAAAAAATTGCATTTTTGCTTTTGCAAATTTTGATAAAAAAAAAAAAAATTTACTTACATTTATCAGCTGTTAATTTTGTCATGTCCAGTGTCTTACTAAGCACTTTAATAGATAACTGCAATGCATCCTTAAGAGTTGTCTGCCCTTCCTTATACTCCTGTTTCAAGATAGATACTGCAGCCTATGAAAGCATAAAATTTATATAATTTATATATATATAAAAAGATGAATGTAATTTTTTTTCCTATTTTTTTTCTTCCTCCTCCACATTTTCACTCACTCTTTATTATATTCCTTTTTATAACCCTTTGTAAGCTTTAATTAATTTTTACATTTCCTCTAACCTTTTATATTCATTTTTAATGTATTTTTTTTTTAAAGTTACAACACAGATCTTTAGGTGAACCGGCAACTGCTAGCACACCGATTTGCTAGGCAGTATCGCATGACAACTGCATGGCAAATTTCATATACATATCTATATATATATATATTTTATACACACTGGACAGAGTTGGCTTTGCATTAGTAACACCTACCTAATACATTGTTGGGCCACCACAAAGTGTTGCAGGCTGTCCTGTGGTAGGGAAACTCATGCACAGCACAATGTTTCCAGTAATGTTCACACACTGTCAGGTGGTAGCAATGAATGTTCTTATCCGGTAGGTAACAAACATTCTCAACTGGGCTGAGATTAGGTGGCCATGGGAGGGCAAAGAATTCATTTATATATTCCTGAAACCAGTTAGCAACCCACTGGGCCTTGTGGCATAGTGCACTATCTTGCTGATAGATGCCAGTGACGTCCAGATACACTGTCACCACGAAGGGGCATAGGTGTCCGTCGAGTCATCAGGGCCAGATTAAGGCATGGACTTGAGGCAGAGGTCCCTGGACTACAGCCCAGGGACCTCTGCCAGCCGGAGGGCCACTAGACACAAGCATGAAACACTACAAGCTTCTGATATCTACACCCTTGTAGAAAAAAATGGATTAACTTCTTTATTTCCTAATGTTGAAATAGCACTATGGATTTACTTGTGTTTAATGATAACTAATGTGACTAGAGAGAGGAGTTTCTCCAAGATGAAATGTCTAAAGAATGCACACAGATTGACAATGGCACAAGAACAACTAAACAGACTTGTTCTCATGGCAATTGAAAACGATGTTCTTGAGAACTTACAATTTACTGATGGTTTGGAAAAATTTGTTTCCAAAAAATTATGCAAAGCAAATGTTTGAATTTTAATTGTTGTTAGACTTGTAAAAATAAATTTAATTTTTCTTTTAACTTTTTTTTTCCTTTTGAAAATATTACTGGAGGTCTCACAATACCTGTAGCCCAGGGGCCTACAAAATCTTAATCCAGCACTGTGAGTCATTAATTAAGGGTGATAAGAGAACCCAGGGCATTACCCCAAGGCTTAGCAGGTTGCTAAGCCTTGTGGCATGCCACATTGTCTTGTTGATAGATGCCAGAAATGTCTGGATACATTGTCATCATAAAGGGATGCACTTGGTTGGTGATGACAAAAAGGTAGATATTGGTTGGTGATCACTGTTAATCATCGAGCCCAGGGCATGCCATGAAAACAGTCCACAAGCACCACTGCCTACAGCTTGCCTAACACAAATAATGCATTTGAGTGTGGCCTCATGTTTCTTTCTGCAAATGTTGATATGCCCATCGGCAATACAGAGTTGGAAATGGGATTCATCACACCAGATGACAGATTTCCATGTCAATAGTCCAGCATTGGTACTGGTGGATCCATGCAAGGCATAGTTTCTCGTGTCCCAAAGTGAGCATGGGTACCCATGACGGCCATCACCTGCATTGCCTATATATCATTGCAAAACACTCTAGATGCATCTACAATTTTCTTAAATATTATTTAAGTTTTTTGATTTTTAGACATAATATAAAATGGAAATATTTTAATACAAAATTGGTATTGTTTACAAATTGTTGTTGGTAACCACTGATTCCAAACTGATTGCCAAGAGGCTTAGAGGGGAACAGGTATCCTGTGTGTTATCAGACACTCAGCCTAAAACACTGATGGATCCAATATCTCTCTATTACAGAAGATTCAGGAGAAGTCTGGTTGGCCTGCCTCCCTAAAATCCACTCATGCACACCTTCTCGATGGTAAGCCCTGTTATGTCACTTAGGTGGCAATGAACATGTAGAGTGGTTCTCTTCAAGACACCTGGTCATCATGAAGAGGAAAAGACCAAACCCTCCAGCATACGACAGCACGACAAAACAAATGGCCCTCAGTCCCAGCCAGCGAGAGGATCAGAGTGGAAGCAGAGGGTGCTAAGAATCTCTGGGTACGACCAGGCTGCCATGCACGGAAACTGAACTTAGCCTGTTATAACGTAAGATCACTCATCGGTGAAGACAGGATATTAGAGCTGGAAAAGGAATTAGAAAATGTGAATTGGAATATCATTGGTTTGGCTGAAACAAGAAGAAATGAATAACTTATGAGTTTATCAAGTGGAAATCTGCTGTACACCAATGGAAACAGTGAAAGGAGTGAAGGTGGAGTTGGGTTTCTGGTCCATAAAGATTTTAAAAACAACATTTTGGAATTCAAAAGCACATCACCAAGGGTGTCAATACTCAAGATTTCTAAGAGATACAAGCTAAAGGTTATAATGATTTATGCACCAACATCGAGCCATGATGATGAAGAGGTTGAAGAAAAGTACACCGAAACTGAGAGTCTTCTAGATGAGCAGAAAACCCACTACACTATTATTATGGGGGATTTCAATGCTAAGGTTGGAAAAAGACAAAACAGCGCAGAAAGGAGAACTATAGGAAATTTTGGAATTGGTGAAAGAAATGAAAGACTTGTGGAATCTGAAGAATCTCAAGGACTGTCAGTAATGAACACTTTTTTCAAGAAAAGGGTGAACGGAAAGTGGACATGGAAGAGTCCAAATGGATTAACAACTAATGAAACCGACTTCATCCTCACTAACAGAAGATATATTGTGAATGATGTTACCGTCCTGAATAAGGTAAATGTTGGAAGTGATCACAGAATGGTAAGATGCCCTGGCAGGTACAAGCTTTTAACCCAAGCACGGTACTAAGTACTATGTACTAAGTACCTCTCGTGTTTGGGGTTCACATAAAAAAAAAAAAAAAAAAGATGTACACTTGATATAGATGTAGGAAAGGAAAGGAAAAAACTGACTCGAGTAAATAATACAAAGGTCTTTGAGATAACAGAAGAGGAGAAAAAGCAGTATGTACTGGAACTTAAGAACAAGTATGAGCTTCTGCAGACTGCTCAGAACCAAGATATCGACGAGGAATATTACAACTTTCTGAAAGTGATAAAGCCCAAGAAACCTATAGGGAAAAAGAAATCCAAAGATGAAAAAATTAGTCAAGAAACACTTGTCACGATGAACCGAAGACGACAAATGAAGAGCAAGAAAAACACTGACAGAGAGAAAATTGAGTATACTGAGTTATGCAAAGCCATTAGAAAGAGACTCAGAGAGGACATAAGAAGATTTAACATAAGAAAAGTAGAACAAGCATTAAGGGAAAACAAAGAATTTAAATCAGCAGCCATGAGCAGTAATACAGAAAGACAAATGATACTGAAACTGAAGAATAGCAATGGTGTACTTATAAACAGCAGAGAGGGCATAATTCAAATTGCAGAAGACTACTATAGAGAATTATACAAGAAACGAGGGAATGATGCCAGCAGTGAGGAAGATGGATTGCAAAGTAGCAACACATATGACATACCCGATATTCTTCCCGATGAGGTAGAACATGCTTGTTTGTTTGTTTCGGGATTTATTGGGCGCATCGGCAACTATGACCATAGTGCGCCATACATATGATAATTATGCATGCCATTTCTTCTCAATTACAGAAAATGGAAAAAGGAAACCAGAAAGTAATTTTTTTTTTTTTAACTAACTAAAGGAGGTGATATACTTTAATCATCTTGAGAAAGTTATATATGCTTGAGACATTTGTTTCATTGTTTAAAGTGAGGTAAGTGTAGGATCTTTTGTTGTGGCTGAAGTGCAAAGAATCTGGCGTTCTCTTGTATATTTTGTGCATTCAACCAGAATGTGTTTCACTGAGAGCATTGTATTACAGTAATGACATTGAAGGAGTATTTCTCCTCTTAAAAGATAACCATGAGTGATATCTGTGTGGCCTATTCGCAGACGAGCCAATATTACCTCTTGATGTCGGATTGAACTAAAGCTGGAAGGCCATCGCTCAAGGTTTGGCTTGATACTTCAAAGTTTATTATTAGGTTGATTTTCCCATGATAACTGCCATTGGCACATGCATTTTTCCTGGATTATTGGTCGATAGTCTTGATGAGGCACTTTCCACTTTTTCTCGGGTTGTAGGTAAGCTGATTTGGCAGCATTGTCTGCTAGTTCATTTCCAGGAATTCCCATATGTCCTGGGACCCAGCAGAAATGTATGTTTTTTCCAAGTTCTGATAAGCTATGTAAAGAGCTGACTATTCTTTTCACGACTGAGTGGGTGATGTTCATGGTGTTTTTTAGTGCTTGAAGTGCACTTAAAGAATCTGTGAAAATTAAACTGTTGTTAATATCAGAGGACTCGATATGATTCAGTGCAACCTGAATTGCTATTAGTTCGGCGGAAAATATACCGAACTCAGGTGATAACTGATAAGCTAATGTGATGTTTGGAAAAACTGCGGCGATTCCGACGTGGACATCATTCTTTGATCCATCCGTATGTACTATGGAAAAGCTGGGAAACTGGTCCAATACTGCATGGTATAGTTGCGAGAAGTTTTCTCTATGCAAAGTAGATTTATTCCATTCATGCAGATGTAAGTCACATGAGGGTGGAATGATATTCCAAGGAGCAAGAGAGGATGGGAGGCTTTGTGCCACATTGTCTAAGGTTAAATTTAGTTCTTCTAAGAGGTGTTTTATTCTCATATCCAAAGGAAGATTAGCATTAGGGCGGTTTTGGTATAACCTATTGTGCTGTGATGTGAAAAGTATGGGCCAGTTCGGGTGTTCTGGCATAGATCTAATTTTATAGGCATAACGTAGTATCAGTTGTTGTCGCCTGATTGAGAGAGGGGGTTCGTGTGCTTCAGCATATAAGCTATGTGTTGGAGATGTGCGATATGCCCCTAAAGCAACGCGTATTCCACTATGATGGATAGGGTCAAGCCAGCGAAGGGCACTAGGTCTTGCTGAACTATAGACTGGTGCTTCGTAGTCAAGTTTCGATCTTATTAATGCTCTATATAACCGTAATAAAGTAAGGTGATCAGCTCCCCAATTGGTTGCAGAGAGAACCCAGATGATATTTAGTTTTTGTTGACATGATGTTCTTAGTCTTTTGATATGCTCAACGAAAGTGAGTTTATGGTCTAAAGTGATTCCTAAGAACCATATGCTGGGATGAACTGTTATTTGTTGGCGATTCAGTTGTAGCTCCGGATTGGGATGGAGTTTGCGTTGGCGGCAAAAATGGATGCAAAATGTTTTTTCCGGACAAAGTTGAAATCCATTAGTCTGAGCCCATGAACAGATCTTATTTATTGCCACTTGTAACTGTCTCTCAATAGTATTCATATTTTTAACATGACACCAAATACTAAGATCGTCTACAAACAGTGCTTTATCAATAGTGTTTGGAATTTGTCCGGCAATGGTGTTTATTGCAATTATAAAAAGTGAAGCACTGAGTACAGAGCCTTGAGGAACTCCTTCTTCTTGTGAAAATACTTGGGACAGTGAAGTTTTGAATCGAACCTGGAATGTACGCTTGCATAGGAAATTCTGTATGAAAATCGGGAGGTGACCCCGAAGTCCATGGCGATGTAACTCATGGAGTATTCCATACTTCCACGTGGAATCATAGGCTTTAGTGATATCAAAGCAGACTAACACATGGTGTTCCGATCTGAGGAATGCATTCCGAATGGAATTCTCTAGTCTGACCAGTATGTCTAATGTAGATCTGTTTTGTCAGACACCGTATTGTGCAGAATGTAGCAGATTGAGATTTTCAAGATACCAGATCAGTCGGCGGTTCACCATCTTTTCGAGAATTTTGCAAATGCAACTGGTCAGGGCGATTGGTCTATAATGAGTGGGATTTGTAGGATCTTTACCTGGTTTAAGGAAGGCAAGGACCGTGGCATGATGCCATTGATTAGGGAATTTATCTTCCAGGAAGAGTCTATTGAATAGATGAAGAAGTAACTGTAATGATTCGGTACTTAGTTTCTGTATCATGGAATAGTGAATATTATCTGGTCCTACAGCACTGCGTCTAGATGTTGACAAAGCTCTATGTAATTCGTGAATGGTAAAAGGTAAGTTGTATTGTTCATCTCCTTTTGAAGAGAAGTTTAACTTTTGTTTTTCTAAACATGTTTTTAATCTTCTGAAGGTCGGTGTATAACTTTCTATTGCTGATGTTTTTGCAAAGGTTTCACCTAGTATATTGGCAATTCCAGCAGGATTATTTACATTCTGCCCTCTCCATTCCATGATGGGTAGAGGTATCGTTTTATATTTGTCACTCATTTTTCTGATTGCTTTCCAAATTTTATGTGTAGGCGTTGCTTGATTAATAGTCGAAGTGAACTGGATCCAAGCAGCCTTTTTATTGCAGCATCTAACATATCTTGCTCTAGCACGCTTATATTGAATGAGATTGGTTGTAGTTGGACTCCTGCGAAAAGAATTCCAAGCTTTGCTTTGCTCTTTTTTAGCCACAAGGCATTCATCACTCCACCAATTACCGATTCACTGGATGAATCGGTAATTTTGATGAGGATTTCGGTACGGTTTGTTCTGCTGCATGTAATATCGTTTTGGTGACATAGTCAACTGCTTCATCAGTTGTGGAATTTTGGATTATTTCGGGATTGAGCTTGGTTAATTTTTTATAGGACTGCCAATCTGCTTTATCAGTAAGCCAATGAGGAATTTTAGTAGGATGATGAGAGGGCTTATTAAGTAATTCAATTATTATGGGGAAATGATCGCTATGTAGCGGATCGTTGTTTATCGTCCACTTTAGAATAGTGTATAAGGTTGCTGAACAGATAGATAAGTCTATTGCAGTGCTTGTTCCTGAAGGAAGGTGAACCGTCATTTAGAAGGAGGAGGTTGTTATTGTCTAGACACTGTTCAATTAGTTTTCCTCTTTGGTCGATGCTGTTGTTACCCCATAGAGTGTGATGACCATTTAAGTCTCCCAGAATGAGGAAAGGTGTTGGGAGTTGAGCTATAAGATTGTTGAGATCATTTTGTTGGAAGGTATAGCTTGGTGGGATGTATAAGGAGCAGATTGTCATATGGATGTCAGCAGCTACACGGACTGCTATTGCCTCGAGGGGAGAGTTCAGTGAGACCTGTTTGGTAGCAATATGTGGGTTTGTTAAAATAGCTACACCACCATGTGCAATATTCCCATTGGTTCTGTCTTTTCTAGTAATGTTATAACGAGACAGTTTTGGTGTATTTTGGGGTTTTAAATAAGTTTCTTGAAGGCAGATACATATTGGTGAGTATTTACAGGAAAGATCATATAGGTCATTGATATTGGCACGGAATCCACAACAATTCCACTGTATTATTTTGTTCATTGTTTGTCTCTTATTAGACTTTCTGAGCGTTTTCGGGTTGCTGAGGTTTTCTGTTTTTCACTTTTATTTTTATCTTTTTTTGGGAAGGAAGGCCTTTCGGTGTCCATGTCTTCTTCAACAAAAATTTGAAGAACAGAGTCATCTGCTGATTTTTCTTTAGTGTCCATTTGTTGTTGGTGACTAGAAGTTAGGATATGTTTTTCTTTGAGTCCTTGATCCGGAGTGTGGATGTTTTCTTGTGATATGGTAATTGGTGTATTGACTGCTTGGGTTTGAGTTGCACTATACAAAGATTTTACGTAATTTGAGAAAGACTCTTTTGGGGGTACTGTTAGTTCAGTTTGCATTCCGGTTGATTGGAATTTTTTGTTGGCTTGGGCATATGTAGGTCTGTTTGCATGAGTTGGTGGTGAGATGATTCTTTTTGCTTCTTGGTAAGAAACATTATGCTCAGTTTTATTTTTCTGGATAAGTTTCTCACTTTTCCAGCGCTCACATATTCTAGCATAAGCGGGATGATCTTTTTTGCAATTTGGACATACTGATTGAGGAGCATTACAGTTTTCACAATCATGTTCGATTGAACCACACTTTGCGCAAGTAGGGGTTCCCCGGCAAGCTGTTTGGGAATGTCCATACTTCTGGCATCGGAAACACCGTAGCGGTGTTTGGGACATAGGGTCTGACATTACATAGCAGATATCCGGCCTTAATGGATGATGGACGATTCGGGGTATTAAAGGTCAAGATCAGGTTGCGGGTAGGGATCAGATTGCCATCTTTTCTGGTGGAGATTCTCTTGACATGAATAACTCCTTGTTCTTTCAGTTCTTCTAGCATTTCTTCTTCAGATATATCTAGTAAGTCCCAGTCTGAGATCACTCCTTTAGAGGTGTTTAGTGATCTGTGGGGCATTACAGTTACTGGTAGGCCTGCAAAGAGATTAATTCTCAAAAGTTGCTCACAATGTTTAGCATTAGAGGTCTCAATGAGAATGTCTGCTGACCTCAGTCTTTTTTACAGATTTCGGAGATCCAGCTCTACTTTTCAATTCCTTTTGAACTCTAAATGGTGAAAGCTTGCCAGTTGAGTGGATGATCAAGAAAGTTGGAATTGGGTAGGTCCCTGGCTCAGTTTTTTGGCATTTAGCAGTTCCTGGTGTGAAACTTTCTTTTGAGATATCTGGGTGCATCTGGCAGCCCCAATACACCAAAACTGTGTCGGTATAATATTTTTAGAAAAGACAGTACCCATCAGAACAGTTACCGGGAGTCCTGCAAAGAAATCATTTTTCAGAAGTCGCTTGGAATGTTTGGCATTAGATGTCTCAATGAGAATATCTCCTGATCTGAGTCTTTTTACGGATTTCGGAGATCCTGCTCTACTTTCCAATTCCTTTTGAACTTTAAATGGAGAAAGTTTGCCAACTGCATTCTCACCAGTTGAATGGATGATCAGATAGGTTGGAATTGGATAGGTCTCTGGCTCAGTTTTTTGGCGCTTTGCAGTTCCTGCTGTGGAACTGTCTTTCTTTTTTGATATCTGGGTTGCGTCTGGCAGACCAGATAAGTCTGAGTTTGATTTACTCATGATATGCTCTTTTTGGCCCCGGGAGATTGTCTTTTCCTCCCAGGTTACCAGCCCCGCCACGTGGAGGCAAGAGCGGTGCCACCTAGTGACCCAAGCGAAGAAAAGGGTTAGTATTAACTAAAAATAAAAAGAGGGATTAAAGAAAGGTGGCTTTCCTTTCTAGGTTATAGTATTTGATTATATCTATTTAATTATAATATTCCGGAGTTATCGGACTTTCGAAACTCAGGAGAAATATATTTACAGTGAAGCGTACTAGATAATCACTCTGGAAAGGTGCTGTGGTCACTAATATCGCTTGGCACTCGGGGCCGTAGAACATGCTTTGAAGAAAATGAAGAATCAGAAAGCCCCGGGGGAAGATGAAGTTACTGTAGAGTTGTTAAAATTGGGAAGAAGAGATATAACACAAAAACTGGCAAGGCTCTTCACAAAGTGCATTTGAAAAGGTGTGACCCCTAAGTAGTGGAATAATGCAATCATAGTTTTGCTCCATAAGAAAGGAGATAAATCAGAAATTGGAAATTATAGACCAATTAGCTTATTATCCCACATCTACAAGTTGTTCACAAGGGTCATTACTAACAGATTAGAAAGAATACTTGATGAGAATCAACTGAAAGAGCAAGCTGACTTTAGGACAGTATTCTCAACTATGGATCACCTTCACGTAATATCACAGCTAATGGAGAAAGCAAATGAATATAAAACACCATTATGCCTAGCATTTGTGGATTATGAAAAGGCATTTGACTCCATACAGCATAAGGCAATGTTTCGGGCACTAGAAAGACAAGGCATAGATACCCCACATATTATGATTTTGAAGAAAATATATGAGAGTGCTACCTCCTTTATTAGACTAGACAAAGACAGTAGGAAATTTAAAATCGAGAAAGGAGTTCGACAAGGAGACACAATATCTCCAAAGTTGTTTACTGCTGCCCTTGAGGAAGCTTTCAGAAGATTAGACTGGTCACAGAAAGGAGTCAATGTGAATGGAGAGTACCTAAACCATTTACGATTTGCAGATGACACTGTGGTCATAAGCCACGATCCCAAAGAATTAGAGGAAAATCTTAATCAGTTATGCACAGTTAGTAAGGATTTAGGATTAAAGATGAATATGGCTAAAACAAAATTAATGATGAACAAGTATGCCACAGAAAGGGAAATAATGATTGAAGGAGCAGTAATTGAAAAGGTAGAGTCATATACTTATCTGGGACAAGTTATTAGCTGTAATAATGATAAATGGCTGCAAGTCAAGAGAAGAATAAATTTTGGATGGATAGCATTCAGGAAATATAGTCACATACTGAAGAGCAATATCCCAGTTTGTCTGAAACGTAAAATAATGAATCAATGTATACTCCCCACCATGACTTATGGAAGTGAAACTTGGGCACTCACCAAAAGAATGGAAGAGAAGCTGAGAACTACACAGCAAAGAATGGAACGAATTATATTGGGATTCAGACTGTTAGATAAGAAGAGAAACACATGGATTAGGCAGCAAACTGAAGTAAAGGACATTCTTATCAAAACTAAAGAACTAAATTGGTCTTGGGCAGGACACATAGCTCGAAGACATGATGACAGATGGAATAAAAAAATAACAGAATGGTACCCACGAGGAGCTAGAAGAAATCCTGGAAGGCAAAGGCGGAGATGGATAGATGAAATTCATGAGTTTGTGGGTAGTAAATGGATGGCCAGTGCTCAAAACAGAAGGAACTGGAAAGTTGCTGGAGAGGCCTTCATCCTGCAGTGGATTGAAAATGGCTGATGATGATTCCAAACTTTTAGTTGGGAGTGTAAAACGATTCCAAACTTTTACGTGAGTGTATATATGCTTTCATATCTGTTAATTAAATTTGATAATAAAATTTCTGCCAATTTCAATGTAATTTAAAAAAAAAAAAAAAAAAAGAAAGAAAAAAAGGCAACTTCTGTAATAACATCAAGAATATTGTGGAACCCTCAATGACACTATAACCAAATTTTCGAGTGCAAGATAAATAAGGCCAAGGAAAATGATATACTGCACTTATAAACAAAACACTGCTGAATGAGTGAAGCTTTAACATATAAGAAGCAGTGAATGCCACTGGTTATTCCAAATGGAAATGACCACTGGCATTCACTGTTGCAGTCAAAAATAGAATTATATGAAGTTATCAATGACAACTTTATTATTTATTTATTTTTTGGTCGCTACCAAATTAAACAAATAATAAATTAAGCTGAATAAATATGGTAACTATTCCTGGAAAAAGTTCCTTCTTCAATTTGTGTGACACATCCTTCACAAAGATAAAATAAGACACTGTTCAGTGACATAACCAAAGCAGTAAATTATTCCTTATTTATTGTAAGCCAATAACTGTTGGCATTATTTCTTATACATGACTATTTAGTGAATGGCTTACTTACAGCACTGTTATTTCCAATACAAGTAGCCTTCCAGCCACCATAATTGCCACTAGGGTCAGACTGGTAAAGCTGAAAGCCATAATGTTTATCCCAGCCCATGTAGAGAATTGACACTCCAAATGGTCTTTTACCTGTAATTACAAAAATATTTATTATATTAATAAGTATTTTATTATTTAAAATTATATTTATTTCACAGTGGCAATAAACACAACTGCAGAAATAAATACAAAATAATATATATATAAGGGCCATATGTCAAAATTAAAGCTAGAAGAATAAAAATAATAACAACAAAAGAAATGCAGGAACCTAGCAATTAAATGGCAACCAAAATTTCTTTAAAACTAAAAAAGTCAATACAATTCTCTACAGTATAGCATATTTTGTGATTATGTAAAAATTATAATAAGAGCTATTCCTTGGCTGAAAACAGGAAAGGTCCTCAAATATAATGAGATAAAGCAACTGCAATGCCATGTATTACTATTAAACAAAAGTCAGTAAATTCATAGATTTCATGTATAATAATATTAACAATTACCAAAGAACATGGTACAATTTTTATTTATTTACCTTTTATGTTAAGACAAGTGTTCAACAAGTTCTTACTTCTCTGAACACATGGTTTGGCATCACAATCAAAATTACCATGAGTAGTGCATAAGCATTTTGAACTCTCTACAAGTCTGTTAATAACTTAAAAAGGACATTCAAATAATTCCGAGAATAATTTTTTTCTCTTTAGAAGTAACTATTTTTTCAGTGATGGTACAGTTGTTGAAAAAATTCAGGAATTAATTTTTTCCACTCATATCAGAAAAGTTGACAAAGAAGAGAAATGTGGTCATTCTTGACAAAGTAGATGAAGGGCAGAAGATAGCCAATATACAAGATTCCAAGAAATACTAATTAAAGCCAAGGACACAGTCTGGATGAGTTGCAAACTGAATGAGTATTTTGCATCTACATTCACACGTGAGGAATTATTAAGGTTTGAAAATGACAGAAGGTTATCAAATTGTAGCAGGATACTTAATGATTTTGTAATAGCTGAAAGCAAAGTGGAGGAGAAATTGTTGAAGTTAAACATAAGAAAAGCACCTGGGGTGGATGGGATCTATCCAGTTATATTAAAGGAGGCGGCAAAGCAACTAAGCAAACCCTTAGCCATAATTATGAGAGCATCCTTGGACTCAGGGGAGGTTCCCACGGACTGGAGATGTGCAAATGTATCCCCAATTCACAAAGGGGGGATCGAAGGGTGACACGAGTAATTACAGACCAGTTAGTTTAACTTCTGTTCCTGGTAAAATATTGGAGTCACTGGTTAAAGATGCATTGCAGGATCATCTAGACAAGACTGCAGCAATAATTCAGACACAGCATGGGTTTGTTAAGGGAAAGTCTTGTCTGACAAATCTGATAGGATATTATGATGTGGTTACAAAGGAACTGGATGCAAAAAATAATTTTGATATCATATATTTGGATTTCAGGAAAGCTTTTGACACTGTTGCACATGGAAGACTATTGTACAAATTGGAGCAGAATGGTATTAAGGGTAAGTTGCTACAATGGATAAAAGGATGGTTAAGTGGGAGAAGACAGAGGGTGGTAATCAATGGGTGCTGCTCTTCTTGGACTAATGTTATTAGTAGGGTCCCACAGAGTTCGGTGTTAGGTCCACTGTTGTTTTGTATATTTATCAATGATATTGATGAAGGTATATCAGGCTTAATGTCGAAGTTTGCAGATGATACAAAGGTTAGCAGAGTTCTTAATTACAGTAATGGCAGTGTGCTACTGCAACAGGATCTGGATAATTTGGGCAGACTGGCTAAGAAGTGGCAACTGAAGTTTAACCTTGACAAATGCAAAGTACTGCATATGGGTAGAAGTAACCCCAGAGAAACGTACCAACTGTGTGGTACTACACTTAAGGTGGTAGAAAATGAAAAAGACCTGGGAGTAATTGTGCAGTCAGATATGAAGTTTTCTGAGCAATGCAGACAGGCTGCCAGGGCAGGTCATGGGGTTTTGTCAATGATATATAGGAATTTTGCTAGCAGGGAAAAGGAGGTAATTATCCCTCTGTATAAGGCAATGGTCAGGCCATGCCTTGAGTACTGCGTACAGGTCTGGAGACCTCATTTTAGGAAGGATGTAGATTTACTTGAGCATGTACAGAGAACGGCAACAAGATTGGTGAGGGGAATGAAGGGATCCTCTTACCAAGAGAGGCTTAAGTTCTGCAAATTGCAGTGGCTGGAGACTAGGCACCTGCGCGGTGATCTGATTGAGGTGTATAAGGCCTTGAATGGGTTCAGCACGCTGAATTCTGATGGGATCCTTCCACTTGTTCAGATTACGAACCTAAGGGGGCATAAATTCAAATTAAGAAAGGACAGATGTAGAATAGATGTGCGGAAATTTGCCTTTAGCCAGCGGGTGGTTAATTGCTGGAACAAACTTCCATCTGTCGTTGTGGAAGTTGATAGGTTGAATAAATTTAAGGAGGAACTGGACAGGCATTTGGAGGGAATGGTGTGATTTTTTTTTTTTTTTGGCTGATGCTGCATAAGCTCATAAACTTGCTTTCTTGCATCACATGCCACTACTACTACTACTTACAGTATCTGTATAGAGAAAAACTACTACTACTACTACTTACACGTTTACAGTATCTGTATAGAGAAAAAGATATTTTCAAAGATCATATTGAACCTGAATAATAAGTTTTGAATTACTTTTAGGATTTTGGTCGCAGATGATACATGCACATAAAAGAATCTCATATTAAAGCAGTGTCAAAGGCTTTCTTCAATGTCTATGGTGACCATGATAAACATTGTGCATCTGGGATTCAGCCTTTAGGAGTTCATTAAGTTCCATAAATGGAACCACACTGCTGATCAGCTAGATTACATGAATCTAAGGTCCAAGTGAATCTCACTTGGATCTTAGACTGATTTGTGATTTGTTGATTTGTGGACTATCCTTTCAAACATTTTGCTCAAACTTGTAAGCCTGTAAATCTAGACTAGAGAAGGGCCCTTGTCCAGTTCCGGTACAGCACCAAGAGAAGGGAATAAGTGTTTACTAAAGAGATCCAGTTAGAAAAAAATCAGTAAGTTGCATGGGTCTAACATAATAGTTACTCCTGCTGTAATGGATACCATTCATTCTTTCTACACTGTTTGCAGACCTGCTCAAAATTTTCTGAATAAACAACTGGTTATATGGAAGAGACAGATGCATAAAAAAGTTCATGTACTTTTCTGCATTCATTTTGATACTGCAGGAGTCTACTGGAGCATTTGTAATTTTGATACTGCAGGAGTCTACTGGAGCATTTGTAATTTCGGTACAAGAGGATGGGTCTCATCCATTCCAACAAATTATGGGAGAAGGTGATGGTACAAATTACCCATTCAATGCATATTTTTCTAGACAAATCATGAGTCAGTATTTTTAAAATAGTCAAGACAAAAACAATCCAAGAGTCACACTTGGTTTTTCCTCTGATAGTGGATTTGGCTTAAGTTTTATTGTAAGTAATTAGATTGGTGAAAGTAGTTGAGGGCTTTCAGAAAAGGTTCCAAGCAGTTTTTCTCTAGGTTGGCAATGGTGCAACCTGCATTCCAAATGTAAACATCTGCTGCACACAGTATGGAATATTAGTGCAACCAGTTATGATACAACAGTGACATCATCTCCATTTGTCTTTTTTTTTTTTTTTTTTGATAGCATATAATACTTGTTAATATGGTCACAGAGTGGAGTAGATATGCAAATGTGCCCTGTTAAAATTCCAAGTACTAGTATAGTGTAATCTCATTAAATTAATATTAGATTACTCAAAATACAATGTATTTCAAAGCAGAGGCGTGGCTAGGTTTTTTGCGCCCTTTGCAAATTCGTGCCTATGCACCCTTTTACGATAATTATTAAAACCATCGCAAATAGGGGTGTAAATAAAATTATCATAATAAATAATAAGTGCAGTCTGACCTTTGTTTAACGAACTTCTTTATATCAGATTTTTCTGTTTGGTGAATTTTTTTGAATTCCCCTTCGCAATTACATTTAAAATAGTGTTTGTAGAACAAAGAAAATTTTCTATATGAGATTATGTGGTTAACGGATTACGAAAGCCTTAACTGGGTACGCATTGTTCGCCCCTCTCGCCTTCAAGAAATTTAGGCAACAGTGCTGTTGCTAAGTGCAATGGTAAACTCTTTGGCTTAAAAGATTACCATCGGCAACTTAGTGGTACCCGTAAAATCTATCCAACTTCCTGTCCCACATTTGATTGGATACTATGATGTGATATACAGTGGATTCCGGTTATTTGGGCCACCGGTTAATCGGGGCAGCCGTTTATTTGGGAAAATCTAAAAAAACAGAAACCAATCGAGAAAATAGCCAAGGTTTACTTCGCTTAATTGGGACAGCATGCTGTTTAATCGGGGCAGGAGACTGCAGCACTGGAGATTACCCTACGATTGTCTCCGACGGTACCACATGGTTCGATTGAAATTCTGGAGGTCACAACCATAAAACAATAAAAACAATTAGCAGTCACCTGTTTATTGGGCTTTTCTGTTAGTGAAATCTATCATAAATGGACAGTAAACTCAATTTTACTGAATTTGCGATAATACCGACAGCTGGAATTCTGTGGGTTATTACGGTGACATTTTACATTTACACTTCCATGAAATCTTCAATCATATAAAAAAATTAATTTTCAGCTCTTCTCTTCATTCCTATTTTTAAAGCTTTGTAACTCGTTATTCCCTTCTCACTTGTGCATATCGTGTTACTTGCAATTTGTGTGTGCCGTGTTCTTTGTTATTGATTGCATATCTTTTTACTGTTTTAAATTTTAACCCCCACCCACAAATGTCAGTGAACAGAAATGTCAACTAGTTCGTATGTACATATTACAGTACATATTAATTATTCAGATTATCGCGTATATTCTGATTTTCACGTATCATTTAATTTTTTAATTGGTAAGTAAGGTAATAAAGGGTAAATTCGTGCTTAATATATCTTTGCCTTTATAGCCTGTGGATAATATTCCTCCTATTTTCGCTAATTAGAATCGCTTTTAATAGAATTAAAATTCAATTCACAAACGTGATCACAATGAACGGCGCTCACTGCACATCGTATAGTGAACAGTACTTTACTATGTTGAGTTTGTCGTAACGTGATTAGATTGTACAGTGAACCAACTGTAAAGGGGGGGATACATTGTATTTTTAACTACAGTAAACCCCCGCTATTTGCGGTATCTGTATTCGCGGTTTCGCGTATTCGCGATCGCCGATTTAATATAAAATGAAACCTAAAAAAATGTGAATTTTAATGCACCGTGAATATTTTCCGCCATAAAAAAACATGGGGGTGGCTAAAATTATCTTTCCCGGTCAAAACAGCGCTCAGTGGGTGGGGGAAGAGGGGTGACAAAATCGCGAGCGCGGATGTTTCTCGCTAATCCTTGTTCGGTATGTGTTATGCGCTTGTCATGGAAGGTTTCATCGTTTGCTTTTAATTTATATGCTTATAAATTGAATAAATTTATCAATTTATAAATTGATATGCTTAAAAAATGATAAATCTACCGTTTTGCAGTGTAAAACAGACTTTTTCGAGTGTGTTAACGGAACAAAGTGACTTTATTGTGGACAAGTTCTTTCTAACCCCCTACAAAAATATGGCTACGAATAACAAGAGAAATGTGAAAATATCAAAGAAGCTGATGACATTAGCGAATAAAATTGAGTTATTAGATAAAATTTCTAATGGTGAAAGTGTCTCAGTGGCAAAACATTATAAAATCAATGAGTCAACGGATCAATCAAAAAATCGGAAGAAAAAATCCGCCGTAGTGTCCGTGAAAACGCGCTAATTGCTTCAAAAATTTGCTCTGTAACTCGTGATGTTAAATTAGAAAAAATGGAAAAGGCTTTAAATCTGTGGATAGAAGACCGAACTCAAAATAAAATTCCGTTAAGTTCACACATCATTCGTGAAAAGGCAAAACTCCTTTATCAACACTTTAGCGAAACTGGTGATAGCACAGGTGGGATAAGTTTTTTTGCTAGCAAAGGCGCTGGTTTGAGAGATTTGTTTGAAATTTCTAATAAATATTACATTTAATATTAAATTGTTTCTTATTTTCATTTCGATGCCATATGCTTACATTTCACTATGTACTGTCTATGTACATAGTCATATTATGAAGGTACATATAATACATACATAGGCAAAATTTTAGACTAGTTTTTCTTATATATTTCACACTTTGGAACGGAACCCCTTTATTACCATGGGAGCCATAACTCAGTATTCGCGTTTTCTGTATTCGCGACATTTCTCAGGAACGTAACCCCCCGCAAATAGCGGGGGTTTACTGTATTTATGTGAAACTTCGGATAATTGGGGCAGCTGCTTAATCTTGCCAAAATGCACTAGTCCCGACGTGCCCCAAATAACCGGAATGGACTGTACTTGGATTTCAAGAAAGCTTTTCATACTGTTGCACATGGAAGACTACTGTACAAATTGGAGCAGTATCGTATTAAGGGCAAGTTGCTACAATGGATAAAGGGGTGGTTGAGTGGGAGACGACAGAGAGTGGTAACCCGATGCTGCTCTTTGTGGAATAATATTATTAGTGGAGTCCCCCAGGGTTCGGTATTGGGCCCAGTGTTGTTTTGTATATTTATTAATGATATTGTTGAAGGTATATCAGGCTTAATGTCCAAGTATGCAGATAATACAATGGTTAGCAGAGTTCTTAATTACAGTAATGGCAGTGTGCTACTGCAACAGGATCCAAAAAATTTGGGCAAATGGGTTGAGATGTGGCAACTGAAGTTTAACATTGACAAATGCAAAGTACTGCATATGGGTAGAAAAGGAACCCTAGTGAAACGTACCAACTGTGTGGTATGATACTTAGGGTGGCAGAAAATGAAAAAGACCTGGGAGTAAATGTGCAGTAAATTATGAAGTTTTCTGAACAGTGCAAACAGGCTGCAAGAGCAGGTCATGGGATCTTGTCAATGATATACAAGAATTTTGCAAGCAGGGATAACGAGATGATTATCCCCTTGTATAAGGCAGTGGTCAGCCCACATCTTGAGTACTGTGTACAGGTCTGGAGACCAATTTAGGAAGGATGTAGAGCTGTTGAGGCAAGCACAGAGAAGGGCAACAAGATTGGTGAGGGGAAACGAAGGCGGTTCTCTCTCTTACCAAGAAAGGCTCGAGTTCTGCAAATTGCAGCTTCTAGAGAGTAGGCACTTGCAAGGGGGTGATCTGATTGAGGCGTATAAGGCCTTGAATGGGTTGAACAGGCTTAATTCTGATGGGATAAAGATCTTCCCAATGTTCAGATTACGAGTCTGATGTTGAGAAAGACAGTTATAGAATAAATGTGCGGAAATTTGCCTTAGTCAGCGGGTAGTTGATTGGTGGAACAGACTTCCATCTGTTGTTATAGAAATTGATAGTTTAATAAATTCAAGGAGGAACTCGACAAATTTTTAGAGGGAATGGATGTGTGAAATGGGTTTTCTTTTCTTTTTTTTTGGCTGATGCTACATAAGCTTGCTTTCATGTATCACATACCTCTACTACTACATACCGAGAAGTCGAGCTGGTCAACTACTTTCTGTGTATCCATAGCCAGTGGGCAGATCAAGGGTATTCCACATCTGGACTATAGGTTCTGGTCAATCTTCTACTGTAAGCACCCTGTTAGAGTTTTATGAGAAAGTGGTTTTCCTGTACCCCAACAAAGGGTGATCTGTTGTTTTGTTGAAGTGAATATCTGAATCGTTTGCAAACTTAGACATTACGCCTGATATACCTTCATCAATATCATTAATAAATACAGAAAACAAAATGGAACCAACACTGAACCCTGGGAGACTCCACTAATAACATTAGTCCATGAAGAGCATTGTCCATTGATTACCACTCTATCTTCTCCCACTCAACCATCCCTTTATCCATTCTAGCAACTTGCCCTTAATGCCGCAGCGCTCCAATTTGTACAGTAGTCTTCCATGTGCAACAGTATCAAAAACTTTCCAAAGATTCAAGTACAGTCAGTCCTCGTATAGCAAGATAGTTGTGTTCCTAGAAACCCTCGTGCAATGCAAAATTGTGAAATTTAAACAATAGGCCCTATGGGAAAAATTGGGTTAGGTGCCGACCACCCAAGATTGAACATACATTTGTAACCAAAACATTACCAAACACAATAAATAATCGTAATAAAATAGTTACATATTTTATTACGACTATTTCGTAATAAAATATTGCTAATGCTTTTGCTTCTATCATAAGCAAACTTGTTCTTTGTTTGATTTTCTATCCAAACAGTTGCCAGCCGTTCTATCTCTTCCAATTCTTTGTGCCTTGATCTAATGGATTTCAATTACATTTTGAGTTGTTCCTGCTATGAAAGTTGTTTTTATTTTCTCTGCATTCTTTCTAATTCTCAGCGTTGCCTCATTTAGGTCTGTAGCACATGCAATATCACACGGTCTTTCATTTTTCTCAAAGCGTTTCATATTTTTTTCTGTATCGACAGTGGCGGACTGGCCATAAGCCTTACCGGGGAAACCCCTGGTGGGCCAGAGGCCAGTGTGATTTTGGCCATAAATGCTAGTGTGAGGCCAATACAAATTTTCCTGGGTAAGAATTTTTGACACAGTCTGCCTCTGTTTACCGATATTGCTTTTCTTTTTTCTCTCTGAATCTGTAGTGTCTTCACCAGGACGCTTCCTTTTCACATCTTTTAAGTATTTTACTCATTTTTAGGGAATAAAGCACAATTACAAAATGAGGAGGCACACGATACACATAAACAAAGCTGTGCGTGTGTAGCAACTGAATAAACACTGTAAAGGCAGAGACAACTCTATTAACACCTCACTCGCTCACATTTTACTAAAGCACATTTCTGGGGGTTGCTGCCATAAAACAATAAAAACAATTTCCACTTGCATTTCTGCTAGTGGAATCTGTTATAAACTGGTAGTAAACTCAATCTAATCGCATTTGTGATAATACCGATAGCTGGAATTGTGTGGGTTTTTACGTTATTATGGTGAAATGTGTTTCCCCTTCACTGATATAAAAACAAATACATTTTCTGAATCTTCTCTTCATTCCTATTGTGTTGCATTGAGTTGGTGTGTTTCCACATTGGACTGCCATTTCACTTCACTTGCAATTCACTTGATCAACGAAATGAGCACAGCGAATGCTACAAGCTTCAGAACTAGACACATGCTTAATTTTTTCCACTTGAGTTTCATTCCATATATTTTTAAAATTACCTCACAGTTCATTAAAATTATAATACTAAGCTCACCTCCATACTGAGTATATGCTTGTTTTAAATCACACAGCCAGCAGACAAGACGTTCGCAAGGAATTGATTCGCCAAACTGCAAGAGATACCTAAAAGAAAAAGCAGAGGGTGATCAATGGAAAACCAAAGAGCCAATCATTGCTAAATACTATGTATACAAGTTAAAAATCATTAGAAACTTTTGTTACAGCCCTGCAGACTATTATATGCAAAATATTAGGTTATGGACAATGTCACTGGATACAGCTATACATATCTCAATGCTACTTGATTAACAGGAGACTCATAATGAATTGCAAATGCATGTAGCTCCAAGTCAAAAAGAAGGAAACATATACCCAAACTCCTAGAGGAACATAAATCACTTATGCTACTGTTTCACAGATTATGACAGTTATTACTAAGGTGCTCAAGAGTATCACCATGTCCAGGTCTGCAAAATGAAAAAGGAAATACATCTTGACAGGGAAGATCTAGCAAATGCCAACTCCTTCAATAACAGAGGTATAAAACATTAGCAAGGAGTATGTATGCCAATATTCCAATATTTAACAAGCAACAGGTAAAAAAATGCAGAGGAAATGGTGATTTTATTGTCAATAACAAACTTTTCATTATAGCAATATTTTGGTCCGTTAACAACTGGGAAAGTGCTGCGGTCTGACAGATCTCATTTCATATTTCTGTGCAGAGGATGCATGACACTAACCCTATAGGCATCACCTTGACACTGTAAGCCCATGACAGTGGAATATCATTTAAATGGTTTCAGTGGCACACAGTGCCACTGAAACCATTCTACAATGCACACAAAATTTTGGAAGATACTACTTCAACACTGAACAAGAAATCCCATCCTCCTCCCCCATCCAAAAGACACAGTCACTTTTTTTTAACAATAGTCTTTGTTCTGGATGTGTTTGACAATGGTTCCAGAAACATGACAGTGAAGTAAAGAATTTCTCACAGCCTCTACAGTCATCAGATCTCCACCGCAAGATTTTAAGGAATGATTTTGAATGTAAAATCCAAATCACAGAAAACTATGGCTACATCAGAACTGAGCCTTGTGTAGCATACACCCAACAATTTCCAGATAACTGTAGAATCCATGTCACACACACATGTAGGTGTCACTGCTTTTGTGATACTTGAATTGGGAAGCCTGTTTCACATAATGTTGCAGTGCAGACTTCCAGATTCAAAACTGCATCATGGTTTCTAATATTTTCATAAGTATCTTTACAACTTGAATTATGATATCTATCCAACCACACTTAGTATCAATGGCAATACAAAAGCTGTATTTTATTTGTTAAAATCCCATTAAACTTAATATTTTAGATAACTAATTAAAATAATCTTTAATGAACAATACATTTGTTTACTATAATTACATAACTATTAAGATTTATTACCGGTGGTGAAAATTAGAAAATACAAAGAATAATTTTCTGTTTATAATCCTTCTCCCGCATCACTTGCTTATAGCAAAAATAGATAAATCTTTATGATTAGCTGCCAGGAGGAAAAAAAAATAATAATAAAAAAAGAAATATTTAAAAACAGCTGCATTTGTCTGAGCCTGTCAAAAAGTAAAGTATACACTCTGCTCTCCATTCCCCAAAGAATTAGCCATTTGCTAAATGAAAGCTTAAACAATTATCTGAATTGCCCATATATAGTACAGCAGATGCGCCAATCAAAAATTGATCTGCCCATATGTGATATGTATAAAGCATGTATAACACACATTAAACTATTACAGCATTATGATAGTTTAGTGAATAATTGCAAGAAAAATTGTCATTCTTTTTCTATAATCATCTTTTGCATACCGCACAACAAATGAAAACGGACACAATGGAGTAGAAACTAAAATGGAGAATGCGCTAATGTTACTTGGTAATTCATTAAAGAATAACTCTAAAGGATTGAGTAGTGTTCCTTCTCCCCAACAAGAAGAATATTAAATGTTTTGTGGTAGTGAAAGTTTAGTCACAATATAGAAACACAAGAAATGTGTAAATCAGTCATTTAAACACTAGTGACATGTGAGGAAATTTCAAATATTTTTAATCCTTCCAAAAGAATTTATGCTAATGTCATTAAAATCATCTGTTATTCATTATAACAACTATTTTATCAATTCAATAATATCAATACAGTTAATGCATAGATGAAGATGTTTCCTTTTGTCATTTTACTACTGCCAAATGTAATGAAAAAAATAACATTGAAAAATTAATAATGACTTTGTATCCGTATCCTCCCTTTCCAATGTAAATTTGTGTCTAGAATGAATATTATTAAACGAATGTAAAATGTCTTGGATATATCAGTAATAACTACAACATCGTCTAAATACCTCCCATAGTATGTGATACGGGGTTGAAAAGGCATCAAATGTATATGCTCAATTGTTAAGTATATACATTAAATCTTCATTAAATTTTCTAAATTTCACGCTTACTCAGGACTGGAATAAAATCCAATTTAACATCTATCGAAAAGCTACAAACGCCGGTATGCTTCTACATTATAACAGCTATCGCCCATTCACCTACAAAAGATCAATCATTTTTAATCAATTTCTAAATGCCTATAAATATTCAACGACGGAATCTGCTTTGGGCTCAGAAATACAAATAACCAGCAGATTCTTAAACAGGGGTTATCCCCTTGCTACAATAAACCGAATTAGGGTACAAGCTAAGGATAGAATACAAAATACTACACCAACCAACAATGGTAATATCAAAAAATACTTTATTTCTGTCCCATATGTTGAACAGTGGCACAAACAGCTTAACAGATTCTTTAAAGATACTGAATTTAAAATTGTGGCCAGGCCAATGCGGAAATTACACACTATACTGAACAATCGCTCAGTCCTTTCCTCGTTCGCAACACAAATTAATGACCTGGTATACAACATTTCTTGTGTTGATTGCAACTCGTCTTACCAAGGTTCAATGCGTTTTCCTCTGAATATTCGTTTTAATCAACATGTAGCCTCAGTTTGTGCTTCTCATTCAGCAGTGTCAGAATTAGCTTTTCACTCCGTTAACGAAAAACACACTTTTTTATTTAACAAGGCCAAAATACTTAAGTGTCCAACGTAATTATACGCGACTATTAATTGCAGAAACTGTAGAAATTAAATTACAAGAGAATTCTGTTAATGTCCACCAGCTATATCTGATCTCTGATTCATGGGCTTTTACGCGCATGCGCGAAGACAAATAATTCCTATTTAAGTTTCACACTCACCCCTATTCGGTAATTTTCATTCCTGTGATCACAACATATGGTCGAAAAGCATTGTCAGCTTCAGGAAGAAAAATCATTTTGCAATTTTTTCTTTAAATTCTTTTAATTAATCTTATTTTTAATTGCATTAAATTGATTTTTAATTATTTGTTACTGTAATGCAAGATCTGATTTTTTAGTTTTAATTTCTGGAGAGTATCATACAGAAGTGTTCTACTTACTATATTGAGGTAAACTTCTCTTATTATTTTACAATAATTGATATCAATATAAAACGTATTGAGCATTACAGCTCTGGTTCATACTATCTAATTCATTTTAAATATATCAAAAGTTCATCTATATTTCTTTCATTTCCTATAAAATGAGATATTCAATGTGGAAAGTGACTGAAAGGTGTTTGACTGGATGGTTGAATGTAGGGGACATTCAACCAGAAAATGACAGACTGTAAGTTGTCTTTGACAGCATAAGCTCTGCGGTGGATTTTCTCCCAATAATAGGAAGAGATGCGTATGATGAGTGTGTCCAATTCTGAGTCTTGCCAATACCACTTTCTCTCATCTGTTTCATCAGAAGCCAGAGAGCCACAGCTTTGGTTCTTGCTTTATCTGGTAAAGTTTATTGTTGTTGTTACTTTTCCAGATCTGTGTCCATTTATCATAGAATGCTTTGCATATGACACACTTATAGTCAGTGTAAGGAACCTGAGGATGTTGTGAGAGAGCGGGTTGAGGATGTTTAGCAGCAAAGTCAGCACTTTCATTTCTCGGTATTCCAGAGTGACACTGATTGGACACACTGCAAGAGAATAGCTGGGAATGAATGAGTTTCAATGTAGGATGAGAATATGAGAAATCCTTCCTACGGCAGAGACAGCACTGAGGGAAAGCTCTATAATCTTACTAAGTGCTAACTTGATAGTGTATAATTCATCAGCAGAGAAGATGCTGTAAGCTAGTGGTAGTGAGGCTGTAACTGTAAAGTGAAGGAAAAACAGCTGCAGCACCTACCGTACTTGCAGCTTTTGGTCAGTCTGTATAGATTTTACAGGCATGCGAGTTTAGAGTAGTGTGAGTTGAGTGCAACTGCCTGATACAGTAATAGTAACAGAGGCATATGATGCAAGAAAGCAAGCATATGAGCTTTGTAGCATGTAACATCAGCCAAAAAAAAAATTCACACAACCAATTCCTTTAAAAGTTTGTCCAATTCCTCCTTGAATTCCTCCTTCCAGCTATAAACTTCCACAACAGATGGAAGTTTGTTCTAACAATTAACCATCCGCTGGCTAAAGGCAAAATTTTGCACATCTACTCTATAGCTGTCTTTCCTCAATTTGAATTTATGCCCGCTTAGGTTCGTAGTCTGAGCAAGCAGAAGAATCCCATCAGAATTCAGTGTGCTCAACCAATTCAAGGCCTTATACAACTCAATCAGATCACCTCGCAGGTGCCTAGTCTCCACCCGCTGCAATTTGCAGAACTTAAGCCTCTCTTGGTAAGAGGACTCCATTCACCACACCAAACTTGTTGCCCTTCTCTGTACATGCTCAAGCAAATCTAGATCTTTCCTAAAATGAGGCCTCCAGACCTGCACGCAGTACTCAAGGCATGGCATGACCATTGCCTTATACAAAGGAATAATCACCTCCTTTACCCTGCTAGTAAAATTCCTGTATATCATTGACAAAACCCCATGACCTGCTCTGGCAGCCTGTCTGCATTGCTCAGAAAACTTCATACCTGACTGAACAATTACTCTCAGGTCTTTTTCATTTTCTACCACCTTAAGTGTAGTACCACACAGTTGGTACGTTCCTCTGGGGTTACTTCTACACATATGCAGTACTTTGCATTTGTTAAGGTTAAACTTCAGTTGCCACTTCTTAGCCCATCTGCCCAAATTATCTAGATCCTGTTGCAGTAGCACACTGCCATTACTGTCATTAACAACCCTGCCAACCTTTGTATCATCTGCAAACTTCGACATTAAGCCAGATATACCTTCATCAATATCATTGATAAATATACAAAACAACAGTGGACCTAACACCGAACCCTGTGGGACTCCATTAATAACATTAGTCCACGAAGAGCAGCACCCATTGATTACCACTTTCTGTCTTCTCCCACTCAATCACCTTTTTATCCATTGTAGCAACTTACCCTTAATACCATTTTACTCGAATTCGTATAGTAGTCCTCCATGTGCAACAGTGTCAAAAGCTTTCCTGAAATCCAATATATCAAACTTATTTTTCGTATCCAGTTCCTTTGTAACCACATCATAGTATCTAATCAAATTTGTCAGACAACACTTTCCCTCGACAAACCCATGCTGTGTCGGAATTATTACTGCAGTCTTGTCTAGATGATCCTGCAATGCATCTTTAACAAGTGACTCCAAGAAACAGAAGTCAAACTAACTGGTCTGTAATTACTCATCACCCTTCGATCCCCCCCCCATTGTGAATTAGGGATACACTTGCACATCACCAGTCCACAAGGCCTTCCCCTGAATCCATGGATGCTCTCATAATTATGGCTAAGAGTTTGCTTTTCTGTTGTTTTGAGTTCCTTTTCTGGCTCCTTTAATATAACTAGATAGAGCCCATCCACCCTAGGAGCCTTTCTTAGGTTTAACTTCAACAATTTCTCCTCCACTTTGCTCTCAGTTATTACAAAATCATTAATCACCCTGTTACAGTTTGATAAACTTCTGGCATTTTCCTCCCTTAATAACTCCTCATGCGTGAATGTAAATGCAAAATACTCATTCAGTTTGTTAGCTATCTGAGCAGGATCATCAACAGTTGAACCATCGGTATCAAGTGGACCAATCTGATTCATCCCCTTCCTTTTAGAGTTTATATAAGTAAAGAAGACCTTTGTGTTTTTCATAGCATTCTTTGCCAAAGATTTCTTGTAATTTGCCTTCACTTGCCTAATCCCCTTTGTGACTTGATTACAGACTAGCTTATATCTGCCATAGGCTTCTGTATCACCTGATAATTTATATGCATCCCATTGCATTTTTCTTCTCTGCCAAGAGTTTCATTAGTTCATTTGACAACCATTTAGGCCTAAACCTTGAACAATATATCTTAATCAGTATGAAAAGACTAGCAGCTTACATGATTAATTCCTCAAATGCTTCCTACTTAGAATTTGCTGTTGATAACATCATCAGTTGGTCTCACTGTACAGAATTTAAAAACTGTCTGAGACCACTGTAGTCACCTTTACAGAAGCAAAAACCCTTCCCTTTACCCATGATGCTAATTATATCTTTAAGTAAATCCCACATCAGTACACTGTGATCACTGCCACCTAATGGTTCCTTTATCTGCAAATTCTTAATACACGAATAATCACTGCTGATAACCAGATCAAGAGTATTACCCTCTGTTTGCCTCTCGAACATGCTGCTGCAGAAAACAATCATCCAATAAATCCACAAATGTGAGAGTGACAAACCCACAAGTTCCAGTCAATATCTGGGAAGTTAAAATCCTCAATTATAAGACAATCTGATTTACTACCCCACTATTTCTCTGTACAATTATTCGTTGTACTCATTAGAGTCATTAGGCCTATAACACACTCCTACTCTTATTTTTGATTTTCCAGTGCTTATGTTACACCAAACTGACTCAACACTGCACTGTCCACCTATATCAACTGGATGCACTTCCTTAGATTTTGTTTTTCTTAATTAACAGCATAACCTCTCCTCCCTTCCTATCCTGTCTATCCTTTCTGTACACATTGTACTCCCCAAATTCCAATTCTGCATTCATAATATCTGTGTGAAACCATGTCTCTGATATCCCAACAATATCCGCCTTTGATATCTTGACCAGCACTTCAAATTCATCAAATTTATTTATTATACTTCTAGCATTGGTATACATGCAAGTACACATGCAACTATTCTTATTCTTAATTACCCTAACGCAGCCCATTTATTTATTTGTTTCATGATGACTGCCATAAGTCCCTGAAACCCCCAGCACCCCTTGCTCCAGGCCACTGCTCATTCTAATAGAAGTAGTGCAAGAATCACCTTTACCTCTGTCTGCGGCTACTTTTTGCCTTTTAGTCTGTGAATCACCCCAACTAGCAGTTTTCCAACCCGACTAACACTGCCTCGATAGCATCAGCAAACACTCTTGCACCCTTTCTATTTAAGTGTATCCTATCCTTGTAGAAGCAGTCTCTCCTGTTCACAAGCACAGACTGTGCTGAAAAAAATTCTACCCCACGAGCCTTGCACAATTCCTCCAGGGTCGAACTGATGGATAAGGCTCTCATCATATACTCCCTCCTATCGTGTCTGGGCAGAATTGCAGACACTTTCAAATTTAACTCTAACTCACGACTTTTTTTCAACATTGACCTCTACTTGTTAAGTAAATCTGCAGATCTCCTACTCTTAATGTCATTGGTGCCAACGTGTACAACAATATCACCCTTTGTGCCCTTAAAAGATGATATTCACTCTAGAACATCATCAACTTTTGCCCCTGGCAGACATACTCTGGTCCTATGCTATCTATCCTTTTTATACAATATATTACCTGTCTCTCTGACAACAGAGTCACCAACAATACCTAACTCCTGTGGGACCAGTGCATTCTGCCTTGGAGATTGCCGCTGTATTGCCTGATACTGCATGGAGGTATGACATTCTTTTCCAATCAAAGAATTTGTATGTTGTAAGATGCAGAAATGTACGTCCAAGGAGAAACAGGTGCACTTGTGTCCTGAAAAATATCATCTAAGTCAATATCCCAACTCTGGACAAGCTCTTTAATCCTGAGTGAGGTCGGTCGATTCTCATTTGGCTTAATCTCACATAGAAGATACCCCACCTAGTGTTATAAAGAAACTCTCAACTGGGGTACGATGTAAGACTCTGGATCTTAACAGCACAGTGGAGCTGTAGTGTTTTTCTACGAAGATGTAATGGGAATCATGCATTTCAATATAAAGACTTTGGATTGGAGAAGTCCTGAAAGCTCCAAGCGCAGTTCTCAAAGCACTGTGCTGGATGACATTCAGCTGTTGTAAAATAGTGATTCTGGCAGTCATAAACCGGACAACCATAGCCTAGGTGTGAACAAATTAAAGCTCTGTAAAAATGGAGTAAAGTATATTGATCAGCTCCCCAAGAGATGAGATGGACCGAAGTATGTTCAAATGCTTTAGACAAAATATTTTGTATAATGAGTGATGCGAGCTTGGAAATTAAGCTTGCTGTCTAATATCAGTCCAAGAAATCTAACAGTGGTAACAAGCAGTATTGCAGTATGGTTTATTTGCAATTCAGGATCAGGATGAAGGGCCCGACGCTTGCAAAAGTGAGTGGCAGTGCATTTATTTTCTGATAGCTGGTAACCATTCCAATACTTTGAGATTGACAGGAAATGGTAAGGTCGTCTGCATACATATAAGTTTCAACAGTTGGGATGTCTTTTGTCGGGACTCCTTCCTGAATGTGAGAAGCAGAGTTTAAGTTTTTATAATCGGACCCGAAAACAGTTGTTGTTCTTTGGTTTTTAGGAGCATTAGCAACTAAGGCCATATTGCTCCGGGGATATGCGGTGGTCATTCCCTGACCTTTCCGCATCCTCCGTATTTGGTGGTCATGGGCTCGAACCTCGGTCTAATCAAGAAGTGTGTGCTACGCACTGCTGCTCCTGCCCACCTGGCTACGGAGGCGCCAGTCCTGAAAAGAGTGCAACTGCAGGAAATTTTGAATTATTTCAGGCAAGTGGCCCCAATCCCAGATGGTACAGATTCATAATGATACCGGGACTTTTCAAATGCCTTTTCAAGATCTAAGTTGACCATGACTAGATGTTGTTTCCTGACAAAGACGTTGGGGAAATGAGATTCGGCTTTGATGAGCACATCTAGGGTTGATGTTTTTCCAAAAGCCATACTGATGATCTGGTAGGAGGTTCGATTCTGTGACTCCAGGATCCAAGTGAGCCTTGAATAAACCATTCTTTTGAAAGTTTTTTCCAAGTAGCTCATGAGAGATATGGGTCTATAATTTTGAACCAGGGAAGGATCTTTGCCTGGTTCTGGTATGGCGATAATGAAAGAATGGTGCCAGAAAGAAGGATAGGCATTTTTTGAGAAGATTAGGTTGTATAAAATCAGCAAGGTACACAAGTCCTTTTCAAGTAAATGCTTCATCATAATGTAATGAATACCACCTGGGTCTGCGGCACTGTTGGATGATCTATTTAACGAATCTTTCTGAGTTCTGTTAATGTAAAGGGTTGGTTGTATGGGAATGAGCGGTGCATGGTGAAGTTGATTTTATATCGTTCTACACCTGTTTTGATGTTCTGGAAGGAGGTTGCATAAGAAGCAGAGGAAGAAATTGTGACAAACAATTCTGCCAGCACATTAGCAACTTCCTCAGGAGCAGACACATCTTTCCCATATTAGAGAGGAGAGCCGAACAAATTTGCCATTTAGGGCCTGTATTCGTCTGCATATGATCCATGTATCGGTGTCTTATGTGATGGTTGATGCAAAAGCAATCCACAAATCACATTTCGCTTTCCGTATAATTTGTCTTTCTTTAGCTTTAAGTCGTTTATAAGTAATTAAGCTACCAGTGGTAGGATACTCGTGGAAATTATTCCAAGCACGGTTTTTCTCCTTTTTAGCATGAAAGCAATCTCTATTCTACCAGTTACTGCGGTGAATGAGATATGGTTTGGAACAGAAGCATGGGCTGCAGTTAGAATCTGATTGGTGATGTAACTGGTTACATCATCAATAGGTTGTTTTTAAACATTAAGCCAGTCTAGAAGTATTTGGGCAGAATAGCCATCCCAGTTAGCCTTTTAAACTTGGATCATTGATTAGGATTTGGAGTTACTCCTGTTTGTAATGAGCAAATAATAGGAAAATGATCGCTATTACAGGGAATCAGTTAACACCAACCATGTCATGAATGGAAAGATGGACGGTGAACAGATTGATAAGTCAATTTCAGAAGGAGATCTTGTAGGTAGGTGGATATAAGTGGGAAAACCAGAGTTTAGTAAATTTAGATCATTATTGTTCAAACATTCTTCAATCAATTTGCTCTTTGAATTCATTGTAGCAGATCCCCAGAATGGATGGTGGCCATTAAAGTCACTGAAAAGGCAAATTAGCATTGGGAGTTGTGTAATGAGGTTGTCCAGTTCTGAATGGGGAAATGGAATTGATGGTCAAATATAAATGGACACAAGGGTAACTGAAACACCAACTGAAATGAGAATTGCCACAGCTTCTAGAGTGGTTTGTAATTGGATATGCTTGGACGGTGTGTTAGAATTAATAAGAATGGCTACTCCTCCACAGGCAGGAGACTATCTTGTCTGTAAATGATATACAGGCATACGTCGAATAACGAATAGAATGCGTTCCACGAAATTACTTCGTTAAGCGAAACTTCGTTTTCAGAGGTAAAAATACTATGGCCAGAATAGGGATACGTTCCTACGTAAAGAAAATGAAAAGCTTTTTTCTCGAACAAAGAAAAGTTTTATTAAATAAACAGTCAACTTACATACAAAGTGAAATCACATTTTAAAATTGATTGCTTATGCTTTTTTTCTCTTTCATTTAACAATTGCCTATACGGAGTTATTGCATTTAACACTGATCGCTTAATAATAACACTTCTTCCTAAATCAGGATCATTTTCACTAAAAAAATTTAAAACGTTTTCAATGTCATTTAAGCACCTTTTTAAATCTTTGGTTGTTAACACTTTTTTGGCAGGAACTTCTTTAACTTCGTCTTCATTATCTTTGTCTTCGTTGCTAACAAGGTTTTCTAAATCTTCCACTGAAAAACCATCATCTTCTGCATTCAATAAATTTCTAACATCCTCTTCATCGACATTTTCGAAACCTATTGATTGAGCCATCTGGATAACTTCATTTCTAATTTCTTGGATGTTATTTTCTTCTTCTAGTACAACTTCTGGCCATATTTTGTGCCAAACTCCATTTAAGCATTTCTTAGTGACTTCTTTCCAAGAACTATCAATGTTTTCAATTGCGTTTTTAATGGTGTAGTTTTTCCAAAAAGTTTTAACTGTCATTTCCTCTTTATCCTCTAGTTCAGTTAAACTGCTTAATGTTCGACGCAGATAATAAGCTTTAAATGATGCTATTACTCCCTGATCCAATGGTTGAATCAGGGAAGTTGTGTTTGATGGAAGAAACACAACTTTGACAGGAATGCATGTGTCCAATGTGTTAAGATCAGTAGGATGACCCGGAGCATTGTCTAACAACAAAAGAGCTTTTTCTTCAAAGTTTTTTTTTTGACAATACCATTTTACTTCAGGACAAAAGTGGTTAACAAACCAATCAGTAAATAACTCCTTGGTAACCCATGCTTTTCTGTTTGCTTTCCATATTACAGGTAAATTCATTTTTATGTTACCTTTTAACGCCCTCGGATTTTCTGAATGGTAAACTAATAACAATTTTAATTTATAATCGCCAGAGGCATTTGATCCAAAGAGTAACGTTAAACGGTCTTTGGCTGCTTTGAACCCAGCAGCTGATTTTTCGTCAATAGAAATGAAGCTTTTTGTTGGTAGCTGTTTCCAGAACAAACTGCTTTCGTCAACATTGAACACCAAATTTGGAAAATTTTCACGTTCAATTATTTCCTTTAGTTTTTCTGGAAACTTATTTGCAGCTTCTCCTGTTAATTTTACACTATGAATCCTGGCCAGTTTTTTTAAATTTCTCGAACCAACCACGAGAAGCCCCAAAGGTTTCCGCAATTTCTTCAGTTTGTTTAGATTTCAGGTGATTAAACTGGAATATTTTTTTATGTTAAATGGGGCTTGAAATTGCCGACTTCGTTATATCGAAGCTTCGTTATCAGAGGTAACGTTAACCGAGGTATGCCTGTAATTTGAAAGTTTTGGTGAAACATGTGGTGACAAGAATGTTTCCTATATGCATACACCTATGGGATTGAACTGAACAAGTAAATCATTTAGGTCATCAGAATGACTGACTAGGCTTCTGCAATTCCATTGTATGATGTTGTGCCTCATTTTGGTTTAGATGAGGTTGATTCTTCTGACTGTTTTTTGTATGAGGAGCATTTTTTGGATTTTTTTTTTTGAGAAGGTGGGGCATCCAGTATCCATAGTGTCATTTGCATGAAGTTCTAGTATGGGTTCCTCATAAACTGAGGGGTACATCTACTTCCATACTGTTCTTAGTTTTCTTGCCGTTTTTAGGTTGCAATTTTTGACTATCATGCGAGACCACTGGAGTAAAACAGCTGGAATGCTAACTGGAGTGTTGGACACATCACTGGTTTTAGTTTGAGATTTGTCCTTTCCAGAGTTTGGTAGTGTTGTTTTAACCCAGTTAGCTAGAGATGTGCTAGGGGGTATTGATACATCTGTTTGAGCTGCTGTTGAATGGGTGCTTCGAGTGTGAGATGCATAAGAACGAATGGGCATGGTCAACATAACTTGTCTGCGTGCCTCAGGATATGTTACTTTATGTTCTATTTTATATTTTTTAATTTTCTTGCCTGTTTTCCACATTTTTCATGATTTAGAAAAGGCTGGGTGATTTCCTTTACAGTTGGGGCAAAAGGGAGTTGAGGCTGAACAGTCTGCTTGTGTATGTTCCTTGGAACCACAAATAGGACAAATGGCATCACCTCTACATGCCTGCTGTGAATGTCCATATTTCTGGCACTTAAAACAACGAATGAGATTAGGATAAGGCTGAATTTGGCAGTTTAAATAGCTAGCTTTTACTGAGGACAGCGAATCTGGGGTACTGAAAGTTAAAATTATGGATCTAGTTGGGACAAGATTTCCATCTTTTTTTTTAGTCATTATGCGTTTGATGCCAATTACTTTTTCACTGCTCAGTTCTTGAACTAATTCCTCTTCAGACACTGTAAGTAGGTACCATTCGATTATGACGCCTTTCAAGGAATTTAAGGTGTTGTGTGGATTAATAGATACTCGCAGCCCACCGAATACCATTGTTTTGAGCAGCCACTCGGAATGTTTGGAGTTGGCTGTTCCAATAAGGAGGTCTCTGGATTGCAATCGTTTAACCATCTTTGGTGTTCCAGCAATGGATTCCAAATGGTGATAATTTTCCCACAGGCTAGGTGGAGAGGGAGTGTATTGCAAGAAAATTTGGCATTTCATTGCACCGCTCTTCCCCCCGAAGCCTTTTCGGTTGATTACAGTCATTATCAGTGGATGTGTCTGGTCTGGAGCTTGAAGGCTCTGGATAGTTGTTTAAATCCACGGTTACTTCTTTTAGCCCTGGAGGATAACTTTTCCCCTAAGTTACAGGCCCCATCACAGGGAGGTAGGAAGAGATAATTGTAAAAAATAGTACCAGAACGTTAGTTTTTAACTAGCTAAAGGAGGTGGTATACATCAATCATTTTGAGAAAGGTAAAAATATGCTTGAGACATTTGTTTTATTATTCAAAAGTGAAGCGTAAGTGGGTTTTCTGTTATGGCTGAAGTGTAAAGATTCTGGCATTCTCTCGTATATTTTGTGCATTCGACAAGAATGTTTCACTGAAAGCACAGTGTTAGAGTGATGACACTGAGGGGGAATCTCTCCTCTTAAAAGATAACCATGAGTGATATTTGTGTGACCTATTCACAGACGAGCCAATATTACCTCCTGTAGTCGGACTGAACTGAAGTTGGAAGGCCATCGCTCAAGATTTGGCTTGATACTGCAAAGCTTATTGTTAGATTTATTTTCCCGTGATAACTGCCACATGCATTTTTCCTAAATTATTGGTCTCAATGAGGTACTTTTCACTTGTTGTCGGATGGTAAATTAGCCAAATGGTGCACAAACTGTGGGGAACAACCCCAGAGGGGTCTTGGGATAAATTAAAGGGTACGTGGCAATTTTAAAATAAATTCATTTTTTGTATACATAAAAGCTAAAAAAACAGTTTTTAAAATTACTTTTTTCAACACTGTAGATGTAGAGACCTTACTACTCGTAGTCTGAGATACAAATGAATCCTACTGTCATTCTTTCTCTTTTTTTAGGGTGATGTTCTTTATTATTGTCCACGTAGTAGTAGTAGTAGTAGTGGCATGTGATGCAAGAAAGCAAATGTATGAGCTTATGCAGCATCAGCCAAAAAAAAAAACCACACCATTCCCTCCAAATGCCTGTCCAGTTCCTCCTTAAATTTATTCAACCTATCAAAACTTCCACAACGACAGATGGAAGTTTGTTCCAGCAATTAACCACCTGCTGGCTAAAGGCAAATTTCCGCACATCTATTCTACATCTGTCCTTTCTTAATTTGAATTTATGCCCCCTTAGGTTCGTAATCTGAACAAGTGGAAGGATCCCATCAGAATTCAGCATGCTCAACTCATTCAAGGCCTTATACACCTCAATCAGATCAACATGCAAGTGCCTAGTCTCCAGCCACTGCAATTTGCAGAACTTAAGCCTCTCTTCATAAGAGGATCCCTTCATTCCCCTCACCAATCTTGTTGCCCTTCTCTGTACACGCTCAACATCCTACATCCTTCCTAAAATGACAACACGATCTACATCCTTCCTAAAATGAGGATTCCACACCTGTACGCAGTACTCAAAGCATGGCCTGACCATTGCCTTATACAGAGGGATAATCACCTCCTTTTCCCTGCTAGCAAAATTCCTATATATCATTGACAAAACCCCATGATCTGCCCTGGCAGCCTGTCTGCATTGCTCAGAAAACTTCGTATCTGCCTGCACAATTAATCCCAGGTCTTTTTCATTTTCTACCACCTTAAGTGTAGTACCACACAGTTGGTACGTTTCTCTGGGGGTTACTTCTACCCATATGCAGTACTTTGCATTTGTCAAGGTTAAACTTCAGTTTCCACTTCTTAGCCCATCTGCCCAAATTATCTAGATCCTGTTGCAGGAGCACACTGCCATTACTGTCATTAACAACCCTGCCAACCTTTGTATCAACTGCAAACTTCGACACTAAGCCTGATATACCTTCATCAATATCATTGATAAATATACAAAACAACAGTAGACCCAACACCGAACCCTGTGCGACTCCACTAATAACATTAGTCCAAGAAGAACAGCACCCATTGATTACCATCCTCTGTCTTCTCCCACTTAACCATCCTTTTATCCATTGTAGCAACTTACCCTTAATACCATTCTGCTCCAATTTGTACAATAGTCTTCCATGCGCAACAGTGTCAAAAGCTTTCCTGAAATCCAAATATATGATATCAAAATTATTTTTTGCATCCAGTTCCTTTGTAACCACATCATAATATCCTATCAAATTTGTCAGACAAGACTTTCCCTTAACAAACCCATGCTGTGTCTGAATTATTGCTGCAGTCTTGTCTAGATGATCCTGCACTGCATCTTTAACCAGCGACTCCATTATTTTACCCGGAACAGAAGTTAAACTAACTGGTCTGTAATTACTCGTGTCACCCTTCGATCCCCCTTTGTGAATTGGGGATACATTTGCACATCTCCAGTCCGTGGGAACCTCCCCTGAGTCCAAGGATGCTCTCATAATTATGGCTAAGGGTTTGCTTAGTTGCTTTGCCACCTCCTTTAATATAACTGGATAGATCCCATCCACCTCAGGTGCTTTTCTTACGTTTAACTTCAACAATTTCTCTTCCACTTTGCTCTCAGTTATTACAAAATCATTAAGTATCTTGCTACAATTTGATAACCTTCTGCCATTTTCAAACCTTAATAATTCCTCGTGTGAATGTAGATGCAAAATACTCATTCAGTTTGTTTGCTATCTGAGCAGGATCATCAACAGTCGAACCATCGATGTCAAGTGGACCAATCAGATTCATCCCCTTCCTTTTAGAGTTTACATCATAAGTAAAGAAATCCTTGCTGTTTTTCTTAGCATCTTTTGCCAAGGATTTCTCATAATCTGCCTTCGCCTGCCGAACCTCCTTTGTGACCTGATTACAGATTAACTTATATCTGCCATAGGCTTCTGAGTTGCTTGATAATTTATATGCATCCCATGCATTTTTCTTCTCTGTTACGAGTCTCATTAGTTCATTTGACAACCATTTAGGCCTAAACCTTGAACGATATTTCTTAATAGGTATGAAACTTTTAGTAGCATCCACGATTAATTCCTTGAATGCTTCCCACTTAGAATTTACTGTTGGTAACATTGTCAGTTGATCCCACAGTATAGAATTTAAAAACTGTCGGGGACCACTGTACTCACCTTTAGGGAAGCAAAAACCCTTTCCTTTACCCCTGATGGTAATTAAATCTTTAAGTAAATCCTACGCCAGTTCACTGTGATCACTGCCACCTAGTGGTTCTTTTATCTGCAAATTCCTAATACATGAATGATCACTGCTGATAACCAGATCAAGAGTATTACTTTCTCTGGTTGCCTCTCGAACATGCTGCTGCAGAAAACAATCATCCAATAAATCCGCAAAAGTCTGACTAGTGTGTGAGTGCCCAACCCACAAGTTCCAGTAAATATCTGGGAAGTTAAAATCCCCCATTATAAGACATTCTGATTTACTAGCCCACTCTATTTCTCTGTACAATTGTTCATTGTACTCATTCGAGTCATTAGGCCTATAACACACTCCTACTCTTATTTTTGCTTTCGCAGTGCTTATGTCACACCAAACTGACTCAACAGTGCACTGTTCATCTATATCAACTAGATGCACTTCTTTTGATTTTATGTTTTTCTTAATTAACAGCATAGCACTTAATTAGCAACACAGTGTGACACCATGTCTCTGATATCCCAGCAATATCCGCCTTTGATGTCTTGACCAACACTTCAAATTCGTCAAATTTATTTACTATACTTCTAGCATTGGTATACATGCAAGTATACATGCACCTATTCTTACTCTTAGTTGCTCTAACAGTTACGTTATGAATACATCTTAATTTGCTCTCTGACTATGGACATACACAGAAAGCAGCTGACTAGTGAAACTTCTCAGTATGTATTAATACTTCTCAGTACACTTACTGAACGGTAATCCCTTTAGAACTTAATTCATGTTTCCTAAAGCACAAATTCTCAAACTGCCTAAAGACTAGAGGTGTGAATATGCACTGGCAGTAAATATTTTAGGTCTGCTGCACACACGCTTTATATTCTGCTTCATAATTCAGTGCTTTCATGTCAACTTGGATGTGGTTTTTATTCTTTTGCTACTTTTTATATTGCTCATTTCATGTTATTATCGTTGTTTTCAAGAAGAAAATATATATTTTTTACCATGGACAATCAGGTAATCAGAACAAAACGGCCAAGGAGTGATGACAGTAACGTTGCTACAGATACTTCAGAAGCTAATATGGTAAGAAATATATCATGTGAAAATTTGTACACTAATGTTTTTTAAAGTGTACTGCAACCACCAATTTCTGGTAGAGAGCTATCATATTCCAAATCAAAAGGAATGAAAGAGAATAGAAAATAACAAGAGGAATTTATGAAGTATTGCTTCACTTCTAGTGTTGTTGATTATGAGCGACTGCCTGTGTGCATAATATGTTATGAAAAACTGGCTAACAAAAGCATGAAACCTATTAAATTAAAAAGACACATACGAAACATCCAGAGCTAATGGAAAAAACTAAATCACTTTTCAAAAGACGTGCAGACGTTACACAAGGTCTGAAATCTTTCAGGAAGAAACACATGACAGTTCCTTGTAAAGTTTTAAGAGCATCATTGGAAGTTTCATATTTAACAGGAAAAAAATTTGTAATCACACAATATTGCTGAATCTCTTGTTCTCCCTGTGAAGTGTTTAAAGATGCAGTAAGTGTGATCAGCTTTATTAAAAGCAGAAGCTTAAATAACAGACTTTTCATTATACTTTGCAATGAAATGGGATCTGCTTAATAAACACTTCTTTTATATACGAAAGAGATGGTTGTCCAGCAGTAAAGCATTGCAACATCTTTTTGATCATAAAATAAAACATGAACTTTTATTGTTTTTATCAGATAAAAATCAGATCCTTACTCAATTGTTTATAAATCAAAAATGACTTAGTTACTCTGGTGATATATTTGAAAAACTTAATGATTTAAATTTAAGCTTAATCTTTGGAAAACTGAATTTGAGAGTAATAATACTGAAAGGTTCCCATGTTTTTCTGATTTTGCTAATGACATTGACATTTTACAATTTAAGGATATCATTGCCACCTACCTAACAATGCTAATTAAGAATTTTTCCAAATGATTTAATGTATCTCCAGAAAAAAAAAAAAAAAAAAAGAAAGAAAGTTGTATTGGATTCATGATCCCTTTGCTTTTGAAATTTCTTCATGCTCTGAAATTACCATTCGACAAAAAAAGATCTCATCCACCTGTCGCTGACAAAGTATTACATGCTCGTTTCAAGACTACAACTTGTGAATTAACAGCCATAAAAACAAAACAGCGTTCCAGACTTAATCCAGAAGATGACATGAGATTAGCAATGTCAAATATGGATCAAATATTATCGGTTATTCAAGCTCATCCTGCTCATTAACTGTTTTGTTTTGTAATCGTTAATTTTTTTTTATTGTTTTGTAATCTTAATTGAAGAATAAGAATTTGATTTGTTGTTTTTGTTGTATTCAATTAAAATGGAAACAATTATTTTATTTCTTTCTCAGTAGTTGAATAAAATTTTCTACTACATAATTTATAAAATGCTATTTTTCCTCACTAAAAATCTAGTCATCCTACCTCAGGTTTTACATTGAGGGGTCACGTCAATTTTTTATTTAATAAAAGGGGTTGTGAGCCAAACAAGTCTGCACGCCACTAGGTTAGCCGATTTGGTAGCATTGTCCGCTGGTTCACTTCCAGGAATTACCATACATCCTGGGACCAGCAGAAGTATATGTTTCTCCCAAGTTCTGATAAGGTATGCAAAGAGGTAATTATTCCTTTCACAACTGGGTGGGTGATGTTCATGGTGTTTTTTAGTGTTTGAAGTGCACTTAAAGAATCTGTGAAAATTATGCTGTTGTTAATATCAGAGTACGCAATGTAATTTAGTGCAACTTGAATTGCTATTAGCTCGACGGAGAATATACTGAACTCACATGACAACTGATAGGCTAATGTGATATTTGGAAAAACTGCAGCGATTCCATTGTGGGGATCATTCATTGATCGAACAGTATTTACAGTGAAGAAATTGGGAAAACTGGTTCTCTACTTATGGTATAGTTGCAAGAAGTTTTCTCTATTTAATGTAGATTTATTCCATTCAAGAACACGTAAGTCGCATGAAAGTAGAGTGAGGTTCCAAGGAGCAAGAGAGAATGGGAGGGTATGCACCACATTGCCTAAGGTTAAATTTAGTTCTTCTTAGAGGTGTTTTATTCTTATACTCAAAGGACGGTTACCAATAGGGCAGTTTTGGTATAACCTGCTTGTTGGGATGTGAAATGTATCTGTCAGTTTGGGTGTTCTGGCATAGATCTAATTTTATATGCATAGCATAGTATCAGTTGTCATCTGATTGAGAAAGGGGGTTCATGTGCTTGTTTGTTGTTTGGTTTTTAGGAGCATTAGCAACTAAGGCCATATTGCTCCAGGATATGCGATGGTCATTCCTTAACCTTTCCACATCCTCCGTATTTGGTGGTGACGGGCTCGAACCCCGGTCTAATCAAGAAGCGTGTGCTACGCACTGCTGCTCCTTCCCACCTGGCTACGGAGGCGCCTCTCAGGTTCATGTGCTTCAGCATATAAACTATGTATTGGAGAAGTGTGATATGCTCCTAAAGCAATGTGTATTGTACTATGATGGATAGGGTCAAGCCAGCGAAGGACACTAGGTGTTGCTGAGCTATACACTGGTGCTCTTTAGTCAAGGTTCAATCTTATTAAGGCTCTATATAACTGTAACGAAGTAAGACGAACAGCTCCTCAGTTGCTGAAAGAACCCACATGATATTTAGTTTTTGTTGACAGGATGTTCTTAGTCTTTTAATATGCTCTAGAAAGGTGAGTTTATGATCTAAAGTGATTCCTAAGAACTGTATGTTGGGATGAACTGCTATTGGTTGGCGATTTAGTTGTTGGTTTGATTTACTGGTGCAAGGGCTACTAAGGCCATAATGCACCTATTACAATATTATTTAGTACAGGCTTGATAAACAAAATAGCAAAGTGGATTTAGATTAGATGGAATTTGTTTATTGTTCTCAGGAAGGTAAAGAGATCATGTATATCGGGTCGGTCTCCATTGTCGTCGTTATTTGGTTTTTAGGAGCATTAGCAACTAAGGCCATATTGCTCCGGTGCGGTGGTCATTCCCTGACCTTTCCGCATGCTCCGTATTTGGTGGTGACGGGCTCGAACCCCGGTCTAATCAAGAAGCGTGTGCTACCACTGCTGCTCCTTCCCACCTGGCTACGGAGGCGCGGTCGGTCTCCAAGAATTTTCTGTAAAGTAGGTTGATTTGAGGAACATAGATGTGAAAAAGCTGTTTGTCATTCTCTTAAGTATAATGGGCAATCAAGAATAAGATGTTTTACTGTGAGTGGAGTTTGACAGTTGCTGTATAGTGGAGGATCATTCCGTGTAAGTAGGTAACTGTGAGTTAGGTGGGTATGCCCAATCCGCAATCTAGAAAGTACAACTTCTTCCTTCCTATTCCCTCTGAGGCTTATGTCTGCAGCTTGTGATCATTTTTAATTTGGAACAATTTATTGGTTTTGTTCTCCTGCCAAATGAACAGCCATTTTTTCTTCCAGCACAATGTATGACGTGTTTGTAATTGGTGTAAGGAATCTGGATGTCTGATGTTATGAGACTCGCATTCTCGGAGGAAAATTCTGCTTTTTCGTTGCCTGTGATTCCAGAATGTCCAGAAATCCAACAGAAGATTATTTTTTGCTTGTTTGTATGAAGCTGAGCTAAATTTATTTGAATCTGTTGTAAATAGGGGTGACTTAAAGGAAGTTTACGCTGAAGAGCAGATACAGCGCTTAAGGAGTCTGTATAAATTATGGTTTCAGGGTATGAAGACTGCTTTACATTCTTTAATGCCATCAGGATAGCGTACAGTTGTGTGGTGTAACTACTGCACTCCAAAGGAAGCTGACGGATACTGTTAAATTTGGCAGTACTGCAGTTGCACCAACTTTAGTGTCTGTCTTGGAGCCATCTGTAAATTTGAGTGTAACAAGAGAACTGAAAGGAATGAGCTGCATGAATCTGCTTAATATTGCAATTTTGAAGGGTATGCTTTCCCCATTGTTGGAAATGTTTATCAATATTTGCCATGGCAGGGCAGCCATGCTTTCATTTGGAGTTATGTTATCCATATTTAGACCCCAAGATGTGTTTAAATTCTGTAATCTAATGCCGCATGGTTTATTGCAAAGGTCTATTTTTATACAAATTATCCCATTTTGGTGTGAAAAGATATTGCCATATAAGATGATGTCAGAAACTTCTGATCTTAGCTGCATAATTTAATAGCAGCGCATGCCGACGAAGGAATAGGGGTGGTTGTTGTTGTATAGAGACTCTGAACTGGTGATGTACGAAAAGCTTCTTGGGCAATTCGGAGAGCATTGTGATGAACAGGTTCAAGCCATTTTAATACGCTCTGTCTTGCTGAGCCATATACAGGAGACCCACAGTCTATTCTCAATCTAATTAGTGAACGGTATAGGTGTAGCAGCAAGTACCGATCAGCACCCCATGACACAGCAGAAATTGCCCTAAGTAAATTCAGCTTTCAGACAGGTTGTACAGATATGCTTAATGTGCTCTAAAAAACTTAATTTTTATCCAGAATTATTCCAAGAAATCTAATACTTTGTTGATAAGTAATTGGATAAGAATCAAGTTGTAAATCGGGATCGGGATGTAGATTTCGTTTACGGCAAAAGTATATTTCTGCTGTTTTTTGCTTTGAGAGTCGATAACCATTATTTTTTGCCCACTGAACAAGCTTGTTAATTGTGCCTTGAAGCTTTCTTTCAATTACACGCATGTTTTGAGAGTGACATGAGATTGCCAGATCGTCTGCATACAGGTATGTTTCCACCACCGAGTCAGGAATGCACGTGGTTATTGAATTAATCCTGACGGAAAAGAGCATGGCACTAAGCACAGAACCCCAAGGGGACCCCCCCCCTGCCTCTTCTTGCACAAATGTCTGCAGGAGAGCAGAAAGAAAACAAAACGTACTTGAAAGGGCTTATTGCTCAAAAAGTTCCAGATAAATTTCGGAAGATGACCTCAAAGACCAGATTCACAGAAATCGTGAAGAATCCCATATCGCCAGGTCGTGTCGAAAGCCTTTTCAATGTCAAGACATATCATCACTAGGTGTTCATTCCTGAGAAACGCATTTTGAATATTTCCCCTTCAGCTTTCACCATGAGGTCAAGTGTTGATCTTTTTTGAAAGCCATATTGATTTTGACGTAGGATATTTTCTGTCTCTAGGAACCATGTCAACCTGGCATTAATCATTTTCTCTAATGTCTTTCCTAAACAGCTGGTTAAAGCAATAGGTCTGTAATTTGTTGGATCAGAATGGTCCTTTCCTGGTTTCAGGAACGCTAGTACAATGGAATGACACCAGCTAATAGGGTAGTAATCCTCAAGAAAGATTCTATTATAGTTTTAGAAGAGCAGACTGTGACTCTTCACTCAAATGACATAACACTGCATAACTGATTCCATCAGGGCCAGCAGTACTGTTTTTTGAGCGTAAAAGTGCACTGCTTAACTCTGTCATGGTAAGGGGTACATTATACAGAAGCTGGCATGTAGTATTGAAATTTAGATTGTATTTTTCTGCCTGTACTTTGGATCACATGCAGTTACAGCTGAAAGTGTTTCAAAGTTTTACCAAGAATTAGCAATTTCGAGAGAATTACAGATTTCTTTCCCTTTTAAAAGTAGAATCTGAATAGTTATAGCAGGGTATTTTCCATTAATTTTTATCGCTTTATTCCAAACTGTTTTGATGTCTGTAGTTCTGTTTATAGTGGAGGCATATCAGGACCATGTCTTCTCTTTTTTACTTATATGTTGCATATGACGAGCTTTAGCTCTTGCTCTTTTAAACTTTATCAGATTAGTTGTGGTTAGGTTTTTACAAAATAAATTCCAGTATTTATTCTTCTGTTTTTTGGCATCCCTACAGGCTTCATTCCACCATATTTTTGGGTGCGAGTGGGCTTTGACAGATGATTTGGGTATGGCAGATTCTGCAGCTGCCATTATTTTCTGAATGGTGTAACTTACCGCAGAATCAATGGTGAGTCTCAATGGTTTGAAAATCTAAATGTGCCAGTGTTTGATATTTCATCCAGTTAGCTTTGTCAAACTTCCAGACTGTTTTTATTTCAGTTTGTGGTGGAGAGTTAGTTGAAAATGTGCATAATATTGGAAAGTGGTCACTGTTACGTAGGTTGTCAGTAACTGTCCAGTCAATAAGTGGAAACAAGTTTGGTGAGCATATTGAAAGGTCAATTGCAGAAGTTGACCCAGAGGAGAAATGCATATGTGTGACTGCCATTGTTTAACAACATTAAGTTGTGCCTTTCAAGAATTTTTTCAATCAATAGACCTCTCTTATCAAGATGTAAAGAACCCCATAAGGGGTGGTGCCCGTTCCAGTCACCCAAGATAGAAAAAGGTGGTGGTAGCTGAGTGACTAAATTAGCAAACGTGTATGAACAATTGGGTGAAAGGCATAAGGAAACAACTGTTATTGTTATCCTGACCTTAAGGAGTTCTGGAGTTGACTAGCAGTGCTACCCCTCCATGAGCTATATTAGAGTTGTTCCTATCTTTTCTAATCATTATATGATGTTTTATGCTTATAGATATTTGGGGAGTAAGATTTGTTTCCTGTAGGCCAAGAATAGCAGGCTTATATTCTGTAATAAGATCATAAACATCATTTAAGTTGGCTCTGAGTCCGCAACAATTCCACTGTATGATTCTATACATTATTGAGTATTATCAGGTGAATCTGTTTGCTTACGGGATGCAGCTTGTTTACACTTGTCCATTCTTGTTTTTTTCTATTTTTGGAAATATTGGTCTACTGATATCCATGTCTTCCTCTGCATGTATTTCGAGAAGTGTATCATCTTCATGTGATTTTGTATCAATGTCCATGGTATCGGTTCGAGATTTTTGACTCTCTCCTTCAGAACTTGTGTTTTATTGGGTGCTGTACAGAGGTTTTATCTGGAGGCATTGTCAGTGGCATGTTTACTAGAAGACTTTTTTGCTGTTGCATAGAGTTTTCTCCCAGAATGAGGAAAGGTGTGGGGAGTTTAGCTATAAAGTTGTTTAGATCATTTTGTTGGAGAAATGTATAAGGAATGTATCAGCTTGGTGGAATGTATAAGGAGCAGATTGTAATATGGATGTCAGCAGCTACACGTACTGCTGTTGCCTTGAGGGGAGATTTCAGTAAGACCTGTTTGGTAGGAATATGTGGGTTCATTAAAACAGCTAGTGGTGTAGCTGTCAGTACCCATCAGAATACGTGCAGTATTCTGATGGGTACTGTCTTTTCTAAAAATATTATACTGACACAGTTTTGGTGTATTGGGGCTGCCAGATGCACCCAGATACCTCAAAAGAAAGTTTCACACCAGGAACTGCTAAATGCCAAAAAACTGAGCCAGGGACCTACCCAATTCCGACTTTCTTGATCATCCACTCAACTGGCAAGCTTTCACCATTTAGAGTTCAAAAGGAATTGAAAAGTAGAGCTGGATCTCCGAAATCTGTAAAAAGACTGAGGTCAGCAGACATTCTCATTGAGACCTCTAATGCTAAACATTCTGAGCAACTTTTGAGAATTAATCTCTTTGCAGGCCTACCAGTAACTGTAATGCCCCACAGGTCACTGAACACCTCTAAAGGAGTGATCTTAGACTGGGACTTACTAGATGTATCTGAAGAGGAGATGCTAGAAGAACTTAAAGAACAAGGAGTTATTCAAGTCAAGAGAATCTCGACCAGAAAAGATGGCAGTCTGACCCCTACCCGCAATCTGATGACCTTTAACACACCGCATCGTCTAACATTCATCAAGGCTGTATATCTGGTATCACTGTACAGTGCAACTCAAACCCAAGCAGTCGATACACCAATTTCCATATCATTCGAAAACCACTACACCCCGGATTGAGGACGCAAAGAAAAACATATTCTAACTTCTAGCCACCAACAAGAAATGAACACCAAAGAAAAAATAGGTTTGTTATTTGGTTTTTAGGAGCATTAGCAACTAAGGCCATATTGCTCCGGGAGATGCAGTGGTCATTTCCTGACCTTTCCGCATCTTCCGTATTTGGTGGTGACGGGCTCAAACCCCGGTCTAATCAAGAAGCGTGTGCTACGCACCACTGCTCCTTCCCACCTGGCTACGGAGGCGCCCGAATAAAAAAAAAAAAAAAAATAGGAGATGACCCTGTGCTACAAATTTTTGTTGAAGAAGTCATGCACACAGAAAGGCCTTTCTTCCCAAAAAAAAGATAAAAACAAGAGCGAGAAACAGAAAATCCCAGCAACACAGAAATCTTGGAAAATCTAAAAAGAAATAAATAATGAACACAATAATACAATGGAAGTGTTGTGGTTTCTGTGCCAGTATCGATGACCTATATGATCTTACCTCTAAATACCAATATGTCTCTGCCTTCAAGAGATATTTAAAACCCCAAAATACACCAAAACTGTGTCAGTATAATATTTTTAGAAAAGACAGTACCCATCAGAATACTGCACATGGTGGTGTAGCTGTTTTAATGAACCCACATATTCCTACCAAAGGGTATTACTGAACTCTCCCCTCGAGGCAATAGCAGTCCGTGTAGCTGCTGACATCCATATTACAATCTGCTCCTTATACATTCCACCAAGCTGATACATTCCTCCAACAAAATGATCTAAGCAACTTTATAGCTAAACTCCCCCACACCTTTCCTCATTCTGGGAGACTTAAACGGTTATCACACTCTATGGGGAAACAACAACACTGATCAAAGAAGAAAACTAATTGAACAGTGTTTAGACATCAGTACTGGCTAAGATAATTAAATGGAGGTACTATGTGGGAGAGCAAGGATCAGGGTACCCTTGGAATTCAGTATTTAAAATTTTAAATAATAAAAAGCACTTAGGAAAAATATCTTATACAATAGGAAGTGATGATAATGAAGCATTGGCTTGGAAAGATTCTGTGAATGGGATCTTGGGGGACCTCTTCCCGGATCATGATGATCAGGAAAGTATAATGCAAAGACAAACGATCTTAGAAAATGCTAGATATAATTCGAATGAAGAGGATGAGCATTTTACAATTTTGGAGGTTTGTAACACAGTAGACCGTGTAAAGAATGGCAAATCGCCAGGTCTGGACAAAATAGAGGTAGAGATGTTTAAGAGAACATTTAGGATGTTTCCTGGATTGTATGTAAAATTATATAATAAATGTTTAGATGAAGGGGCTTTCTCACCGGTATGGAAGTTTGCGCAAATATATTATTGATTAAAAGCATGGATAGAATGCTAAATGAAACCGGGGCATACTGTCCCATTGCTCTCTTTTCTGTTCTGGCAAAAACATATGAACGGTTATGTATGAACCATATAATGATTAGATATGAAAAAAAATGTCTACCATCTAAAAATCAGTATGGGTTTAAAAAAGGTTGCTCTACTGAATATGCGGCATATAAACTGGTTCAGATGGTGGTAGATAGTGACGAGCAATATGTCCTTGGTGTATTTGTCGATTTTAAAGGTGCTTTCGGCCGTCTCTGGTGGGAGGGCATTATGAATAGGATAGGCAAGACCGAGTGTTCCAGTAAGTTATATTCTGTTTTTAGGAATTGTGAATCGTGAAGTTGTAGTAAGAACAAAATATACTGAGATTAAGAAGAATGTATATAGAGGTTGTCTACAACGCTTGGTAGTGGGTCCCTTTGCATAGAACATTGTGTTTGATGAATATTTAAATTTGGAATTGGTTGGTGTTGATAAAATCGCATATGCTGATGATTTTGTATTAATAGTAAAAGGGAATGCAAGATCTCAAATAGAAAAGTTGGCTGAAATTGCTTTAAATACACTCCAGGATTGGACTCTGAAGTACGGACTGCAAATATCAAGAAAAAAAAAAAAAAAGCAAATGCTATTAAAAGGTAAACTTGGTATGAACCTGGCCCTTACAGTGAGGCTTCTGGGTGAGTCAGTTCGATATGTAAAGGTAATTAAGTATTTGGGTTTAAAGTTAGAAGAGCGACTATTTTTCAGTGAACATAAGTATTTAAAGGAAAAAGTGAGGGCACTCTATGCTAAGTTGCAGAGGATGATAAGAGCTGATTGGGGAATAAAGGCCAAGCTATAAATATGTTATATGAATGTCCATTTATCCCAATTGTAACATATGCCCCTGCAGCTTGGGTGCATGGAGCGTCAACTGTTCTTGTTCAAAAACATTTAAGCCAGGCTCAAAGATTCGTGTTATTGTCTATAACGAGAGCATGTCGAACCGTCTCTACAGAGGCCTTACAGGTGGTCTTAGGTAGGGTCCTTGTCTGGTATGATATATTTTACAAAAAGGAATATCAGAAAAACTCATGGATATAAAATCTTTCCTGGATATAAATTGAGATTACATTTCCGTGGACATGAAATATGAAAAGAAAAGGATATTAAATGAAATAAAAGAGAAATGGTAAGTGCAGTCGAATGAAACAGAAAAAGGAAGGCAAACTTATGAGTTTACACCAAGAGTGGATATAATTGATAGCAAAAGGAAACCCTGGCTACAATTTGGGATGCATGCGGCATTACTTTTGACAGGACATGGACTTGCCTTGAGACTTTGTCAGTTGGGGCTGAGGAATGATGGGTTTTGTACATGTGGTGAATTGGAAACATCTATGCATATAATGTTAGACTGTGCAGTCTATGCGGATTTGAGACATGAATTGGAGGTTTCTGTGGGAAATCTTGGAAGGGGGACCTTGTGGACCCTATTCACAGATGAACTGTTATTTTCCTATTTCAATAATTATGTGGCCACGGTTTTTAAAAGTACATGGTCCTTGAGGTTGTCACAGACATTCTCTCAGATATGCCAGACAAGCTGTACTTGCTACCTGGGAGTCTAAAACGCTGATGGAACTGATATTCGGGTGACACTCAAGTCAAGTGGACCCAATTTCGGCGAAGTCCGGACAGCCGGTGACAGCCAAATCCTCTGGTTGCACCTTCACAATGGTGGGACTGTTAGTAATCCTGGGTATAACCTCCATGCACAAGTACATGGTGGGTGACCACCCAAGTGAGAACCAACGTAAGCAAGGGTCGAGGTGTGGTGCCCACACCACATGGAGGAACGTCGGCCCTCTATGTTCCCAGGCAGTACTAGGTGGTAGATGACTCTCATCAACCGGTGCAATACCACCACTTTGCTTATTGGAGGCTTGCTTGAAGTGGTGGAAACCATATTTAGTTTCTAGAGCTAAGTTCAGATCAATCCTTCCCCATCTCTTCCATCATGCAGTATGATTGATGACTTTTGAGGTTACGATGAGCATCGTGGCGAGATCCAATATTCCTTACATTTCGAGAGTACAGCTCTAAAACGGTGTTCGCAGGACGGCCGCTAGTTAGTACACCGGACCGAACCTATTGGTAACTCTCTAGGAGGCTTCCGGATCAGCTAGTGTATAATCTTGCTACCTCTACTCTGCCAGATAGTGACTGGAGGGAGTCCGAGTAGTGTGTATGCGGAGAGCATTGTCAAGGCCACATTATGTCAAGGATCTGGGTATATTCTTACCATGTGTACGCCATATAAAAATTTCATTACTTACTATTGAATACACCATGAATGGTCAAACTAATAGAGCAAGCTTATCTAAGAAAAGATCTAAACCTCCCAAGCACTTCCTAATTCATTTCACAAATATACGTGGTCTCAATTCTAATCTCAACGATGTCCATTTCCACTTGCAGTCTGCCAAACCCCATGTATTTTTTCTGACAGAATCTCAGTTAACGGTTGATTCAACTACTGCTCATCTCAGATGCCCAAATTATTCGCCGTATGATTCCTTTCGCCTCAAAGGTGGTACTTGTGCATATGTCTGTTCTGATATTCCCTGTCAGAGACTTGGCAATTTGGAATCTCCTCTCTTTGATCTTCTCTGGCTTGAAATCTCTCTACCTCACTGTGTCAAATTCATCTGTTGTCACTACCTTTCTCCCAAATCCACCAATCACTTGGAGCTCTTTGACTTCCTCTCTTTGCAACTTGACTTTCTCCAGTCCAACTTTCCAAATAGTGAGGTAATTTTCCTTGGTGATTTTAATGTTCACAACTCCAGCTGGCTTCTGTTTTCTAGTCACACTGACCCAGCTGGTTGAGATGCTGAGGCTTTTGCAATTACCAATGATCTTGCACAGATTGTTCATTTACCTACAAGAATACCGGACAATCCTAATCACACAGCCAATACACTCGATCTTTTCTCACAAACAACCCTTTTAAGTACACGGTCGAAGTGAGAGGTCCTTTAGGCACTTCAGATCACAACTTGGTGATTGTCTCTTCTCCAATTGAACCTTTATCTCATGGCTATTCCCAACCTCATGTTGTTTAGCATTATAAGAATGCAAAATGGGATGACCTGCAAGATTTCTTTTCTTCTTTTCCTTGGTCTTCGGTTAAAATTACTGTTTCAAAACTTCTGATGTCAACGTTTGCTAAGTTTGTGTTAGTGAAATTATTCTTGCAGGAATAGAATCCTTTATCCCACACTCCACTTTAAAATCTCGTTCTTTATCTAAACCTTGGTTTTCCAATAAACGTGCTAAGGCTGTTCACAAGAAAAGAATGTTGCACATAGTAACTGGCTTGTTTCTAATTCTTCAGTTTCATTTTCTGCCTACACCAAAGTTCGCAACAATTGTAAAGAAGTTATTAATCAGTCCAAACTAGAGTTTGAACAGGCTCTAAGAGTAGAAAACTTGCTTCTCGCCCTAATGGTAGCCGAGCATTCTGGTCTCTTGCCAAAGCTATTGACCGCAACTTTTGCCCATCTCTGCTCCCACCTCTGTCCAAACCACATGGTTCTGTTGTCACTTCAGCCAAGGATAAAACTGACCTGCTAGCATCCCATTTTTCTTCCAACTCATGTATTAATGGATCTTTGTAAAATACCTCTCACCATTCCCAATACGATCCATTCAAATGGTCTTCCGTCAAAAGGATGTCAGAAGTATTTTGACAAACCTTGTTGCTAAGAAAACTCCAGGTCCCGATGGAATTTCTCCATTTGTTCTCAAAGCCGGTGCTCCTGAACTTACTCCTATTGTTTGCTGCCTTTTTTCACTTTCTTATTTCAAAGGTGGTTTTCCTTCTGCTTGGAAATTTGCTCATATCGAGCTAGTTCCTAAAAAGGGTGACAAATCCCTCCCATTCAATTATCGTCCCATTGTAATTACTTCTACACTTTCTAAAGTATGGAGAAATCAATTAACCGCCAACTCTTAAACTACCTAGAAACCTTCTGTCAGTGTTGCTCCACTGGTGATATTCTGGCTTATGTTACCCATTTATGGACTAATTCAATGGAAAGGTTCAGTAAAACACAAGCTCTTCACATATCAAAGGCTTTCGATCGTGTTTTGCATAAATGTCTTCTAAACAAGCTTCCATCTTATGGTTTGCCAGCTGTTTTTAGTAATTGGTTATCCAGTTTTCTCTCTGATTGCTCACTGAGGGTGATGGTAGATGGCTCTCTGTCTTCTGACTTCTCCACTAATGCTGGTGTCCCTCAAGGTTCAGTTCTTTCCCCCACTCTTTTCCTCTTGTATATTAATGACCTTCTTCCATTGACTGGAAATCCTATCCATAGTTTTGCCGATGATAGCACATTGCATTCCACTTTCCATTTTGAGAAACCTTGCCCTGCTCAATCAACTTCAACTTTTCAAAAATCTGCTACCAATTCCTTAAATGCTGATCTTCAGGTAATTCTCCAGAGGGGCAAAGACAACTTAGTTTATTTCAACCCTTCTAAAACTCAGTCTTGTCTTATATCTCGCAAAAAAGGATTCTTTTGCTCTTATGCTTATCTTTAGTGACACTCTGATTTCTAAGCAAAATGATATATCTCTTTTGGGGATTACCCTGACTTCTAATCTCTCTTGGCACAAGCACATTACAAATATTGCTTCCGCTGCATCTAAAAAACTTGGTTTTCTCTTTCGCTCTCGGCGTTACTTTTCTTACAAACAGCTGTTCACTCTGTATAAATTACAAATCCACCCTGCCATGGAATATTGTTCCCACATCTGGGGTGGTGCCCCCAAAACCTCTCTCAGGCTTCTTGATTCCATTCAGAAGAGGGCAGTTAGGTTAATTAATGATTCATCTCTAACAGAGTCTCTCCACTCACATTAGCATTAGCAGAGGCATTTGATGCAAGAAAGCAAGCTTATGCAGCATCAGCCAAAAAAAAAAAAAAAAAACCCACTTCACCCCTCTGTTCGTTCAAAATACCTGTCCAGCTGAGTCTTAAACTTATTTAGGCTATCAACCTCCACCACAAGGGATGGAAGTCTGTTCCACCAACCAACCACCCGCTGGCTAAAGGCAAACTTCCGCACGTCTATCCTACATCTGTCTTTCCTCAATTTGAATTTATGCCCTCTCAGGTGATTATTCTGAGCTAGAGGAAGAATCCCATCAGCATTGAGCATGCTCAAACCATTCAAGGCTTTATACACCTCTATCAGATCACCTCGCTGGTGCCTAGTCTCCAGACACTGTAATTTGCAAAACTTAAGCCTTTCTTCGTAAGAGCACCCCTTTGTTCCATTCACTAATCTTGTTGCCCTTCTCTGTACTCGTTCCAGCAGCTCTACATCCTTCTTGAAATAAGGCCTCCAGACCTGTATACAGTACTCTAGGTGTGGCCTGACCATTGCCTTATACAAGGGTATAATCACCTCCTTATCCCTGCTGGAAAAATTCCTGTATATCATTGACAATACTCCATGAGCTACTCTTGCAGCCCGTCTGCACTGCTCAGAGAACTTCATATCTGCCTGCACAACCACCCCCAAGTCCCTTTCATTCTCTACCACTGTCAGTGTAGTACCACAGAGTTGATACGTTGCTCTGGGGTTGCTGTTTCCCATGTGTAGTACTTTACATTTTTGCTGTTTCCCATGTGCAGTACTTTACATTTGTCAATGTTAAACTTCATTTGCCACCTCTCAGCCCATCTGCTCAACCTTTCCAGATCCTGTTGGAGCAGCATAGTGTCAACCTCCACTACAACCTCCTTGACAACCCGGCCAACCTTTGTATCGTCTGCAAACTTGGATATTAAGCCCGATATACCATCATCAATATCATTTATAAATACAGAAAACAATAATGGACCCAACACTGAGCCCTGAGGGACTCCACTAATAACATTAGTCCACAATGAGCAGTGTCCATTGATTACCACTCTCTGTCTTCTCCCCCTCAACCACCCCTTTATCCATAGCAGCAATTTGCCTCCAATGTCACACTGCTCCAATTTGTGTAGCAGTCTTCCATGTGCAACAGTATCAAAAGCCTTTCTAAGATCCAAGTATATAATATCAAAGCTATTCCCTGCATCCAGCTCTTTTGTGACTGCATCATAGTATCCAATCAAATTGGTCAGGCAAGACTTCCCCTTAACAAAACCATGCTGTGTCCGAGCTATAACTGAAGTCTTGTCTAAATGATCCTGCAGTGCTTCTTTAACCAGCGCCTGCATTAATTTTCCTGGAACAGAAGTTAAGCTCACAGGTCTATAATTACTTGTGTCAGCCTTTGATCCTCCTTTGTGAATTGGGGTCACATTTGCACATCTCCAGTCTATGGGTACCTCCCCTGAGTCCAAGGAAGCTCTCATAATTATGGCTAAGGGTTTGCTTACTTCCTTTGCTGCCTCCTTTAATATAACTGGATAGATCCCATCCACCCCGGGTGCCTTTCTTGTGTTTATCTTCAACAATTTCTCCTCCACTTGACTCTCAGTTATTACAAAATTATCTATATTACTGCCAGAGTTGAATACACCAATGGCATTCCCCTCCCTGAATAACTCGTGTGAATGTCGATGCAAAATATTCATTTAGTTTGTTAGCTACCTGAGCAGGATCATCAACAGTTGAACCATCGATATCTAGTGGACCAATCTGATTCATCCCCCTTCCTTCTAGATTTTACATAAGTAAAGACCTCTTTGCTGTTTTTCTTTGCATCCCTTGACAAGGATTTCTCGTAATCTGCCTTCGCCTGCCTAACCTCCTTTGTAACTTGGTTGCATATCAACTTGTATCTATCATAGGCTTCTGTGTCATGTGTTAATTTGTAAGTATCCCATGCATTTTTCTTCTCTGCCATATGCCTCATTAGTTCATCTGACATCCATTTTGGCCTAAACCTTGAACAATATTTCTTAGTTGGTATGTAAAGCCTAGTAGCTTCCAAGATAAGTTATTTGAATGCTTCCCATTTTGAATTTGCTGTTGGTACATCATCAGTTGGTCCCACTGTATAGAATTTAAATACTGTCTCAGTCCATCGTAGTCGCCTTTACGGAAGCAATAACCCTTCCCTTTACCCTAATGGTAGTTACCTCTTTGAGTAAATCCCACTTCAGCACACTGTGATCACTGCCACCTAGTGGTTCATTTATCTGCAGATTCTTAATGCATGAAGAATCACTGCTGATAATCAAATCAAGAGTATTACTCCCTCTAGTTGCCTCCGAACATGCTGATGTAGAAAACAATCATCCAATAAATCCACAAAAGCCCTGCTAGTGTGTGAGTGACCAGCCCCCAAATTCCAGTCAATATCTAGGAAATTAAAATCTCCCATTATAAGACTCTCTGATTTACTGGGCCACTCTATTTCCCTGTACAGTTTCTTATTATACTCATCAGACTCATTAGGCCTATAGCACACTCCTACTCTCAATTTTGATCTCCCAATGCTTATGTCACACCAAACTGACTCAACACTGCACTGTCCAGCGATGTCGACTGGCTTCACTTCCTTGGTTTTTATGTGTTTCTTAACTAATAGCCTAACCCCTCCCCCCTTCCTATCCTGTCTATCCTTTCTGTAGACGTTGTACTCCCCAAATTCCAGTTCTGCATCCCTTATATCTGTGTGACACCACGTCTCTGATATCCATTGTATCTCTGGTAATTTGAGCAATACCTCAAATTGATCAAATTTATTTTCTAAACTCCTAGCATTGGTGTACACGCAAGTATACCTGCACCTGTTTCTATTCTTAGCTACCCTAACACAACACATGTGTTTACTTGTACCGCAATGGCTCACAGCAGTCTCTGAAATACCATGCATCTTGTTTTTCAGGCTTCTGCTCATTCTAATAGAAGCAGTGCAAGAATCTCTTTCACCTCTGCCAGTGGCTACTGTCAATCTATTGGTCTTTGTCTCCCTCCAAGCTAGCAGTTTTCCGACCCACCTAACACTGCCTCGATAGCATCAGCTAATATTCTTGCACCCTTTCTATTTAAGTGTATCCCATCCCTGTAGAAGCAATCTCTCCTGTTAACAAGTACAGTCCAGGCTGAAAAAAATTCTACCCCTTGAGCCTTGCACAATCTTTCCAGGGCCGAATTGATCGACAAGGCTCTCATCATATACTCCCTCCTATCGTGTCTGGGCAGAATTGCAGACACTTTCAAATTCAACCCTAATTCTCGGCTTTTGTTCAACAGTGACCTGTACTTGTTAAGTAATTCTTCCGGTCTCCTACTCTTATTGATTCATCGGTTCAGTTCTTTCCCCCACTCTTTTCCTCTTGTATATTAATGACCTTCTTCCATTGACTGGAAATCCTATCCATAGTTTTGCCGATGATAGCACATTGCATTCCACTTTCCATTTTGAGAAACCTTGCCCTGCTCAATCAACTTCAACTTTTCAAAAATCTGCTACCAATTCCTTAAATGCTGATCTTCAGGTAATTCTCCAGAGGGGCAAAGACAACTTAGTTTATTTCAACCCTTCTAAAACTCAGTCTTGTCTTATATCTCGCAAAAAAGGATTCTTCTGCTCCTGTGTTTATCTTTAGTGACACTCTGATTTCTAAGCAAAATGATATATCTCTTTTGGGGATTACCCTGACTTCTAATCTCTCTTGGCACAAGCACATTACAAATATTGCTTCCGCTGCATCTAAAAAACTTGGTTTTCTCTTTCGCTCTCGGCGTTACTTTTCTTACAAACAGCTGTTCACTCTGTATAAATTACAAATCCACCCTGCCATGGAATATTGTTCCCACATCTGGGGTGGTGCCCCCAAAACCTCTCTCAGGCTTCTTGATTCCATTCAGAAGAGGGCAGTTAGGTTAATTAATGATTCATCTCTAACAGAGTCTCTCCACTCGCTGTCTCATAGATGTACTGTTTCTGCTGCATGCCTCTTCTACAGATACTTTCACGGGCACTGTTCTTCTGAATTGGCTTCTATAATTTCCGGTCTCTCTTTCAAAACAGTCCGAACACGTGCCGCCACCAACCAACATCTGTTTACTGTCCAACTTTAAACTCACAGAACCAACTTTTCATCTTCCTCGTTTATTCATTCAACTGCCATTTTCTGGAACAACCTTCCTTCATACGTATTTCCTGAAAATTACAGTCTACAGAAGTTCAAGTCCAATGTCAACAAATATCTTTTTTCGTCTTCTCAACCTCCAACTCAAGCACGGTACTAAGTACTATAGGTTCTAATACCTCTCGTGTTTGGGGTTTACATAAAAAAAAAAAAAAAAATCTACAGCTAGATAGTAGAGCCACACCTCATAGCGGCAGGGGCGGTAACTCTTGACATGAAGATCAATGAAGTAATTTTATATTAGATCTTTCTTTCAAGAGGCCAAGTGGCGCATTATAAATTTTTATATTTTGAGTTCAGTTAAAATTTATCAATTTGTGTTATAAGTTGAATTCTAAAGACTATTAATATAAGAACCCAATTAGCCTAAAACCATGGATAGGCTTCGGCTTGGGAAATGGATAGCTGATTGGAGGTTTACAATGTGTATGTAATGTGTCTGTGCCTACCAAGTCTTCGGAATGTTCAATGCTCACTCCATGCTTTGCTAAGTTTAATATATTTGCTACAGTAATAATGGCTTCCAACAAAAGACTTGTTCTCCGTAGCCTAGTCAATGCACTTTGTTTTTCCAAAAGAAACAGCAATGCAATTTTGCATGAATTTTTGACAGACTGGACTGCATAGATATGTTCATGTTCAAGTAGATACTAAGATCAAGATGACCGTCCCAACAAAGTTGTTTTAAAAGTACCAACCATGCAGCATTTTTAAAAATTCTCAATAATATTTTGTATCAACCTGATTATATTAAAATTGGCAAATATAAAATTATGAGTGATATTAGGATTAGAATGACCAAATGATGGAATAAGGCAAAAAAAAAAAAAAAAAATTATCACCAAAAAGTTACTCATCCAATATTCTAGAAAATATTCTATTCTCTTCTATACCAAAGAACTATATCCCAAGTATGGCCTCACCACTGTCTTATATAAAGGAAGGTCCAATTAATCACCGATAGGACACCACATGCCTTCTTGGCTCATCATTTGCACTGCATGGTAAACACAGATTCTGACTATATCACAACTTGTTAATTTTTTTTTTTTTATCCCAAACCACATTTTACAACCCGCTCCTAGTCTGTAAATTACTCCTGGGTTTCTGTTTCCAAGGTGCAAGACCTTACATTTAGCAGCATTAATCCTTATTTACCATTTTTCTCCACTATATTTATAACCAGTCCTAAGCATTTTGAAACAACATAACATATTTTCTAGTTGTTAACTACCCTCCAACCTTCAAATCATCAGCCAAACTATAACAGCTTCTCTGTTCTCCCTCGTAAATGTCATTAACCACTGCCACCCAAACACATCAGAGGCCTAATAGGCCCAACTATTTCTTTAGTTTCTGAAAAGTTTTTTATTCTAAAATTCAGCTTATAGTATATCAGTGCTTGACCTTTTTTCTGATAAACTACAATACTTATTAAATAATTATTTTTCTCTAATGAAAATTTTAAATTAAAAATGTTGATTTTCATACATTATCAAAAAATTAAAAATTTTATTAATTGTGATGTTCAAAGGAAATTATAAACAAATGAAAAAATAAATATTAAACAACTAGTCACTTCGATTTTCTCATACTTAGTTCTCACTTGTACTTTAGCAGTTTTGTTACAAACTTGTTTATAACTATAATTTCTTTCCTGTAATCCCAATTTATCCCAGTTTAAAATATAACATCTTACAAGAGATTGTATCAGAAATTTTACTAAGGTCAGACTATATATCACATTAAAGCCAAGGCATGAAATGAAGGTAGCAGTAAATTACTCAAGTTATGTTTTCAAATTCACAAGATACCACAAAACACAGTAATGTCCTTGTACACTCAACCCTATGAACCATACGTGTAGCTGTCCCAGAGTAGGTGTGCTACAAGGTCTCCATGAGACCTTGTAGCACACCTACTCATATTACAGAGCTTGCTTTAAAAATGATAAGTTAGTTAAGAATGTTGTCAAAAGTTGGCACAGCATGATACAACATGGAATATCAACTGCAGCACTCCAAAAAGAATAGTATATTTGCAGTACTTAAAATGACAGTCTTCAGTCATCGAGAATAACATGCAGTTATCCAGTATTTGCTTTAATAACAGATGCTCTTTGAAATACATCAGTAAAATTCAAACATTTGTTCTAACAGCATTATGGATGCAAAAAATGTGTGGAAAAATTTTAGGAAGGATGGGAGTCTTGCAAGAACAAAGCTCGTTAATGAATACCTTGAACCAGTCAATATGAGACCAACATCCACTGAGTGGAGGAAACCGTTTTGGGCAACAGTTGATTATATTCCAACAGCTGCAGACATTTCTGTTGGCCCTATGAAGAGATGCTAAGAAAAGTTTTCTCTCAGCACTTAAGAAGAAACATCCACATATATTGAATCAGATTCAATGAAGGATGCTATTCAGAGAAGAACTTTTCCAAGTAGAGAAGCAGCTGCTACAGCTATTTAACAGTGGGCTAAACACTGTAAACAAACCTTCTCAGCTCCTGCAAATGTTTGTTTCTTCTAGGAAATTATGTTGAAAAATATCTTGTTTCAATTCTGTACCTTGTATATTTCATGAGAAATAAATTTGGAGATCTCATAAATTGAACACACCTCATAAACACACAATTTATTTAAGATCCCAGGCATCTGCCTGACATAATGAGTAATACTGTAGGTATTATACTGTTTTCATCAGTCAAAAATTGCTGCAATAGTGATGTGTATCTTGTTATGACTAATACCAGGTTCCCAAGCTTCACTGGCACATTCCCTTCTTCATTTTTCTCCTGACTAGTTAGTGTCCTTAATCATGACTTTACACAAGCTGTTGCCTTTGTGAGTTATTTCCAGAGATAGCTAAAATTTAAACCACTGTGGCTCCACAATAATTGCCTTTATAAAGAGCATTACATTTCAAAACTTATACTAGTCTCCTGGTCTCCTGAACAACTCTCAGTTGTAGGGATGTCCAGACAAGCCTTACGATGTCTCCCTTCTGGGACCAGTATAAGTCACAAATCATGATGTGCTTTATAAAAGTAATCATCACAGAGTAACAGCAATTTAACTTGTAGTTCTCTTAATAGCTAATGTCAGATAGAGAAAAAAAAAAAAAAAAAAACTTTAGGCAAGACCTGATCCTCTTCTGTCATTATGTCTTTCTTTAAAGAGCACAAGACTTTCACCAACTGAAATTACCTGCACTGATATACATACACAACGTTTGGCTGAATGTTTCAAAAAATTAATTTCATTCAATGATAAACATTTATACTGCTAATATTCTTCAATGTCATCTCCTTCTGCAACCACACTACTGGTTCTATCATGGTTACCACTGATCAAAACATTTTTTTGGAAGCCTTCTATCACAAATGTTTTCCACTGTGTTTGATTGGATTGGAACTATTTTCCTTTGATGTCCTGATTCAATTCTGAAAATTAAAAAAGCCAAAATAACAAAAAAGTGGCATACTGCCAAACCAGATGAATAACGTGGGTGCAACTCAATGGAAATGTTTTCGTCAGTTAAAAATTGCTGAACATCGAGTGACGTGTGGTATGGTGCATTATTGTGGTGATGGAACAAACCATTTCAGCATTTTCAAGTCATTTAGAGTAATACCTTGCAAAATTAATTCTGATAACACCACTGACTGTCAAGAATTGCAATCAGCAAGACTTTCATATATGATTCTGACTGCTATGCTTTTTTTGGCTTTGGTAGCAATGCTGTTTTCTTTTGGCAGCTTTGAACCTTGATAGGGTGATACCCACCATACACCCAAGTCTTATCACCTATTACCATTTTTGTTAAAAACACAGGATCTGTCACAGCTTGCCTGAACAACTAAAATGACATGAGGCCCCAATGCTGTTTTAGATCTCATGACAACAGGTGGAACAAACTTGATCCTCAATTACCTTACGCTCAAATTCTCACTCAAAGTGGTCAAACCAAACTAAATGAAACAGACACTTCCTCAGAAATTTCTTGAATGTTCAGTCATCGATCTGATCAAATGATGGTGTGGACTTTAATGTCTTGTTTCATGATATTCACAGACAATTTGTTTCATCATCTTCAAGCAAATGATTTCCATGAAACCTTTGAAACAAGTTCAAAAAACTGTCCACCACTACATCATAGCATGATTTTCATAAACCATAAAGAATGTTTTGTATGCGTCTGTGGCTAACTTTCCAAATTTATAACAAAATTTAATGTTCACAGAATTGTTCAAATTTTATTTTCAGTACCTGCAACAAATGAGAAAAACAAGCATTCATTCCAACTTTCCACCAGAGTTAAAACTTGGTGTGCACATGCTCAAAAGGTACTCCTGTAAGTTCTGTTCATAATCTTTTATGATCAAACTATCCAAACATTTTGTTACTACAAATTGATATTCCAAACCTGGAATATCAATTTGTAGTCTTTTAGCTAGGCTGTTTTCTGCATTATCCATCTAATGAGTTAAATGGGCTGCTTTTCCAGAGGCCTTATGAGAATAGTGGCTGTATTACACATATTATCTTCTTGGATCTGGGAGTCTCCTTTCTCGTACTAGATTTGCAGCCCCCCCACCACCTCGAGGAAAATTAATGTACACGAGAGCTGTTCAAAAAAGAACAAACATCATTTATCATGAACAACTGTACTGCTTACTATTTCTAGCTGAGCCATGGATTTTAAGACCAAACCAAGCTGCCTCACATGGCAACTGCATAGCTGACTTGTGCGGATGATGTATCGGCCAAGTTTATGCCTGTTCAGTTTCCCTATAAAAAAATGTACGTGACAATGAGGAACAGTATGCTGCTCTCAAATTTGGTTTCCACATCAAGAAAACATAAGCTGAAGCTTTATATTTGTTATTTTGGTTTTTAGGAGCATTAGCAACTAAGGCCATATTGCTCTGGGGATATGTGGTGGTCATGGGCTCAAACCCCAGTCTAATCAAGAAGCATGTGCTACGCACTGCTGCTCCTGCCCACCTGGCTATGGAGGTGCCGATATAAGCTGAAGCACATGAAATGTTAAAAGAGGCTTACGGTGAATCTACATTTCCATACAGCACAGCTTGCAGATGGTTTAGAATGTTTAAAGATAGATGCACCTCAATCCCAAATATCAGCAGTCCTGGACTGCCGATTTTTATGACTGAATATGGTTTCTGTGGTGATAGCAACCACTGCTATTGCCACAGAAACCATAAACACTGCTTCCATAATAATGAGAGAAGATTGTCACGTAACAGCAAGATGACTAGCAGGGATGTTGAGAATATCAATGGGAGGCATGCACAATATTCTCCATGACCATTTGCATATGACACGTGTTTATGCATGCTAGGTTTCAAAACCACCCACACCTGAGCAACAGCAAGTTTGCATGGAGGTTTGTCAGGAGCTAAAATGGATTGTTACTGAAGATGGCAAGGTTCTGCAAAAGGTGATAACGGCAGATGAGACATGGCTTCATCCTTTCAACCCAGAGAGAGTAAGCAACATAGCTCTGTTTGGAAGTCTACATCATCGCATCACCAAAACAGCAAAAGTTGTGGCTTCTGCAGGAAAGGTTATGGTCATCTCTTTTTTGACATTCAAGGAATGGTTTACCAGCATGAAGTGACACATTGTATGACTATTACGGGACCTGACTACAAAACTGTACTGCACACTTTGTGGAATTACATTTGTCACAAACAGCCACAAATGGACACAGGCGGGTGGATGCTGCATCATGATAATATGAGACCTCAAATTGTTCATGCTGTCATTCAATACTTAGCCAGCATTAATGTCAAACATGTCCCTCATCTGCTTTAGGTACTCTGCAATTTTTTACCCTATTTCCAAAGTTAAAGGAGTTGCGAGGAAAACTTTTCCACTCGTCATAAAAGTTGTAAAGACATCAAAGGCGATTTTAAATGCATGTCAAAAATGGCTTCCACCACATTTTTGAAGAATGGCAGAAATGTTGGAGTAAGTGTATTTCATCAAATGGGAACTACTTTGAAAAGGATCATCAAAATATGGTTGATTAATAAATGTATGTTCGGTAAAAAGGATTATGATCATTCTTTATTGAACAATTCTTGTATATATGACTATATGTTTAGTCATTTATATTGCTAAATCATAATATAACATTTCTGTGTAAAAATACAAATTGAAAACATAAAAAATTTCAACTTAGGCTTATTATAGCCCTCTGAATAACACAATATATAATAATGGTAATAGAGACCAAACTCAGCATTAATACAGATACTATGTCATATACAAATAAAAATTGAATGCATTTACATTTCAAATTCTTGATGCATTCATAAAGTTTTCCATTGGGACATAACACAATTAACACACAAAATAACAAAATTGCTTGATTGGCACCTTTTCTCTAGTCTATAATTTAACATATTATAACAGTATTCTAACACACTGTTAATGTTTTCTTTTCTGTAATTTCAGATTTCCAGATGACAAATCAACTTGTGAATTTAATGCATTTATACTTCAGTATATACATTAAATTTTATTTGCATAAAAGCTAATCTTAGTCACTAGTTCCTATATGACATCACGAAGAACATATATCAAAACAGGGAGAATTTTTGTAAAACTATTTAAAATTATGCTTTATCAATAACATAGGAATTATTTTTGTGCCAGACAATATTAATATAATTACCTTTGTGCAATTTGACGTAATTCATTTGTTAGAACATTTGCATCTGAAGTTATTCCTGCTACACTGCAAGCCATATCACTTTAAAAAAAAAATATATTTCTATCAATTCTGTACAATGAATTTTTAATATCCAATATATACACAATTACAAACTTTTTATGAAACAATCTAAAAATTAAAACTATAATTACAGCAAAAAAAAAAAAAAAAACTCAGATTGTGGAATGAGATAAAACTAAAACTTATAATGCAAACACACATACGCTGCCCTACCATTAATATCCATACACCTCTCCATTGATAGTTGGTCACAATCTACTCAAGCATTGTGTCAGTATCCTTGTAGGCCTTCAAGGAGACAGTAGTACGATTAATGCCACATACCACACACTTCAAGTGCAGAATGATAATAGAATCGCACATAAGCAATTGTTCTGCACATGACATTCTGATGCCACTAAAGATCCCTAGGTCAATGATTGAAGTGGAAGTGGACTATTTCGGAAAATGGAAGTGGACTATTTCTGAAACCACCAACAAAATGATCTGGAAACCTTCCAAAGCTGACAGAACGTGACAGGGGTGCCCTGGAAATAACTGTATGCTTGGAACACAGGTTGACATTATGAATTATGGATGTTATTGTTAGCGCACACACACAGGTCTTCAGTGAGATGGCTGGGACACACCACCACCAGTACAGTGTACACAACATCCACAAGACATTAATCACACCAATGCTAGATGTCATAGTTTGGTGTAAGGTCTGCTGTTCTTGAATCGTGGACTGATGGAAAGCTGTGCTTGGAGTGACAAGCCATAGAACATGATCTGACAGTCATGCACGGGTGTGGCAGATGCCTGGAGAAAGCTACTTGGTGGACTGTATTGCTCCAACTATGAAGCTTGGCAGAGGCAACGTTACGGGATGGTCTAGAGCTGTTTATCATGGTTTGGCCTGGAATCATTGGTTGTTTTGTACAAAACCATGAAAGCTAAGGTCTAACTAGACATCCTGGAAAACAATGCATTTCCTACACTGCAGTAGCATGTTGAAAAAGGTTCACTGGGTGCATGTGAGGAGACACCACCCAAAAAATGGTGGACATGGTTGCCACCTGGAAGGCTGAATGGCAAAAAATATTGGAGGACATTTACAAAACAACAGTGGAGAGTGTTCCACGGAGACTACAGGGTGTCATAAGGGCTAAAGTTTTCAGTACACATTATTAGTTTTCCTGTTGATAAAGGTTATTTATAAAATGCAGGTGTCTGAATATTAATAGTTGGGCAGTGTAGATACACAATTTTTGGAAAAATGAGAACATGTGCAAAAATTTATAATAATCACTATGGGGGGGCTGTGCTCGCTTCTTTTGATAAAATAAAATACTTACAGAAGCTTTCGACACTGTGTGTGTATCTTCCTCAGCTATGAATACATAAATACTTTACAATATCTATTATAATATTGGTGTAGATACACCACAGGCAGCTATGAATACATAAATACTTTACAATATCTATTATAATATTGGTGTAGATACACCATAGGCAACTCTTAAAGAAAAACTATGTAGTGTGAAAGGTATCATTTCATCTGTATCTCATATTGTGCTCATCCTTCACAACAAGTTACCAAGTATTGCACTACTCCCGAATAAGTAACACTTCACTAATAGAGAAGACTATTGTTATTTATTCTCGGTGGGTGCGCCGCCACCACCCAGATGGACCATTTCAAAGCTAGTTGGCTTTTCATCGGTGGGTGCCTTTCACACTACGATCGTAGTTTTTCTTTAAGAGTTGTCTATGGTGTATCTAACACTGATTATATAGATACAGAATCTTAAAATATTATGCCCTGTTGGTATTTAGTTTATTTAAATAAATATGTTACATATGGAAATCAAGAATGGTACCGCATGGTCATGTCAGATAAACATAGCATGTGACCACACTTAAAGAGAAGCTTGTTTTACCACAGTAAAACAAGCTTCTGTTATTTAATTGTATTTAAATTAAATAAGATATGTTGTCAGTTATCACATTCGTTGCAAAATCTTGTGGGAGTTGGAAGGCCTGGTAGTTTGCAGGAAGAGATACTTGGCTACCATGAACAAAGTTTTCAATCAAGGAGCTCTTAATAATGCTCTGAAATCACTGTATAAGTTGCAGTTGTATGAGATGTGTTTCTAATGCGAACAGTCTGTCATTAATTGAACCATGTCCTGTTAAAATGAAATATACAGACCGAGGGAGAAACAAGACCTTGCAACTTGTCTAGTACATGATATGTCCCATCTTTGCCAAATGTTTATAAGTTCAATCTAGATATTTAAATTAATTCTAATTCATTTAAAGGAAATGTAGCCAAAAGAAATTCATGAAGACATGCAGAAAACATTAGGGGAATCTTGTCCTTCATATGCCACGATCAAAAATTGGGTTGCAGAATTTAAACATGGACCCCACATTGGGAGGCCTGTTACTGTATTGACACTTGCCAATGTGGTCGCCATTCATGACCATAGATTGGATGCAAGACCACAGAACAACATGTGTTTATGTGGTCTGGAATGCAAGACCACATAAGCACATCGAGATAACATTCAATATCTCCCATAAGTGAGCTCACAATATTGTGGTGAATGTTTTAGGAACAAAGGTTTCTTCAAGATGGATACCTAAAGCACTGAATGCAGATCAGAAGCAGGAATGAGTTAGGTGTTGTCAAGAGATTGTGCAGCATTTTGAAGGTAACGAAGCTCAGTTTACGGGTCAGTATATTATTGTGGGCAAAACATGCATATACTACTTTGGCCCTAAAACAAAATAACAGTTGAAACAGTAGTAGAATCTTTCTCTTCTTCCCCTTCTAAAAAGTTTTGAATGCAGAAGCCAGTTAGGAAAGTCATGGTATCAACTTCTGGGATGTGGAAGGAGTGATTATGGTTGATTTCCTGGAACAAGGTGTCACTATCAATGCCAAGTATTATTCTAACCTACTGAGACATGTCCAAAAGGAATTGAAGCTTAAGAGGCATGGGAAATTAGCCAAAGGAGTTATCTTACATCAAGATAACACACCGGCACATACGGTGTTTGTGACTCAGCCAACACTGCGTGACTAGGTTCGAGCTATTACAGCAGCTACCCTACTCACCAGATTTGGTTTCATTGGATTATTTTCTATTTTCAGGTAGGACATGAAAGGGCAGAAATCTGAAAGTGACAGTGCTGTGATGGATGCAGTCAACAACTGGCTTGAGGCAAAATCTTCTGAATTTTATCTGAGCAGGTTACGAAAGCTAGTGGATTGTACCAAAAATGAGTGTATTTAAACAACTTTCCAACATTTCAACCTCATATAGAACAGTATTTGGACAAGTTAAATTTCAACACACATCTTAATAATTTGTATCTCATGACCAAAAGCTTTAGTCTTGCCTTAATCAAAATCTCATCCCATGATGGGTTTGTCTAGAACAGTGGTTCCATATGTCAGAATATCATTCCCCCTTTCCAAGATTGTCTTGACTCAAAAAGTGCATTCCAAAAAGATAAAAAAGTGAAATATTTATCTTTATTTTTAATTTAATATGTGTCATCCAATAGAGTGTGATGTCCTGTAGATTATGTACAATCTGTAGAATTGTAGCTTGTAGAAAGATCAATATTCCAACAGTTTGAGTCTGTCAATCTGCGGTCCCAATTCTCCCCTTGAAATCCTAAAATTCCCCCCCCCTGGTTGAGAACCCCTGGTCTAGAAAAACTTTTAACTTCATATTATAACGCAATCTTTATCCAGATGACAACTTTCAGCACTGGTGCTTGTTTTCATCTGGAAAATAACAAGAAATTTTAGTTAAAGCTATTCTCCCTCCAGTTCAGTATGCTCTTAGGCTTCTTTCAGAGCCAATAGGACAGTTTCAGCAGTTGCTCTTCGGTGCATTACCTCTGAATTTACATCTGGAATGTTTCTGCAGAGCCTGTTAATTCCAGTGGAATTTCTTAGTATTAGAGTACTTGATGACTGCACAGCATTTGATTCTCTCAATTTGAGTATCCATCTTAATTCAACTTCCATATTTCAATGCCCTCTGTAAAAGAGAATACAGTTACAAACTGAAATTTTCTGTGAACGTAGAAGAAGAGTCACAAGACAAATACAGTAAACCCCAGCTATTCGCGGAGGTTACGTTCCTGAGAAATGCCGCGAATACCAAAAGCACGAATACTGAGTTATGGCTCCCATAGTAATAAAGGGGTTCCGTTCCAAAGTGTGAAATATATAAGAAAAACTAGTCTAAAATTTTGCCTATGTATGTATTATATGTACCTTCATAATATGACTATGTACATAGACAGTACATAGTGAAATGTAAGCATATGGCATCGAAATGAAAATAAGAAACAATTTAATATTAAATGTAATATTTATTAGAAATTTCAAACAAATCTCTCAAACCAGCGCCTTTGCTAGCAAAAAAACTTATCCCACCTGTGCTATCACCAGTTTCGCTAAAGTGTTGATAAAGGAGTTTTGCCTTTTCACGAATGATGTGTGAACTTAACGGAATTTTATTTTGAGTTCGGTCTTCTATCCACAGATTTAAAGCCTTTTCCATTTTTTCTAATTTAACATCACGAGTTACAGAGCAAATTTTTGAAGCAATTAGCGCGTTTTCACGGACACTACGGCGGATTTTTCTTCTGATTTCTTGATTGATCGTACCGTTGACTCATTGATTTTATAATGTTTTGCCACTGAGGAGACACTTTCACCATTAGAAATTTTGTCTAATAACTCAATTTTATTCGCTAATGTCATCACCTTCTTTCATATTTTCACATTTCCGTTGTTATTCGTAGCCATATTTTTGTACGGGTTAAAAAGAACTTGACCACAATAAAGTCACTTTCTCCCATTAACACACTAGAAAAAGTCTGTTTTACACTGCAAAACGGTAGATTTATCACTTTTGTAAGCATATAAATTGATAAATTTATTCAATTTGTAAGCATATAAATTAAAAGCAAATGACGAAACCTTCCATGACAAGCGCATAACACATACTGAACAAAGATTAGCGAGAAACATCCACGCTCGCAATTGTCACCCCCTCCCCCCACCCACTGAGCGCTATTTTGATCGGGAAAGATAATTTTAGCCACGCCCATGTTTTTTTATGGCAGAAAATGTTCACGGCACTTTAAAATTCACATTTTTTTAGGTTTCATTTTATATTAAATCAGCAACCGCGAATACAGATACTGCAAATATCGGGGGTTTACTGTAATCATGGACGATTGTTTCCAAGCATCCATGAGGATGCTTGGAAACAATTTTTATGCAAGAAAGAGCACTTCCACACACTGAAAGATTTTATCACTAAAAGGATACTCAGAATTTCCAGACAGCATGACTGCCTGACCTCACTCCTTTCAACTTTTGGCTTTGGAGCTACCTAAAGGACAATGTGTATCACAGGCAACAATCCTGAACTAGCAACTCTTAAGGGATAGCATCCCCCCCCACTATTACTATGTATGTTCTACAGTTGCCCATGCTGTTACCCAGTTTGAAGTTCTGCTAGAAAACAATGGGGATAACATCATATCAAGGCACATACTGAGTACTAAAAGGCAAATTCAATATCAATCGTTCAAAACAAGAAGTACTATGCTACTTGGGACTTTGAACTTGACATTTTTATACTTACTCGTGAAGTTTGTAGATCTTTTCTGCAGTAAACACCTCATCCAGAAGTTTATTGGTATTTCGCCGCTCAGCAGCTAGTACAATACCATCAGATGCCAAGATTCCTAAGCAAGTCCCTGCATGCCCAATTGCTTCCATTGCATACTCTACCTGATACAATCTTCCTAAAACAACAGAAAATAAAATAAAAAATAATCCATTAAAGGAAAACATTTATATTAAGAACTAGATGATTTTTTCCTGTAAAGAAATCATTTCCTTAATGAACTCGGTAAAAGATATCGTCACATGATGGTGGTGGAGGGGTATTTATTTCTTAAACTTATAATATAAATACTGTACACAATGTGAAAATTAATAATTCATTTATTTATTAATCCCTAGAATACAGGAAACAAAAACAGACTGTGTTGTGCCATTACTTATTACTAATATAAAGATTATCATTAGAAATGCACATTTAGTGGGTAGTGCATGGACAGACATACACATTCAATACACTAAATCAGGACCATCCAACCTTTACTTTTTGGCTAAGTGACTAAATATAAAATACTGAAGGTCACAGGACACATGGGTTCTCATGGGCAATGGGAACATGGGCTGTGTTGTGCCATTACCTATTACTAATATTAGCATTAGTAGAGGCATTTGATGCAAGAAAGCAAGCTTATGCAGCATCAGCCAAAAAAAAACCCACTTCCACTTCACCCCTCTGTTCGCTCAAAATACCTGTCCAGCCGAGCCTTAAACTTATTTAGGCTATCAACCTCCACCACAAGGGATGGAAGTCTGTTCCACCAACCAACCACTCGCTGGCTAAAGGCAAATTTCCGCACGTCTATCCTACATCTGTCTTTCCTCAAATTGAATTTATGCCCTCTCAGGTGATTTTTCTGAGCTAGAGGAAGAATCCCATCAGCATTGAGCATGCTCAAACCATTCAAGGCTTTATACACCTCTATCAGATCACCTCGCTGGTGCCTAGTCTCCAGACACTGTAATTTGCAAAACTTAAGCCTTTCTTCGTAAGAGCACCCCCTTTGTTCCATTCACTAATCTTGTTGCCCTTCTCTGTACTCGTTCCAGCAGCTCTACAAAAATTTCTTCTTGAAATGAGGCCTCCAGACCTGTATACAGTACTCTAGGTGTGGCCAGACCATTGTTTTATACAAGGGAATAATCACTTCCTTATCCCTGCTGGAAAAATTCCTGTATATCATTGACAATACTCCATGAGCTACTCTTGCAGCCCGTCTGCACTGCTCAGAGAACTTCATATCTGCCTGCACAACCACCCCCAAGTCCCTTTCATTCTCTACCACTCTCAGTGTAGTACCACAGAGTTGATACGTTGCTCTGGGGTTGCTGTTTCCCATGTGTAGCACTTTACATTTGTCAATGTTAAACTTCATTTGCCACCTCTCAGCCCATCTGCTCAACCTTCCCAGATCCTGTTGCAGTAGCATAGTGTCAGTAGTGTCCTTGACAACCCTGCCAACCTTTGTATCGTCAAACTTGGACATTAAGCTTGATATACCATCATCAATATCATTTATAAATACAGAAAACAATAATGGACCCAACACTGAGCCCTGAGGGACTCCACTAATAACATTAGTCCACGATGAGCAGTGTCCATTGATTACCACTCTCTGTCTTCTCCCCCTCAACCACCCCTTTATCCATAGCAGCAATTTGCCTCCAAAGTCACACTGCTCGAATTTGTGTAGCAGTCTTCCATGTGCAACAGTATCAAAAGCCTTTCTAAGATCCAAGTATATAATATCAAAGCTATTCCCTGCATCCAGTTCTTTTGTGACTGCATCATAGTATCCAATCAAATTGGTCAGGCAAGACTTCCCCTTAACAAAACCATACTGTGTCCGAGCTATAACTGAAGTCTTGTCTAAATGATTCTGCAGTGTTTCTTTAAATATAAAGATTATTATCAGAAATGCACATTTAGTTGGTAGTGCATGGACAGACACATTCAATACACTAAATCAGGACCCTCCAACCTTTACTTTTTTGGCTAGGTGACTAAATATAAAATACTGAAGGTCACAGACCACATGGGTTCTCATGGGCAATGGGTCACAAGCCACAATAACAGTGCCTTACCACTAATTATACCTTTTTCAAATTAGAATTTAACTTGTTGATCAACATTTTTAATTAAAGTTTAATTTTTTACAGGTAACAATAAATACAAAAATCCAACACTAATTATTAAATGACACTAATAACATTCTGATTACTGGATAATATTATTAAATACTTACACAAAACATCTTTAAAAAGCAATACCAAAAATTTGAATATTACTAAAAGTGGATATTTTTAAAAGTTAGCATGAAATTATATTTTGTGACGTGCTAGTTTTAAACTTGGGGGGGGGGGGGGGGGGAACAAAACACTTACAGCTGCCTACATGGCCAGAGGCAGCCTAATATGATGAAATAGGCCATAGACTGACATAGCCAAAGTGGCCATGAGCAAGAATCCAGTGACACACGTTCTTTGAGTGGACAACAGTTCAAGCCTCTGACTACTACCTATGATTAATGACTGTATATGTCCGTTACGATATTCCCTATCAGAGACTTGGTAATTTGGAATCTCCTCTCTTCGATCTTCTCTGGCTTAGAATCTCGCTACCTCATTGTGTGAAATTCATCTGTTGTTCTCTACAGTTCTCCCAACTCCACTAATCACTTGGAGCTCTTTGACTTCCTCTCTTTGCAACTTGATGTTCTCCAGTCCAACTTTCCTTAACAATGAGGTAATTTTCCTTGGTGATTTTAATGTTCACAACTCCAGCTGGCTTCCGTTTTCTAGTCACTCTGACCCAACTTGTCGAGATTCCGAGGCTTTTGAAATTGCTAATAACCTTGCACAGATTGTTCATTTACCTACAAGAATACCGGACAATCCTCAATCCTAACCATACAGCCAACACACTTGATCTTTTTCTCACAAAGAACCCTTCTAAGTACACAGCTGAAGTGAGTGGTCCTTTAGGCACCTCAGATCACAACTTGGTGATTGTCTCTTCTCCAATGGAGCCTTTATCCCATGGCTATTCCGAACCTCGTGTTGTTTGGCACTACAAGAATGCAAAATGGGATGACCTGCGAGATTTCTTTTCTTCTTTTCCTAGGTTGGATTACTGTTTCAAAACTTCTGATGTCAACATTTTCTCAGATCGTGTCAGTTAAATTATTCTTGTAGGAATGGAATCCTTTACTCCACACTCCACTTTAAAATCTCGTCCTTTATCTAAACCTTGGTTTTCCAATAAATGTGCTAAGGCTGTTCAAGAGAAGAACGCTGCACATCGTAATTGGCTTGTTTCCAATTCTTCAGTCTCATTTTCTGCCTACACCAAAGCTCGCAACAATTGTAAAGCAGTTATTAATCAGTCCAAACTAGATTTTGAACAGGCTAAGTGTAGAAAACTTGCTTCTTGCCCTAATGGTAGCCGAGCATTCTGGTCTCTTGCCAAAGCTATTGGCTGCAACTTTTGCCCATTTTGCTCCCACCTCTGCCAAAACCAGATGGTTCTGTTGTCACTTCAGCCAAGGATAAAGCTGACCTGTTAGCATCCCATTTTTCTTCCAACTCATGTATTATTGATCTTGGTAAAACACCTCCCACCATTCCCAACACACTCCATTCAATGCCTCCTGTGGTCTTCCGTCAAAAGGATGTCAGAAGAATTCTGACGAATCTTGATGCTAAAAAAGCTCCAGGTCCAGATGGTATTTCTACACTTGTTCTCAAAACTTGTGCTCCTGAATTTAATCCTGTTCTTTGCCGCCTTTTTTCACTTTCTTATTCCAAAGGTGTTTTTCCTTCTGCTTGGAAATTTGCTCATATCCAGCCAGTTCCTAAAAAGGGCGACAAATCCCTCCCATCGGAGGGATTTGTCACTCCCAGCAATTATTGTCCCATTGCAATTACTTTTACTCTTTCTAAAGTAATGGAGAAATCAATTAACCGCCAACACTTAAACTACCTAGAAACTTTCCCTCTGATCAACGATCGGCAGTGTGGATTCTGTCAGTGTCGATCCACTGGTAATATTCTTGCTCATGTTACCCATTTATGGACAAATTCAATGGAAAAGTTCAGTGAAACACAAGCAGTTGCTCTTGACATCTCAAAGGCTTTCAATTTTGCTTGGCATAAAGGTCTTCTAAAAAAGCTTCCATCTTATGGTTTGCTAACTGTTTTTTGTAATTGATTATCCAGTTTTCTCCTGATCGCTCAGAGGGTGATGGTAGATGGCTCTCTGCCTTCTAACTTCTCCACTAATGCTGGTGTCCCCCAAGGTTCAGTTCTTTCCCCCACTCTTTTCCTCTTGTATATTAATGACCTTCTTCCATTGACTGGAAATCCTATCCATAGTTTCGTTGATGATAACACATTGCATTCCACTTTCCATTCTGAGAAACCTTGCCCTGCTCAATCAGCTTCAACTTCTCGAATATCTGCTACCAATTCCTTAAATGCCGATCTCCAGGTAATTCTCCAGTGGGGCAAAGACAATTTAGTTGATATCAATCCTTCTAAAACTCAGTCTTGTCTTATATCTCGCAAAAGGATTCTTCTGCTCCTATGCTTAACTTTGGTGGCACTTCGATTTCTAGGCAAGATGATATATCTCTTTTCGGGATTACCCTGACTTCTAATCTCTCTTGGCACAAGCACATTACAAATATCGCTTCCGCTGCATCTAAAAAACTTTATTGTTCCCACATCTGGGGCGGTGTCCCCCAAAACCTTTCTCGGGATTCTAGATTCCATTCACAAGAAGGCAGTTAGGTTAATGACTTGTCTCTAACAGAGTCTCTCCACTCGCTGTCTCATAGACGTACTGTTTCTGCTGCATGCCTTTTCTACAGATACTTCCGTGGGCACTGTTCTTCTGAATTGGCTTCTATAATTCCCGCTCTCTCTTTCAAAACAGTTCTAACATGTGCCGCCACCAGCCAATATCCATTTACTGTCCAACTTCAAACTCACAGAAGAAACTTTTCATCTTCCTAGTTTATTCTTTCAACTACCATTTTCTGGAACAACCTTCCTTCATGTCTTTGCTGAAAATTACAGTCTACAGAAGCTCAAGTCTAGTGTCAACAAATATCTTCTCTCATCTCAAATTCCAACCCACGCACAGTACCAAGTACTATAGGTTCTAATACCTCTCGTGTTAAGGGTTTTCATTAAAAAAAAAAAAAACTAAAATGTTATTTGCAGATAACATTTCTGCTCCAAATTTAGAATTCTGTTTTACACCAGACGAGATTAAGCTTGAAACAGAAACAATACAACAAATAGCCAATTAATTTAAGTACATAATATTTTGGGATATGAGAAATTTTGGAGAACAGCATTTTTCATATAATCTTTATAATAATTTACTTATGTCCCTCTATCCCGAACTTTCTTTTAAATTGAATAACTCAGACTAAACAAGCTTTTGACCTGATTCCTTATAAAATTTATTTAGCAGTAAAATTGAGGGGAAAAAAAAAAAAACGATTTACAATAAAATTTTCTGAACGATTTTAAAAATTTCTGCTATTTTTTAATAGTCCCATTACAAAACTGTTGAGCAACAGTTTAGTGAAATATTTGCCACGAGTACTTGAATAACTCAAAGATGAAACAAGCTTACAACCTAATTCCATTTGCAAGGTTATATTTAGCAAAAAAAATTGAGGGAAAAAATAAATAAAAACGTGCAGTAAAATTTTCCGACCGATTTTAAAAATTTCCATTATTTTTTTTAACAGTTTCATTACAGTTTTGCTGAAATATTCGCCACGGGTACACCAAAACAATTGTAATTGTTTTTTTTTTTTTTAAACAATGTAGTCACAGATGTAAAAAATTATCAAATGGTACTTTTAATTGTTTTTTTTAAATAAATTTTATTACCCAAGTCTATCCCACTGACATCTTAGCTACCATGCAAAGGGAGCCAAGAGAGAGGTTTTTGTAATTGCTTCAATATTAATCTTTATTTCTCCTCTGAAACAAGTTTTGATGAAACATTCGCCATGGATACTCTAGTCTTGGAATAAAACCCTAGAAAACCATCGTCAGTGAGTGGAACATGCACAGCTCATCAATGGCCATGTGGACTAACCAATGTGGAAAGTTGGTGAGGGCAAGTTAACAGCAACCCACAATACCAATCCTACTTCTCTCTAGTAACTGACATTGCAAATTTTGGCAGCTAAGGGTCGCAGGCAGCAAATCCTCATATTGGCATACAAACACAAAACACAATTATGAAAAATCTTCACTGGTATCCCCAAAATAAATCAAGAATTACCCATCATCACTATACCATAGCCAGCTTAGTATCACTGTAGGTTTCCCGGACTGTATTACTCCTTCAGATCAATGCCATCAGTTTTTCCCAGACTGTGGTCTTAACTTGTGAATAAATGGTGCTCAGCTAGCTGTTCTACTTTCAAACCTCATATCTGGCTCTTTTAGATTATATCTCTCTTATGTTATTAACTCAAATATATTTAAATTGTATATTTATTTTTTATAAATATCATTATTGACATCACTTTGATTATTTACAATGTACACTCAACACTGCCCATGAATGTTGATAAATAAAAGGATGTTAATAATAACTAAAATTCATTTATCTCTTCAGCACTATATATATACAATGAGTGATCACTGAATTATGACCACACTTACGAAAAGTGAATGCGACCCACTGACCACGTGAGGTACGAGAGAGCACAATTAGTCGACCTACGTAGCATAGATAAGGTGTCAGTGGTTCAGTAGGTAGTAAAATTCCAAGCGTGATGGGTAAAAGGAAGGATTTATCAAACTTTGATAAAGGACAGATTGTGGGAGCTCGATGAGCTGGTGTCTCGATTTCCCAAACAGCTGAACTGGCGGGGGTGTTCGATAGCTGCCATAGTTAAAGTGTACCAGGACTGGCATCAAAATGGTCAAACAATAACCTGAAGGCAAAACTGCAAAGGTCAGCAAAAAAGTTGAAGTTAAAGGTGAGCACCAGGTCCGACGACTCATACAGGCGAACAGGTGCAGCAGTGTTCAAGAGTTGACCATGCAATACGTGGGCCAACCCAGAACAATATCTGCCATGACCATGCATCGCACATATGGGCTATACCGGCACACGACCCCTACGACATCCTCTCCTAACCAAGGTTCATCAGCGTAAAAGACTTGCCTGTTGCAAAGAGCATGCAAGTTTGACGTTAGAAGACTGAAAGAAGGTGTGCTGGTCAGATGAGTCACGTTATTTACTCCACACCATGGATGGTCATGTAAGGATTTGGCGTCAACAACATGAGGAATTCATCCATCATGCACAGTATGAAAAGTGCAGGCCATGGAGGTGGTTGTATGGTGTGGGGCATGTTTCACTGGCAGGAACTTGAACCCCTGGTGCATGTGGAACAACATATCACTGGTCTCTGCTATCATGAACTGCTTGCTGACCGTGTACACCCCGCTATGTCTTCCAAGACGACAATGCACCGATCCGTCAGGCACTTGTGCAGCAATGGTTTGAGGAACACAGTTCTGACTTCAGCATATCAATTGGCCTCTGAATTCCCCTGATATCAATCCCATAGAGCACTTGTGGGACACTATGGAAAGGCATATCAAGTGTCTGGATACACCAATCACCTCCATACTTGCATTGCTAACACAGCTTGGTTGGCCATACATCCCAAACACTTCCGACATCTTGTTGAATCAATGCCACATCGGATAGCTGCTGTATTGAAGGCAAAAGAAGGACCTAAGAAGTATTGGGTAGGTGGTCATAATTCAGTGATCACTCAGTGTATATAAGTACAGTAATACCCCGAAGTTACGCGATAGGTGGGTCCGACGAAAATCGCGTAAGTCGAATTCGCGTAAGTCGGGGTACAACTTTGCATATAAATACATATAAATTTTGCTTAATTGGGACCAAGGACTAACAAAAACACTAGTTTAGAAGAAAAATATTAATAACAGTTCTTTATACATATTAATACAAAATATGTATTAAAAAAACAAATGACTTACGTTAAAAAGTTATTTCGATGTCGATGGCTTCATAAAATCTAACAAATTCGTCTGACGACACAGCGCGTTCTTTTTTTCACGCAGAATTTCTTCGTAGCAAGCTAATAATTTTTTTATTCCTTGCTTTGTAGCTATAACGCGTTCTTCATTGGAGTCTATGTTTTCTAAAATTTTTAAGCCCTTTACAATTGAGATCTTTTCAATTTTCAACCTGTCAAGTTTGCAATTGTCATGTGCTTTTCGCCGTTGCTTCATTTAGGCCTGTAGCACGTGCAATATCACATGGTCTTTCATTTCGCTCAAAGCGTTTCACAATTTCATATTTTTTCTCTATCGACAGAGGCGGACTGGCCATAAGCCTTACCGGGGAAACCCCGGTGGGCCAGTGTGATTTTGGCCATAAACCATAGTGCGAGGCCACTATAAATTTTCCCGGGTAAGAATTTTTGATCCAGTCCACCTCTGTTTATCGATAATTGCTTTTCTTTTTCTCTCTGAATCTGCAGTGTCTTCACCAGGACGCTTCCTTTTCACACCTTTTAATTAAGTATTTTACTCATTTTTAGGGAATAAAGCGCAATTACAAAACGAGGAGCACGCTTGATATGCATAAACAAAGCTGCGCGCATGTAGCAACTGAATAAACAACACCATAAAGGCAGAGATACACTATTAACACCTCACATTTCTAGGGGTTACTACCATAAAACAATAAAAATCCAGTTGCGTTTCTGCTAGTGAAATCTGTTATAAACTGGTAGTAAACTCGATCTAATTGTATTTGCGATTATACCGATAGCTGGAAATGTGTGGGTTTTTACGTTATTATGGTGAAATGTGTTTCCCCTTCACTGATATAAAAAACATAAAAGCAGCAAAGTTTAATTTTGTTCATCTTTCGCTCTCAATCTCCGCCGTCGCACCGGATATCGATAACATATGAAAAACGACCTTGAAGATAGTGGGCGGCAGCGTTGCCAAACGAAAAAATCAAGAACCGCGTAACTCCGAGTAGCGTAAGTCGGGGTATTACTGTATTGCAATCAGCAGTTTTCTTAACTACAACTTGCCTTTCATTCTGCATAATAATTAAACTTCTTAAACTCAATATTAGGAAAAATTTGTTGGTATGACATTAATAAACTATGGATTTAACACTACTTCAAAGAATATGGAAATCTAAAGAAAATACGGAGCAAATTTAGATAATAAGTGTCCCACAAGTGCTCTATGGGATTGATATCAGGGGAATTCGGAGGCCAATTGATATGCTGAAGTCAGAACTGTGTTCCTCAAACCATTTCTGCACAAGTGCCCAATGGATCGGCACATTGTTGCCTTGAATAAGCAACAATAATCAGCGCACACTCATCAGAATTGTTGACATCTGTACTTCTTCAGTTGTAATACAAGCAGTGATGCAGTTAAACAGCCAAAACTATAGTGAAGTAATGCTAAAATTGACAAAATCACTAACATATTTAATTTTTAAATTATATGATGTTATCCCAGTTATCCCAGTCAGTATGGCAGGAAAACATGTGAATGGACCTTGAATTTTTAGTGTTTCTAAAAAGTGATATACAAATATGTTAGAGCAAAAATTAGAAATTGAGAAAATATATTGGACCTTGAATTTTTAGTGTTTCTAAAAAGTGATATACAAATATGTTAGAGCAAAAATTAGAAATTGAGAAAATATATGATGGTGGAAAAATAATACAACCCATTTCATGTGTTTTGAGGCTGGCAATATCCACTATGAATACAATAATGAAAAATAAAGAACAAATAATAGAATATGTAAAATGTTCTGTACCTTTAAAGTCTACTTTGTGAAAAAGAAGGCATTCGTTCAAGCCTCCGTACATAAATTAATGAGAAAGACTGAGTGACCTCCTCAAGTTGCAGATTCTCCAACTTCAACTTCATCGCCATATCCATCTTCAGCACCATACTTCTATGGTCTTTCACTTCAGCTATTTTAGAGCCAGAAGAGGAGTCCGATATTGAGGTCGTGATAGCTCTTTTCAACCTCTTCATCCTCCTCCAACTAATATCAGTCATATACCCCCCCCCAAAACACACCAGAAATAAGTTGTATGTATACATACATACTTTAAAAGTTTTGTTTTTTAAATAATATTCTAATGCATATGTTATGGGTATGTAATTGTAATATAAAAATGCTATTAGACATAAATAAAGCGATTTTTTTAATCACTGACTTATGTTTACGTTTGTATACAGATTTTGGGTGGTTTCCGAGTTACATAAAATTTCAATTTACGGACAGGTTTCCAGAACGGAACCCTTACATAAATCGGCGAGCACCTGTACTTTGTATCTCTTTATCCCTTTATGTAGAGAGAGTGATACACACACTAGGTCCTGCCAACGTAGTGGTGGATATGGCCACAAATGCTGGATCAACACTCTGGGGAAGAAGAGGCTCTCATGAGAGAGGATGTGATTTTGACGAGTTCCTATATTCCTCCAGGATGATTGTGTTAAATGATTCAGAGCAACTGCCTACAGAGTTTTGGTCACTGAAATGGGCCACACTGAAGTTACCTCCACAGCAGCGAACCAAAGCGATGGCCACGGCTCTTGGGCTGGAACAATTGACAGTGAAGATGGAAGAGAGATGCCTAAATTTCACTGTAAAAATGCTCATGAGAAAGATCTCTGCTCCCAACATCTGGGATATGATTTGATGGAGAATTCCCCCTCCTGCTCTGAGAGCAATGCCTTAGCTGTGAGCTGTGCTCGACCCATGGGACACTGCACAGGTCTGAGAGATTTCTGCCCACAGAAATGTTAACAAGGAAAGGAAAGAGTCACTTGACATGGATCTGAACAAGTTTGCCTGTGACAAGCAGTACAGGAGAAGGATCCTAATGCAAGCATGTGATCTGCTCCCTGCCCAGTAGTGTACAGTGGAAAGCTCTGTCGGTCCCACTCTAGCTGTGAATCACGTATCCTCTTATCTGGATGTATGAAGAACTGGCTCACATGATATTTGATCATGGATTTTTATTTTATTATTGCTATTTTGTTATTAGCATTATATATTGTGTTACTCAATATCACTATTTTGTATATTTATATCCATGCAAGACCCCTGGCAGCATGCCGTGATGCGTATATTGTATGGTATCTTTATGTACAATAAAGGTTGATTGTTTAATCTTTTCTGTTAGGAGAGTCCTTTATTGATGTTACAACTTATACTGAGTCAATTCTGAGGTATGTGGTCAACTGGAAAGTCGATGATGGTTTAAGCACTAGTGACCACAGAGCCATTACTTTTCACATTCAGGGTTTGTTTTCATCTAGAATGAAAGGAAACCAGGTTTTCCCTGAAGAACGTATGTTGGGAGCATTTTCTTGTTCTTGTGCAGCTTCATTGCAACTATGTCTGTAAACTAGAAGGAGGAGTATCTTGATAATGTTCTTTGAGGTGCATGTGAACACTGTTTCCAGAACAAGTGCTTCCCACTGAGATCTGTGTCATTGTGGTCTGAGGAGTTGGGTGACCTCTGAAGAAGGGTTCAAGTTACATGGAAATATTACCAGCAGGTGCGACGTAACTTTTCAAGTGAGTGCGAAAACTTAAAGTGACCTACCTGAGACTGCAGGTGACTTACTCTAGTCCTATTACAGAAACCAAGAAGAGTTTTTGGTAGCTGTTTGTTAAAGAGAGATGGTCTGCTTACCCTTGGTGTACAGTTTATGGACTAATAACTGATACGATTTACTTATATAAAGTTATGTCCTCAATTAGTAGTGATGGGATGGAGTGGAATCCTTTAGATGGTCTGCTTCTATGGCTTGGATTCTTGATGAATTGTTTGTTACAAATGGCTTTGACAATAAGAGTGAGCAGGTATTTGTACAAGAAAATTTGTTTTATGTGACAGAAGGGAGTGCATCTCCCTTCACTGTAGAGAAGCTGGATGCTGCCTTCAATCTCACCAAGAATAACAAGGCTCCTGGGGAAGGATTCCTGTTGGCAGTTGTTCTCAAGAAGGTCCACAAAGCGTGTCTTGGTCTGTTTTTGGACTTATATAATACCTATCTGAATGAAGGTATTTTTCCCTCCATTTGGAAGATAGCTGTGTTGAGGTTGATCCTCAACAATTTAGAGAGGCCCATGAATGAGCCTCATTCGTATTGACCTAGAGCCCTCTTACCTATATTGGGTAAGGTCTTGGAGATGCTTAGTCTTGCATGCCTAATGCTTCATTATGCAGCTTGGGATTTCAAAAAGGGCTTTTCAGTTTGGGTTCAAAAAAGGGCTCCTCATTTAAGGATGCTGTGAATGAACTTGTGACAACTGTCAATGAACATCCCGAGTGATATACCCTGGGCTTGTTCAGACCTTTGGGGAACGTTGGATGTTCTGTGGTGTCCTGTGCAGACTTCGAGCATCCCTCTGCCCTGGAAATCTTTACTACTTCATTAAAGATTATCTACACAACTGACAGGTTGTCGTCAAGACTGCCTATTCTATGCAGACTCATCCCTTAAAGCAGTGTTTCCCAAAATTTTTTAGTCACGGAACACTTTTCATCTCACAATATATTTGCGGAACACAGGGAACACAAGTTTAGCGGGACCCAAAGAACTGTTTGCTAGTTGCATACGTTGCACTGTGCATCAAGAGCATTGTTATTTACAACACGTGTAAAGCCGAAATTCAAATAACTGTCATCATACTTTCATTTTTGTCTTTTATTAGTTGTTTCCTGTTTTTTCACTTTGGATTTTTGGGAAACAAAAGGCTGCAATTGTTCATCTTCACTTTGAAGTGTGTTCATTTTCATCGACCACAGTTGCATACTAGAAGTACTTGCTTCTCATTTCAAAGTTCCTTTTTTAAACCACAAATCCATGGTCATTTATTTTAATATTTCGAAATACTGATAATTATCAAAAAAATATTTATACAAGGAAGCGAGTTTAGTGATGCTTACTAGTTTTCTGCACTACTACAGAACTAATCTGGTAATTGTGAAGGCAGTCTGCACCTTGGAAGGCTACTTTATTTCATACATCTGAACGAAGCACGATGTCGGTTAGCTTCCCCCTCTCCCTCAACCCATGTAAAAGGTAAAAAAGATAAACTGCAGTCATTATCAACCCACTGCAAGATGGAAGCCCCCTCAATGATTCATGTTGAAGGAAATGGACCATAATCTGCCACACCAGTCCAGTGCAGGTTGACAGATGGACCATATTTAGCAGCCAGGAGCTTGAACCCCGGTCTACTCAAAGTGTGTGCCATTGCACTCCCGCTCCTGACCACTCGGCTACGGAGGCCCGCCTCAACTCGTGTACTCCAGGCTAAATTACATACAAATGGTATATAAGATCACCACACTGCTACTCTTTCGTATATGTCATTACCTCTATGCATACTTCTCTATGCACAAGCCCACCAAAATAAAGTGTTCCATTGTCTATTTGATTAATAGTCTATGCCAGTATATTAATAACCAAAAAAAAAAAAATTATGTTGAAAATTATAATGATACAAAAAAGTGTACGCTACAAATATGCAAAATTTATTTTTTTAATTATTAATTACGATTTTTCATGGAACACCATTTGAGAAACGCTGTCTTGTAGTATGGCTAGCACTGGGATCTGTCTTTTTGGAATATTGTAATTGGTAAGTACTTGAAGGCTCACAGTGTTTAAGATGTTTATATCATAGCTTACATAGATGATCTAGTTTTCCTTGTGGGGGAGAACTCCGGCAGGGAACTGAAGAAACCAGCAGCTGTCTGTTTCTTCAGTTCTGATATCATGGCCCAATCTGCATAAGTTGCAAGTTTCTGCACATAAGTGTGTGGCTCTGCTGTTGAGGGGTGGCTTAGCCAGCTGTAGCCACCCATTTCTCTTTCTGGGAACCTCTCGTTCAGGGTAATCAGGCAGACATTTTACCTTGGCGTTTAATTGGAAGAACAAATGAGTTTTCTGGCTCATGAAAACTACCTGAAAGAGAAGGTGAAGTGAATGTGTGCCAAACTTCGGTGTGTCGTCCACATTGATTGGGGGTATCAAGGGGATGTCCTTCCACCTCATCTATGAGAATATCTATATCTCAAACGTGAATTATGTTGGGGAGGACGAGCTACAAACAGTGCTGTGAGAAAGTCCCTTCTCTCTGGCCAGAGATTTGCTCTTCTTTGCATCATCAGGGGCATGTAAAACTGTTGCCATGGAGGTGTTGCGTTAATTTGGAAGATCCCAGCTGACCCGGTCATGCTGAGGTCTTGTTTATTGTATGCCTCAAAGAAAGGGAGATCCCAGGGAATTATTGGGTGTCAAGTCATGCCCAGTTGGGTGGGGTGGCCATGGCCTGCTTTTGTCAGCTGAGCAGAGGCTGATCTGTGATGAATTGGATACCATCTAGCAAGAACAATGGACTAATTCTGAGAAAGGAAGATGTATGCTTTCTTCTCCTCTGTTCAAGCTGTGGACCAGAGGATCCGGCCTGATTACAGTTTGGGCTGTCATTCTGTTGCCTATTGACTGCATATGGTCTGAGCTCCAGGATGTTCCAGTTGGGCCTGGCTGATTCAGATCTGTGCTCATGTGGTGAGCCGGAGATTGGTCTCCACATCCTAATACAATGTCCACATTTTATGGATCTGCATGCTCATCTGGAGCTGGGGATGCTCGTTCTGACCCATGAAACCTTATGTGACTTTTTTTACCCTAGAGAGTTTTTCTCTCAGTTATGTGATTTTGTTAAAATGGCATTCTGGAGAAGGCCCAGAATGGTGGTGGGGAGAGTAACTTGTGGTGAGGGTATGGTGGTGTGTCCACAACACGAAGCCAAATGGTTGATGCTAAATTTATTTTGCTAGGTTAAGTTGGCCTAACTGAGTTTTTTGATTGTTACTAACCAACTAGTTATTGCAAGTTATGAACAATAAAGATGAGAAGTATTTGCATGTGGGCGAAGACCCAGATGCCGATTCCAATGATAGTTAAAAGTTAACTATCATTGGGGTCCTTGAGATTGTCACAGACATTCTCTCAGATATGCCAGACAAGCTGTACTTGCTACCTGGGAGTCTAAATCACTCATGGAAATGATATTTGGGTGACACTCAAGTCAAGTGGCCCCAATTTTGGCCAAGTCCGGACGGTCTGTGTCAGTCAAATCCTCTACTTGCACCTTCACGATGGTGGGACTGTTAGAAATTCCGGGTATAACCCCCATGCGCAAGCACAATGTGGGTGACCATCCAGGTGTGAACCAACGTAACCAGGGGTCGAGGTGTGGCACCCACACCACATGGAGGAATGCCACCCCTCTGTGTTACCAGGCAATACTAGGTGGTAGATGACTCGCACCAACTGGTGCAATACCACCACTTTGCTTATTGGAGGCTTGAAGTGGTGAAACCCATGTTTAGTCTCCAGAGCTAAGTTCCGTCAACTCTCCCCACCTCTTCCATCAGGCAGTATGACAGGAATTTTGAGGTTATCACGGACATCATGGCAAGATCCAATCTTCCTTACATTTTGAGGCTACAGCTCAAAAACAGTGTTTGCAGACAGGCCACTAGTTAGTACACTGGACCGAACCTATTGGTAACATTCTAGGAGGGTTCCAGTTCAGCTAGTGTATAATCTTGCTACCTCTATTCTGCCAGATAGTGACTGGAGGGAGTCCAAGTAGTGTGTATGTGGGGGGGGGGAGCATTGTCGAGGCCACGTTATGTCAAGGATCTGGGTATATTTTTACCATGTGAACACCATATCCAAAAATTTCATTACTTCATACAGCATGTCCCCCCCTCAACTTTTTCTTACTATTGAATACACCATGAATTGTCAAACTAATAGAGTAAGCTTATCTGCGAAAAGATCTAAACCTCCCAAACATTTCCAAATTCATTTCACAAATATATGTGGTCTCAGTTCTAATCTCAACGATGTCCATTTCCACTTGCAGTCTGCCAAATCCCATGTACTTTTTCTGACAGAATCTCATAATAATGATTTATTCAACTACTGCTCACCTTATGTTGTTGTTGTTGTATTTGATTTTTAGGAGCTTTAGCAACTAAGGCCATATTGCTCAGGGGATATACGGTGATAATTGACTGACATTTCTGATTCCTCCGTATTTGGTGGTCACGGGCTCGAACTCCGGTCAAATCAAGAAGCATATGCTACGCACTGCTACTCATGCCCACCTGGCTACGACTCCCAAACATTTCCAAATTCATTTCACAAATATATGTGGTCTCAGTTCTAATCTCAACGATGTCCATTTCCACTTGCAGTCTGCCAAATCCCATGTACTTTTTCTGACAGAATCTCATAATAATGATTTATTCAACTACTGCTCACCTTATGTTGTTGTTGTTGTATTTGATTTTTAGGAGCTTTAGCAACTAAGGCCATATTGCTCAGGGGATATACGGTGATAATTGACTGACATTTCTGATTCCTCCGTATTTGGTGGTCACGGGCTCGAACTCCGGTCAAATCAAGAAGCATATGCTACGCACTGCTACTCATGCCCACCTGGCTACGACTGCTCACCTTAGTTGCCCCAATTATTCGCTGTATGATTCTTTTCGCCTCAAAAGTGGTACTTGTGCATATGTCCGTTCCAATATTCCCTGTCAGAGACTTGGTAATTTGGAATCTCTTCTTTTCGATCGTGTTTGGCATAAATGTCTTCTAAAGAAGCTTCCATCTTATGGTTTGTCAACTGTTTTTTTTTTAATTGGTTATCCCACAGGGATCAGTTTTCTCTCTGATCGCTCACTTAAGGTGAGGGTAGATGGCTCTGTGTCTTCTAACTTCTCCACTAATGCTGGTGTCCCTTAAGATTCAGTTCTTTTCCCCACTCTTTTCCTCTTGTATATTAATGATCTTCTTCCATTGACTGGAAATCCTATCCATAGTTTTGTCGATGATAGCACATGGCAATCCACTTTCCATTTTGAGAAACCTTGCCCTGCCCAATCAGCTTCAACTTCTCGAAATATGCTATCCAATTCTTTAAATGATGATCTCCAGGTAATTCTCCAGTGGGGCAAAGACAATTTAGTTGATATCAATCCTTCTAAAACTCAGTCTTGTCTTATATCTCGCAAAAGGATTCTTCTGCTCCTATGCTTACCTTTGGTGGCACTTCGATTTCTAAGCAAAATGATATTTCTCTTTTGGGGATTACCCTGACTTCTAATCTCTCTTGGCACAAGCACATTACGAATATTGCTTCCGCTGCATCTAAAAAACTTGGTTTTCTCTTTTGCTCCCGGCGTTACTTTTCTTCCAAACAGCTGTTCATTCTATACAAATCGTAAATCTGCCCTATCATGGAATATTGTTCCCACATCTGGGGTGGTGACCCCAAAACCTCTCTCAAGCTTCTAGATTCAATTCAGAAGAGGATAGTTAGGTTAATTAATGACTCATCTCTAACAGTCTCTCTACTCGCCGTCTTATAGACACACTTGTTTCTACTGCATGTCTTTTCTACAGATACTTCCATGGGCACTGTTCTTCTGAATTGGCTTCTATAATTCCCACTCTCTCTCTTTCAAAACTTTCCGAACATGTGCCGCCACCAGCCAACATCCATTTACTGTCCAACTTCAAACGCACAGAACCAACTTTTCATCTTCCTCGTTTATTCATTCAACTGTCGTTTTCTGAAACAACCTTCCTTCTGAAAATTAGTCTACAGAAGTTCAAGTCTAATGTTAACAAATATCTTCTTTCATTTTCTCAACCTCCAACCCAAACATTGTACTAAGTACTATAGGTTCTAATACCTCTCGTGTTTGGAGTTTTCATAAAAAAATTTTAAAAAAAGTGACAAAGTACTTTTATTTGAGTGGTTCTTGACTCTATGGTAAAAATTTTTGATAGTCTCACTCCCCCAAGATTTTTCATTTACAGGAAAAAATGAATAATACAATATCTGACATGAACTGGATGACATTAACCAGCAATGCATAGAGCTAATATAAAGAACCATTAGTACGCGGGTATTCAACCTTTTTTTTTTTTTTTTTGGAAAGAGATAAAATACTGAAGGCCATAGGTTGGCCACTTGTTGCCAGGCCAGAACTGTTCCTTAACACTAATTATGCATTTTACAAAAGACAATTTAATCTTTGCTATCAATATTTATACTGTATTTAGTTAATTTTTTTTTTTTACATTTAATAATTAACTACAAAAATCCAACAATTATTACATAATAAAAAAAATAACATTCTTATCATATTGTTATAAGAATACTGTTAAACACTGATAATAAATAAAATGGATATTTTCAAAAGTCAATGGAAACTCTACTTTTTGGCACGCTAGTCTTAAATTAGGGGATCCATAACACTTAGGGCTGCCTACATGACCATAAGTCATATAATGTGAAGGGATGGACCATATCAGTCCACAGAGTTGGCCATTTCTGCATTAGAAAATAAAACTAATTAGTTAAGGTGTCTGTAAAGCACATATATATTTCTGTATACTTTCCTTTACTTTTATATAAAAGTATCATTAGTAAAATAATGAGAGGAGTTTACCTCAATATAGTGCACAGAACACTTCCGTATGATACCCTCCAGAAATTAAAACGGAAAAAACGAAAAAAATCGACAACTTACCGGTACATTAGAGTAAAATATAAATAATTAAATAAACAATTTAACACAATTCAAATCAATTTAAAACAATTAAAAATCAAATTAACGCAATTAAAAGAATCTAACGAAAACGATTTTTTCAAATTCAAAACGATATTCAAAAATTGCTTTGAATATTTTCGTTAGATTCTTTTAATTGTGTTAATTTGATTTTTAATTGTTTTAAATTGATTTGAATTGTGTAAAATTGTTTATTTAATTATTTATATTTTACTCTAATGTACCGGTAAGTTGTCGATTTTTTCGTTTTTTCCATTTTAATTTCTGGAGGGTATCATACGGAAGTGTTCTACGCACTATATTGAGGTAAACTCCTCTCATTATTATACTAATATTATTATCAACGTAGAACATATTGAGTTGTACACCTCTGATTCATACTATCTAATAAAAGTATCATACTTTTATTCACATAAAGGCCACTTTGGTTTTGGAAGTTTTCCTGCAAACTTATTTTGGATTACAACTATAAGGAATTTTAAATTTAAATCTAGTGTCACTGTGCTTATTATCACAGAAAAAAATTTTTTTCCTTCCCCCTACCCTTTTTTTACATACTGATTATCTTTTGCCACCTGGAGCATAAATTGTTTGTGTTCTTCATTTTTGAATAGGATGGTGCTTTACTCCTCTAGAACTCGGGGATTTTAATTTCCCAGATATTGACTAGAATTTGTGGGTTGGTCACTCACACACTAGCAAGGCTTTTGTGGATTTATTGGATGATTGTTTAATACATCAGCATGTTTGGGAGGAACTAGAGGGAGTAATACTCTTGATTTGATTATCAGTAGTGATTCTTCATGCATTAAGAATCTGCAGATAGAGGAACCACTAGGTGGCAGCAATCACAGCGTGCTGAAGTGGGATTTACTCAAAGAGGTAACTACCATCAGGGGTAAAGGGAAGGGTTATTGCTTTCGTAAAGGCGATTACGATGGTCTGAGACAGTATTTAAATTCTATACAGTGGGACCAACTTAGGATGTTACCAACAGCAAATTCAAAATGGGAAGCATTCAAATCCTATCTTGGAAACTACTAGGCTTCACATACCAACTAAGAAATATTGTTCAAGGTTCAGGCCTAAATGGATGTCAGATGAACTAATGAAACACATGGCAGAGAAGAAAAATGCATGGGATACATATAAATTAACATGTGACACAGAAGCCTATGATAGATATAAGTTGATCTGTAACCAAGTTACAAAGCAGGTTAGGCAGGCGAAGGTAGATTACGAGAAATCTTTGGCAAGGGATGCAAAGAAAAACAGCAAAGAGGTCTTTACTTACGTAAAATCTAGAAGGAAGGGGGATGAATCAGATTGGTCCACTAGATATCGATGGTTCAACTGTTGATGATCCTGCTCAGGTAGCTAACAAACTAAATGAATATTTTGCATTGACATTCACACGAGTTATTCAGGGAGGGGAATGCCAGAGGTGTATTCAACTCTGGCAGTAATATAGATAATCTTGTAATAACTGAGAGTCAAGTGGAGGAGAAATTGTTGAAGATAAACACAAGAAAGGCACCTGGGGTGGATGGGATCTATCCAGTTATATTAAAGGAGGCAGCAAAGGAAGTAAGCAAACCCTTAGCCATAATTATGAGAGCTTCCTTGGACTCAGGCGAGGTAACCATGGACTGGAGATGTGCAAATGTGACCCCAATTCACAAAGGAGCATCAAAGGCTGACACAAGTAATTATAGACCTGTGAGTTTAACTTCTGTTCCAGGAAAATTAATGGAGAGGCACTGGTTAAAGAAACTGCAGGATCATCTAGACAAGACTTCAGTTATAGCTTGCCCGACCAATTTGATTGGATACTATGATGCAGTCACAAAAGAACTGGATGCAGGGAATAACTTTGATATTATATTCCTGGATCTTAGAAAGGCTTTTGATACTGTTGCACATGAAGACTGCTGCACAAATTGGAGCAGTGTGGCATTGGACGCAAATTGCTGCTATGAATAAAGGGGTGGTTGAGGGGGAGAAGACAGAGAGTGGTAATCAATGGACGCTGCTCATCGTGGACTAATGTTATTAGTGGAGTCCCTCAGGGTTCAGTGTTGGGTCCATTATTGTTTTCTGTATTTATAAATAATATTGATGATGGTATATCAAGTTTAATGTCCAAGTTTGCAGACGATACAGAGGTTGCCAGGGTTGTTAAGGACACTACTGACGCTATGATGCTGCAACAGGATCTGGAAAGGTTGAGCAGATGGGCTGAGAGGTGGCAAATGAAGTTGAACATTGACAAATGTAAAGTTTTACATATGGGAAACAGCAACCCCAGAGCAACATATCAACTCTGTGGTACTACACTGACAGTGGTAGAGAATGAAAAGAACCTGGGCGTAATTGTGCAGGCAGATATGAAGTTCTCTGAGCAATGCAGACGGGCTGCAAGAGTAGCTCATGGTGTCTTGTCAATGATATACAGGAGTTTTTCTAGCAGGGATAAGGAGGTGATTATTCCCTTGTATAAGGCAATGGTCAGGCCACACCTTGAGTACTGTATACAGGTCTGGAGTCTTCATTTCAAGAAAGATGTAGAGCTGCTGGAACGAGTACAGAGAAGGGCAACACGATTAGTGAATGGAACAAAGGGTTGCTTTTACGAAGAAAAGCTTAAGTTTTGCAAATTACAATGTCTGGAGACTAGGCACCGGCGAGGTGATGTGATAGAGGTGTATAAAGCCTTGAATGGTTTGAGCATGCTCAATTCTGATGGGATTCTGCCTCTTGCTCAGATTAATCGCCTGAGAGGGCATAAATTCAAATTGAGGAAAGACTGGTGTAGGATAGATGTGCAGAAATTTGCCTTTAGCCAGCACTTAGTTGGTTGGTGGAAGACTTCCATCCCATGTTGTGGAAGTTGATAGCCTAAATAAATTTAAGGCTCAGCTGGACAGGTATTTCGAACGAACGGAGGGGTGAAGTGGAAATTTTTTTTTTTTTTTGGCTGATGCTGCATAAGCTTGTTTTCTTGCATCATATTCCTCTACTAATGCTAACTTAACTGCTCTTTCTGACAAGTAATTAACAACTTCAAGGTTATGAATCACTTTGAACCCTTGTTTGTATTTCCATCTTGTTGGCTGACAATTAACAAAATCACTAAAAATATCAAGTCAGTCAAAGAAATTCTGCATATATAACATTTCATTTAGAAAAACCTCAGAATTCACCTTCTTAAGTTATGACAAAGCCATTTTTTTTTTTTTTTTTATTTTGGTAGTTGTTGCCGCATCAGCTTCTGTGGCCATATTACACCTCCCAAGGTTTTTGCATTTTGTACTCTGATCCAAGCCCGAGGCGGGATTCGAACCTGCAACCTTTGGGTTGCCAGGGACAAAGTCATGGTATATACAGAATGATTCAGAATGGAATATCATAAATTAAAATTGATTACCGACAGCAAAAAAAATCAAAAATGTTCTTATATTCATATTTTTTTTAAAAATTATGTTGAAATTTTCATGACATGTCTTCCTGATATAAGAGAAGAGGACGCAAAGTCAATAAGTTAAAACAACACAACTGAATGTTAATTCAGAAAATAAAATTCATTAAATATGATATGTTTGTTCATTTACAGGGTAGAGCTTCTCACATGTATCCCTAATTCCCAAAGGGGGATTGAAGGGTGACGAGTAATTACAGACCAGTTAGTTTAACTTCTCTTTCTTGTAAAATAATGGAGTCACTTGTGAAAGATGTATTGCAGGATCACCTAGACAAGACTGCAGCAATAATTCCGACACAGGATGGGTTTGTTAAGGGAAAGTGTTGTCTGACAAATTTGATTAGATACCATGATATGGTTACAAAGGAACTGGATACAAAAAATAATTTTGATATCATATATTTGGATTTCAGGAAAGCTTTTGACACTGTTGCGCATGGAAAACTACTGTACAAATTGCAGCAGAATGGTATTAATGGTAAGTTGCTACAATGGATAAAAGGATGGTTGAGTGGGCGAGGGCAGAGGGTGGTAATCAATGGGTGCTGCTCTTCGTGGACTAATGTTATTAGTGGAGTACCACAGGGTTCGGTGTTGGGTCCACTGTCGTTTTGTATATTAATCAATGATACTGATTAAGGTATATCAGGCTTAGTGTTGAAGTTTGCAGATGATACAAAGGTTCGCAGGGTTGTTAATGACAGTAATGGCAGTGTGCTACTGCAACAGGATCTAGAAAATTTGGGCAGATGAGCTGAGAAGTGGCAACTGAAATTTAACATTGACAAATGCAAAGTACTGCATGTGGATAGAAGTAACCCTAGAGAAATGTACCAACTGTGTGGTACTACACTTAAGGTGGTAGAAAATGAAAAAGGCCTGGGAGTAATTGTGCAGTCAGATATGAAGTTTTCTGAGCAATGCAGACAGGCTGCCAGGGCAGGTCATGGGCTTTTGTCAATGATATACAGGAATTTTGCTAGCAGGGAAAAGGAGGTGATTGTCCCTCTGTATAAGGCAATGGTCAGGCCACGCCTTGAGTACTGCATCCAGGTCTGGAGGTCTCATTTTAGAGAACAAGTTTGGTGAGGAGAATGAAGGGTTGTTGTTGAGTTTAACAACACATAGGCTGCTAGAGCCATATTGTGTCTTTCTAATGGTGAATATGAAATGTGAATTTGCTATATTGTAATAACTATATTTTATGATATATTTCTATATGATTTAGGAAAGTAAATAGTTCTTTTTCATTAGAATCATCTCCCAGAATCTGCAATAAATTTATTGATGACTGTGTATTAGCTATTGATTTAAAGGTGTTTAAGCGGATATTTTGAAAGTGGGGGACAGCCACTAACAGATGGCGAATGTTCAGTTGTACATGACATGATGTACATTGGGGAGTGCTGTCATTAGTTAATAGATACAGGTGAGTGAGGTGAGTATGCCCAATCCTTAGCCTTCCTAAAATTATTTCATCATGCCTATTTTTTCAGAAGCTGGAGAGCCTGAGCTTTGGTTCCGGTTTTATTTGGTAGAGTTTATTTCCTGGATAACCTTTCCAGATTAATGACCAGCTATTATAACATGCTTTACAGATAATGTGTTTGTAATCTGCATATGGAACTTGAAAAGTCTGTGAAATAGTGGTTTCTAGTTGTTTGGCTGCACGATCTGCTCTTTCATTGCCAGCTATTCCAGAATTTCCTGGAATCCAGCAGAATGTCAGTTTGGTTCAATTCCTTACAGGCAAGTAACTTAGAATGAATCTGTTTTATTACAGGGTGAGAGGAGTTGGTATTAGTATTTATGGCAGAGACAGCACTGAGTGAGTCAGTGTATATTAAAGCAGACAGAATTAGATGTTCAATAATGTGATCCAGAGCCAAGTTTATGGCATAGAGCTCAGCAGTGAAGATACTGCATTCTACTGGCAATGAGACAGAAGTGCTGAATGACGGGAAGCTTGCTGCAGCACCTACTTGGGTTTCAGTTTTTGATCCCTCTGTATAGATTTCACATGCGTTTGAATTAGAAAGAGTGTAAGTTGCATGTAACTGTGCGATATTGGAAGGAGACAGGGTGTTCTTTCCCCACTGTTGAAAGTAGTCATCATATATTTCACAGATATTTGTCCAGGGTGGATCTGGTGGTGTCTTGTTCTGAAATATATTGCTGATTTCTATATTCCATGATTGAGCCAGTTCCTTAAATCTAAATGGAGCACATCGGTTTTCATTAGGTTTACTGATGTAAAATGGCTCGCCTTCAGTATTGTAGAGACATCTCCAACAAGGGTGAGAGGGCAGACTACGGATTTTTGCGGCATACATCAGAAGTAAAGTTTTTTCCTTGGAAGATGTAAGGGAGGTTCATGAGCTTCCATGTAAAGGCTCTGAAACGAGGAAGTTCTGAATGCCCCTAGAGCAACTCTCAAAGCACAATGTTGAATGGTGTTTAGTCGTTCTAAAGTACTTTTCCTCACAAAATCATATACTGGAGAGCCATAGTCTAAGCGAGACCTAATGAGAGCTCTATAAAGATGATGGATGAGGGTATAATGATCAGTGCCCCAATGACATGGATGACACACATCAGAGGATGTTTAATTTCTTCAAGCAGATGGTTCGAAGATAGGCCATGTGCTTGAAAGTTCAGTTTCCTGTCTAGTATCAAGCAACGGAAACAGACAGTGTGAGCAAGAGGAACTGGAATGTTATTTATCTTGAGCTCTGGACCAGGATGAAGTGACCGAAGTTAGCAGAAATGAGTGGGAATGGTTTTCTGTTCAGCAAGATGATATCCATTGCATAAGGTGCAGGACTAAATTCTCGTTAAAGCAATTTGTAGCTGTCTTTCGATAGTATTCATGCTTTGCGATTGGCAGGATATGGTGAGATCATCAGCATGCATGTATACTTCAATCGTTTTTGGAAGTTCTTCCAAAATATTGTTGATCCTAATCGTAAACAGGGTTGGACTCAATATGGAACCCTGTGGGACACCCTCTTCTTGAATATGAGATGTTGACAGCATGTTTTTATATCAAACCTGAAATGTACGCAATTTTAAAAAGTTCTGAATTATTAAAGGCAAATAGCCTCTCAGCCCCCAACTGATGCATATCTTTAATAACACCATGATGCCATGTGGTATCAAATGCTTTATGAATATCCAGGTTGACCATCACTAGATGTTGTCTCCTGACAAAGGCATTATGAATGTAGGATTCAATTTTTACAAGTACATCTAGGGTGGACCTGTTTTTACGGAAGCCATATTGGTGATCAGAAAGCAATTTTTCGGAGTCTAGAATCCAGGTGAGCCTCATGTACCATCCTTTCAAAGACTTTGCCCAAACAGCTTGTCAATGATATTGGTCTGTAATTCTGAACTAGAGAAGGATCTTTGCCTGGTTTTGGAATAGCACAAACATAGGAATGATATTCCCATTTCTATCCGAACCATGACAGAGGATATGTATTTTCTGAGAAGATCCGGTTATAAAAGAGTAATAGTATGTAGAGATCAGCTTCACACAGATGCTTCAGCATACTGTGGTGAATGCCATCTGGTCCTGCTGCGCTATTCGGAGATTTGCTCAAAGATTTTCTCAGCTCAGATAGAGTAAACGGCTGGTTATATGGAAGTGAAAGTCTAGTTGAGAAATTAAACTTATGACGTTCTGCATCAGTTTTTACTGCGTTGAAAGAAGGTCACATAAGAGGAACAGGCAGAAATGTTATAAAAAGATTCAGCTAAAGCATTTGCAATGTCAGTAGGAGAGGATACGCCCTGCCCATTGCATTGTATTGCATTATCGGAGACTGCAGCGGTAGAAATTTCCCATGAGAGCATGAATTTTTTTCCAAATGATTCGAGTGTCAGTATTTTAGCCATAATTATGAGAGCTTCCTTGGACTCAGGGGAGGTACCCATAGACTGGAAATGTGCAAATGTGACCCCAATCCACAAAGGAGGATCAAAGGCTGACACAAGTAATTATAGACCTGTGAGCTTAACTTCTGTTCCAGGAAAATTAATGGAGGCACTGGTTAAAGAAGCACTGCAGGATCATTTAGACAAGACTTCAGTTATAGCTCAGACACAGCATGGTTTTGTTAAGGGGAACTCTTGCCTGACCAACTTGATTGGATATTATGATGCAGTCACAAAAGAACTGGATGCAGGGAATAACTTTGATATTATATACTTGGATCTTAGAAAGGCTTTTGATACTGTTGCACATGGAAGACTGCTACACAAATTGGAGCAGTGTGACATTGGAGGCAAATTGCTGCTGCTATGGATAAAAGGGTGGTTGAGGGGGAGAAGACAGAGAGTTGTAATCAATGGACACTGCTCATCATGGACTAATGTTATTAGTGGAGTCCCTCAGGGCTCAGTGTTGGGTCCATTATTGTTTTCTGTATTTATAAATGATATTGATGATGGTATATCAAGCTTAATGTCCAAGTTTGCAGATGATACAAAGGTTGGCATGGTTGTCAAGGACACTACTGACACTATGCTGCTGCAACAGGATCTGGAAAGGTTGAGCAGATGGGCTGAGAGGTGGCAAATGAAGTTTAACATTGACAAATGTAAAGTACTACACATGGGAAACAGCAACCCCAGAGCAACGTATCAACTCTGTGGTACTACACTAACAGTGGTAGAGAATGAAAGGGACTTGGGGGTGGTTGTGCAGGCAGATATGAAGTTCTCTGAGCAGTGCAGACGGGCTGCAACAGTAGCTCATGGAGTATTGTCAATGATATACAGGAATTTTTCCAGCAGGGATAAGGAGGTGATTATTCTATTGTATAAGGCAATGGTCAGGCCACACCTAGAGTACTGTATACAGGTCTGGAGGCCTCATTTCAAGAAGGATGTAGAGCTGCTGGAACGAGTACAGAGAAGGGCAACAAGATTAGTGAATGGAACAAAGGGGTGCTCTTACGAAGAAAGGCTTAAGTTTTGTAAATTACAGTGTCTCTAGACTAGGCACCAGCGAGGTGATCTGATAGAGGTGTATAAAGCCTTGAATGGTTTAAGCATGCTCAATGCTGATGGGATTCTTCCTCTAGCTCAGAAAAATCACCTGAGAGGGCATAAATTCAAATTGAGGAAAGACAGATGTAGGATAGACGTGAGGAAATTTGCCTTTAGCCAGCGGGTGGTTGGTTGGTGGAACAGACTTCCATCCCTTGTGGTGGAGGTTGATAGCCTAAATAAGTTTAAGGCTCAGCTGGACAGGTATTTGGAACGAACAGAGGGGTGAAGTGGAAGTGGGTTTTTTTTGGCTGATGCTGCATAAGCTTGCTTTCTTGCATCAAATGCCTCTACTAATGCTAATGCTAATTTTTGTGAATATCTGAGGCGGATTTAATCCAGGAGTCACGTTTTGCTGTCTTCCTAATTTGTCTTGCTTTGGCTCTGAGTTTTTTGTACATGATTAGGTTTGTGGTAGTTGGAAATTTGCAAAACTGGTCTCAGGCACAGCTTTTTTCTCATTTTGCTTTGGAGCATTCTTCATTCCACCACTGATTTTGATGTACATGCTTGAGCTGATCAGATTTTGGAATGGAAATTTCTGCTGCAGATAATATATGGCTTGTTATGTGATCAGTTACGTCATCAACGTGTTTTTGTTGTACATATAGTTTGTCAAGTAGGACACAAGTTGAATAGTTTTTCCAGTTTCCTTTATGGAAGTTCCAAGAAGTACAGCCTTTAGGACATGACACCGTCTGTGTTTGAATCGAACTGATGATAGGAAAATGGTCACTGTGGAATGGAATATTTAGCACTAACCATTCCATGCTTGGAAAAAGAGATGCTGAACATATGGATAAGTCTATGGCTGATGTAGTACCTGTAGGTAGTTGGATATGAGTTGGAGAGGCAGAATTTAACAGTCAGGTTACGGTTATCCAGGAATATTTCTGTTAATTGGCCTCTCCTATCCATGGTGGAAGATACCCACAATGGATGGTGACCGTTGAAATTGCCGAGTACACAGACTGGAGGTGGCAGTTGTGTGATAAGATTGTCAAGTTCAGTCTGGGAGCAAGAATAAATCGGTGGGATATAAATGGATGCAAGGGTTAACGATATTCCCATTGCTATCCGAACCGCTACAACTTCTGAAGAGGTTTGTAGTTTGAAGTCTTGACGGTATGTTAGTTTTGATAATATGTATAATATGTATAATATCCATTATGTATAATAACTGCATTATTACACAATGCAATAATTATGCAAGTTTTACTAAGACCTGCACCAACTTCATAACACCAAATGAAGGAAGGAATTCCCCCCCCCCAAATCAGTGGTGTCCAAACTACGGCCTGTGAATAATTTTTATATGGCTCGCGCAGAAAGTGAATTAAAACAGCATTTTAAATTTTGTTAATTATTTGAAGAACTATGTACATTTGATGCTAAAATAAGTAGAAATAAAAGAATTAAAAAGGCTGTCATTCTCAATGCAGCAAATATGTGAGAGTGTTGAAGTTATGAAGCCACATGTTGGTGACATGAATTCTATTTCTTTTATCTATGTTTTGTATCAAACATGCAGATGCCCAATCAGAAGCGTGCGTATATACGAGGTGGAATCAAAATGTTCCAGGATACTATTATTTATTGCACGCCTTCTGCTTGACCTTGGTGGCTGCACAAAAGTGTATGTGCAGTACACTTCACTGAAAATTTAACACTAATTTTTTTGAATCACCCAGTGTGGCCCATGAAACAAATCTAACTTTGCAATAGCCCCTGTACAGGAAAAGGTTGGATGCCACTGCCCTAAATTATCAGTCATTACACTTACAAGTAGTGAGAGTACAGTGGAAGTTTACTCAGTTGGTTGGAGTGGGTGCCTAGTTTTGCCAATTCATATATGTGATTTTTTTTTTTTTTTTTTTTTTTTTTGTTAGTTGTTGTGCGCATCGGCTTCTGTGGCCATAATGCACTTCCCAAAGTTTTTGCATTTTACTCTGGTCCAAAGTGGGATTCGAACCCGCGACCTTTGGGTTGCCAGGCAGGCTTGATTTGATTTAATTTGATTTAAGAATTCTTGGTGCAAGAGCTACTGCGGCTAAAATGCGCCTGTAAGATTTTATATAACGGTTTTGTTCTGATTCGTATATTGCTGCTAATAATTTCCAAGAGTAACATAGAATGACTATAGCTTGCTTTAGAGATATTTAGTTTTATATTTGATTATAGTAATTTATTTCCTTGAGGAACTGAAAAACATCTGCTATATTTTTTCTATCTTCCAGTATGGTTTTGAGAGTGAGGGAGTGATGTTTGTTTAGCTCTTTGAAGGAGTTTCGGCACTCATCTGCAAAAGCTGGACAAGTAATCAGTACATGTTCTACTGTTTGTTGTGTGTGACAGATAGGACATGGGGGAGGGGGATCCTCTCCTCGCAAAAGATAAGAGTGACTGAAATACGTGTGTCCTATCGTTAACCTAGCAAGTATCACTTCATTGCATCTATTTTTCTAAATGCTGGATTTCCATGGTTGGAGTAATCTTTAAATCTGATGCAATTTGTTAGTGGTAAGTACTTGCCATTGCTGCTGCTGCCAGTGATGTATCCCACTGTGATCAATAACGTGTTTGTAGTCTGAAAAAGGGTTATATTCTGATGCAGAAATATTGTTGTTGGCTTCTTTGGCAGCTCTGTCTGCTTGCTCGTTACCATGTATTCCGACATGACTTGGGATCCAGCAAAATCTAATGTTACGACGTTGTTCAAGGAGTTTTGATATTCTGTATTGAATCTGCTGTTGTAGTGGATGTTTGTTAGAACTGATATTTTGTATTGCCATCATGGAACTATGGGAGTCAGTAAAAATTATGCTGTTTTGAAAACTTGAATGGTTGATTTCGTTTAGTGCTAACATAATGGCTTGCAGTTCTGTAGTATAAATGCTACAGTCTTTTGGGAGTTTTTGGGCCAATGTGATTCCAGAAAAGTAAACTGGCGCTCCCACATGAGAATCAGTTTTGGATCCATCTGTATATAGAAAGCAATGATCTGAAAATTGTGCCTTATAAGCAGCATGCAGCTGTTGATGGTTTATATGAGAAAGGGTTTGTTTGCCCCAAATGTGGAAGGAGAAGTCACATAAAGGTTGTCTGACTATCCATGGTGGAGTACTTCTTCGTCAGCGGAATTATGTTACATAGGTTAAGCTCTCTACTGAGAAGAAGGTTTTTTAATCTTACATTCGCAGGTTTATTGATTCTTTGTTGTTGCTGATAATGTTGTTCCCATTCAGAAGCAAAAAGAGTTTTCTGTAGAGGGTGGTCTGGTAAGGATTTTATTTTAGCTGCATAAGAGAGTAATTGATTTTGTCTTCTGATTTGCAGAGGAGGTTCTTGAGTTTCAGCGGTCAGGCTCTGCACGGGTGTGGTGCGGAAAGCTCCAAGGGCTAAACGGAGTGCGCAGTGATGTACCGGGTCGAGCCATCTCAGGGCACTAGGTCTTGCCGAATCATAGACTGGGGTACCATAGTCTAGCTTAGACCAAATGAGAAGGCGATATAAAGGTAGTAGGATTGTCCTGTCTGCTCCCCAGGATATGGCGGACAGGACCTTCAAGATGTTCATTTTTTTCAAACAGTGGACTCTTATGTGACTGATATGCTCTAGAAAAGTCAGTTTTTTGTCAAAAACTAATCCTAAGAAACGGACACTATTTTTAACTGGGATGATCTGTTCTTTCAGCCTGAGTTCTGGGTCAGGATGGAGATTCCTTTTTCTGCAGAAATGTATACATGCAGTCTTTTGTACCGATATTCTATATCCATTTCTTTCTGTCCATTTTATGACTCTGTTAATGGCTACTTGCAATTGCCGTTCTATTGTCCTCATATGCTGCGCTTGATAAGAAATGCTGAAATCATCAGCATAAACAGTTGTAAAGATGTTTGGGATTTGTTCTATTATTGTGCTGAAGTGGACTGCAAAAAGTGTGGCGCTAAGTACAGATCCTTGAGGGACCCCTTCTTCTTGATAAAATATATTGGAAAGTGTATTGTTCATTCGAACTTGGAAGGTCCGATTCTTAAGGAAATTGTATATGTAGAGGGGTAGATGTCCTCTAAGGCCAAGTTGATGTAACCTTTTAAGTATACCATATTGCCACATGGTATCATATGCCTTTTGGATATCAAAATTAACCATGACTTGGTGTTGTTTCCTGAGAAAAGCATTTCTTACTTGATTTTCCAGTTGTATAAGTACATCCAAGGTGCGGCGATTTTTTCTAAAGCCAAATTGTTCTGAGTTGAGAAGATCATTATTTTCTAGATACCATGTTAGTCTATTGTTGACCATTTTCTCTAAGATCTTGCCTAAGCAGCTAGTCAAAGCTATGGGACGATAGTTCTGTGGGTCTGATAGATCTTTTCCCTGTTTTGGGAGAGCTAGTATTATTGCATGGTGCCATTTGTTTGGGAAAGAATTTTCAAGGTATATTTTGTTGTATAGATCTAACAGGGCTAATTGGAACTGTTCATCTAATTGTTGTATCATTGCATAATGAATTTCATCAGGACCAACTGCGCTGTGTTTCGCATGTAGCAGAGTTTGTTTTAGTTCTGCTACTGTGAGCGGCAAGTTGTACTGTTCACACTGATTGCTAGAAAAGTTTAGTTTTATTTTTTCGGCTTCTTTCTTATACATTTTGAAAGCAGTGGGGTATGCACAATTTGCAGATGTATTCGAAAAATTTTCACCAAGCACATTGACTATATCTAAGGTATTTGTAACCAACTGTCCCTTCCAATTTAGCAATGGAGAGGAGTTTAATTGAGAATTGTTTGTCATCCTTCTGATCTTTTTCCAGATATGTGTAGCTGGTGTGGAAATAGTTATAGTGGATGCTAATTTCATCCAAGCAGCTTTTTTGCTTATTTTTTGCACTTTCCTGACCTTAGCTCTGATTCTCTTGAATCTTATCAGATTGTCTGTTGTTGGATTTTTGCGAAAGAGGTTCCAGGCTCTATTTCTCTCTTTTTTAGCTTCCCAGCACTCCTTGTTCCACCATGGTTTTGGATATATTCTAATGTTAGAAGATGTTTTAGGTATTGTCTTTTCTGCAGCTTGAAGCATAGTATCAGTAACATAGGCTACTGATGTTTGTACTGATTCTCGTTTAATAATGTTGCACTCTAACTTGGCTAGTAACCTGAATGTTTCCCAATCTGCATCATATATTTTCCATCTGGGGTGCCTACTGGCTTGGCATGTCATTTTCTTCGTGATTTTTAAAATAATGGGGTAGTGGTCACTGCTCAATCTTGTGCACGCTCCATTTAGTCATAGGGAACAGTGTTGGGGAACAGATTGATAAGTCTATTGCAGAACTGCTTTTTGATGGAAGGTGGAAATATGTGTGCGTGCCGTCATTTAAAATCATTAGGTTGTTCTCGACAACTAATTTTTCTATTTGCTTACCCTTCTGGTCTATTTTGGGATCGCCCCATAGTGGATGATGTCCATTTAGGTCACCTAAGAGGCAGAATGGAGGTGGTAGTTGAGTGATTAGCTCTTCGAAATCCTTAAATCGGAATTCTTGATTAAGGTGTATATATATATATATATATATATTGAGGCTATGGTAATGTTGAAGCCTATTGCTAGACGGGCTGTAACTGCTTATAATGGTGTGTTCAATGGTATTGTTTGGGAAGGTACATGTCTGTTAACTAATATTGCAACTCCTCCTCTCGTTGTTCCATTCGTAATGCGATCCTTTCTATATGTGATATAATTTTGGATTATACTATTGTCCTGTGGTTTTAAATAGGTTTCTTGTAGGCAGACACTTAGTGGGTGGTACTGGGTGATGAGGTCTATAACATCATTAGTGTTTGGGCGAAAACCTCGACAGTTCCATTGGATAATCATATCTGTCATTTGGGGTTAGATGTTCCCTCGAATTGCTTCCTTGGGGCTGATTTAACTTTGTCTACCTTGGTTTTGTCTTTCTTTGAAAAATAGGGTCTACCTGTATCCATTTCTTCTTCAGCGAAGATTTCGAGAACTGGTTCCTCTCCTTGGTTTCTTGCATCTGTGTCCATTTGTTCTGCAATCTTTTTTCCTGTACTACCTATATTTTCTTTGTTTGCTTTTCTCCTTACATTTTCAGAATTATCTGGTGGGAAATATAAAGGAGTATTGATAATCTTTTCTTGTTTTTGTGATGGAGATGGTTTGTAAAACTCACGAACCCATTCTGAGATGGATTCTCCTGGGGGGATTGTAACATCCGTTTGTGTGCCACAATATTTTGAATTGGGTAATTTAATTTCCAGAGTTTTTTTGATTGTGGTAATCTGCGCATAAGAAGGTTTGTTTGCTATATTTATTGTAATCGCCTTTTTAGCTTCCTGATATGAAACTCCATTTTCTGCTTTATATTTTTGTATCATTTTTTCCTTCTTCCAAATTTCACATTCCCTTGAATATGCAGTATGTTCCCCTTTACAATTTACACATTTATGGTTTCGAGCTGTGCAAGTAGAAGTGGCATGTTCTTGCGAACCACAGTTTGCACATGTTAATTTTCCTCTACATACTGTCTGTGAGTGACCAAACTTCTGAAAGTTGAAACAACGGAGAGGATTCGGGATATACGGTCTTATATTACAGTGTAGATATCCAGCTTTTACTGATCTGGGTGATTTAGGCATGTTGAAAGTGAGTATCACATTCCTGGTGGGGGTGATTATCCCTTCTTTTTTTAATTGTAATTCTTTTAACACTGATGACTCCTTGTTCCTGAAGTTCCATTTGAATTTCCTCTTCGGGCACATTTAGAAGGTCCCATTCCGTAATGACACCTTATGAGTTATTTAATGTATTGCGTGGGGATACTATTACTGGTATTCCTGCAAAGGTTGTCATTTGTAACAATTTTTTTGGAGTGTTTAGCATTGGCCGTTTCTACCAAAATGTCGCCTGATTTTAGTCTTTTAACTTGTTTTTGTGGGCCGACATAACTCTCAAGAGTCTTTTGTATAAGAAAGGGTGACAATTGCCCTACCGCTTTCTCAGTATTTGAATGTATAATAATATATGTTGGAGAAATTAAAACTTTAACGTCAGTTTTTAATCTCTTTGTGGAGACAGAGTCATTTCTATTGCCTTTTCTGATTGCCTTAGAGGTGTCTCCGAAAGAACTAGATTTCTCATATCTTGGATCAGTTCTATTCGGGTCCGTTGACCCAGTGGATTCCTGGGTATTGGAGTCAGTTTGCTCCATTTCGGCCTGGAAGGAGAACTTTTCCCTTCCAGGTTACCGGTCCCGCCACGTGGAGGCAGGAGCAGTGCCACCCTGTGACCAAGCACTAGGAGGTTAGTAATTAAGATATAACAAAAAATAAAAGGGGAAGAGAAGGTTGCTTTCCTCCTTAATATAGTAAAGTTGCTTTCTTTACTATGAATTATTTAATTGTGTGTTAATAAATGCTTTAAATAAAGAAACGATTTCTACTTCAAGAAAGAGCGCTAATTCAGAGCAAAGTCACTTGATCACAGAATCGCTTGGTACTTGAGGCTGCCAGGCAGGCACTTTAACCACCTGACTAGCCCAGTCAGCATATATGTGATATTAACTTATTAATTATATTTTATGCCTATTTACCCTTTTAACCCTTTTCATTACTGGTTAAAAACTTGGACAAGAGGAGCCAGCAATCAAGAAACCTGGGCACAACTAAACTAAGTGATTACCAGCAAAACTTCTTTTATACATTATATTCTAATATAATATAATCAAGCTGGTGATTATAATTGATTGTACAATTATATTCTGCTCATTTCTTGCTTTATTCAAACTATCCACTCCTTGCACAACGTCAGATGGAAGCTTGTTCCAACAATTGATTATTCTCTGGCTACTGTGCATCTATCCTGCAGCTATCTTTATTAATTTATGCCCCCTTATATAATGTTGTGTGAGAAAACTAACCCTATGTTAGTCACACAGGGTTGCTCTGACCCTACAATATTACAGCAATTTGTGCTTCATCTACTCCATCCACACAGCTAAAAGTCCTAATACTTGTCGTTGAAAATGTTTTCTTCGAATTCTCTGCAGAAAATTTTAGAAATGTCTGGAAATCATTGCACAATTAGGAAAAATTAATGATTAAGTTAAACCTAATTATATGCGTGTGTTGATTGACATGTCATGAAGAGTAGTTAGTATTGACAGTAAGTTCATCTTACTGTCATGTGCTTTCCTCTAATCAGTAATGCTCCTTGGCTTTGTGACATTGAAGCATCATCTAGAATCTAACTGTTTAAGCATACACTTCACATTTCATGTGGTGAGCACTCCTGTTACATGCTTTTGTCTAATCAAAACAACTTGGAAATCAATTTTTAAATTTGCATTTGCTTGCCAACAGGTCTAACGGGAGTTTTAATTTTCAAAAATTAATTTAAAATATATGTTTTTAAGAAAGAACATGGATTTTTCACAACTGTGTTCAGAAAAGACTGAAAATAAGTGGCATCAAAAAATTTAACAATCTTGAATTATTTTTTGCTCGTTTTGCACACACAGAGAAATTTCAAATTTTTCTGCAACTGCTGACAGGTTAAGGACACCAACAGCATTTAGTTTACTCAATCCATTTAAACCCTTAAATACTTCAAAGAGGTCTCCTCACAGGTGTCTAGTTTCTAAGCACTGCTATTTGCAGATGAAGTCTTTTATGGTAATTATAACGTTTCGTGTCCTAACTAATCTGGTTTCTCTTCTTAGCACACATTCCAAACAATCTACATCCTTAAAATGAAGCTTCCAGATCTGAATGCAATACTCAAGATGTGATTTAACCTCTTCATGGATTATCCCAAGGTATCTCGTTTTTAGTTTTAAAATTATATGGAACTATACAAGATATCTTTGGATAAAAGCAAACAATAATACCTCCAAATTTAGGACTGAAACGTATTTTCTTGGGCATTTATCTGACTAATTTTGCATTAGCCAGATAAATTCTGAGATTTCTCGGGATTTTCTTATGCCTGGCAGCAGACAACTGGCTTTTACTTATACTTCTTTGTCAGATTGTAGTTAGTTCACGATTATTGCTTGTGGTGGGAGGTTACTGCTTGTGCATTCCACTTGATTTTTTCAACTTATTTATATAATGAGTAGTGAAGAGGAGACTAGTGACGATTCATACTGCGAATTGGAACTTCTGGCGAATCCGATTCTAATGAATCTGTTTTTCAGGTTTTGATTCAGATGAAGAAAATGGTGATGTCAGTGTTTTAGATGCTAGACAGTGGTTCAAAATTGACTGCACTAAAGACCTCCCCCAGCCACCTCCAAGATTTCCATTTACTACTGCACAGCCAGGTTTGCACACTGAAAGCAATACAGATGAAATGACTCCCATAGACTTTTTTTGCTCTATTTTTTGATGAAGAACTAATCAATCTAGTGTGCTCTGAGACTAATAAATTTGCAGAACCAAGTGCTCGTGATTCTAGTTGGACTCCAGTGATGCATGCTGAATTGAGAGTAATTTTTGCTGTGAAAATGCTACAAGTTATTGTGAAAAAGCCTGAACAATATATGCACTGGTCAAAAAAGCCATTACTTGAGACACCAGTGTTTGGAATTACACTGCCTCTTAGGCATTATAAAAAGATAAAACAATACCTTCATTTCGCAGATAATGAGTCATACGACGCAAATACACACCCAAATCCAAAACTAAACAAGATTTATATGTCTATTACTTTTTAGAAAATAAATTTAGAATTCTCTATATTCCTAAAAGAGACAAAACAAAAGATGAAAGCTTGATGCTATACAAAGTAAAACTACTTTGTATGCAGTACACGCCGTTTAAACCGCTCGATGTGTGGCATAAGATATTAAATGCCGTGTGAATCCGAAAGTGGCTATGTTTGGACTTTCATAATATACAGTGTGCTGCCACTTTATAAGCTACACCTATTTAGTAGCATGTCGAGTCTCCTTTAGCCTTCAAAACAGCCTGAATTCGTCTAGGCATGGATTGAACAAGATGCTGAAAATGTTGTGCAGGAATGGAGTACCATGCAGACATGAGTGTGTCCTGCAGTTCCTTGAGATTCGACGGACGTGTACGCCTGCAGCGAACAGCCCTTTCCAGCTCATCCCAAAGATGTTAAATAGGATTGGGATCCAGGGACTGAGCAGGCCACTGCAGCAAAGAAAAATCATTGTCATGTTCCTGGAACCATTCCATAGTGATTTGGGCTTTGTGCACCATCCTGCTGGAAGTAACCATTTGACTGAGGATAAACTGCCAACAGGAACGGATTAAAAAATACTACAGTGAGGTTTTCTTTTACCTAATGAACCTAGCTGTGTGGAATTCATTTCTACTGTATGAAGCCACGATTTCTGATGGCCAAAAAGTTCTTTCATCCTTGAATTTCAGATTGGACCTGATTGACAAACTTATCAAGAAATATCACCCACAAATTCTACCAGTTAGAAGGGGAAGACCATCCTCAACATCCCACCAAACTCACTATTCACCAGGCCATTACCACATTTATATTCCATCAACTGAGAAGAACTTTCCAACAACTGAGAACTTTCATAATAGCCTAAATTCATTCAAGTGAATAAATTAAGGCAGTGCAACCTTTTTGGCCGGTCCAACTTTCGTACAATGTTCTCTGATAATATTCAGCATTCAGCCAGCCCGGCATTTGCGGATGATCCTTTTTGGCCGGTAAGTCTCCAGGCAGTTGGCCAGCATCAGTACACCGATTTTTCCAGTAATATTCAGGATTCAGCAGTGATGGTTTGCGGTGCCGTTGGTTGTACTCTCCGCTGTCACGTGACAGAGTCACCCGCAGACTAAAGGATTAGCTCGGCAAAAAGAACAAGGGGAAAAATTGAAGTAGGCATGGCCTCCACCCGTCAATCACTGCAGTGTCAGCAAGTCTAGAGTGGTTGCACCCTACACTAAATCTTAGCTATTTTGTCTTCCCTAAATAACATGCATTTCTGTTACTTGCTGCTCCCAAAAAATTGTGGTTTTGTGTTTCTTTTTCAGCTCTGACATGCTGTCATGTCATGTCATGTGACATCCACCACATGCAGTCAAGAAAAAGAGGGGGAATACAGTGAGTGGGCGGGGTTATAAACCATACGTCACTGCTTTCCCCCACTTCTTCTCAACCCCATTTTGTAAGGGGTACTGCTCTCTGGAAAATTACCAGTGTAGTCAACTTCATAAAAGCAAAATCCCTTCCGTTTACCTTATCAGTAATTATATCATAAATAAATCAAACCCCAACATAACACTGCTAATAATAATGAGATCAGGAACACTGCTTTATCATGTTGCTTCTCTGAAGTGCTGCTGTAAAAAAAAGTCATCCAATAAACAAGAAATTTTCTGCTACTATGTGAGTGATCAACCCATGAGTTTCCATTAATACCTTAAAACTTCAAATTTCTCATTACAGGATATTTTGAACTGCTGACCCAGTCTATTCGTCTACATAGTAGTTTTGTTACACTCATCTGGTTTATAACATACTTCTACTCTCACTTCTGTTTTCCCAGTGCTTATGTCACACCAAACTGGTTGAACATTGCAATGGCCACAAATTCAATTTGTCATTCATTACATTTGCTGGAATTCAAGTGGGAGTGGGTGCACTTAGATTTTGTACTTCTTAACCAAGTGAATACTCCCCACCCGATTATGTTTTGTCTGTTCTAAAAGGTAAGAAGTTAAAATTAATTTAAATATAAATTTAATTTAAAGCCACATTTTTTCTTGTGGTTTTCACGAATAGTTACAATATGAAGTTGCTTGCTTGCTGTATTCTACCATAACTCTAATTCATGCTCGCCCACCACATCGATATCATAATTACAGTTAAATCTTATGCTTATTGCATCAACAGATAGGACAAACTGAAATCTACAAATGGATTTTAGCAAACCTTACCTTCGGGGGAAAATATAGTTGTCCTCGAGTCATACCGGCGTGCCTGAAATTCAAAAATACAATTATAAATTTTTCAGAATGCACATAATCAAAAAATCTATAAAAAATAACTACTGTTTCTTCAAATTACACATATACAGAAAAACAATTCGCAAGAAGCATCATAATAACACATAATCACCCACCATGTTGGAAAAATATGATGAATCACATTGCCAGGGTTGTCGCCAGGCTAGCATTCAACATTACAATCAGCATAATAAAGCCCAATGTAATCAAATGCAGTAGTTCCACATAGGCAACTATACTGGTGTGCAAAACTTAAGGACCAACACTATTTCTAAAGGTTACAACCATAAAATCTTTACTTAAAGTTACTGATAAGAATATATTCAGTCTCAGGCAGCGAGACTGAATATACTCTTATCAGTAAATGGCGGTGAAGGTGTTCTCGTCTAAGGAGGCGTTACCGTGGATGGACGTACACAATTCCAGATACTGGAAAGCGGCACTGTAACCGGTGCACGCCCCTGTACTGAGGTAATCCTTTCACTGGCCCCGAGTTCGTGTTTATGGATGATAACGCCACACCCCATCGCACTGCAGCTGTTGATATGCTTTTGAAAATTGAGTACATACATTGTTCTTATGAATTGGCCTGCCCGTTCCATTGGTCTAAATCCCATCGAACACATATGGGACGCTCTTGGGAGACGCCTAGCGGCACGTCCACACCCATCAGAAAATGGCGCTGACAGAGGAATGGATGATGTTACCGCAAGAACTTATCAACAACATTGTTTTAAGTATGGACAGGCGGTGCAACGCTTGCATCAATATTAGGGGTGGCTATATCTCCTACAGAGGACCACCTCTTCCCTTTGTTCCATCTTTGGCAGTGATGCATCTGTAACATGGCACCCAGTGCTATGTTGCCATTTTTGAATAAAGTTCCTATATACCGTTTTGTTTCCGTTGTTATGTCGGTGTTGTTTCCTTCACCATTTCTATATATCAAGAGGTTCCTTTAGTATTCTTGTTCCATATCCAGGCCACTCCTATGAGAAGGTACAGATGAAAACCTGAGGGGTCCTTAAATTTTGTACACCAGTGTAATATTGTTGTCGTTGATACAGAAGATACAAAGGGCCATAATGTGCATTTCGAGTAATTGTTTACATAAATTTTTAGATGGTTTTACTAAGTAGAAATGAGATAATATGCTTATCTTCTTTAGGAAGATGAAAAAAGTTGATAAAGATTTGTTTCATTTCCCAAGATATTCGCGCTAGTGCGAATCACAGTTGGTATAATCACTGTTCACCCCACGCCAGGCGAGAAAGACCTGAGTTCGAATCCTGTCAATGACGCAAGGAATTTTTAGGCAACTTTTTCACAACGTAGCTGAGTGGGCCTCAGGAGAATATAGGATGATATTTCTTCCCGAAACTCAAGTTTTTCGTCCAGCAAATAACAAATCGACCAGAGCCAACACGCGCATATTATTTAAGGGGCAATATGGCCTCAGTTGCTCATGTGCCCAAAAACATTAAAACTGACCAAACAAAATATGCTTTGTTGTGTTACAGACAAAAAACTGCATCATCTTAAAAAAACAAGTAACATTTGTAGTGAAACGTGTAAGATATTGTTTGATTACAGTCCTTTTGTTTGTCTCAAAGCAAAGGTATTGCATCAGATAACACTTCTATTGAATCAGACAATAACTGCAAGGTATTGCATCGACCGTTTCTTTTTAACAACACGGCGTTAGAAGGGGTTTACTCTCTCGTTAGTACTCTGTTTTGCAGAGGTGTAAGCATGGCTCATATGTTCAGATGACACCAATAAAAAAAAAGTTTAGCTGTTGCACAAATATGCTGTCACGCTGCCACCAAAGGGCCATAATGTGCATTTCGAGTCACCAGTAACTCGAGCCACCAGTCAACAGTAACTCGGTTGCTGAAATTAAAGGGAGAAACCGGTGGTGTGAAGAGCAGACCTGGATCAGGCAGTAAGAGAGTGACTACGCTTTCCCAAGATCGATATTTGAAACGGCTATGCCTTCGGCATCACCATTCTAGTGCTCCTGACCTAAAACTGGACTTTGATATGGTTTCTGGTGTGAAACAAGTGCACGAACTGTCCAAAGACGGCTTTCGAAATGTGGTCTGCGTGCGTATTGGCCCAAGAAGAAGCCTTTGTTGACCCAACAAAGAAACAACAAGGAAGAAGCGACTTGCTAGGGCTAAAACACATGTTTCATGGACAAAATAAAAATTGGACACCGTCGTCTTTTCAGACTACTCCAAATTCAACCTGGGCATGGCACGGATGGGGGAGCGAAATGTGAGACGACAAAAATTGGAGGCATACCATCCTGACTGTACAACACCAAATATAAAGTTCCCCGCCGGTCAGATGGTGCGGGAATGCATAACAAGCAAAGGGATGGCGCGAATTAAGTTTATTAACGGAACGGCGAATGCAGAAACCTATACTGCTATCTTGGAGGAGTGCCTGAAACCCGTTATTTGGGATCACCGCACAGACGTTGAAAACTGCATTTTTCAACAGAACTCAGCATCTTGCAACACAGCGAAGTTGGTACGTTTTATGCTATTTAGATTTAATGACGAGCTTGTCTTCTTTTCGTCTCACAAGGCTTAAAACATACTTACACATGTTTTCCCTCGTTTTTCTCTCTTAAGATGCAGTCATACCTCAGAAATCCTGTTATTACAGCGTTGGACTAGCCCGACAACAGTTCAGATTTGAACCCTATTGAAAATTGCTGGAACATAATGTCGTCTAAAATTGCTCAGATGAAGGCAACAAGTAAGATTAAGGTGCAGGAGAGCATTATAAGGGTGTGGTACCACGAACTGGGCAACCCTATGTCCAGAAGTTGATTAACTCTATGCTAGATCGTTGAAAGGCTGTAATTGCAGCTCGAGGAGGAACAGCAAAATATTGAAGACTTATTTTGCTGATTTACAGTAAATAATACTATTACGTTAACTTGTCATTTCAGTTTGTACATGTAAATGCAATAAAATGTATGTTTGGTTGTCGTGATTGCCATTTGAATAATTTTTCATATTTCCATGAATTACGGATTTTACCCTTTGGGAAGATATTTATAGCAATTAGGTATATTAGGTGGAGTCTTTTTATTGGATATCATTCACAGAGATATATATCTCATCTAACAAAAGCATTTCGAACATTTCTGCAACCCACAATACAGCGTAAAACACATTATTTGTAAATTTTACTAGTGATGCAGTTATTTTGTCCGCAACTGTAAGTTCTTAGGAGAGATAAAAATATTTCTCTTGTCTTCTGCTGATAAGGAAGTGCAGTCAAGTAAAATATACTTTACTATAAGAATGGTAGGGCAATGACTGCAATGAAGAGAATAATTGATATTGAGAAAGTAAATATGATGTCCTTCTAAACGTCCAGCACCAGGAAAGTAAGACAACAAGTACCTAGTACTGATTTCTTACTTTCCTGATAATGGAAGTCTAGGACAGCTGGAACTTCATTTCCATAAGTTGTTCGTTATTCTTGTCATATACACTGGCGTGTGAAATTTAAGTACCAGTCAGGTTTTCACCTGTACCTTCTCATAGGAGTGACTTGGATATGGGAAAAGGATACTAAAGGAACCTCGTGAGATACAGAAATGATGAAAGAAACAACACACACACACACACACACACACACACACACACACACACACACACACACACACACACACACACACACACACACACACACACCAGAGGGACAGGGCTTTTCTGGTGTGTGTGTGTGTGTGTGTGTGTGTGTGTGTGTGTGTGTGTGTGTGTGTGTGTGTGTGTGTGTGTGTGTGTGTGTGTGTGTGTGTGTGTGTGTGTGTGTGTGTGTGTGCCGCTAGGCGTCTCCCCAGAGCGTCCCATATGTGTTCGATGGGTTTAAGATCGATTGAACGGGCAGACCATTCCACACGAACAATGTCCTCCCTTTCCAAAAGCATATCAACAGCTGCAGTGCGATGGGGTGTGGCGTTATCATCCATAAAGACGAAGCCGGAGCCAATGGCACCTCGGCTCAGAAGCACATGGGGAATGATTACCTCAGTACAGTAGATGCCCTCTATATGAAATAGTGGCTGCATATTTCAGTGCTCCAAATTAATGATCAAGAACTTCGGACTATCGAGTTTCCAGATAGCGCCAAGAAGTGTATCTGATTTTGAATTATTTGAAGTACATGTAAGTAAAATTTCAAGTGTCTATCTCATGGGGAAGGCTTGAAATTCCTAGATCGAATCTAACGTTGTTCCTATGGCAATGACAAATGGTCAGTCATAGAATTGACGTTACAGAGACTGTATCGTCACTCTCGATCATCTGCCGCTTTGAATTTACGGATTTATTTACTGGGCTGTGGACTCTCCTTGACTAAAAAGACTGTGAACTTTCTCCTGAGACTATTTTCACAAATTGTTTTGACAGTATTTCTTGAGACATACCCCTGATGAACTTCCCTTTGTTCTCCGCCATACTGGATAGTGTTACGATATCGTAACTTCCAAGACCAATAACTTAGTAACCCCATAAAAATAAATCATCATTGAACAAGGGCGAAACCAGCATCGATCAGAAATCGCTCCTCTGAATCGGAATCATCAGTATTACCAAAAAAATCTGTCCCGCTGTCCCCATGCTAAGTCTATGGAGGTTAGTAGTCAAATTCAAACTCATATAACTAATCAACTACTTAACGGATTGAAACAAAAAACATCTCAAAACACTCGTCAGGACTTCCCTTAAGATAAAATCATCCTTATTTGTACCAATTTGCCTTACTTTCAAATTCTACCCTGGATAACACCTGCCTAATCACTATCCTGGAAAAAGGGCTTTCCACATATTAATTGAACTATAGCTTTCCATCCGGATCTGCTGGGAAAGAAATAACCATCCCAACAGGATCAGCAGCATATAGGCGTACCCTCCCAGTGCCTTATATGCACCCAAGAGACTTTTCGTTGAATTTCATGTCATAAAGATTTGTCACACCAAATCGCCACACTACTCTCATATGGATGAGTGTCACCTACAACAGGTGATTCTCTGTAACTACACCAATCATAGACTTATGACAAGTCTCAAAAGAATCAGCATCATTTGGTACCTCTGAAAGGAATCCATTTTCCTTTGAAACAATTTATTTACAAAAATTGGAGGCAAAGTGTGTCAGTATCTTTGTTGCAGCAACCACCTCCAAGAGGAGTCTTAGTTTACCGCTCACCTTCATCCCACTACTTTTCTGGATAAGAATTAAGACCTCCCAGGATCAGCTTGATCTTCATTTTCCATTAAGGCCATCTATACCCTTCTAGGACCACACCATCAAAATTGATAATAAAGAATACTTATCCCTCAAACCACATCAGTTTTCATCCCCTCTTGAGGATTTTCAAAGAACATAAAACAAAAACCAAACACTCCAGCCTTAAAAGTAAGCCATGGGTCCAACCATTATTCAACTCTCTTCTGGAAACCATACCTACAACAAAAACAAAATGGAACACCCAAAGTTCAGGGCCCCTGACAATAGGCCCACAGACAGTGCAACATCAGATAAGGGAAGAACGGTGGTTAAGTTGCCAAGTTAGACCATCAGGCAGGAATTCCCAGAACCAGAAGATCTGAGGGAAATTATTAATCAAGAAAGAGAGGCAAACCATCACCCACCAGCAAATGAAACACAAGAATGTTCCCAAATGTCAAAACAGCATCTGTGTGCTGTTGATGACTCCAGCCAGGTGCACACCTGCAATAGCAAAGCAGAAGATACAATAACGAAAAATAACAATTACATTAATAAACAGGATATAACTGACTCCCTAACACCTATAAATGAAGCCACATCACAGATAAAATGTGACATGGTGGCCTATATCACCCATGAAGCAAATAACAAAACAATGTCTGCCCTATACTTTATTATGGATAAATGGACTGAAATGGAATCCATAACAACAACTCTCATCGTAGAAAATGAGAAATTAAAAGTAAGAGCAGAAGAACTCATAAAACAAGTTCTCTACCAAGAGTGCCATTTTCAAGTCCCATCGGACTCCTCTAAGGAGGCATATGCCGCCGCACTGCAACAGGGATTGAACACAGTGAAGTGCAAAAGTTACTCTAATTCTGTTGTTTCACCACAACTTTCAGCAGACAACCTAGATCAAATGAACAGCACCAAACTTCCCAGACAACTCCAAAACAAAATGTATTGATCATACGTGCCATAAATAATTGCAAAATGGAAACAAGTAATGAAATCAAAAACACAGTTGCAAAAACAGTGAGAGAAGAGTACAGAAATGTTAAAATTAGATCTTTACGCACAATTAAGAATAAAGGCACTGTTCTGGAAACCCCTAGCTCTGCTGATCTAGACAAGATTGCATCTTCTGAGACAATTATATATCATGGTCTCTCTTCAGCCAAGCCGAAGATGAATGATCCCACGATACTTGTGTTCTCAAAGAATTATCAAAAGATGATATCATATCTAACATATACCATAAGAACCTACAAAATTTTGGCCTCAAATTTGATGAAGTCAAAGAATCCATAAATCTCAGGTTTAATACAGGATCTAAAGCCAACTTAACAAATTGGGTAATTGGCTTCCCTGCAAAATTTCTAAATTGTCTTTTTGAACAGGACAGCCTTTATCTTGGGTATAAAGCCTATAAGTACCGTCAGTTTACAATAGTGAACTTTAGTACAATAGTAGAGCTTTAGATGCCTGGCTTTTGATCATTCATCCCACAACTGTAATCAAAAAGTAGTGTCGTGTGGTCATTGCGCCATGGGAGGACATGCATACGCAGACTGTCCTCAAAAACAGGATACACCAAAATGCATCAACTGCAAGAAGCGTCATAAGGATTACGATCACTCTGTAAAGGACACTTCGTGTCCAGAATACATTAGGGCACTGGAACAGGCTAAAACAAGAACCATTAATGAGTAACATCAACCAGACCTCTGCCCTTAATGCAACTTTCCCTAACCATCAGGATATCACCATACTGCAACTGAATGCTCATCGCTCCAAGAATGTCACAGATGAAGTCCGAGTTGCCATCATTGAAAATTCCTATGATTTGCTCTGCTTACAAGAACCCTATTTTTCCGGAAGTTCCATGGACACAACTCAAAATTAATGGGTTTCCCAATCTCTGCCCGGATCATACATTCAGAACATCCAGAATCTGCAATAGTGGCATTTAATACCTCACTTGATATAACAGCTATTTCTTCCCTGTATAGACCAAATGCTAAATGTGAACAAATCTCGTCACTTTCTCATACTTTCTATTTGGTATCATTCTGTTGTCCTCCATCTGAAGATATCCAAATCTCCCTGAACTATCTAGATTCATTGAAAACTATGCCCGTCACCAATCATTATAGCTATAGACTCCAATGCCAAGTCTCCATTATGGTTTAGTACCTCCACTGACCACAGAGGACGACAACTGGAGAACTTCATACTGGCACATAACCTGCACATCCTAAATAAATCCAATCAACCCAGTATCTCCTTCACAATAAATGGTGAGTCTAACATCGACCTGACTCTGACAACTGCAAACATCACTAACAAAATATCAAACTGGGCTGTGATGCAGCTACCACCGTGCAATTTCATTTAAACTAACCACAAATTTACAGAATCCGAGGTAACCTCCTCAGGACTTTTGCTATAAATTTGATTTATAGTAAATTAAGTCTGCGTGGGTAGCACAGTGGTATCGTCACCGTCCTCCCCACACCGGGTGGAAAAGGCCCGGGTTACAATCCCGTAGATGACGCGAGGAACTTTAGTGGGCTTTTTTCACTCCGTGGCTGAGTTAGACGGTCTCAGGCGTAGATAGCAAGGTTTTTTCCCTCAGAAACTGAGGTTTTTCGTCCAGCAAAACAGGCAAATCGACCAGAGAACACACGCAATTTACAGACACGAATACGGGTTAATGTAATCATTTACGGGTAATCCTAATATAGTAATTTTTTTATAGCAAATCAAGATTTGCTATAAAGCATATAACATGGCCACTGTTCTCGGAATCAGTTAAACATGACTTCCGTGATGAAATGTTAGATTCATTTAGTCAGCTTAATGCCGAAGAACGAGCCTTCTATATCCAAACGGCCTTACTATGAGCAACGAATGCTCGACTAAGAGAATAGCTCCAAAAAAATCATCTGTTCACTGGGGGAATCCCCATATAATGGGTTCACAGGGCAAGGAAACTGTATCAAAGACGACGCTCTTGGCCTCCCAATGAAGTACAAAGACTCAGAAATGAATACAGAACCATAAAACATCAGTATAATCTCGAAATCTCACAACAAAAAATCGCTACCTGGCAGTCTTTCGTTTCCACTGTGGGCAACTCGAACCCACGGAGACTACTCTATAAACTTAGCAGAGACAAAGTGCCAACCAATGATATTTACAACTCCATAGTGACCAATGACTCTGAAACCACGACTTGGCATGATACTGTCACAATGATTCTGGATAAACTTTTCCCTCAGGATGATCAGTCAACAGACTCTCCCTCTCAGTCCATAACAAGAACCCTCAATCTTCAATACTCCTCCACTGTGGATAGTGACCTGTTTACTCAACAACAGCTTCAAAAAGCTGCAAATAAAATCAATGTCCAAAAATGTCCTGGACCTCACTTGCTGGAAAATACTGTCATTAAGAAGTTCGGAGAAATTTATCCTAACATCCTGTTAAATCTCTTCAACAAATGTCTTCTCTGTAATACTTTCCCCCGTCTCTGGAAGAATGTGCTAGTCAAACTACAAGGGAAAAAAATCAAATTACTGTATTATGGTTACCCGTAAATGATTACATTAACCCGTATTCGTGTCTGTAAATTGCGTGTGTTCTCTGGTCGATTTGCCTGTTTTGCTGGACGAAAAAACCTCAGTTTCTGAGGGAAAACACCTTGCTATCAACGCCTGAGACTGACTAACGCAGCCACGGAGTGAAAAAGCCCACTAAAGTTCCTCGCGTCATCGACGGGATTCGAACCCGGGCCTTTTCCACCCGGTGTGGGGAGGACGATACCACTGTGCTACCAACGCAGACAAATTCTAGGAAAGCCCAACAAGCCCCCATCAGACCCCAGAGCCTTCTGTCCCATTTCTCTCTTACCAAATTTGGTAAAACTCTACGAACGACTACTCGCCCCAAGAATCTATGATCTTTTCCAAGCTCAAGATATCTTTTCACCTCACCAGTATGGACTTGTTAAGGGCAAGTCTTGTGAAGATGCACTTCTTGCGTTAAAAAATTACATCCAGAATTCCACATCAAAATATGAAATGGCCATCTTCGTAGACTTTGAAGGTGCTTTTGACTCCCTCTGGTGGGAGAGTGCCCTCTCAAGCCTTCGGAACATCTCATGCTCCTCTCAGTTGTACCAAGCTATCCGAGCCTACTTTGATCACAGATCTATACAGGTTACTTCAAAAACCTGCAGCATAACACGAGCTATCAATAGAGGATGTCCTCAGAGCTCTGTTCGGGGGCCGCTCTTCTGGAACATTACACTAAATACGTGGCTAACCAGACAGTTCGATTTTGCTACTCCAAGCGCATATGCTGATGACCTTGTCATTATCTTCTCATACAACTCCAGGCAACAAATTCAAGAAAGAGCTTCTCCGGTCTTCAAGGATCACATTAAATCGGCAACTGTCAACAAACAAAATATCTCCATCCAAAACCAGGCTCATGACCTTTAAAAGTCAACTAAATATCCATCGTCCTCCTATCTTGAAAATAGCTAACAAACAAATACCATATGTCAAGCACTTAAAACATCTTGGTGTGATCATTGATGATAGGCTCAATATTACTCTCTACATAAACCACCTAATAGATAAAAAAAAAAAATCAAGGAATTTACTATGACTATTGTTTGGATTACAAGAACTGAATGGGGGATTGGAGGCAGAGTTCTTCCCTTATATTACACGGCAGTATTCATACCTATTGCAATCTATGCTGCTCCGGTTTGGTATGACATAATTAAGAACGTCAAACTGAATTTTTTTTTCCCTCTTCTTCTATTTTCTTTAGATGTATCGGCTAGAGAAAATAGAAGAAAGTCTGGGCAACTAGTTTTTTATTTATTTATTTTTATTTATTAGCAATTCCCTTTTTTTTACTTTACATCTATATATATATATTTCTTTATTTTCTTTTACTTTTTTTTAAATACTGTTTTATTTTGTTTTGATTTTTTTAAATTTAATTTTTATTTATTTTTTTTTTTTCCTACTCTTCTCTATACATTTTTATCTTAGTTTATTTTATTTTACTTTTTTGTTTTTTTAACTAACTTTTTTTTTTAATTATGATTTTATTTATTATTTTTTCCTCGATGCTGGTACCCTACGTGTGGGTAGCTGCGGGTACGGGAGTTGCTGGCACCCACTGGTATAGCATTATCTCCAGTGGGTGCGGGACTTCGCCCTCTTCAGGGCATACAAAGATTGTAATGGTCTATCTCCACTTGGCCAAGGAGATATCTAGTTGTGGCCCACCTCCTCGTGGTGTAGACGGGCATCGGGCACGGTTTCAGGAGATCGCCTGCCCGGTGGCAAAGAGGCCAGAAGCAACTAAACAACACAACAACACATAATATACACAAACATAACAGTACACGTTTCTGGTACCTCTACAGAGTTTTGTATCATCACAGAGTAACAGGGTGAAGATGAACTTATGTTCCTGGAGCCTCTATACAGAAGATCCTAAACATGTCTACAGTACAGTAGCGTGCACCAGTTACAGTACCACCTTCCAGTAACTGGAGTTGTGTAAGTCCATCGAAGATAACGCCCCCCCAGACGAGAACACCTTGACCTCCATATCGATCCGTTTCAGTGATGCTTGCGGGGGTGACACCGTGTGCCAACCTCTCGCCAGATTGGCTGACGTCCAGAATCGCTGCGGAGACTGAAACCACTCTCATCAGTAAAGAGTACCTTAAGGTACAGATTTTGTGGTTGTAACCTTTAGAAATAGTGTTGGTACTTAAGTTTTGCACGCCAATATATTAGGAGTCAGTGAGAAATTTTCTTAAAGGAAATAGTGGATTGATTTAATTCAATCGCCTTTGCTCTTCATAATGTCTCCACGATCCTTGGCGTTTGCGCCTTTTCATGCTAGCGGTGTGATCTGATGGTCGTGGTTATTTATTTATTCTTTTGTTTCATTGGTCAATATATCAGGCATGGATGGTATCAGCAAATGTTTTTGTCTATTGTTTCTACTTTCTAAGCGAAAATTAGCATTGATTTATTGTTTCCTTGCGGAAGTTGTTTATTTTTGATCCACAGTTTTTTTTGTGAGTGACACGGGCTATGAGAGTTAAGCAAAAATAGTTTATATTTAATATTTAATTCTTTTTAGTTATTCATCCCATCCTCAATCATGTCAAGTGCTGAAAAGAAAAAATGTCCCCAGTATCTGGATGAATATCTAGCTCAGCGTTTCCCAAACTGTGTTCTGGGGAACTCTAGTGTTCCACGAGATGTGAACGTGAAAAATCGTAAGTAATAATTAAAAAATAAAATAAATAAAGTTTACATATTTTAGCGTACAGAACTTTTGTATCATTATAATATTTAACTTTATTATTATTTTTTTTTTTTCAGTTATTAATATACTGGCATAGAAAAATAATCAAATAGACCGTGGAACACTATTTTGGTAGGCTTTTGCATAGAGAAGTATGCGCAGAGGTAATGACATCTACGAAAAAATAGCAATGTTCTATGCTATTCGTATGCGATGTTCTATGCTATTCGCAGCAATGATCTATGCTATTCGTATGCGATTTAGCCTGGAGTACACGGTGTGAAGAGAGGGGGAAGCAAACCGATATCGTAACTAAACTCGCTTCCTTGTTCAGATTTTTTTTTGATAATTATCAATATTTCGACATATCATTATTAAAATTAATGACCATGGATTTGTGGTTGAAATAAGGAACTTTAAAACGAGAAGGAAGTACTTCCTTCTCGTTTTCCTTTGTGAACGTCGAGATCACTGTTATGTCAGGATAAAGATCAATTTTCTGTTGGTGTTTTCTTTGATTGCATTCAGGAGATGTTCTGTGAATTGATTTTGGGTCCATTATAAGATGGAAGGGGGGGTGCGCGCGCTGAAGTTTGCTGTAAGTGGATTTGATGCATTTCAAATACAGTCTGGGCAAATGTAGTGAAGGATTTGTAGTTGGTTTCATCAATTATGTAGAGATATTCCTACCCATGGGGTATATTTCCAATTATGGTAATTAGGAGACTTCTGGGTAAATCATAAAGAGGGCAATTATTCATGAGGTGAATCTAGTCTTCGTTGTCACCGCAAGGGAAGAGAGGAGAATCTGTGAAACCTAGGGCATGCAGATTGGCCCGGAACGATCCATGACCAGTGAGGAAGAATGAGACGTGAAGGGCTGGTGAATACCACTGCGGAGGTTTTGGTGCAGTAATCATAACTTGTTGAAGAAATCTTTTAGTTGTTTCTCCTTTGGCTGTTTGCTCCCAAGATCGTTGCCAACGCTCGAAGAGCTTAGAGGAAATCTGTTTCATTTCGTTTTTTGGATTATTAGCTAGATCTAGTGTTATATCCAGAATGGTGATGGGAATTCGTCTCTTTATGCGGTATGCAAGGCCACGACGAATAACCTCCAGTCCAGAGGAAGAGTACCTGCTAAGACTTGCAGGGCATGATTACTGACTGTGCGGCAAGCTCTGGTCACAGTGAGTAGGATATTCCAATGAATTGTATGTAGCTTTGCTTTGTTATGTGCAGTGATAGCACGAGGGCACCATAGCACGCAGCTGGTAAGAAGATGGTTTTGTAAAGTAGCATGAGAGTTCTCCTCTTCAAACCCAATCTTCCCTGCTAATTCTTACGATCATGGCTGTATAACGACGTATTTTATTGAAGAGGTAATCAAGATGAGGTAAGAATATTAACGGGGAGACAAAGGTTTGAGTTGCAATGTCTGCCCAGAGATTTTAATTTGGGGCGGTCTTCTTATGTCCAAGGATCCTTTGAGGAAAATAGTCTTCGTTTTTTCTTCAGAGAGGACTAACTTGTGGTTTTTTGTCCAATTTTGGAGGACGTTAAGGCAGGGGAGGCAATTTGCTCAAGCTGAGTTCTAGAATCAGCTTTGATAGGGAGGATGAGGTCATCTGTATAGGCCATTCAGTCCACAGGCCTAGATCCATAAGAAGAAATTCATCTAGTATTAAGTTCCAAAAGTAGGAGCAAAGAACTGAGCCCTGTGGACAACCTCTAACAACCTGGTCAGAAAGTTTTCTTAAAATTTGTTTGAACAGTTACGGAGCGATTGAAGACGTAGTTCTGGAGACAGTGGTAGAGGTTGAGTGGGTTATTGAGTTAACGTAATCTCCTGACAATGCTGGGCCACCAGATGAAATTGATAGCACCAGCAAAGTCAATGGAGATAGCAAGTAGATATTTTTCTCTGGTTGAGGAGATTGTCATAGCTTCTTTAGTGGAGCATCCTGGTTTAAGCCATACTGCTATGGAGATTCTAAGTTTGCTGTCTTGTAGTAAGAAGATAATCTGAATTGAAGCAGCCGATCCATTACCTTGCTCAAGACCGGGAGAAGAGCAATGGGGGCGGTAAGATTTGGGGAGAATTGGATCTTTGTCTGGACCTTTTAGGATGAGTCGAAGCACTGCCTGTTTCCAAGAATCAGGAAAATCCCTTTGGCAAGGCATTTGTTAAACAGTGCTAATAGCTGGTTTGGAAGGTGTATAGCTTCTTTCTTGATAACATTAGCCTTAATATTATTGTGACCAGGGCATTTATTTATTCTTGTTCTGTCAAGGACTTTGTTCATTTCCTCAGATGTGAAAGGAAATTCTATTTCTTTGTTGGGGAAGGCCTGGTTGTCACGTTCAATTTGCTTTTGTTCATCATTAATGGGACTGTCATCAGTCTGAAGTAGGGCATTCAGAATATTATTAATGGATTCAGCCCATGTGTGTGTTAGATTGCCGTCGGGAGTCAGGGTTCCATTTAACATCTCTCCCCTGGGCAGCTTGTTCATAACGATACGATAAACGACCCCCCAAGTATCTGCATTACCAATAGTTGTCACAAGGTTCTGCCAAGACACTATTTTTCTGCCGAATGAGGCTTGTGTAGTCGTTACAATATCTTCTATATACTTCCCGTAGAGCCTGGACTTCAGCGGGGGGCCAGGAGTGCCTGGCTCTTTGCGAAGCTTTTTGGGCAGTGTGGACTTGGCACCTTAGGTTTTCTTGTTTCCTGCACCACCACCACCACCACCACCATGGGAACGCTTTTAGGTGCTTCCGACGTTTTTTCATAGTCCTCTCACGTGCTTCTTGGACTGTAGTTGTTAAAAAGGGAGAGGTGCTCCTGTGGATCAAGATGGTTTAGTTGGGATGTATCCATTTGTAGCTTTGATTTAATATTATCCTTGAAGACATTCCAATCAGCTGTTTTGGTGGAATATCTGATGATATCATCAGCTGTCTTGGTGGAATATCTGATGATATCATGGTATATGGGAGAAGTACAATCAAGTTGTCTAGATAGATGGAAGGAGATGGCCCTGGGTCTGAGGTGGTCCAGGCCTCGTGAACTATTTGTGCTATGTACCATGTGGTGAGGGGAACGTCTATGGCGCTTTCCCTGAGGGTATTGCTGAAGGTGGAAAGGTGATGTGGTTGGTTAAGGACCTGAAATGGAGACGAGAGGAAATCTAAGCGCTGTCCATTCTGGGAAACTGCATGGCCATCCATCTGGCTATGCCACAAGCGAGATCTACATTTGGCATCCATCGTTAAGAGGATTTTGCTGGAAGGTAAGAGAGTTATGACTGACTGGAGATATTCAATACATGGTGCGATATTAGTTCGCGGTCGACAGTACAAGGAGACTATGTGCAGAGAGCCTTGTTGGTAGATAATGCGCACAAACACCAAAGGGGGTACATAGGGAGTCGATCTTTGTGACTGTAATTGTAGTGTTCCTAATAATGATGGCTGCCCGTGGGGTATCTGTGGTTGTCTCAATTATCTTATATGAACAGGGGTGCATATAAGATGTATGAGAGCACAGAGAATATCAATTTCTTCTTCATCCATTTTCATTCTAATTTGGTCGACCACATTTCTGGCTCTTTGGGCATTCAGTTGGAGAATCTTGAGGACATTGATGGGATGACGATTATGGTGCACAGCCAAAGTCGGTTTTGTTTTGGATGGTTCTCAATACTCTTAAATAGATTGGACATTGGACCTTAAATGGATTGGACATCAAATTCTTTAAATGCCTCCGAATCGGAGGCATTTAAAGAATTTGATGGTAGGTATGTGCGCCTTGAACAGGCAAGAGCCCCAGCCAACAAATATTCGTTGTTGTTGGGATAATATTTTCCATATCTTCGAGAAGAGTTTCACTACCCAGTTGCAACAAGTTCCCGATCTGGATTTGGTGGAGTACTTGACTTTAAATTCACTTTGAGTTTCATGTCTGGTGATATGATCAGCAAGGTTCCTATCATATACTTCTTCAAGGAGGTCATCTTTGGAAATTCCTTTTTCAACATCGAAGATTAACGAGAGTAGCCTTGTGCAAGCGAAGTTTTTACTGCTCCTGAAATAGAGAAGTTTTTTTCTGTTTTATTAGCATATTAACTTATTTTCTAGAGTAGCTTTATATTCCTAGTTACGATATTTAGTTTAAAGTTTAACTTAGATAGAGATTTTGTAGGGATTACTTAGTATCGGTAAGGGTATCAAATCCACGTGTTACAAGTTGCAACTCCGTTGAACGAGAAGTTTTTTAGTCATATTTAGCCGCTTTATTGACCAATTGTTATATTAAATTATTTTCTGTAACTAGCTTATAGACCTAGTCAGGATCCTTAGTGTATTCTGAATTGAGACAGCGAGATTTGAAAGTTATTTAATACTTAAGTGACCGTAGATTTACGGTTCATAACTTACTGCCATTGTTATACGATACGTTATATCCTGAACTAGATAGCGTTAGCTTATATAGTACAGTATATAATATAATATTGTCAATTAATCAGTAAAATCCATTAATCTTGTTAAACTTCATTGTCAATTAAATTGTACTTTTTAACTAAATACATATAACGACTTAGGTTTTACAAATGTAACATAATTAATTAATACATAACTTGATACGGAAGTAATAACTCGTAGATAATACTCGATACTGAAAAAGGCATGGATTAGGCAGCAAACTCAAGTAAAGGACATTCTTACCAAAACTAAAGAACTAAAATGGTCTTGGGCAGGACACATAGCTCGAAGACATGATGACAGATGGACTAAGAAAATAACAGAATGGTACCCAAGAGGAGCTAGAAGAAAACCTGGAAGACAAAGGCGGAGATGGATAGATGAAATTCATAAGTCTTTGAGTAGTAAATGGATGGCCAGTGCTCAAAACAGAAGGAACTGGAAAGTTGCTGGAGAGGCCTTCATCCTGCAGTGGATTGAAAATGGCTGATGATGATGATGATGATGATGACTGAAAAAGGCTCAAGCTAATGGGAGTGCTGTGGCTCAGGGGAGAAATGAGGGGGACAGTTGCCCTCTGAATCACAGCCTTTTAAAATGCACTGCTTGCTTGATGTTTATGGACAATCATGTACGATACATGATATTGCCATGGGGGATGTCTTTGTGTGTGAGCGATGTAAGAAAATCAGGCGAAAACTCAGCGCTGTTATGGGCCTAAGTAGGAGAGATGGCACTTTGAACCAACACCGTACATGTGTTCAACAGTTCTAAACTACGCTATTTAAAGTGCGTGTTACAATAAGAAAAACTAGCAGTGTGTTACAATTGGAAAAACCAACAGTGTGTTACAATAGGAAAATTCACCACATAATATTCCAGAAACACATGTAATTTTGAATCTCAGGGCAAACAAGAGTTCTGAAACCGTGGTAGTGTACATCTGCAGTAATAATTAGAGCTATTACAATCAAATCTTTTTTGATGGTAGTACCAACAGATGCCGAGTTTATTATATAATTCGTCATTTACCAATGTAACACCTTACCCTTATACATGAAAAAAGGAAAAATTCGAAGCAAACACATGAAAAATTAAGATAATTTTTAACTAGAAACGTGTACATTTTAAGCGTCACCACTTTTAATTTCAGTATTTCGACTGAAAAATAGCCTATGTCTGCAGAAATAGAACCCACCAAAGGCAGTTAGACCAACACACATCTGTTCATACTAAAAAACAAGGAAATAAACATTACATCCATTCACATTACTTCTTTGCACGAAAACCTAAGAATTTTCATTTTAACCCAGATAGCATGGGATCACTTTGGGGCTAAAACAAATCTTAACCACAAAATAGCTCGTCGCAAAGGAGCTATTTTATTAAAGTAAAATAAAATAGCTCGATGGCTATTTTGTGGTTAAGGTTTGTTTTAGCCCTTAGCATTTCAGTTGCCTTTAGCCGTGGGGTTGGTGTTATTACAATTTCTGTATTTTCAAATGGATTGCTAGTGTTGGTTTTTTGAAATTTTCAACCCTCCATTCAGATTTTTGTGATGTTGTTATTAAAGTGGAGAAGAAACGTCCAGAATTGAAAAAATATTCGCAGCAAAAGGAAGACAAGGAATCAAGGATTGTGGCTCTCGGTAACATACAATTTCAAATGCAAACCATTCTCGTTCAGCTAAGTGTGTGTAAAAAAAAAATTGCTCAGTGGAAAGACAAAATGTGAACTCTACTAAAACTAGGTGAATGGTTTTGTATGTTTTGATTAAAGTATGATTTAAATTCCTTATATTTTGCTTTTGAACTTTTTCTTTGTATGTAGTATGTCAAAACTATGTAAATAAGTTAAATTTAATTGCTAAGTACTTAACCTTAGCATCACCGGTCTGTTTTTGTGGAGCTCGAAAAGGTTTCCATACTGTAACAACTTCTGGAACTATACTTGAAAACTTCATACGGGAAAACAAAAAATGGATTGTTCTCGTAACAGTATGCAATCTGAATTGAGATTTTATTAGTAAAGACCTGTGCCGTCTCTTTAGAATTCCGAGAAAAGCTCGTTTAAACCGTGTCTGCAATGAAGATTTTAGAATTTTAACCAGAATGGGTGCTGAGCTGGATATCATCATTCTTCTCTTTCTTGGTGAATTCCCTTCTACTTCTCTCTCTCTCTCTCTCTCTCAGGGTAACTCAGAAATTTTTTTTTTTATGGCTGGTGTAGCATAAGTCTTAGGCTTCCTTGCACCATATGGATAATAATAATAGTAAGAATGTTATATAGCTTGGAAGTTACGATGTTTATCTTGTAATTTTCACACAACTTTTGGGAAATTTCTTTAACTTTTTAATTTCTCCTTAAAATTCAACCATTTTAAATTAATTTCGAACATTATAATTATTATTATTATTAGCCATAGAGTACAAGGAAGCCTGAGGCTTACGCTGTACCAGGCAAGAGAGACAGAGAGAGTCAGAAATAAAAGGGAATCACCAAGAAAGAGAAGAATGATGATATCCTGCTCAGGACCCTTGGTGTGCCAAGCCCATACTCACCAGATGTGAGTCCCTGGGATTGAATTTTTTGAAAAAACACATTAATTGCGTTCAAATAATAACACTAATCAAACTAAAATTGAGTTCGAAATAAAGAGAATCAGTGAAATCTTGCCATGGATGTGTTTGACTGTTCGTTGTACAGCAAACAACAATATTCACAAGGATGCTGAGGTACAAACTTTGTGTCTTCATTAAAAATAAATTGAAAATCACTTTCAACTGACAAAATACCATTGGTTAAAAATTTTGCTCATGAACACTTTAATTATGTACAAATAATACCATTGATTTGTTCATGAATACGTTAAAATAAAAACAATTAAAAATAGCACTAATTAATTTATTGGCTAAAGATAACATTAACATGTTGTTTAAAATAGTCTTCTCATTTAAAATTGGATTCAAATACCGCTAAAATTCTTTTTAAAATATATATGTGCTACCATCCAGCAGCAAAATTTAAAAAATAACGAAATTCGACAAGCACAAGATTCAGTGGAAGTCAAAAACAGCAAAGTCCTGGGAAGAGATTACACAAAGGATCACGTGATTGATGACGTCATCACATTCAAAGTTTCACCATCTGTGTGCGATGGTGGCGCTGCCTGTCCCAATTAAAATCAGTTGTGTTTCGACGGCTGCGCTCACTAGCGGAGGGGTGGCAGATTGTTCCCCTGGTCAGTTCGGTTCAAAGTGTCATATCTCCTAATGGCCTATATGAGAACTTGAAGGACAGGGTGGATGCCCTCAAAGAATCTAAATTGAGGGGCCCATCAATCTCTCAGCTGCCCACATCAAAGCCAGAGCTTGCACTTGATCAAGCAACACAGCGGCAACCCCCAAGGCAGAATGTGCTAGTCCCACAGGAACTGGTAGTTGTTGACTCTATTGTCAGGGAAACGGGGAACATGGCATGTAAAAAGGATAGGTGGAACAGGACCAGGGTATGTCTGACAGGGGCAAAGGTGGATGACGTTGTAGACCGGATATCATCTTTTAAGGGCACAAAAGGCGATATAGTTGTACACGTTGGCATTAATGATATTAAGAGTAGGAGACCGGCGGAATTACTTAACAAGTACAGGTCACTGTTGAAAAAAAGCAGTGAATTATGGTTGAATTTGAAAGTGTCTGCAATTCTGCCCGGACACGATAGGAGGGAGTACATGATGAGAGCCTTGTCGATGAATTCGGCCCTGGAAAGATTGTGCAAGGCTCAAGAGATAGAATTTTTTTCAGCCTGGTCTGTACTTGTTAACAGGAGAAACTGCTTCTACAGGGATGGGATACACTTAAACAGAAAGGGTGCAAGAATATTTGCTGATGCTATCGAGGCAGTGTTAGGTGGCCTGGAAAACTGCTAGCTTGGGTGGATACAAGGACTAATAGATTGACAGTAGCCACTTGCAGAGGTGAAAGTGATTCTTGCACTGCTTCTATTGGAATGAGCAGCAGCCTGGAAAACAAGGTGCAGGACATTTCAGAGACTGCTGGTAGTCATTGCAGTACAAGTAAATACGTGGGTTGTGTTAAGGTAGCTAAGAATAGGAACAGGTGCATGTATACTTGCGTGTACACCAATGCTAGGAGTTTGGTAAATAAAATTGATGAATTTGAGGTATTGCTCAAAACATCAAAGGCAGATATCGTTGGGATATCTGAGACATGGTGTCACACAGATATAAGGAATGCAGAACTGGATTTTGGGGAGTACAATGTGTACAGGAAGGATAGACAGGATAGGAATGGAGGAGGGGTTATGCTATTAGTTAAGAAACACACAAAATCCAAGGAAGTGAAACCAGTCGACATCGCTGGACAGTGCACTGTCGATTCAGTTTGGTGTGACAAACATTGGGAGATTAAAATTGAGAGTAGGCGTGTGTTATTGGCCTAATGGCTCTCATGAGTATAATAAGAAACTGCACAAGGAAATAGAGTGGGCCAGTAAATCAGAGAATCTTATAATGGGGGATTTTAATTTCCCGGATATTGACTGGAATTTGTGGGTTGGTCACTTACACACTAGCAAGGCTTTGGTGGATTTATTGGATGATCGCTTTCTACATCAGAATGTTCAGGAGACAACTAGAGGGAGTAATACTCTTGATCTGATTATCAGTAGTGATTCTTCGTGCATTAAGAATCTGCAGATAAAGGAACCACTAGTTGGCAGTGATCACAGTGTGCTGAAGTGGGATTTACTCCAAGAGGTAACTACCATCAAGAGTAAAGGTAAGAGTTTTTGCTTTCGTAAATGCAACTACAGTACTGTGGTTTAAGACAGTATTTAAATTCTATACGGTGGGACCAACTGATGATGTTAGCAACAGTAAATTCAAAATGGAAGGCATTCAAAGAAATTATCTTAGAAGCTACTAGGCTTTACATACCAACTAAGAAATATTGTTCAAGGTTTAGGCCTAAATGGATGTCAGATGAACTAATGACATATGGCAGAGAAGAAAAATTCATGGGTGACATGGAAGCTTATGATAGACATAAGCTGGTCTGTAACCAAGTCACAAAAGAGATTAGGCAGGCAAAGGCAGATTATGAGAAATCCTTGGCAAAGGATGCAAAGAGTTCTTTACTTATGCAAACTCTAGAAGGAAAGGGATGAAATTGGTCTACTGGATATTGATGTTCAACTGTTGATGATCCTGCTCAGGTGGCTAACAAACTAAATGAGTATGTTGCATCTACATTTACACATGAGGAGTTATTCAGGGAAGGGAATGCCAGAGGTGAATTAAACCCTGGCAGTGAGCAAGATGATTTTGTAATAACTCAGGGGTAAATGAAGGAGAAATTGTTAAGAATAAACATAAAAAAGGCACCTGGGGTGGATGGGATCTATCCACTTATATTTAAGGAGGCAGCAAAGGAAGTATGCAAACCGTTAGCCATAATTATGAGAGCTTCCTTGGACTCAGGGGAGGTACCCATGGACTGGAGTTGTGCAAATGTGACCCAGAATTCACAAAGGAGGATCAAAAGGCTACAAAAGCAATTATAGGCCTGTTAGTTTAACTCCTGTTCCAGGAAAATTAATGGAGGCACTGGTTAAAGAAGCACTGCAGGATCATCTACACAAGACTTCAGTTATAGCTTGGACACAACATGAGTTTGTTAAGGGAAAGTCTTGACTGGATACTATGATGTGATCACAAAGGAACTGGATGCAGGGAATAACTTTGATATCATATATTTTCATCTTAGAAAGGCTTTTGATACTGTTGCACATGGATGACTGCTGCTATGGATAAAGGGATGGTTGAGTGGGAGAAGACAGAGAGTGGTAACCAATGGACACTGTTCATTGTGGACTAATGTTATTAGTGGAGTCCTTCAGCGTTCAGTGTTGGGTCCATTGTTGTTTTATGTATTTATATATGATATTGATGATGGTATATCAAGCTTAAGGTCCACGTTTGCTGACGATATGAAAGTTGGCAGGGTTTTTAAGTACACTAATGACAGTACACTGCTGCAACAGGATCTAGAAAAGTTGAGCAGATGGGCTGAGAGGTGGCAAATGAAGTTTAACATTGAGAAATGTAAAGTACTACATATGGGAAGCAGTAACCCCAGAGTAACGTATCAACTCTGTGGTACTGCACTGACAGTGGTAGAGAACGAAAAGGACCTGGGAGTAATTATGCAGGCAGATATGAAGTCTTCTGAGTAGTGCAGACGGTCTGCAAGGGTAGTAGCTCATGGTGTCTTTTAAATGATATACAGGTATTTTTCTAGCAGGAATAAGGAGATGATTATCCCCTTGTATAAGGCATTGTCAGGCCACACCTTGAGTACTGTATACAGGTCTGGAGGCCTCATTTTAAGGATGTAGAGCTGTTGGAACAAGTACAGAGAATGGCAACAAGGTTTGCTCCTATGAAGAAAGGCTTAAATTTTGCAAATTACAGAGTCTGGATACTAGGCACCTGCAAGGTGATCTGATTGAGGTGTATAAAGCCCTGAATGGTTTGAGCATGCTCAATGCTGATGGGATTCTTCCTCTTGCTCAGAATAATCACCTGAGAGGCATTAATTCAAATTGAGGAAAGACAATTGTACGATAGATGTGCGGAAGTTTGCCTTTAGCCAGCGGGTAGTTGGTTGATGGAACAGACTTCCATCCTTTGTTGTGGAAGTTGATAGCCTAAATAAATTTAAGGTTGAGCTGGGCAGGTATTTGGATGAACGGAGGGCTGAAATGGGAGCAGGTTTTTTTTTTTGGCTGATGCTGCATAAGCTTGCTTTCTTGCATTATGTGCCTGTACTAATGCTAATATAAACCTGCCAAGTAACTGCATCTTTCAAGACAACTCTGCTCCTTGTCATTGGCCGAAAAGTGTAAGTAGGCACTTCTGTAGTTACTTTGGCTTCATTTCTGAATTAGAGGTTTGACAGTAATTTGTTTATTCATTACAGGTGAAAAAATGGAAAAACTGCCCATTACAACTCTTAGGTGGCTAGGATACAGCCCCGAACCTGAATCCTATAAATAACTGTTGACATCATGTGGAATCTGCAGTCACCAGACAGAAACCAACAACCCTTCGTGAATTTCAGGAAGCCATAATTCGTGTTTGGAACCACGAACTATCAGTTAATTCTCTTCAGAAATTGATCTTTTCAATGCCTCAACAGTGTGTTGCTGTCATCAGGGCCAGAGGCTGTTCAACTAAATATTAGCTTGCACCTGATCTTTTCGATTTGTTTTCCATTTGAAATGATAAAAAACTGATGACTTCTAATATTTCAGCCATAATTGTCATGTTTACCAAATCTGTCATATAAAGGATTTCAAATGTTCATTTTGGAATATTTTGAGAGCACCTGTCAAATATTACTTAGCTTTGCCTTAACTATTAATAAATATCTTTTGTGTATATTTCTATTTGTAATGCTAGTCGTTAATGTAATCTACCATCGCGAAAAAAGGTTAGAAATGTGAAATTCCTAGGTGATGTACTTTCTTTGAGCATAAGTGTATATCTCCAATGGTTTCCATTCCTGCATTGTGAAGGTTTGTTTGTTATTTGGTTTTTAGGAGCATTAGCAACTAAGGCCATATTGCTCCGGGATATGCGGTGGTCATTCCCTGACCTTTCCACATCCTCCGTATTTGGTGGTGATGGGCTCGAACTCCGGTCTAATCAAGAAGCGTGTGCTACGCACTGCTGCATTGTGAAGGTCGGTTGGTTGTAGCATTTTCGGCACATCAGCAACTTAGATCATATTGCACTATGTCTGTAAATTACACATTTTGGTCGATTTGTTGGATGAAATGAGAACCACACCATCCTCACCTGAACCCAACTATCACAAAGTGAAAAACATTCATAAAAATTCCTCATCACCTCCAAAATTCAAACTCTGGTCCTTTCCACCCAGTGTGGGAACAGTGATTATATCAACTGTGAAACCCACTGGAGGCTGCTTCCACTATTATCACTGTTTGTTTTTGTAGTCATACAAGAACACCACCCCAACTCAAAGCAAAAAGTCAGGTTTATGATATAGCCCACAGTTAGAATTGAGTCAAGTCCCCAATATATTCCAGGGTTGAGACAGTCAAATCTAGTTTATTATAAGGTTATGAACACTGGCTCCACACCAGAACGATCCTGATCTTGAAGTGTCAGTGTAGTGCGATGAGTTGCACCAAACCTGATAATAAAAGTTGAAGATGCCATCACTCAATGAGCATAAGCACTTGAGAGCAACAACACAATGTGGAACAAAAAAGCCATGAAGTGCAGTACATCAGACTGCAAGATAACCATGCAGCACATTGATGTCAAATTTTGTCATTACATATGGAGCCACAACCACCTTTCAAGGAAGAGGACACAGTAGAAGGGTATTACAGCACAAAGAATTATGATTGCTTCCTCATTGGGAAGATTATAACAGGAGTCATGCTGGCCACTGTAGCACAATGAACCACACCAGCCACCAAACTGGCAGCATCACATCTATACCTCATTCTATGGCATCTTTGTCCAGGACAACTGATGACACTTTCTGCAGTTGTAGTAGGGTTTAAGGCACTGCTGTTGTAAAATTAGCAGAAGGTATACTCTATGAATGTTATTAAAGAATGCCAAATAATTTAATAACATTTGCAGTAGTAGTAGAAGTGGCATGTGATGCAAGAAAGCAGTGTATGAGCTTATGCAGCATCAGCAAAAAAAAAAAAAAAAAAAATTCGCACAACCATTCCCTCTAAATGTTTGTCCAGTTCCTCCTTAAATTTCTTTAACCTATCAACTTCCACAACGACAGATGGAAGTTTGTTCCAGCAATTAACCACCCGCTAGCTAAAGGCAAATTTAAGCACATCTATTCTACATCTGTCTTTCCTTAATTTGAATTTATGGCCCCTTAGGTTTGTAATCTGAACAAGTGGAAGAATCCCATCAGAATTCTGTGTACTCAACCCATTCAAGGCCTTATACACCTCAATCAGATCACCGCACAGGTGCCTAGTCTCCAGCCACTGCAATTTTCAAAACTTAAGCCTCTCTTGGTAAGTGTCCTTTCATTCCCCTCATCAATCTTGTTGCCCTTCTCTGTAGATGCTGATGCAAATCTACATCCTTCCTACAATGAGGCTTCCAGACCTGTACGCAGTACTCCAGGCGTGGCCTACCCATTGCCTTATACAGAGGGACAATCACCTTTTCCCTGGTAGCAAAATTTCTATATATCATTGACAAAACCGCACGACCTGCCCTGGCAGCCTGTCTGCATTGCTCAGAAAACTTCATATCTGACTGCATGATTACTCCCAGGTCTTTTTCATTTTCTACCACCTTAACTGTAGTACCATACAGTTGGTACATTTCTCTGGGGTTACTTCTACCCATATACAGTACTTTGCATTTGACAAGGTTAAACTTCAGTTGCCACTTCTCAGCCCACCTGCCCAAATTTTCCAGATCCTGTTGCAGTAGCACACTGCCATTACTGTCTAACCAACCTGCCAATCTTTGTATCATCTGCAAACTTCAACACTAAGCCTGATATACCTTCATCACTATCATTGATAAATATACAAAACAACAGTGGACCCAACACCGAATCCTGTGGGACTCCACTAGTAACATTAATCCACGAAGAGCAGCACCCATTGATTACCACCCTCTGTTTTCTCCCACTCAACCATCCTTTTATCCATTGCAGCAATTTACCATTAATACCATTCTGCTCCAATTTGTACAGTAGTCTTCCATGGGCAAGTGTCAAAAGCTTTCCTGAAATCCATGTATATGATATCAAAATTATTTTTTGCATCCAGTTCCTTTGTAACCACACCATAACCATCAATCAAATTTGTCAGACAAGACTTTCCCTTAACACATGCTGTGTCTGAATTATTGCTGCAGGCTTGTCTAGATGATCCTGCAATGCATCTTTAACCAGTGACTCCATTATTTTACCCAGAACAGAAGTTCAAATATTTCAAAAACAAGAAGGTACACATTATTCATCTAAAAAAAAAAATCCAGTGTATACAGCTCATACCCTTCACTACGGCCCTGCTTTTAGGAGCATCAACGAGTAAGGCCATATTGTGTGTTTTGAGGTCGATTTTCTGTTTACTAGATAAAAAAAAAAAAAATTGCAAGTTTCTGGGAGAAAAAAACAATACTACCCTTCCCTGAGCCACTAATTCAGCTACATTGTGAAAAAGGCACAGAAAAACTTCATATTATTGACAGGACTAAACTAAAGTCTTTTCCACCCAGTGTGGAGAGGATGGAATCCTACCAACTGTGCTATCCACAAGGGTCTTTCTGTGGTCTCGTGGAGTCAATGTCACACTGAGTACAAGTGATTATCACAGCAAACGGTGGTCAATGTTTTGGTTCATGAGTTTATAATAGAATTTCATGGTGAAACATACCATCAAGGTAAATGCTAAATTTCTTTCTTGCATCTAACTCTTCTATGACTTTGTCATAATAATTAGATTGATTAAACAATATTTCCTCTTCAAAAGTCTGTGCTATGATTCATTAAAGATGATATTCCCCTCAAGATGATCCTGTATTATATCCTTAAAGATTCCATGATCTTAGTTATCACTATAGTTTTCTTTTTGTCACATGATATTGTATACCTTTTTATTAGGTGGCTGAACAAAAATAACTACTCTAATTGAACCAAGCAATAAAGTGCATGGAACACCCAATATGTCCATATTAAAGAGATTATATTCCTATACAAACCAGTTCACCACCTGAAATTGATATCTGCACACAACGGCAATTACAAATGGTAGGCCAACAGGGAAGCAGATTGTCAAGTAACCAATTTGGTGTGCTGATGTAGGTAAATGGTACACTGAGACCTGGTTGTAATGGGCATACCACTAAATTTTATTGCAGTTGGACAAATACCCAAATTCAGTGAGTTGCTAGATAAAAAAAAAAAAACCAAGACCCTTGATTTATTTCCTTTGTCTTTTCATAAAAAAATTTTACACTTGTCACAAATCTCTCCCAATATTTATCATTATTAGATGTACCACTCATTGTATTCTTGATTTGAAAATGTTATTTTTTTCGAAAATTTATTACCTGGAAGTACAGTATATGCAAATTTAAACACATTAATCTGATACATTTTCATAATTATTGGGGGTGATGAATTAATTTTTCAAAGCAGCATTTGATTCTACTTTATTTTTAGAGTATTATTTGTCATTACAAAACTAAATATTCTGAGTTTACACTACTTCCCACAATATGTAACATGCCAAAATGGAGTGTTTGAAATTGTCTATTTGGTTTGAGTTATGTGAAAACATACAAATGGGGCAAATTATTCATTAATTTTTATTTCAAGAACCCACAGTAACGCTGATTTACATAGATGCACACTGTACATTTTGTACAATGGACTGGTAGAACAATGTTTACTTAACAAGTTAACCAGTCCTCAAATGGACAAGATAAAAAAAAAAGAAAAAGGAAGGGGAGGATGAAGAAATGGAGAGCAGTTGCACATGACTCAAATTATGATAAATTAAAATTAATGAAGGAAATTACTTTTTTACAATCTGTCTTTCATTGTAAAATTTAAGCCATCTAATACAGCGAAAAAGTGAGACAAACCACTTTTTTTTTTCTTTTTCTTTTTTTTTTTTGATATAAGGAACACAAGTACTGACAAAGAGAGCAAGAGAAAGAATGGGATGGGAAAGGTGTAATAAATCTGTATGAACAAAAACGCAGACGACAAAAGTGTCTGCAGTAAGTTTCTTGTGAATTATAATATACAGTGTCAGAACATTCAGAAGCTTCACAAATACTGGGTAACATTTTACACTAGAAAAACTTTATGCACTACTTCTCAGTCTATCACAAAAGCTACAGATTGTAATAATACCCTTTAAAAATTCATCCACGGTCCTTAAATAAAGAAGAAACTTCTTTGAGATGTAATTATCTACAAAATTTCTCTTCCTGCCGTTAGAGGGCAACAATACGGACGGTAGCTAATCAAAACCTACTCGTTACAACATACAAAGCAGCACACTGCATGTGCTGTAGTTCATCAGTGGCAGTAAAGAGATGGCTATTCAAATACAAACAGAAGTGAGTTACAAACATACTAAGTTCCAGACATGCTTAAATCACTAAAGAATAATAAGAATTATGCAACTGTCATTGGAAGGTCTGCCTTTGTAAGAACTACAATCTACTTGATTTGACAAAGCCATACCATGGCTTCATTACAATAAATATCAGCAAAAAAGGAAAAAAAAATTAACACAAGGAAATAGGCATGCAAGTTCATTTATAAAAAGGCATCACGAAATTACCAAATATTGTAGCAAATGGCATGATGACAAAGTCATCAAAATCCTGTTAATTGGTATAAAACTCATAGAAAAGTGCCAAATATATTTATACATTAAAAATATCGTGTAATTACTATGAACAACTGAACTCACTGGCTTTCCTCTGCGTAAACCTCTTTTTTTGTCAAGTAAAATTAATGTCAAATTGAGTGCTGGACCCTGAAAAGCATGGAGCCAGGTTACAATTTCACTATTAGTTAAGTAAACATCTTTTTACCTAACTTAAATGTGGTAACTCGGCAATATTTTGTGAAGTTGGGGCACCATGATTTACATTAATTACCTATTAAATCAATATTTGAAAGTATAAGAAAAATAGTCATAAAACTGAATAGTATTTGCATAAAATAGGCACAAAAGACAGAAGATATTCTATTAAGTTAATGAATAATTTTGTCAGTTGGATTCCTGTTGTATTATTTCATTTGAAACATCCAATACAATAAGGAGAAAAACTTTAGTCCTTTATACTGAGAACTTTGCCATTATATCCTACAGTACATTTTGCAAAGTTGATTAATTTCATGGAAACCACTTATTTTTACCAATATAAACTTTTAGTTGATCTTATAATTGAGATCAAAATATGCAAAAAAAATAAATAAACAACTTAATCTGACATTTGATAAAATCTGTTTACCAAGTGAATTTAGTGTCAAATCTTAAAATTAATAATTTGTGATATGTAAAAAATTTACAAAACTTAAATTAATACTGCTGTGAGATTACTGAACATCACTGTTGATTTTGCATACTGATTTAGTAAATAAATTTTCCCCTAGTCAGCATGCACTTGCAAGTACTGTACTCTTAAGGATAAAAACTTAAAACGTGATAGGTTCCTACAAAAAGGTCTCAAAACAGTCCTATTTTACCACAATCTTTATGATTTGCAGCTCATTGATGCATATCATTAAACTGATCTATAGATTATAACAATTCACATCTTTATAAACTAGTCTGTACACTAATTCCAACAAATTATCTACATATTTTCACATTTTTCATAAATTAGTTTTCACAGATTTCCTTATTACAAACCTATTCATTTTTTGATCAAATACAGTATTTATTAAAAATGTAAAACACAAGCTTAAGAAATAATTCCAATCTTTAATCAAAAATTTCATATTATACTTAAATAATCTATAAAAATATTGCCAAGACCAACGTGAAGGCATATTACAGCTACATTCATCAAAAAGAAATAAATTCAGTGGAAATTTTGATATATCGTAAGATAAAATGCATCAAGAGCAGAAATAGATTTCAAAGTTATATCACATGTTTACATCACACACTGTCAAATTAAGTTGCGGTTATACTGCACATTTAACATTATTGTATGATAGAGCCACCATCTATATTCTCTATACTTACAATTGGATTGCAGGAACCAATATTAGTCAAAGCATACAAAAATATTCTGAACATATTGTCAACCAGCAGTAAATATGCTACAGTCTTAAAACAAATTTATCAATTTATTTAAAATTAATTCTTATTTTCCACCCCCCCCCCCACAAAGGACAACTCGTTTTCTCTCCTCTCAATTGTCTGAAAAAAAAAAAAAACCTCTTCCTATTTATTTACTATTTTTAGTTTTCTCCCTCTGACTTTTTTCCTATCCAATTCATGCTGGGGTGTGTGTGTTTGCACACACACCTGCATGCATTTTAAATGGATATCCTAATCCTTGGTTAAAATGATTGCCCAGTTTCTATCAAGAACTGTACAATTGTTTGCTTCACCACTTTCTGGATTAAAGTTTCAAAGGTGTACATTCTTATTTTATTATAAAAACATTTTTATTAGAGAAATTTCCATTTTATTATTAAGTTTACATTTATTATGTAAATTATTATTGGTTTTAACATGTTTCATGATTATCATGTTTATTTCACTGTACATTTTAATTTGACATAAGTTTTTCATCTAGAGCTTAGCTCTTTGTTTAGCTTCTGACAGTATTAATCCCAGGATTCTTGATACAGCATATAGTTAAATTCCAGCTTCAAATCAAAGTTAGCATATTAATCCAATTAAAGTAAATTTAGTTTTTAGTTTCATTTAATTATTTTAGAAAGAGAGAAACATTCCATAATAAGGCTTTATGCATAACTATAACTTAGCATATATTACATAGAGGAGCAGAGAATACATTTCTTTCAATAAAAAATAATCTATATTGAGAAGTTTTTCTAAGATTGATTGTTGAATTGTTTTATGTTCAACCTATTTTATTTACATACTAATTCCTCATATCTGCCAGTCTATACAGACAGGCAGGTCTTGCAATCAAGTCTATATAGACTTAATAATATATTCACATTTACAGTGAAAACCATACAATCTTATATTTCTTGTATGTTGTTATGTGCCTTTACGCTGGGCCCTCAATATTTTTATAAGTCAGTAACTGAACTAAGGAAACTACTCTGAATTCTTATGGAAGCTAAACTTTAAATCTTAGGAATACTAAGCAGCCACACATAATTGTGCTAAATTTGTTTGAATAAACATCCCCATGAAACATATCCATATTAGTTTACATTCATTATCTTGAAAAAAAAAAAAAAAAAAAACAATTGCTGTATTGCTTACACATCTAATTCTATACACTAAATATTGTCGTTTGTTGTTTTATGGCACACTGGCATCTAAGCCATAATGGGCCAAGTCGAGTATACAACTAAATAACAGTAGCTTTTTATAAATATCCAAAGTTGATGCAAATTACAATAGAACTCAACTTTAATTAATACCTTAAAGTGATTTGATTTGTTTTATCATCTACAATAATTAAAACTTTCTTCAAAAGTCAGTTTAATATATTAAATTGTTAAAGAACAGCAAATACTCCCAGCAGAATGTGTGCAGATATATAACTGCACTGTTCGATAAATCAACATACAGGAGTTACTTCAGACAATGCATTTTCAAACAGTACTAGCTTGATGCAACCATCACTTATGAACATTTGTACATTACCTAGATTCAAAATATTTAAATGACAAAATAATACCTTGGAACTAAAATTAAAAAATACGTATATAAAATAAATACTTTTTAAACTTTTATTTGAGTAGTAATAAAAATGTTGGCTATTTCACAAATTTAAATTATTTCAGTTTATATCTGCTATTTTAATTTAATATTTAAATTGATATCAAAGGGAAAAAAAGTTATTTGGTACCAACTCTTACATACATTTCCATTGAATAATTTAATAATATCCAATTTTTCTGAATTTAACTATCTTAATTTTTTTTTTATTTTAAAACTTAATTATAACTGTGTGAATGGCTTATTGAATACTAAATTAACTATCAGTATCTGAAAGGAAGCTATCAAAAAGTTACTTGACTGGTCTGGAAAGCCCCCACTCATTACAGTAGTAACTGTAATATACTATAATAACTGGAAGGGAAACCACAACATAGTAAAGTCATTAAAATAGTACTGAAAATTAGGTAATTTCCAGTATTTTTTTTTTTTTTTTTTTATATCTGCATAAAATACTAAGTACATCTTTGTGGAAATTTCTAATACGTGATTACTAATATCAAAAGAAATACTTTGGAACACTTCATAAATGAAGTTTTTCAAAGTAACAATCCCCATAAAAATTAAACATTTTAACTAAATAATACATAAGATTGTTTCTGATGGAATAAAATATTTACCCTAAGTTAAATTATTTAAACTCATTAATACCATTTTGTAAAGCTTGACTCTAAATGATATTATCCAAAAATATACAAATAACTTGAAGATTAGCATAATTCTTTTGAAAAGTAAATTTTCAAATTGGCATTAGGCAGCAGAGGAACATGATGCAATGGACTCATGACTAAGCAAATAAGGATAAGTATTTTCTATTTATCTAAATGACACAAACTACTTTTTTTTTTTCCACACGTTTGGATAAAACTGTAATTATAGTCTGGAATTACTGAACCACTTCAGTTAAATCACTTTTGAGAAGCACTAAGAATCAAAAATGAATCTGATATTTCTAGAAGCATTTCAGTAATAACTGGTAGTGGCAATTTTAATCTAGCAAGAGGGGGGGGGAAGCAAAATCTATGCTATTAACTAATTAGTTTTTTAAAGTTAAAATCAAAAATAATATTTCCCTAATTACTTTGTTTTCCAAACCAAAATTATGGTTCAATTAATCTTAATGAGATCAGAAACATGCACACTTCTTTGGCTTGATTAACACTGAGTGCCTTTCATTAAAAAAAAAAAGTGAATACCATCTATATACACCATAAGCCATTAAATTATGAAACTAATTGGAATATTTCTTTGAACAGCAACTTTTACTGAAATTACGAAGAAAAATTTCGAAGGAATAAGTTTTAATTTATAACTTCAAATTTAATGATATCATGATTTAAGTTTTGAGCTTTCCTTTGACTGTAAAAAAAATAAATAAATAAAAAGTAAAATAGCATTAATTTACAAGTAATGATGCTAGTTTTATGAATATTGATGCTATTTTCATTTAACTACTAGTTTATTGCTTACACATATTTAAATTACTGCATCAATACTAATACTAGAATTATTCCCAAAGCTATTTAACTTACATTTTTACTGTTAATAAAGTGAAAATTATTGAAGGGAACACCACATTAAATGTTAACTATTAAGGAAAATAGTTTATTTTATATATGATTTAGTTATAAAAAATATTGCAAAGGCAAACAGAAATAATGAATGTCTTACAATAATTTATCTATTCTTACCTAACTATTAAAAATGAACACATTAAATGGACTAACATTCATAATGCATATTTGCAAATATACATCTCATATGTCAACTGATTAGTTACATTATGAATAGTCTACAGCAAGCATATACTAAATTTTATATTATAATTAATATTTATAAATAAAATTTGAAAGTTAAATGCATGCACCCAACAGAAAATACCTATTCTTATCCATACAAAATGTAATGAAAATAGTTTATACATAATTTAGATATCATTTGACACAGAAAATACTTAGTCTCACCTAACAAAATGTATAGAATAGAATAAGTGTTCTCTGTTAAATGAAATTTATTAATAAAATTCATTTAACAGAGTGAATGCTTATTCTTATGTGTGAAACAAATAATTGACTGTTACTTCATTTTTGATTTTATTTTTAAGTCTTATTTTTAAGGTCAAATTCAATTACTAAAATAATTTCTGTATTTAGTAAATAGAAGCTGGTGTGGAGAAATAACTATAAATCACTGCAGCTTTTATTTCCTTTTATGTGCTTTTTTAAAAATAAAATTTATATATGGTAGTACAGTGATAACTGCTGTACAGCTCAGCAAGGGAAAAAAAAAAAAATTTAAAAGAAAGTGGAAATCTGATAGTTAAATCGAAATTTACAGGTGCAACACTAGTAAATGGTAAGATGATATCAGTTATGACTGGCTGCATAGTTGACTGACAATATACAAATGAAATATGAAATCAGTTTTCCACCAGTATAAATTATACATAAACATAATGTAATATCTTCCTAAAATGTAAATTAATGACAAAACACAAGATTAACATTGAAATTAGATTACACTGTACATTTCTAACCTTTGCTGCTCTTACATGCACAGACCACAATGTTTACTGTTATTAGTTCAAATTTGGAATAAGGATAAACTATGCAGAATTATTTTTGTTCCAATCTCAGTACATTAATATTTCATTTTACAGTTAACTACTAGATCTGTTCTTTGCTGTTTCAGATCAATGTATATTAATCTGAAAATTTAATTTTGTATTGTTTTTAATAAAATGGATATGGAGGGCAAGAAGGATTGGGTCAATACAAAACAGTAAATACTAATGAGATAATAAACAAATCAAAATATGAAAATTATTCAATTACATTATTTTCCTTTCCCCCTCCTCTATTGTTGCAAAACCATTCATTGAAGGGACTTAACCTGGACAATTCTGGGAATAATATGCAGGTCTGGTATGGCAGTAGACAAATTTATGCAATCCAATGATTTAAAGCTCCTTGTAATGAGATTAGAGCACGATTAAGTTAAAAATTGTTGGTATACATGAAGGTACAGTATTTAAGAAATGGAAGATGTTGATGAGTACTGATATTCCAAGAGATTCTTTACATAAAAGAAAATGTACACAGTGCAAACTTTTTTCTGCATTACTAGTCTTCTGCAATGTCATAATGTATCCTACTTTTTTTTTTAGAATCTATTTTTGTCATTTGGTTTCATTTAGAGAAAAAAATGACTGGAGAAAAAAAACCATGCATATAGCATTAACTGTTGAACACAATGAAGTCTCACTTAATTTCATCCATTAAATCAACAGCTGAAGTATCTTGATTGTAACTCTCCACATACAGTACAAGCTATCAAAAAGACCCAACTTTTCTGAACTACATACTCAACTATTGTATTCACACAGTTGATTTCACAATTCACATTTTTAAGTATATTTTTGGACTATCTTCTATACCACAGCTGAACAAATACTTGCAGGAATTCCTAAAACCAAATTCAGTTATTTGGCTGGGTACTGTTTTGGCATCTTAAACCACCAGATATAACTTGGTATTGTTTATTTATTTTTTCAAACTATTCCTGCAGTTTGTTGAACACATATTCACTAACTGGAGCTCAAGAGAGCTGTGTGAATGGAAGCGCAAGTAGAGGCTAAAACTTCATGCCACATACTAAAAGTTATCCTTGCATATCAGGGAAATCTCTCTCTGCATAGACAGTACAAAGGCTTTAGACTGGGCCAAGACAGGTTTGACACCTTGAATTTCCTGCTGTTTCTTTCTACTTACAAAGTGGAATGTTGGACGATTGACACTTAATCCTGGCAGACTATAAGTAAATCTTTTTTGTCTTTTGAATAGGTTTATTGTCAGCTGAACTATTGGCATTTTTTCCATTTCCATTTTTTGGTGGCACATTCAAGACAAGGTTGATGGGTTTGTTGCTCGTTGGAGAAAGAAATCTTTCACTATGATTCATGTGGGGTGGTGTGTCACAGCTCAGCCTGCCAGTGCCATGCCGCTGTTCTAAATAATGAGCATCGTCATAAGGAGAATCTACTTCCTCATTACGACAGCGTCTACTGAAGATATATCCACTGATGAAGCCAACCACTAAAGATGACACAATACTAGTAGTTACAGCAATAGCTAATGTTTCAGCTGTATAGACATGAGGTTGCCCTCTTGAAGCTCCAGTTACTCCACCTGTTGGAAAGAAATTCATATTGAAAAAAATGCAATTATGTCATCTGCATGCTTATTTATGATAGGTAAGCATTTAAAATTTGTTTTAAAGTTGCTATATTTAAGAGATTTTTAAAACAGTTTTTTCTAATGATAATAAATTATTCCAATTAGGAAGAAAAAATAATTGCACTTAAGGCCAGAATAAATGTGAAACTATGTTGAAAGCTGAATAACCAAATATTTAACCTTCAAGATTTAAATAAACATTTTTCTGTTTATATTTTCTGAACACACAGCCAGAGTAGTTCAGAAGGTGTGTGAGACGGGATGGAGAAACAAGAAAGAGCACCCTAATTTTGATACACAACACAACTGACTTGACATCCTTAACCTGGCAGTGGTGGCATGGCACTTCACAGGTGCAACCACTGCTGGGTTAACCTAGAATACATTTGGATGTGTTTCTAACCACAGTGGAAAGATAAAGTTAACTATATCTGTGATTAATAGCAACTGAATGGATATAATTACATGGCATCTAAAAGATTCCAATAATCCGAGTGTTGTTAAACTAAGTTTTGGTTAGTAAATAAAGGCCAACAAAAAAATTTACGCCAATTTTGAAATTATAAAATAGCTAATGCCATTTTGGTCTTCTTAAAATTAGGAAAAGTGGGAGACTGTTTTCTTGAGGCTGGCAGAAAAAAAAAACCTTTGCAAAGTTCACATTGGCACTGTACTACTTGTAAACAAATATTGAATCACCAAAAGTTTACTCTGTTATTTATTTAATGTTAAAAGGTTGTTAGGTCCAACATCATATGGTTTCTACAGACCACATGATTTGTTTTTAAATAGTGCAATACAAAGACAACCTGTAGTGAATGCAAAGTTTGTTCTGTTGTAAGTAGATTATTTTATTTACTATGAAGTTTAGAATCTGCCAGTCCTAAGGACACAAGATATGGGAATTTCATAATTTAAGTTTTTATGGATTTGTATAGCATTTAAAACAAATATATAAATTGAGATTTTGTTTAAAACTGTTTTCATTAAAACGGATGAGGCTGCCATTTAATAAAAAAAAAAAAATTAACTATCAGTTTTCTGAAATGCTAAAATAGCAATTAAAATAACTAATGTAAAATTGGTTTGTTTTGGGTAATTTCTTTTTAATATAATAAAAAAAATTACAGAATTTACTTTCCTCATTTTGTATGATCCAAATTTATCATGTCCCATCTACCTTAACTTTTTGAGACTCCTGTATTAGTTTCAAAAGAAGTAAATACACTAACGAAAGAATATGGGTTGATAATTAGGTACATTTCTTTAGAATTTGTCTGAATGACAATTTATAACAATACTAGAATACCCGTGGCAATTATTTTGCCAAAACTCTTTTAGAAAAGTAAAGATTAATGTCAAAGTAACCATAAAAACCATTCCTTCAGCTCCCTTTGTTGCTAGCTAAGGTATCAGTGGGATGAACCCTGGGTAAAAGTGCAATTTGATAAATTTTTTTTTTTTTTTTTTCCATGTATGACTATACTGTCTTTTAAAAAAATTTAAAATTATTGCACAAAAATAATCTGGACCTGGAAACTGCTACGTAAAGTAGCCCATGAGCAAAACCAAATTTGTTGAAAGTCTGACCCTGAGATTTGTTGATTGTGATGACAAAAGCTAAGAAATTGTCTTATCTTCAAAGTAAAATTTAGTTTCACTGAGTGCTAAATCAATTCTTGGGATTTGAAAATCAGTGGGACAATTTTTTTAGAAATTTTTTTTCTTCTCTCAATTTTACTACTAAATAAAACCTACAAGAGAATAGGATCAAAAACTTGTTCAGTCAGAGTTATTCAAGTACAAAGAGCAGTCCGGACACAAGCAAATTTTTATGTGGATATTTAGACTATGCATAATAGGAGGGGTGAATGTACAAGTGCATATTTACTTGGGGGGGGAGGGGTATGAAAGCACCCTTAAGGATGATGTATCAAACACAAAAACATGTCTCAATTTCATTTGACTGTTCTCTCACTCAGCACTAATGTTACGGAAGAGAAAGCCTAGAAAGTGAGCCACCTGTTCCTCCCGCCCCCACAGATTCTGTAGTGAACATGGAACAGGCCCAAGTTTTTTTTGTTTTATTCAGAGAAAATACGTAAAGATACTGTACAATCTACAAGAAAGAACCACCATCACTACTATCAAATCCAGCTTGATATAAACTGATCAGATAGTGTCCACTAATGTCAACAGCCTGCTGTGAATCTTGAGAGAACAGGTAGTGTATATCCCAAGTTTAACATTAGCAGAGGCATATGATGCAAGAAAGCAAACTTATACAGCATCAGCTAAAAAAAAAAAAAAAAACCTTTCCAATTCGCCTATCCAGTCACTCCAAATGTTTGCCTAGTAGAGCCATAAATTTATTTAAGATGTCAACTTCCACAACAGATGGAAGTCTGTTCCAGCAATCTCCCTGCTGGCTAAAGGCAAATTTCTGTACATCTATCTACAACTGTCTCTCCTCAATTTGAATCTATGTTCCCTTAGGTTCATAATCTGAGCAAGCGGAAAAATCCCATCAACACTGATGCCTGCTCAAACCATTTATTTGTAGTCCAAAGAAATCCACAATTACCTGTTCCCATTAGTTACTAATAACAGTTAACCATGTTCCAGATCTTAGTCAAACATTTATATCTGCAAATTAGAATTTCTACACAAAACGATACTAGATGAAACAGGAAACAAAATTTCCCATAAGCACAGCAGAATTCCCCCCCCCCCTCTCTTTCTCAGGTATGCAGTTTTCAGATAAAGCTACATTTCATTTGTCCACATAGCCAAATATATGTCAGGATGTGGCAATCAGAAATCCACACATTGTAAGGGAGCTGATACAAGAAAATCTGAAAAGCACATCTCTTGTGAACTGTTTCACTAGTCACTGCACCACTCATTGTGAAGTACAATGTGAATTTCAGTTGTTACCTCAATGTGCTGTGAAGTAATATTTGTAACTTCTGGAATTATAGTCCAATGACTTTTTTTAAAAGATAAGGTGCACTGCCATGCTTTCATTTGCAGGTATATCCTTCTTGACAATCATTTATACCAACTATGCCAGTAGAATTTTCATGAGGCCACACAAATAGCTAATGAATTCCAGTGGAAAACAAGTGATTTGAAAAGAGTACTGATGTGAACCATCCTGAAAGTGATTAGGTGTCTTATACAGAACTCAAGGTACTAGAAAAATATTTTAAATTTTCAGAAAGTTTCTCTAGAGAGTAGTGGAACAAATGGTTTTCTCTATATATTTAAATTTAGCAGTCATAAAAAATAACCATCCTGTGCTTTTTCATAAAAACATCTTTTTTTAATTAAAACGGAACTATAATATTACAGAATAATCAAGCAGCACAGCATTTGTTTTAGGAAAACATTTGAACAGTTAATATAAACTTATTAACCAAGTTATATATAAAATTGTGAATGGTGGGGGGCTAACACCTGGTAAGTATGAGATTGGCACACCCAGGGTCCTGAGATAGATATCATTTCTCTTTCTCTCTCTGAGTAACTCAAATATTTTTTTTGGTTGGTGCAGCAACAAAAGCCTCAGGCTTTTTTGCACCATATGGCTAATAATAATAATAATAATAAAATCAATTTTTATTTGAACATTTTTTTTTTTTTTTTAACCTGAAAATTCTTCCCCACCCTACTTAAGCATAATAAATGTTAAGAAATTCTATCCAAAGTCAATGTTTTAGAGCCTTAGATTTTGATTCTAATAATGGAATATGAAGTGCTTTGCAGAGTATATAAAACAATTATCAAATTATTATATTTACACTGGGTAGCTCAAGACTATGCAGCCCAGAATAGAACAGAAATCTATTTATTTTTTAAGTTATTAAACCACCCTCCCTCTTTCTCCCTTTTTTAAAACTCAGCATATTTAAATCTTTAGTAGGGTCTGCTAAATACTTTCCAGATTTGTCTTCTATTTCCCTAGAATTGAGATGCTTTTTATTCCCATTTCATTCATTGTTGTATAACTTTTTCTATTTTTCATAGAAAAAGAAAAAGAAAAGGAAAGGAAATAGAAAGAAAAGGAAATAGAAAAAGAAAATAACAATTTTCTTTTTCTATTTCCTTGCATTTCTCTAGGAGCCATTTTTTTTCTTCTTCTCTACAAATGAGTGTTTGCATTTCTCTCTCTTAAGCATTAAGCTGCATGATAACATTTATATAACAGTTCACTTTACTATTCTAGCTTAATGATTAGGCAGCAGACCCAAATGTGACTTTTGTCTTCTTGGATAAGTCTTGGTACATTTCTAAAAGACTGCTTCTCTGCTCAGCCCCACACCACTTAACTGAGAGACAGATCATAGTATTATTATATTTTCAACAATAAAAAAAAAAAGAAAAATAGATAACCATTAAGAAATTATTTATTAGTATGTTAATATTCTCCCAGAAAAAAAGTACATAAAGAAGTTGTCCCTTGATATAATCAGTAATATCCCTCTCATCTTTAACCAGTTTTGTAATATTCAATAAAAAATAAATGATATATTGAAACAACAAATCTCCCAGTGTGTAAACTTCAGGCAGTCTCAAACAGAAGCTGTGAATTAACATGTTGTAATTAAATTATCTAAATTTTTTATATACACTTAAGTTAGTTATAAACCAGTTATACAAATATATTAACAAAAATCAGTAGCTTTCGGGACGCGTGTCCCTTTGTCAACTGTCAAATTAAATACAAATTTAAATACAATACAACGAGCTGAGTGAGGCACGTTAATCATGCGTCATTGTTGTTGTGCGGACGTGTGCTGCTTTCTACGCCACTGATCATCCAGCAATAAAACGGTTGTCTCCAGGATGGGATGTAGACGTATGCCTTTCTGGCGATTTAATGCCTTTGGATTGCTTACTATGTTGAGTGACTCTAGCCATAGGCGGTGGCGAGAGTGGTCTACTATTTCAAAGTTGCGTTTGGGGTCAAGATCGTGGTTGGTGGCCCAGAAATGTTCCGCGACCGCGGACTGGACAGAGCAATCCGGCTTGCCGAAACTGACCAGTCCGTGGTCGCGGAACATTTCTGGGCCACCAACCACGATCTTGACCGCAAACGCAACTTTCAAATAGTAGACCACTCACGGCATTCTTGCCACCGCCTATGGCTAGAGTCACTCAACATAGTAAGCAATCCAAAGGCATTAAATCGCCAGAAAGGCATACATCTACATCCCATCCTGGAGACAACCGTTTTATTGCTGGATGATCAGTGGCGTAGAAAGCAGCACACATCCGCGCAACAACAATGACGAATGATTAACGTGCCTCACTCAGCTCGTTGTATTGTATTTAATTTGTCAGTTGACAAAGGGACACGCGTCCCGAAAGCTACTGATTTTTGTTAATATATTTGTATAACTGGTTTATAACTAACTTAAGTGTATATTAAACTATGGACCCCAGTACTCCAGGCCCATTCGTTACTAAATTTTTATAGCATTTATAATGCATGATATACACCAAATGATTTTTAGCTTCCTTAAATGAATTATTTTGGGTTCAGGTGGACGAAGATTTACGGCTTTTTTTTTTTCTTGGCTAAAATCTATTATTTGGGTACCACTTGTCTCCGAGTAGTAGGCGTGGTCATAGAACAGAATGATTGTACAGTCTAGTTCTGTGATTGGGTGATTATTGCGAAGGCACTTTGTTTCCAATTGTTTTGTGTCGTTGAGGAGGGGGATGCTTACACCCCCACCTCACTGTTTTAAAATCTGAAAACAAATTCCCGATTGAAAAACAGCAGCAAGTTGGGGGATAAACACTCTAGGCGGGCAGGGGGGGGGGGCAAGGGAAAACAGTGAATGGCACCTGCCAACCACTGCCTTGTTCCTGACTTTTAGTCAAAGTACGGAGTGGTACCAAGAGCTGAATTTTAACCTTTTCCCCAGCTAAATCAACAGATTTTTGCACTACCAAAGCAAAAAGGGCTAAGGTAAAGAAAGCCAACATGAAAACCAGGGCAAACTTCGGACTCCTCACTGGCCAAACTAGTTTGCCACTAGCGCTGCTTGCTCGGTAAACAGACAGTAGGTGTTATTGGTCTAGAGTAGAAGTCAAGAACGATATATCGATTGACAGGTTGGTGTGATAGACTATGTACTGATTGGCATTGATATACTAATGAATAAAGAATGGTGCATAATTAGTTTTGAATTGAATAGTATACAGGTAATATTAGTGATGAATCTTAAAGATAAGAAATTGGCATGGAAAAATGAAACATTGCTTGATTTTTTTGATGAAAACTAAATTAATAAGATCGAAACTGTACTGTTTTAAGTGCAATGATTTAAACTAATTGAATCATGAATAGTCATGTGGAAAGTTTTGGCATTATAAAAAAAATGTTCTGCATAAGTGTCTTTAAAAATAAACATAAATAACAAAATAAAAATAAAGTAATAAAAAATTAACTTTTTGTCAATAAATTTATCCACTATTCCACCCATGATTCTAAAGAAAAAGGGTCAGATTAACCCCTCCACTTTTGGAGGGATTCAATCTCACATGGAATTCAAGTGGGGATAACCTGAACTTTTTCACCATTATGGCAAGCGTTCATTAGGAAAAAAGGATGTTGTCATCTGTTGTGTTCATGCACCAGTATATCGTTCTAGACTTCTACTCCAGACCAATAACACCCACAGTCTGTTTACTGAGCTAGCAGTGCCAGAATGCTGTAGAGGCAAACTACTTTGGCTGGTAAGAAGTCCAAACTTTGCTGTGGTTCTGGTGTTGGCTTTCTTTACCTTTACTGCAAAAACTTTAGCATCCAGCTTACTCTGTCACCACCTAAGCCAACATTTATCAAACTACTTCCTTGGTATTTCACTATCAAAATTAGCAGTGAACCTCTCAAACAAGTGTCAGCCTCTCCAGCATAAAGGGTTTCCACTAAATCTTAAACAGCTATGTAATAACAAAATTAATATAATAGATATGAAGTCAGTTAGCATTCCAGATGCCCTCACTAAATAATAAATACACTTAGAATGTGTTTTCACTATGTCTTCATTAAATAACCAATTTACTAAATGAATGTGACAAGGAAGAAGTATAAGTTATGTGAAAAAGGAAATCAATAATAAATTATTTCTTCAGTGTTCTTGGTATATCAAAGAACATAACTTATAAAGCAAGTTTCTTCTGCTAAAAATATTCTCTTATTGCTCCTTTCAATTCGCTTTAAAAAAGTCCACATCTCTTCCAAAATAAGGTTCTAAACCTGCACAATGAGGATGTGGCCTAAACACTACAGTGTTCACTAAGGTACATAATTTTATCAACAATTTATTAGTAAAATCTTAATTTAACAGACTAAACAGGGGCAAGGTCAGCCAAATCCAATCATCTGGTAAGCTGAAAAGAAATACAAAGTTGCGAAATTTTTAGAATGTAATGAAAGTGCTGTAATATGGGGAAGGGGGGAATACAGTATTACAAGTAATACTATATTTTACTGCTTTTCTACCCTACACAAGTTGGATATAACAGAAGCACTTAATATTTTGCATTGATGAATCCCTTCTGACATGCTTAGAAGACTGATGGAAGTTAATTATAAAAAAAAAAAAATCCTGGTTCCTTGACATGCTTCTTTATTGTGAAAATATTTTAACTGATGGCAAGTTCCTCCAAATGAGACAGTTATATTAAGTTTCATAATGGATAAAAAGCTGGGTTCAGTCAACACTGTCCATTATTCCTGAAGTCTGTTAAATCAAGGTCCATTAAAGAAAGTTTACTGTATATATTTCCAATCACTACTGTTTCAGAAAAGAAAATTTAAAAGTCAGTATCAAAATCTTAGCTAAAAGATTTTAATATTGACTTGCCTGTTGTAGTTTGGGATAACATCAGGTTTTGTGCATTAATTTCTTCACTTTAGGAGCACATGAGTTTTCAGTTGTTTTGCTGCTTTTCAGAAAGTGCTTGCAAACAGATTTTCTGCTGTGTTATTTACCATGCTTAACTGCATTATTAATGAGCTTTAATTTGTAGATTCTTAATGGGCTTTAATTGAAATGTTTAAAAAAAATTTTATGCCTTGATTAGACAAAAGAAATCTACATTTCCTAAATTTTCTGAAAATTCAATTATCTACCTTTATAACTGAAATTGGGAAACAGAGGGTTAATGTATTTCAATGAGATTTCCAACATTATTATTGGAAATCATGTTGCAACATAATATAAACAGTGAATAACATTTTTATTCACTGTTTGAATACACAAAGCAAATGATGTTGGCTTTAAAAATGCCTTCATATTTACTATCATACTGACAGCTTTGCATTCAATGTAGTGTTCCCTGTCCAGTATTAGCAATTTTGGACAAGCATTCTATTAGCCATTTTCTAACTCAAGATTGTTTAAATGTTCAGGGACTATTTAGAGGATTGTTACATACCTCTTATGGATTATCATTCTGGGTCTGCCTAGTAAAAAGGCATGTAGAGCTATTTATTTAACTGTTAAGTCAAAATTCTAAATAAATTTCTACTAGCACAGAATTCAGCGTGTTGCACAATCTTATTAAAGAAATTTAGTTATAAGGAATGCTAAAAAAATATTAAAACTTGAGTACTGTTATTTTTTCGAATACTGTAACAGTTAAGTAGTGTGTGTGTGGGGGGGGGGGAATGGGGGATTTAAATACAAACAGAACTTCTCTGCCAGAAGAAAATTTAAGCTCTTTTTATGAAGAAAAATTCTGTTAGTTGTTTGTGAAATGAAAGTAGCATTTTGTACACTAAGATCCATTTGATTTATGATTTAAAGCCAACAAAATCTTGAAAAGAACATTTCCATGCAGCTGATTTGTAGAATCAATATTTTGGTAGCAGTACTAAAAATTAAAAAAATGGTTATAAAAATTCAGTAATTAGGAATGAATTAGATGCATTGCCTGTAATTCAAATTGACATTAGGCAGCACGATGCACTGTATCAGTTTGTGACTAACAATTATACAGACATCTCAAAAAAGTACACTGATGAGTACTGCAATTTAAATTTTTTTTAATACAGAAAATTAGTTCAAATTTGGATGCTTTCTCTAAACCAAAAAAGAATATTCATAAACCTTGACCCCATCAAGTTATAGTTCTGAAATCAAATGCTATTTATTAGGTCCAGTTTTAATGTGAAAATTATTAGATATAAATTCAAGCAAGAAGCCAATTTAAAAATAGCTGCATTAGGAGTTCAGCTTATCTATTTTCTGCAGAACAGACTGCAGTTGGCTTTCTCAAGAAAGATAATTTTATTTCACAAAAACTACTGTCAAAAAATATGGAATACTGAAATCTTATTTTCAAAATGAAGGTTGAGAGGGGAAACCAGTAATATGCCATTTTGTCTTTTAGCTCCAATTATTTTTAATGTTTTGTAATTTTGCCATGGGAAAATCACCTCCAAACCTATATATTAAATGTCAGTCTATTAAAAAAAAAAGAATGGTAAACAAACAAAACCAAATGTTATTAAAAAAAATCATATTGAATGCAATAAAACACGTTATCACACGTTTTGGGAAGTTTTACAGTATCTTCAAGAGTTCCTGAAGATGCATATATTTGATAAGTAGAAAATGAGCAAATTTAATTACAAGTAGAAAACATTCTAGTTTCCAAAATATCAACCATGATTCTTGTTAGGTTGATTTCAGAAAATCTGACAATGGATATTTTCTAAAATATGAGACAAGTATATTCTGTCTCTATAAATCACATATATTCCATACTGTTTTGGCCCTTTTTTTTTTTTTTTTTTTTTTGGGGATTAAAAAGTATACAACCCTCATCAGACTATAATAATTTCTTTCATGTGCATAAGTTGTGGGGGTTGCTTTTGATTAGAAAGCCCATGGCTTCTGAAACAGTACATCCAACAAACACAAGTGGTCAGTGCAATGCTGAGTGTGACATATGTAATAGGAAAACAAATGAGTAGTTATATTTAGGCCAAATTATGGATGAACATAATGAATAACCATAGAAGACAAGCAGGGTGAGTTAGCAAATCACAATGTCTTATGGGAGTGTTTACTTTCTCAGAAGTAATAACAAGTATTCAAAACAAAAGCAAATTAGGTCAGTTCACTGCTTCAACAGAAGGCAACAGTTAACTGTAATGCTGCCATTTGCTGATAGAACATCCTGTCATATGGTGAAATTACTAAATGATATATACCATATTAACTGTCATGTAATGTCTTTAAATTCAGGTCTCTTACATTTCAGTTATTTTGCATTTGGAATAAGCAGTTGCAAAGTGGTAGTATCATGATCACTTTCAATAATACTCATCAGGATTGATAAGTACTCCTCTGGGACATTTCCAAATAGATAACATGGTGATGACAGCAACAAATGCAAAGTTATTTTCAAGGTGAGATAGTTGTTGTTAACAATCAAACTATATAGACTAGTATCAAATCTGTTTTTAGTGGAATGCATTTAAAGTTTTTCACAGTAATGTTTTATTCTCTATTATAATAGATTTTGCTTACTGTACAATCAACCACTATAGGTCAGCATACAACCATCAGTACCACATTACATAGCACTTTATGACCAAAGCAATACACCAAAGAATCCCAATAAATCCAATGGTGAAGCTTGACTTCTCCAAACTGAAATTAAATGATGTTGGAATCCATTTCAATTTTTTAGCATGGAAACAAAGTGGAGTGCATCACAGGCAGAACCCTTATACTAAAATTATTTGTGGATAAGTTTTAATAATGTTGATAATGACAGTTGACAGCAACTCAATGAAGATAGTCCACCTAAAGCTGCAAACCATTTCATTTTGAATGTGACAAATCAAACGAGTTGGGCAGTGGTTCCTGAATTTAGTTGCATAGCAATGAAGTCCAAGAGGCATCAGTACACTGTTTTAAGTTGGTTCTGTGCATTCTATAGGGAAAACTAGTGCTAGTAGAAGAAAATCAACACTCTGGGATCAGCTATATCAGAAAGATAAGTGTGATGGTCATTATTTGGTCATCAATTTATGCAAAGGCAACCATAACCAAGATGAATTTTTATTATATAACCTTATATTGGTTCAACTCCATATGGTTTTAATTATTTTATAGGTAAAAAAATGTTTCCTTGAACACAAAATATGAAAATTATATGAAATATTCATTACAGCTCACTTCACAAGGAAACCCCTACACCAGTCTCAGCAGTACTTATATAAATAGTCAAATTTGTCTGTACAGGCTTATAGCAATGTTAACCTTAATTTCACAGGTTATTCTACATTTTTTTTTTCTCATTCCAGATCAAATTTTAAATTAAATTATTACTAGTTTTCAGAAAACTAGTAATAATTTAAACTTCACATCATGGATAGTCATTTTGTTAATACTGCCAAAATCAGAAAAACATTTTAGTCAGTTGGTTACCAGGCACTCATATGATCAAAAACACAGTTGAGGCAAGTTGTCACTGGCATTTATGATCTATAGCATTGTTCCATTACATAATTTCATCAGTTACTCTTATTTTGGATAATATGCTTAGAGAATTTAATCCGACTCATTCTGTAACATAACAGCAGCTTTTCTCAACTGAGAACAGCTGAACTATTTTCAATTCAGCCTTCCAATTTGAATTAGTATACTATTCCCATAGCCCCAATGTTGATTATTTTTAAAACAGCACAGTTAAAAAAAATAACCTTTACAGTTTTTCTGTCTAGCCTGCTTCAATATGTCTAAGTATTTTTATTATTTTAATTTTTTTTTTTTTTGTGGATAATTCTGATGAATTACTTTTTTTTTCCAACCTTATGGTACCATCAGTTGCACACTAACTAGCATAACAGTTAATATAGAGAAGTTGCCAGGGCTAATGGGGTTCTGTCAATGATACACAAGAATTAATTTTTCTAGCATGGATAAAGAGATGAATATTCCATTGTATAAGGCAATGGTCAGGCCACATCTTGAGTACTGCATACATGTCTAGAGGCCTCATTTTAGGAAGGATGTAGAGCTGCCTGAACAGGCACAGTGAAAGGCAAAAAGATTGGTGATGGGAACAAAAGGGTGCTCTTACCAAGAAAGGCTTAAATTCTGCAAACTGCAGTATCTGGGACTAGGCACCTGCAAGTTAATCTGACTGAGGTGTTTAAGGCTTTGAATGGATTGAGCAAGCTCGATGCTGATGGGATTCTTCCTTTTGCTTAGACTACACAAGAGTGGGCATAAATTCAAACTGAGGAAGGACGGTTGCAGAATAGATGTAAGTTTGCCTTAAGCCAACAGGTGGTTGATTGCTGAAACAAAGTTCCATCTGTTTTTGTGGAAGTGGATAGCTTAAACAAATTCAAGGAAGAATGAGACACTATTGGAGGGAATGAATAGGTGAAATGGTAAAAATTTTTTTTTTTTTTTTTATTTGGCCGATGCTGTATAAGTTTGTTTTCTTGCATTATTTTCCACTTGGAAAACACTTGGTAAGCACTTTACAGAGTCAACATAACACTGGGCCACAGCAGTCCAACTCAGCCCTACCCAGGATTTAAAAGTTAACAAAAAGCTTTGTTCTTGGGTTCTTTCCATTCATAGTGTGATTCCTGACAAGATGAATCATGGTGATGAATTTCTTCTTTTAATTCTATTATATAATTTTTTGTATCTTACTTTACAAATGTTATTCCTTTTGAACACCCTGAATGTGGAACAGACAGTTTCAGCAAGTATTGTGTATTTTCTTTCTGAAATATTCTGTTCAATACAGTGCAGTGAAAATATCTACAAAAGTCATAAATTAAATTTTACTTAAACTACAAAAATTTCTTTTAGCAAGCTGTGAACAAATAAATGTGGATAAATTACTTAGCTTTATATTAGAAATTTCACACCAAGTTGGATTTAGTTACTTATAATAAGTTCCACGAAAGCTAAGGCATCTGTACACTATTTTCAGGATGAAATTGTTTTCATGAAGATTCATGGAATGATTCCAGAACTAGCAGCCAGCAAATTATTAATTTGAAATAAATTACCTCCCTGAATAACTTATTACAGAAATTAAGGATTCTATTGAGGCTGACAGATTTGGGGAAATTTGAAGGTCAGCTGCATAGATTCCTATGTGAGGAGAGAGTCAAACAAGTAGTTTATTTTATTATTTTTTTTCCTGGTGCAGCAAAAACCTAGAGATTCATTGCCCCATATGGCTAATATACTCCACCCGAGACTGGCTAACTCAGTTATGGTATATGGGAAAGGGGAGCAATTCCATTCAAAGATTATTGTGCTTCAGCAATAATCAAATTCAAGCCTTTCCATTACATGAAAAACTATTATTGCCATAATCTTCATTCTCTGGGAAGTTGGGTGGAGATGAAATAGGGGAGATGGGGAGTGGGAACATGCTATAACTTTCCAGCTGTATGCCTCAAATGTATTCTCTATATCGGTAAGTTGAATGTATTTTATGGTTGTTATTTAATAGGCAAAAAGTAATGTTTTTGGATGATAAATTCAGATTTCCTGAGAGAAACCATGCTGCCCTCACCAGACAGCTAATTTGGACAAGTTATGAAATTAGCCAAGAAAGCTCCATTCTAAAGAATGGAGCTTTCTTGGCTAATTTCATAACTTTCATGGTTATGGCAGCTGCTCTTTCACATGGCATTCTCTTTAGAGAATGTGTGAAAGAGCAGCTGTCATAACCAGTAAGACAATCTGCTGGTGCCCAAAAAATACAACTTTTAAAATTTTCAACCATAAATGTAGCTAATGTGTAAATACTAATTTTTACAGTTTTATTTGTACTCCATTTTATAAGAAATATGGCTTGGAAATGTAGAGCAAAAGAAGTGGGAAAAAAAAATCAGTTCACTAGTTTGTTGTAGTCAGATGGAAGGTATATTGAGAGCAAAGCAAAATTACATAAGTAATTGCTATAGCATGAGACTACTAGTAAAAAAAAAAAAAAAAAAAAAAAATAGCTGACACATTTTTAGGGAAAAAAAATTGACATTTTCATTGCCTGAGGGGGGGGGGGAGTTCTTGTATACTCAAATACAACGTAAAGTGGTTAGAAAAGCTTTAACCTTCATGGTAATTATTTTTGGCAGCCAATATACTAGTTGGAAATCAATGAGCTGTGCACCTTTCATGAAAGCATATCGGCTCTATCTCAAAGTGCATTATGCTCATCCATAAATAATTAATTGGCCCGGAGCAAAGGCCAGAGTTTCCCCTAGCAAATTCTATTCTCTTGGACGAATAATTCAATGCTGGGTAAAAATTGATAAAAGCAGGCAGGATATGACCTATTTAACCTTTCCACTTAGCACATATACTGTTACTAAGATATAGAAGATTAAATGGTAGGTCAACTAATATTTGAAACTGATACTTCGTTTTTTAATATTTTTTAGAAATATTAAGAAAGGTGCTTGCTAATATTATTTATGCAAGAGGGGTAAAAAGGAAAAAATAAGGATTACAATAAAAATACAAACATTAGAAGATATTTAAAAGTTAATGAACCAGATGACTTATTTCATTTTATAATATAGTCCAAGGTTTGAAATCATTCTGTAGGGTTTAACTTGAAGGTACAGCACCAAACTGTTGTAAAAAACAGCAGATTAAAAAATGGCTAAACTGAAGGTAAACAAAGGAAAAAAGGTGATAAACACAGCTGATCAAGGCTCTAAAATAAACACTAAAATGGTTATCTTATGATGTGAACTGAAACACCATATACATGTTTTGACTAGAAGTTTCTGTTCATCAGCCTTCTTCAGTGGAAGCTAACTATTGCAACTGATGGTTGATTACTTGTGTCCCTCAATGCATCTCAAGACTAGTGCACCTGAGCCTCAGAAGTGGAAGAGCATTGGCCCTCGAACATTATAACTATCCAAATTGAGATCCTCCAAATTCTTGTCACTAACCATTTTCTCAGGAGAAGCATAAGCTTTCTTCATCAAAAGCTTCTCCTCTTCCTTAATTAGCCATATTATTATCCAAATAATTATAGTGTCAGAATGGACTGTTCTCTTTAAAGCAACAGTGCACCAATTACTACAGACATCCCCATGACCAGCATCAGTCCTATCTTGTGGGACAGATGAGACATCTAGAGTCTACATAGTAATGAACACCTTGAGACCTCAGTGTGCCTATGGGCTTACTGCTCAGTGATCAGTCATAGTAATATCATCCTACCTCTGCAACAATGAGAGAGAGAGAGAGAGAGAGAGAGAGAGAGGGAGTGGAGCCTTCCAGCACTAGCCCAAAGTCTTATGTTCAATGGTGGTTCAGTTTTACTTCAGCCCATTAAAAATGCACTTTCTTCACTTACATGTGTACTTTAATTTCAGAATGGTATGAATCCATCATATATATATATATATATATATGCTGTCCTGTCAATGTTTGTTGACATTTATTATTACTTCCATTTCTATACACAGTATAGATGTATAACTTTTGTTATATATTAATAAATTAATATCGTATATTATACTCTATTTGCTCTAGTCCAGATAAAATAGCATTATTAAAACTAAAAACATTTAAATAAAACCCAAATTATTTTTGCTCAAGAAGGGGTAGGCCAGTAAGACTAAAAAAGGGGTATATAATTATTGTAAGTTTGGGAAATACTGCCATAAGGGATTATCAGCCTTGTGAATAGCTTGAAAGCTGATTTGTGAGAGTTATCTGGCTGCCAGGTTAATCACACTCCATATTAAGTGACTGAATTATGTCTCCCCCATTTTTGTCATTCTTGAACTCACACATGTGACTGACTGATGAAAATAGCGACATATTTCTTAATATCTTTAAAGAACTTTTCCCAAAGCTACACTACGTATTAGACACCCACACAAGGTCTACGTTTGGCAACTTTGTTTTCATCTTATTTTAGTTATGCAGTCATGTGTTATATTACAAGGCATATTTCTTTTCAAAAAATTAATTCTTCTGCAAAAGATTTAATAGGAAATTCTACTAAGTATATATCTTTCTGGATATTAGCAAAGGCATGTGATGCAAGAAAGTAAGCTTATACAGCATCATCAAAAAACCCCCCTTCCCGTTTCACTGATCCATTCATTTCAAATGTTTGTCTAGTTCTGCCTTGAATTTATTTAAGCTATCAACTTCCACAACAACAGATTGAAGTTTGTTCCAGCAATCAACTACCCGCTGGCTAAAGGCAAACTTCGGCACATGTATTCTACAACTGTCTTTCCTCAGTTTGAATCTATGCCCCTTCAGGTTTGTAATCTGAGCAAGAGGAAGAATCCCATCGGCACTGAGCCTTTTCAGTCCATTCCAGGCCTTACACACCTCAATCAGATCGTCTTGCCAGTGCCTAGTTGCCAGAAGCTGCAATTTGCAGAACTTAAGCTTTTCTTCATAAGAGCACCAATTTGTTTCCCTTCTCCATCCTTCCTAAAATGAGGCTTCCAGACCTGTATGCAGTACTCAAGGTGTGGCCTGACCATTGCCTTAAAAAAATGGGATAATCACCTCCTTATCCCAGCTTGCAAAATTCCTGTATATCATTGACAAGACCCCACGACCTACTCTGGCAGCCTGTCTGCACTGATCAGAAAACATATCTGACCACACAATTACCTCCAGTTCTCTTTTATTCTCCACTACCTTGAGTGTAACACCATCCAGTTGGTACATTTCTCTGGGGTTACTGCTACCCATATGCAGTACCTTGCATTTGTCAATGTTCAACCTCAGTTGCCACTTCTCAGCCCATCTGCCCAACTTTTCCAGATCTTGTTGGAGCCGTATATTGTCATTAACAACCTTGCCAACCTTTGTATCATTGGCAAACTTTGATGACTTTAAGCTTAAGATACCTTCATCAATATCATTGATAAATATACAAAACAATGGGCCCAACACCGAACCCTGAGGAACACCACTAATAACATATTAGTGCACGTAGAACAGTATCCATTGATTACCACAGTCTTCTTCCACTCAACCATCCTTTATCCATTGTAGCAACTTGCCCTTAATGCCATACTACTCCAATTTGTATGGTAGCCTTCCATACACAACAGTATCAAAAGCTTTCCTGAAATCCAAGTTTGTTTGTTCGTTTATTTGGTTTTTAAGAGCATTAGCAACTAAGGCCATATTGCTCCGGAGATATGCAGTGGTCATTTCCTGACCTTTCCGCATCCTCCATAATTGGTGGTCACAGGCTTGAACCCCAGTCTAATCAAGAAGCGTGTGCTACGCACTGCTGCTCCTGCCCACCTGGCTATGGAGGCGGCCTGAAATCCAAGTTGTTTGTTTATTTGTTTGGTTTTTAGGAGCATTAGCAACTAAGGCCACATTGCTCCAGGATATGCGGTGGTCATTCCCTGACCTTTGCGCATCCTCCATATTTGGTAGTGACAGGCTCGAACCCCAGTCTAATCAAGAAGCGTGTGCTACGCACTGCTGCTCCTTCCCACCTGGCTACGGAGGCACCCCTGAAATCCAAGTACACGGTTGTTAAAATTAAAGTATCCTTATGTAGAGGGCTCTGGAGTGAGTTCCAAGGCTTGTACTGAAGAGAAATTTGGACAACAGGTACAATAAAGAATGCACTAGCCATTCATTCGGGGGAAAAAAAATATATTTACAAAATATCACTGTGTGGTGCTGTGTTACTGTATGGCAAGTAACTATCTTAGTTACAATTATGCAAATAACTTACGTTATTTGCATAATCGTAAGTTATTGCCACAGCACCACTACTCAGCTCTACCGTACTGTATAAAAGCAAAGCAGTCTCTTCAGAATCATACAGTAGATGTTTGCCTGCACTTCAGTAACAATGCCAATAACATTGCAGGAAAAGGGGCTATTAGTGAAGCTGTGCTATCAGAACAGCAACAATGCAGCTGCAGTTATCAGAGAATTACAGCATCAGAAGCACATAAGGCATGGACCTATGACTGTTTGTGTGCTGTCTGCAAAATGATTGCAAAATTTGAAGCGAATGGATATCTTGGTGTTCAACCAGGTAGAGGTTGAAAACGAGTGGACTCCTCTCGTGTTGAAGATGTGGCTATGGCTGTCGTGGACTTATCATGTCAATCTCTATGTGGTAGTGTAAGTGTGCCAGCTGTTTCTCGTGAAGTGGACATGCCGCATTCCACTCTAAGGCTAGTAATGCGCCAGGTGTTGCTCTACTATCCTTACAAGATGCACATGCTACAGCAGCTAAAGCACGGCAATGCAGATATTTGTTTCACATATGCACTTCAGTTTCTGGCACGAATGACAGTGGATATCACTTGGACGTGGAACATCCTTTGGAGTGAAACCCACTTCTGCTTAAATGGACAAGTGAATATGCACAACTGTTGCATGTGGGCAACAGAAAACCCTTGAGTTATCCAAGAGGTCCTGTTGCATTCTCAAAAAGTGACAGTGTAGTGTGAATTTACAGCACATTCATGATTGGGCCATATTTTTTTGAACAGGTAACACCGACTGGCAGTGGCGGACTGGGTCTAAAAATATTGGTTGCCAGGAGACAAAGGGGGCCCCCACCCACAACTATTATATTTTCAAGCTACTAAAAGGTTATTAACATTTTTAACATATTGTCTAATGTTATTGCAAGAGAGCCCACTTGCCATCAGGCAAGCTGACACCCTGACGAGTCCGCCACTGCCGACTGGACCCCACACCTGTTCTGTCACTGGACAGCAATGTTATGAAATGTTGGCAAATTTTGCAATACCAGATCTGCAACAACGTGGATGCCTTCAGGATGCCTTGCATATTCATGCAACATGGTGCACCACCCCACATCCACTGTTGTGTCCAAAGATTGCTAAGGCAACAAACACTTCACAGACAAACAGGTCATCAGCCGTTGTTTCCAGACACCTTGGCCACCCCAATCACCGAACCTCACCGCACACAACTTCTGGTTGTCGGTGTTTTTTTTTTTTTTTTTTTTTTTTTTTTTTTGAAGAACCAGGTGTATTGGGAAAGATGTCAAACTCTGGCAGATCTAAAGGACAGCATTAGATGTCATGTGCTGGCTATTCCAGTTGACATGTTATGTTCTGCTGTAGAAAATGCTGTTCTTAAAATGGTAAGTGTTGTTCGTTGACCAAAATGTTCAAGTGATTTGTATTGCCACAGTGCCATATAGTGACAAATTTTATAACTAATTTTTTTTTTTTACAATAAATGGTGAGTGCATTCTTTATTATTAACTATATGTTGCAAGGAAGCCTGAGGCTTATGCTGTACCAGCCGAAAAAAAAAAAAAAAAAAATTTCCCAAGTTACCCAGAGAGAGAGAGTCAAAAGTAGAAGGGAATCACCAAGAAAGAAGAGAAGAATGATGATACCCAGCTCAGGACCCTAGGTGTGCCAAGCCCATACTTGCCAGATGTGAGCCCCCCCCACCATAGGCTTCTGTGTCACTTGACAATTTATGTGCATCCCATGCATTTTTTCTTCTCTGCCACAAGTCTTATTAGTTCATCTGACATCCATTTGGGCCTAAACCTTTGTTCCAACTACGAAATAGAGCAGTATTTCGTAGTTGGAACAAAGTGTAGTAGCTTCCAAAATTACTTCCTTGAATGCTTCCTGTTTAGAATTTGCTATTGGTAACAATATCAGTTGGTCCTACTGTATAGAACCTAAAAAATCTGAGACCACTGTAGTCGCTTTTAGGAAAGCAAAAATCCTTCCCTTTACCCATAATGGTAGTTAAATCTTTAAGAAAATCCCACATTAGTATTAGTAGAGGCACATGATGCAAGAAAGCAAGCTTAAGCAGCATCAGCCAAAAAAAAAAAAAAGTGCTCCCATTTCACCCCTCCATTCATTCCAAGTACCTGTCCAGCTCAGACTTAAATTTATTTAGGCTATCGACTACCACAATAAAGGATGGAAGTCTGTTCCACCAACCAACCAACCTCTGGCTAAAGGCAAACTTACATCTATCCTACATCTGTCTTCCCTCAATTTGAATTTATGCCCTCTCAAATGATTATTCTGAGCAAGAGGAAGAATTCCATCAGCACTGAGCATGCTCAAACCATTCAAGGCTTTATATGCCTCAATTAGATCACCTCGCAGGTGCCTAGTCTCCAGACACTGTAATTTGCAAAATTTAAGCCTTTCTTCATAAGAGCAATCGTTTGTTCCATCACTAATCTTGTTGCCCTTCTCTGTACTCATTCTAACAGCTCTACATCCTTCTTAAAATTAGGGCTCCAGACCTGTATATAGTACTCAAGGTGTGGCCTGACCATTGCCTTATATAAGGGGATAATCACCTTCTTATCCCTGCTAGAAAAATTCCTGTATATCATTGACAAGACACTATGAGCTAATCTTGCAGACCGTCTGCACTGAGTGGGATATCTTAGATTAATACTTCAACTTGCAGTTTGTACAGAATGTATACAGTGACCAACATTAAAAACCACTGACAGTGTTTATTTCATATTTTTGTACTCAAAATAGTGATGGACAATTCCCCATGATACAGCTGCATGTACCTAACATACTGCATGATAAAAGAACACCTACTGACTGCATGTACATTTAGTTCCAAGATAAGAAAAAAAAATACAATTACATAGCAAATTAGCCATTGATGTTTAAGTAACAAAGGCTAAAACTATATGCAATTAAATATTCTAGTGCACCACAATTGGCTTAAATTTGAACCAAAGTATAGATATCTTTTCTTATCTAATCAAACAATAGGTTAGAAAATGATTTGACAGTTGGTAACTCTCACAAACCACTCAACACAATCAGACTGCAAAAGAACTAAGGTCACTGATAGCTGAAAATGATATTTACAAGTATCCCTCAACTTAATACACTATGTGCATGGTTTAGCACATACAAACTGAATTCTAATAGCCGTCTTTTGATAAACATGATGCACAGGATAATACAAATCTATAACTGACCTACCATCATTTTGAGGACTTTTTAGAAGTTCACAAGTTTCCTGATGCATTTCAGGAACATTTAGAACTGTATAAACTATGCTATACATATTCAAATAAATACATTTAGAGGGATAAATTGCTCACCGTAACATTTTCACCTGAAAATCTATTCCAGATTTTCAGGTGAAAATAAGTGGTAATGAGGTAATTTTATTACTATTATTTTATTTATTCATTTTGTATAGCATCCTTAAGTGTTTTCACCATCTTTGTTGAAGTTACAACTTTTATTTTTGCATAATCAGTTCTTACTATGTTTAACACAGCACAGCAAACAAATTTCTTTATGTTACAAGCAGATCACAGAATTTCTGCATTCTGCCGTAAAGGTTGGGTATTGATTGGAAGCATTTAGTCTGTTTAACCTTTTTGGATAGGCTTTATCATTTATATCCAGCATTCATAGCACTTACTTTGATTTATTTTATGGCTAAAAATTATATAAGAAATAACATATATAGTTGGATTTTATCAAGAAAATGAAATGATAATAATGTATTAATATTACTTGGCACATTACTCAACTGCATATAATAATCTTATTAGACCTAATGCCACACCACAATAGTAAAGTTACTAAATTGATAAACTTGGTAAGAAAAGTGATTATTCAATAATAGTTTTATAATTAAAATTTATTAGGCAATTAGCATATATGCACAAAATGCCTATTGTCTTAATGTGCTGTCCATCCATCCACTTTAAGTAATAATTCTACTCCTAGTGGATAGATTTTCGTAAAAGTTTACATTTGGCTCTTTTAATGAGGTGGTGGGCAATCCCCAATTTCATTCAAACTAGACCAATAGAAATCTGGCAATTATTTCTTTTTCCATCCATTCGCATACAGTAACTCAACTCTGTGGATGGAATTTTCATGAAGTTGTATATCTGGCACTTTTGGAACAAATAAGATGGAATGTTATTATCCACTATGCCATCTTTCATGGGCTAATAAAAAAAATTTGCTCCTTAACATATCAGCAGTGAGCAATACTTCAGTAAAAATGGTATAGCATTTTTACTGGAACCTTTCAAATGCTGTCAAGTTTTCTTGGAAACTTTCAGTTGCTTAGAATCTGTAAGGGTGATTCTGTTAGCAATGGTTATTTTATTATACAAGAACAATACATTAGGTACAGAAAGAAAAAAAGTTTCTTTTATTAATTTTTAATGTTCCTATAGTTCTACCTTTGCAAATATTTATTCCTTGCTATAACCCTTTATTCTACAAGCCACAGACTTCGTTTCCATCAATTTTACTACTATCACAAAAATCAATGACCTGTTAAAATCTTTTCATTTTAACTGTCTAAAAGGGGGGGGGGGAACCAGCAAGACAAGGGAGATGTCCTAAGATTTCAAAATTCATTATAAAGGTCACTATTCATTTCTAAAATATTTTTCTTTAAAAATAAATAGCTATGGGTCTGGAACAATCCCAAAAAATTATAGAACTTTACTTGCAGAGCACAGAGTTCACAAGTATGAACTGTCACAGTTATTACGATTCCACTGATTGATTGCTTATTTTTACATCATAATGACTATGCCACAGATTTTGCTCATAGTAGAAACAGGAATTTTTATCACCCCTTACTTGAAAGAATTCCAAATGAGATATGTGCACTGTGGTTTTTCCAGGCCCCCCAACATCTTTCTATTGGTTGCTCAAAAATTTAAGATTTCTGAAGGTTTCACTCCTCTTGCATTTAAAAAAAATGAATTACTGAGTGCTGCTTGGACTTGGTACAATCTTATAAAAGTAGACCACTCCCCAAAATAAAATGATCTTGAATTTACCTTGTAGTTGATGTTGAAAATAACCACAGGGCACAAGTAACTACTTGTGCCCTGTGGTCATTTTAAATATCAACTACAAGATAAATTGCCACTACTTTTTTTAAATCACTTTTGTATTTCACAATGTGAGTGCATTGACTATCATTACAGCACAAGCCTACCTGGTCTCATACTGAAATAAAGTTTGGCAGTTTGTCCAATTTGTGTATATTATTCATACATAACAATCAATTTCTTACCAAAAGTTTCCTTGAAATAAATTTCCCTTCACATTTTTCTGAATTTAAGTAGGATTTCAATAACTCCAATATCAATAAGTTGAATTCCTCAATATCTTTAAATACAATCACTCAAAAAAAAAAAAAAATCCCCTTTACATGAATAATAATTAAATTCTTTTAACTTAAACTGCATTTAGTGTTATTCTCAATAATTTAACATTTTTTGTAATTCAGTCCTATGAAAATAAGTCAACACAAAAGGTTTTCGTGAGCTAAATCCATGCATAGGAGGACAGCATGTCAGCATTACGTTCATCGCATCATCTCTCTGACAAAATCATGTGATCTTCTATCAATAAATGATACATAAAAGGTACTTACAGCTTCACTAATTCATTTAGAATGAACTGTTTCAGCAGTTTCAGATTGTTATGTGAAGACTAAAGTTATGGTTTTATATACATGCACAAAAGTAAGTCACACAAACTTGTTATGTGAAGTGGTTTTTATTTCAAAATAGAAACATATATACTAGAGTGAAAGTTTGAGCACTGTGCAGGATATTTCCAAAGATAAAACTAAATACTGTAACTGTGGATAAAATTAAAGTCATCTAGGTTGTATAAAATGATCACAAAGGTTCTGCAATTGCTGCTGAAGATGGGATTCCTCATAGTATTTTCTCAGTTAATCTACCAAATAAGGATGCAATTTGAAGCCAGCATCCATAAAACATTAACAATAATAAACAAAGGAGAAGCACAGGCTATCCAAATATAGACCAATGTGCATTAAAGTGATTTTGAAAAAAAGAAAACATTCCTTTAAGTGGGACATCAATTCTTGAAAAGGAAAAATAATTTGCTAAAAATCTTATTCATGAAGGATCGAGGACAAGCAGTGGATGTCTAGTAAATTTACAAAATGCTGTCATTTCTGCTTTGCACATAGCTGAAACAGCTCCAATTGACAATTGTATAAATGCTGATAGTGATACTAAAATTAACTGATTGTGTTTAACTGATGCAAAGCAGAGTTAGGATAACAGTTAAGAGTACACAGAAGAAAAATAGGACAAGATCATAGCAACAATAAGAAGGCATTACTAATGCTACTTTCCACAAAGCTCAAAAAGCACTAGATAAATTGTATAATCTGAAGTTCCAACTGCAACACAAAAATTCTCTGCAATAAATCATATTGATGATATTGCACCACAATATCCTTAATTAAACCTTATTCATAGCTGCCAAATTTTGATTTTCCAAAAGCTGGAGACCAGATAGCAATAAAAAAAAAAGGAAAAAAAACACACCAGCAGATTTTTATTTTTCGGAAATAAAAGGTGGTTTCTAAAAAGTCTATATTGCACTAGAAATTAAATTTCACTGATAACATATAGATTTTATGTTAAAATACAGACAAAGGGTCATTTGCCAGTACAGTATATTTTAAACATTAACTGAGCTAGGATTTATATATTCCATCAAACAAACTGATTTTAAATACTTAAAGATACTGTTGTAGACTTAGCCCTCTTTAGACATGTCAAATTGAAGTTTGGTTTGTGACAATGGCTCTGCTGTCCAAACTCTGCTATTGGCATTTCCAAAGGCTTTACTAGAAAGATTCCTCCCCCCCCCCATCCCAAATTCAGCTAAATATTCTTTCATACTCAACACTAATATGAGAAATTGTCAAAATGCCAAGCATGACTTGGAATAATTACTGTTTCTTCTTTCAAAAAAAAAAAAAAAAAGCTTTTCATATTGTTGTACATGGAAAACTGCTATACAAATTGGAGCAATGTGGCATCAAGGGCAAGTGGCTACAATGGATAAAGGGATGATTGAGTAGCAAATGACAGACTGGTAATCAATGGACACAGCTCTTCTTGGACTAATGTTATTAGTGGAGTCCCATAGGGTTTGGTGCTGGGACCATTGTTGTTGTATATATTTATCAATGATATTGATGAAAGTATATTAAGTTTAATGTTCAAGTTTTCAGATGATACAAAGGTTGTCAGGGCTGTTAATGACAGTAAAGACAGTATGCTACTGCAACAGGATCTAGAAAAGTTGGGCAGATGGGCTGAGAAGTGGCAACTGAAGTTTAACACCGACAAATGCAAAGTACTGCATATGAGTAGCATCAACCACAAAGAAATGTACCGATTGTGTGGTATTACACTCAGGGAAGTAGAAAATGAAAAATACCTGGGGATAATTGTATAGATAGACATGAAGTTCTCTGAGCAGTGCAGACAGGCTGCCAGAGCAGATCATGGAGTCTTGTCAATGATATATAAGAATTTTGCTACCAGGGACAAAGTGATTATCCCTGCCTTTGTATAAGGCAATGGTCAGGCCGCACCTTGAGTACTGTGTACAGGTTTGGAGACCTCATTTTAGGAAGGATATTGAGTTTCTAGAACGAGTACAAAGGGTAACAAGATTGGTGAGGGGAACAAAGGAGTGCTCTTACCAAGAAATGTTTAAGTTCTGCAAATTGCAGTATCTGGAGACTAGGCACCTAAGAGGGTGATCTGATTGAGGTGTATAAGGCTTTGAATGGTTTGGGCAGGCTCAATGCTGATGGGATTCTTCCTCAAGCTCAGATTATAAACCTGAAGGGGCATAGATTCAAACTAAGGAAAGACAGTTGAAGAATTTTTATTGACATTAAAATTTTGCTTTAAGCCAGCAGGTATTTAATTGTTGGAACAGACTTCCATCTGCTATTGTGGAAGTTGATAATTTAAATAAATTCAAGACAAAATTAGACAAACATTCAGGTTTTTTTTTTTTTTTTTGTTAAAATGCTGTATAAGCTTGCTCTCTTGCATCATCTGCCTCAACTAATAATAATAATAATAGAATCTTGTAGTTTCTCATGCTGAAACTGACAAAACTGATGCTACAAAACATGTATCGCTTCATCTATTTTTTTTTTTTTTTTTTTTTTTTATCTTTAACGATACCAAGTAGTCCTGGAAAATTGTACAAAAAAAAATTTCAAATTTGAAAATGATGCACTGTCAATCAAATTCGTGCACTTTCCATTTATAAGAATAATTTTCAATGGGACCTTGTGAACAATGTAATCATTTTTATCAATAAATTACTTTCTCACTGAATAAAAGAATAGAATCATACTTTTGGTTTAAACTATGGTAATCAAGTACCAAAATCAAAGTATGATTTTAACCCTTGGGAAATAAATTTGCACAATAACATTCTTCAACATATTTAGAAGTAATGACCTCAGTACATGGATGTGAGGTATGTTGGATTAAAGAGATGTTTCAATTTAATTGTTGGTATAACATTTAAAAGAAACAAGCATATTGTTTTATTCAAGCCAAAAGACAGAAACAGAGAATTTAACCATGGGTGATGAGAAAAATATGGCTTGAATTAATTTGCAATTCAGTACCTTTGTCTTCTTTCAAAACTTCTTTTGGATCATTAACTGGATTTGGAGTTGGTACTACTAGTGAACACACTTTTTAATTTAGTAACTCCGCAAAGTGTTCATGTGGCTTTACTCACCACTTCTATTTGTCTTTACACTTATCAAACATTATCCATATTCTATGAATATGCTATACATTTAACCAAAGACAATACATATGCTCCAATATCCTTACTTCAATAGCATAATCAATTGAATGCTTAAATCTACCTTCCCCTTTAGCACTTCTATCTAAATAGTAAATTTCTAAATACTGATCCACCCCCAAATAAAGGCATACAGCTCCATTTTCAGGACACAAATTAATAAAATGACAAGGAGACAGCCTATTTCCATGAAGTGCTCCAACTCCACCATTTTTTAGGACTACCATAATAGGTACATTATCAACACTAAGTGCCAGACAGTTTCTTGAAGGAACAAGAATCCCACATGCTTTCAGGTTGTTCATAAGATGCCCAGTGATTTTACTCTGTAAAATCACCTTACAATGCTGATGCTAAAACAAGCTGATTCTGATTTGCGCGCTCTCTCTCTCTCTCCACCACTACAATGGAACATAAAGCTTGGAATCATTTTTATTACTGAAATCTATAGCATTCAAGAATCACCCATTTTCTAAAGCCATCACTACCTCTATCTGTATCCACACAATTTCAATAACAATGCCTGTTTTTTTTTGTTTTTTCACAAGCATATTTTTTAGTATTTTACTATCAGGAAAAATTTCTAAATAAAAATACATGTATAGCAACATCACCATGAAATTTTACACCTATGTTTATATTTCTTTCTAGGACCTGCATGCTGTCCTTATTCTTGTTTACACAATTCTAATTACATTATACAGTACTTCCTGCCACTGGCAACCGAAAAATAAAATCTACATTTATATTTAACACTTCGCCAGTGTGCCATCTCTTTGAAGAGGTTGGTTGTCATCTTTGCAATGGATGAACATGACAATATTTAGACACATATTCCCCTTTTTCAGATATTACAACATCTTGAATATGTTGCATATATATCTTCTGAAATTGTCATATTTCTTTGGCACCTTACTGAATGATACTATTAATTAGCTTTGCACTATACAAGTAGTATGAAGTGAGTATACATAAGAGACCAATGCTGCTATCCTCAGTTTCTATTTTGAGATGTAGACAGCATACCTGATGGCCAATTTATTAATAAAAATAAGTAGAAATCTAAAATTAAAAAAAAAAAAAAAAAAAATTCCAATTTTAACTCAGTTTTGAGTATTTATTTATTTTTTGTGAAGAAAAGACAAAAGCAGTCTTCATAAAAAGATGAAGGGGGTCAAAGTAAAAAAAAAACACTGATTCTCCATTGCGAATGGGGAGCAGAGAGTTGGCAGCTATGTTTTATTTTAAATAAAGTAATTATAAAAAATTACATTTTATAATACAGCATAATATAGTTTTGTAGTATAAAACTATTACTTTAAATTTTATTTAAAATTTGAATGAGAAAACATAATCAATAAAGTCTACTGTATTTCTGAACTTCTGTTTATATAGTAACTTACTTTAAGTAAAAGCCGTAAAATTTCATAAGTCAAATTTTCATTAACTCTAAAGTGTGTGTCCTTTCCCTTCGATAAATCTTGATTTATGAAGAGTCCACTATACATGTTAAAATCAAATATTACTGAAAACAATATTTTCTACTATACATATGGATTAAGTGTTTTACACTTAATTTTATTGGAATTATAACTAAATCATGATAATGACTAATGAACAGACTATTTCTTCAAAGAGTTTGCTAGATACTGTTTATGGAATCAAGCAATATCTGTGTTGAGTATTCAACCATCAAGGCTTAGTACACAATAGGTTTAGGTTAAGCAGTTTGATTAGTAACTTTACTATATTAAAAAACTGTAAAAAAAAAAGCCAATGTTCACTGACTGTTTACAGTAAACATATTATATACAATTAAATATATACAAATAATGCACCAAATTACCAAAAATTTCTGAAAGTAACACTCAAAGCACTTTGGAATGAAAAGAAATGTATATTCAAATCCAGACTTTGCAAAAATTAACTTCCATTAATTTTAGTTATTCTACCTTAATGCTAATTACATCTAAAGTACATACCCTAAGCTTTATTTAGAGCAGAAAAGTATTTTATAATTACTGCATGTAATAAAAAGACTAATGTAAAAACATTTAGCAAAATTTTCAATTTGATACTTAACATTCTAACCTGGTTTAAGTGAATTAACCCTTTCAGAAGTGAATGCTGGTATATGGCTTCCATGTGTGGGCTCTGGGGAGTACGTATGCTGATCTTGTTTTTGGAGATCATTTGTAGTTCAGTTCAAATAATACATCCTTTTATATATAAAATGTCTCAATTATTTTAGTGAATGCTACCATCTCTTACATGGTTTCCAAATAATAGTAATGATGCAAGGAAACAAACTTACACAGTATCAGAAGAAGAAAAAAAAAAGAAAAAAAACACTTTACCCACTTTCATTTGTCTGTCCCTACTAATAACTGGTCTAATCCTTAAATTTATTCAAACTACCCACTTCCAGAACAACAAAAGGAAGTTTGTTCCAATGGTAAATTATTCACTGGCTAAGAGCAAATTTTTCCACATCTTGTAATCATCCTTTTCCAATTTTAAAAGATTTCTTCTGTGTGTCATGTTATTTGAGGATAAATTTGCCATCAGCAAAGGGTATAGGATGTTTACTCAAACCCTTTAAAGCCATAAACATTTCTATCAAGGCTCCTATTTTCAGTGTATATTTTCCAAATATTGCAATTTACAGAACTCAATTTGAACTTACTGGCTGTTGTCTGGCAGTGGCTTACAAAAGCTGAAATCTGGATCCAGAATATAACAAAAATAACAAATATATGTAGAGCTATTACTGTTTCAGAAGAAAAAAATATATATTTTTTGATTTTTTTAAAATCGTAGTTTCAATTTTTGACAATTTTACTTTAATGATGAGAAATAAAGTTAAAAAGGCGGATTTTATATTTAAAACCATGTACATAAGAAGTTCATTTTTACCAAAATGTAACAACAAAACTACCTCCACAGAGTCCACTGCTATTGAAATCTCACTAAACAAAGAGAAGCCACACACTCAAGAAACTCACTTGGGAAAGGGTTAAAACAGGTGGAATTTAATTGTTTTACTAGTGTTTTTGCTTCAAATAGTTAAAGTCTGAATAGCAAATTAAATGTAAGTGTCCATCTTAGCTTTATGACTTTAAAGAAAATGGAAATTATTTATTAACCAATATTCAACATAACTGGTCTGTTATTTCCACACAAACATTAGAGAACAAAGCTGTAAAAAAAGTAAAACAGGAATAAGGTTAGTAGTAGAGAAATTACACCTTGAAATCATTAAGAAAACTAGTTTTCAAAGAAATTACATTACTCTGCATTAGAATCTCAAAAATGACTACAGCATGGAGGGGAAAATATCTTATGCTACAATTAAAGACTGCAAAAATATTCTTGTAACTAACAGGGACATTTCTTAAACAGCTTTTTCACGCTTTCTTTTCAGATACATTTCCAATTTAAGGAATTATTCTACTTCAATAAAGATCAGAAAATGTGAAAGGGTAAAAGAAAATATTTCATGATTATTAAGACAAATATAATTAAGAAAACTGAAAGAAAGTTGTGCAAAACTAACTAAATGCAGGTAAGATGTAACCCACAACCCCCTGCGGCTGCTGCCTCCTGCCCCTACTTTCTAATAAATGCTTAGGGTTTTTTTCCCCTCTCTCACTCTCTCCAAAATGCAGATAACATGTTTGCAGCAACTTGGGAAATAACAAAACAATTACACATGTGAACCAAGAAGAACAAAAGATAGACAAAATTATTTTACTTCAATCAAAATAGCACTTAATGCAGGAAACACATTTAGGGGCAACTACCAAATTTTAATATACATATATATACACACAAATGATAACTATTAAATTTTAAATCAAGTCATTGTATACAGGAATGACAGTATCTAGATGTTTGAGTGAAAAATGGAGACATTCTAACAATTAAAAACCAACTGGTCTTATTTTAGACATTTATTCTAAACCATTTCTGTTTGGGGAACAGAAAAGCACCATATGACATACAAGGTTTGTCAAATCTGGTTAATTTGTTTCTGTAATAAAAAAGAAAACACTGTTTTCTGCAATTTCTGGAATATTATGCTTCCCCCCAACCACAATGACCATTATATGCAAAAGGACCTGCAATCATTTTACTTCAGGTTGCATGAAAACACACGAGAATGCTTTCCTAAGCCTTGCTTATGATTAGCTTCAAAAACTAGTTACATTTTCCATGTGAAAAAACCAAAGACGTTACTAAAATGGCCTTATTTTCAAGGAAATGTAGGTGAACTTTTAAAAATAACTGTCAATTAAATAAACAAGCAGAAAGCAGTATATCTTCTTTGCATCTTATATCAAAATCATTTTTACATCTGAATAAAAAAGGTGTACATATCAAAGCACCCCATTATATACGCAAAAATTACCCAGCAGAAATCAAATTAGACATTTCTTTACTAGTATATGACATTTTAATGAACTATAATAGATGATGTCCATATTACTTAGAGACTAGGAATTTTGAGACAGTAAAGTGTTCATTGGGGATTTACTAGTTTAGACTAAACAATTATTTAGAGGGAGGTGCTGCAAACAACCCAACCAAAATCTTTATTGGTTACTTTTTTTTGGGAAGTTTCCTGCATGCCATTTCAGTTTTTATTACAATTATATTTGCACCAAGTTTGTTCACAAACTAAACTGCATAACGACCCAGGTTGAAAAACCTAGACTAATTATGTGTAAAAATGCTACTTCCAGGGTCCAAGATTAACCTTGATTCAAGAACCTCTCAAATTCCCCAATCACCAATATATATATATATATGAACCCAACCTCGCAAAAAAAAAAAAAAAAAAAATGCAAAAAAAAAAAAAAAAACTTTATATTAAACATTTCTTCCAATCTTTTGATCACAAGATATAACACTTACAGCCTATACAGAAGAAAAATGTAGGCAAACATTGCAGTTTGTATATCCTTTAACCCTTACCAATGCAACGTACATGTAGCTGGAGTTGTCACTGCTTTGTCACTTATTTAAAATGAGATCGAAAATAGCAAAATTTTCTTACAGATATGAAGAAAACAGTTTGTCATATTCTGACTGCAAGAGCGTGGATAACTGAAAACTGTAGGTACAATAGACTCCTGTTATATCACTCCCACATGCAGTGCTATCCCACTTTTAATGCACTTTTCTTCCAGTCCCACAATCAAACCTGATGAGTATGGTGGGGGAGATCAACCCTGCTTATATGCTCTTTGAGGGCAGTACCTTCAGTAGCACTGAAGACTTCACTGTGTACAGAATTTACAAATACAAATTCTCCATCAGTGGCTAATGGGAAAAAGAAAGAAATGAGGTACATAATTCTGTAAACTTTCCTGCAATTCTAAAAACTCAAGGTAGTGAAATCTGTCTATGCATCCTTCTGGAGAAGGAATATATATGTGCACAATTGATTTAACAGAATTATAGGGTGGGGCAGTTTCCACTGTGCAAAGTCAATTTCCTATTTACAAATAATGAAAATTTTCAAAAGGTGAAAGTATCGCATTTTAAAATTTTGAATTCTAAATCTTTGTAAATTTTTCAGTTATCCAAATCAGACAGCCAGTTTGTGTTAGCAATAACAAAATGATGAAAAACGAAGCAAGCAAGCATATACAGATCAATAATTGGGAAAAAAATAAAAATTACCCACTTCATTTGCCCATTATTTCTAATAATTTCTTCAACCCTCTAATTTTCTCAAACTAATACAAATTCCAGTAGAAGTTTATTTCAATGTTTAGTTACTCTCCGGCTGAAGGAAAATTTCTACATATGTTATAACTACCATTTTATAATTTCAATTCAGTCTCTTACATGTACCACCCCAGAAAAGAGAAAGGGTGCCATTAACATTTTTAGCCAATTGAAAGCCTAAAACACCCCAATCAAGTATTTGGGGGGGGGGGACTTACTACTTTCCAGGTACTGAAATTCACAAAACAAGTCTTTCTTAAAAAGACTACCCTTTTGTGCCACTGACTAATCTTGCTCTTTTCAGCTGTTCAAAGTATCTACATCTTTCCTCAAATAAGTATAAAGTATTCAGTACAAAGTATTCAAACCTGTATAAAGTATTCAATACATAGCATAAACATTGTGTTATACAATGGGAATATCACCTCTCTCTCTACTGACAAAACTACTGTATATCACTAATAGAACCCTATGAGGTATCTTAGTGGCTTGTCTGCAGTAATCAGTGAACTCCATGTTGGACTGTACAATTACTCCTAGTTTTTTTTTTTTTTTTTTTTCAATTACCTTTAAGAATGGGATCTTAATTTATGATTCCATTCTCAAAGTAATTATTATTTACAAGTAAGTCAATTTATGACGGTTCATAATTTGAAATTCTACATCTGCTCTTATCTTTTTATCTTTTGCATCAGATGTAAGCAGGGCCAACTCAATATATACATGCTGAGACTAAATGGGAGGTAGCCTAATGCTACGATACAACATTTTTGATATGTTTATTATTTAGGATGGGAAGGACAGCAAGAACAACGTATAAAACACACCAAAATTAAACAACAAGCTCTGGTAATAGATGCAAGTGATATGTTTATGATTAATGGACTGTCAGAGCCTAAAATGTGGAACTTCATTTTTTCATACCCCCAAAACCTAAAAAATACAGCAGTCCCTCAGCATCCTCATACAACATAATTGGCTCCTGAGCAATGGTCATAAGTTGAACCCCAAAATCTCATGGATGTATGCAGTTTTATTATTTTTTTAAGTTCTGTTCCTGGAAGCACATTTCAAATGATAAAATACTGCTGCTGGTTGCCTTCGCCTTTCCAGGGGCACAAAGTAGACCAGTAAACATGCATAGCATGTACGCTCCTTGCAATTCATATTGATTGGACTTGTTTCTTGACATGCTGCCCACAAAATAAACCACACCAGCTTCCGCAGTGTTTTACAATGTGAAATGCACTTTTACTAAATTGCACAATTTACCATTAAAATACTATACATGAAATGAAAATAAAAAACCCAAAAAAGTGCATTTAAAAACATTTATGTTAAAATAAAAGCTTGAGAACCACCATAAAAAAAATTTTAAAAATTAACCCACAAAAATCAGTTCATATTTTAAGTTGTTAAAACCTTTATCACTGAAGTAGTTAGTGGGGCTTGATGAATAGTAAATGGAGAGTTTTGGGGAAGAGCAGATCGAAGGAATTCTAAAAGTTGGGTTTTGGTTTGAGGGTTGACTGACTTGAAATAAAAGTCCCGTGATTTTTCTAACTGAAAAGCTCCTCCTCATGATAAATCTCCCTGTAGCATGCATAGTCATCACTTATTGCTGCCATAACCTCAAACTGTATTAAAAATTTCGGTAATCTGCCGCAAAAATTTTCAGTGCTAATTCAATGTGCTAAAATGGTTACATAAGTCATTGAACTGTAACTGCAGGAGGAGCTGCAACTTCAACTTATTTGTGAACAATCCCTTGCTCTACCCATTTCAATAAAAGCCTTGTTGCTATAATCTTCTTTGTGGGTGTTTAACAATTCAGTCACATCTTCAGGAGAAACTTCTAGTTACAACTGGCTTGCACTTTCTACAGGATTTTGAATGTCTAAAATCATGAACAAATTGAGGGTGAGGGTAGAGTTTCTTCCAACCACCCCTTAGGTTGATTTCAGATACATTTTTCCAGGCATCTGATGGTTTTCACACAATCCAAAAATGTTGAATTTCTTCCAAAATTCTTTAATTGTTGGCCCATTTTTCTTGTCTACTGCTTCAATCAGCTTTTCAAATGTTCAAAGATAGTGTTCCTTGAAAGATGCAATAAGTTTGATCATTTGGCTGAAGAAGGGTCATTTTGGAAAAGAGAAAAATGTTAGGATGGTGGTGTTGAAGCACTGCAGGATGACCTGATGCATTGTCCAGAAGCAGCATTACTTTAAAAGGAAAATCACTGTCAGTACAATATTTCTTGACCTCTTGCAAAAAAAAGGTACACAAACCAATCTTCAAATATTGCTGCAGTCATCCAAGTTCTAGCATCAGATTTCCAAATTACTGGAAGGGTTGTTTCGGGTAAACCCTTGAGGGCTCGTCGATTCTCAGCGAAATAAATTAGCAAGGGTTTTAATTTGCAATTGCCTGCTGCATTTGATCCCAGCAATAATGTCAGCTGATCCTTCATAAATATGAAGCCAGGCATCCACTTTTCTTCATTAGCAATTCAGCTTTGTGAAGGCACCTGTTTCCAAAACTTCTCCATTTTGTCAATGCTGAATTACTTGTTTTGGACAGCAGCCTTATTTTTCAATTATTTTAGCCAATTTGGCTGGAAAATCTTTTACAGAGTGGGTGGGTGTCAGTGCTTGCAGCTTCCCCTTGAACTATGCTACGTCAACCAGCTCTTTTGTGGAAACAGTCAAACCATACTTCGTTTACATTAAATGTTACATTCATCGCTGGCCAGCCACATTACTTCTTAAGAGTTTAAAAAACAGACAATGCCTTTTGACAAAATTGTTGCTTGGTTTAGAGGCATATGAATGCTTTGTGTCTGATGATTAATCCATGCAATAAAAACTTTCAAATTCTGAAATAAGGCTTTCTCTTCACTTCATTTAAATATTTTTTTTATCTTTCAAAATTGTGCTCGTTATTCAAAATGGCAATTTGAACTTGGCTGCAATTTCATTTACTTTCATTTGCGATTCATGCTGATTTGATATTTCATGTTTAACTTCTAACATTATGGCTTTGTCTTTTTTGTACAAGCCATTATTCTGAGTATTGTTACTTTTCCTCTTTTTAGACACTGCATGGAAAACTATTTCACAATTTGTAAAATACTGTACACCAATTAAAAATTAGGAAGCTCCACGAAAGTTTGTTTCAGATGCAGTCTACACAGTGCATAACTGCTGTGTTAGTTGAGTATCTGAGACAACTCTGCATATTCACGTGATTGCTCAGTATAGTTCATTTGCAGAAATGGGAGATAAACAAGCAGTAAACAAACAAGGCACAATTATTACAGGATTACTCTCACAGAATTAAGAAAGGCATCATGCCTAAGGAGTGGAATGTTGTCGTTGTTTTGGTTTTTAGGAGCATTAGCAACTAAGGCCATATTGCTCTGGGATATGCGGTGGTCATTCCCTGACCTTTCCGCATCCTCCGTATTTGGTGGTCATGGACTCTAACCCCGTTCTAATCAAGCGTGTGCTACGCAATGCTGCTCCTGCCCACCTGGCTACGGAGGTGCCCAAGGAGTGGAATAATGCAATCGTAATTTTGCTGCATAAGAAAGGAGATAAATCAGAAATTATAGACCAATTAGCTTGTTTTCCCACATCTACAAGTTTTTCTCAAAGGTCATTACTAACAGATTAGAAAGAATACTTGAAGAATCAACCAGAAGAGCAAGCTAGCTTTAGGACGGGATTCTTCAATTACTGATTACCTTCACTTAATATCGCAGCTAATGGAGAAACCAAATGAATATAAAACACCATTATGCCTGCCATTTGTGGATTATGAAATGACATTTGACTCCATACAGCATAAGGCAATGTTTCAGGCACAGAAAGACAAGGCATAGACACCCCATACATTATGATTTTGAAGAAAATATGAGAATGCCACTACCTTTATTAGACTATACAAAGGACAGTAGCAAATTTAAAATAGAGAAAGGAGTTGAACAAGGAAACAATATCTCTGAAGTTGTTCACTGCTGCCCTTGAGCTTTCAGAAGATTGAAGTGGTCCCAGAAAGGAGTCAATGTGAATGGAGGGTACCTAAACCATTTACGATTTGCAGATGGCATTGTGATTATAAGCCACTATTCCAAAGAATTAGAAGAAAATCTTAAGCAGTTATGCACAGTTAGTAAGGATTTCGGACTAACAGAGATGGACAGATGAGATTCACGAGTTCGTGGGTAGTAAATGGATGGCCATTGTACAAAACAGAAGGAACTGGAAAGTTGCTAGAGAGGCCTTCATGTCTCTCTCACACACACACACACACACACACACACACACACACTGCATGTGATGTATATTAGAAGATGACTTAATTATTATGGGAGTGCAGAAGGGTTTCAGATAATGCAACACAAAAGATTTGGGTTTAAGTTTTGATTCAATAAAGTGGCTAATTCAATTAACCAGTGATTCCTATAAGCAGAACCCACTGATTAGTATATAGCAACTGTTTCCAAACCATTATGAGTATGCAAGTTTGGTCATGTAAGTATGTACAACTTGTTTACTTGAAGGAAGGATGTATGAATGGTGGAGGGAGGGGGATGCAAGTCCGATGTCGCCTGTATTTTAATTATTGAACTAGTTAATTCTCCTCTGCATTAAATATAGCATGAACCTAAAAGTTTTGTTGCTGATGCTGTTTTCATTTTGAAAGATTAATCAATTTGTTGTTTTATATGTGGGCATTATTTTTTGTCTTGTTTATTTTTTTTACATAATTTACAAAGAATTTCTAGCATGTGCTGTGTAAGACAAAACTGCATCCCTTACTGTTATATTTTTGCTGGGGGGGATAACAGCATATGAAGACAGTCTTGTTTAAAAATAATGCAGTAGAATGCTTTTGGAATAATCTATGGAGGAAGGAGATAGTTAATCACATAACTCTTCCTCCCCCCCCCCCCCAAGTCCAGCCTCAGTAGTTATATCCCTTTGCTCTCCTTCCCCTATCTGCATTAACTAATTATCTCATTTGCATGAGTAAGTTTTTTTTTTGGTAGTTGTTGGCGCATCGGTTTCTGTGGCCATAATGCACCTCCCAAGGTTTTTGCAGTACTTTGATCCAAGCCCGAGGCGGGATTCAAACCCGCGACTTTTGGGTTGCCGGGCAGGCACTTTACCCACCCAGCTAGCCAAGTCGGCACATGAGTAAGTATAACTTTTTTTTCCCCCAATAATAAAAAAAGATAACACCTACAAATAAATTAGTAATATAATTGTTACATACTTATTTGTATTTGGGCCAATTACATGCATTACCTTATTATATGATTTTGTATTAGTTTTTTGTTGTTCTACTAAATTAAGAATATTGCTAAATTGGAGTCATACAGGGATAAAGAAAAATGTAAATACAAGAGTCTATATTACTTAACACGTTACATTTTATCACCTGAGGTGTATGTCCAACGTGCGCATACACACTGTGTGTGTGTGTGTTAGACTTAAGCTAAAATACAACAAAATTTTTTCCTTTTAAGAATTAAGTGTACCATAGTGAACCTATTAAAAATCAGAAAATTGGCACTCAGTAGATTAAAAAAAAAAAAAAATCTACTAAATATAAAGTATTATCTACTTAATAAATGTTATATTCTTAAAAACACATGTTAAATCAAACCATTTTCTATAGAAACCCATATTAAAAAAAAGTTGCAATCTCATTAGTAGTCCATGTTTGCTCCTCTGCACTTAATTGACAATGTTTGTATATAGAGCAAGCTTTGACAAATTTGTTCAAGATATAGGTGCCACTGCTAAACATCCATCATCGGCTGAGGGAATGGGGCATACTACAAAAAGGAAAAAGGAGGGCTTTTGGAACAGCAGTGATTACAAAGTAAACTTTGGTCACATGAGGTGAAAAGTGTTTAACTTATTTGTTAATTCTAATTTCATAGTGTCAACTTTCCAAATCAGCCCATATTAGTCAACTAAACACTATGTTTGATGATCTGCTGATAATTAAACTCTATGAATTTTTATTGATTAACCTAACTATATATTATCTACTTCCAGCACAGTGGAGCAACACAAATCAAAAAGCAACGGATAAATTATCAGGTAATTTCCCCTGATCCAAAGTTCGCACTCATGACCTTCTGACTGTTGTAAAGAAAGCTCCATAAGATAGTGTTTTCATAAATAAGTATTCAAATGATCTTTGAATATTTATTTATATTACTCATACTTCATTTAATAATAAAATATTTTTGAAAATTTGGCTATACAGTTATTTGAGAATGAATGCTGGTAAATGTTAGGAGTTACTAATATATTTAGAAGTTTAGTATTCTTCTAAAAATTCCATATGTAATGCAGCACTTTAAATCTTACTTAGTGGAATGTTGCATTAGGTCAAGTTGTCACTGACTGTTATCCTAAAATCCTAGTTACTTCATAACTAGGATTTTACCACAATTGAAGTAACTGGAATTTTTGGTACCTATGGCCAAATATCAGAAATGTGACAGTTTTACTCATTAATGTGAAAAAGCTTTTCACTTTTCCCCCTAAAAAAATACAATGTATATTTTACAAAAGAAAAAGCAAAAAAAATTTTTAAACAATCCCTTCAAAGAACCAATGCTGAGCATCTTTCATGACATCCCTTTGGACAGAAGAGTTGAGGTTCGCACTCTACCAGTCTGATAGCTGGTAGAGTGCTGGTAGAATGCCAAGGGAACAGTACCTTCCTGATTGTATTCTCCCAACAATGAAGTTTGGTGAAGGCAGTATCATGGTATGAGGCTGCTTTTCGTGGTTTGGCTTGGGTCTATTAGTCGATATCGACAAAACCATGAATACGGTGCAATACCAGAACACCCTGGACAATTATACACTTCCAACATTATGGCAATACTTTGGGGAAGGCAACATGCCATACTGCTCAGGTTGTAACAGAATGGTTTGAGGACATGGGTATGGAAAGTTGGATTGGCCAGCCAAGAGTTCTGATCTGAACCCTATCGACATCTTTGGGATGTATTGGATCGTCGGGTATGTGCATTTCGAGATCACCCAAAGAACAAGGCCAAACTAGTGGCTGCGTTAAAGGCTGAGTGGAGGAACATATATCATCTGACATTTAAAAAAATGCTGGTTGTGAGTATGCCATAAAGATTGAAGGCCGTCATAAAAGCAAAAGATTTCAGCACAAGATATTAAATGACACTATAAAAGTTTTTTTTTTTTGTCTAAAGGCAGGTGTCTGGATATTAATGGTAAGGCAGTGTATAACACATATATGGGTACTCAAAGATGCACTCTGCCTCTGCTTTTTAACAGAGAGATAAAGCCCACTTGATGATGAAATCGATTTTCCTACTAAGGGAAACCTGATTATCAAAACCACATAATTCAATGATGCGCTCAGCATTCCCATACTTGACTAAACATTACCCTAAAATTCAAGTATTTGTAGCATTACATGAAAATGTAATACCATAGTCACATATATAAATCACCCTTAAATACACAAAAAAAAAAAGGGGGGAAAAAAAGTGGAATTGCCAATTTTAAGTTCTGAAGGCAAATGAAAATGAAGCCTTCAGAACTTAAAATTAAAGATTACAAAGAAACTTTGTAATCTTTGTGTAATTATATACTACTGAAAAGTGGTTATCATTCTAATGTACAGCATGCTAGCATTCTCAGAATGCAAATGGATTTCCTATCCCTACGGATGCCTTGAACTTCTCATTCAGATGGATTTCATTAAGTCCCTTTTAATTAAGCCTACACGAACCGGCAGCATTTGTGACCAGTGAATAGCATATGGTTATTTTCATTTCTGCAAAGTAAAACACTTAACCCCCACTACAAATATTAATGTTAATAGTTTTTTTTTTTTTTTTTTACATCTGTAAGAGCAAATACACAGCCAAAAAACCATTTATACATATGGATTACAATTGGAATGTTTTAATATTTTTCAGGACCAGGGTGGCCAACCGCTCTGATATGGTATGGCTAAGATTGTCCCGATTTGGAACTTCAAGTCCCGCTTCCTGATAATACATCATTTGTCCCGATAAGAGAAGAAAAAACTTAATTTATTGATTTTACGTATTTTAATTAATTCTTATTGGAATCTAACGGATGCGTTAAAAATTAAATCTAATAACAAGAGAAAAATTAAATCTAATAACAAGAGAAAAATTAAAGTCTAAAGGCATTTTGTTCGTCACTGAGTAATGAAGAAAAGAAACTGCATGTTGATAAGAAATGGATGCAATTTTCCTCAATTTCTGGGGGCAAATAATTTGTCTCAAATTGTAAGCACCATATTAAGCATTACACATTCAAATGCTTCATCAGAAAGTTTCCAGCTTAATGAAAACTGCTTGGCAGAAAGAGAGAAACAGTCTTTTATTAAAAAATTTAGAAGCCAAACTTATGGTGAAAGAAAACAGCATGTCCTTCAGAATTTAAAATACTGTATTCAGAAGGAAAAAAAAAATTTTAAAACTAGTGAAATCTAAAGAAAAATATGTAAAGCAAAAGTAGTGTTCCTCGCTATTTTTAAAATAGCTGTTATAAATAATATAGTTTATATAGGACAAATACATATTAACAACAATCATAACAAATAAATACTATGATTGATTGACTGAAAAAAAAAATGTATTTTAATTGTAATTTTATATTTTATTTTACTTTTTGAAGGAAAAAATGCTACACTACACTTCGTTTCAAGTTGTCCCGCTTACCAATTTTCAAAATATGGCCACCCTGTTGAGGACTGTTATTGCAAAACAAATATGGATATTCTAAAACAGGTTAAACCATCAAATTTTGAAGAAGTTCCATAAACAGGTATTGGCAGTGCATTATGCCACCTATGTCCTTGTGGATAAATATGTGGTAATTTTTATGCTAAAATGCTACATAAAATTACGTATTTTTACATTTTATAATTATACATATTATATATTTCCATGGCAAGTTTTATTGCTAAAATGCAGCTTATATGAATCATTTGAGGAACCACCAATAATATTTAAGGCATTTATAAAAAAAAAAAATTTTTTAACCCTTAAATGGAATAGAAACAATCCACAGATAGCAGAAGTCGTGGCTCTATGACATTGGACAGGATGTCATATAGAGCAAATCAAAGGATGAAGGAAATAGAACAGTAAAATGTCTATTATATAATACAGGTAATATAGTTAATGCTAAATTAACCTTTTTTTTTTTTACCTAACATGCAACTACTGTAAAAAACTTAACAGATGGTTAAAATTTTGTGTAATAAGATCATCTTAAACATTTTTTTCTGCAGACTGCTATATGAATAAGGTTTGTGGTTATCCATCCCTGGTTTAGACACTGTTAAAAGTGGTTATAAAATAGAATTAAGTCTTCCACTATAATTACTATAATTAAAAATAGCAAGAGCTTAAAATGAATGCTGACATATTTGACAGAGACCTTGTATACAAAAACTCATTAAATATTTCATGACCAAACGACACATTTCATTTCTTCAAAAATGCCTTTCAGTGCATATTTTCCATCATAAGTCTACTTAAGTTTTCCAAATGCAAATTACAAGATGTTCTTAAAAACAAACTCCAACTCATCGATGACTATCAATAATATCAATAATTTATTTAAGTTAATAAGCTAAATTAAAATGAAGCTAGTAGCTAATAAGCTAATATCCAGCATTTCCAAAAGTCTTTTCATTTCAATATTACAAAAAAAAAAAAGTTGTTTGGCAAAAATCATAAAAAATCCTTAAATTGGCTTTAGTGTCTAAAATCTTTTCAGTTAATGAGTTTCTAACTTCTGGATTATCTTCTAAATAAGAATTTCTTAAACTGGGGTCCTCGGGCCTCTAGGGCAGTGCTACTCAAGGTGTGGTTAGTGGACCAGCACCGGTCTGCAAAGAATTGGAAATTGGTCGTGGATGTTACTGGTCCTTGACGATTCATCTGCTACTGGTCTGCGAGATTCGTATTTTACAAAAGTATCAGTGCGCGATGGATTGGAAATAAAAGAAACTGGTCCATTACAGGTAGCTTGAGAAGCACTGCTCTAGGGAGCTGCAGAGCTACTAGTGGTGATAAGTGAGTGATGTTCTTAATTTAATTATTTAATAATTAATTATATTACAATTATTTAAAATACAGCAGACTCTCGATTTACTGGGATCAGATTAACTGGGATACTTCAAGACTCCAAATAAAAAAAAAAAATAAATAAAAATAAATAAATCAGTAAATAAAATAGTAAAATTCAAGTAATAACTAGAATAGGTATAAACAGATGTTTTGTAAGTCGTAAATAAGAGACAAGAAGCAGCGTTATAAGTCATTAGGAGATTGTGCCTATTATCTTGCAACCCCCACTGTCTTCACGTGAACCAGTCATTAAAAAAAAAAACCAAATGTTTAGTTTGTTTTAGTGCGTTGCGTCAATTGTGTTCTGTCACACCTCAAAAGGACAAATTTTGTTTTGTTATTTATGACAACGATGTCAGAATTTTTTTGTTTAGAAATTGTGAAAATGACAGGTAAATGCAAGAGAATTATTAAACAAAAACTTGAAATTATTCAAAAGTTTGAAAACGATGCATCCGTTAAATCTCTAAAGAACCATTATAATGTTGGTGACCAAACCATATGGGTCATTTCAAAAAATAAAGGGAAGCTATTAGATTTAAAATCGACATCATAAAAAATAAAGGGAAGCATCATATTGGACACGAGAATAGTAGGCAGTAAGTTTTTTCATCTATCGTCATACTTTTTACGTAGGTTGAACATTTTTTGATACAGCAAGTCCGACTTAAGTTACGTTTTTTTATATGACTGAAGATTTCAGTTTCATTTCATTATAATAACTTAAAAAAAACCACAGAATTCCAGTTATTGGCATCGCAAATGCAATAAGATAGTTTTACTACCGTTTATAATTAGATGCACTAACAGAAAAGCCCAGAAACCAGGAAGTGCAAATTGTTTTTGTTTTATGGCAGAAATGTGCTTTAGTAAAATGCGAGCTCGAGTAGGGTGATAATAGTGAGTTTGCCTTAACCCTGTGAAGTTCTTTTCAGAAAATTTAATTTTGACTGTTATCATGGTACCACCTAGAGAATAAGTGACAGTGGTACTAGTAAATCTACCAAGAAAAGGAAAGCAATCAAGTTGGATCAGAAAATTAAAATAATAATGATGTATGAAAATGCCAAACGTTAACAAGTATCGCATGGAATTCAGATTTGTCAGTAGCAACAGTGAACACAATAAAGGAGACAGACAGAATACAAGAAGCGATCCGCACCAATGAAGTTAACTATAACCAAAGGCTACGAAATACAAATCAGTTTTTACAGTACAATAACATGCGTTTTTTTTTTCTTCCTTTTATGTTTTTTCTTTTGTGCCACTGGCTACTTCACCACCACTGTACCCAGATAAAGTTTTTAATTGAACTAATTAAAAATTATAACTATTTTTCTTCATTCTTCTGAGGTAGTTTTTGTAATTCTGGCACGTCAGGGATATAGTAGCAATATTTTATTAGTCATTCCCGAGTTAGGCAAAACTTGACTTACCTAAGAAGTCTGGGAACGTATCTCTTACATATGTCGGGAACTTACTGTATTTTTGGATTAACCAGGAAATCGATTATACGGGAATTTTTTTTTTTATCATCTATCCTGGAAAATCCAGAGTCTACTGTACTTCATTTTGAAAAATAACTTATTGAATATTTTTTGAAGTTAATTTCACATTAATTTCAATTAAAACATCCAAATTTGAACAAACTGTACTATTCTGTTAACAATTAACAAAATAACACTGTTGTTAGAAAGTGACAATGAGAGCATTGTTTTGATTTCTCATTAAACTGAATACACATTGGCTGAGTCTACATCAGTTTGTTACTGTCCACTGCACTGTTTACATGTGCTATCCAATGGCATTTTAAACTGTGCTGAGTTGTAAGTTTTTTTTTTCCATTGTTATAGGAAACTACAATTACATGGATCACTGGTTTAAATCTGGTTCAATACTAAAATGTAGAAGTAACAATTGTTAATTACAATCACACAAATGATTGAGGTACATGAAACCAAACAGAACACAAAAATAAATATCATTTTGAATAGCCAACGTACAGGAAGCAGAATGATACTCATGTGTTCTTTATCACAAAATAAAAGGACTGGTATGAAAGAAATGCCTCCTAATTTTTTGCTTTCAGATGTTCCGCTGCAGATCATTTTGCATGTTACTAAGTGACCACTAGAGGTCTCTAGTTCCACCGTACTGAGTGGCACTGTGATTGGTCTTATGAGTGCAGCACATGGATAGTTCAAAATGGTGGAAGTTACAGATATGTATCAAGCAAAGAACGGCAATTGAATTTCTTACCAAGGAAGAAGTGACACCTATTGTAATCCATATGTGCCTCAAAAATGTTTATGGTGACAATACTGTAAATGTGAGTACAGTTAGATCTTGGGTAAGACACTTTAGGAGTAGGGAAAGAGACATTGTTGACAAGCCCTAAAGTGGCCAGCTAGTAACGTCACAATGACAACAGACAAGAGCCAGATCAACATGCTGATCAATGAGGGCTGCTACATCACAACGTAGATTGTGTATTGCAGTAGGGATAGGGCAACCTGCTGTGATAACCAGCTTAAAAGCTAGGCTGCAATAAAGTTTGCACAGTGAAAATGCAGACACATCAGCAGAAAGAAACCCGGAAAGTTGTGTATGGAACTTCTCCAGTGCTACGAGAGTAAATGAGAGATTTTTCTTTCATGCATAGTCACAGGTGACGAAACTTGGTTCCACCATTATGACCGTGAAACAACGAAAGAGTCGATGGAGTGACACCATCAAAGTGCATCATGTGAGATGAAGTTCAAAAGAGACTTCTGTTGGTCATGGAGACAGTATTTTGGGGCAAAGGTGGGGTCTTACTTGTGGACTTCTTGGAGCATGACACCACAATCAACTAAGAAAAATGTGGAAATGTTGAAAGCTCACGTGTAGAATACAACCAGATGAAAACATTAATGAGGTTCTTCTCCATGATAATGCATGACCCCACACCAGTCTGTACACGATGGAGGCCACTGCAAAACTGGGGTGCACTGTTCTTCCTCACCCCTTTCATAGCAGATCTTGCATCTTCCAACTATCACCTCTTTGGCCCACTGAAGGATGCACTCTATGGAACCCATTTTGCAGTAGTAGTAGTGGCATGTGATGCAAGAAAGGAAGTGTATGAGCTTATGCAGCATCAGCCAAAAAAAAAAAAAAAAAACCACCATTCCCTCCAAATGCCTGTCCAGTTCCTCCTTAAATTTATTCAACCTATCACCTTCCACAACGACAGATGGAAGTTTGTTCCCGCAATTAACCACCCGCTGGCTAAAGGCAAATTTCCGCACATCTATTCTACATCTGTCTTTTCTTAATTTGAATTTATGCCCCCTTAGGTTCGTAATCTGAACAAGTGGAAGGATCCCATCAGAATTCAGTGTGCTGAACCCATTCAAGGCCTTATACACCTCAATCAGATCACCGCACAGGTGCCTAGTCTCCAGCCACTGCAATTTGCAGAACTTAAGCCTCTCTTGGTAAGAGGATCCCTTCACTCCCCTCACCAATCTTGTTGCCCTTCTCCGTACACGCTCAAGTAAATCTACACCTTCCTAAAATGAGGCCTCCAGACCTGTACCGCAGTACTCAAGGCATGGCCTGACCATTTCCTTATACAGAGGGACAATCACCTCCTCCTCCCTGCTAGCAAAATTCCTATATATCATTGAAAAAACCCCATGACCTGCCCTGGCAGCCTGTCAGCATTGCTCAGAAAACTTCATATCTGACTGCACAATTACTCCCAGGTCTTTTTCATTTTCTACCACCTCAAGTGTAGTACCACACAGTTGGTACGTTTCTCTGGGGTTACTTCTACCCATATGCAGTACTTCGCATTTGTCAAGTTTAAACTTCAGTTGTCACTTCTTAGCCCATCTGCCCAAATTATCTAGATCCTGTTGCAGTAGCACACTGCCATTAGCGTCATTAACAACCCTGCCAACCTTTGTATCATCTGCAAACTTCGACATTAAGCCTGATATACCTTCATCAATATCATTGATAAATATACAAAACAACAGTGGACCTAACACCGAACCCTGTGGGACTCCACTAATAACATTAGTCCAAGAAGAGCAGCACCCGCTGATTACCACTTAACCATCCTTTTATCCATTGTAGCAACTTACCCTTAATACCATTCTGCTCCAATTTGTACAATAGTTTTCCATGCGCAACAGTGTCAAAAGCTTTCCTGAAATCCAAATATATGATATCAAAATTATTTTTTGCATCCAGTTCCTTTGTAGCCACATCATAATATCCTATCAAATTTGTTAGACAAGACTTTCCCTTAACAAACCTATGCTGTGTCTGAATTATTCCTGCAGTCTTGTCTAGATGATCCTGCAATGCATCTTTAACCAGTGACTCCATTATTTTACCCAGAACAGAAGTTTAACTGGTCTGTAATTACTCGTGTCACCCTTCGATCCCCCTTTGTGAATTGGGGATACATTTGCACATCTCCAGTCTGTGAGAATCTCCCATAATTATGGCTACGGGTTTGCTTAGTTGCTTTGCCGCCTCCTTTAATATAACTGGATAGATCCCATCCACCCCAGGTGCTTTTCTTATGTTTAACTTCAACAATTTCTCCTCCACTTTGCTTTCAGTTATTACAAAATCATTAAGTATCCTGCTACAATTTGATAACCTTCTGCCATTTTCAAACCTTAATAATTCCTCATGTGTGAATGTAGATGCAAAATACTCATTCAGTTTGTTTGCTATCTGAGCAGGATCATCAACAGTTGAACCATCGATGCCAAGTGGACCAATCAGATTCATCCCCTTCCTTTTAGAGTTTATATAAGTAAAGAAATCCTTGCTGTTTTTCTTAGCGTCTTTTGCCAAGGATTTCTCATAATCTGCCTTACCTCCTTTGTGACCTGATTACAGACTAGCTTATATCTGCCATAGGCTTCTGAGTCGCTTGATAATTTATATGCATCCCATGAATTTTTCTTCTCTGTCACGAGTCTCATTAGTTCATTTGATAACCATTTAGGCCTAAACCTTGAACAATATTTCTTAATAGGTATGAAACTTTTAGTATAGCATCCACGATTAATTCCTTGAATGCTTCCCACTTAGAATTTACTGTTGGTAACATCGTCAGTTTATCCCACTGTACAGAATTTAAAGACTGTCGGAGACCACTGTACTCACCTTTACAGAAGCAAAAACCCTTTCCTTTACCCCTGATGGTAATTAAATCCCACATCAGTACACTGATCACTGCCACCTAGTAGTTCCTTTATCTGCAAATTCTTAATACATGAATGATCACTGCTGATAACCAGATCAAGAGTATTACTTTCTCTGGTTGCCTTTCGAACATGGTGCTGCAGAAAACAATCATCCACTAAATCCACAAGAGTCTGACTAGTGTGTGAGTAACCAAACCACAAGTTCCAGTCAATATCTGTGAAGTTAAAATCCCCCATTATAAGACTTTTTCCGATTTACTAGACCACTATTTCTCTCTACAATTGTTCATTGTACTCATTCGAGTCATTAGGCCTATAACACACTCCTACTCTTTATTTTTGCTTTCGCAGGGCTTATGTCACACCAAACTGACTCAACAGTGCACTGTTCATCTATATCAACTGGATGCACTTCTTTTGATTTTATGTTTTTCCTAATTAACAGCATAACACCTCCTCCCTTTCTATCCTGCCTATCCTTTCTGTACACATTGTACTCCCCAAATTCCAGTTCAGCATTCCTTATCTGTGTGACGCCACGTCTCTGCTATCCCAAAAATATCCGCCTTTGATGTCTTGACCAACACTTCAAATTCATTTACTATACTTCTAGCATTGGTATACATGCAAGCATACATGCTCCTACTCCTATTCCTAGTTACTCTAACACATTCCATATACCCACCTATTTCAGGATGACTGCCATCCGTCCCTGAAACCCCCAACAACCCACGCTCCAGATCGCTACTTTATTCTAATAGAAGTTGTGCAAGAATCACCTTCACGTCTGCCTACGGATACTGTTAAACTATTAGTCCTTGTATCCCCCCCCCACAAGCTATCAGTTTACCGACCCACCTAACACTGCCTCGATAGCATCAGCAAACATTCTTGCACCCTTTCTATTTAAGTGTATCCCATCCCTATAGAAGCAGTCTCCCTTGTTAACAAGTACAGTCCAGGCTGAAAAAAAATTATACCCCTTGAGCCTTGCACATTCTTTCCAGGGCCGAATTGATCAACAAGGATCTCATTATATACTCCCCCCTATCGTGTCTGGCAGTATTGCAGACACTTTCAAATTCTACCCTAATTCACTTCTTTTTTTCAGCAGTGACCTGTACTTGTTAAATAATTCTGCCACACTCCTACTCTTAATATCATTAGTGCCAATGTGTACAACTATATCACCTTTTGTGCCCTTAAAAGATGATATCTGCTCTACAACATCATCAACCTTTGCCCCTGGCAGACATACCCTGGTCCTGTTCCCCCTATCCTTTTTACAAAGCATGTTTTGTGGATAATGATCAGCTCAAGCTCAGTGTTCGCAAAGCCATCTGCAGAAAAAGTAAGGAATTTTACAGGACTGGAATACAGCATTTGACATAGATGGCAGAAATGCATAGGAAATGGTGACTTTAAGGGAAAAATAAGCATTCATTAATGATTGAGGATTAATTGATGTAAAAGGTGTAGTTCTATAACTACACTTTGATATCATATATTTGGATCTTAGAAATTCCTTTGAAACTGTTGCACATGGAAGACTGCTGCACAAATTGGAGCAGTGTGCCATGAGAGGCAAATTGTTGCTATTATATGTGCATTAAACGTTTTGAGAGGAAAAAAGGAGGCATTACTTTCGTACTGCTCCTTCTCGTAGAATGAAGTGAAAGTATGAAACCAAACTCTTGCCATTTAGAGAGAGAAAAAAAACAAAAAAAACCGGAAAATAGAACAAAAAAGCAGCAGAGGATGTAATTCTACCAGCTGTAAAAGTATGACATGTACAATGCTGGAAGATAAAGTAGCAACAGATCTAACTTTTATTTCATTATTGAACAATGCTATCAAGCAGAGAAACAATGATTCTGTGATTGTCAGAGAATATAAAAGATCAGTTAACAAGACGACAGCATAGATTTCTCCAGAAAAGCCAATTTGCTAGCATTTATCCAACATGAATTCAACAGTAAAATTTGCCCAGATTTTATTTTGCCATTCACTACTGACACATAGTACTGCTGAAGTTGCATTTTATATAAATAAAAATGAATTCAACAATTTTATAAGAAATTAAATAAAACAGTTGAAACATAAGAATTAGTAATGATGGGCTGCAATGTCAGGTTCAGGGGCAGCTCGTCCATAGGCAATGTGACACTCCTAGCTATTTAAATCTCGATATACAGTGAACGAAGTTATATGAAATTGTAAAGAACAATGCAACGCAATGAATATTTTTATTAACAGGACCTGCATATAGTATGTGCATCCTCTATTTCCAGTATTCACTTCAATAATAAACGAATAAACACATGAAATTGTTTCCAGCTTTGAAGTTTAATTAACCGCAGGCCTTGCTGTGGGCCAGGCACTGACACATTGTATTCCAGTGAATATGTGATAGTTGGTTGCCATTGGCAACCATCATATTGACAACTTCCCAATATACGTTTTTTATAGGTGAAACGAATCAGTCACTGTAAAGCATGCAGTGCAGATTTCAGCACTGACAATGATCGGTGCATAGCCACAACCGTGTCTTGTTATTCATCTGAATTCCCATTAAGTAACTAAGTAATATCAGTCTTAAGTCAATACTCAAAATTCAACAGTAATTATGTGATTACAGCTTAATTACAAATTGCGCTTGAACTTGGTAAGTTGAAGTTATATTACGAGGTGATGTGTAAGTAAAACATTTCTACAACACACGATTTTGTGAAATTTGATTCGATCATGGCCTCCAAGCTTTCCCGTGTAAATAACGTGACAGTGAATGAACTTCAGCAACTCAGTTTTTCACAATTCTCTCTCCAAGAAAAAAAAAGGAAGGCTGCTCCACACCAAAGATTCAAATTTCTCAGCAGGGAATAAGTAATAAGAAATAAAAAATGCAGTTTTAAAGAATGGTACCAAAGGAAAATTTGGCTTTGTGGTTGTGAAGTTAAAAATGCATTGTTTTATTTTCCATGTTTACTGTTTGGAGGTGACTTAACATGGACAAAAAGTGGCTTTACAAACAAACAGAATGAAAGGAAAAAAAAAAAAAAAGTAAAACATGAGTTCGAAGAAATATATTGATAATGTGATTTCACTATCGCTTTTAGGAAGCGTAAATATTAAAGAACAGCTTAGTGAGGCCTACAGACTTTTGATCTGCAAACATAACAGAAAAGTTACCAAGAATTGAGGTATTATCTAAAATAAGACTGCATTAAATTTTGTGAACAGTTTGAAATTCCTTTACGTTGACATGACGAAAAAGAAGATTCTAAAAATCCGAGAGTATTCAGAGGATTAGTAAATTTTGCCTGTAATTTAGATTCCAATTTAAAGAACCATTTAGAAAGTAATGTAGCATTTAAAGGCATTTCAAAAACTATTCGGAATGATATTCTTGACTGTTTGCTGCAAATATGCCAGGATGATATAAAAAGAGAAATTAAAGAAGCTTTGCTTCATTTGTAGCTGTCATGGCTGATGACACAGCAGATGTTTCAGAACATATACAAATGGTAATTGTTCTGAGATATGAACTGAATGTAGACATTTGTGTTTTTTTTTTCACTCCGGAAAACCAAACGGCAGACAGAATATCAAAGTGCATTCTAAATCAGTCAGACAATCCCTGAAGGAAATACTCAAAAACTGTTTGCTCAGACATTTGTTGGATGGCGCAAGTGTGATGAAAGGCAAGAAATGAAGGGGGGGGGGGGGTTCATATGGAGTTAAATTTTCTATAGCAGACATGATCTACCCAATTATTGCAAATTAACTGACTTGCTGAAATTTATCTCAGAAAATAATCTATCTGAAGTTATTGTGAACTCACAAAACACAAAAGTTCATTTGAAGTTTATTAAAAAGAATAAAAACATTTTTAAGGAGCACTATGAATCGGGAAAGGCTAAATGCTCAAGCAATATTTTCAATAGAGGAAAGCTTGGTCGACAGTGCACCAAACTTGAATGAAAAAGTTATTAATCTATTTTCAACAAATAAAAACCGAAGAATGGATTTTGTTTTTAAATAAAAGTTCAAGTCTGTTAATGGTGAATGTCCAGTTAATGTTTTCTTTAGTATTTTTAATTTGCTAATTTATTATTACTATGTATGTCTACATGTCTTATAACAGAGGCAATTTAATGTAACTTTAAGCAGCACCCCCAAACATTAGAGTCATGAGCCACCACTGCTCAGGCTAGTGGGCATAATGGACTGACTGCACATGTTAACCACCTCCAGTATTCTCCAGTCATTGCTATGTATATAGATTATTTCTCTGGCAGCATTAGCTGGCAGAGAAATAACATTTAAAGACAACATCGGATGAGGCATAGTTACAGTGGTCGATTTCAATAAGGCTAAATAAGCCATTAAATTCTCACATCTTTCAAATCCTTTGCAAAAAAATAGGAAGTAAACAAACATATATCACATGCAGAAGTAGGCTGGTAAAGTAATTACTTCTTTGAGTTGCATGATAAATGATAAAATATACCCATTTTTAATAGATAAGAGATTAACTAAGCAAGAATTTTTGTGGTTAGTTACGGTATTGTTCTTGACCAATGTTTTTGCCTATTTAAACGAATTGAGTCTACAAGGTGGAGCTACAACTACATTTAAATTTGAAGACAAAGTAGAAGCAATGATGAAGAAATTCTGGATGAAGTCTTTGCATAATAACACTGTTGCTCTGCTAATCTGTGATGCACAAATTTTGCACTGATCTCCTTTTCCTACATCTTCATGCAGAATTTGATGAATCATTTCTCTATTCATATACAATTCATTAGCCATCACTCTCAGGGTCAAACAACAATCTCCTGTCACAATTTCTTGAACTTTTCCAACACTGTTCTCATTTTAAAAGGTTGATGGATGCACATTTCTCAGGTCATCGTGAACCTCCTCACACCTGTCTTTTAACTGCTTATACCATATAAACACAATGGCATGACAAAGATTCATCACCATAAACAGTTTTTAACATTTCATACATTTCTGTTGCAGATTTTTCTAGTTTAAAGCAAAACTTCAAATTTGGTCATTGCTCCATGACAAAAACCTGACATGGAATGTAAATCTACTAACGAAACTGGTTATTACTTGCAACCAGTCATCCTACTGGACAATCTCTGTACCACATTCAGTTGGAGTAAGTTTAAACTACAACACAGCGTTTATTTTCAATATCACTTAACATGACTGCACCATCACCAGTCTGGGAGCTGCATTGCCATACCTTGTATATTATCTGACAGATTTTTGATTATTCTCATCTCGCAGAGAAAGCACTGAAATAGTTGATGTTGTAAAGTATTTCACATAAATATGCAAAATACTTTCACTTATTGAATATTTTTTTTAAAGTGAAATCTAAAGAACCCGATTAAACATTGAACTGGACCTAAGAATAAAACTTTTCATCACTGAACTAAATACTGATATTCTCACTTTGGGGGGGGGGGGGGATTATCCTTCACATACAATGAAGTTAACATTAATATTAGCAAGGGCACATGATGCAAGAAAGCCAGCTTATATAGCACATCCACTTGCTCCAAATGTTTGCCAAGTTCTCCCTTGAATCTATTTAAGCTATCAACTTCTACAACGACAGACGTATGTTCCGGCAATCAACCACTCGCAGGCTAAAGGCCAACTTCCACACACCTATCCTACAACCGTTTTTCCTCAATTTGAATTTATGCCCTCTCAGGTGATTATTCTGAGCAAAGAGGAAGATCCCATCAGCATTGAGTATGCTTAATCCATTCAAGGCTTCATACACCTCAATCAGATCACCTTGCAGGTGCCTAGTCTCCAGACACTGATTTGCAAAACTTAGGTCTTTCTTCGCAAGAGCAACCCTTTGTTCCATTCACTAATCTTGTTGCTCATCTCTGTACTCGTTCCAACAGCTCTACATCTTTCTTAAAATGAGGCCTCCAGACCTGTATACAGTACTCAAAGTGTGGCCTGACCATTGCCTTATAGAAGGGGATAATCACCTCCTTATCCCTGCTAGAAAAATTCCTGTATATCATTGACAAGACACCATGAGCTACTCTTGCAGACCATCTGCACTGCTCAAAAAACTTCATATCTGCCTGCACAACTACCCCCAGATCCTTTTCATTCTCTACCACTGTCAGTGTAGTACCACAGAGTTCATACATTACTCTGGGGTTACTGTTTCCCATATGTAGTACTTTACATTTGTCAATGTTAAACTTCATTTGCCACTTCTCAGCCCATCTGCTCAACTTTTCTAGATCCTGTTGCAGCAGTGTACTATCATTAGTGTCATTAACAACCCTGCCAACCTTCTTATCATCTGCAAAATTGGAGATTAAGCCTGGTATACCATCATCAATATGATTTATAAATACAGAAAACAACAATGGACCAAACACTGAACCCTGAGGGACTCCACTAATAACATTAGTCCACGAAGAGCAGTGGCCATTGATTACCACTCTGTCTTCTCCCACTCGACCATCCTTTTATCCATAGCAACAATTTGCCTCTCATGGCACACTGCTCCAATTTGTGCAGCAGTCTTCCATGTGCAACAGTTTCAAAGGAATTTCTAAGATCCAAATATATGATATCAAAGTTATTCTTTGCATCCAGTTCCTTTGTGACTACATCATAGTATCCAATCAAATCAGTCAGACAAGACTTCCCCTCAACAAACCCATGCTGTGTCCGAGTTTTAACTGAAGTCTTGTCTAGATGATACTGCAATGCTTCTTTAACCAGTGCCTTCCTTAATTTCCATGGAACAGAAGTTAAACTAATATGTCTGTAATTAACTGTCTCTCCCTTTGTGGATTGTGGTCACATTCGCACATCTCCAGTCCATGGGTACCTCCCCTGAGTCCAGGGAAGGTCTCATAATTATGGCTAAGGGTTTGCTTACTTCCTCTGCTGCTTCCTTTAATATAACTGGATAGATTTCATCCACTCCAGGAGTCTTTCTTATGTTTATCTTCAACAATTTCTCCTCCACTTTACTCTCAGTTATTACAAGATTATCTAGCTTACTTCCAGAGTTTAATACACCTCTGGCATTCCCCTCCCTGAATAACTTCTCATGTGTGAATGTAGATGCAAAATATTCATTTAGTTTGTTAGCTACCTGAGCAGGATCATCAACAGTTGAACCATCAATATCAAGTGGACCAATCTCACTCATCCCCTTCCTTCTAGAGTTTACATAAGTAAAGAACTCTTTGCATCCTTTGCCAAAGTTCCATAAAAAATGTAATTTTTTTTGTAATTTAAATCTAATTTAAAAACTAATAAAAAAGTTAACTTATATTACTAATACATACTGCCTCATAGACATACCTTTTTCCTAAGTAAAAAAATTACAGGAAGAGGGTCAAAAAAAAAACCCATTAAATGTAAAGCTGGTCATCAACTAAGTTAAAAGAATTTCTGTTATAAAATAGTTTGAAGTTTTGAGATAGAATCAGACACTGCACGTTACAAAACATACCAGAGTTCAAAAAACTGAATAAATATTTGTTTTCCAGTGATGAATTAACACTATTTTGCAGGCATAACTAATCAATACTAACCATACCCAACTAATTTATGCTGAAATAGTTTATAAAAAAAAAAAGGTTTAAACTGACTAAAATTAAGATTCTTATAGATTTAAGTCAAATATAGGATCTCTAAAAAAAATATGAAAAAAAAAAAAAACTTAAATGGCCAGAAAAACTGATGAACACATGTTTAGAAGTAGTACCTTTAGCCTTAATATTTTGCTAATGCATGTGATTGGGCATGTGCACGATTACAAAATTAGCATTAGTAGAGGCATATGATGCAAGAAAGCAAGTGAACACGGCATCAGCCAAAAAGGGGAAAAAAACCATTTCACCTAAAAGTTTGTCTAGTTCTGCCTTAAGAAAAGGATGCAAAAAAGCAAACTTATGACCACAGCAAAAGAGAGAGAGAAAAAAAAATTTTAGCTGGCCTATTCCCTCTAATAATGTTTAATTCTTCAAACTACCCACTTCTGCAACACCACATAGAACATTATTTAAACAATTACCACTGGCTGAAGGCAAATTTCTGCATCCTGCAAACCAGCCTTCAATTAAAATTAATGTTCTCTTGTGTAGGTTGTATAAACAAAGAAGAAGATGCCATCAGAATTTAGCTCACTTAATTTATTCAAAGCCTTAAACACAGCAATAAGGTCTACTCACAGTTCCCGATTTTCAGCAAGTTTGAAGTGCTTCGATTACACCTGCAATGGTTACAAGATCCATATGCTGCACCAATTAATTCAATTTAATACAGCAATTCACTGATTTTGTTCTAAGGATTTGTGCTAGGATGGAGGTGGATGCCATGTTACCTGGTACATCTTTATGGGCTGTTCAGGCTAACCTGCGAAATGAATACCTACAATTGTTGACCACAGGAAACACTGCTTCTACATGTTAACTTACTGTCTAATGTCCACATTTCAGTTTGGTGTTAACACCAATACTTTATGACCAGACCATTCCTCTTTGAGGAAGTCCAAGCATAAGATCATGAAAAGTGTGTTACGGGTAATTACTGATCTCAGACATGCGATTTCTGCTTTTCCAGAGAGAGAGAGAGAGAGAGAGAGAGAGGAGGGGGGGAGAGGGCTGTTTTTATGTAGAATGGAGCTCTACCATACATTACCTGACTAGTGTGTCATTTGCTTTAAGCCACATCTGATTTCATTTACTGGCATTCTGGCAAAAACTCACTCCAGACCTAATCTTTTTGACATAAATGTAGGCAATATGCATTGTGGGTTTTTTTTTTTTTTTTTTTTACCCCAGATCATCTAGAGGAGATATTACATCACTTAGTAATTTTACCTTCACAATCTGTAGGTTCCTCATACTATTCTGTAACTAGATTGAATAAATTATACTGTATGGCTTGAATACAATGACAAAAGCACCTTAGTGTTACTTGTTTGAACTCACTTTTTTTTTTTTTTTTTTTTGTGCTTTTAATTCTTCACTGTTTCGATACCATTTCAAATTTCATCTCTGGGTGATTCTTGGTTTACCAAGTGACACACAAACTATAATCGCCAGGTATTATAATAAATGTTCTTTTAAATTTCAAAAGCTAAAAAAGCACCAGACTCCACCTATATTAGCAAAATTAAATGGTTTATTGATATTCTAAGGGTGTCTCAATAAATCACTTAATTTAGAATATTGAACAAGGGAATATTCAATTCCCTACACAAAATTGCAGTGATGAAAACAGTAAGAATATACATGCATCAAGTTAACATAGGTTTATAGAGACATACTAGTTTTATGATTGTAAGGTCTAAAAACTAACCAGACCTACATTCTAGAACATTAGTGGAACATGGTTCTAATTATCACTCTTAATAACTCCCTTTCTCACTAAAGAGCAGTAATAAATTCAAGGAACAGAATTCATGCATGCCTAAAAGCAAGATCCAAGTGGGTGGAGCATCAACACAGAAGCCATCCATACTCTCCAGAATATAAACTACAAAAGAATTCTTTGAAAATACAATTTATCCACACAAAAAAAAAACAGCCTTGTCCAAAGTTAATATAAGAGTATCTACATATCTAATGCACATAAATGGAATATCCTGAATTGTGTAAACTTCTTGTCAAAAACAGAAAAACTTCTAAATGACCACAATATATGCAGACATTTAAATATACCTGACTCCCAAACAGAGAAAAAAGGGCAAAATCAATGTCCCTTCTAAAATCAAAATCTCCACAAGCTTCTGAAGCCAGAAGAAAAGCTTCAGAAGCCTGAAGCCTTCTGAAGAAACTCAGCTGTCCATATTTTCATCAATATTACGGTACAAAATGAGAACTTCCCAGGCAGGCCAATTTAGTAGAAGAAAATTCTACCCTGGAAATCAAATATCACTGTGGCTGGCCAGGTCACTAACAACAACAGTCAAAGAACCTAGTGTCCAAAAAAATACCAAAGAACTGTTAGATTTGATTTGATTTGATTTGATTTTTAATGGCGCATTGGCAGCTAAGGCCATAATGCGCCAAGACAAATTTAAAATCTTGTTAAACATTTTGGTAGCAAAGGCTACCACGTCAAACAATTAATTATTATGTTTAAAAAGGTATAAAAGTAAAAGCATAAAAAACTTAGATCTTTGTATAAATATTAAAAAATTGTAAAAAGTTAAAAACGTCACACATATTCTGTCTGTCACCTATAATCTGACTGAGTGTAAATGGCTCAGTCAAATTATTAAAAGTGGTAAAATACAAGCGTCGGGCTTCTATAAAAACAGGACATTCTATTAAAATATGACGAACGGTTAAAATAACATTACAGATCTCGCACATAGGTGGGTCATCCGCCCTCAGCAAGTAGGAATGCGTTAGATGACTATGACCTATGCGGAGCCGAGCAAGAACAACTTCCTCTCTTCGGTCCCTGCGTAGACTGGACTGCCATTGCGCAATTACAGGCTTAATACGATGTAATTTATTTGTGGCCTGTCCGTGCCAAGAATCTTGCCATTGGGAGAGTAATTTAGAACGTATTATTTGCCTGTAGTCTGTATAGGGGACTGACAGGCAATGGTTATCCAGGGAAACAGCCGATTTTGCAGCCGTATCAGCTAATTCATTTCCCCGGATCCCAACGTGGCTTGGGATCCAGCAAAAGCGAATATCAAATTCTAATTCTAAGAGAGGAAGAAGAATCTGCCGGATCCTGGACAGGATCGGATGAGGATTAAACCTCACCGACACTAGAGCCTGTAACACGCTCAAGGAATCACAATAAATCATATACCTTTGGTAGTCGCTATTTTTAATGTGATATAGGGCTGTTTCTATTCCACGCAACTCTGCAGTATAAATGCTAGTTTCTTGTGGGATCTGATTGGATAAAGTTTTGTTAGGGAACACGACAGCATATCCCACATAGCTTTCTAACTTTGAGCCGTCTGTATAGACTGGCAGAAAGTCAGAATACTGCTGTCTATGTGATGCAAAGAGTTGCTGGTAGACAGATGGCGGTGTAGCAGCCTTCTCCCAGATCTTAAGGGAGAAGTCACAAGGTGGAGAATAAGCATGCCAGGGTGGAAAGAATTGCCTTGGTGATTGGGCAACATTGTCTACCGTCAAGTTCAGCTCATTCAGCAGCCCTTGAATGCGAATACCAAAAGGTTTGTTGGCAGTCCGACGGGAGTTGTAGAGGTTTTCCCAGCGCGGCTCAAAAACGGATGGCCACGTGGGATGATCGGGCAGGGACTTCAATTTGAAAGCGTACTGTAAGGACAACTGCTTACGTCGAAGAGACAGAGATGGTTCATTTGCTTCAACGTAAAGGCTTTGGACAGGAGATGTACGAAATGCTCCAGTGGCTGTCCGGATGGCTTGATGGTGGATTGGATCTAACCACCGAAGTGCACTATCTCTAGCAGAACCGTAAACCTGAGACCCATAGTCGAGTTTGGAACGGACAAGTGCCTGGTAGAGACGAAGAAGGGTAGTACGATCTGCGCCCCATGAGGTTGACGAAAGGGCACGAAGGATGTTAAGCCCTTTTACACACCTTGTCCTAAGCTGGCGAATGTGTTTTAAAAATGTCAGCTTCTTGTCGAAAATAAGTCCCAGGAATTTGAATTCTGCTACAACTGGAATGTTATTTTGCCCAAGCCTTAATTCTGGGTCAGGATGAAGATTACGTTTGCGACAGAAATGCACACAAACAGTCTTCTGTGATGAAAATCTGAACCCATTAGCCAAAGACCAAGCTGTAAGATGGTCAATGGTTTTCTGCAGTTGCCTTTCAATGACCCTCATATTGCATGAATTGCAAAATATGGCAAAGTCGTCTACATAGAGGGCATTGTTTACAGTGGGTGGAAGTTGTTCTGTGATAGAGTTTATTTTGATTGCGAAAAGCGTAACACTTAGAACGGATCCTTGTGGGACTCCCTCTTCCTGAGAGAAAACTCGAGAGAGGGTGGATCCTAAACGGACTTGAAACTGGCGATTCGAAAGAAAGTTTTTAATAAAAACAGGAAGGTTACCTCTAAGACCAAAGTTATAGAGGTCTTTTAAAATTCCAAATCGCCAGGCTGTGTCGTACGCTTTTTCAATATCAAAGAAAACTGCTACCAAATGCTCGGATTTAATAAAAGCATCACGAATGGACGTTTCCAATCGGATTAAATGATCCAGAGTGGATCTATTTCTTCGGAAGCCGCACTGTGTCCTGGAAAGCAGACCATTTGTTTCTAAATACCATACGAGGCGTGCATTAACCATTCTTTCCCGGACTTTGCACAAACAGCTTGTCAGAGCGATAGGACGATAATTACTTGGATTGCTAGGATCCTTTCCTGGTTTTGGGAAGGCAAGAACGATTGCTTTCCGCCAGGAGTCCGGAAATTGTTTATTAAGAAAAATTCTGTTAAACAGAATTAAAAGGTGATCCTTACATTGTGGTGTGAGGTGTTTCACCATTTCGTAGTGGATGTCATCGGGCCCCACAGCACTTGCGTGCGTGAGAAAGAGTGCAGCATTTAACTCCTCCTGTGAAAAGGGCTTGTTATAGGATTCAAGCCCTTTTGAATAGAAGTTCAGGGGGTTTTTCTCATTTTTCTCTTTCAGGGCCAAAAACTCTGCGGGAAAAGATGTTATTGCAGATATTTTTGCAAATGTTTCCCCTAGAGTATTTGCTACTGCAGTTCGATCTGCAATTGGACATCCATTATACTCGAGGATCACAGAAGGGCATGGTGGATATTTTCCCTTCATTTTCCGGATCTTATCCCAGACTACTTTTGAGCTAGCAGCCTGAGTTATGGAAGATGTAAAACGAATCCAAGATTTCCTTTGGCTCTGACGTCGTACATAACGCGCTTTCGCACGTGCACGTTTAAATGTTATTAAATTTTCAGTTGTGGGATATCGGCGGAATATCCCCCAGGCTTTGTTTTGTGCTTTTTTTGCTGCTGTGCATTCGGAATTCCACCAAGGTTTCGGATAGAGTGGGAACCGGCTAGATGATTTTGGGATTGCAATTGCAGCTGCTTGGACAATTGTTTCTGTGACGTACACGACTGCATCATTGATTGGCACCTGACTGACTGTAGCGATGTCAAGATTTGCCAGATGTTGGAAGGCATTCCAGTCAGCCTGATCAATCTTCCACCGCGGTAAACTAAATGGAAGACACGGTCTACCACTAGTTAGGGTGATTATCACGGGGAAGTGATCGCTTCCATATGGGTTCTCCTCTACCTCCCAAGCAAGTGAAGGAAGGAGAGAAGGGGTGCAGATAGAAAGATCAATGGCAGAGAAAGTTCGGGTAGACATGTGGAAGAAGGTGTTTGTTCCCACATTTAGGAGGGAGAGATCATTGTCAGTGAGCATATGCTCTATGACCCGTCCCCTTCCATTGATGTCAGCACTACCCCACAGAGTGTTATGTCCATTGAAATCCCCAAGAATTAAACAAGGGGAAGGCAATTGCAAGATAAGATCATCAAGGTCTTTCTGGGGGATGTCAGTCCCAGGTGGCAAATAAACAGAGCAGACAGTTAATAAGAACCCCACTGTAAGGCGAATTGCTACAGCTTCAATGCTAGTTGTAAGCTGCAAAGGCTGAAATGGGATCTGGTTGCCGATGAGGATTGCGACTCCTCCGTGGGCAGGACCATCCACAATTCTATCCTTACGAATGATGGTAATGTTATGCATGGTGGGGTCATCATTTGCCTTTAAATAAGTCTCCTGTATGCAAAAGCAAACTGGTTTGTGCTTTTGCAGGAGTGCCTTGATGTCGTCAGTATTTTGCCGGAATCCACGACAATTCCACTGTAGGAATTTAGCCATTATTTGGACTTGGTGGGTCCATCAGGCGGCTTCCGAGGTGCTGAGGGCTTAATTTTGTCAGTCTTGGATTTCTCTTTCTTGGGGAAGTATGGACGCTGTCCTGTGTCCATTTCTTCCTCAGCGAAGAGTTCCAAAACTGACTCATCATGTACCTCCTTCTGCTCGACATCCATGTTTTCCTGGGTACTAGGTGTTACTTCCCCTTTCTTATTCTTTTCTTTTGCTTTTGTTACTTGTGGAGCATTAGGAGGTATCGATATAGGAGTGGCAGCTGATTGGTCCTTCTGTGCAGGTTTTTGGGAGCTTAAAAGATAACGTGCAATGGGAGTAAATGATTCTTTTGGAGGGACAGACATGTCCGTCTGAGTCCCAATCGAACATCTCCCTGCTACCTTCTGGGCGTAGGTAGGTTTTTTGATGTTAAGAGGTTTCACTGCTTTTCTTGCCTCCTGGTACGATATGTTTAGCTCTGCCTTCAGCCGTTGAATCTCTTTTTCTTCTTTCCACCTCTGGCATGCTCTTGAATAGGCTGGATGTTCTCCCTCACAGTTAATGCAGGTGGGTTTAGTGGCTGAACATGCTGTTGTTTCGTGGTCCTTTGCACCGCACCGGGCGCATGCAAGGACTCCACGGCAGGCCATTTGAGAATGTCCATACTTCTGACATTTAAAACACCGTAATGGGTTCGGAATGTATGGACGTACTGGACAGTTGATGTATCCAGCTTTAATCTCATCAGGAGGTTTGGGAGAGTTAAAAGTCAGGATAACACTCCTGGTTTTAACAGTTTTCCCATCCCTTCGCGCAGTGATTCTCTTGACGGCAGTAACTCCCTGTGGTTTTAATTCGGAGCAGATTTCCTCCTCGGTGACGTCGAGAAGGTCCCACTCCGAAATGACACCTCTCGATGAATTTAGTGTTCTGTGTGGTGTCACTGTTATGGGTATACCTCCGATTGATGTTACTCGGAGTAGATGTTCAGACTGCCCGTCATTTTTTGTTTCAATCAAGAGGTCCCCAGAACGGAGCCTCTTAACTGACTTGGGTGTACCTGCTAACCCATCCAACCCTTTTTGTATAAAAAAGGGCGACATTTTACCAATCGGTGTTTCATTGGTGGAATGCATTATTAAGAACCTTGGGACAGGCCCTGATGGTAGTTCGGTTCGCTGCCTCTTTGTAGCAATAATGCTATCTGCCTCTCCGTCATTATTTTCAGATAGGGACCGGGTTGGGGCCCCTGAAGGAATACGTTTATCAGGATTCATGAAGTTATTTAAATTGTTCAGTGCCCGGGCTCCCCACCCACCACGGAGCCCAAAGGGACGCCCACTACCCGGCATGCAATAAATGCGCTCGGGAGTGGGACGCCAGGGCTACCCAGACACTATACCCGCACCGCCGCCAGCCGGAATCCTGTCCCTCGGACCATGAGGGTAGGGGCGTGGCATTGACACGGTTGACCCTCGCAGGCGAGCCTACTAGCCGATTGATCCTAGCCGGGCCTTCCAGGACCACCCGTCTTGTCGAAGCAGGGGCCAAAGTGGTGTATTGAAGCTAGGCCCCTCAACCACCAGGATCCCCCTTTCCGAATTTCCACGGGTCGCAGCGCACGGCAAACACGCCGGATTCCATTGATGTAAGCCTGGAACCTGGGCTGTGGGCGTTGGATCAGAACTGTTAGAGAAAGTAAAATATCTACATACATCTATCAAACATAAGCCAGAAGCTGCCTATAAAATATAAGAGATTAAAAATCCTAATTGGATAAATCTAATTAATAACCATGAAATATATTTTAAAATTAATTGACCTTTCTGCATTGGAAGCTTATTTTAACAACTCAATTCTAGATATAATGAGGGCTTAAAGGTAGGATAAACTCTCCCCTCTGACAGTCTGCTCTTTACGGAGAATGTAGACCACTTTCCTTCAAAATTTAGTAGAACAGTGGTGTCCTAGTTATTTCGGGACACAAAAGAATTACAATAATTCCTAGACCACTTCAATCAATATCATCATAGAATTTCAGCCTCCGTGGAGACAGAATCCAACAGGTTACCTTTTCTAGATGTTCTTCTCATCACACAAGAATAGTTATCAACAAATCAATGCATAGGAATTCAGATCCAGCATAATCCTCTCCATAAACCCACAAATTATTCCCACAATCCCAGAAGCAAAGCACAGAAACTCACATGGCTGTAGGAGTACGTAAACAGGATTTTCTACTGGAATAAACAAACATTCAAAAGACATCCAAACGTTGATGAGTAAAGAGGAGAGGAGAAGAGAAGGAAAAAAAAAAAAAAAAAAAAAAAGACACTACACACCCCAGAATAAGATTCTAAACCTGCCTCAGTTATTTCTAGATATCCATTAATGATATATACTTTTGGTCTCTGGAACAACTCTATGCACTCATATGTATTTCTTAAAAATGCAATTTACAGAAGTGAAAGTAAAGTGCAAACAACTTTCTCTTATATCCCAATCTTTAACCTAGCCATGGCACTTTTTTTTTAATAGTATCTCATTAAAAAAAGTAGAATGTGCATTAAAAAACAAAGATAATACACTCCATCAAAAATATATACCAAGAAGGGTATTATGATCAGTAAATTCACCAATTCATAGCATAGCAAGTTAAAAGTTTGCATTTTCTGCCATGCTTTGCCACCACCAGTTGCTTACACAATGTTCCTCTTACTGAAATTGTCTTGGCAGATGTTTCCACTTATATATGCAACCAAACTTTGGAGTCTCCTCTTTCATCCCATTTGGCCTTACCTCTAACTCTCCTTTAATAAATTAACTACAGCAGCATTTTCCAAACTGTGTTCAGTGGAACAACATTGGTGTTCCATGAAAAAAATTGTAATTAATAAAAAATCTCCCCCCACCCCCCCAAATTTGAATTCACATATTTGAAGCATACAATACTTTTTTGTATGAGTATAATTTAACATTACTTTTGACAGGTCATGTATGGATATGGCATATTCACCCAATATGTTTGTATGCATATAGTGTTTTTTTTTTTTATGAGAACACAGTTGTCAATTTTTAATGTATTTTTAAACTGTGTGTTTTACTGATAGAAATTGTGATATTTTATGTTTTATTTTTGTTTTATTTTTATTTTGTTTTCAAAAATAAAATATATTTGAGCATTAATTATGTATATTTTATTTCAAAAAGCAAATAGCCAGAAAATAATATAAGTGTTTCATAAATATATTGCAAGAAAAAAGTGTTCTGTGAATAGAAGTTTGGTAAATGCTGCACTATAGGAATAAACCAAATGAAAACAAGCCTTTTAGAAACAGGTTGATGAACCTAATGGAGTTGGTTGTTATTTGGTTTTTAGGAGCATTAGCAACTATGGCCATATTGCTCCGGGGATATGTGGTGGTCATTCCCTGACCTTTCTGCATCCTCCATATTTGGTCATGGCCTCGAACCTCGGTCTAATCAAGGAGTGTGTGCTACGCACTGCTGCTCCTGCCCACCTAGCTATGGAGGCACCTAATGCAGTTGGAGTTTTCATACCAAGCATTATCCACCCAAACACTGAAACAAAAAAAAAAAAAAAAATTGGACCACCATGGTCTCTACGTTCAAACTATTTATGCAATGAGAAGACAGGTGCTGACTTAAACAAAATATACAGTAACCACGTTCAGTTCATGCATCAGGAGATCACTGTCCTCAAATATATATTGAAGTGTCCAAATCTGAAGCATCTTTATGTGCTACAGTAGTTCTGACAACCTGCATTGTCTCAGATTCTGTTTTGTCTATTGGTGGTTACACTGCTGAGCTTCCCACAACCAAAATGGTCATTGAACATGTCAGCTACATACAATAATATATATACTGATTCACTGAGTGCATTAACTGCTTTACAATACAAAGAGCCCTCCACCCACCCTATTTTGAAAGAAAGTAGAATACAATTGATAAATCTCACAGAATAAAAAAAATACTTGATTCCTGGGCATGCTAGAATTCAGCAAACTGAAATGTCAGATTGAGCAGCCAGAAATCTGCTCACCCATATCTTTATCTGTCTTGTTCTATGTACAAACAAAAACTATTATATAGTTAGGCTGGTGTTGACTAGTGGACATCGATATGGCCAGCCAGACTCTTAATAAGCTCTTTAAAATAAAGCATATGCCACACCTCTTGCACTTTAGTCAAGGTTGTTTTTTGTGAGGACAAGCAACAGGCTCCTACATCTCACATCCACCTTCACTTGTTGACAAGTGAGGATCCTCACAAAACACCTTTTCTTGTCTGTTCAACTAGGCAAGTTGCCACAGGAACTAACAAAAAAAAACAACTTTTTATTGCAACTTATAATCAGGAAGAATTCAGAGTAACTGCAACATTCACAAACAGCAAACTGACAAGTTGCAAGTTAACTTTTCCTTCTACACTTGATGCATTTAATATATAACATTACCCCATCTTCTGTAAGAAATACTTCTTAAGTACAAAGATGGCAATGTTAAAAAAAATATTTCCTATATATATATATATAGGAAATAGTAGAAATACATAATTTAAGTATAACCATCAAACAGAGCAACACATTAAGTTCTAATTTCATGATGTTTGTTGTACACTAATTCATTAAGTTAATTTCAATATTGCTTAGTATTCAAGATACAAAATAATACCCTGAATGTTGGATACACATTCTTAATGACACTGCAAGAACTGATCACTGGCTGAAGAATTAACATAACACAGGCCAGCCACACACCAAGTTCACGTACCTACCCACAAGTTTCAATACACTCAATCAGAATGAACAAATGATTTACAATTTCATATGCTTTTATAACAGATGAAACTAACACAAGTCAGTCATTCTTGGCTATGAGAACCTGCATTAAAATTTCTAAAAATATCAATGCATAGATTCCATGTGCATGTAGTGTGCACCGTGTAAATTCGTAAGTTGGTAATGAATGTCTACAGACCAGTAATAAGCTCCAATGTACACTGTGATTATTCTTAGAATTAAAAAAAAAAAAGTTTTCATATTGCATCTCTACCCTTTTATAGATGTATTAATCCTCTACTACAAAATAACTGTATTCTGCTTCTTCAACTCAGCTTGCTATTTCCCTAGTGATAATATAAAAGCAAGCCCTTCTTTCAGTCTGGGTAGGCCATTCATTTGGCACTATTTAACTCATGTCCTGCTACAGATTCTTCTTTTATCTTGATTCTCTTGAATTCACTTATTGGGATGAACCAAACCACAGAGTCAATAGGTGATAATGCTGGCTAGGTTTCTGCAACTTGCACTACATTTTAAAGTAATTTTAAAATATTTTATCATCTGCACATGTAATGAGAGGTCACTACACAATATGGGAGCCATTAATTATTCTATTTCTTTAATAATTTTGTATATCTCTGCAAACCTTGGATTTTTTCATCGCTGATAAGGGGCAAGTAAAATTTTGCAAAACCCAAAATTAGAGCTATTTCTCTTAACTTTAGGAACCACATGCAATTCTTACAAAACCATATCAGTGGAAACACTATACTGCACACCACATAACTCCTCCATGACATCATAACATATTCCTTGTCTAAATGTATGTTTATAGCTGAACATTACTTTTATTTAAAATGATATGCAAATGTCAAAGCCAAATTAAGAGAGAATATCCTGATTCACTAGTATCAAATAAATCAATTTCACAATTAGTAACTTGTTTTTGTGAAATGGATAACGTCTGTGCCAAAGAGGGAACTTGAAGCCTTTCACTGCTAAGTGAAGAAAAATTTGATTGTAATCAAGTTTTATTGCTGTCACCCCAGGGAGGAAGGAAAAAAAAAATTACTTTGAAAATGGCAAATAGTTTTTATTTAAGAAGACAAACTATTGTTTTATTCAAGGACAGTGCTTCTAAAGAGTTAAACTACTATCCCTATCATATGTACATGATACGTACATTTAAAGAATTTGATAAAGAAAGATTACCTTGTTGTTGCTGGTTTAAATGGAATTCAATTCAATTTAAATTGAACTGGAATTTTTAACTGCATTTTCTTTAGCAATTTAGTGGTTACATCAATATTCAAAACAGCAGGATATGTAGTAATGAAAATCCTCATACTTTTCATGACATATTACATCAAACTGGGGTGGGATGTGCCATTTCATATATCACCAAGTGAATAAACTTTTCTTTGAGAACATAGTCGATGGAAATGTATACCAGGATTTATACACCGGTTAACTGTGCTACTCAACAATAAGAAATATTATCGGTTTCAAGATGGTGCATGACCGGTCACAGATTCAAACAGACTGTGGCAATGCTGAGACTTTTTCAATGAAATCTTATTTCTAAAAATTTATAGTCCCAAGATCCCCAGATTTAATGTCACTAGATTATTATTTGTGTGGCTTATTAAAAGGCAAAGTGTACTATAAAATAATTACCACACAATTGGTGAAATTGAAAGCCAATATACAGATGGATTTGCAAACACAGAACTTTTGTAGTAATTTAATTCTGTTTATGTTTGTATCAATCATAAAACAAGTTTGTTTGTACGATCCAATCTGAAGTTACTAGTCTGGAGCAGCTATGTATACCATGACATATAATCAAACTGGATCTAAGTTGTCGATATCGTAAGAAAATAATCTATTATAAAAAGAAGATTTTCTAAAACATTATTCCCACCCCCTTCCAAATTGAGTAACCTAACCATTTTACTTTCTACACTGGTCACATAACTGGTCACAATAACTATCTCAAAAAAAAAAAAAAAAAAAACTTAAACTAAATAATTTAATGCTAGAATAAGTTCTCATTTTATTTTAAATCTTTTAATATACATTAGTCCTTATCACCCCAAGGTTATAAATAAGGACTAATGTATATTAAAGGTTAGAGTATATTGTTAATTTAACATTAAATGATTATTAGTTTACCTTCTCCTATTGCATTAAGCTATTGCCTAATCCAAATTTTTTTTCATCAGAACATGTTTTTTGCACGTGTTTACTGTATTTTTTCAAATATTAAATCATGTTTTTACTATTAAGTATAAAATATCTTCGCTACTTTGAAATCAGAATTTAATGCTCTTAAAATGCTTAAAAGAAAATTAAAATATAACATAAAATGGATGAGGGATAATATTAGGATGATGTTGATGAATAAATCACAAATTCTGGCTGTACTACAAGATACTAATGCCTAATCACAATAGATTTTCACTGTATTTCCTTGAAATATGATGGTATGCTTTCTTCCTTTGCCGTAATGTCAGACAGGATGCATTATGGCAAAGTACAGACTCAATATGCTCTTCTATTTTGGTGAAACAAAAATACAAAACAATATCCCTCTAGACCTGATATCTCACATCAATACTGCTTTCTCCTCTTGCATCAATTATTAAGCCTCAAACTGCTATTAAAAATGTCTCCAAGTTAAATAACATCTTAAAACTTTTAGCTTTACAACCTGATGGTCAATTATTCTTCCTTTATATATATTATCATTATATACTAATGTAGATTTTTCATCCCATTGATATGTTATATTCTGGGTAACCTCCATCCACATGAACCCAAGTTGAATTTTATTAAGATTATTAGCCTTGTCACTATCTTAAATAAGATATATTATCTTACATTTTAATCAAAGATTTATATATAGACCTTTGTACTTTTTATGGGCCTTAACATTAGTAGCCTCATGTTTGAAATTCATTTAGCTGTGAATGAAAATCAACTTGTTAGTTCTTTTCATAATGATGTCACATTTTGTAATTTGCTTCAGTTCTTTTGTGTATTATTTCATGCTGAGAAAATTTAATAATATCCATCAGCACTTAAGATACACTATTAAATACAAAACTGATGGTTTATTAAAAAGATCTTGAATGTAATGTTCACAAGCTATTTTCCATTGTCAAAGTTTTTTTTTTTTTTTTTAAATAAATCCACAAACAGGGCACTTTATATATATATATATATATATATATATATATATATAAAAAATGAACAAACATTTTTTTAATAATTTACAATGCATACTGCTATTCTGAACTTTGTTTAATGAACGAGTCTGTTGCCAAACAGAGGATATCCTTTAACTGATAAACAGAGTAAATAAAAAAGCCATTTCACATGCTTATCTCATACTATTTAATGGAATCAGTGGCAAGCATCTCTACTAGATCTATCCATTGAAATGAATACTAATTAATTGTTTTTAAGCATCCTTAAGCTGTTAAAACAAAAACCACTGTTTATCAAATGATGATTTAATGCTCAAGAACAATGACTATTACCTATAAAGAGTAACTCATATTTGAACTCAAACATGCCACCTTTCACAATCAGTGGTAGAAAATGGTGCAAGGAAGCAAGCTTATACAGCATCAGCTAAAATCAAAGAACTACCCAAGTTATCTATCCAAACTCCCTCTAAGAGTTTAACTTTCTTTATTTTTAATTTATTTAAACTACCCACTAACAACATCAGATGAAAGTTTGTTCCAACACTCAGTTACTCTCTGACTGAAAGAAATTTCTGCATATCTTGCCACCATACTTTTTTTTTTTTTCGATGTAATCCTGCTGATGTGACACTCCAGCTGTGAAAGGGAATTCAAAAATAACATCCCATATTAATTTTTGGCTGAAGATAAAAATGTGATTATCTCTGTACTTTCCTAAATATAGGAAAATTTTTCACTTTGTATGGTTTTTATTTTTATTTTCCCAAATTTATGTTGTTTGGTTTTTAGGAGCATTAGCAACTAAGGCTATATTGCTCCGGGGATATGCAGTGGTCTGGGGACCTTGCCGCATCCTCCGTATTTGGTGGTCATGGGCTCGAACCCCGGTCTAATCAAGAAGCGTGTGCTACGCACTGCTGCTCCTACCCACCTCGCAAATTTATATTGAGAGTGCACTCTAGCAGGTGCAGCCTCCACCACACTTATTCTACTTTTAACTTGTAGTTACACTGTGATAGGAAACCAACTGCTACTGATGTTCAGCTTATTTATAAGCTCACCCACTTGATCTAACCACAATTAATGATTTCTAATGGTTGTAAACTGTCTTTTTGAAAGAGCAATTTGGAATATTCATTATTATTTTTCAATAATAAACACAAAAACATTGAAAGCAATAATCACTTGAGATACAGAGTTAGCAACATGCATAATATTTAGATTTTGTGCATTTCATGGTATGGCAAACTTGAAATAAATTTTCAAAATGGAAATGTATAATAGCATATGATATATTCATTTTCCATTTTAAAAATATTTTGAATTATAAAATAAAAATTTTTAAAATAATTACAGGTAACCCAATATAACACAGTAGTTAGGTTCCCATAAAATCTTGTGTAGTGCGAAACCATGTTATATGGGACTAAGAACCAGTACAAATACCAGGGGGGGGGTTCCACTCCAAAAGCTAACAAAAATACATCATTTTATAGCTATTGGAAACTTAATTTTTATTAAAAATAGTAAGAACTGAACAACCATCTTACAAACTGTGATAAATATATATCAGATAATGTACGTTCATTTAATTTTCTGCCTCTTCTCTGCTGCTAAGCACAATCAAATGAGAACGTTTTCTGTTGAAGAAAATCTTCACCTTCTGAACTTTCTTCTGCAGCATCTAGCTTTCGTGCATCTTCTACTCTTTAAAAAATCAGTAATCTGGGTTTGTTTGCTTTTGCTTGATATATCTTTGTAAGTTGTATGGTATGGAGCTCCCTTTTGAAATTTGTGCTCCTTTCAGTCGAAGGATCTGCATCCAAAAAATAAGATTAATTGCTTGGCTAAGTTTATGCCTTCCCGTGTGTTTTTTACTGTAAAATTTGGAACTTCAGAATTTTAATCTGGACTATCATCCTCTAAATTGATTTGGTTTACCTCTGATGCCATTTCCACCAAATCTGCTTCGCCAGCCTCTTTTCTACCAGTAATTCTTGAACATCTTCAGTAGTCACATCATCAAACCTCCTACCGACTTAGCAATATCTACTATCATTCCATTTTCAGCCAGTTTGACCATATTTCCTGAATTAGCTGACTCTGGCCATACAATTTCCCAACATGGTTTTAATGTTGATGGTTTTATTTCTTTGAGCGATAAATTTATGATTCTGATACAGTCTACAATTCAGAAATGTTTCCATGCCTCCATTGTAAATTTTCTGATGTAATGTATTTTAGCAATAGATATAATGCCTTGATCTAATGGCAGAATTAAAGAAGTTGTATTAGGTGGTAGAAACAGTACTTCAACATTTTCGATGACTTAAATCTTTTGGATGGCCTGGAGCGTTATCTAATAGTAATAAAACTTTTACTAGATTTTTCTGCTTTAAATAGTTTTCCACAGCTGGCACAAAACAATTTAGAAACCATTCTTTTAATAAATCAGCAGTTACCCAAAGTATGCTTAGGAACTTAGGCACAATTTGAGTAACTAAATTTAACTGCCTAATTCACTTGAATTAAGCAGTTAAATTCACACAAGCACAATAGCACAGAAACTATCACGGGGATTTTCGAACAAAATAAAATACAGGGATTTCCCAATAATTTTTTTGCATAACAAACAGAGGGGATAGCAAAAAAAAAAAAAAAAAGTTGAAAAATTGCATCCAGCATAATAGTTAACAGGGTTTTTTTCTTCACACAATTTCTCAAAAATACCGTGTTATGCAAGGTTTGCTGAAATTCTCTTACCATGTTAGAGCGAAACTGTGTTTTACAGGGGTTGTGTGCGTGTGTATAAAAAAGACAAAACGTGTGTATTCACATGTTTTGCACATTTATTATTATTATTAGCCATATGGTGCAAGGAAGCCTGAGGCTTATGCTGCACCATCCAAAAAAAAAAAAAAAAGTTACCCTGAGAGAGAAACACCGAGAAAGCAGAATGATGATGATTAATGGTTTATAAACCAGAAAATGGAAAAGGCTAACAGTTATGTTTATATCTTATGCCTATGGTTTTTTTTAAATTAACAGAAATATTTTGTGTTTTTTGAAAATAAGATGTAAAAACAGCATTTTTAAATATTTAATTTTTAATTAAAATGAAAAACTATTAAAAATGCATACAGTGAGTACAGAAATCTAATAAAAGATTAAATAGATATACTGAAAGCAAAATTTGAAAAACACAATTTTCCAAGAAATTAAAGAGTTTGCACCTGTCATGTGTAGTACCACTATTTTTTGTTCCAATTAGGGGCATCACTACCAACACAAGGTTAAATTTCTCCTTACGTGTATCATCTGATAAAAGAATAAGGTACGGGTCAGCATTTAGTTTGCTCAGCTAATTTAAAACCATAAACACTTTTAAGTCTCCTTACATGTGCCTATTTTCCAGATGCTGCAATTTGCAGGACTGAAATCTCTCTCTTGGTGAGATTACCCTCTTATTCCCCTCACTAATCTTTTTGTTCTTCTCTGCATCTATTCTAACAGCTCCACATTCTTCCTAAAATGAGGCAACCTGTAAGCAGTACTCAATATGCTGCCAAACCGTTGCCTTACATAAGGAATAATCACCTTATCTGTGCTGACAAAATTCTTACAGCAGTCTTCCTGTCCTGTTCAGTGGACTCCATTCTACATCAGACTGCACAATTATTCCACTCCGCCAATATTTAAAAAATTAAAAAAAATTTTTAAATATGGCGGTTTTTTTTTTAAATTTTAAAAAATTTAAAAAACCCCATATTTAAAAAATTAAATCAATTTTTTAAATATGGGGTTTTTTTAAATAATTTTTTTTACACATTAAAAAATACATATTATTTTGGATAAAAATGGGGGAAAAAAGGTAGTTGTCATACAAAAATAAAACAAGCATTAAAATAATAAAATAAACTAATAGTCTCTTCCATTTTTAAGTTCAGAAAACTGTTAAAGAGTGTGAAATTTTAAAATGTTTGCGTATATTTTTAAGCATATATTTTAAGAATGATTACAAGAAATAACTGAAACACACAGATGGTTTGGTCATATAAAGAGAATGGAGGATAATAGACTCCAAAGAGGATGTTAGAAATGAAATGGAGGGTAAAAGGACCAAGAGGAAGGCCAAGAAGAAGATGGCAAGAAGAGATGAAAAGCAACATGGAAAAAAGAGGCATTAACTAGAAAGGGGAGAGAGAGATAAACAATGGGAAGGTACAGCTAAATGGAGAAGACTGGCTTCCTTAACAACCTGGAAAGACAATGGATAAACAATATAAACTTGTTTCTTCATATTTTATTTGATCACAACTGGAATCACAAAAGATCACTGCGAAGTAAACTGGTGATTATCCTACCAATTTCACTAGTATTTGTTATAGATAACAATACTTTAAGAGAGCGGTTCCCAAACTACTGAGATTTATGGACCCCTTCAAAAATTAAAACAATTCCTCCCCCACCCCAAAGAAAATTCAAAGTTTTGTGTGTGAAACAACAACTTTATTCTTATTTATATTTATCATCAATTTGCGTTACATAGAATGAATAATTTGAAATATGTATACTAATAGTATCGAAAATAGGTAATGTTCTTTAACAAAATTCGTTGCGATTCTATCAGTATATTTTTAAAGAAAATAAACAAACTACTTGATACCTTCTCAACACTTCACACACCCCCTGGAACTGATCCACACTAACCCCAGTTTTGCAAACACTGCTTTCAGAAATTAACATCTTAAGATGTTAATTTCTGAAAGCTTGTTAAAGATGTTAATTTCTGAATCTCCATAGATCAGTTGTATGTGATTATTCTAAGATTTTGAACCTAATTTTCATATTGTCGCCCCTACTGACTTCATAAATGTAAAATCATTAAAAATAGGTGCAACAGTTTTGAATTTTTTTTTTTTTTTTAATACTTATATGCTGACATCATGGAATTTAGTGCATAGGTAAGACAATGTAATGTGTGCAGGTCTTTTTTTTTTTTTTTTTAAGTTAGTCATTAAAGAAAATTCTTTTAAAATGGAGTACTGATCAGTGTTTTTGCATGAAAGGTTTTATTACACTGATAATCTTCTTAAAGTACAGTGAAATTTCATTTTAAATAACGTACAAGATCGGGTTGGTAAAGAAGCTTGAACTGGTGTGTTATAACAGTTTTTTTTTCCTTTTTTTTTTTTTTTATTCCGATGGGTTTAAAATCAACATCTGCAACTGTTCAACAATATTTTACTGTTTCCTAAGAAAATACAGATGGCATAATCGCTGACCAACACTAACAAGAAGTAAAGCTTTTTCAAATCCACACTGCACCATAAATTAATTTCACTGACTACATACACAATTTACAATTAACCCCAGCCACAGGATTATTTACTGGTATAGTATGCTTTCAAACATTACCTTAACCCATCTAATCCACATGTATTTAACACAAGCAGTATGTGTTAAATAGATGTGTGGATTAGATGGGTTTTGCATTTTTTTTTTTTGTTTCTTTAACCAGAACAATTTTTCTATTTAATATAAAGAACGTTAGACAAATAGGTTACTTTTTACCATAATTAATAACATAACATAATTAAGTATAATTAATTAATAGAATCATGACTCAGACCAGAGCGGCAAAGCAAAAGGCTCAAGCTAATGGAAGTGCATTGGCTCAGAGCAGAACTGAGGGGGGCAGTTGTCCTCTGACTCACAGCCTTATAAAATGCACTGTTTGCTTGATGTTTGCAAAGCAATCGGGTACGGGACATGATACTGCCAAGGGGGATGTCTTTGTGTGTGCGCGATGCAAGGAGTGTATCGATATCAAGCAACAACTCTGCGTTCTTGTGGGCCTATATGAGAGCTTGGACAGGGTGGATGCCCTCGAAGAAACTAAATTGAGGGGCCCATCAAGCTCTCAGCTGCCCACATCAACGCCAGAGCTTGCACTTGGGCATCGCGTGACACAGAGACAACCCCCAAGGCAGAATGCGCTGGTCCCGAAGGAACTAGTAGTTGTTGGTGACTCTATTGTCAGGGAAACGGGGAACATGCTTTGTAAAAAAGATAGGTGGAACAGGACCAGGGTATGTCTGCCAGGGGCAAAGGTTGATGACGTTGTAGAGCGAATACCATCTTTTAAGGGCACAAAAGGTGATATAGTTGTAGACGTTGGCACTAATAATATTAAGAGTAGGAGACGGCAGAATTACTTAACAAGTACAGGTCACTGCTGAACAAAAGCCGAGAATTAGGGTTGAATTTGAAAGTGTCTGCAATTCTGCCCAGACACGATAGGAGGGAGTATATGATGAGAGCCTTGTCGATCAATTCGGCCCTGGAAAGATTGTGCAAGGCTCAAGGGGTAGAATTTTTTTCAGCCTGGACTGTACTTGTTAACAGGAGAGATTGCTTCTTCAGGGATGGGATACACTTAAATAGAAAGGGTGCAAGAATATTTGCTGATGCTATCGAGGCAGTGTTAGGTGGGTCGGAAAACTGCTAGTTTGGGGGGAGACAAAGACCAATAGATTGACAGTAGCCACTGGCAGAGGTGAAAGAGATTCTTGCACTGCTTCTATTAGAATGAGCAGAAGCCTGGAAAACAAGATGCATGGTATTTCAGAGACTGCTGGGAGCCACTGCGGTACAAGTAAACACATGGGTTGTGTTAGGGTAGCTAAGAATAGAAACAGGTGCAGGTATACTTGCGTGTACACCAATGCTAGGAGTTTAGTAAATAAATTTGATGAATTTGAGGTATTGCTCAAAACATCAAAGGCAGATATTGTTGGGATATCAGAGACATGGTGTCATACAGATATAAAGGATGCAGAACTGCAATTTGGGGAGTACAACGTCTACAGAAAGGATAGACAGGATAGGAAGGGGGGAGGGGTTATGCTATTAGTTAAGAAAAACATAAAAACCAAGGAGGTGAAGCCAGTCGACATCGCCGGACAGTGCAGTGTTGAGTCAATTTGGTGTGACATAAGCATTGGGAGATCAAAATTGAGTAGGAGTGTGCTATAGGCCTAATGACTCTGATGAGTATAATAAGGAACTGTACAGGGAAATAGAATGGGCCAGTAAATCAGAGAGTTTTATAATGGGAGATTTTAATTTCCCAGATATTGACTGGAATTTGGGGGCTGGTTACTCACACACTAGCAGGGCTTTCGTGGATTTATTGGATGATTGTTTTCTACATCAGCATGTTCGGGAGGCAACTAGAGAGAGTAATACTCTTGATTTGATTATCAGCAGTGATTCTTCATGCATTAAGAATCTGCAGATAAACGAACCACTAGGTGGCAGTGATCACAGTGTGCTGAAGTGGGATTTACCATTAGCGGTAAAGGGAAGGGTTATTGCTTCCGTAAAGGCGACTACGATGGACTGAGACAGTATTTAAATTCTATACAGTGGGACCAACTGATGATGTTACCAACAGCAAATTCAAAATGGGAAGCATTCAAAAAACTTATCTTGGAAGCTACTAGGCTTTACATACCAACTAAGAAATATTGTTCAAGGTTTAGGCCAAAATGGATGGCAGATGAACTAATGAGGCATATGGCAGAGAAGAAAAATGCATGGGATACTTACAAATTAACATATGAGACAGAAGCCTATGATAGATACAAGTTGATATGCAACCAAGTTACAAAGGAGGTTAGGCAGGCAAAGGCAGATTACGAGAAATCCTTGGCAAGGGATGCAAAGAAAAACAGCAAAGAGTTCTTTACTTATGTTAACTCTAGAAGGAAGGGGATGAATCAGATTGGTCCACTTGATATTGATGGGTCAACTGTTGATGATCCTGCTCAGGTAGCTAACAAACTAAATGAATATTTTGCATCGACATTCACATATGAGGAGTTATTCAGCGAGGGGAATGCCAGAGGTCTATTCAACTCTAGCAGTAAGCTACAGAATCTTGAAATAACTGAGAGTAAAGTGGAGGAGAAACTGTTGAAGATAAACACAAGAAAGGCACCCGGGGTGGATGGGATCTATCCAGTTATATTAAAGGAGGCAGCAAAGGAAGTAAGCAAACCCTTAGCCATAATTATGAGAGCTTCCTTGGACTCAGGGGAGGTACCCATAGACTGGAAATGTGCAAATGTGACCCCAATTCACAAAGGAGGATCAAAGGCTGACACAAGTAATTATAGACCTGTGAGCTTAACTTCTGTTCCAGGAAAATTAATGGAGGCACTGGTTAAAGAAGCACTGCAGGATCATTTAGACAAGACTTCAGTTATAGCTCAGACACAGCATGGTTTTGTTAAGGGGAAGTCTTGCCTGACCAACTTGATTGGATATTATGATGCAGTCACAAAAGAACTGGATGCAGGGAATAACTTTGATATTATATACTTGGATCTTAGAAAGGCTTTTGATACTGTTGCACATGGAAGACTGCTACACAAATTGGAGCAGTGTGACATTGGAGGCAAATTGCTGCTATGGATAAAGGGGTGGTTGAGGGGGAGAAGACAGAGAGTGGTAATCAATGGACACTGCTCATCGTGGACTAATGTTATTAGTGGAGTCCCTCAGGGCTCAGTGTTGGGTCCATTATTGTTTTCTGTATTTATAAATGATATTGATGATGGTATATCAAGCTTAATGTCCAAGTTTGCAGATGATACAAAGGTTGGCAGGGTTGTCAAGGACACTACTGACACTATGCTGCTGCAACAGGATCTGGAAAGGTTGAGCAGATGGGCTGAGAGGTGGCAAATGAAGTTTAACATTGACAAATGTAAAGTACTACACATGGGAAACAGCAACCCCAGAGCAACATATCAACTCTGTGGTACTACACTGACAGTGGTAGAGAATGAAAGGGACTTGGGGGTGGTTGTGCAGGCAGATATGAAGTTCTCTGAGCAGTGCAGATGGGCTGCAAGAGTAGCTCATGGAGTATTGTCAATGATATACAGGAATTTTTCCAGCAGGGATAAGGAGGTGATTATTCCATTGTATAAGGCAATGGTCAGGCCACACCTAGAGTCTGTATACAGGTCTGGAGGCCTCATTTCAAGAAGGATGTAGAGCTGCTGGAACGAGTACAGAGAAGGGCAACAAGATTAGTGAATGGAACAAAGGGGTGCTCTTACGAAGAAAGGCTTAAGTTTTGCAAATTAGTGTCTGGAGACTAGGCACCAGCGAGGTGATCTGATAGAGGTGTATAAAGCCTTGAATGGTTTAAGCATGCTCAATGCTGATGGGATTCTTCCTCTAGCTCAGAAAAATCACCTGAGAGGGCATAAATTCAAATTGAGGAAAGACAGATGTAGGATAGACGTGAGGAAATTTGCCTTTAGCCAGCAGGTGGTTGGTTGGTGGAACAGACTTCCATCCCTTGTGGTGGAGGTTGATAGCCTAAATAAGTTTAAGGCTCAGCTGGACAGGTATTTGGAACGAACAGAGGGGTGAAGTGGAAGTGGAGTTTTTTTTTTTTTTTTTTTTTTTTGGCTGATGCTGCATAAGCTTGCTTTCTTGCATCAAATGCCTCTACTAATGCTAATGCTTACCTAGGATTTTTCTGCCTGGATTGTCTCTTTGAGATAAGCTGATTATCAATACTTCAAGGAAGATACTGTTGCAGACTTTGCCCTCTTCAGAAATATTTAAAGTTTTGTTAATAACAATGGTACTGCTGTCTAGACTTTGACATCAAGAGCACTTTCAAATCTACATCAGAAAGATCTGATCTCAGCACCCCTCAACAAATATTCTCTAACATAGGATTCTGTTTATCATGAAAGCTGGGGCCCATACATGGCAATTTGTTATTATTAATTTTAAAATGCAACATCTTAAGCCACACTGCACCAGTTTAGCGTATTCATGATAGTAAATTTGCATGTCGTAGTTATTGCTATTATAGGGCTCATGATGTAGAAAATAAATGAACAGGAATAAATTTACAAATTGGAAGAAAGGCTTAAAACCATTTTTTCCCCTAAACAGATGGAACATCCCCAGATTTTGATGGTACTGTTTGAATATGGTTGAAAAAAGCATTTTCTGAATATCTGGTTTAGTAGAAAGAATTAACTTCATAGCTAGCTTGCTTTATAGATCCCATTCTACTAGAAAGCCCATGCCTTGAACTGAAAAGCTGAGTCACTCAACTTCTTGCTAATGTTGTGGCAAGGCAAGAACTAGATTACAGTACTGACAAAAGTAAATCTGCCAAAGGTGATCAGAACCAACTCATTCTGCAAGCATAACTTAAACTTTAGATTTTTGTTCTATACCACAATATATTTCTGTTATTCTTACCTGTTAACTTCAGATGCATTCTTTTATACCTTTCAACAATACACTCAATGGACAAAAACTGCATGATTTAAAACACTAATTTTTACTGTAAGTTTAAATGTCATTATAAAAGGAATGCCACTCACACCAAGTAAACAGATCTACTTCAGTTCATTTAAAAACCATCTGTTCCTATAATGTCAGTATATGCATTCTTAGAAAAAAAATGCAAAGTATGCATGCTTATATTCAATTCTAACTCCTTAGCATTTCTGAGATAAAGATTTTGATTAAATCATAAAAGTATGCAATACTCAATATCCAGTTTACTTGTTGAAGATTAAATCATTACTAATTTCATCTACAACTCTGATTTTATCAATAAATTAAAAATACTTTAAATCGAACTTCAAGGCATTTTATCATCCTAATGATCAAACACAACAAGAAATCTGTTTCTCTAAGAAAGTGTTGACACTAGAATTATGCTTTCCCCTAATTGGTTACAAGTGTTTGTGTTACAAATCTGGTGGTCCTAAGATCACACAAGGATTAATGTTTCCCAAGCCTCTTACTGGTCAGGAGAGAGTTAACTCTCACATTCCAGACTTGCATTTTAAAATGTTTTAATGTATGCATTTTTGTTGCTTACATTAAAAAATAGTTTTTGCAAATCTCCTGCCAAGAAATAACCAACTGGTTAGCAACCACTACTTATAATATCGTTGATATATTTCTTCCAAAACTCATTCAGCTGTATCACTCAAAGGATGGATGTGGTCTTACAGTTTCTAAAACTATATATTAAAACTATATACAACAATTTTATAATTAATAATTTTAAGATCACTAAGCTAAACTTAAGTATAAAATGGAAATTGGATAAATGAATTTTTAAAGTTAAGATGATTGAAGCAAGTCTTCAAGTTTAGGTTATTTCATATACTTAAACTGTTTAAAACTCATGTTGCTCAATTGAAGGAAAAAAAAAAAAAAAAAAAAAAACACATATATAACATACTATAAGCCTTTAATACACAATGTTAAGCAGTCAAAATCTATTAATATTAAATAGTTTCAGAGATGACAAACTAAACGATAAGAGAAACACCATAAAATCTGCACAATATCAATTTTGAGAGCTTCATATGGATATAACAAATTAAGGACAGACAATACATTTAAGATTAAAGCAACAACTATGACAAAGTGAAAGACAACATGAAAGATTCTGGAGATGCCTGCTACATGCCATATAGGGGCAGGATGCAGCCAAGGGTAAGTGTCACATGACCTGGCTGACTGCCATTTCCTAAGAAAGCTGCTCTTTAAGTGACCACATTTTATTATAAATAAACAATTATAATATAAAATAAATCAATGAATTGAATTATCACTAATATCTTAAGTTTATCTTCAATACAATGGCATCTGAGAACTGCCAGTCATGTGACATGCTCATTTGTGGGGGTGGGGCTTACCATCTTCAACCTGGTCTGTCTCTGTGGTAGAAGTAAATTCACCGCCTGTCTGTGTATCGTGTCGGCTGGCAAAAAGGTGGGGTGTGCGTTGAGGAACAGGTACTGCTGAAGAAGATGTACGTCCTGTGTTAAAATTAATCAATTTTAATATCATATGAAATGTGCAATGCCATTCTATGAAAAAAATTTTTCACTCACTAGAATATATCAAATCTGACTACATGGTGCATTAATACTTAACTTTATATATTAATTTAACTTTAATATTTCAATTTACTTTTACTATACAGGGTGCACCCAACAAATGTTAATACACTGACATGTTTATGAGAAGGATAATTTAGCACAAGTGATTTATCTACAGTTTTTAAGACTTGCTTCTGAAGGTAAAATCACAAATATCAATCCTCTGTCTGTAAAACTATCTTTTGAAAAACTGAAAGAACCACTGATATAACATTAAAAAATGAACAGTGCATTTGAATGGTAAGCATATGGAGATAAAAGTTTGATTATGCTCTTAGATACTCTGAATGATAACGATCCAGACTGACAAGTGGAATTTCATTAATGGTTAAAAGAATGGCCTAAAAAAACAAGCTTTAATGACATGACAAGTTCAACAGTCATATTAGACAAAATTTAAAGTAAATAGGGATGTAAATAGACAGATGCATGTACCAGAATATGGTACTTTACTAGTTGTTAATATAGTAAAGAAGCTACGACAAACTTATCCTGCTACATCACGCATCAACTCATGTAATTCTGTTATATCAGTTTCTTTTGGTCACGACAAAAAACAGTTACCTGAACTTATACATTACTACTACTGCAGTGACTTCCAAATAATATATTAATCAGTGAAGTTTTCCTAAGAAAATGGTCCTTCTCTGCTTCATAATTGGATTTATGATCACTTTTAAATAATTATTTTCATAAGTACAATAAAAGATTTCACAGAGTCAAATTCTAACCATTTACCCCGACCTAATTTACATGAATTTCTTTTTATAGGTTACAGTTAAGTGAAATTCGAAGTACACGTTAAAAAACCTAACAAAGTATAAGCAGAATTCTGTTAATGTATAATCACTTTGCAATTCTATAACATATTTCAAATCATAAATGGATGCTAACAGCAACTGATTTAAAGACCTAAGATATTTTGTAGATTTGAACTTCATAAGAAGGCTGAGCTGTGGTTTTTTTTGTTTTAAAAGACAATGTGCACATATAGTAAAAGAACAAGAAAAAGTAACTAATGATTGGGGGAGTACAAACTAAATACTCTACTCAGCAATGAGTATGGAATTATATTTAAGGCTTAATAAAAATACAATACTGTAACCAAAGGACTATAAAAATAAGTGAGGCAGTGTCACATGAAATGTTTGCACCATTATGAAAACAAATGTTGATAAAGTATAAATAAAGCAAATTTTTTTTTTTTTTTGCTGTAAAGTGATTTTAAAAAATTAACATTTTAATTACTGCAATATTAGAGAAAACAAGTTAGTTAAGGTGTGTAACTATTTCATGCACTTTCTGTGATTAACAGAAGTGAAAGGTAATATTCAATTTTTCTTTTTTGGTGATTAATAAAGGCAAAAAGTAAAATTATCTCCTAATCAAGTGATTACTAAAATTTTAACTTCAATTTTGATAAAATCTAATTTTAATGAAACTACAGTTTACATTCTTGACATTAAACTATTTAGTTCAATGACAACTGTATAATATTTACTACTCTTCTCCTGTGCACTTTTTTTTTTTGAAGTCTCTTTTCTATATATATATATCTTCACAAGTCACACTGCATTCACAGGTCACCCATAACAATACATGTGAAATATGCATACTGTCGAAAACTAATGACACTGCATTAAAATTACATTTAATGTATGAATCTTTTTCCATACAAATTGTATGGAAAAAAGGTAATTGCCAGATTTTTATTTGTCTGATTTTAATGAAATTTAAGTTTAACAAACCTCTTTAAAAAGAACAAAATATAACACATCCAAATGTGCGTGTGTGTTCGATGTACAAAGTGTGAGGATATTAGGTTTCAACTCAGCATTCTAATGCATTTATGAGAGATTGAACAGGGTGGATCCCCTCGAAGCAATTTAGTTCATGGCAATCAAGCTCTCAACTGCAAACTTTGGTGTTGAGATATGTTGCACAATAGGCAACATATCAGCAACCCCCAAGGCAGAAGGTGTTGGTCCTACAAGACAGTTATTTTCAGTGACTTTTGTCAGGGAAATGGTAAATATATTGTGCAAGGATAGGTGGAATAGGACCAGGGTATGCCTGACAGGGGCAAAAGTTGATGACATAGTATAGCAGATATCTTTCAAGTCATAAAAAGATTTGTATGCATTGTCACTGATAATATTAAGAGTAAGAGATCTACTGACTTACTTAACAAGTACAAGGCAATTTTGAAAAAAATCCACGAGTTAGAGATAAATTTGAAAGTGTCTCCAATTCTACCCAGACACGATAGGAGGGAGTGTATGATGAGAGCCTTGTCAATCAGTTCGGCCCTAGAGAAATTGGGAAAGGCTCAAGAGGTAGAATTTTTCTTGACACAGTCAATGCTTATTAACAGGAGAGACTACTTCTACAGGAGGATGCAGAAAGCTCAAGGATTGACCACTGCATATCCCAGGAGCAATATAGCCTTAGTTGCTAATGCTCCTAAAAACCAAATAACAAACAAACTTCTACGGGAATGGGATACACTTAAATATATAAAGGGTGCAAGAATATCTGCCGATGGCATCAAGGCTGTGTTAGGAGGGCCAAAAAACTGCTAGCTTTGGAGGGGGGGGGAACACAATCTAATAGATTAACAATAGCCACAGGCAGAGACAATAGCAATTCTTGCACTGCTTCTAATGGAATGAGCAGCAGCCTGGAAAGTAAGGTGCTGAGGATTTCAAGGACAGCTGGGAGTCATCGTGCAAGAAATAAATACACAGGCTGTGTTAGGGTAACTAAGAGTAACAACAGGTGCATTTATACTTGCATGTATACAAATGATAGGAGCATAGTATAGTGGGCAAGTAAATTAGGATGTCTCAATGTCGGATTTAACTTTCCAGATATTGACCGGAACTTTAGGGTTGGTGTCTCACATTCCAGCAAGACTTCGTGGATTTACAGAATGACTGTTTTCTACAGCAGCAGCATGTAGAGGCAACACGAAACAGCAATGATCTTGATCTCATTATCAGCAGTGATTCTTCATGCATTAAGAATCTGCAGGAAACTACTAGGTGACAGTGTTCACAGTGTATTGATATAGAATTTCCTTAAAGATGTAACTACCATCAAGAGTAAACAAGGGTAAGAGTTTTTGCTTTCAGAAAGCAGACTAAAGTGGTCTCAGTACTTTTAAATTCTATACAATGAGAATTATTCAGGGAAGTAATTATAGAAGCTATTACTCAGCTTTTAATACCAACTAAGAAATACAGTTCAAGGCTTACCTAAACAGATGTCAGTTGAACATCCATTTACAGCTTGAGAGGCAGCAGAGAACAAAAATGCATGGGATGCATATAAATAAAGTGATTCAGAAGCCTAAGCTAAATATGGAATATCTGCAATCAAGAAAAGGTTAGGGAAGCAAAGGCAGATGAGAAGTCTCTGGCAAAGAATGCCATGAAAAGCAGCAAAGACTTCTTTACTTATCTAAAAGTTAAAGCAGCAGTTCTCAAACTACTGAGATCTATGGACCCTTTCAAAAATCAAAGTTTGTGGACCACTCTATATATATTTCTCTCATGTGTGTGTGTGTGAGAGAGAGAGAGAGAGAGAGAGAGAGAGAGAGAGAGAGAGAGAGAGAGAGAGAGAGAGAGAGAGAAAACACTGGGTTTTCTGAAAAGAAAATTCAAAGTTTTGCTTAAAACAAAACTTTATTCTTATTTTTACATAAATATATAATAATAACGTTATTTATCATCAATCTACTATACACAGAATAAATAATTTGACCAGTTCCAGAGGATCTGTTTTGCAGACCCTCTGGTATCAGGCAGATGGGTTGAGAAATGGCTACTGAAGTTTAACATTGACAACTGCAAGGTACTGCATTTGTGTAGCAGTAATTCCAGAGTAACATATCAACTGTGTGGTACAACACCACTCAGGGGAGTGAAAAATGAAAGGTGCCTGAGAGTAATTGAAGTCCTATAAGATATTCTGTGAGCAGTGCAAATAAGCTGGCAGGCAGCTCATGGGGTTTTGTCAATGATATACAGGAATTTTTCTAGCAGGATAAGATTTTTTTTTTTTTTTTTTTTTGGTAGTTGTTGGTGCATCGGCTTCTGTGGCCATAATGCACCTCCCAAGGTTTTTTCAGTACTTTGATCCAAGCCCGAGGTGGGATTCGAACCCGTGACTTTTGGGTTGCCAGGTAGGCACTTTACCCACCCGGCTAGCCCGGTCGGCAAGAAGAAGATTATCCCATTGTATAAGGCAATGGTCAGGCCACATCTTGAGTACTGCATACAGGCCTGAAGGCCTCATTTTATGAAGGGAACAAAGGGATACTTTTACCAAGAAGGGCTCCAGTTCTTCAAATTGTAGTGTCCAGAGACTATGCCCCTGAAAGGTGATTTGATTGAGGTGTTTAGGAAAATGACTTCAGCATATTCAGTGCTGATGGGATTCTTCCAATTGCACAGACTGTGCACATTAGAGGGCATAAATTCAAATAGAGTCAGACTGGCTGCAGAACAGATGTGCAGAAGTTTGCCTTCAACTAACAAGTACTTGATTACTGGAACAAGCTTCTGTTGTTTTGGAAGTGGATAGTTTGAAAAATTTCAAAGGAGAACTAGACAAATTATTAGAAGGGATGGATAGGGGAAATGGTTTTTTTTTTTTTTTTTTGGCTGTTGTTGTTGGTGGTTTGGATTTTATTGGCGCATTAGCATCTAAGGCTACAATGCGCCAAGACCAGGTAATATATAAAAATTTATCCTTTCAGTGACCTAAGCAGTTAGGCCACCATGTCCAGATATATAATAAAAAGCTTATCAATAAAAGAAATAACAATAACGTTTATATTTTAAATACGAGTAAAAACCTTTATTGATTTAAAAAACCTAAAAACAGCAGACACATTGTCATTGTCAGATGATTAAAAGCGGTAAAACGGATATTGCTAAAATCTGGACAGTCAACTAAAATGTGTCTTATTGTTAAAATTGTGCCACAGGACTCACACATAAGAGGGTCATCAGCCCTCAGCAAAAACGAATGAGTCAAATGACTACGTCCTATGCGGGGCCGGGCAAGAACAACTTCCTCCTTACGATTCCTGCGCAGACTAGACTGCCATGGTTCAATTACAGGCTTCATACAATATAATTTATTCGCAGTCTGTCTATTCCACGAATCCTGCCATTGGGAGTGTATCTTTTCGTGTATTATTTGCCTGTAGTCTGTATAGGGGACTGACAGGCAGCGATTATTACTGGGAATTGCTGATTTGGCTGCGGCGTCAGCCAAATCATTTCCCCTAATCCCAATGTGGCTGGGAATCCAGCAGAAGCGGATGTCATATTCACGTTCATGGAGAACGTGAATCTTCTGCTGAATGCTAGACCTGGATGACAGTTATATTTCACAATTATTAAAGCCTGTAACACGCTGAGAGAGTCGGAATATAAAATGAACCGTTGGTATTGGCATTCACTAATGTGATCCAAGGCTAACTCTACTGCGTGCAGCTCTGCAGTAAATATGCTGCATTCAGAGGGAATCTGCTCCGATGTAGTGCTGTCTGTAAAGACAGCAGCAGATCTCACATATGATTCAGACTTCGAGCCGTCTGTGTAAACTTTTTTTTTTTTTTTTTATGAGAACCCCAAACACGAGAGATATTATAACCTATAGTACTTAGTACCGTGCTTGGGTTGGAGGTTGAGAAGACGAAAGAAGATATTTGTTGATATTGGACTTGAACTTCTGTAGATTGTAATTTTCAGGAAATACGTATGAAGGAAGGTTGTTCCAGAAAACGGCAGTTGAATGAATAAATGAGGAAGATGAGTAGTTGGTTCTGTGGGTTTGAAGTTGGACAGTAAATGGATGTTGGCTGGTGGCGGCATGTGTTCGGACTGTTTTGAAAGAGAGAGCGGGAATTATAGAAGCCAATTCAGAAGAACAGTGCCCATGGAAGTATCTGTAGAAGAGGCATGCAGCAGAAACAGTGCGTCTATGAGACAGCGAGTGGAGAGACTCTGTTAGAGATGAATCATTAATTAACCTAACTGCCCTCTTCTGAATGGAATCAAGAAGCCTGAGAGAGGTTTTGGGGGCACCACCCCAGATGTGGGAACAATATTCCATGGCAGGGCGGATTTGCGATTTATACAGAGTGAGCAGCTGTTTGGGAGAAAAGTAACGCCGAGAGCGAAAGAGAAAACCAAGTTTTTTAGATGCAGAGGAAGCAATATTTGTAATGTGCTTGTGCCAAGAGAGATTAGAAGTCATGGTAATCCCCAAAAGAGATATATCATTTTGCCTAGAAATCGGAGTGTCACTAAAGATAAGCATAGGAGCAGAAGAATCCTTTTTGCGAGATATAAGACAAGATTGAGTTTTAGAAGGATTGAAATCAACTAAGTTGTCTTTGCCCCACTGGAGAATTACCTGAAGATCGGCATTTAAGGAATTGGCAGCAGATTTTCGAGAACTTGAAGCTGATTGAGCTGGACAAGGTTTCTCAAAATGGAAAGTTGAATGCAATGTGCTATCATCGGCAAAACTATGGATAGGATTTCCAGTCAATGGAAGAAGGTCATTGATATACAAGAGGAAAAGAGTGGGGGAAAGAACTGAACCTTGGGGGACACCGGCATTAGTGGAGAAGTTAGAAGACAGAGAGCCATCTACCATCACCCTCAGTGAGCGATCAGAGAGAAAACTGGATAACCAATTACTAAAAACAGTTGGCAAACCATAAGATGGAAGCTTGTTTAGAAGACCTTTATGCCAAACACGATCAAAAGCCTTTGAGATGTCAAGAGCAACTACTTGTGTTTCACCGAACCTTTCCATTGAATTAGTCCATAAATGGGTAACATAAGCCAGAATATCACCAGTGGATCGGCACTGACGGAATCCATACTGGCGATCGTTGATCAGACGGAAGGTTTCTAGGTAGTTTAAGAGTTGGCGGTTAATTGATTTCTCCATTACTTTAGAAAGAGTAGAAGTAATTGCAATGGGACGATAATTGGATGGGAGGGATTTGTCACCCTTTTTAGGAACTGGCTGGATATGAGCAAATTTCCAAGCAGAAGGAAAAACACCTTTGGAATAAGAAAGTGAAAAAAGGCGGCAAAGAATAGGAGTAAGTTCAGGAGCACAGGTTTTGAGAACAAGTGGAGAAATACCATCAGGACCTGGAGCTTTCTTAGCATCAAGATTCATCAAAATCCTTCTGATATCCTTTTGACGGAAGACCACAGGAGGCATTGAATGGAGCGTGTTAGGAATGGTGGGAGGTGTTTTACCAAGATCATTAATACATGAGCTCAAAGAAAAATGGGATGCTAGCAGGTCAGCTTTATCCTTGGCTGAAGTGACAACAGAACCATCTGGTTTGGACAGAGGTGGGAGCAGAGATGGGCAAAAGTTGCGGCCAATAGCTTTGGCAAGAGACCAGAATGCTCGGCTACCATTAGGGCAAGAAGCAAGTTTTCTACTCTTAGCCTGTTCAAACTCTAGTTTGGACTGAGTAATAACTGCTTTACAATTGTTGCGGGCTTTGGTGTAGGCAGAAAATGAAACTGAAGAATTAGAAACAAGCCAATTACGATAGGCAACGTTCTTCTCTTGGACAGCCTTAGCACATTTATTGGAAAACCAAGGTTTAGATAAAGGACGAGATTTTAAAGTGGAGTGTGGGATAAAGGATTCCATTCCTGCAAGAATAATTTCACTGACACGATCTGAGCAAACGTTGACATCAGAAGTTTTGAAACAGTAATCTGACCAAGGAAAAGAAAAAAGTCTCGCAGGTCATCCCATTTTGCATTCTTGTAATACCAAACAATACGAGGTTGGGAATAGCCATGAGATAAAAGTTTCATTGGAGAAGAGGCAATCACCAAGTTGTGATCTGAAGTGCCTAAAGGACCTCTCACTTCAACCTTGAACTTAGAAGGGTTGTTTGTGAGAAAAAGATCAAGTGTATTGGCTGTATGATTAGGATTGTCCGGTATTCTTGTAGGTAAATGAACAATCTGTGCTAGGTCATTAGTAATTGCAAAAGCCTCAGCATCTCGACCTGCTGGGTCGGTGTGACTAGAAAACGGAAGCCAGCTGGAGTTGTGAACGTTAAAATCACCAAGGAAAATTACCTCACTGTTAGGAAAGTTGGACTGGAGAAAGTCAAGTTGCAAAGAGAGGAAGTCAAAGAGCTCCAAGTGATTAGTGGAGTTGGGAGAACGGTAGAGACAACAGATGAATTTTACACAATGAGGTAGAGAGATTTTAAGCCAGAGAAGATCAAAGAGAGGAGATTCCAAATTGCCAAGTCTCTGACAGGGAATATCAGAACGGACATATGCACAAGTACCACCTTTGAGGCGAAAGGAATCATACAGCAAATAATTTGGACACCTGAGATGGGCAGTAGTTGAATCAACTGATAACTGAGATTCAGTCAGAAAAAGTACATGGGGTTTGGAAGACTGCAAGTGGAAATGGACATCGTTGAGATTAGAATTGAGACCACGTATATTTGTGAAATGAATTAGGAAGTCCTTGGGAGGTTTAGATCTTTTCGCAGATAAGCTTGCTCTATTATTTTGACAATTCATGGTGTATTCAATAGTAAGAAAAAGTGGGTGGGACATGCTGTATGAAGTAATGAAATTTTTGGATATGGCGTACATGTGGTAAGAATATACCCAGATCCTTGACATAACGTGGCCTCGACAATGCTCCCCGCATACACACTACTCGGACTCCCTCCAGTCACTATCTGGCAGAGTAGAGGTAGCAAGATTATACACTAGCTGATCCGGAAGCTTCCTAGAGAGTTACCAATAGGTTCAGTCCGGTGTACTAACTAGCGGCCGGCCTGCGAACACCGTTTTAGAGCTGTAACCTCGAAATGTAAGGAATATTGGATCTCGCCACGACATTCATCATAACCTCAAAAATCATCAATCATACTGCATGATGGAAGAGATAGGGAAGGGTTGGCCGGAACTTAGCTCTAGAGACTAAACATGGGTTCAACCACTTCAAGCCTCCAATAAGCAAAGTGGTGGTATTTCACCGGTTGATGAGAGTCATCTACCACCTAGTACTGCCTGGTAACATAGAGGGGCGGCGTTCCTCCATGTGGTGTGGGCGCCACACCTCGACCCCTGCTTACGTTGGTTCACACCTGGGTGGTCACCCACCATGTACTTGTGCATGAAGGTTATACCCAGGATTACTAACAGTCCCACCATCGTGAAGGTGCAAGCAGAGGATTTGGCTGTCATAGACCGTCCGGACTTCGCCGAAATTGGGTCCACTTTGACTTGAGTGTCACCCGAATATCAGTTCCATCAGCGTTTTAGACTCACAGGTAGCAAGAACAGCTTGTCTGGCATATCTGAGAGAATGTCTGTGACAGACCTCAAGGACCAAAACTGGCCCAAAGTCAGAATATTCAGCTCGGTGTGCTGAATAAAGCTGCAGGTAGACAGACGATGGAGTGTCCGACTTTCCCCAATTTCTAAGGGACAAGTCGCATGCCGGGAAATGAGCATGCCAGGGTGGAAGGGGTTGCTTCGGTGTTTGTGCAACCTTGTCTACCTTGATATTAAGTTCTTTGAGTAGCTCTTGGAGACGAATACCAAAAGGTCGGTTGGCAGTCTTACGGGTGTTGTACAAATTTTCCAATCGTGGCTCAAAAACGGATCGCCACGTAGGATGGTCTGGCAGGGATTTCAGTTTTAAAGCGTAGTTTAGAGACAACTGCTTACGTCGAAGCGATAATGGCGGTTCGTTTGCTTCAACGTATAAGCTCTGGACTGGAGATGTTCGATATGCTCCAATAGCGGTACGAAGAGCTAGATGATGGACAGGATCCAGCCAACGAAGTACACCGTCTCTGGCCGAATTGTATACCAGGGACCCATAATCTATTCTGGATCGTACGAGTGCATGGTAGATGCGTAGTAGGGTGCATCAATCCGCACCCCAAGATGTAGAGGAAAGAGAGCGCAGAATATTCAGCCCTCTTGTGCACTTTGTGCGCAGTTGACGGATGTGGTCCAGAAAGGTCAACTTTTTGTCAAATACGAGTCCCAAGAATTTTGTATCCGCTGCTACTGGAATATCATTTTGTCCGAGCCTTAATTCAGGTTCAGGATGAAGATTACGCTTACGACAAAAGTGTACGCAAACGGTCTTCTCCGGCAAGAACCTGAGGCCATTTGCAAGTGCCCAGGAGTTGAGGCGTTCAATGGCTTTCTGCAGTTGTCTTTCAATAACCCTCATGTTGTATGACTGACAAAATATGCTAAAGTCATCAACATAGAGGGCACTGTTTACAGTTGGAGGAAGTTGTTCTGTGATGGAATTTACTTTGATGGCAAAAAGCGTGACACTTAATACTGATCCTTGTGGTACTCCCTCCTCTTGGCTAAAGGAACAAGAGAGTGAGGATCCCACATGAACTTGGAAAGATCGATTGGCTAAAAAGTTTTTAATAAAAATGGGGAGTTGCCCCCTAAGACCCAGGCTATGCAGATCTTTTAAGATGCCAAATCTCTACGCTTTCTCCATGTCAAAGAACACCGACACCAAGTGTTCGCGTTTTAGGAAAGCATCCCGGATGGATGTTTCCAGTCTAATAAGATGGTCCAAAGTGGACCGGTTCCTTCGGAAGCCGCACTGGATATTGGAGAGAAGGTCATTTGATTCTAAGTACCATATTAAACGAGAATTGACCATTCTCTCCAGGATTTTGCACAGACAGCTAGTCAGAGCAATAGGACGATAATTGGTAGTGACTTTTGGATCCTTTCCTGGCTTAGCAAAGGCAAGAACGATTGCCTTGTGCCAGGAATCCGGAAACTGCCCTTCAATAAAGATTCTGTTATACAGAGAGAGCAGATAATCCATAGATTTTGATGAAAGATGCTTAACCATTTCATAATGGATGCCATCTGGTCCAAACAGCACTTGCTTTGGAAAGGGCAAGGGCTCTTTTCAGTTCCTGAATAGTGAACGACCCATTGTAGGGATAGATGTTCTTAGACTTAAAATTAAGTGCCTGTTTTTCCAGTTTATATTTCAGGACCAGGAACTCTGGGGAATACAAAGATGTTGCAGAGATGTTAGAGAATGTTTCCCCAAGAGCATTGGCTATTGCAGTTGGATCTGCAATAGCGCATCCATTATAACCTAGGATTGAAGAAGGGTGGGATGTATATCTTCCCTTCATTTTCCGGATTTTATCCCAGACTACCTTAGAATTGGTAGCCTGGTTAATAGATGATGTAAAACGGATCCATGATTCCTTTTGACTCTGACGGCAAATGTAGCATGCTTTGGCTTGTGCACGCTTGAAGGCTATTAGATTAACAGTGGTAGGATATTGACGGAATATCCCCCACGCTTTGTTTTGAGCCTTTTTTGCTGCTGTGCATTGTGAATTCCACCAAGGTTTGGGAAATGGTCGAAACCGGGCAGATGTTTTTGGAACAGAATTCGCAGCTGCTTGGACAATGATTTCTGTGATGTACGTTACTGCGTCACTGATAGGCTCCTGACTGACTGTACTGAGGTCAAAATTTGCCTGATGTTGGAAGGCATTCCAGTCAGCCTGATCAAACTTCCACCATGGTAACCTAAAAGGAAGACATGGTCTCCCACTGTGTAACAAGGTTATCACAGGGAAGTGATCACTTCCATATGGATTCTCCTCCACTTCCCAAGTGAGTGAAGGGAGTAGAGAAGGGGGAGCAGATAGACAGATCAATGGCAGAAAACGTACGGGTAGGCATGTGGAAGAAGGTGTTTGTTCCAGTATTTACAAGGGAAAGGGCACTGTCATTGAGCATATGCTCTATGACCCGTCCCCTTCCATTGATGTTAGCACTACCCCACAAGGTGTTATGTCCATTAAAATCCCCAAGAAGTAAGAAAGGGGGCGGCAACTGCATTACAAGATCATCAAGGTCTTCCTGGGAGATGTCAGTCCCAGGTGGCAAATAAATAGAGCAGACTGTTAATAAAAATCCCACTGTAAGGCGAATTACAACAGCCTCTATGCTGGTTCTAATTAGCAAGGGCTGAACTGGGGTCTGATTACTCACAAGGATAGCCACTCCTCCATGAGCAGGACCATCCGCAATTCTATCCTTACGAAAGATTGTGATGTTATACATGGTGGGATCATCATTTGCTTTTAGATACGTCTCCTGCAAGCAAAAGCAAACTGGCTCATGCTTTTGCAGGAGGGCCTTGTCATCAGTATTTCGCCGGAATCCACGACAATTCCATTGTAGGAATTTAGCCATTATTTTGGCTTGGTGGGTCCATCAGTCGGCTTCCGAAGTGCTGAGGGCTTGATTTTATCAGTCTTGGCTTTAACTTTTTTGGGGAAGAATGGACGCTGTCCCGTGTCCATTTCTTCCTCCGCAAAGAGTTCCAAGACTGATTCATCCGGTACCTCCTTGTGCTCGACGTCCATTGTTTCTGTTATTACTGTTGGCTCTTTACCACTTGGTTTTGGTAGTGGTGGAGCATTAGGAGGTACGGATATAGGAGTGGCAGCTGATTGTGTTTTTTTTGGTGGGCTTTTGTGAACTCAATAAATAGCAGGCAATCTGTGTAAATGACTCTCTTGGTGGTACAGTCATCTCAGTCTGCGTACCGATAGTGCACTTCGCAGAAACCTTCTGGGCATATGAAGGTTTCCCGCTATTTATTGGTTGAATGCGTTTTCTAGCCTCTGGGTAGGAGATATTCAGCTCCGTTTTCAATTTCTGGATCTCTTTTTCATCCTTCCACCGCTGGCATGATCTGGAGTAGGCAGGATGATCTTGTTGGCAATTTACACAGATCGGTTTAGAATCTGAACATTCCTTGCTCTCGTGGTCTTTCGCACCACATTGAGCAAAGGCAGGGTTACCACGACAAGCCGTTTGTGAGTGTCCGTATTTTTGGCATTTAAAACACCTCAGTGGGTTTGGAATATAGATCCTCACTGGGCAGTTTAAATACCCTGCTTGATGGAACTAGGAGGCCGTGGGGTGTTAAATGTTAGGATGAGAACTCAGGTAGGGACAAGATTCCCTTCCTTCCGCATTGATATTCTCTTGACAGCTGTCACTCCTTGATCTTTTAGTTCAGAGCAGATCTCCTCTTCAGAGACATGAAGAAGATCCCACTCTGAAATGACACCGCGTGAAGCTCAAAGTTTTATGGGGTGTTACATTGATTGGTATTCCCCCTATGGATGTTGCGTTTAGCATTCTTTCTGGCTGCTTTGTGTTTGAAGCTTCGATTAAAAGATCGCCAGAACGCAGCCGTTTAACGGATTTTGGTGATCCTGCCAACCCTTCTAATCCTTTCTGGATGAAGAAGGGTGACATCTTCCCAATTGACTGCTCTCCGGTGGAATGGAGAATGAGGAAAAGCGGAGTTATAGATGGTGGTTTATCTTCAGTTCTGGCTCTTTTGGCAGAATTGGTGTCATTCTCATCTGATCGGTTAGGTAGGGGCCTTGTTGGGGCCCCAGAAGAAATTGGATTTAAATTACTCATGAGAGTAAAGAAAAAGTGTCTGATGCCTAAGTACCTCACCCACCACGGGGCCCTATGAGGGGAAGCCCACTCGTGAACTAGCAGGTACTGCGTACACGAATGGGACGGCGAGTTCGCTTAGAACACCATATCCACGTTACCAATAAGTCTTTATCCCGTCCCAGGACCAAAGGGAGGGAGACTTATTGGAACGCAGTTGACCCTAGCAGTATAAAACCACCCGCCGATTGATCCCAGTCGAGCCGGTCCGGGACCACCCGTCTTGTCGAAGCAGGGGCCAAAGTGGTGTATTAAGGCTGGGCCCCTCAACCACCAGGATCCCCCTTTCCGCTTCCACGGGTCGCGGCGCACGGCTGCACACGCCGGATTCCAATGATGTAACCCTGGAACCAAGGTATGGGCGTTAAGATCCCAGCGATGCTAATCTGGAAACCCAGCAGCATCACTGGGAGGTCCCCTCACCACGTACAGGTGCCCACGTCGAGGGGTTTTTTTTTTTTTTTTGGCTAATGCTATACAAGTTTGCTTTCTTGCATCATTTCCCACTATTAATACTAATTCAGGAAAATCGATCCAGTGAAAGCCAAGTTGTTACATGTAGGCAGATATTGTAAAAGCAATAGGAACTTAGCATATACGAGGAGTGATCATTTAATTCGTGGACTGGTGCAAGATGTTATCTTAATTGTTATTCACCTGAACCTTCTGTGGATTTCCCATCGAAATACTCTCCCTTGAACTTTGCACACTTTTGCCACCGTCATACCCACCCATTAAATACTTCTTACAAGCCATTTTTCGAAAGACTGAAGTGCTTCCATTGTGGCTCTGCAAGCATCGAAAATCTTGCCTTTCAGGGCTTTCTTCACACATGGAAAGAGGTAGAAATCATACGGGACTAAGTCTGGTGAATAAGGTGGAATGTGGCAGAACCCCCAGCACCTATGGAAGTGATCATTGCCTGCACATATTAGCTGTATGGGGCCTGGCATTGTCTTGGAGAAACTTGACACAAGAAAGTTTGGTCACACCAAATATGGCCATCCTACCAAGGCACTAATTACCATATGCTTCATTCATCTCTAATTGTTTCCAATGCATTTAAGCCCCGTCTGACACAATAACGAATCACATATCACTCTGCTGTTCAATCTGTATGTCCAACATGATACTTGCTTCAAAACAATCATCAGTGACAAGGCTTTAAAAAAAAAAAAAAAACACACCACTCTTCATGCAATACTAGCTTGACAAGTACTGGCATGTGCACACAGAGTGTGCTCAGTAGAAATTAGGGAGAGTGCCTGTAGTGAAAATTATGGAAAGTTCACATGGTAAACAATGTTGAACCAGTCAGCAAATTAAATGATCACCTCTCGTATATACAAATGCACCTAAAAATTGATATGCAGCCACCAAATTTTATTGGAAATAAAAATCATGGGTCAGGTGCCCAAAAAGTTACTTGTCACCTTTTGAACCCCCTTTGGGGGTTCAAAAGGTGACAAGTAACTACAGACTTGTTGGTTTAACTTGTGTTCCAGGGAAAATAATGGAATCACTGGTTAAAGAAGCATTGCAGGATCATCTAGACCAGACTGCAGTAATAGTTAAGACACAGCATGGGTTTGTTAAAGGGAAGTCTTGACTGACAAATTTGATTGGATACTATGATGTGGTCACAAAGGAATGGAATGCCAAAAATAATTTTGATATCATATACTTGAATTTCAGGAAAACTTTTGATAATGTTGCATATGGAAGACTGCTGTACATATTGGAGAGGTATGGAATTAAGGATAAATTGCTACAATGGATAAAGGGATAATTGAGTGTAAGACAACAGAGTGGTAATCAATGGACACTGCTCTTCATGGCCAAGTGTTATTAGTAAAGTTCCTCAGGGTTCGGTGTTGGGCCCATTGTTGTTTTCGGTATTTATCAATGATATTGACGACGGTGTATCAGGCTTAATGTTTAAGTTTGCAGATGATACAAAGGCTGGCAGGGTGGTTAATGGATGTGGAAAAGTTGAGCAAATGGGCTGAGAGGTAGAAACTGAAGTTAAACATTGACAAATGCAAAGTACTGCATATGGGTAGCAATAACCAAAGAGAAACATAACTGTGTGGTACTACACTCAGGGAAGTGGAAAGTGAAAAAGACCTGGGGGTAATTGTGCAGTTAATTATGAAGTTCGCTGAGCAGTGCAGGTCACCGAGTCTTGTCAATGATATACATGCAGTTCTCGCTTTACGAGTTATCAAGTAGCAACTAAATCGAAAATGAACATTAATTGCAAAAACTGAATGTTAAATGTTCATAAATACTGCATTTGAAACCACACCTGTAGCTATACAATATAGTGTACCCAGCTTTACGATACTAATCCGTTCCAGAAACACCACCGTATCGTGAAAATACTGAAATGTGAACCCAGTAACACATTTGATTGATTCGTTCCACGACCTCGGAAGTTGAAATTTTCGCTATATCTCTCTCTCTAAAAGGTCGTTTACACGGTGCAAATTGTATTAGTTACCAATTCAAATCACTAAAATGCACTACACTTTCATTGTTATCATATGTTCTGTTATAAGAACCAATTTTGAACACCTTTGTGTCATTTTTCTAAAGCACATTTCTAGAGGTCACAACCATAAAACAATTTACACTTCCCAATATTGGGCTTTTCTGTTACCACAAGCAATTATAAATTGGTAGTAAACTATGTTAATGCATTTGCGAAAATACCGATAGCGGGAATTGTGGTTTTTTGCATTAAGACACAGCATGAGTTTGTTTTGCATTATTATGGTGAAATGTTCCCCTTTACTGAATACTGAAATCTTCAATCGTATAAAAAAACATATGAATTTTCAAAATCTTCTCTTCATTCTTTTTTTTTTTTTTTTTTTTTTTTGAGCTTCATAAACTTGTTACTCCAAGCAAGTGTTAGTTGCAATTTGTGCATTGCGTTAAGAAATGCTTATGCATCTATTGAAATTTATAAAGAAAATAGAAGATTATCTTGGAAACAAATCCCTCTTGAAGCATTTCTGAAGAAGATGACTCCTTGTGCAACAAAATCAACGAATACCGAGTCAATAATAAGTGATCAACGAGTGTGCATTTAGTCAATGAAGAAGAATAAACTTTCTTCAAAATTTGTAAGTCATAAATAATTTCTTTATTATTATAATTTGCTTGATTTTACAGGCTACGTTTTAATTTCTTTGGATAAATCGATCATTGTTTAAACAAACTAATTAGCTAACTAACTTCATTGTTGAGAACATAACCCCTATTTTTAACAGTTGGTCTATGGGATTTAATTCCCGCTTTAAGAGTTTCCTTTGAGCGCGAGCTAGGAATGAATTAACTCGTAAAGTCGAGAACTATCTACATAGGAATTTTGCTAGCAGGGACAGGGAGGTGATTATACTGTTATAAAAGGCAATGGTCAGGACACACCTAGAGTACTGTGTACAGGTCTGGAGGCCTCATTTCAGAAAGGATGTACAATTGCTAGAATGAGTACAAAGAAGGGTAAGAAGATTGGTCAGGGACACAGAGGGGTGCGCTCTTACAGAAAGGTTTAAGTGCTGCAAATTGCAGCACCTGCAAACTGATCTGATTGAGGTGTATAAGGACTTGAATGGGTTGAGCAAGATGAATGCTGGTGGGATTCTTCCTCTTGCTCAGATTAAGAACCTGAGGGGGGCACAGTTTCAAATTGAGGAAGGATAGTTGTAGAACAGATGAGCAGAAATTTGCCTTCAGCCAGCAGGTAGCTGATTTGTGGAACAGGATTCCATCTTTTGTTGTGGAAGCTAATAGCCTAAATAAATTTAAGGTTGAGCTGGACAGGTATTTGGAACGAATGGAGGGGTGAAATTGGAGGTTTTTTTTTTTTTTTTTTTTTTTTTTTTTTGGCTGATGCTGCATAAAGCTTGCTTTCTTGCATTGTATGCCTCTACTAATGCTTAAGTCTGTATGTGGTAAGTCAACTGGGGTTGATTATATGGCATTGTTTTATTTACATCTCATATTGTGAATTCCTTCACAACAAGCTGCCTGTACTTTATACTTTGAGTAACATGAAGCTTATCCAATAGAGAAGACAACTGTTACTTATTCTCAGTGGAGGCCACCACCTAGACAGTTTCAGATCTACCTGGCCCTTCACTGTTGAGTGGGTGGGTACCCGGTGGTATAACAACAGACAACCCAGTTGTGAAATTAACTGCACAATATTAGAGATGTTAAGCAGTGCACAGTACTTTAAAACTCAATAAAAATTAAGGGTTAAATGCCTCAGACTATGGAAAACTTACTAGATATACAAGTTAGTGCACTGCATCAAGTCTGTACTTAGTAAGTCAACTGAAGTTGATTATACGACAGTTATATTTACATATCATACTGTGAAGGCATTCAAACTTCAAGGAAGCACAATTAGGCTATGAAAAATACTTCTCCAGTGCAGCTCGACTGATGCCACAGACAAACATTTCTAAAGTTGCTTTAATCAATGTATCCAATAATTACGATTTGTAATGTCTTTTTGTATTTTGAGAACTCAAGTGCCTTCGTACAATGAAGCAGCAACTGAAAAGTGCAAGTCATAAAAATTTCCATTATCAGGTTATTTAAAAACGGGAATTTAAAGCAGTTACATTTACATTGTTAGGTGGAGGAGTAATCATTAGCTATAGTACATATGGCAAGGCTACTACTATCAAGTTTTGTTTCATTGCTAAAGTTTTTTCTGAAAGAATATGATGAAAATGTTTATCAAAAGGGTATAAAGCAGCAAATAAACATTACCTAATACAACTTTCAAATGAAATAAGTAGCACACATGCAGACCAAAACCCCAAGGAACCTAAACTTTCTACAAGCAAGTTTAATGTTTTGCCACTGACATGGTTTGATTTGGTTGACACATCAGCAACCAAGGCTATAATGTGGCAAAACCAAATCATAATAAAAAAAAAAAAAAAGAGGGAGAGAAAGGGTTTCTCTAATCTACACTAGTTGGTCACTATGTCAAAAGACATGAAACATGTAAAGAGAAAACATTTATATAGTTCCAAACAAGTTTGAATTATATAAATAGTGTTGGATCATGGCCATTGTCAGATAAAAATCTGACAGTGTGTAGGATTCAATAAAATGCCTAAAAGCAGTAAGATGTAAATGCCATTTACCTATGTAAAGAGAACATTTACATAAAATGTGATCAACAGTTAAAATTACAGGAAAGTTCTCATAAATGGAGAGGGGATTTGACAGCTGTCAGTAAAAAAGGAATGCATCAGATGATTGTCCTAAGTGCAAAGGGGAAAGAAAAAATTCTACTGTACAATTAATGGATAGATTCCCAATGTCTGATTACAGGCTTAATCTGATATAGCTTGTTTGTGACCTCTGTGCCAGGACTGTTGCCACTGGGAGTCTAACACATTAGATATTACCTGCCTGGAGTCTGTATGAAAAACTAACAGGCCACAATTATTCTCTGGTCAGTAGATAATAACTGTAAACTGCAATTGGCTTGGGATCCAACAGAAATGGATATCAAATGAACATTCAGAAAGAGAATGTAGTACCTATTTAATCTGGGACAGAATAGCACAAGCATTATATTGCATTGCTGATAACTCTTACAATACAGAGTCTGCATACACCATATGCCTTTGTAATTAGCAGGTTTTAATGTGATTTGAGTTTAACTCTATGGCAAACAACTCTGCTGTGTACATATTGCCTTTGTAGGGAATCTTCTCAGATACTATACTGTCTGGGAAGATGTCAGTAGATTCTACAGGTGATTCTGACTTCAAGCCATCAGTTCATTGATTTTGTTTTTAATGGGGCATTTGCAGCTAAGTTGTGATGTGCCAAATCAAAATAAAAAATATATTAAATAAATGTTTAGTAACCTATAAACAGGTTATCACATCAAAAAGGTAAACATGTAGTAGTAAGGTAAGTAAACAGGTAAAATATCAAAATATAAAAGTATAAATTTAAATTGTGTGTATAAATTATACGACTAAGTTAAAAGGTTAGACATAATGTCACTGCCATCTAAAATCTGGCTGAGAGTAAATGGGTAAGCCAGATTATTAAAAGCAGTAAAACATAAAAGCTTTGCATCTATAAACACAGGACATTTGATATAAACATGAATGGTAAAAACAGTTTTGCACTTCTCACATGCATGTCATTCACCCTCAAACAAGGTGTGTGTGTCAGATGGGTGACCTATGTGGAGCCAAGCAAGAAAAACTTGCTCCCTTCAGACCCTGTGCAGACTACTGCCATCACTTGATTATAGGCTTTATCTGGTGTAGTTTATTTGTGCCCTGTCCATGCCAAGAATCTTGCCATTGAAAATGCAATGAGCTGCAGCCTAGGAAGCAGGTTGCTGAGGATTCAAAGAGCTGCTGGGAGTCATCATGGAACAAGTAAATATATGGGCTGTGTTAGGGTAACTAAGAGTAAGAACAGGTGTGTGTATACTTGCATGTACACACAATGCTAGAAGTATAGTATATAAATTTGATGAATTTGAAGTACTGATCAAGACATCAAAGGCAGATATTGAGATATCAGAGACATGGTGTCAAACATATGAACAGTGCAGAATTGGAATTTGGGGAGAACAATGTGTACAGAAAGGAAAGAGGTAGGAAGAGAGAGAGAGAGAGAGAGAGAGAGAGAGAGAGAGAGAGAGAGAGAGAGGGGTTATGCTGTTAGTTAGGAAACAAAATCTAAGGAAATGCACCCATTTGATATGGTGGACAGTGCAATGTTGCATCAATTTGGTGTGACATAAGCACTCGGAAAGGGAAAATGAGAGTAGGAGTGTTATAGGCCTAATGACGCTAATGAGTACAATGAAAAGGTGTGTAGAGAAATAGACTGGCCAGTAAATCAGAATGTCTAGTAATGAGGGATTTTAACTTTCCAGATATTGACTACACCTTGTGGGTTGGTCATTGGCATGCTAGCAAAACTTTTGTGGATTTATTGGAGGATTGTTTTCTACAGCAACATGATGGAGAGGCAACAATAGACAGTAATACTCTTGATCTGATTATCAGCAGTGATTAGTCATGCATTAAGAATTTGCAAATAAAAGAACCATTAGGTGACAGTGATCAGTGTACTGAGGTAGGATTTACTTAAAGATGTAACTACTGTCAAGAGTAAAGGGCAGTGTTTTTGTTTTCGAAGAGGTGACTAAAGTGGTCTCATACAGTTTATAAATTCTATACAGTGGGATCAGTTGATGTTATAAACAGTGAATTCTAAATCGGAAGCCTTCAAGGAATTAATCTTGGAAGCTATTAGGCTTTTCATACCAACTAAGAAATACTGTTCAAGATTTAGACCTAAATGGATGTCAGATGAACTAATGAGGCTCGTGGCAGAGAAGAAAGATGTGTGGGGTGCATATAAATTATCAGGTGACAAAGAAACCAATGGCAGATATAAGCTAATCTGTAATCAAGTCCCAAAAGAGGTTAGACAAGCAAAGGCTGATTACGAGAAATCTTTGGCAAAGGATACAAAGAAAAATACTTCTTTACTCTCTACAAGGAAGGGGATGAATCAGATTGGGTCCAATTGATGCAGGTGGTTCAGCTGTTGTTGATCCTGCTCAGACAGCTGACAAACTGAATGAATATTTTGCATCTACATTCACAAGGAATTCTGTAAGGAAGGTGGGAACAGAAGTTTACTAAACTCTAACAGGGAGCTAAATGATTTTGTAATAACAAAGAGTACAGTGGAGGAGAAATTGTTGAAGTTAAACATAAAAAAGGCACCCAAGCAGATAGAAGCTATGGACTTATACTGAAGGAGGCAGCAAGGGAAGTTAGCAAACCCTTACCCATAATTATGAGAGCATCCTTAGATCAAGGGGAAATCCCCATGGACTAGAGATGTGCAAATGTGTCCCCAATTCACAAAGAGTGACAAATAATTATAGACCTGTTATTTTAACTTCTATTCCGGGGAAAATAATGGAGTCACTGGTTAAAGAAGTTATGCAGGATCACCTAGACAAGACTGCAGTAATGGTTCAGACCAGGGCTCCCACTCACAAATTTTAAAAAAACTTAGATTGCAACTTAAATAAACCCAAAAAAAACCTAGTTTTCATCATATAGTATAGCAACACAAATAAGGTAAAGCTTACCATGCCTAAATATCTTTTATTTAATTGTAATCAGAATTTTCATCCCATTCAGTTCCCTCCACATTTATTTTTTGAAGTTCTTTCATTTTTTTTCAAACGTTCTTCGTATCTTTTATGACAAGTTCCTTGTGTGACTTCTTTTACCAAATCTGATTTAGGTTTCCATGTATAGCAATTTTGATTAGATCTATTTATCGCCTGTTTTGCCATTAGTCGATCTTTCGCAGTTTCTGGTTTAAGGGAGTTTGTGGCTTTTGTTTTTATATGGTTTACTTGGGAGAAGATTCTTTCTACGCTTGCTGAAGAGTGAGGTAAAATAGTTAGACTGGTCATAAAGTTAGATAACATCTCATATTTTGAATTATTAAAGCCATCTTTTACATTATGTAACAGATACCAAAACTCAGGGATGGTTTTGTAAGAGAGGTCTAAATCTTGATTTAAATGAAATGATCTCCACTCATCATCTAGAAGATCTATTTTGCCTTCAGAAACAAGGTGAGGGAACTGCATTGCTAAATGGAAAATTGAGGATGGCAATTTGGCACTATCATGTATCACTGCTGGGTCAAGAACATTGAGACTGGCGATAATTCCATCATCATTTAGGAAATCTTTTTCTGATTTCCATACAAAGTTCAACAAGAAATTTTAAACAATCATTTTTAACCTGCTTTCACTGTCACCAAATGGTGTTGAATTTAATAGGGCCACACAACGGCCTCCCAAATATATTTTATTCAGAGGCTTATGATTTATTGCATTGCTTGGATCAATTTCAACCAGCTTGCATGAAGTAATGACTTCTTTTATGAAAAAACTAAGAATATTTTTATACTCCATTGAATGAAATAAGTGCAATCTGAAATGCTCAGATTGAAATTCAATATTCAGGCAGTTTATTTTCTCCAGTACATATCCTAAAAACAACAACATATGCTTAGTTGTTGTTTGATTTTTAGGAGCATTAGCAACTAAGGCCATATTGCTCCGGGATATGCAGTGGTCATTCCCTGACCTTTCCGCATCCTCCGTATTTGGTGGTGACGGGCTCGAACCCCGGTCTAATCAAGAAGCGTGTGCTACGCGCTGCTGCTCCTTCCCACCTGGCTACGGAGGCGCCTATGCTTAGTTCCTTTGGTGGTCATAGTATTGTAAATATTCCCTCCACCATCGATTTTGTCAATTTTTGATCGAGACTGAAAATGAAGAACTAACGCATCCCACTGCTCAATAATAATTTTTATTACATTGCCATGGGATAACCAACGTGTTTGTGCTAATTTGGGGATTTTATGCTTGGCAGTATCTACAACATCTTGAATCATTTTGAATTCATTTAATCTTTTACTACTACGGGAAAAATAACAAGAGATATCTTTTATAAATATTTCTAGATATGATAGTACCTTGACTGAATGATAGTATGATGGTAGTACCTTGACTAGCACATAATGCAAAAGAATGGCAAACACATCTCATTATAAATACTGATGGTACATCCTTTTTTAGATTTGACTGGAACTCACTCTTAGTACCCATCATAGTGGCACAATTATCACTTCCAAAGCCAATGAATTTACTTATTTGAATGTGTTTTTTTTTTTTATGAAAAGATCTTTTACAGCTTGATAAAGCCCTTCTGAAGTACCATTTTTGACACAAACAGTGTCAAGTAATACATCTACAACATCAAGTTTTTGAATATCAAAATATCTAACAACAACAGCTAGAACTTGCGATAAAGATAAATCTGTGCTTTCATCTATTATCATTGAAAACTTGTTGTTTCTGCATATGTTAGAAATGTATATTTTTTCATGATAGTCTATGCCATCTTGTATAAAATAAGACTTTAGTTTCCTTCATCTGAACTTGTTTTGCAATATTGCTATCATGAAATGCTTTCTTACATGCTTATATAAGGTGATTGATCACATTGTGCAAATGGAATATTATGCTCAGAAATGAGTGCAGCAATTGTTAACTCTGCCTTTGCTAATTCTTCATTCTCCGTAGGTTTACTTTTTGTGAAGAAAGTGTCTAACGTTGAACTTGTCTTAGCAATATTTGCACTTTTTTTATGTTTAACTGTATTTTTATGCTCTAGTAACATCGATTTATTGGCATTCTTTAATTTCATTTCACAACAAATACAGCAAGATGCACCTTTTTCATTACTGTCTTCTTTCAACCAGTCCTTTAATTCCGGATCGTCTAACCATTAATTTCTAAAAATTTTTAGTATACCACCGTTTACTCATCTTTCTCTGTGGGGAACAAGTTTCAGACATTGTGGGCATGGCTAGTTAGCAGTTATCTTATTGAAAAATGTTCTATAAAATAAAAAATAAAGCACTAATCCATTAACATAAAATAGAAATAGTCACTACAATTTAAATTTATTATATCACTGTATGTAGTACACGCATAAATGTAAAAATCACACCAAATAATGCAATAATACCACGAACGATCACGAAAGACTGTGCAGTAAAAACCGCCTTCCGCCTGCTCAATAGGCTGCGCATACATGTTATTAACACGAACGAAAACCATAGTGTAGAACCCTGCAAAAACTTTGAAATCCTTTTACATTTGTAGTATTTTGTACATGCACTTGAGATATTACAAATTATGATCAGTATTGTTAGAATATACAATTAAGAAAATTGTAAACTGTTATTAAATGTATTAAATTTTATTGTATTTACAAGAAATAAAAATCAATTTTGATTTAAAATTAAAAATTACAGAATAAACCCAGATAATAAGATATTTTTGTGAAAAAACCTAACAACCCAGATGACAATCAAAAAACCCAGATCTGGGTGGAAAAACCCAGGCGTGGGAGCCCTGGTTCAGACACAGTATGGGTTTTTTAAAGGGAAGTCCTGTCTGACCAATTTTATTGGATACTACGATGTGGTCACAAAGGGACTGGATGCACAAAATTTTGGTATCATATATTTGGATTTCAGTAAAGGTTTTGATACCGTTGAACATGGAAGACTGCTTTACAAATCGGAGCAGTATGGCATTAAGGACAAGTTGCTGCAATGAATAAAGGGATGGTTGAGTGGGAGATGGCAAAGAGTGGCAATAAATGGATACTGCTCTATGTGGACTAATGTTATTAGTGGAGTCCCCCAGGTTCAGTGCTGGGCCCATTGTAGTTTGGTGTATTTATTAATGATATCAATGAAGGTATATCGGGTTAAATGTCGAAGTTCGCAGACGGTACAATGGTTGGCAGGGTTGTTAATGACAATAAAGACAGTATGCTACTGCGACAGGATCCAGAAAAAAAGTTAGGCAGATGGGCTGAGAAGTGGCAACTAAATTTAACATTGACAAATGCAAAGTACTGCACATGGGTAGCAATGACCCAAGAGAAACGTACCAACTGTGTGGTATTACACTCGGGGAGGTGGAGAATGAAGAGACATGGGGGTAATTGTGAGGTCAGATATGAAGTTCTCTGAGCAGTGCAAACGGGCTTCCAGAGCAGGTCATGTGGGGTGTTGTCAATGATATATAGGAATTTTGTTAGCAGAGACAAGGTAATTATCCTCTTGTATAAGGCAATGGTCAGGTCAAATCTTGAGTACTGCATACAAGTCTGGAGGCCCCATTTTAGGAAGGGTGTAGAGTTGCTAGCTACAACAAGTACAGAGAGGGGCAACAAGATTGGTGAGAGAAACAAAGGGGTGTTCTTACCAAGAGAGGCTTAAGTTTGGCGAGTTGCAGCATCTGGAGACTAGGCACCTGCAAGATGATCTGCCTGACGTGTATAAGGCTTTGAATGGCTTGAGCAGGCTCAATGCTGATGGGAATCTTCGCTTGCTCAGATTAAGAACCTGGGGGGGGGGGGGGGGGGCAGAGATTCAAATTGAGGAAAGACAATTGTAGAATAGATTTGCAGAAGTTTGCCTTTAGCCAGCAGGTAGTTGATTGCTGGAACAGACTTCCATCTGTTGTTGTGGAAGTTGATAGCTTAAATAAATTTAAGGTTGAACTATACACACATTTGGATTGACTAGATGGGTTAAATGGGAAAGTTTTTTTTTTTTTTTTTTGGCTGATACTATATAAGCTTGCTTTCTTGCATCATATGCCATCATTGGTGCATATTACATGCCTATAATCTGTATATGGGACAGACAAGTGCTGGTTATCCAGGTGAATGGATGATCTGGCAGTTGCATCATCTAATTCATTTCCTCTGATCCAAATTGACTTGGGATCCTGCAGAAAGGAACGTCAATTTCTGATTCAATGGGCAAAAAAAAAAAAAAAAAGCATCAGCTGAATCTGAGACAGGACTGGATTATAACTGGACCTCACTGATTATAAATTTGTTTAATCAGTATATATCATATATTTTTGGTAATGGCTATCCTTAATATATATATTAAGCTAGCATATATATATATATATATATAGTAGATATGGCAAATAGTTAACAGTTGAAAGGTAAAATATTCAATTGTGAAGGTGATGCAAACAGTGGAAACTATAGCAAAAACCAAAAAATCAAGGACCTAATAAAGGTGAGAAGAGCTGATTAATGCCATCAATGTCTAGATAAAACATTACATCAGTCTTAATAACTATGAACATAGTATGAACGAGTAGGTGGTAACTAAGGGATGTGATATCAATCCTAGCTGACTTTGGTCCATGGTATAACCTAGTAGGGAAACATATAATTGTTATAGGCAAAATAAAACAAATAAATAAGGATAATTACTAAATTCCCATGTCAAGCCAATTGCAGTATAGATTGGTGGATACACATTACAAAGGACTTTATCGAGGGCTAACCCTTGCAATGTGTTTACCTACAATTAGCGAGCTATCAGTTTCTGTTGTCCTCTGCTCGTTATACCTGATGAATCATAAGGTATCATAAGGATATCTAATTCGTTAAGATATACTGGATTATAGTATGAGATATTTAGATAAGGTGGGGGGGGGGAAACAATTTTAAGGTGATTAACAAGCTAGATGACTTTAGCCCGACCGATAGCCCAGACCATGAAAACAATGTAAAAACCAAATAATGGTGATAGTAGAGAACCAATAATGCTTTATAAACTTGTTATTTGATGATAAAAGATAGTCAGCTATGCTAAAGAAAGGAGAACGGAAACAAGGTTATAGGAAGGTGATAGTACCTCAATCCCCCTCGAATTGCTCTAATAGTTCTTGAGGTATGAAATGTAGAAAAAGATAGTGTATAGTTAAAGTGAAGGAAGAGAGGTAAAGCAATTACTTCGGAAAATACCGGGAGCGTAACTTCCCGTCTCTTGTAGTAAGAGAACCTGGTATTGCAGTAGAGTTGTATAGCCAAAATTTGGAAAGCATAAAATAATATAAAATAAAATAAAATCAAATAAAATAACATAATAATATAAATTATTGAATGAAGAAAAGAATGGCTAGTTCCTGATTACTTACAGCAATGTGTAACTAGTAAAGCAGACTTACCACAAAGCTACGACGCGGGAAAAAAAAACCACGTTGTGGCATGCGTGTTAAAATATATAGGTATTGTATATGATGCCAGCGCCCTCTTACTGGCAAGTAGTTGGATGCGAAAATAATTTATAGCTTAAACCAAGATGGCCTGCGAGCCGACGGTAAGCTAGGCAGGTGGTAGATGGTTCTCCTGAAAAATGAAGGAAGAGTAAGGCAAGAAAGAAGCTAAGAATTGATTACTGCCTTAGAAGCAAATACAGGTACAACTTTTTCAATGAGTGTAAGCTGTATTAAATATGCTCCTAAGGCAGTGCCTAGTTATATACATATTTACAGGCTCTGTAAAACCGTCAAGATAATATAATCCAGTGGTGGAAGATTTACTTCCTCAAAACCGCAGTTATAATATGATGGTGGTCGATGTTATTATGGTATTTTTTTAAGGCTATTTGCATGGCCGTATGTAGGTTTATATTTGTGAAGCGTATTGGGAATCCATTCTCAGATAACTTATGCTTAAAGACTGTAAGAGCTCTAATTATGTTGTCTGCGTTGTTGCATATTTTAACTAATCTAATACTCTGGGATAATATTAAATTTTTTTGGATTCTTATGGAGATGTTTGAGTGCCAGTTAGTAAGGCTGATGGTGTTAAAGCCAAACGTATTTCGTTTGTCATATACGGAGGTATTTAACCACCATCAGGAAAAAACTATTAGCTATGCATAAAAAATTAAAATTTAACAACCCAAACACTAATTTTCCATTTGTCTACTGTATACCAAAATTCCACAAAACACCTATCAGCTTCAGATTTATTACATCTTGTAGGAATAGTTATGCTAAAAAGCCACATAAAAAACTGGCCTATCTACTAAACATCATTTTCAACAGCATTGATAACACTAGAGCTATCCGCAATAACAACCCTATTCTGGATTTTCTAAAGCACAATAAACATACCACTGAACATATCAGCACCTATGACTTTAAAAATCTCTTTACCAGTATTCCGCACGATAGCCTAAAACATGTACTCGACCACTATTACCAAGAACATAATAACCTGTTACCATGCAATCTTCCATATTGGAATGACCTGACAAATATATGCATATTCAAAAGCTACATCTACAATGGCACCAGTATATATAAACAAAAAACTGGGATCGCCATGGGTGCCTGCAGTTCTAGTCTGGTAGCAAATCTGTACCTACATCACTTTGAAGTTAATATCAACAAAGATATAACCTTTTACAGATATATCGACGATGTTATCGTCTTTAATCATCCTAATTTCCTCACTGATGCCGGCCATGTCTACCCATCTGATTTAGAAATAGTGGCCACCAACATAGATAGCACTAAAAAAGCCAATTACTTGGATATCAGCATACAATTGCACAATAATAATCAGTTAAATACTTGGGGAACCTTGGATACGATTTTGTGTGGGAGAACAACAGGCAATCCCACATATGATTGACTTCAAGCCATCTGTGTAGACTGACAGGAAATCAATGAATACTGTGCTTGATGTGGTGCAATGAATTATTGGCAGTCAGATTATGGCACAAGAGATGCACCCCCAGATCTTGAGAGAGAGGGGTCATAGGATGGAAGCTAAACATTCCTGGGTGAAGGCATTGTCTTGGCGACTGGACAACATTGTCTACTGTAGTGTTTAGTTCATTTAATAGCCCTTGAATCTGAATACAAAATGATTGGTTGGCAGTCTATTTGGTGTTATACAGATTTCCCATTGGGGCTCAAAAATTGATGTCGACGTGGAATCGTTAAACAGGGATTTCAATTTAAAAGATACTATAAAGAAAATTGTTAATGTCAGAAAGACAGAGATGGTTCATTTAGTTCAATGAAAAAGCTTGGGACATGAGATGTGTGAAACATTCAAGTAGCAGTCAGGGTGGCCTGGGGGTGAACTGAATCTAATCAGCAAAGTATATTATCTCTAGCTGATGCACAAATCTATGAACCATAATTGAGTTTAAAACAGACAACACTTTGGTAGAGATGAAGGGTACAGCGATCTTCACTCAACTAAGTTTACGAAAGGGACTGCAGAATATTAAGCCTATTGGCACACCTTGTCCTTAGATGATGAATATGTTGTAGAAAAGTCAGGTTCTTGTCAAAAATCAGTTATAGCAATTTAGCTTCTGCTGCGTCAGGATAACATACTACCAAAGACTTAATTCGGGGTCAGGATGAAGATTCCATTTGCAACAGAAGTGTAGACGTCTTTTGTGATGAAAATCTTAACCCATTAGCCAATGCCTATAATGCTAGATGGTGAATGACTTTTTTTGCAGTTGCCTTTCAATGACCCTCATATTGAAGAAATGAGAAAATATAGTAAAGTCATCAACATACAGGGTAATATTTACTATTGGAGGTATTTGTTTTATGATAGAACTGATTTTCATTGTGAAGAGTGTGAGAGTACAGATCCTTGTGGAATGCCATGTTGTTGACAAAACACTTGAAAGCATGGATCCTACACAAACTTGAAAGAGGCAATTATGTAGAAAGCTTAATAAAAATAGGAAGGTGACCCCAAGAAACCAAAGTTATGGAGGACTTGTAATATGCTAAATCTAAATCTGTATGGTTCAAGCTGTTTTGATGTGAAGTTTAATGAACATGTCTTGCTTTTCTCTTTTAGGGCCAAGAACCTGAATTATGTTATTGAAGAGATTTTTGCAAATATTTCCCTATGGCATTTGCAACTACAGTTGGATTTGCAATTGGACATACTGTTCTCTAGGATCATTTGAAGGGTATGGTGGATGTTTCCCTTTCACTTTCTGAATACTACTTTTTAGCTATACTACTTTTGAGCTAGCAGCCTGGGTTACGGAAGAAGGACAGTGAATCTAAGATTCCCCTTAGTGCTGACAGATACACCATGATTTGGCATGTGCATGTTGAAAGGATATTAAATTTTTTGTAGTGGGATATTCACAGAACATCACCCACATCATGTTTTGATTTTTTTTTTTTTTGCTAATGTGAATTCTGAATTCCACTAAGATTTTAGAAATCGTAGAAACTGTGCAGATGTTTTTGAAATTGCAAATGCTGCTGAATGGACAATACCTTCTGGCTGACTCTTATGTAAAATTCTGCTAATGTCTGAAGGCATTCCAGTTGCTGTTAAACTTCAACTGATTTTTCAAGTCATGGTCTTTTTTCAACCAGAAGAGATATCAAAGGAACTGATCACTCCCACAGAGATTTTCTTCAACCTCCCATGTGAAAAAAGGAGGAAAGGGAGCAGATAGAGATCACATGGAAAAGGTGTTTGTTTCCACATTTAAGAGACAGTGAGTTTATTATTTTTTGAGTATGCACTATTTTCCAGCCTCTTGTGCACTACCTCACAGGGTATTATGTCTGAGATTATCTCCTTATAAGAGAACAGCTGGCAGTACCACCATGAGATCATCTAGGTCTGTCAGACTCTGGCACCTGGGGTCAATGTTGACCCCATGTGGCAAATACACTGATCAATTTGTTAGAAGAAACCCTACAAAGAGGCAAATGACAACCACCTCTATGGTGATTGTGAGAGTACTCGGAAAGGGAGTATGGTTGTCTACCAGGATGGTGACTCCACTGTGAGCAGGTCTGTCCCCAGTTCTAACTTAGTGTATTATGTTGACATTACATAAGGTAGGGCATCTTCATTTGCTTTTAGATATGTCTCCTGCAAACAAAGGCATACTGGTTGTGCCTATGGCAGGCCTTTATTTCAACATAGTCAAAATCCGTGGCAATTCCACCATATGAATCTGGCCATTATTTGGGCTTTGTGGATCGATCAGATGGCTTCGAAAGGGCGGAGGGCTTAGCTTTTTCATTCCTGGATTTATCTTTTATGGGAGAAGCACAGATGCTTTCCTGTGCCCATACCTTCCTCCGCAAAGATTTACAAGGCTGAATAATCGATACCTCCTTTACCTTGATATCTATGTTTTCCTGTGTTATGGGAGGGGGACTTAAGGTTTCTTTTCTGATCTGTCAATTTTTGTTACCGGTAGAGCATCAACGAGTACAAATAGAAGTGGCAGTTGATTGGTCCTTGTCTGTGGGTTTCTATAAACTTTAGTGTGCAATGGGAGTAAATATAAAACTGAGTTATTTAAAGTCAGTGCTTTTTTTGAGACGGTATGCAACGGTACGACATACCGGCACCTTTATTAACAGTGACGTATGACATTTGGATGCAATTCGCTTCGAAATTTGTAATATTTCATCAATTTTTTTCACATGTTTACCTACTATTCAAATAAGCTTAAAATTATTTAACTAAATTTGCATTTTTTACTGTCTATTGTTAAGATATTTACAACCACATAACATGATAGTGAGATGACATTTAGAATATTATATTCAGGCCAGCAGATCACAACTTAAGAAAGACTACTTCTGGAGAGGGTTCAAAGAAATGCATTTTGTGTTATTTGGTTTTTAGGAGCATTAGCAACTAAGGCCATATTGCTCCGGGGATATGTGGTGGTCATTCCCTGACCTTTCTGCATCCTCCATATTTGGTGGTCACAGGGCTCAAACCCCAGTCTAATGAAGAAGCGTCTGCTACGTACTGCTGCTCCTGCCCACTTGGCTACGGAGGCACGTCAAAGAAATGCAACCAAATTGGTGAGGAGTGCTAATCAATATCCATAGAAGAAAGGCTAAAAAGGTGTGAGCTGCAGAGTGATGTTTATAAAACTAGACATCTTATGGTGAGACATTTGCAGTATAAGGTCCTGAAGGAAATTAAATAAAATGAATTAGGGAAGTATGTTTTCACTGGAGGATTAACAACAAATAGTGTAGCACACAAATAAAATTTTGGGGAGTAAAAGATCTCCTTAAGTTTGCTTTCAGGCAGCTTGTTTTTGTATAGTGTTGTATAGTTGCTGCATAGTGGTTGTGGTAGATAGTTTGGTCAAGTTAAAAGTAGAACAGATAGCTACTTTAACAATGGGAAAGGTATGAATAGTAGAAAATATTTTTTTGTAAGATATAGAAGTATGATTCCCTGTGTCATTTAGCCTTTATAATACTATTACAAGCTGGAAATTAAGTGACAGAAGTAACTCTGATAGCAAAACGCAGAATATTTAGAAACTGATTCTTGTCAAAATAAGCAAACAAAGGAAGTGGATACCACACTAATTTGGAATGACTGATTTGATAAGATTTTCATAAAACTGCAAGGTGATATTCAGATGTTTTAAATATCTTTTATACTTAGAAATTTCCAAGCTGTGCCATATACTTTTTCCCATATTAAATAAAACTCATATCAGGTGATTTCATTTGGAGAAATGCATCTTGGAATAATGTTTCAAGTTGAATTAGATGGTTGAATTTTCACCCATTCTTTCAGAAGCCATAATATGCTCTCAAAATGAGACCAATTTGCTACCACATAACATAATGATGAGGATATCAGTCCTTGAGGCTTGTCATGGACATTCTTTCAGGTAACACAGACAAGAGCTTGCTACCTACAAGTCTGAAATACTGAAGGAAATGATAATCAGGTGACAGTCATGAGTCAAATGGAAGAAATTTTGGTGAAGTTTGGTCATGCTGCGGCAACCAACTTCTCTGAAATCCAATCAACCAAGTGAAAGTTCTTGGTAAGAGAATCCATATGTAGTTTGTGCATATATATATATATATATATATATATTTTTTTTTTTTTTTTTTTAAAGAAATGGATTTTAAAGAAATCATATCATCTATGATTCTATTTTGGGTGTGGAAAGTTGAAGTTTCCTTTCAATATAGTACTCATCATTTGTGACTGATGTATGATTCAATGGTATTTGCATGTCACCTTTTGTCATGTTTGTAATTCTCATTGTAAATAATGGTGCATTGAGGATGGAACCCTGAAGTACCCTCCTCTTGGTCAAATGATTTGGATAAATTGTTCAATTATAACAAACCTTATGTTCAGTGGCATAGAAAGTTATGTACAAAATTTCCATGCCACTTTTGTATGAAGTTGGGTGGGCTAACCTCTCAAACCAAAAGAATGAAGATCTTGAAGAACACCATATTGCTAGTTTGGATTGAAGGCTTTTTCAATATCAAGGTTAATTCATTACCAGATGTTTCCTTATGAAAGTACTGTAGACATTTGCTTCTGCTTTGACTGGTATGTCTAATGAGGACCAATTCAAGGCATTCTTTGCCTTTAATACCTGTGAACTGGTCTATTAAAAAATGAACTTATAAATGAACCAGGAAGTAGTATTTCTAATTAATATTTAAAAAATTTACTATGTTCAAGTTCAGGTACAATAAGCATGAAAACATGCAGTCCTAACTGTCACATTAAATAAAAACTTTTCTTTGAATTAATAATTCAATAAGAATAAAGTGCTAAATTTAGATGAAAATAGAAGTAGCAGGTTAAAGAGAATAAAAATATTAAAAAAGAGAAAATCAATTAGATTTACTAAAGATGTAGAATTGAAAAATAAACTTTAGTAAACCTGTTAGGTTTATAAGACTCAGCTGCATCTCATTTATTCATTAATTTGAAGGGTTTTTTTTGACTACAAATGAATAGCTGTATAATGCTTAGAGTGCATTCAAGAATCTGAGTACTTTTTTTTTTTTTTTTTTGTAGTTGTTGGCGCATCAGCTTCTGTGGCCATAATGCACCTCCCAAGGTTTTTGCAGTACTCTGATCCAAGCCCGAGGCAGGATTCGAACCTGCAACCTTTAGGTTGCCAGGCAGGCACTTTACCCACCCGGCTAGCCCGGTCGGCAATCTGAGTACTGATTGAGTACTTAAATTATTCAAGAATCATTTAAGTTCTATGGAGATTCAAGCACAAATTGAATGAAATATATAAATTCAGACTATTAAGTACAAAGATAAACTTATGAAGACTAACTTTAATGAATCCGAGGATGCAATTAATTCAACTACAATTCAATTCAAAAATTATGTTTCATCCTCTCAGTTCCTTAAGTAACAATGTAAAATCAAAGTAATCAGCACAAGATAGGTTGAAATCTCATACAGCAAGAAAAAAGCTGCCAAAAAAAGTTGGAGCAAGCAAGTTATTTGTCAGCAAGATGTTAAAGCATGGGGAGAACTGCACTGCAATTGACACATCCACAAGATGTTAAGAGGAAAGGGAAAAAAAAAAACTGGTCAGTTTTGTCAGTAGGTGAGTGGTGGCATTATTAAGTGAGAGCTTTGAGCATCAACTCACCACTGCTGCTAGATACTGTAGATGCTGCTGTGGTAGGAGATGTACCTAAAGAAGGCAAACACTAGCTTAAAAATTTTCAATATGCAGTCAGATTATTTTAAATTGCTACATAAATATACAAACTAATGGTGCACAGATCTTTTATATAAATTTTTATAAATATAAAAATTAAATTATATTCTTTACTGCATATTAGTAGATATGTTTAGGAAAATTATCCAATGGTCATAATATACATTTTTATTAACATAAATATGTAAACTTATCTTTTTTGTAATATAATAAAAATAGAATTAAAATCTTAAGTTGAAAACAGTATTTATGCTAAGCACAAGACATTCAATAAAATCATTTATTCTTTAATACCCTAATAACCACTCTGATAATGACACTTCTCAAAAATGGTCCAATGCAGCAAATTTCTTCAAACAATTTTTATAAAATAAAAATAATTAACAATCCTATAACTTTTTGTGATAACATTCAATTTAGATAGATAATAATAAAAAAAAAAAATTCCATCCCTCCAATAAATTTTATCCCAAACCCATGCAAAAATGGCACTTGTAGATGCAAAGAAAAGTAGTTTGAATTTGTAAATCAATTATTTCTCTTAAAAGAAAAACAAAAATTACTGAAAATTACCAGCAAGTCAATAGCTATTTGAAAATACAGATGTCATTAGCACCACCACTTTGAGAAAGAAATAGTAGTAGTATCATAAGAACATATTAGATAGGATTAGTGGCCATTTGATATTAGCAAGCTGCCATCACCTGGATTGTTAAGAAAGTAAAGTAACCAACCAAACTTTTCTTCACATCTGTGAATTTTTTTTTAAAGAAAATTATTGAAAAGATAAACAGTACTAGTATTAGGCATATGGTGCAAGGAAGCCATACACTTTAGCTATACTAGTCAAAAAAAAAAAAAAATAATAAATTCACATAAGTAACTTACTCTAGTAATTAATAATTTGCTGGCTGGAGGGAAAACTTCCTACAATCCACTTTAAACCTTCTCACTATAATTTGAATTTATGGTACTTAGTTCTCGAGTCATTTATAACAGTAAAAATTTCCCCCTCATTCATTTTACTTTGATCTCTCAGAGAAATTTACATCTCTCTAAGTTCCCAAATTTCCAAGCTCTATAAGCCCACACACATATTGGAAACAGTTCCTCATATACATGCCCATTTGCTGAACTCACTAGCATCACTGCCTGTATTTGGACTGGTTCAAGAAGTGCACTTTTTTCTTTAGGTGTAGTCTCCATACTTGAACACAGTATTCTAAGGCTAGTCTTGCAATTGCTTTAGACTGGGATTGTGACCTTATATCCAAAAGAAATTGTTCAATAAAGTCATCAATAGGACACCATGAAACTCCCTTGGTGCCTCCTGTGGTCTTCCATCAAAAGGATTCAGATGAATTTTGAACAGTCTTTCTTGATGGAAAACTGTCACATTATCATGGTATTTCTCTACTTGTTCTCAAAATCTGCACTCCTGTTCTGTGTTGGCTTTTTACACTTTCTTCTTTAACCAGTGTTTTCTTCTGTTTGAAAATTTGCTCATATCCAGCCATTTTGCAAAAAAGGGTGAAAAATTTCTCTCATCCAATTAATCCATTGCACTTCTACTCTTTTGATGTAATGGAGAAATCAATTAACTGCAAACTCTTAAACTATCTAGAAACCTGCCATCTGATCAACAATCGCCAGTATGGATTCAGTCAGAGCCAATCCACCAGTGATATACTGGCTTATGTTATCCATCTATCTATATAATATCGGTGTAAATACACCATAGATAACTCATAAATGAAAAAAAAAAAAAAAAAAAAAGAAACTACAATAGTAGTGTAAAAAGGCATTTTATCTGTATCTCATATTGTGCACGTCCTTCACAACGAGTTGTCATATTGCACTACCTCGAATAAGTAATGCTTCACTAAAAGAGAAGGCTATTGCTACTTATTCTCGGTGGACATCACACTTATGAGAATAAGTAACAATAAGCTTCTCTTTTAGTGAAGCATTACTTATTTGAGGTAGTGCAATACATGGCAACTCGTTGTGAAGGAGGTGCACAATATGAGATGAAGATAAAATGACTTTTTACACTACTATCCTATCGTAGTTTTTTCGTTTAAGAGTTATCTATGGTGTATTTACACCGATATTATATAGATTTATTCTCTTAAACATATGCCTTGCAGCATTTAGTTTAACATAAACGTTACCCATCTATGGACAAATTCAATGAAAAAGTCTGGTGAAACTCAAGCAGTTGCTCTTGACATTTCTAAGGTTTGATCATGTTTGGCATCAATGTCTTCTGATTAAGCTTCAATCTTATAGTTTTCCAACTGTTTTTTTTGTAACTGGATATCCAGTTCTCTCTGACCACTCACTGCAGGTGATGGTAGTTGGCTCTGTCTTCTAACTTCTCTACTAATGTTGGTATTCCCCAAGGTTCAGTTCTTTCTCCCACTTTTTCCTCTTTGTATATTAATCAGCTTCTTATATTGATTGGAAATCCTATCCATAGTTTTGCTAATGACAGCACATTGCCTTTCACCTTCCAAGTTTGAGGAAGCTTGCCATGCACAAACAGCTTCAACTTCTCAAATATTATTTCCTTAAATGCTGATCTCCAAGTAATTCTCCAGTGGGACAAAGATAACTCAGTTGATTTCAATCCCTCTAAAACTCTGTGCTTTCTTATATCTTGCAAAAAGGATTCTCAGCTCCTATGCTTATCTTCAATGACAGTGACTTCTAGGCAAGATCATATATCTCTATTGGGGATTACCCTGACTTGTAATTTCTCTTGGCATAAGCACAGTACACATATTGCTTTCTCCACATCTTAAAAACTGGGTTTTCTTTCACTCTTGGTGTTACCTTTTCTTTCAAACAGCTGTTGACTCTGTAAAAATTGCAAATCTTCCCTACCATGGAATATCCCCATATCTGGGGCAATTAGGTTAATGATTCTTCTTTAACAGTCTCTTCCCTCTTTCTCATAGATATTCTATTTCTGCTGTATGTCTTTTCTATAGATACTTCCATGGTCAATGTTCTTCTCAAATGGCTTCTATAATTCTTGCTTGCTCTCTTCCAAAGCAGTCCAAAGATGTGCTGCTACCATTCAACATCCTTTTACTGTCCAACTTAAAACTCACAGAACCAATTTTTCTTCTTCCTCATTTATTCATTCAACTTCCGTTTTCTGGATCAACCTTCATATGTATTTCCTGAAAATTATAATCTACAGAAATTAAAGTCTAATATCAACAAGTATCTTCTTTCGTCTTCTCAACCTTCTTGCCCATGCGTAGTACTAAGTACTGTAGATTTTAATACTTCATGTTTGGGGTTTTCATAATTTAAAAAAAAAAAATTACAGTACTAACACTTTCAAATGAAGATAGTGTGTAAATACAGCTAAGATAATGAATATCCTTTAATGTGCATTGGGACAATAAAACTGTCTTAATGCACAACAAAGGGTATTCATTGTTGTTGTTGTTTGGTTTTTAGGAGCATTAGCAACTAAGGCCATATTGCTCCGGGATATGCGGTGGTCAGTCCCTGACCTTTCCGCATCCTCCGTATTTGGTGGTGACGGGCTCGAACCCCGGTCTAATCAAGAAGCATGTGCTACGCACTGCTGCTCCTTCCCACCTGGCTACGGAGGCGCCTGGGTATTCATTGTTAAAAGCACAACATGGTATTTAAACATAAGTGACAAAAAAAATGGTATCAAATTATTCAAAGATATGAGACTAACTTCAAGTTAATGCACAGAAAATATACAATTTATTATGGATATCTCAATTATTCATCTATAACTATGGGGAACAAGTTTTGTGAAAGTAAACATTTTCTATCTTTACTCAAGTGCTTGCTTTAAAGAAATTAGTTTAACTCCTTTCTTTAATGAATTCATCATACAAATTAAAAACATAGGTTGTTTACAATCTTGAGCCACATTGTCTAATTTAAATATTGAAAAGAAAAGAAAAATCATGGCATACAATTTCCTTCATGACAATGAATAAGCAACCAGTCCGTAAACCAATGTACTTCTCTCTACAAGGAAAAAAGATCTTTTCCTTCTATTACTCATTAAGCAAAATCATATACATATCACTTCAAAACAGATGTTAATGATAATAATACAAACCATCAAGCTTTAATTAGACTTCAAACTTTGAAAATGTCATGAATAACTTGAGAACAAAGTGCTATATAACATATTTAAAAAATTATTTTTTCAATTATATATCATTAATAAATAATAACATTGTCTAAAATTACACTACACTATAACAGATCATCGATCTATCCAAATACTTTATTCATGCAAATCTGTTTGTTGTTTGTTATTTGGTTTTTAGGAGCGTTAGCAACTAAGGCCATATTGCTCCAGGAATATGACCTTTCCGCATCCTCCGTATTTGGTGGTGACGGGCTCGAACCCCGGTCTAATCAAGAAGCGTGTGCTACACACTGCTGCTCCTTTCCACCTGGCTACTGAGGCGCCTATGCAAATCTGAACTAGTCATGAATATTACTACAGTAATTATTTCATAACTAACAAGGTATTAAAAAAATTGAAAATACACGAAACAGTAATTTTTTTTAAACTGTCACTAATATATATAAAACAACATAGAAAATAATGAAATTAAAATTTGCACCTAACTGCAGTGCATGTCTGCAAGACTTAATTTTTACTTTTTTGATAATAATAACACACTACAGTTTTAGATTTTCGTTGTTCAGGCACAAGTTTCGTTCAGTTTTGCCATGTAATATCAAAATCATGCTCATTAATTTTGAGTAAAAGATAACATGATACGTGTGATAAAACAACAATGAAGTATATTCAAAAAATCTCAAACATATGATTAATTACATTTAAATTAAAATGATAATAAACAAGCACAAGTTTCATGCAGTATAATTATCTAAAGTTCCTTCAATAAATTAAGAAATGCATGAAAATTATTACTTTAAGCTATAATAGACCTAATACCAATTAATTAGTGGCATAAATTAGAGAAGTTTATTTTGCATTGATTTAAATGAAGAGAAATGAGATATTTTAATGTGTATGTAACATCCAGTTTGAATAACTGCTAGCACAAAATGCTAAAATAAGTAGGTGCACATGTGTGTAATTAAAAAAAAAACAGTGGCAAGGGTAGTAAGACACTCTGATCACCTGAAAATAGATCTTTTAATTCGCTGTTCTCAGTCCTCTCCAGATCAGGAGTTAGTGAGGGAGTGTGCATAGCCATCCATGGGCCTTTCTTTTATGAACCATGTACTTTTAACTGATAAACTGAAATGCTACAATTTATGAATTCTGATAAACCAAAAATAAACATACACAAGAACAAGTAAAAAGAAGGAAAATTTGATAACACTGAACATAGTTTTATGTTTCTTAATAACATTGTGAAACTGGTAACACTTTATATTCTTTTAAAGTTGGTTATGTTTTGTCTCTAAAAATGTTATGACTATCAACATTCAACTACAAAATCATTATAAAGATGATTAACAATTATCCCTCTAGAATAAATGTACCCATGATGCAGCTATTACTACTAGTCATGCATCATCACCCCCCACCAACTGTGGTAGCGGAAACTAAATATTGCCTAGTCGTCCTGGAAGGTTCCAACCTCTGCTGTACATTATTTTATGTGGAACTATTTAAAAGAAAATATACAAAATTCAGCAGATAATATAACTTCTGAAATCAAACTGAGGTAAATGCTGCTAATTTATTAATTCCTATAATAAGCATCTAAAATTATAATCATAGCTGAATAACATTAATTACAGAAAAATTACATATACAAAAAATATTAAACTATGCTAAATGTCATTATTTAGCACTCTCAATTTAAGTTATGTCCAACATTTTTTCCACGTGCTCCACCAAGTTTATTTTCAAAATCAAGCAAAAACACAAGAGTAGTGAAAAGCAAGAGTATTAAGTCACAATATACGTATTACAAGAATACTGTAGGAAAAGGGGTCAAAATTGGTATTCTATTTATCAATAGTATTTTTCTCACCTTCTCCACACCGAACATCTTCACCATTTTCAACATTTTGAACGTAATCTTCTCTTCTCCATAATCTAGAATACAATTAATAAAAACAGACTTACAAAAAAATCAAAAATTATAGGTAACAAGCTGTGACTTAACATTTATAAACAATTAGAAATGTCCAAAGTCCAATTTTTTTTTTTTTTTTTTTTTAGTTTTTGCAAAACAGTCATTTCATTTTGATGCAAAACATTTTCTTGAGTAATGCTATTGGGTGCAGAATTGCAACTTCAGTTATATTAACGTTAATATTCAATTTATAGTTTTAGAAAACTCCAGTGGCAGCCAGCACACACTATAGCCTTTCTAACTCAACAACAGAAAATCTGCTAGCTGCCTAAGTACACAATTTTTGTTTATGTATTAATAAACTTAAATGCTTTAAGTTTTGAATTCTTCCCTGGATGAGATCAGCATACAATTACTTTGATGATAAAACTACACTAAGGCTACAACTGGGATAGCTGGAGTCCTTGGTTAATGTAGATGAAAACAAATTTCATTTCGAGATTGAGCCCATATGTTGCCAAAAAATATGCAAGTTTTCAGCTGTTGCATTGGCAAATTAGCTGCAATAAAACAGGTAGAATTGCACAAAAATTTTCTGGCCTCTGCCATCCAGACTACAAATAGAATAATTTAATAAGAAAAATGAAAACTACTAAAAAGCCAATTATCAGCTTTTACAAGATTCTTAGATGGTTGGGCTTTGATGATAGCCATGCTTTACGCTTCGGCCAATCAGATGGAGTTGCTGTTAAATTCAAAGTGGGTTGCAATGAGTGAGATTTCTCTGTTAACACCCAACTTTGTTTTCCAAAGTGTAACTCACTTTTCCTCCCTTTTTTTTTTTGAAAAATTATATGAATAACCATAACTTTACTGATGTTTTTTTAGATTTTTTTGGTGCAGAAATGTCCTTAGCAGTATTGCACCTTTTACATTTGCAGTATATGCTACTAGTTCAAATTTTTTAAACTTAATGTATTTTATTTAGCAAAAGAATTCAGTTTTAAGTAAGTAAACAGTTTATCAGAACGTGTATTGTCTCTGAAAACATCTATTAGAAATGCTATAACCAGGGTACTTGAAGGATAGTTTTATCTTTGTTTGATAATGCAGCAGTCCAATATTAGATGTTGTACAGTGAGATGAACTTCACATCGCAAACATGTTGGTGGCTCTGCTTTTCAAAGTAAATATGCATGTGTTCAATGTGTATGTCCAATATGTAGAGTTGTAAGAATGTCTTCATAACTGCCTTTTACAGAAGCTTGATTTCTAGGGTTGTGGTGCTTGTTTTATTTGGAAAAATTTATTATTTACAAATTAATTTTTTATTTTACATTCCATTTTACATTTCAGGAAATAAGCCCATTTTTTTAGAATTGAATAAGAGAATTATAATCATGACACAGAATCTGATGTTGTGATGCTGATCTCTGTTAGATTTTCTGCTGCTCAAAAAAATCTGCTCACTCACTCACTGTTTGAAATCTCTGCATGTCTGGGCATTCAACACAGCTTCACTATTAGTTTCTTTTTCCTAAGATATGCTAACCAGGTATGGAGTTGACTTATCTGTAAATGGTTAATAATATCTCAAAATCTGGATTGCCCAGATTGCACTAAAAGTCTGAAAAGATAATGCTTTCATGAAGGAGTGCTATACAATATATTCTAATACTGTTTGAATTTCAGTCAGCTCTATAGCACACACCAGATTCAATTGGAAACTCTTGGGAAATAACAGAGTCTAAATGAATTACTGCTATACCTACAAGCAAGTTAGAATTTCGATCCACATAAAGTAAAAGTAAAGTGCAGCCATTATCAACCCACTGCAGGGTGGAAGCCTCCTCAACAATTCATGCTGAGGGAAATGGACCATAATCTGCCACGCTGGTCCAGTGCGGGTTGGCAGATCGACCGTATTCAGCAGTCAGGGGCTTGAACCCCGGTCTACTCAAAGAGCGTGTGCTACTGCACTCCCGCTCCTGCCCACTCGGCTACGGAGGCCGTTCGATCCACATAAGCAGCATTTAACTGCTGGGGGTTCTGATTTGGGGTTCTTATATTTATTATTCAATTTATTACATATGCTTCACCCCTGAACAGCCTTCAGCTAGAAGGGTGTTCTTCCCTGCCCACTACATCATTGTTGTCATCTAGCTCACATTCACTGTCTGCAAAGAGGTCTTTTATACATTTAGTCCACGTGTCCAGTTTTTCTGATCCTTGAATGATAATCTCAACTTTGTCATTTCAGATTGAAGTTGGTTGTTTACTTCATTTAATTCCTGATATCTCTTTAATCTTTTGTGAAGACAAATCATGTTTTTCTTGCAGAGCTATTTCTCTGCATTTTTCTGTGATCCAGCTCTCTTTAGCTCTAATTTTGTTCTTAATCAGTGTATTCACCTCCTTGTACCATACTGCATTGCAGTTTTTAAATGCTCTGCATTTCAGAGTCAATTTCATCTGTCATCCAGTCATTTTTCAAAACCTAGAACTTCTGAACTCATTTCAGTCAGAACAGATTTAAAACTCTTCCAAAGATCTTCCACTCCCCTCTCCTCCTGCCTATGGATGTGCTACATTTTTTTGTTAAGGATGTCTTCATTAACTGATATGTTTCTGGATTTTTTTTTTTTTTTTTTTTTTTTTTAACTTCTCTAAGTCAACTTTCTTCATTGGTTGACTTCTCCTAGTAGCCTTCAATCTCAGCTTGATCTCTTTTATGACTGGTTTGTGGTCAATCAATGTCTGCACTGGGGTATGTCTTTGTGCTTTTAATACTGCTCCAGAAACACTGATTCCAAAATCTGGGCTAGGCAACTGGTAAGAGCAATTGGGTGGTAGTTATCAGGATTTTAATGGTTATCTTTTCCTGGGTTTGGAAAAGATGATTATTATTTATTATATAGTGTCTCCAGCTTGTGGGTTAGATTTATTCCAAAAATATTGCATTATAAAAAGTTAGCAGAGCAGGCAGCAAACTCTTCACTTAGCTACTGGATCATTTGATAATAGACCATGCGGACCTGCCACACTTGTTTTTCTTTATGTAGTGCTCTGTATAGCTTGGTTATGGTGAGAGGCTAGTTGTATGATATTTTCTGAGTAGTGTGGAAATTTATTTTTCTTTTCAGCTTTGTTTATGAAGCAAGAAATCCATTATATAGAAGCTTTTCAAAAGGTACATCCCAGAATATATTCTATCTGTTCTGGTTCTATGATATTTTGTACATTATTTTATGATTGGAGTTGAAGTTCCCAGGGTTCTTCCAGCAATTTACCCGATTTTCCTCCATATGATGCAAATGTCAGTATATTGGGGAAGCAAAACTGTATTCAAGACTCTTTTTGACTTTTCCATCTGATACTGCAAGACTGTGGCCTTGACTGTTTATATCTGATGGGGTTTTCAGTTGGGAAAACTTGCAAAACCCATTCATGTCTTGTTTTGCTATACAAAAGTCATTCCACTAGGACTCTTACTGCATATGATTTTTAACTTCTGTCTCTGGAACAGACTTTTTTACTGGTAACTGTGTGATACAGCTGCTATGCATCTATGCTAGCTAAAAGTAGAATAGAGGTAAAATAAGAAATACTGATATAAGAACGAATTTGGGAATAGCAAGTCTGAGGGAGAAGATATCACATTTGTGATGGTTTGGACGCATGAAGAGAATGAACTTGGACAGAATACCAAGAAGAATGTTTGAGATGAAAGTGGACAAGAGGCCGAGAGGAAGACCTAGGAAAAGACAGAGATCAGATGAATCTTAAATTTTTGTTTATAGTAAAGTGAAATTTCACTGATATTTGTAAAGGCTCTGCATTTTAAATGGATGTAGAGGAAGAAGACATCCTGTCTAATATAACTGGTGATTTGCAAAGTTATGAGAATTGTCAGTACCGATAATAATATGAATATAGCAACAATATTGATAATAGTATCAATTTTTGCAATCAGGTCATGATAGCTTAGACAGAAATATGAAGGTTAGCTGATACATACATGACCTAATCTCTTGAAATGCTTCAAATGAAGTTTAAGAAATTGTTTCAAACATGGTTCAACAGCCTCAGAAACAAGATATTCTACAAAGCCTTTATTAGAGGTTATCAGAAGCAAAAACATTCAGGATTCCAAGATATGCAAACGTCTATGAAAGATGAGCATTTTGGATAGCCATCAACAAGCATTTAACGATTAAATGGTTTGAGCATTATTTAACTGGTCTCTCATGAATCGTGTAATATTTAGAAGTAACCAAATGCACAAGGCATAATAAATCAAGAGTAAGAGTTTAATATCTATATAATATCGGTGTGGATACACCATTGATAACTCTTTAGAAACTACGATGGTAGTGTGGGAGGCATTATTCGCTCTGTATTTCATATTGTGCTCTTCCTTCACAATGAGTTGCCATAGTATTGCACTACCTCAAATAAGTAATGCTTTACTAATAGAGAAGACTATTGGTTACTTATTCTCGGTGAGTACCACCAACCAGACGGCACTGTTTCAAAGCTATTGGCCTATCATCGGTGAAGTGGTACTTATTTGAAGTAGTGCAATGCCATGGAAACTCATTGTGAAGGAAGAGCACAATATGAGATACAGAGCAAATGATGCCTCCCACACTACCATCATAGTTTAAGAGTTATCTATGGTGTATCTACACTGATATTATATAGATATTAAACTCTTACTCTTAACGTATTATCCGTAGTGCATTCAGTTATTTTTAAATATTATCATATAAACCTTTTGGCATCTCTCATATTGTGTGATTATCATCACAACTGGGTTGTCATGTCTGCAATACTAGGGAATCTGTGCAGTCTGGGTGGTGGTACTCACTGAGAATAAATAACAATAGTCTTCTCTATTAGTGAAGCACACAATATGAGATACAGAGCAAATGATGCCTCCCACACTATGGTGTATCTACACCGATATTATATAGAATCCTGTAATAAACAATCTTTCTTCTATAAGCTCTTCGTGAATGGTGGTGTGGGGGAAGAACTTGCCTTGGGGCCTGGCTAAAATAGCCCAAACATTCTAAGTAAGATGCCATTTCCACATTGTATTCATTTAGTAAATTGGGTAATTATGGCATGTCTGTTCTGCTGGACAGAATCTTCCAGCTTCAATAAGCCCACGGACTTTGTGTTCTTTCATGGTTAGTCCACTCTTGACACACCTCAGACATAGCTGTATGAGAACACTGTATAAAGGCAGCTGCATTAGATACTTCTCCCATCTGCTTCAGCAATCTTCGCCATTTAACTTCAATTAGGGCATGTTTATGGCCTATTCTTCACGAACCACCAATCTACCAAACAACATAACCAGGCTCTTCTACTATTCCCACCCACCGTGTAGACAATGTGCTACATTTGGTGGGGGAGGGGGGGGGAAAGAGTAGCAGTAGCTGATTCCATGCATGTAACTATGGTTGGGGAAGTTCCTGATGCAGTGCTATCTCAGTATATGTCTTTTCAATTTCAAGAAGATAATTGTTATTGCATTCTATCCATTATGAAATGACTTGTATTTAAGATCTGACACTTTGCAGCATTTAAAATACAGTTCTAATGCTGTGTTTTATCTATGACTTGGTCAACCAGGAGGTGCATAAATAGACACTGGTTTTAACTACTATACTCACACCTGCAAATTTGGATATCATGCTGCTTTCCTACAGTGTCATTTGAAAAAAAATGACATTGGCAATCCTAGCAGTGATCTGGGGACTCAATTCTATCATCAAGCTCATTTTCTAGAGTAACCATTAATTATAACCTTTTACCTGTTATATTGACATGACAATGTGGATAGCTCAGCAATTCTTCACCACTGTTGAAATATGTTCAATTTTTATCTCCCCCTCCATAGTAGTTTCTGCTGAATTTCCAAGTTATTGGAAAATCTTAACCCGAGTTTCAATTTCACTTTTGAAAACAATAGGTGGCAGAGGGCACACTTGGGAGATCAGGAAGGAAAACAACCATTTGTTTCTTGGTTAGAAACTCTCATAATATAACTGACATAGTTATGACGAACCAAACAAATATCATTTTGCCATTTTCTCAAGTTGCTTTTAGCAGAAGTTTTCCACAGATGGAGTAATGTTATACACCTCTCTAGCAATTCTAATTAAAAGAGAAATAAGTTTATTATGCACAACTTCCCCAAGTAGTTGGAAAAAATATATCAACATGCTCTTCATGTTTTCTTGAATTTATCTAACTTTTTTTCTGGATGTGGCAAATGTGATCTCTGGTGGGACAAATTATTTTACAGATGTGCCTAAATCTAAGTTTTACCACACGCAAAAACTTCGGATAAGAAATTTGGGTCATTTTGCTTGTTATACATTGGCAGTGAGCTGGATGATTTTGTAATAACTGAGAGGGAAGTGGAGGAGAGATTGTTCAGGATAAACATAAAAAAGGCACCTGGGGTGGATGGGATCTACCCAGTTATATTAAAGGAGGCAGCAAAGGAAGTAAGCAAACCCCTAGCCATAATTATGAGAGCTTCTTTGGACTCAGGGGAGGTACTCATATACTGGAGATGTGCAAATGTAACCCCAATTCACAAAGGAGGATCAAAGGCTGACACAGGTAATTATAGACCTGTTAGTTTAACTTCTGTTCCAGGTAAATTAATGGAGGCATTGGTTAAAGAAGCACTGCAGGATCATCTAGACAAGAATTCAGTTATAGCTCAGACGCAGCATGGTTTTGTTAAGGGCAGGTCTTGCCTGACCAATTTGATTGGATACTATGATGTAGTCACAAAAGAACTGGATGCAGGGAATAACTTTGATATTATATATTTGGATCTTAGAAAGGCTTTTGATACTGTTGCACATGGAAGACTGCTGCACAAATTGGAGCTGTGTGGCATTGGAAGCAAATTGCTGCTATGGATAAGGGGATGGTTGAGTGGCACAAGACAGAGAGTGGTAATCAATGGACACCACTGCTCAACGTGGACTAATGTTATTAGTGGAGTTCCTCAGGGTTCAGTGTTGGGTCCGTTGTTGTTTTCGGTGTTTATGAATGATATTGATGATGGGATATCAAATTTAATGTCCAAGTTTGCAGATGATACAAAGGTTGGCAGGGTTGTTAAGGACACTACTGACGCTATGCTGCTGCAACAGGATCTGGAAAGGTTGAACAGATGGGCTGAGAGGTGGCAAATGAAGTTTAACACTGACAAATGTAAAGTACTACATATGGGAAACAGTAACCCCAGAGCAACGTATCAACTCTGCGGTACTACACTGACAGTGGTGGAGAATGAAAAGGACCTGGGGGTAATTGTGCAGGCAGATATGAAGTTCTCTGAGCAGTGCAGACGAGCTGCAAGAGTAGCTCATGGTGTCTTGTCAATGATATACAGGAATTTTTTTAGCAGGGATAAGGAGGTGATTATTCCCTTGTATAAGGCAATGGTTAGGCCACATCTTGAGTACTGTATACAGGTCTGGAGGCCTCATTTCAAGAAGGATGTAGAGCTGCTGGAACGGGTACAGAGAAGGGCAACAAGATTAGTGAATGGAACAAAGGGTTGCTCTTACGAAGAAATGCTTAAGTTTTGCAAATTACAGAGTCTGGAGACTAGGCATCGGCGAGGTGATCTGATAGAGGTGTATAAGGCTTTGAATGGTTTGAGCATGCTCAATGCCAATGGGATTCTTCATCTTGCTCAGAATAATCACCTCAGAGGGCATAAATTCAAATTGAGGAAGGACGGATGTCGGATAGATGTGCGGAAATTTGCCTTTGGCCAGCGGGTGGTTGGTTGGTGGAACCGACTTCCATCACTTGTTGTTGAAGTTGATAGCCTAAACAAATTTAAAGCTGAACTGGACAGGTATTTCGAACGAACGGAGGGGTGAAATGGGAGTGGTGTGTTTTTTTTTTTTTTTTTTTGGCTGATGCTGAATAAGCTTCCTTTCTTGCATCATATGCCTCTACTAATGCTAATGCTATAGATTAACACAAACCCCACTGCAAGAAGGGGGTTGTACAGGATGGTTGGGACAGCAAAATAGTCAAGGGTATGTTTGAATGGAAAACTGTGGACTCACTGGGATCCATTATTCACTGCCTCACTGGAGGCTTGCATCCAGTTTTCACAGCCACCAAACTCCTGATTTCAGTCCAACTCAGACATGTGGGATGTTGGGAAACATGCCATTTATCACAGGTAACTGTCATTTACCATGATGAATTCAGGATGTACAATTGCCAAAGGTGGCAAAACAGAGTATTAGGTAAGTGCTGTTATGTGAAGCTAGCATCATATATGCTTCAACAACAACTTATTCAGAAAAGTAGAGAATACTTTAATATTTCACCCTACAAATTAAGATATCAGCCATTGTAATAAAAACCACTTATTCTTCAGATCAGAATTTGAAACCTCACTTCTCATATGCAATAGTAAAATCAGAAACTACTGAGAATCACTGCTTTTTAAAAATTGCCCGATTCTCGTATGTGTATTGATTCATTCCAAAAATTAAGCTACCTTTAACACTCAATTCAAGAAAGAAAACTAAATTATAATTAAATGGAGCTTTTTCACCAGAAAAGGTTTTCAGCAAACTAATTACCTGTGACGAGAACTTGAACAGACTCCTTTACTTCTATCCCAAGCACAATAAGGATCTTGAAGACGGACACATCTCCTGCAAAAAAATTAAAGCAGTTTACTGAAGAGAGAAAGTTGTGAACTAATATTATCTACATTTCATAAAACTACTGCCTAAATTTTGTAATGTGTGTCCAAAGAAGCAACTATCATACATTTGTATTCTTGTTTCAATAAATATAAAGTTATCACTCCTAGAAGGAATGTAAATGATAACTGTCAAATAACTTATGTATAAATATGTCATTTGGCAATGTTACATACATACACATCCATTCTATTCTGTGATTTTTTGTGACATTTACATTAATCCTAGCAGAATAAGTTGAAAGGTACTGCATCTTCCATATGTTTTTCAGTGCTACATTAAAAAAAAGTTAACAACCATTCAGACAAGTACATATATTTCTAGCCTTTATTCCAATAATGGCAACTCCTCCATTCTATTCTGTGATTTTTTGTGACATTTACATTAATCCTAGCAGAATAAGTTGAAAGGTACTGCATCTTCCATATGTTTTTCAGTGCTACATTAAAAAAAAGTTAACAACCATTCAGACAAGTACATATATTTCTAGCCTTTATTCCAATAATGGCAACTCCTCTATTCTGCCAGCTGTGTTGGAGTTTCCATTACTGGAATAAAGTGATATATATTTATTATTAAACAAGGACAATGAACTAGGGATCAGCGATCACTACATTTCCACTTTCTGAAGGAGAAATTGAGTAATGAAATGTTATCAATTTACTGGAAGAATTTTTCCCATTTACTGGCTTAGCTTTTTATGGGCACTTTCAGTGTCATCTATATAATCTATTAGCTGCAATTCCTCCAATTTATTTTTTTATTTCCTTTTTTTTTTTTAAATGTAATGTTCTTCATAATGAAATTGCTATATTAGACAATTGTGGTTCTACTTAAATGTGGCCAGGCCTGCCTTGTTACCATCTTTGTAGAAACTGTTGTGCTTCAACATTTACTAAATGAAAGTCCATTCATGAAATGAGGTTCACATTTTTGAGTGTAGTCCAGTTACTTCTGTTGATGTATAAAGATCAACAATGCTTTTGGACAATAAGTGTCAGAGATTTACAATGGGCCACATTGAAAACATGTTTAATATAACAAATGCTAAGCCATATAAAATGATATTTATTCTAAAGTTGAAGGAAAATTGAAGGAAATAAATTGAGGGGCCCATCAAGCTCTCAGCTGCCCACATCAACGCCAGAGCTTGCACTTGGTCATCAGGCAACACAGAAGCAGCCCCCTAGGCAGAATGCGCTGGTCCCACAGGAACTAGTAGTTGTTGGTGACTCTATTGTCAGGGAAACGGGGAACATGCTTTGTAAAAAGGATAGGTGGAATAGGACCAGGGTATGTCTGCCAGGGGCAAAGGTTGATGACATTGTAGAGCGGATATCATCTTTTAAGGGCACAAAAGGTGATATAGTTGTACACGTTGGCACGAATGATATTAAGAGTAGGAGACCGGCGGAATTACTTAGCAAGTACAGGTCACTGCTGAAAAAAAGCAGTGAATTAGGGTTGAACTTGAAAGTGTCTGCAATTCTGCCCAGACACGATAGGAGGGAGTATATGATGAGAGCCTTGTCGATCAATTCGGCCCTGGAGGGATTGTGCAAGGCTCAAGGGGTAGAATTTTTTTCAGCCTGGACTGTACTTGTTAACAGGAGAGATTGCTTCTACAGGGATGGGATACACTTAAATAGAAAGGGTGCAAGAATTTTTGCTGATGCTGTCGAGGCAGTGTTAGGTGGGTCGGAAAACTGCTAGTTGGGGGGATACAAGGACTAATAGATTAACAGTAGCCACTGGCAGAGGTGGAAGTGATTCTTGCACTGCTTCTATTGAAATGAGCAGAAGTCTGAAAAACAAGATGCAGGATATTTCAGAGACTGCTGGTAGTCATTGCGTTACAAGTAAACACATGGGTTGTGTTAGGGTAGCTAAGAATAGAAACAGGTGCATGTATACCTGCGTGTACACCAATGCTAGGAGTTTGGTAAATAAATTTGATGAATTTGAGGTATTGCTCAAAACATCAAAGGCAGATATTGTTGGGATATCAGAGACGTGGTGTCACACAGATATAGGTAATGCGGAACTGGAATTTGGGGAATACAATGTGTATAGAAAGGATAGACAGGACAGGAGAGGAGGAGGGGTTATGCTATTAATTAAGAAACACATAAAGTCCAAGGAAGTGAAGCCAGTCGACATCGATGGACAGGGCAGTGCCGAATCAGTTTGGTGTGACATAAGCATAGGGAAATCAAAATTGAGAGTAGGAGTGTGCTATAGGCCTAATGACTCTGATGAGTATAATAAGATATTGTACAGGGAAATAGAGTGGGCCAGTAAATCAGAGAGTCTTATAATGGGGGATTTTAATTTCCCAGATATTGACTGGAATTTGTGGGTTGGTCACTCGCACACTAGCAAGGCTTTTGTGGATTTATTGGATGATTGTTTTCTACACCAGCATGTTCGTGAGGCAACAAGAGGGAGCAATACTCTTGATCTGATTATCAGTAGTGACTCTTCATGCATTAAGAACCTGCAGATAAATGAACCACTAGGTGGCAGTGATCACAGTGTGTTGAAGTGGGATTTACTCAAGGAGGTAACTACCATCAGAGGTAAAGGGAAGGGTTTTTGTTTTCGTAAAGGCGACTATGATGGTCTGAGACAGTATTTAAATTCTATACAGTGGGACCAACTGATGATGTTACCAACAGCAAACTCAAAATGGGAAGCATTCAAGGAACTAATCTTGGAGGCTACCAGGCTTTACATACCAACTAAGAAATATTGTTCAAGGTTTAGGCCTAAATGGTTGTCAGATGAACTAATGAGACATGTGGCAGAGAAGAAAAATGCATGGGATACATATAAATTAATGGGTGACATGGAAGCCTATGATAGATATAAGTTGGTCTGTAACCAAGTCACAAAGGAGATTAGGCAGGCAAAGGCAGACTACGAAAAATCCTTGGCAAAGGATGCAAAGAAAAACAGAAAAGAGTTCTTTACATACTTGAACTCGAGAAGGAAAGGGATGAATCAGATTGGTCCACTGGATATTGATGGTTCAACAGTTGAGGATCCTGCTCAGGTGGCTAACAATCTAAACGAGTATTTTGCATCTACATTCACGCATGAGGAGTTATTCAGGAAGGAGAATGATGTAGGTAAAGTAAACATTGGCAGTGAGCTGGATGATTTTGTAATAACTGAGAGGAAAGTGGAGGAGAGATTGTTGAGGATAAACATAAAAAAGGCACCTGGGGTGGATGGGATCTATCCAGTTATATTAAAGGAGGCAGCAAAGGAAGTAAGCAAACCCTTAGCCATAATTATGAGAGCTTCTTTGGACTCAGGGGAGGTACCCATAGACTGGAGATGTGCAAATGTAACCCCAATTCACAAAGGAGGATCAAAGGCTGACACAAGTAATTATAGACCTGTTAGTTTAACTTCTGTTCCAGGTAAATTAATGGAGGCACTGGTTAAAGAAGCACTGCAGGATCATCTAGACAAGAATTCAGTTATAGCTCAGACGCAGCATGGTTTTGTTAAGGGCAGGTCTTGCCTGACCAATTTGATTGGATACTATGATGTAGTCACAAAAGAACTGGATGCAGGGAATAACTTTGATATTATATATTTGGATCTTAGAAAGGCTTTTGATACTGTTGCACATGGAAGACTGCTGCACAAATTGGAGCAGTGTGGCATTGGAGGCAAATTGCTGCTATGGATAAGGGGATGGTTGAGTGGCAGAAGACAGAGAGTGGTAATCAATGGACACTGCTCAACGTGGACTAATGTTATTAGTGGAGTTCCTCAAGGTTCAGTGTTGGGTCCGTTGTTGTTTTCGGTGTTTATGAATGATATTGATGATGGGATATCAAGTTTAATGTCCAAGTTTGCAGATGATACAAAGGTTGGCAGGGTCGTCAAGGACACTACTGACGCTATGCTGCTGCAACAGGATCTGGAAAGGTTGAACAGATGGGCTGAGAGGTGGCAAATGAAGTTTAACATTGACAAATGTAAAGTACTGCATATGGGAAACAGTAACCCCAGAGCAACGTATCAACTCTGCGGTACCACACTGACAGTGGTGGAGAATGAAAAGGACCTGGGGGTAATTGTGCAGGGAGATATGAAGTTCTCTGAGCAGTGCAGACGAGCTGCAAGAGTAGCTCATGGTGTCTTGTCAATGATATACAGGAATTTTTCTAGCAGGGATAAGGAGGTGATTATTCCCTTGTATAAGGCAATGGTTAGGCCACATCTTGAGTACTGTATACAGGTCTGGAGGCCTCATTTCAAGAAGGATGTAGAGCTGCTGGAACGGGTACAGAGAAGGGCAACAAGATTAGTAAATGGAACAAAGGGTTGCTCTTACGAAGAAAGGCTTAAGTTTTGCAAATTACAGAGTCTGGAGACTAGGCACCGGCGAGGTGATCTGATAGAGGTGTATAAGGCCTTGAATGGTTTGAGCATGCTCAATGCCAATGGGATTCTTCATCTTTCTCAGAATAATCACCTCAGAGGGCATAAATTCAAATTGAGGAAGGACGGATGTCGGATAGATGTGCGGAAATTTGCCTTTGGCCAGCGGGTGGTTGGTTGGTGGAACCGACTTCCATCACTTGTTGTTGAAGTTGATAGCCTAAACAAATTTAAAGCTCAACTGGACAGGTATTTCGAACGAACGGAGGGGTGAAATGGGAGAGGGTTTTTTTTTTTTTTTTTTTTGGGCTGATGCTGAATAAGCTTGCTTTCTTGCATCGTATGCCTCTACTAATGCTAATGCTAAAATAAATATCATTTTATATGGCTTAGCATTCAACAAACTGTTGAATTATTCATTCAACAGTTTGTTGCTTTTAATTCTGAATACAAAGAAATTGTAATTAAATTAATACATAAATGTAATAAATGTACTATGTTAAAGACAAGAAATGTAAAAATGCCATTGCATATAGCGTTTGTGTGTATTTTCATATATTTTATTGCATATTATTCAATGTCTAATAATAACGATCTGCTCCCTGTACTTCAGGAAATGCTTAATCCACCTTAGGATATCGCTCATAATCCAAATACATTTCAATTTATGCAGCAGCTCTTCATGTAAAATAGAAAAGTGGTTTGCTAAAATCTTAATGGATAATGTTAAAATTGATTCCTACACTTAAATCCCGCTGTATGACCAAGCCATGTAGTTTATTGTGCTGGTCAAACAAGACAGCCTTTATGTATCTTTATGTATGTATTGTGATTTAGGATATCATACATCAAGATAATGTTGAAATGCATCCTTAACCATAGCCTCCATGAGATTACCAGCCATTTTTACAGATCGGTTGATTGTTACCCAATTCATCTTCCAAAGTTACCCATTTCTTGATTTACATCACCCATCTGGTGGAGGGGGTTACCTCGAATCCAATGGTGATCTCATAATTAATCCTGAAGGTTTAGCACAGCCTCTTTCAAAATGACTAGGTGAATACTATCAGTACCTGGAACATGACACTTTCAAGTTCAACAGCATTTCTGCTACCATTTCATGGTATCATATATCATAAAGTGCTCAGACACAAATATCACAATATCCCCCAGCCTTAAAGATTCTACTACAGAAAAGATTAATTCAAATACCTATTCAGCTCACCAAAAACACCTATGATCATGCCATTTTCAATAATCAAAGGCCTTACCTGGTTTACTCCTTTTCTGAATAATATATTATTTATTAGCTATATGAATATAGCTAATATTTAATAAATATTAGTTACATATGAATGAAACTTCTTGTCCCTTTTTTTGTTCTCACACCTAATGAGAACAAATTTAAATGTTTCTAAAAATTAATTTATTTGTTAATAGTTATAAAGCATTAAATGTTTTCATGCCCAAATTCCTGGAAAATCTTCTTTTACTGACTGTACTCTGTTTTGAGTGGCAAGTTCCTGAATACAGTCAGGTATGCTACAATGAACAGTTTTTATCAATAAAATCAGGATGCTACAACGAACGATGAGGAATACTATCGGCTGATGTAGCACGTACACGTATGCATGATGTGTGGTTTAGAGCACTTCCCACTCTAATTTCCTGCTTTAATTAGAGCATCAGTTATTATCTTTGTTATCGTTTGTAAGGTTCGGTTATTAGTTTAGTTATCTGCCCTTCAGCAGTGAAAATCTTTTTAATTACAGTATTCTGCTATATAATTTTACCATGAGCAGGTAAAATAGAGTGAGAAAGCTAATTAACTTATACATTAAGAAAGAAATAATTTCCAAGAGAGAAAGTGGAAAAACTGTAGATCTAAGTGCTGAACATGGTATGGCTAAATCAACAATCAATAGAATTTTAAAAAACAAGGAAGGAAAAAAGTGCACAGGTCGTGAAGGGAATCTCTAGGTTAAGCAGTTCACATTGTAATATCACAGAAAAGATGTAACCTCTTCTATTAGTGTGGATTAGTGAAAAATAAATGGCAGGTGATAGTGTCAGTGAGGTGATTACTTGTGAAAATGCCACACAATTTTTATTATTATTAGCCATATAGTGTAAGGCTTATACTGCACAAGCCAAAAAAAAAAAAAAAAAAAAACCAAGTTACCCTGAGAGTGAGAGAGAGGAATCACCAAGAAATAGAAAAATGACGATATCCAGCTCAGGACCCTGGGTGTGCCAAGCCCATACTCACCAGATGTAAGCCCCTGGGGTTGTTTGAGGAACTTGGTGCAAAGGCTGCTAGTACAAGTATGGGTTCCATAAATGAGTTTTTTTTTGGCACCAAGGAGTGGTTTACCTGATTTTGGAAAAGGACCGGATTACAGTGTTGTGAGGCATGGTGAAGCTGCCGGTGCAGATAGGGACGCTGCTGAGCAACGTTGTGAGAAATTTAAGAAAATAATTAAGGATGGGGGTTTTCTTCTGCAGCAGGCATTTAACTACAACGAAACTAGCCTTTTCTGGAAAAGAATGCCATGCAGAACATATCATGAAGGAGTAGACCACCTTGCCTGGCCATAAGCCAATGAAAGACCGGCTTACATTGCTCTTTTGTGGCAATGCTTCGGATGACTGCAAAGTCAGACCACTGCTCGCGTACCATTCAGAAAAACCCCAGAGCTTTTAAAAACATCAGGAAAAACCGCCTTGGAGTTCCAACCACAAGGCTTGGGTGACCAGGAGTCTTTTCTCCGACTGGGTGACAGGTGTTTGGCCCCACTATCCGTGACTAACTTAGGGAGAAGGATCTTCCATTGAAGGTTCTTTTGGTCATGGACAATAAACCAGCCCACCCCCCTAATTTGACGGAAGAATTACCAGATGAATTACCAGTTATCAAGGTTCACTTCTTGCCACCTAACACGATGCCTCTCCTCCAGCCATTGGACCAGCAGGTGATCGTAAATCTCTACACTAAGGCACTGTTCAGAAAAAATTGAGGCCACTTCTTCCAGCAATGTGACTCTGAAGGACTTTTGGAAGGGTCACTTCAATATAGCAGATGCCATTTTCCTAATTGTGGTTGCTTAGAAGGAAATTTCTGTTAGGTGCTTGAATTCGGCTTAGAGGCCATTGTGGCCGGATGCTGTGGCTCCAAGTAACTTTGAAGGCATTCAACAGTTGGAGGAAGAGCCTATTGTGCAGGAAATTGTGTGTCTGGGCAGTACTTTGGGCCTAGAGATCAATGAGGAGGACATGGAGGACCACAGGAAGGAGCTAGCAGAGCTTCACAATGAAGAGGCAGAGGAACTGAAGAAGAGGAAAGCTTCCAGAGACGAGAAGGAAGAGGACAAGTAACATTAGCATTAGCATTAGCAGAGGCATATGATGCAAGAAAGCAAGCTTATTCAGCATCAGCCAAAAAAAACAAAAAAAAAAAAAAAAACCCACTCCCATTTCACCCCTCCATTCGTTCGAAATACCTGTCCAGTTGAGCTTTAAATTTGTTTAGGCTATCAACTTCAACAACCAGTGATGGAAGTCGGTTCCACCAACCAACCACCCGCTGGCCAAAGGCAAATTTCCGCACATCTATCCGACATCCGTCCTTCCTCAATTTGAATTTATGCCCTCTGAGGTGATTATTCTGAGAAAGATGAAGAATCCCATTGGCATTGAGCATGCTCAAACCATTCAAAGCCTTATACACCTCTATCAGATCACCTCGCCGGTGCCTAGTCTCCAGACTCTGTAATTTGCAAAACTTAAGCCTTTCTTCGTAAGAGCAACCCTTTGTTCCATTTACTAATCTTGTTGCCCTTCTCTGTACCCGTTCCAGCAGCTCTACATCCTTCTTGAAATGAGGCCTCCAGACCTGTATACAGTACTCAAGATGTGGCCTTACCATTGCCTTATACAAGGGAATAATCACCTCCTTATCCCTGCTAGAAAAATTCCTGTATATCATTGACAAGACACCATGAGCTACTCTTGCAGCTCGTCTGCACTGCTCAGAGAACTTCATATCTGCCTGCACAATTACCCCCAGGTCCTTTTCATTCTCCACCACTGTCAGTGTAGTACCGCAGAGTTGATACGTTGCTCTGGGGTTACTGTTTCCCATATGCAGCACTTTACATTTGTCGATGTTAAACCTCATTTGCCACCTCTCAGCCCATCTGTTCAACCTGTCCAGATCCTGTTGCAGCAGCATAGCGTCAGTATTGTCCTTAACGACCCTGCCAACCTTTGTATCATCTGCAAACTTGGACATTAAACTTGATATCCCATCATCAATATCATTCATAAACACCGAAAACAACAACGGACCCAACACTGAACCTTGAGGAACTCCACTAATAACATTAGTCCACGTTGAGCAGTGTCCATTGATTACCACTCTCTGTCTTCTGCCACTCAACCATCCCCTTATCCATAGCAGCAATTTGCCTCCAATGCCACACTGCTCCAATTTGTGCAGCAGTCTTCCATGTGCAACAGTATCAAAAGCCTTTCTAAGATCCAAATATATAATATCAAAGTTATTCCCTGCATCCAGTTCTTTTGTGACTACATCATAGTATCCAATCAAATTGGTCAGGCAAGACCTGCCCTTAACAAAACCATGCTGCGTCTGAGCTATAACTGAATTCTTGTCTAGATGATCCTGCAGTGCTTCTTTAACTAGTGCCTCCATTAATTTACCTGGAACAGAAGTTAAACTAACAGGTCTATAATTACTTGTGTCAGCCTTTGAACCTCCTTTGTGAATTGGGGTCACATTTGCACATCTCCAGTCCATGGGTACCTCCCCTGAGTCCAAGGAAGCTCTCATAATTATGGCTAAGGGTTTGCTTACTTCCTTTTCTGCCTCCTTTAATATAACTGGATAGATCCCATCCACCCCAGGTGCCTTTTTTATGTTTATCCTCAACAATCTCTCCTCCACTTTCCTCTCAGTTATTACAAAATCATCCAGCTCACTGCCAATGTTTACTTTACCTACATCATTCTCCTTCCTGAATAACTCCTCATGCGTGAATGTAGATGCAAAATACTCGTTTAGATTGTTAGCCACCTGAGCAGGATCCTCAACTGTTGAACCATCAATATCCAGTGGACCAATCTGATTCATCCCTTTCCTTTTCGAGTTCAAGTATGTAAAGAACTCTTTTCTGTTTTTCTTTGCATCCTTTGCCAAGGATTTTTCATAGTCTGCCTTTGCCTGCCTAATCTCCTTTGTGACTTGGTTACAGACCAACTTATATCTATCATAGGCTTCCATGTCACCCATTAATTTATATGTATCCCATGCATTTTTCTTCTCTGCCACATGTCTCATTAGTTCATCTGACAACCATTTAGGCCTAAACCTTGAACAATATTTCTTAGTTGGTATGTAAAGCCTGGTAGCCTCCAAGATTAGTTCCTTGAATGCTTCCCATTTTGAGTTTGCTGTTGGTAACATCATCAGTTGGTCCCACTGTATAGAATTTAAATACTGTCTCAGACCATCATAGTCGCCTTTACGAAAACAAAAACCCTTCCCTTTACCTCTGATGGTAGTTACCTCCTTGAGTAAATCCCACTTCAACACACTGTGATCACTGCCACCTAGTGGTTCATTTATCTGCAGGTTCTTAATGCATGAAGAATCACTACTGATAATCAGATCAAGAGTATTGCTCCCTCTTGTTGCCTCACGAACATGCTGATGTAGAAAACAATCATCCAATAAATCCACAAAAGCCTTGCTAGTGTGCGAGTGACCAACCCACAAATTCCAGTCAATATCTGGGAAATTAAAGTCCCCCATTATAAGACTCTCTGATTTACTGGCCCACTCTATTTCCCTGTACAATATCTTATTATACTCATCAGAGTCATTAGGCCTATAGCACACTCCTACTCTCAATTTTGATTTCCCTATGCTTATGTCACACCAAACTGACTCGACGCTGCCCTGTCCATCGATGTCGACTGGCTTCACTTCCTTGGACTTTATGTGTTTCTTAATTAATAGCATGACCCCTCCTCCCCTCCTGTCCTGTCTATCCTTTCTATACACATTGTATTCCCCAAATTCCAGTTCCGCATTACTTATATCTGTGTGACACCACGTCTCTGATATCCCAACAATATCTGCCTTTGATGTTTTGAGCAATACCTCAAATTCATCAAATTTATTTACCAAACTCCTAGCATTGGTGTACACGCAGGTATACATGCACCTGTTTCTATTCTTAGCTACCCTAACACAACCCATGTGTTTACTTGTACCGCAATGACTACCAGCAGTCTCTGAAATATCCTGCATCCTGTTTTTCAGACTTCTGCTCATTTCAATAGAAGCAGTGCAAGAATCACTTCCACCTCTGCCACTGGCTACTGTTAATCTATTAGTCCTTGTATCCCCCCCAACTAGCAGTTTTCCGACCCACCTAACACTGCCTCGACAGCATCAGCAAAAATTCTTGCACCCTTTCTATTTAAGTGTATCCCATCCCTGTAGAAGCAATCTCTCCTGTTAACAAGTACAGTCCAGGCTGAAAAAAATTCTACCCCTTGAGCCTTGCACAATCCCTCCAGGGCCGAATTGATCGACAAGGCTCTCATCATATACTCCCTCCTATCGTGTCTGGGCAGAATTGCAGACACTTTCAAGTTCAACCCTAATTCACGGCTTTTTTTCAACAGTGACCTGTACTTGCTAAGTAATTCCGCCGGTCTCCTACTCTTAATATCATTAGTGCCGTGTACAACTATATCACCTTTTGTGCCCTTAAAAGATGATATCCGCTCTACAACGTCATCAACCTTTGCCCCTGGCAGACATACCCTGGTCCTATTCCACCTATCCTTTTTACAAAGGATGTTCCCCGTTTCCCTGACAATAGAGTCACCAACAACTACTAGTTCCTGTGGGACCAGCGCATTCTGCCTAGGGGGCTGCTTCTGTGTTGCCTGATGACCAAGTGCAAGCTCTGGCGTTGATGTGGGCAGCTGAGAGCTTGATGGGCCCCTCAATTTATTTCCTTCAAGGGCATCCACCCTGTCCTTCAAGCTCTCATAAAGGCCCATAACAACGCTGAGTTGTCGCCTGATTTCCTTGCACTCCTTACATCGTGCACACACAAAGACATCCCCCTTGGCAGTATCATGTCCCGTACCCGACTGCTCCGCAAACATCAAGCAAACAGTGCATTTTAATAGACTGTGATTCAGAGGGCAACTGCCCCCCTCAGTTCTCCCCTGAACCACAGCACTCCCATTAGCTTGAGCCTTTTGCTTTGCTGCTCTGGTCAGAGTCATGATTCCGATTTAATTCAATAAAATTCAAAACAAAAATTAAATCCTTAAGTTATATCCCAAAACAGTTATGTTATATATATATATTTTTTTCGGTATCTAGTGTTTTCTACGAGTTCCCTTTATACAACTTCCGTATCACGTGTACCACTATAGTTATGTATTAATTATTTGTTAGATTAAGTCGTTACACATATATATATATATATATATATATATATATATATAGAGAGAGAGTTAAAAGTACAATTTAATTGACAATAAAGTTTATCAAGATTAATAGATTTACTGATTAATTGGCAATATTATATTATGCACTATACGACACTAAGCTTATGCTATCGTGTAAAAATGGCGGGAATTCACGAACGGTATTTCTACGGACTCGTAAGTATTGATTAGCTTCCAAATCTTGCTATCTCAATTTAGAATAAACTAAGGATCCTGACTAGGTCTATAATCTACTTATAGAAGATAATTTGATATAACAGTTGGTTAATAAATCGACTAAATTTGGTTAAAAAAAAAAATTTGGTTTGTGACACGTGGATTTGATACCGTTACCGATACTAAGTAATATCTACAAAATCTCTGTCTAAGTTAAACTTTAAACTAAGTATCGTAACTAGGAATATAAAGCTACTCTAGAAAATAAGTTAATATGACAGAAAATAAATCAGGAAAAACTTCTCTGTTTGAAGAGCTTTAAGGAGCAATGTCTGCACAGGCTAAAAAGAGGTGTTCCCTTGCTGGAATAAACTATCAAAACGTTTAAAAGATTATCACCCAGATATTGCCGCTGTGGAAATGGGCCTTAATCATTTTAATGACACCTTGATGGCCCACTTTTGGTGGGTCCAAAAATTCAGGATAAAGCAGTTAAGCCTGGATTTATTCTTCAAAAAGGTGGACAAACTCCCTCCAACTGATGAACCTCCCCACAAGAAAGTCACCTAAGATGAGTAGAAATAACGACTTCTCCTTCCACCTCTGATTTTTTACGATTTTTGTTAGGGAAAGCTTGTTTATATTTTTACTGGGGGAATATTGTTTGCTTTTCAGATTTTATGTACAGTGTATAAAAGTTAAATTAATTTTATATTATTTTTACACTTATATTTTTCATTTTGTATTATATTTTCCTGTTTAAATCTTATTGGATGGTAACTTTGCTCTATGTTGTTGTTGTTATGTTGGTTTTTAGAAGCATTAGCAACTAAGGCCATATTGCTCCGGGAATATGCGGTGGTCATTCCCTGACCTTTCCACATCCTCCGTATTTGGTGGTGACGGGTTCGAACCCCGGTCTAATCCAGAAGCGTGTGCTAGCACTGCTGCTCCTTCCCACCTGGCTACGGAGGCGCCACTCTAGACTGTGGGCCTGGAATAGATTACCCCTAAATACATAGATTTCAATGTATGCTAGAATAATCAGATGCTATAACGAACAAGGTTCTAGAACCAATTACATTCTTTCTAGCATATCTCACTGTATATATATTCAGGAACTTATCACTCAGAACATTCAATATCTGTCAATTTCTTGATTCAACAGAGCAGTCATAACTCTCAAACTCCATGAGTGTAGACAGTCACCTGCAGAATAATTTCTGTGTTCATTCAATGCACTATTTTTATCAATATGAATTGTGCCTGAAGCTTAGAGTGCATTATAGAGTTGCATCTGTTTGAGGAAAGTAAAGATTTTGTCCACTTGTGGCATATCTGCAAGGAGAAGAGCATGCATAAGTCAGAGGGTTTATCATTGAAAATGAGGCAAACAGTTTGTTGCTCACTGTTGTAATGAAGCAATCAATAAGTCCATGTTGGATAGAAAGATAGATGTTCCAATTTATGCACTGTGGTGGGTCAGTGGCCACAAGCAGACAAAGATGTGTCAGGTGTGTGTGTGTGTAGCCATCCGTAATCATTCTAATACGACTTCATATCAGTTCTCACATGTACTGGATTTCCATGATCTAAGATTTTTTTTTTTAATACTAAAAATCATGTTATTGGCTTGAGTCTGCCAGATGTGTTGCCATTGTTCAAGACATTCTCTTTAAAATTAACTTTTAGTCAGACAACTGTGTAGTAAAGGACTGGTCTACAGGAGTTTTTGCATCTAGGATGCCATGTACGTTTCCAGCAATTCTGGCATAAACAGGGGATTGGATCCAACAAAAGAGAACTTGTTTCTTCTGCTTTAACTTCCAGATCTATCTAAGGAGTCAGTATATATATATTTATATATATAAAAAACAATGTGCAATATGGTTGTTGAGTGTAATTTGAGGCTATGTGGATAGCAAAGAGTTCTGCATTATAGATATGCTAAATCCAGTAGGGAGTTTCTTGGCTATGGTAATGTTTGGAAATAATACTGCTGCATCAACATGACTGTCAGTTTTAGATCCATCCATGTAGATTGGTGTGTACCTGGCATGCTGAGTTCAAAAAGGCATCCCTGTGAGTTCAGTGCCTTTATGTGCTTGATGCAGCGTGAAGAAGTTAGGTACAAACTCAGCACTGTTATGGGCCTTTATGAAAGCTTGAAGGACAGGGTAGATGCTATCGAGGGACTTAAATTGGGGGGGGGGGGGGGCATCGAGCTCTCAGCTTCCCACATCAATGCCAGAGCTTGCACTTGATCATCCGGCAACATTAACGGCAACCTTTTGGGCAAAATACGCTGGCCCCACAGGAGCTAGTTATTGTCGATGACTATTGTCAAGGAGACGGGAAATATATTGTGCAAAAAGGATAGGTGGAATAGGACCAGGATATGTCTGCCAGGGGAAAAAGTTGGTGTCATTGAAGAGCAGATATTTTTTAAGGGCACAAAGGTTGATAATGTTGTACACGTCAGCACTAATGACATTATGAGTAGATCTGTGGACTTACTTAACAAGTACAGGTGACCCCCGCTTAACGCTGATAATTGGTTCTGGAAAAACAGAGTGCTAAGTGAATCCGCGTTAAGCGAGCACAGCATTCCCATAAGGTAACATATGTATTTGTGAGTTGCAATCGGTGCCACTGGATATTTCCTGATCAATAATAAACAGTACTGAAAAGATGCACAAATGCCAGTCAAAATATTTAATATTCAAATATTTGTACATATAAAATATTCTGCATTACATTAGCATTAATAGACGCATTTGATGCAAGAAAGCAAAACTTATGCAGCATCAGCCAAAAAAAAAAAAAAAAAAACCACTTCCACTTCACCCCTCTGTTCGTTCCAAATACCTGTCCAGCTGAGCCTTAAACTTATTTAGGCTATCAACTTCGACAAGGGATGGAAACCCCGGGGGCTCACATCTAGTGAGTATGGGCTTGGCAAACCCAGGGTCCTGAGCTGGATATCATCATTCTTCTCTTTCTTGGTGATTCCTTTCTACCTCTCTCTCTCTCTCTCTCTCTCTCTCTCTCTCTCTCTCTCTCTCTCTCTCTCTCTCTCTCTCTCTCTCTCTCTCTCTCTCTCTCTCTCTCTCTCTCTCTCTCTCTCTCGGGGTAACTTGGGAATTTTTTTTTTTTTTTTTTTTTTTTTTGGCTGGTGCAGCATAAGCCTCAGGCTTCCTTGTACCATATGGCCATTAATAATAATAATAATAATAAAAAAAGTCTGTTCCACCAACCAACCACCCGCTGGCTAAAGGCAAATTTCCGTACGTCTATCCTACATCTGTCTTTCCTCAATTTGAATTTATGCCCTCTCAGGTGATTATTCTGAGCAAGAGGAAGAATCCCATCAGCATTGAGCATGCTCAAACCATTCAAGGCTTTATACACCTCTATCATATCACTTCGCTGGTGCCTAGTCTCCAGACACCGTAATTGCAAAACTTAAGCCTTTCTTCGTAAGAGCTCCCCTTTGTTCCATTCACTAATCTTGTTGCCCTTCTCTGTACTCGTTCCAGCAGCTCTACATCCTTCTTGAAATGAGGCCTCCAGACCTGGATACGGTATTCTAGGTGTGGCCTGACCATTGCCTTATACAAGGGGAATAATCACCTCCTTATCCCTGCTAGAAAAATCCTATATATCATTGACAATACACCATGAGCTACTCTTGCAGCCCGTCTGCACTGCTCAGGAGAACTTTCATATCTGCCTGCACAACCACCCCCAAGGTCCCTTTCATTCTCTACCACTGTCAGTGTAGTACCACAGAGTTGATACATTGCTCTGGGGTTGCTGTTTCCCATGTGTAGTACTTTACATTTGTCAATGTTAAACTTCATTTGCCACCTCTCAGCCCATCTGCTCAACCTTTCCAGATCCTGTTGCAGCAGCATAGCGTCAGTAGTGTCCTTGACAACCCTGCCTACCTTTGTATCGTCTGCAAACTTCGACATTGAGCTTGATATACCCTCATCAATATCATTTATGAATACAGAAAACAATAATGGACCCAACACTGAGCCCTGAGGGACTCCACTAATAACATTAGTCCACGACGAGCAGTGTCCATTGATTACCACTCTGTCTTCTCCCCCTCAGCCACCCCTTTATCCACAGCAGCAATTTGCCTCCAATGCCACACTGCTCCAATTTGTGCAGCAGTCTTCCATGTGCAACAGTATCAAAAGCCTTTCTAAGATCCAAGTATATAATATCAAAGTTATTCCCTGCATCCAGTTCCTTTGTGACTGCATCATAGTATCCAATCAAATTGGTCAGACAAGACTTCCCCCTAACAAAACCATGCTGTGTCTGAGCTATAGCTGAAGTCTTGTCTAAATGATCCTGCAGTGCTTCTTTAACTAGTGCCTCCATTAATTTTCCTGGAACAGAAGTTAAACTCACAGGTCTATTATATACTCACAATTATATACATACGTATATAATTGTGGTAACTACTTAAGTATCAAAATTAAACTTAAAATTCCAATTAAAATCATAAATTTAATTGATCTAAATTGATTTAATTTAACCATGAAAAATGTGTCGATTTTGGGTTGTACTTTGGCCCTCTTCCTGGTAAACTAAAATGGGTTTTAATTTAAAATCCCCCCCACAGCATTACCACCAAACAATAAAGTCAACCAATCCTTCACCACTTTAAAACCTGGCATGTTTTTTTCCTTCTTTCAATATGAAACTTCTTTTTATGCATTCGCTTCCAAAAAAGTCATGCTTCATCTTTGTTAAAAACTTGTTGAGAAGTATAACTCATAATACCCCTCTTCAATAATTTTAACAAGTTCTTTTTTGAAAGTTTCGGCTCCTTGATCTGCACTTGCAACTTCTCCTGGGATTTTAAATCTACTTGAACAGCCCTTACTAGTTTTAAATGGTTCCACTTTTCTTTTTTTAGGCGAGCTTTCTTCAAATCATCATATAGGTTAATCTTTTTATTTATTTATTTTATTTTTTTTAATAATATTTAACTTAAATAAACTCTGCATTGGATATTATCTTCAATAAAATTAGTTAAAGTCTCTATTTCAATCCTAATAGCCGGCCTAGCCCTAGTTGCTTGTAGTGGAACAGTTGTCTTTCCGCTGCTAAAATTAATTCTTTATTTTTTATAATTGTTCTTACAGTTAAACTTGCCAGTCGAAAATTACATACACATCCGCTTGCCATTGACCGGAATCGATTCGCTTCAAAACATCTAATTTAATTTTCAAATTCAGTCTTTTTCTTACATTTGTAGTCTTCGTACTGAGCCCTGACGTTGTTGCTTTTTCATTCTTATCCGCTGTTATTAACTCTTAGTCAATGTAACTGTATTGGTTGCATTAATTATGATAATGTTCAAGAACTGACCATTACACACAGTCTAATACTATACTGAGTGATGACTAGACTTAGGATAAATGCATAAAATGCAAATATTACATGCAATATTCTTGATAATTTTTTTAAATGCTGATCTCGGAACTACGTAACATCACTGTACTGCAATTAAATTATTGTGCAAGAATATTTCACTGAGCATGGGAAATGTTTTAATGCTGTTTTGCTATTCATTTTCAAGCTATCGACTCCATCAGATGAAACGTGTCGTTTTAATATGCCAAAAATGCAATCTGTACACTGGTAAAATTGGTGCGGACATAGATTTTTGCCACTCCTGGAACAGAGAAGTTTTTTCTGATTTATTTTCTGTTTTATTAGCTTAAATTGGCATATTAACTTATTTTCTACAGTAGCTTTATATTCCTATTTACGATACTTAGTTTAAAGTAACTTAGATAGAGATTTTGTAGGTATAACTTAGTATCAGAAAGGGTATCAAATCCACATGTTTACCGTTCGAAAATTGCCGCCATTGTTACGCGATACAAAATATCTCAAAATAGATAGCATAAGCTTAATATAGTATAGTATAGTACATAATATTGTCAATTAATCAGATAATTAATCTTGTTGAACTTCATTGTCAATTAAATTATACTTTTAACTATACATATAACGACTTGGGTTATGTAACATACATCATTAGTAAAAAATAAATAATTAATACTTAACTTGATACGGAAGTTATATAAAGGGATTTTACAGATAACACTCGATACTGAAACATAAATATAGCGTTATAACTGTGTTGGGATATAAGTTTAGGGTTTTAATTTTGTACTGAAATTGAAATTTTATTGAAATTAAATCGAAATCATGACTCAGACCAGAGCAGAAAAGCAAAAGGCTTAAGCTAATGGGAGTGCTGTGGCTCAGGGGAGAACTGAGGGGGGCAATTGCCCTCTGAATCACAGCCTATTAAAATGCACTACTTGCTTGATGTTTGTGGAGCAGTCGGGTACAGGACATGATACTGCCATGGGGGATGTCTTTGTGTGTGCGCGATGCAAGGGGTGTAAGGAAATCAGGCGACAACTCAGCGTTATTATGGGCCTATATGAGAGCTTGAAGGACTGGGTGGATGCCCTAGAAGGATTAAAAGTGAGGGGCCCATCAAGCTCTCAGCTGCCCACACCAATGCCTGAGCTTGCACTTGGTCATCACGCAACACAGCGGCAGCCTCCAAGGCAGAATACGCTGGTCCCAAAGGAACTAGTAGTTGTTGGTGACTATTGCCAGGGAAACAGGAAACATGCTTTGTAAAAAGGATAGGTGGAACAGGACCAGGGTATGTCTGCCAGGTGCAAAGGTTGATGACATTGTAGAGCGGATATCATCTTTAAGGGCACAAAAGGTGATATAGTCGTGCACGTTGGCACTAATGATATTAAGAGTAGGAGACCGGCGGAATTACTTAACAAGTACAGGTCACTGTTGAAAAAAAGCCGTGAATTAGGGTTGAATCTGAAAGTGTCTGCAATTCTGCCCAGACACGATAGAAGGGAGTATATGATGAGAGCCCTGTCGATCAATTCGGCCCTGGAAAGATTGTGCAAGGCTCAATTGGTAGAATTTTTTTCAGCCTGTCTATACTTGTTAACAGGAGAGACTGCTTCTACAGTGATGGGATACACTTAAATAGAAAGGGTGCAAGAATGTTTGCTGATGCTATCGATGCAGTGTTAGGTGGGTCGGAAAACTGCTAGATTGAGGGGGGGGGGTACAAGGACTAATAGATTAACAGTAGCCACTGGCAGAGGTGAAAGTGATTATTGCACTGCTTCTATTGGAATGAGCCGCAGCCTGGAAAATAAGATGCAGGATATTTCAGAGACTGCTGGGAATCATTGGGATACAAGTAAACACATGGGTTGTGTTAGGGTAGCTAAGAAAAAGAACAGGTGCATGTATACTTGTGTGTACACCAATGCTAGTAGTTTAGTAAATAAATTTGAGGTATTGCTCAAAACATCAAAGGCAGATATTGTGGGGATTTCAGAGACGTGGTGTCACACAGATATAAGGAATGCAGAACTGGAATTTGGGGAGTACAATGTCTACAGAAAGGATAGACAGGGAGGAGGGGTTATGCTATTAGTTAAGAAATACATAAAATCCAAGGAAGTGAAGCCAGTCAACATTGCTGGACAGTGCAGTGTCGAGTCAGTTTGGTGTGACATAAGCACGGGGAGATCAAAATCGAGAGTAGGAGTGTGCTATAGGCCTAATGACTCTGATGAGTATAATAAAGAAACTGTACAGGTAAATAGAGTGGGCCAGTAAATCAGAGAGTCTTATAATGGGGGATTTTAATTTCCCAGATATTGACTGGAATTTGGGGGCTGGTCACTCACACACTAGCAAGGCTTTTGTGGATTTATTGCATGATTGTTTTCTACATCAGCATGTTCAGGAGGCAACTAGAGGGAGTAATACTCTTGATTTGATTATCAGCAGATTCTTCATGAGTTAAGAATCTGCAGATAAAGGAACCACTAGGTGACAGTGATCACAGTGTACTGATGTGGGATTTACTTAAAGATGTAACTACCATCAGGGGTAAGGAGATGGGTTTTTGCTTTTGAAAAGGTGACTACAGTGGTCTCAGAGAGTTTAAAAATTCTATACAGTGGTATCAACTGATGTTGTTACCAACAGTGAACTCTAAATGGGAGGGCTTTAGGAAATTAATCTTGTAGGGTACTAGTCTTTTCATACCAACTAAGAAATACTGTTCAAGGTTTGGCCTAAATGGATATCAGATTAGTATTAGTAATGGCCACTGGTGCAAGAAACTATGGCTTATGCTGCACCAGCCAGGAAAAAAAAATGAAATAAAATGATAAAAAAATAATAATAATTAATAAAAGAAAAGAAAATTAAACCTATCATCCTATGCGTTTCCCTCACCCGGAAGGGTGCTATCCAGATGACCTTTGAATTTCCCCAAACTGAGCCTCTACCACCCATGTAGGCAACTTATTCCAGTAATTTAAACTCTGGCTAAAATAAAACTTCCTGCAGTCCAATATAAACATCTCCCCCCCCCCCCGTAACTTGAATTTATGTTTCCTAGTTCTAGCATCATTTATAATCTTGAAAATTTCATCCTCATTCATTTTACTGATGCCTCTCAGAGCCTTAAACACCTCAATCAAATCTCTAAGGTGTAGTTTCCAAACTCTGCAACCCACATATTCAAAGTCTTTCTTAATAAGGACTCCCATTTACCGATCTCACCAGGCGAGTTACCCATCTTTGCACCCTTTCAAGAAGCTCAATGTCTTCCTTTAGGTATGGTCTCCATACTTGAACAGTGTTACAAGCATGGTCTAACAAAAGCTTTATATAATGGGATTATCATGTCCCTATCTCTACTTGCAAAAGTTCAATAGATCATTGATAGGACGCCATGGGCCTTCCTTGCAACCTGTTTACAATGCTCAGAAAATTTCATGTCTGACCATATCATAACACCGAAGTCCCTTACCTACACTACTGGGTTTAGTTGAACTCCACCAAGTGAATAAGTTATTTTGGGATTACTGTTTCCCAGGTGTAATACCTTACACTTTATTGGAGTAAAGCATAGATGCCATTTTTCTGACCATTCCTGAATGTTATATAGGTCTCTCTGAAGAAGTTCAGTTGACAGTGATCATTAAGTACTCTACCAATTTTAACATCTGCAAATTTAGACATCATACCCTCTAACCCTTCATCAATGTCGTTTATGAAAATTAAAAACAGTGGTCCTAATACTGATCCTTGGGGAACCCTACTTCTTACATAAACCCAATCTGAGGAATAGCCATTTATCACAACCCTCTGCCTCCTGCCCCGAAGCCATCCTGATATCCATCTAAGGATTTTCCCAGTGATTCCAACCTGTTCCAGCTTGTAAAGCAACTTCTCATATGGGACTGTCAAAAGCTTTGCTGAAATCTAAACAAACAATGTCAAAATTATTCCCTAAATCCAGCGCATGAATGACCCTTTCAAAATAGCAAACCAGATTTGTTAAACATGATTTTCTCTTTACAAAACAATGTTGAGTATCCTTCAGAATTTCAATTCTATCCAAATGATTCTGAATTCCACCCTTTATCATTGCTTCCATGATCTTCCCTACCACTGAAGTCAGACTGACAGGTCGATAATTTCCCACTTCACTCTTAGAACGACCCTTATGTATGGGAGATACATTGGCAATTTTCCAATCCAACAGAATCTGCCCAGAATCTACTGATGTTCGCATAATTAGCCTCAATGGTTCAATGCACTCACTTGCCACCTCCCTTAAGATTATAGGGTATATTCCATTAACTCCAGGAGCCTTACTGGCCTGTAGGCTCGAAAGATTTTTCATTAAATGTTGCAAAATTTCAATATCATTAATTACATATTTTTCAACTTCGCTCCCACAATTTCCCATTGCCACAAAAGGTTTTTCTTCTGTAAATATTGATGCAAAATAACTGTTGAGTTCATCTGCAACAGCAGCTGGCATATTTAATAATATACCCTTTCCCTTACATAAAGGTCCAATCTGATTGGTCCTGCTCTTAGCATTTATATATGTGAAGAATTTCTTATCCCCCCTCTTTGCTCTGTTTGCTATCAATTTCTCATAAACTGCCTTTGCCTGTCAAACCTTTTCTGTGGCTCTAATACACATCACCTTGTAGCTGTTATAGGCTTCAGTACTTTTTTATTGCTCTAACTTTTCCATGTCACCTTTTTCTGCTCAAGTAATGTGGCAACTTCACTATTCATCCAACTTGGAACCCTCCTTGTGGAGTTTTTTTTTTTTTTTTAATGGTAAATACGCATTCAAGGCGTCTGTGATTAATGTTTTAAAAGCATACCACACTTCAATTGTTTTCATTCTCTGTGCAATATCTACCCAGTTAATAGAGACCATATAGCACCCCTTAAGGCATTGTAATTTCCTTTTCTGAAATTATAACCTATTCCTTTTTGCCTTTTACTACTGCTACCTCTCTCTTCATCATCCACCATAGAACTCGGTGATCACTTCCTCTGTCAGCCCTGTTATGTCATCTGATTCATGGGTGATGATGGGGTCTAGGATATTCTTTTCTCTAGTACTTTCCCTGGCATGTTGATACAAATAACATGTCATCTAGTTGATTTAAAAATTTTGTTCCCCATGTAGAGTTTCCTTCCCATTTTCTCCAATCAATTACAGGCAAATTGAAATCACCCATAATAAGACACTGACACTTACTTGCCCATTCCATTTGCATGTAGAGGCTTTCATCATAATCTTCACAATCACTTGGTCTGTAGATTACTCCTACTCACATTATACCTTTGTTTCCAACTATCTCACACCATACAGATTCTACACTAGCACGTGAAATCCCTGAATCAGAGAAAGCTATCGTCGCACACAGGATGCTTCTGATAAGAAGCATTACCCCCATCACCCCTTCTATCTACCCTATCCTTCCTAAATACATTATACAAGCCATACTGAAACTTGTCATCCCATATGAATTAATACAGCTCGTGGCAAAAAAGAAAAATGCATGGGATGCATATAAATTATCAGGCGACACAGAAGCCTATGGCAGATATAAGCTAGTCTGAAATCAAGTCACAAAGGAGATTAGGCAAGCGAAGGCAGACTACGAGAAACCTTTGGCAAAGGAGCCAAAGAAAAACAGCAAAGAGTTCTTTACTTATGTAAACTCTAGAAGAGAAGGGTTGAATCAGATTGGTCCACTTAACATAGATGGTTTGATTATTGATTATAATGCTGAAAAATTCAATCAATTTTTCAGCTTCGTGAAAAACTGAATGAGTATTTTGCATCTACATTCACACATGAGGAATTATTCAAAGAGGGGAATGCCGGAAGTTTACCAAACTAACAGAGAGCTACATAATTTTGTCATAACAGAGCAAAGTGAAGGAGAAATTGTTCAAGTTAAAAATAAAGGCACCTGGGGTGGATGGCATCTATCCAGTTATATTAAAGGAATAAGCAAAGAAGGTAAGCAAACCCTTAGCCTTAATTATGAAAGCTTGCTTGGACTCTGGGGAGGTCCCGAAGAACTGGAGATGTGCAAATGTGTCCCCGTTTCACAAAGGCCGATCAAAGAATGACACGGGTAGTTATAGTTCAGACACAGCATGTGTTTGTTAAGGGGAAATCTTGTCTGACAAATTCAATTGGATACTATGATGTGATGACAAAGGAATTGGATGAAAAGAATAATTTTGATATCATATACTTTGATTTTATTAAAGCTTTTGATACCATGGCACATGGAAGACTACTGTACAAATTGAAGCACCATGGCATTAAGGGAAAGTTGCTACAATGGATAGAAGGATGGTTGAATGGGACAAGCCAGAATGGTTATCAAAGGACACTGCTCTTCATGGACTAATGTTATTAGTGGAGTCCCACAGGGTTCGGTGTTAGGCCCATTGTTGTTTTTGGTATTTATCGATGATATTGATGAAGGAATATCATGGTTAACGTCAAAGTTTGCAGACAATACAAAGGTTGGCAGGCTTGTTAATGACAGTAATGAAAGTATGCTATTTCGACAGGACCTCAAAGTTGAGCAAATGGGCTGAGATGGTTTTTTTTTTTTTGGGAGCATTAGCAACTAAGGCCATATTGCTCCAGGATATGCGGTGGTCATTCCCTGACCTTTCCACATCCTCCGTGTTTGGTGGTGACGGGCTCGAACCCCGGTCTAATCAAGAAGACTGTGCTACGCACTGCTGCTCCTTCCCACCCGGCTACAGAGGCACGGCTGAGAGGTGGCAACTGAAGTTCAACATTGACAAATGTAAAATATTGCATGTGGGTAGCAAAGTACCATATCAACTTGGTGGTACTACACTCAGGGTACTGGAGAATTAAAAGGATCTGGGGGTAATTGTGCAGTCAGATATGAAGTTTTTTGAACAGTGCAGATGGTCTGCAAGAGTAGCTCATGGGGTCTTGTCAATGATATACAGGAATTTTTCTAGCAGGGATAAGCTGGTGATTATCCCCTTGTATAAGGCAATGGTCAGACCACACCTTGAGTACTGTATATAGGTGTGGAAGCCTCGTTTCAGGAAAGGATGTAAGAGCTGCTGGAACAAGACAGAGAAGGGCAATGAGATTGGTGAGTGGAACAATGGGTTGGTCTTACCAAGAAAGGCTTAAGTTCTGCAAACTGTAGCTTCTGGAGACTAGGCACTTGCGAGGTGATCTAATTGAGGTGTATAAGACCTTGAATGGATTAAGCAAGCTCAATGCTAATGGGATTCCTCTTGCTCAGATTACTCAACTGAGGGAGCATAAAGTCAAACTGAGGAAAGACAATTGTAGAATAGTTGTGCAGAAATTCACCTTTAACCAGCATGTGGTTGATAGTTGGAACAAACTTTCATCTGTCGTAGTGGAGGTCAGCAACTTAAACAAGTTCAAGGTAAAACTAGACAAACAATTGGAGTGAATGGTATAGGTGGTTTTTTTTTTTTTTTTTTTTTATTTTGGCTGATGCTATATAAGCTTGCTTTCTTGCATCATATGCCCTGCTAATGCTAAATAAATGAAACAATGTAGCATGAATTCTGAGTATGTTCCACTGGGACAAGGTGTTTTCCACATGCTGTGAATGGAAGGTTGCACAGCGCTATATGATACATCCACGGTGGGATTGTATGAGTGGCAGCAGGCGGTATCTTACAAATCAAATAGCCAGTCAGCCAACAGTGAGCAAAGACATCCTGGTTGGTATGTTTGTAAATGGATAAGCTCTGTAGGTTTTCCCATTTGGGAGAGAGAAGTCCATTCCAAGTGGAGTGGGTTTGGCTCCCCTTTGAATTTGAGTATAGTTCAATAAAAGCATTTGTCTGCATAGATGCAAGAAGATTTTGTGGGCTTGAGCACATAGGCTTGAAACTGGTGATGTTCAGTATGAAGAGCAAAGTGGTGTACAGGATCAAGCCAATGTAAAGCATTTTAGCAGAGCTATAGGCTACAGAACCATAGTCTTAAGTGTAATGCATGGTACAAATGTAGTAGTGTGTAATGGTCTGTTTCCTGTGTTGTTACTGATGGCAATCTTAAGATGATTAGCTTTTTAGGACAAGTAATCTGAAGAGCTTTTATACATTCAAGGTAATGTAAGTTTTTGGTCAAATATCACACAAAGAAAGCAGATGCTAGGGACTACTGGTATGACTGGATTTTCTAGCTGAAGTTTCAAGTGTGGATGTAGGTTATACTTCCTACGGAAGTGTATCCCAATCATTTTTTGGTGCAAGAGGTGAAATCCATTGTTTTGGATCTGATTAGCTTTCTTCTTTGTTGTATTCACATACATGTGAAATTCCTCCTCACATTCTTTGCTCTCTTAGCCAATGCTTTCTCATATGCAGCCTTGGCTTCCTTAACATTACTGGTAGTACTATTACAGATTGAACCCACTGCAGGCTTTGTACTTTTCATTGTTCTGTAACTATCCTATTCTATCTTTTTTCTGCTCTATTAGACCAGCCAGCTCTGCAGTCATCCATTTCAGCACCCTGCTCCTGCAATATTTTCTTAATGCTATGTATGCATTCATAGCTTCTTTTAATATTTGATTTAATGTATTCCCTAATCCAAATGAATTTGACCTCACTTGGCAATACGCCCAATTAATAGATGCCATATAGCCCCTTCAACTGTCAAAGTTCCCTCTTCTGAAATTAAAACCAGTGCCTTTACCTTTAACTACTGCAACATCATTCTTCAGTTTCCAACTTACGATTGAGTGGTTGCTTCTGGACAGTGGTTCCTGTACTTTAGGCCCTGTGATGTCATTTGATTTGTTAGTAATGATGAGGTCAAAAATATTCTCACCCCTAGTACTTTCTCTAACATGATGATACAAATAATAATCTAGTTTAAAAATTTTTTACCCATGGTAGCTTTCCCTCCCACCTATTCCAATCAATCTTGGGCAGATGAAGTCCCCTATAAGACATTGTTTACTATTCCATCTGCATGTACAGATGCTCACACACTCTTCACAATTTTCAAGACTATAGATTACTCTCACTCTCATTATACCTTTGCTTCTGATTAAATCACACCACACAGAGGCTATGCTGGCACACGTAACTTCAGACAAAAGCTTTTTTGTACTCAAGCTGCTTTTGATAAGAAGCATGATCCCTCCACTCCTTCTGTCTTCTGTAAATACATTATGCATGCTGTAGTACAGGGGTCCCCAACCTTTTTCATCGGAGGGCCACATAGAAAATTCATAACAAATGGCAGGCTGGAGTCAGCACAATTTTGACGACTAAAAACACTGTAAACCAAAAAACTCAATTTTAGCGACTTCACCAGGTCAAACGGGGTGTACAAGATAGAAAAACTATAAAAAATTATAAACAAGGGATATTTATTGTAAATAAAGACAGTCATTAAAAATCACAATTTTTATTATTATAATCACATTTGATATTACAGAAATAGCAAATCAATGAGATGTTTGTAGTTGTTTTGATTTAGCAATAATTGAAATGTTAGGTTTAATAGTAGAAGTTCCCAATCTTAAAGTCTTGCAAATGTTCATCTGTTATTCTTGATCGATGTTTGGATTTTATATATTTCATTTTTGAATATGTTTGTTCACATAGGTAAGTGCTACCAAAAATAGAAATTATTCTTCTTGCTAATTTTTTTAATTCTGGAGATTCATTTTCTGTCAAAGTTTTATAAAAGTTAATTAATGTTTCATTTTTCAATAATGCTTTCAATTTATCGTTAATTTGAAGATCTATGATTTCTAATTGTAGATCTTTATCTATTTGTGAAACATTTACATCAAATGGATTCTGAAATAATGTAAATAATTTTCTATTGTTTTTGAAATCAACAAATTGATAAACAAATGTTTCCATCAATAATTCAAGATTTTGGACAAAATTGTCGTAGAAAAATCACAATTGGGCATATTATTATATAAACTTTCACAACACAAAAAATGGGAAAAATTATTTTGTTCAATTTGATTTTTAAATAATTCTAATTTTGTCTGAAATGCTTTAATATTGTAGAACAAGTCATTTACAAGTAGATAGCGACTTGGAAGTTTTTTATTCAATGTATTCAAATGTTCACAAATATCTGTTAAAAATGCAAGTTCCCATAACCATTGAGTCTATTAATTCAGGGACTGGTTTTAATTTTTCGTTCATGAATGTCTATTTCGGTTCTGAGTTGAAAAAATCTTTTTAACACATTACCGCAACTCAACCATCGCACCTCCGTATGATAAAACAAATCACCATATTCACTTTCGACTTTCTTCAAGAAAATTTTAAACTGATGATGGTTCAGGCCATTTTTGCGTATAAAATTCACAATGCTAATTATAGTTGACATGATTGAGTTCGAAGACAAAAATTTATTGCACAACGATTGCTGGTGAATAACACAATAAAATTGCATAGGTCTTTCGATGTTTTTGGAATCAAAATATTTATTAACATGGCCGATGAAACAAATATTTTTTCCAACCATATTCTTTGCACCATTGGTCATAATTGCTGTCAACAATTCCCAATCAAGCTGCAGGTCTTCAAACACTTTTGATACGCTATAAAATGTTTTCACCAGAGGTTCTATTCTTAAGCTTTCAAGTGCAGCCAGTATTTCTGTGACTTCAAAATTTTGATTTATACCATGTATGTAAATGAGTAACTGTGTTGTGTTGGTAATATCTTCACTTTCATCAATTGCAATCGAAAAATTGATAAAATCTGTAACTTTGTTTCAGCTGATCTTTAACATTAGCAGACAAGTCTTCGATTCTTCTTGCTAAAGTTGACGCTGATAAACTTATAGCAGCGAAGTGCTTAACTTGATCAGGGCGTATTTCTTCTGCAATTGATAGGCACACTCGTTTCACAAACTTGGCATCAGTAAAAGCCCTCCCTTCTTCAGCAATGATTTGAGATGCTCGCAAACTAGCTCCAATTAAATTTAAATTCTGATTAGTAAAACATGTCATCTGTTGTTGTTGCCTCTTGAAATCAAAGCTCAGCTCGTAATTTCTTGTTTTGCAACTCTCCTTAAAGTTTATAGTAAGTTGAGGCATGTTTTGTCGTATAATGTTTCAAATTATATTCTTTCAACACAGAAACTGCTTCCGTACATATAAGGCAGGTACATCGGTTATTGTCCCTTATAAAAAAAATAATTAATCGACCAAAGTTCATCGAATCAATTTTTCTTTTACTTGACATCTTGATTCGCTAAAATTAAAAATTCAAAGTTAAATAAAATTAAAAATAATATGCATTTATACAAATAGCACTAATAAATTGTTGTGCATGTTAATCGGTGCAGTGGCCTGACGACTATGGTCTGAACGAGAATAGCTGACCAGGAGAAAGATTAATATGCATACTCGTCTTTACATTGCAAACTGCAAAGAATGCATTGCATACAATTCTTTCACTAATATTTACTTGATTAATATTTAGATTAGTGTTTAGCAATTGTTTTAACAGTCGCTTATTTTAACTTTACTATTTCACTTTTTGACAACTCGTGTTCGCCGGAAATACTCGAGGTTATAAACTTATAGCTTTGGGCACTTGCACTGTTGGGATTTCCCACATCACAAGAAACACTGCTGCCAAGTGGAAGCACACAGAGTTGCAAAAATGTTACAAAATTATATTTGGACGCATTTACATTATATTTTGATTAAAAATATCCTTATATACGATATGTAGCAACCAAAAAAGATTTCTATAGAATAAATTTCACAAGGCGGATGAAATAGTCTTTCGGGCCAGATCCAGCCTGTGGGCCGTAGGTTGGGGACCCCTGCTGTAGTGGAACTTGTCATCCCAAATTTCTTGGTGGCAGCAAGTTTATTAGCCCTGTTATATCAGCATTAGTTGTCGTAACCATTAGTTGTCCAAATGTCAGGTGTGTTGTTTATTGACAACACACCTGACATTACTATAGACACAGTTAAGACTAAGTAATCTTCTAAAGTTTACTAACTGGAGATATACCCTGAAGTTTTTTGGTTTGTATCCCAAGCTTCATCTTCCTCCTCATTTGAAACATTGTTACCTTCAGACCATCTTTTGAGGTAACAATCAAATTCTTGAGGTAAGTGCAGGCATTACTTTGACTCATATCATCAGATATAAGCAGATCGAAATTACCAGGTCCCAAAACAAGCAGTTTCTCTGAACCCTTAAGGTTCCTCAATGATAGAATTGTCTTAAGTACTGATGGAATCTGCTTCCCTCAAGACTTCAGTTAATCTACAAGGCCTTCATCAGCATATGCCTCCTATCATGCCCGTGCAAAATTGCAGACACATACACATTCTGACCTAACTCTTGGCAGTTTTTCAGCACAACCCAAGATTTATCCAACAGATGGTCAGGTCGTCTTTGTGTAATATCGTTAGTTCTCAAATGAATTATAATGCTTGCTTCACTTCCCTTAAAATCTGATGGTAACATATCAATTGTTGCTCCTGCCAAACAATACACTAGTTCTGGACAACCAATTTTCATTACAAAAATTCCCTGACAATACAGGAACTCTGACTTATGCAAGTTTTTGCTAGAAGGTGCAAACTGAAAAAAATATAGAAACATTTTGCATCTGTACGGATAAGTGGAGGTATCATGAAAATATAATGTAAACCCAATAACTTTTTTTTTTTTTTTTGTAATTTTATTAAGTCCTTGGAAGTTGAAAATTGCTATATTATTAAGCTATTTATCTCTCTAAAAGGTCATATTTATAACAGAAATTGCACTACACGTTCATCATTATATGTTCCCATTAGAAGAATCAATTTTGAATACCTGTGATTTTTTCTAAAGCATGTTTCTGGAGGTCATGACCAAAAAACAAAAACAATTTGCACTTTCCGGTTTATTGGGCTTTTCTGTTAGAGCAATCTATCATAAACGGGTAGTTTCTGTTAGAGCAATCTATCATAAACGGATACATTTTACAAGAATACTGGACAATCCTAATCGTACAGCCAATATACTTGATCTTTTTCTCACAAACAACCCTTCTAAGTACACGGTGGAAGTGAGAGGTCCTTTAGGCACTTCAGATCACAACTTGGTGATTGTCTCTTCTCCAATGGAACCTTTATCTCATGGCTATTCCCAACTTCGTGTTGTTTGGTATTACAAGAATGCAAAATGGGATGACCTGCGAGACTTTTTTCTTTTCCTTGGTCAGATTACTGTTTCAAAACTTCTGATGTCAACGTTTGCTCAGATCGTGTCAGTGAAATTATTCTTGCAGGAATAGAATCCTTTATTCCACACTCCACTTTAAAATCTCATCCTTTATCTAAACCTTGGTTTTCCAATAAATGTGCTAAGGCTGTTCCAGAGAAGAATGTTGCATATCGTAATTGGCTTGTTTCTAATTCTTCAGTTTCATTTTCTGCCTACACCAAAGCTCGCAACAATTGTAAAGCAGTTATTAATCAGTCCAAACTAGAGTTTGAACAGGCTAAGAGTAGAGAGGCTAAGCTATTGGCCGCAACTTTTGCCCATCTCTGCTCCCACCTCTGTCCAAACCAGATGGTTCTGTTGTCACTTCAGCCAAGGATAAAGCTGACCTGCTAGGATCCAATTTTTCTTCCAGCTCATGTATTAATGATCTTGGTAAAACACCTCCCACCATTCCCAATACGCTCCATTCAATGCCTCGTGTGGTCTTCCGGTAAAAGGACGTCAGAAGGATTTTGACGAATCTTGATGCTAAGAAAGCTCCAGGTCCCGATGGTATTTCTCCACTTGTTCTCAAAACCTGTGCTTCTGAACTTACTACTATTCTTTGCTGCCTTTTTTTCACTTTCTTATTCCAAAGGTGTTTTTCCTTCTACTTGGAAATTTGCTCATATCCAGACAGTTCCTAAAAAGGGGGACAAATCCCTCCCATCCAATTATCGTCCCATTGTAATTACTTCTACTCTTTCTAAAGTAATGGAGAAATCAATTAACCACCAACTCGTAAACTACCTAGAAACCTTCCGTCTGATCAACGATCGCCAGTATGGATTCCGTCAGTGTCGATCCACTGGTGATATTCTGGCTTATGTTACCCATTTATGGACTAATTCAATGGAAAGGTTCGGTGAAACACAAGTAGTCTCTCTTGACACCTCAAAGGCTTTCGATCATGTTTGGCATAAAGGTCTTCTTAAAAGCTTCCGTCTTATGGTTTGCCAACTGTTTTCAGTAATTGGTTATCCAGTTTTCTCTCTGATCGCTCACTGAGGGTGATGGCAGATGGCTCTCTGTCTTCTAACTTCTCCATTAATGTTGGTGTCCCCCAAGGTTCAGTTCTTTCCCCCTCTTTTCCTCTTGTATATTAATGACCTTCTTCCATTGACTGGAAATCTTATCCATAGTTTTGCCGATGATAGCACATTGCATTCCACTTTCCATTTTGAGAAACCTTGTCTTGCTCAATCAGATTCAACTTCTCAAAAATCTGCTACCAATTCCTTAAATGCCGATCTTCAGGTAATTCTCCAGTGGGGCAAAGACAACTTAGTTGATTTCAACCCTTCTAAAACTCAGTCTTGTCTTATATCTCGCAAAAAAGGATTCTTCTGCTCCTATGCTTATCTTTAGTGACACTCTGATTTCTAGGCAAAATGATATATCTCTTTTGGGGATTACCCTGACTTCTAATCTCTCTTGGCACAAGCACATTACAAATATTGGTTCCTCTGCATCTAAAAAACTGGGGTTTCTCTTTCGCTCTCAGCATTACTTTTCTTCCAAACAGCTGCTCACTCGGTATAAATCGCAAATCCGCCCTGCCATGGATTATTGCTCCCAAATCTGGGGTGGTACCCCCAAAACCTCTCTCAGACTTCTTGATTCTATTCAGAAGAGGGCAGTTAGGCTAATTAATGATTCATCTTTAACAAAGTCTCGACATTCGCTGTCTCATAGATGTACTGTTTCTGCTGCATGCCTCTTCTACAGATACTTGCATGGGCACTGTTCTTCTGAATTGGTTTCTATAATTCCTGATCTCGATCTCTCTCTCTCTCTCCTCTCTCTCTCTCTCTCTCTCTCTCTCTCTCTCTCTCTCTCTCTCTCTCTCTCTCTCCAGCCAACATCCATTTACTGTCCAACTTCAAACTCACAGAACTAACTTTTCATCTTCCTCATTTATTCATTCAATTGCCATTTCTGGAACAACCTTCCTTCATACGTAATTCCTGAAAATTACAGTCTACAGAAGTTCAAGTCCAATGTCAACAAATATCTTCTTTCGTCTTCTCAACCTCCAACCCAAGCACGGTATTAAGTACTATAGGTTCTAATACCTCTCGTGTTTGGGGTTTACATTAAAAAAAAAAGTAAACTTGATCTTATTGTATTTGCGATAATCCCGATAAACGGAATTCAGTGGGTTTTTACGTTACTGTATTATGGTGAAATGTGTTCACCTTCACTGAAATCTTCAATTATATAAAAAAACAATTTTTCAGAAATTTCTCTTCATTCGTATTTATGTATTACAATGATGAAGGGAAAGGGACCAATGGAAAGTGCAAGTGCTGGTAGTGCCAGGAAACAAAACAATTGATTTAGAAATGAAGATGAAAATAATTAAGTATGAAGTAGGACAAAGTTTGCCATCTATTGCAAGGGAATTAGGTCTCGCTGCCTCAACAGTGAATACTATTTTAAAGGACGGTGTGCATATAAAAGAACATTTCAAAGGATAAATGCACTTAAGATCAACAGTGATCACAAAACAGTGTTCAGGTGCTATATTGAAGAGGGAACATCTATTAATAATAATGGATGGAAAATCATATTCAGAAGCAGGTGCCACCGAGTCCAATGGCCACTCGAGCAAAAGCAAGATGTATTTATGAAGATATCAAGGATAAATACAGTGAACCACAAGCAAAGTTTGTGGCAAACAATGGGTGGTTTAACAGGTTCAAGCATCATGCTGGTTTCTAAAAATTATGCCATGAAGTCTGCCAAAAGTATGCCATGAAGTCTTGGCAGTGCTGATTCTGCAGCTGAATATAAATTTTGTGATGTTGTGGAAAAAATTATTGATAAAGGCGGCTATTTAATGCAGCAAATATTTAATGTTGACGAGAGTGCTGCAGTAGCCAAAGATGACAAAATTCCAAGATTCAAGGCTTTGGGAGATTAATGCAGCGGAAGATTACCGATTAAAACCATAGCTTGTTTACCATTCTAGAAATCCTCGTGCATTTAAGGGTATCAATAAAGTCACCCTACCCATGCATTTCTGATCGAACCAGAGAGCATGGATAACAGTATCTCTCTCTGAGGATTGGTTTAAATGCTACTTCATTCCCGAGGTTGAAAAATATTTTAAGGACAACAACGTTCTTTTCAAGATTTTGCTTCTATTAGATAATGCTCTACAACATCCTACACATCTAGATGATTTCAATTCGAATGTGAGAGTCATGTTTCAACCGCTGAACACAACTTCACTCATCCAACCTACGGATCAGGTGTTATTTTGAATTTAAAAGCATACTATTTATGCACAGTATTTGCTTAGGCATTGTCTGCAGTAGACAGTGAGAAAAATTTTACGGTTAAGAGACTTTTGGAAATCTTACAATATTTACCATGTCATCTTAAACATTAAGGCCTGGGTGGAGGAAATTACTAAAAGTTGTTTAAATGGCACAGGGAAGAAAATATGCTCACGGTATGCAAAAGGCTTCAAAGGGTTTGAAAAAGAATCATATGAAGAGGTTACAGATAAGATTGTAAAGGTTGCAGAGCTACTTCAGTTGGTTGTTGCCAAAGACATGGAGGGGGGGTTTGGGGGGTTAATAGAGGAAGAAGGAATTATCTAACAAAGAACTTATTGACTTGCAGGCAGCAATAGTGAAAGAAAATGCTGATGAAGCTCAAGATGAACCAAATGAGGAGCCAAGATGCTTCATCACCAGAGAAATGGCAATGGCATTTCGTGAAATTGTATTGGCAATGGCAAGGTTTGAGAAGATGGATCCTGACAGCAAAAGATTCTTAAAAGTTAAGAGAGGGGTGAATGATATGACTGCTTGCTACAAATAAATCTACGATGAAAGGAAAAAAGCCACCGTCCAGTCATCCATTAATGTTTTTTTTGTAAGGCTGAGCGGCCAACACCTTCTAAATCTCCACGGCCCTCAACCTCCGCAGCGCATACCTATCAGCTGAAGACGTCGATTCTGGCAATGATGCTTGAGAGGTAAACCTTACTGACGTTATGCCCGTCTCTTTTTTTTTTATTTATGATTTTTTAATTTGCACACTTTTGTAATTTTTCCTGCGCATGAGATAAATTGAATAAATACAATAAATAATTCTATTCACATGTTTGTCAAACATTTCTTTTTTGATTCAATCAATTCAGCGAGTACAGTTGCGAGTGCTGCACAAGCATGGGGGGAAATTCCGACGAAAATTATAATTTGGTGCATTACACAAGTCTGGGGGTGCATCACTTGGCAGGTCATGAGATATTCTAGTCCCTGAGGAGCTCCCAGTTAAGTTTGTTTCTATGAAAGCACTAGTTTCTTCAGTGACTCAAATTCTTCTTGTAATGCACCAAATTATAATTTGAGGCCTCTGTGGCCAAGCGGTCAGGAACGGGAAAGCAGTAGCACATGCTCTTTGAATAGATTCAAGGATTCAAAGTCCCTTACTGCTAAATACGGTCAATCTGCCAACCTGCACTGGACCAGCATAGCAGATGATGGTCCATTACCCTCAACATGAATTGTTGAAAAGGCTTCCATCCTGCAGTGGATTGATAATGGCTGCAATTTACCTTTTTATAGTTTGAGATCAGTACACCCCCTTACATCAAAGAAAAAAATTGTCAGGTTGATCTAGGTCAGTCTGCTAGACCAGCCTCAGAATGCATGCCACAGACTATACAAACAATGAAGTCACAACTCACATCTGAAATGTCCACAGGTATTACCATTTGAGTCATGATGTCCTTGGATATTATGTTTGTCAGTGGATCTTGTGGGAACCATTATTTAAGCAAAATTTTAACTTTAGAAAAATTAGGAAATTTAAATTTGCAATATTATTAGAAAATTTATGTTAACGAAATATTACAGAAATGAAACCACTGACATAACTTTAACAACTAAAGAAGTTAGATTTAAGCTACCAAATGAAATTTAAAGTTCTTGCCAAAATATAGATAAAAAAGGCTATCTGAATATTAAACTGTAGCTTTCCAAATACTTTACAGATTAACTTACAATATACTACAGAATTTAAATTTACAAAGTATTACAGAAATTATTCTGCTGACAAAACTTTTAACTACTAGTGGAATTAAATTTAAGCTATCTAACAAAACATAGTTCCCATCAAAATACCAATATAAAAGGCTATCTGAATATTAAGCTGTGGCTTTCCAAATACCTATCTAAATACAAAAATAAACTAACCTATGTGACTAGAGGAATTCAAACTATATATTAAATACAGTTTAGAGTATTAAAATAAAAAACCCTCAATTTTAAAAATTAACCTGCCAAGAAGAGCTTCGGAAATATGCAGCCATGCAATGTAGCCTTGATCCCAATTGCCTAATGTATAAGTACGCTGTCACAACTGAAAAGTTCCAGGAATGATTTACCAATTGCAAGGGCAAAGGTTTTGTAATATCATATCAGACAGTGAACATGGGAAAGTTGATGAGTGAATGTTTTGCATACATGTGATATTTTGGCCAATATCACATGGGTTTTTGACATTCTTGAAACTGTGGAAATGAAACGCTTCCATGCTTCCCTTTTGCTGGTCTGCCTAACATTTTGCTTTTGCACATGCCTGTTTAAAGCAGATAGAATTAGCTGTTGATGGGAACTTCATGAAGATGTTCCATGCCCCATTCTTCTCTTTTTTAGCTGCACTGCATTCATTATTCCACCACACTTTTGAGCAAGCTGATATTTTTGTGGATTGTTTTGGACTCACTTGATCCACTGCCTGAAGTATTTCATTAGATATTTTCAGACACGTTCAGTCTCGTTACTAAAAAATAACAAGACTGAACGTGTGGCTCGAAAACTGGCAACACTGTAGCCATGCCTCTGACACCAACCAAGACATACATTCTTACTTGATGTTCAGTGCAAGTTTCAACTCTATAGCGTTAACACGTCTTACTTCACAGCGAGTTGTGTAAGTGTGTGTAGTAGTGACGCTTTATGAAAATTGAAAAACAAAATCTCGAGCAGTGATGCATGATTAAATTTTGCATCACATGAAATTGGAACAGAAACTTACGAAAAATTAAAATGGGATTATGGAGAGCATGCTCTATCGAGGACACAGGTTTTTAGGTGGCATAAAGCATTTTTGGATGGCCATGAGTGTGGAAGACAAACCTCATTCTGGAAAACCTTAAAAGTCAAAAACGTGGACGAAAATGTGACCAAAGTGAGGGCTCTCGTGAAGTCTGATCGACATTTGACAGTCAGGATGATCAGTAGTTAGTTGAATTTGAATCACCAAACTATTCATGACATTTTGACCGAGGAATTGAGCATGTGGAAAATTTGTGCAAAGCCAATTCCAAAAAACCTCACCAACAAACAAAAGGAAAACTCAAGGAATGTGGGCTTGGACCTTCTTGAATACACAAAAATAAAAAAATTTTTCAAACATGTCATAACAGGTGAAGAAGCATGGATTTTCGAGTATGATCCCAAAACCACACTACAAAGTTTGAAGTGGCACACGAGCAAAAAATCAAATCCATGCTAATTTGTTTTTGACAGTCAAGGCATTATTCATAAGGAATTCGTGCCTCAAGGACACACAGTTAATCAACAGTACTATCGTGAGGTCCTTGAACAACTCAGAAAATGGGTTAATTATGTCCAGTTGGAGATTGTGGACTCTTGGATGCTGCATCAAGACAACTTGATGCAGCATCAAGTCCCTGTCATACTGCCATTTCTGTGACTGAATTTTTGAACAAAAAAGGGTATTCCAGTTGCTTCGCAGCCCCCATACTCACCTGATCTGAGTCCATGTGACTTCTTCCTATTCCCCAAGCTCAAATTCCACCTCAATGGTCATCATTTTGGAACTGTGGACAACATCCAAATGATCGTGACAGACCAGCTGAAGGCACTTTTTGTTGAAAACTTCCAGCACTGCTACCGGGAGTGGGAGCAACGTCTCCGACAGTGTATGGCTTCCCTAGAGAACTATTTTGAAGAGGATAATGTTGATTTGTAGTTCAGTCGTTAATAAAAAAATTTATAGCACCAGCCTCATTACTTTTTAGACACCTCATATATTCTACTGCTGAGTTTATGGATGTTTGTTGGACCTTTTCTTGTAGTGTTGCTAACTGTCTGTATACGTCCATTCAGCTATGGAAAAGTTCCATTTAGCAATTCAATAAGAAAAATTGGGAATGCTGCTATCTTCTTCTTCAATGCTGCCGAATGGCGTATGCGACTTCAATTTGATATTGTTCTCTGTCTAGCACTGCGTGTAGAATTTGTGCTGTTGTCATGTGAAGCCAGGTGTTGATATTATCTAGCCATGCCATTTTCGGTTTGCCTGGGCGTTTCTTGCCTTCGATCTTTCCCTCCAGGATGAGTGGTAGTAGGTGATATTTTTGTTGGTTCCTAGCGATGTGACCTAGGTATTTGCATTTCCTGCTGATGATGGTTTTGAGCAGGTCCCGTTCCGTGTGCATGTCCTGCAGGACCTGTACGTTGGTTATCTTGGCTGTCCACGGGATTTTCAGCATTCTTCGGTAGAGCCACATTTCGAAGGCCTGGAGCTTTTTTGTAGTGGCTGATGTTAGAGTGCAGGTTTCTACACCGTAGAGCAGTATTGGCCAGATGTAGCATTTCAGTGTGCGTAATTTGAGCATGATGTTCAAGCTTCTGTCGGTGAGGAGGGTTTTCCACTTAGTGAATGCCTGCCTGGCTTGTTCAATTCTGCTTTTGATTTCGGCCTCATGGTTCAGCTGGTAATCAATGAGTACTCCGAGATACTTGAAGCGGTGTATTTGCTCTAATTTTTCATTGTTTAGTTTGATCGTGATTTTGCTTGCAGTCCTGCTGACCTTCATCACCTTTGTTTTCTTTTTGTTGATTCGTAGTCCCCATGCTTAGCTTTCTATGTCCACTTCGTTCAAGATGGTCTGTAATCTTGTTCTGAATCCGCTATTAGTGCTGTGTCATCGGCATATCTTAAGTTATTGATGTAGTGTCCGTTAACTTTTATGCCGATGTTCTTGTCAGCCAGTGTTTGGTCGAAGATCATTTCCAAATAGATGTTAAAAAGAATGGGAGATAATGGGCAGCCTTGCCGGACGCCTTTTTTATTGGAATTGGGTCTGTCAGGTCGTTGTCATACCGAATCTGGGCTGTTTGATTCCAGTAGAGAGTTGTAATAAAGTCGATATCGTTGTTTTCAAGCCCACGTTTTCTCAGTCGGTCAATTAGACGGTTGTGGTCTACTGAATCGAAGGCTTTCTCGTAATCAATAAAACATATATACACGTCTTTTTGATGTTCGTAGCACCTTTGTAGCAATATTTATAAACAGAAAATTGCTTCTCTGGTGCCTAGTCACCTGCAGAATCTGAACTGTGTGTTTCCTAGTGCACTTTCGCACTTACATCTTATCCTTTGCTGAATCACCTTGAGGAAGACTTTTAGCACCTGGCTCATTAGACTGATCAGCCTGAAGTCTTCGCATTTCCAGCTGGTAGCCTTTTTTGGTAGGGCCACGAAGATGGATTGGAGCCATTCGGATGGAATGTCGTTGTTGTTGTTGTAGATTTGATTGAACCATTTCGTTAGTTGTTGGATGTTGCTGTAGTCTAGTTGTTTCAGCAGTTTCACATGAATCTGATCAGGTCCACAGGCCTTGCCTGGCTTTGTTATTCGGATGGCATGTTCCACTTCAGATGTTAATATGTGGAGATTGTCTTCCTGTGTTTGTTGTTGTGTTTCTGCCGGTTTTCTGTTGGTGCCAAACAGATTGTAAATATAGCTCTTCCAGGTGTCGAGTTTGGCTTGTTTGCTTAGTATAGGTTGATTGTTGTCCGTATATAAGCTTGGGATAGGAGCCGGTTTGTAGATGTTTCCAGCTTCTTTAAGCTTCTTGTGCAGGTTATAGTTGTCATTTTTCTTGATTAGGTCTTCGATTTCTGCACACTGAACTTCCATCCATTTTTCCTTCGCCTTCCGGATTTCCTGTTTGATCTTTTGTTGTATTTCTTTGCATTTTTCCCAGTTGTTGTTGCTTTTGAATGGTCTCCGTTCATCCATTAGGTCTAGTATGTGCTGGGTCATCCACCGTTGTTTCTTTTTCAATGCCTGATGTCCTAGCAGGGTTTCTGCTGTTTCATTGATGCACTGTTTGAGTGAACGCCCGAACGCTTGCACGTCTGTTGTTACTGCTTCGATCGATCTGATTGTAGTGTTGAGATGAAGCTGTACTTGTCGCCTGTTGGCGTTGTTCTTCAGTTTCTCCAGGTCGATTATTTTTGTTGTGCTTGTGCATTTGACTGCTCGTAATTTGAGACGTAGTGTTGTTATTACTGGGTTATGGTCTGATGATATGTCAGCTCCAAGGTAAGTTTTTGCCTTGAGGACACTTGACTTATATCTGATGTTGATTAAGATGTAGTCAATTTGGTTCCTGACGATATTGTTGTTAGTCTTTTTTTTTTTGTTTTGGTAGTTGTTGGCGCATCGGCTTCTGTGGCCATATTGCACCTCCCAAGGTTTTTTGCAGTACTTTGATCCAAGCCCGAGGCGGGAATCGAACCCACGACCTTTGGGTTAGAGTCTTGTGGTGAGGTCCAGGCGTATAGTCGTTGAGGTGGTAGTTTAAACCAAGTGTTGGCAATGCTAAATTTTTCTTCTTGGCAGAACTGGAAGAGTCTGTCGCCTCATTCATTCCGTGTCCCCAAGCCATGTTCTCCGACTATGTTTCGTAGCTTTCCTTGACCGATTTTGGCATTAAAGTCACCGAGGATGACCGTAATGTCGTGCTTCTTCAGCGACTTTAAAGTGTTGCTTAGCTTGTCGTAGAACAATTCAATTTCTTGATCGTCTTTGTCCGCTGTTGGTGCCTAGACCTGGAGCACATTCAGGTTGATCTTGTTGCTTGCTAACTGTAGTAGTGCGATTCATTCCGATATTGGAGTGAAACTGGTGACTTTGTTGGCCAGTTGTTTGTGAACGAAAGCGACGCCGTACATCTGCTTGGTGTTCTCTTCTCCTCCGGAACAGAAGACATGGTGGACGTTTGATATAAACTTCTTTGTTCCAGGCCATTTGGTTTCACTTAGCCCAAGTATGTTGATGTTAATGCGTTCCATTTCTTGTAAAGCATTGGCTAGTTTTCCTGGTTGTAGTAGGCTTCTAACGTTACATGTAGCTAGTTTCAGAAAATTCTTCGACGCAAGCTCGGAGATTCTTAGCACCCCTGTCCCATTCAAGGGACGCCGAAACTCGGGGCCGTGGTTTATTTTGCTTGCTATCATTGAAGTTTTCAATGGAAGGATAATCCAATTAGTTTCCCGTTGCTTTCTTGGATCACAGTTTAGTTGAAAAGGTCGTGTGTGGACCTTTTGAAACTGGTTTCGTCTGATGTCTCCACTGAAACCTTTCCGCCATGGGAGGCCCTTCTGGGAGCATATAGCTCCTGACGGTATAGCTTTCAGTTTCTTTAACTTACGCAAACTCTCTCGCCACGTTAAGGAACCGTTTCTCGAGAGAGAAACGGTGCTGCTATCACTGTGGTATATTATAGGGTAATGATCACTTCCAAGTGGATTGCTGTGACTAGTCGATTCAAATAGAGGATATGTGGTTGCCGAGCATAGACCTTAACGTTGACTTGTGCAGAAACTGCAAGGTTTGTTTTAGTGGGCCGATTGAAGGTATCTGAGAGTTGATTATCTGTGCTGCCACTCCACGTGCTAGATTGCATGGATTTGTGGACAACACTCTTGCCAATATACAGTCGAACTTGGTTATAATGAGATCATGGCTGTAACGAGCAAAAAGCGATAATGATTTTAATTTATGCGTATTCTCATACAATCGCTCTCTGTTATAACCAAGTGTACTATACACATATACCGAACAAATTTTGGTAACTATGCAAACATTCTTAATTGCTCGGGTAGTCAAAAATACCCAATTCTTGGAATAGAGAAAAATGAAAAGGGAGACTTAGCTTTAAGACCGCCTGAAGATTAGCGGCCGGTTTATGACCTTGTCCTTCTGGGGATGGGGGCTATACAATAGTGCATTGCCATTCTGCTTGTTGCATTACCCTATTTACAGATCTTGTATGCATTTTGGGACTTCTAAGAACTTTGTATGCAGATCACTTTATAATTTTAATGTATAAAATCAGTTAGAAATGAACCTTTCCTTCGGAAACATGTCTACTAACAAAAGAAAGTCTCAATTCGCAAAAAAGTCAAAATTATTCGTGAAATAGAACGTGGTACAAAAAATGTTGAAGTGTGTAAAAAGTTTTTTGTCCTCTTCAAGTGTATTGACATTGTGGAAGAATAAAGATGTTTACATATCAGCATTTGAAAAGAACATAACTAAATCATTACATTACAGCACATAAGGACTCCTTAAAAAATCAAAAGAACATAACTGAAAAAAAAAAAAAAAAAAAAAAATTCGGAAAGTGCAAGGTTACAATCATTGATGAAGCATTGCTTCAATGGTTCACCACACAAAGAAGTGCTAGATTTTCAATACTATCCAATCTGAAGGCTCAAGCGGAAAAATTTGCTAAACAATTTGGATTCAACGATGTTGCTAAAGATTATCCTTTCCCTTCTTAGAGCATAAGATTTTTCTGTATCCATCTTCTCATTGGTGAACAGAGCTCTAAAATCTGGTGATCTTGGTGCAGTCTGGTTCGAGTAAGGAGTAGTAAATACTGCAGTTTTTGCTTAGAATAGTATCCGGTTGTAATGTAATTGGCATATTTATAGCTTTGCTTTGTTTTGTTTGCTTGTCATTTGGTTTGTTGGTGTGGCAGCCAATACCAACCTTGCCCATTTAGCTAATGATTCGCTTCGTGGTATGGTTACCTCTGTTTGGGTATCAACTGATGCATATCTTGTGATTACTTGGCCATAAGTTAGCTTGTTAGTATTCAGGGCATGTATGGATTTTTTGGCCTCTTGGTAGGTTACATTGTGTTCAGTTTGTTACTGCTGTATCAGTTTTTTTCACATTTCCAAAAGTGGTAAGTCCCCAGTTACTCTGGAATAAATGATATTGTACAGCATTAAAAACTTCAGGAGCAAAAATCTAATTTTTTGATTTAGCCAACACTAACAATGTTCTTTACTTTGTTAGTGTTGGCTAAATCAACACTAACAAAGTAAAGAACATTTAAATTATACAATTATTTATAAGTTGTATTGCCACTTTAACTCCCAAACTAGCCTTTTTTTCTTTTTATAATTAGCACCATGTGTACTTAATATTTAGCTGTCAACAGCTGTGTTTTCATTAATATTGATTTAATCATTATAACTGGCTTTTCAATATTTTTGTTATTACTACCTGGCATTCTTAAATACAAGATTTTAGAATGAAAATCAATGCCAACAAATTAGGTTTTAAGTAATAAGTTACATGAGGGTTACCTATTTCTGTTGTATTTTCTTAAAATATTAAGAAACTTACCCACAGGTACTAATGTTTTTATCACATCTGTGAAGAGGAATTGTTCTGATTTCTTCTCGTGAAACAACTACTAATTTTCCATGGTCAGGTATACGATACACCAATAAATTAGTTATGGGAGCATGACTGGGAAATACCAACATTTCTTCTATAATTACAGTTGAGACCTTTCCTGAGGCTGAGTCACTACCAGCATTAATGGCTTTTATTATTCTGCCATTATCTGTAGTAAAAACAAAAATTAAAACACATACTTCAAGGTGATAAAAATCTTAATTTCTTAAGTTTCATTAAGTAATATGATGGATATTCTATCAAGAGAATATTAGATATTCAAAATTACAACTACTTCCCAAAATAACAAGCATGAATAAAAAAAGCAAATATGGGTGAGGAAGTAACTGTTTTAAAGGAGTATGATAGAATATGGATTTAATGTGTGGAAGTGTTGGAAAGGATTATGAATCACTGGCATTTTATTTGTATACAGTATTACTGAGAAGTTAAACTTTAAATGATTCCATAACTATAAATACCAGTAGTGGATATCAATGTGATTTTTTCTGGATCATATGAAAACATAGCCCATTACAATGTATCCAGATAGATAATGTCCCCTGGGGTGACAATTTGTATTGTTTTGTCAAGATTCTCTTGTGGCGACTATTACTAACTGATGTCTGTATGATAATAGTGATCAGCAATTAGAATGGAGCAATATTACACATTGCCATTAAATGATACGTTTGATGAAGAATTATAATATCAAATAAAAAAACTATATAGAAGTAAGAGCTTGAGATACTGAATTTATCAAACAAACTAGCACCCAATTCATCCTGCATACTCTTGCTACCAATGTTGCTGATGAGTTGACCCTTTTTCTTGGTTTCTTACTTTTCCTAACTTATTTTAAAGACAGTGTTACATCAGGTTTGTTTAGAAAGAACGTTATGCATTGAGCAGAATGTCTAATGAAATATCAAATGCCACTGATGGTAGTTTACAAAGCCTGTATAAACTATTGTTGGAACTAACCAAACAAAAATGCAGGTGAGGAACATGCTCTTGTTCTCTGCTTTGGCTTAAGCTGATCCACTGCTGGAGTGCCCCCCCCCCCCAATTACCTTAATTTGTTGACTTGTTCTTGCCTTGCCACTGTTTCACGATGTTAGTTATTAAGCTAGTGGTACAAAAGCTACTGGGGCCATATTGCACCTGTCAAAAATAATGCAACCTGTCTGATTTTTGATATCTGATAAATGCAGCCATTCTTAAATATTAATTTAAGAAAGATGAAGGTTTCTTCAAAGTTTTGCATAATTACCAGGACAAGTCATATAGAGAAGACCAAGTAAGTGTGTGCAAGTGAGAGAAAATATTTACCATTCTTTAGAATATACTAGACAGTCGATGATTAAGTACTGTGTCAGGCTATTATGCAATTCATGACAACTATGACTAGTTGTCAGTTTTTTCATTGTATTTTTAAAAGTAAAGCTCATATTAGGATGCTGATGACATTTTGAAATGTTTTTTCTAAGGCTCCTGAATGCCTAAAGTCACATGTATCAGCAATGTCTTGTACAATATAATTCAGGATTGGCTGACTGATTTGTTTTTCTGGGGCAAAAGCAACTGAGGCTATAGTGTGCTATTGACCATGCCATAAATTAGATAAAAGAAAATTTTTTTTGTAACATTTTCAGAAATGTTACTGCATCAATATATATATATATATATTTAACACAACACGTGGTCATTTTCTGATAAAATATAACTGAGTGTATAAAGCTCAGTCAGATGTTTAAAAGCATCAAAAAAGTATTGCGTGCACCAGTAAAATTATTAAATTCAAATTAATGTTTTTACAGTTAAAATGGTGTTACAAGACTCGCACAGATCCTATGTGCAAGTCTTGTAACCTCATTTTAACTATAAAATATTTTAACACAGTCATCTTTCTGGGTCATCTGCCCTCAGAAAGAAAAAGTAAGATGAAAGTGTCCTATAAGGAGATGAGCAAAAACAACTTCCTCACTATGATTCGAACACAGGCTAGATTTTCATGTTTCAATTATAAGCTTTATCTGATAATTTATTTGTCTGCCCATTCCACTGGCAGTATACTTTGTTGTGTATTATTTACTTGTACCCCAAGAAACATAGGAGAGAGCTGGAGAATATTCAGGCCTCTCATGCACTTTGTATGGAGTTTAAGAAAGGTTAACTTTTTATCAATATGAGTCCCAAGTATTTTGGGTCTACCACTACTGGAATAGTACAGGGTGATTCAAACGTCTCTATCTATGGAGACGTTTGAATGATTTTTTTTTTTTTTTTTTTTTTCCCCTGCTGCTTTTGGGTATCCTTCTAAAATGCCTCTGTCTAAAGAAGGGTGCATAAAAATCATTCTCATGGTCAGATCCCATGGAGTGGCCTCATAGGTCTCCAGACATCAGCCCACTCAATTTTTGCTTGTGAGGGCACTTGAAAGCCAAGGTGTACCAGGAAAAGATACGAAACATGAATCACCTAAATGAATGCAAAATGCAATTACGTGCATAACACCAGATGTATTAATGCAAATTCAACGTGAGTGGGAGAGACATATCCATGTGTGTTTTCAAAGGAATGGCAACCATGTAAGGCATGTTTTGTGAATAAAGTGACAGTTTGTCAAAAGAAGTGACCATTTTCCTTATGTATGGAGACTTTCGTATCACCCTGTAGTTTTTCCAAGCCCCAATCCAGGTTCAGGATGAAAATTACACTTACAACAAAAAAGTATGCATATGGTCTTTTGTGGCAAGAACCTGAATTCATTAGCCAGTGTCTAAGAGTTAGTGATCAATGGCTTATTACAGTTGTCTTTCAACAACTCTCACGTTACATGACTGAGAAACTATGCTAAAGTCATCAATACAGAGGGTGCTATTTACAGTTGAAGTTGTTCTCTAATGGAAATTACTTTGAGGGCAAAAAGCATGACACTTAAAACTGATCCTTGTTGTACTCCCTCCTCTTGGTAAAAGGGAGTTGAACTTACACTTAAAAATACAGATTGCCTAAAAAATTTAATAAAAACAGGGGGGAGCTGCTCTTTAAGACTGAGACGATGTCTTTTGAGATGCCAAACCTCCAAGTAGTATCGCATACTTTTTCCATATCAAAGAAGACAGAACTAGACGTTCTAATTTAAGGATATTAAATATATAACTGTTATGGAAATATAAAATTAAGTACCTTACCTGTACCAATAAAGAGAACATCATAGTGCTTTCCATCAGCTGTTTCTACTTGTGGATCTACTGCTATATAGGTGAATCGGTACCTAAATATAATGGTAAAAACTAATTAATGACCTAAAATTATTTTACTGTGATGATAGCATATCAAGTGTTCATTCTTAAATCAAATTTAGAGTAATAAATTAAGTCTGTGAAGCTTCACAGCTCATTGGGCATAACAGTTTAATTAACAACGGCTGGCTCAATCTAGTGTGAAAAGAAAAAGAAAAAAAGCTATTTAAGAAGTCCTTACAGTTAGAAAGAGGAATTTATGAGGCCCATTTATTATGGGTGGCACATGTCACAATTACTGTTAATGAACTGGGTATCTCAGAACAAGTAAGCCATACTTTTGTGGATTTTTCAGACTCTTCTAAAGTACAATGTTAGAGGGGGCAACAAGACAGCAGTATTCTTGATCTCATTATCAGTAGTGATTCTTCATGCATTACGAATCTGCTGATAAAAGAACCATTAGGTGGCTGTTGTTGTTTGGTTTTTAGGAGCATTAGCAACTAAGGCCATATTGCTCCGGGAATATGCGGTGATCATTCCCTGACCTTTCCGCATCCTCAGTATTTGGTGGCTCACGGGCTCTAACGCCGGTCTAATCAAGAAACGTGTGCTATGCACTGCTGCTCCTGCCCACCTGGCTACAGAGGCACCCCCCCCCTTAGGTGGCAGTGATCGCGGTATAGAATTTAAAATAGTTTTATAGAATCGTATAAAATTTTAAATTCTATACAATGGGACGAACTAATGATGTTACGAACACAAATCTAAATGGGAAACATTCAGGGAAATAATCAGAGAAGCTACTAAGCATTTCATACCAATTAAGGAACACTATTTAAGGCTTAGACCTAAATAAATGTTAAATGATCTAATGAGACCCATGGAAGAGAAGAAAAATACACGGGATTCATAAAAAATATCAGTTCATACAGAATCCTATGGGTAGATAAAACCTAGTCTGCAATCAAGTCAAAGGAGGGTAGGCAAGCTAATGCAGATTATGAGAAATCTTTGGAAAAGGATGCAAAGAAAAACAGCAAAGACTTCTTTACATATGTAAAGATTAGAAGGAAGGGGATGTATAACATTTGATTGTTTAAATGATGATCCAGACTGCTGACCAACCAAATGGGTATTTTGCATCCACATTCACACATGAATTCTCTAGAGAGGTGCATACCAGACGTTTATCAATGTCTAACAGGGAGCTATGATCTTTTAATAACTGAGAAGCAGGTGAAAAAGAAATTGCCAAATTTAAACATAAAGGCACCTGGGGGTGGATGGGATCTATTTAATTATATTAAGGGACACAGCAAAGGAGATAAAAAACTATTAGCCATAACTATGACCACATCTTTGGATTACAAGGAAAGTTCCTGTGGACTGGAAATGTGAGAATGTATCCCCAATTCACAAAAAGGGGATCAAAGGGTGACACGAGTAATTACAGACTTGTTAGCTTAACTTCTGTTCCAGGGAAAATAATGAAATCACTGGTTAAAGAAGTGATGCAGGACCATCTAGACAAGGATGCAGTTATACTTTAGTCACAGCATGAGTTCATTAAGGGGAGGTCTTGTCTGATCAATATGATTGGATACTATGATGCCCCGACAAAAGAAATGGATGCAAAAAATCATTTTGATATCATATACTTGGATTTCAGGAAAGATTTTGATACCATTGCACATAAAACACTGCTGTATAAATTGGAGGAATGTAGCATTAAGGTCAAGTTACTGCAATGGATAAACGGACGGTTGAGTGGGAGAAGACAGTGGTTGACAACGGACACTGCTCTTTGTGGATTAATTTTATTTGTGGAGTTGCACAGGGTTTGGGGCTGGTCCTATTGTTTTCTGTATTTATTAATGACAATAATGAAGGTATACTGCTGCAACCAGATCTAGAAAAATTAGGCAGATGGGTTGAAAAATGGCAACTGAATTTTAATATTAACATATGCAAGGCATTGCATATGGGGGTGCAGTAATCCCAGTGTAATGTACCAACTGTGTGGTACTACACTCAGTGGGAAAAGGACCTGGGGATAACTGTGTGGTCAGATATGAAGTTCTCTGAGTAGTGCAGACAGACTGCCAGGATTTCTCATGGGGTTTGGTTGTCTATGGCAGTGTTTCCCAAACTAGAGTATGGACCCCAGTGGGTATCAAGTAATGTGTTTATTTTCTTAAAAATATACTAAAAGAATCAAAATGAATTTCATTATAGAACATTACTTATTTTGATACAATTAGTATACAGAGTTGTTAAAATTAAAGTATCCCTACGTAGAGGGCTCTGGAAAGAGTTTGTGGGGGGAAGGGGAGATTTTTGATTTAATTTTGGTTTGTATATATATTTTACATTTATATATTATATTTATATTTTATAATATTCGTATATATCCCCTTTTTTTTATATTTATCCCCACTTGCAAATCTGACAATTTCTTTACAGAAAATTCCAAGTTCTAGGGAAAATCTCCTTGAAGTGTTTAATTCCCTTTGGATAGGCCTTTACACAGAACAACAAAGAGACACACACAAATGTTGTATAAAAAAATATCAGTTTATTGGACATTTTTTACATAGATACATCAAACAAAAGAAATTTATTAAACTCATGACCAAATAGATTTAATTTCATCTTCTTATAACAGAATGTATATGAGCAAGGTATTTTGCCTATTGAGTAAACTCAAGGAGGGCTATTTCCTTTACATAAATCATAATCAACTATCTCCTCTTTTTAACTAACAAAATGTTTCTATTTCCTTACTCCTGAGTTCAATTGACTTTCAAAAGAATCTATTAACATTCTCCTTTCATTACAAAACAATTCCTACTCCAAATTGATAAAGCTCTGATACTCTTAATTTCAGTATAAATCATTACTCTGTTTTCTAACAGATTCTCTAATTTTAATTCTAACCTTCTCTAATCTAGGTAATTATTACTATCAAATTTCTACAATTAACTACTTGCACATTCGGGGGTTACTGACATCCGTCTATCCCCTTCCAAAATTCATACTTAGTCATTCACTTTTTTTTTTTTTTTTTTTTTTTCCAAATATTAACAAGTATCAATCACTTCAAAAATTTTATATCTATTCCCTTCCAAAATTTATTTATATATATATTGACTTGCCCTGGGTAATGTCCTTCAGTTCATAACATTCACTAACTTATTCATTACAATATAGTACTACTTATACATATGTGTTCAATCAAAAGTTCTGATAAATTGGTTATCAGGTGTCTATAGTCGGTGAGATGGTGAGAGTACTTAAGCAAACTAATCACTTACTTACATAACTTGGCAGACTTCACGGTACATCCTTCTCTAAGCGAGTCGGGGATCTTTTCTATCTGGGTCGCATCTCACAATCACTGGGGGAGTTCGACGCAAGATACTGGATTCCTTCTTGGGTACCTTTTATTTCTTAAGGACGCATTAATTTCATCTGATCAGAATGGCTGTACTCTTTTTGTCCGGCTTCGGATTTCATCAGCTCCAGCGTAATTGCTCTCAGAAATATCAGGCAATCTCGTTCCTTCATAATGGAGTTGACTCCTTCTCATCTACTTTAAGGATCTTGAAAATTTTTCCCTCTTTTCTATGGCATGTGTTCATCTCTCACTTCGAAACTCAGTCTACTTTTGACTGACTGTCTGACCGACTTCTGCACCTCAACTTCATCTTTCCACTTACTCGACTGCCTCTCTCACTAACTTATTAGATCAACGACTTAACTGTTCACTTAAAGCTTATCTACCCCTCATACTGACTACACATTAAAACTTAGCCACTTTTTCTCCACCGGCTACTCTATCTAAAAGAACTCATTCCTTTCTTTTCTTCTCCAACTCTGACTCACTAATTTATTCTTCTACACCACCACTTACTCCCACTGAATCACTCTCCCTCTGTCCGTCTCCATCCACAAATTTTTCTCCCCAGTTTGTCACGCCTCTCCACAGTATTTCTACCAATCTCCTCCTTCCTATATTCATTTTTATCCTTTCATTTGTTGGCAGGTCAGCCAGCCCTGTAGCACGTGATTCACAATACCCCTCTCCTTTTTTATTTCCTACCTGTTGACATCCGTTGAGCTCTTTCATGTAGGCCGAATGTATCAAAACAACTCCTCCTGTGTCATCACAGCTTGTCTCAAAAGCACTTCAGACAAACCACAAATGTGTCACTGGAGACCATCGCGTCTATTTTTAGAGGCTTGTGTGTGCGTTTTGCCGAATGCGTTTCCGGTGTGTGACCCCTCATAAACTTTAAGTTGTTTATTGCGCCGAACCTCCCGCTGGGCTTGCCATAGTATTTTCCGTCAGTTTTCTGTTTTAACGGATGTAAAGCTAATTTTTCTGTTTTTCGTTCCTCCTACCTTTTAATTTTTACAATCCTTACTGGATAATTCTTGTTTATTGAAACTGACGCTATTACCATTTCTCCCAACGGCAAGAATCCAAAAAGGAAAACTAACTTCAGAAGTCAAAAAAAAATATTTTATTTTTGTAAGATTTTCAGATCTTACAAGTTCTAAAGTTTGTACTAAAGAGAAATTTGGACGACAGGTACAATAAAGAATGCGCTCGCCATTTATTGGAAGAAAAAAATTAGTTACAAAATTTGTCACTGTATGGTGTGTAACTACCTTAGTTATGATTATGCAAATAACGCAAGTTATTTGCATAATTTTAAGTTAGTGCCACTACTCAGCTCTACTGTACTGTATAAAAGTAGCCTCTTCTAATCATACAGTTGATATTTGCCTGCACTACAGCTGGAATGCCAACAACATTGCAGCAAAACCCACTATTAGTGAAGCTGTACTATAACAGCAACAATGTAGCTGCGGCTATCAGAGAATTCCATCATCAGAAGCGCATAAGGTGTGGACCTATGACTGCAGTCTTCAAAATTATTGCAAAATTTGAAGTGACAGGACATCTTTGCATTCAACCACGTAGTGGTCGAAAACGAGTGGACTCCTTTTGTGTTGATGTGGCTATAGCTGTCATGGATTTACCAAGTCAATCTCCATGTGGCAGTGCAAGTGTGCCAGCTGTTTCTCGTTAAGTGGACATGCCATATTCCACCGTAAGGCTAGTAATGTGTCAGGCATTGTGGTATTATCCTTACAAGATGCACGTGCTACAGCAGCTAAAGCATGGTGATGTAGATATTCGTTTCACATATGCATTTCAGTTTCTGCGTGAATGACAGTGGATATCACTTGGTCATGGAACATCCTTTGGAATGTTTAAGTCCACTTCTGCTTAAATGGACAAGTGAATGCGCACAACTGTTGCATTTGAACAGTTGTGCAGCCCCTTGAGTTATCCAAGAGGTCCCATTGCATTCTCCAAAAGTGAATGTGTAGTGTGGACTTCCAGCCACATTCATGATTGGGCCATATTTTTTTGAACAGGTAACACAGACTGGACCTGGCACCTGTTCCATCATTGGACAGCAATATTATGAAATGTTGGCAAATTTTGCAATACTAGAACTGTAACAACGTGGGTGCCTTCAGGATACCATATTCATGCAAAGTGGTACACAGCATCACATCCGCCGTTGTTTCTAAAGATTGTTAAGGCAACACTTTACAGATGAGTGGGTCATCATTTGTTGTTTCCAAACATCTTGGCCACCCTGATCACTGGACCTCGTCCCATGCAACTTCTGGTTGTGGGTTTTTTTGAAGAACCAGGTGTATCGGGAAATATGTCAAATTCTGGGAGATCTGAAGGACAGCATTAGACATGTGCTGGATGTTCCAGTTGACATGTTACGTTTTGCTGTGTGTGTGCACATGTATATATAGGGGGTCCACAAAAATTTTTGAAGGGATCCATAAATCTCAGTAGTTTGGGAACCACTGGTATAAAGCAATAGTCAGGCCACATTTTGAGTACTTCATAGATGTCAGAATTCCTCATTTTAGTCAGGATATAGAGCTGCTGGAACAGGTATAAAGGGCAATGAGACTGGCAGTGGCATATCCAAGTATCACTGTAAGGCGGGGCAGAGCAACTAGATCCAGGTAACATCGTAAGGGGGCGTGGCGACCAGGCGTTTGAGTTTTTTTGTAGAATGCCTCCTGCGTTATTTTTCTTTAAATTCAAATTTTTGGTTAAGGGGGGATCATATTCTCCCTCTGCCCACCCCTGAATATGGCCCTGGAGACTGGTGAGGCAGAACAATGGGGGTGCCTTCACCAAGAAAGGCTTCAGTACTGCAAAATCTGGAAACTAGGCACCTGCAAGGCAATCCTATTGAGGTTTTTAAGGCTTTGAATAGCTTGAACAAACTCAGTGCTGATGGTATTCTTTCTCTTCGTCGAAGCATGCACACTAAAGAACACAAATTGAGGAAGGATTGTTGCAGAACAGATGTGTGGAAGTTTGCCTTCAGCCAATGGGTGGTCGATAGCTTGAGTAAATTCAAGGAAGAACTAGACAAACTAGTGGAGGAGATGGATAGGTGAAATTCCCCACCCTCCCTTTGGTTAATGCTGTATAAGTTTGCTTTCTTGTATAATTTACCACTAACACTAACTCAGGACAAAAAAAAAATAAAAAGTTTACACAAATGTTTGATTCTGAATGGTTACAGAGCTATTGCTGTTAGAAAAAAAAATAAAAGAGGGGCCATGGAGTTTAATAGTTAACAATAATAAAAATAAAAAACAAACACGTACTAGTATGAACAATAATATTGCTAGTACGGGTTTAGTTATTCTTATTTATATATACTGTGTGTGCGTACGCATGTATATATATTTTTTATTTTTATTTTTTTACCCTCCACTGAAAATTAAAACTCCACAGAAGTTTTAAAATTTGAATGACCACAGCTCCATAATACATTAAAACAGAAGCAGTGCAAGGCTGAGGAGAAAGTGATTCTTGCACTGCTATTGTAAAGAGCAGCAGCCTGGAGAGCAAGTTGCTCAGGATTTCAAGAGCTGCATGGCATCTTCATGGAAGAAGTAAATACAGGTACTGGACCATTTATTCAGCAAGCTTGGGACCAGGAGGTGACCCAGATTTCTGGACCAAGGCTTAAGGTCTTAAAATATAAAATAAACAATGAAAAGTAAAGAACAAAATTATATATAACAGATACAAATTAATACACTTCTAAAGCAGGGTCTCTGTTTACTCAATAATAATCCACTACTCTTCATCTAAAGACAATTCATCATCTGGGGTGGCAAGTACAGGAAGAGAAGCAGCACAGGTATTGGAGGTTGAAGGTTGAGACTCAGGCTAAACTTCACTTCAAAGTTTCTGGTTGATCTTTGGAAATATGTCCTGCAAATTCTGTTGTTTCATATACTTCGGTTTTTCTTTAATGAAAACCTCTTGTGTTTTATACAGGCATAAAGTTCTTTAGAAACCAATTGTTGAAAATCTGTGTTGTAATCCAAATCACAGGAAACACTCTGCATCCCTTAAATGCCCTAAGATTCTGACTTTTCCCAATGGGAAATTTGCACTTGTGGGTGCTGGCTGCATTGGAACATGCAAGAATCTTAAGTTGTTCCCTGGAATTCTTATACCCTGCTGGTGCTGACTCATCTGGTGTTACATATGACTTCCTTGGTATGTAACGCCAGAATAAAGAAGTTTCATCTGCATTGTACACATGTTCAGCTGACAGTCCCTCATCAGAAACCAACTTGGCAAATTCATCTAAATGTGCCTCTGCAGCATCGTGGTCTGCAGAAGCCTTTTCTCCAGAAACCTTCAACTTGCAAATGCCATACCTTTGTTTAAATCTGTTGAACCACCCAGATGAACATTTATATGGAGTTGTCAAATTTAATTCCTTGTGAAAAAGTTTAGCTTGGGCCATTATAATGGAATGATCAAGTGGAAACGTTTCACTCCGACATTACCTAATCCATTCAAGCAACACTCTGTCCACGTCTACCCTCATCGACTGGTGTCAAGTTTTTCACTTCTCCATTAATTTAGGCACATCAGTGTCACCGTAGTATCTGTTTCTTGATATCATACATACTAGATGTACCAACACCATACTCCTCACTCAAATGCCGCACTGAAGCATCTTTATTGAGTCTCATAAGTAACTCTACTTTCTTCAATATACTGAGCGCAAAATGTTTCCTTTTAGACATGGTATTAAATGAAAATTAAAATAAATTAGGACAAATAATCACATAGATGTAGAGGAGCAAGTGTACACAGCAGCTGTCATACTGAAACTGATGTGCGATTGATTGCTATGATTCATGCTTGCTATATTCCGCACCTGAATGTTGTCAATAAAAAGCCCGCCAGATTCGAAACTAGCAGGTTTCAAAAATAGCTGGTTTTCTGGTAATTCCAGTTTTCTGGAAGCTGGATAAATGGTCCGGTGCCTGTAAATGGGCTGTGTTAGGATAACTTAGAGATATAACAGGTGCATCTATATTTGCATGTACACCAAGGCTAGAAGTATAGTAAATAAATTTGATGAATTTGAAGTGCTAATCCACAAGTTCCTGTCAATATTTGGGAAGTTAATATCCCCCATTACAAGATATTCTGATTTACTGCCCCACTATTTCTCTGCACCATTGTTCATTTTACTCATCAGAGGCATTACACCTATAACACGCCCCTACTCTCATTTTGCCTTTCCCAGTTTTTCACACCAAACTGACTCAACATTGCATCATCCACTCATGTGATCTGGATGCACTTCCTTAGATTTTGTTTCTTGACTAACAGCATAACCCTTCCTCCCTCCTATCCTTTCTGTACACATTGTACTCCCCAAATTCCGATTCTGCACTGCTTATCTGTGTGATACCATGTCTCTGATATCCCAGCAATATCTGCCTTTGATCAGCACTGCCTTTGACTTATCGATTTATTGGAGGATTGTTTTCTACAGCAACATGTTCGAAGGGCAACCAGAGGGAGTAATACCCTTGATCTGATTATCAGCAGTGATTATTCATGAATTAAGAAGTTGCAGATAAAGGAAATTCTAAATGGGAAGCCTTCAAGGAATTAATCTTGGAAACTACTAGGCTTTTAATACCAAATAAGAAATACTGTTCAAGATTTAGACCTGAATGGATGTCAGATTAACTTATGAGGCTTGTGTCAAAGAAGAAAAATGCACGATGCATATAAATTATCTGGTGACACAGAAGCATACAGCAGATATAAGATAGTCTGTAATCAAATCACAAAGGAGACTAGGCAAGCGAAGGCTGATTACAAGAAATCCTTAGCAAAGGAAGCAAAGAAAAACAACAAAGACTTCTTTACTTATTAGCAGAGGCATACGATGCAAGAAAGGCAAGCTTACGCAGGGTCAGCCAAAACAAAACAAAAAAAAACCTGCACCCATTTCACCTCTATTCTTGTTCGAATACCTGTCCTCAGCCTTAAATTTATTTAAGGCATCAACTTCCACAAAAAAAGATGGAAGTCTGTTCCACCAATTAACCACCCGTTGGCTAAAGGCAAACTTCCACACATCTATCCTACAAATGTCTTTCCTCAATTTGAATTTATGCCCTCTCAGGTGATTATTCTGAGCAAGAGGAAGAATCCCATCAGCACTGAGCAAGCTCAAACCATTCAAGGCTTTATACACCTCAATCAGATCACCTCCCAGGTGCCTAGTTTCCAGATACTGTAATCTGCAAAACCTAAGCATTTCTTCATAAGAGCAACCCTTCATTCCATTCACTAATCTTGTTGCCCTTCTCTGTACTCGTTCTAACAATTCTACATCCTTCTTAAAATGAGGCCTCCAGACCTGTATACAGTACTCAAGGTGTGGTCTGACCATTGCCTTACACGAGAGGATAATCACCTCCTTATCCCTGCATATCATTGACAAGACACCATGAGCTACTCCTTCCAAACCATTTGCACTGCTCAGAAAACTTCATATCTGCCTGCACAATTACCCCCAGGTCCTTTTCATTCTCTACCACTGTCAGTGTAGTACCACAGAGTTGATACATTGCTCTGGGGTTACTGTTTCCCATATGTAGTACTTTACATTTGTCGAAGTTAAACTTCATTTGCCACCTCTCAGCCTATCTGCTCAACCTTTCCAGATATAAGTTGAAGCAGCATACTGTCATTAGTGTCCTTAATAACCCTGCCAACCTTTGTATCGTCTGCAAACTTGGACATTAAGCCTGATATACCATCATCAATATCATTTATAAATACAGAAAACAATTGTCTTCTCCCACTCAACCATCCCTTTATCCATAGCAGCAATTTGCCTCAAATGCCACACTGCTCCAATTTGTGAAGCAGTCTTCCATGTGCAATAGTATCAAAAGCCTTTCTAAGATCCAAATATATCAGGAGTGGCCAACCAGTTGATTGCGGCTTTAATTTCGGTCAATCACGACGAATTTCAAATATATATAAAAAATAGATTAATCAAAATCTAAATATTATATGCCCCATTGCATACGCTTATTACAAATCCGTTGAATCACGTGACCAATCTTGTCGCCGCACAGCTGCTAGGCTTGTTTAGTGAAAATTCACGCATTTACATTGAGAAGAGCATAGCATAGCATATGTGTCGAATTCTTATTTGGCTTACTTAATATTAATAACTGGACAGTGCTTATACGTTAATTTAATACCCTCAGATTTAAAATGAATACTACGGAAAAGAGTAAAACGTATCATTTTCATCAAGAGTGGGAACTAGAACACTTTTTTGTAATGATAAAAGAAAAATGTTATTTGATTTTCAATGCTTCCATGGCTATACCCAAAAAAGGAAATTTAGAAAGGCACTTCAAAGCACTCCATGGTAAATACCAATCAAATTTTTCTCCTAATAGCAACCTTAGAAAAAATAAATTAAAAAGAACTTAAATCCAGATTATTCGCACAACAAAATTTCTTCGTGACACCTAATTTACAATTTAAAGCAATAACTGTAGCATCATTTAAAGTGAGTAATTTCTTGCAAAAAAGTGCAAACCATTTTCTGATGGTTAATTCATCAAAGACTCATTTTTTAGAAATAACAGATTCTCTTTTTGAAAATTTTAGGAACAAAAATGGAATTGAAAGTGCCCTTCAAAATCTGCAATTATCTTGAAATACTGTGATGCGATGCATCAAAAAAATGAGTAAAAATGTGAGCCAAACAATTGCGTGCTCATATTGCCAAGTGTGTGTCCTTTTCTTTACAACTGGGTGAATCTACAGATGTCAGTGATATAGCTCAACTGCTCGTTGTTATTCTTATGTTTTTTGATGATTCTGCCACTAGAGAAGAACTGCTGGTTGTGGTTTCGTTAAAAGAAAGAACTAGAGGTCTTGATATATTTAACGCATTCAAACATTATATTGTAAAAATTAAATTGCCACTATTTAAGCTCGTATCAATAACAGATGGAGCTAAAGGAATGACGGGGCATCTTAATGGATTCATCGCATTGTGCCAAAAGGATGATGGATTCCCAGATTGAGTTACCACTGTATCATCCACCAAAAAGTGTTAGCCAGCAAAAGATTAAATACTAAAAGTATTATCGACATAGCTTTCAAAATTGTGAATTCCATCAGAGGACAATCTCTTAAAAGGAGACTGTTTAAAATGCACCTCGATGAAAATGAACCAGATCTGATATTACGCACAGATGTGAGGTGGCTGGGCTGGAGTAAGTTTCTACAGATTTCGAAATTTGCTGAATGAAATTAAAAAATTTGTTGATCAAAGGGGAGATGATTATTAGCAGATGCAAGATACGGTGTGGTAGTGTGATCTGACTTTTTGGCAGATTTTACTGGTAAATTCAGTGATCTGAATTTGGAATTACAAGGAAAAAATAAAAATGTGGGTGACATGATTCATAGTATTTCTGCATATAAATAAATTTTTGGTAATGGCTAAGGATCTCAAAGAAAAAAAAATTCTATCATTTGCAAATATATCTTGTTTTTGAATATAATAGTGAGAAATGTTTCTGAAATTGAGAAAGTTGTGGATGATTTTGAAACCAGATACAGTGATTTTAAAACAACTGAAGACATTGTTCAATATATTTCTTGTCCATTTAAGGTCGACTTAGGTACGAAACAAATTGCAGAAAAAAAAAAAAAGCTGAGATTTTTCACACAAAGAAAATATTAATTGAAAATGAAATTATTGCATTGCGTAACAATATCTTCCTAAAAGCCGGGTCATCAATCATAAAGACTTTTGGAAATGTTTGCTGAAAAAAATGCAGTGATTTTTTAAATTCCTGTTTTGGTTTCACATATCTATGTCAATCGGGCTTTTCGTATTTGAAACAAAAAAAAAAAAAAAAAAAAAAAAAAATGAAGAATCGCTCTACTCTTACAGAAGTAGAAGGGAATCACCAAGAAAGAGAAGAATGATGATATCCAGCTCAGGATCCTGGGTGTACCAAGCCCATATTCACAAAATGTGAGCCCCTGAGGTTAAATAGTATATCCCCGATTTTGAAAGCTTGGCAGATGACATTAAGAAACGAATGTCACATAAATTAAACGCATAAATTTAAAATAAGAATTCCGAATTGAATTTAATTTTAAAATTTATAAACAACATTTTTGTGTTGATTAACCTTTTTAACTATGTGCAATGAACTTCTTGAGATGGTAGATTGCAGCACATTTTTAAGAAAAAAATGTCTATTGCATCAACAATTAAGTTCCCCTTAGTAAAGCAAGGGTTTGCAACTACACATATATAATATCAACATTCTGAGTACAACTGCTACCGAGGTTGGTTTTTGTTAGTTTATGGGCACACCAGCTACTGTGATATTGAACATTTGAAATGGTTTTGATGATTTATTTCTCTCCCTGTTGCTGTCTAAATTTGATTGAAGCACTGTACAAGTTTTAAGAACAAAGCTATCAGCAATATCTTGTAATAGATACTACAAAATAACTGTCATACTTAAGCATGATGGAAGAAAAATGCCATTTGAGATGCATGTTTACAATTCATTTGTTGTGAAAGATTGATTATATGTTGCTTCACTAGTAGTGTTAAAACACCATACCTTCTGTTTAATAACATTGTTCTTTCCGCTTATGCTTTTAGTCTCTCTGAAATACTGATGTGAATGAAGACATTGCCAATACATCAGCAATGTATTTTGGATTGGCAATATCTTTTCCATTCCAGGTCAATAGTGGATTAATATGAGGGGAAATTGACAAATTCTGTATTCTGTTCTGTGCTATTCAAATATCGGTATTTCCTGTGACTAAAAGCAAATCTTTTCCTTGATTTTTTTTCACTCTCCCTTATGCATCTATCATTTGCTCTAAATTTGCTTTGCACTGAATTAGGTTCACTGTTGCAATGAGCTTACAAAATAAGTTCCATATGTTTTTTCCATGTGCTTGTGCTACCGTAGTTCCAGAGTTTTGGTTGAAAGTTGAATCTGCGATGCTTTTAGAATGGCAGATTCTGTGGCATTTAATATCTGATTTGAGATGATTCACTGCTGCATCTACTGAGAATGCAAGTAGATATTTCTTGTAAAAGACTGCAAGTTGTCTGTATCTAGCCCAATATCCATCGTGAAATTTCCACTGACCACTTTCATTATGATCCAGAGAGCATGTTGAAATTTGGCAGAGTGGTGACCATTTAATGCATAATCATGGAATCTCCAATTAAAATGTTTGTTGTGTCAGACAAATATTCAGTGGTACCCCAAATGCTGTCCCATGATGCATATAGGCAGTCATTCTTAAGCAGTCAATTTGAGTGGTGCAAAAGTAAAAGCACACGAAATGAACTGCTCAAATCTGTCAACACACTACTGAACTTTGGGCTATTAGCATCAACAATTCATTTTGTTTATAGCTTGGTACACATCTTTATTTTTTGTAGGTGTTAAGGTTAGTTTATGTGCAGAGAATAACCTTTCGATAAAACTGAGTTTTGTTCCCATTTACAGCTCAGCCCAAAAGTAAGTGTTCGCTTTTAGCTGTGAATACCAGACTTATTTTTCAATCTTCATTTATGAATTTTTGGTATATGGTTATTTCTCAATTTCCAAAAATTACAGCACACAGAACAGGGTCACTCAAATATAGGTAGCAGCAAACATGTTAATTAATGGATAAAGGATAAATGGACAACAACTGAGCTTGTCCCTATAGGTAAATGCACATACACTGCCCTACCATTAGCATCTGGACACCCCTCCATTGATAGTTGGTCACATCCTACCAAGTGTCAGACAACTATAAGTATGCTCATAGGTCTTTGAGAAAGTAATAAGATTGTGATAAAAGAATGATAATAGGGTGCTACATAAGCAATCTCTCTGCACACAATTCAATGGCATTGAAGGTCCCAGGTGTGCAGCTGGGACCGTCAATGCCTTCTATTCCCCAAATTGTGTGTGCAATCCACTGCGCTGACCGACTAGTAGGCGCATCTCCTTGTGATGCATTCCTTATATTATTTATTATCTGTATGTGGCACATATGCTTGTTTTGCAGTGACTCCATTAGATGGTGCATCTTTTTTATGATGCGTTCCTTATTTCATCTGGAACTGGTGCATCTACTTGGGGTACAAGAACTTTAATGACATTGACATCTCCCTTATATGATGTGATTTTGTGGTGAACAAATACCCATATGCATATGTATTGTATTAATTTGTCTTATTGTACTATATTATATGTATTATATAAAGCATTTGTACAGTATTCTGTATAGGTGGCAGGGTTGCCAGAGAAGCTGGCTGGGACTGCAAAGTTTAATAAATAAAAATTACAGCTGGTGATGTGATCAGCAAATACAATCAGACTGGTGCTAAAACAAATGATCCAGAAAACCCTCTGAAGCTGGCTGAATGTAGCAAGAGTACCGTGCAAAAAAACATCCACTCAAAATTCAGGTTTATGTTGCAACACACACAAACCCTCAGACAATTGGGTCTCATGTCAGCACAAGTAAGTACCACATGATGTGTTACCATGTTACATATTGTTTGTTATTTGGTTTTTAGGAGCATTAGCAACTAAGGCCATATTGCTCCGGGATATGCGGTGGTCATTCCCTGAGCTTTCCGCATCCTCTGTATTTGGTGGTAACGGGCTTGAACGCCGGTCTAATCAAGAAGCATGTGCTACACACTGCTGCTCCTTCCCACCTGGCTATGGAGGCGCCTGTTACATATCGTATCTATCCACAAGATAATAATCACTAGTGCCAAACACCATATAGCTAGGTGTAAGGCCTACTGTTCTTGGACAAGAGACAAATAGAAAGCTATGCTTTGAAGTAACACGTCATGGTACAGGATCTACTACTCTAATGGTCATAAAACTGGGTGTGGCAGATGCCTGGAGAAAGATACCTGTAGTATTGTATTATCCAATGAAGTTTGGTAGATGTAGTATGATGGTCTGGAGCTGCATTTCATAGTTTTGACCAGGAAAATTGGTTGTTTTGAACAACAAAGCCATGAATACCAAAGTCTATCTAAATGTACCAGTTAATAATGCATTACCTATACTGTAGCAGCATGTCAAGGAAGGCTTATACCTGTATGAGCAAGACAATGGATCATGTCAGGCTGCATGTGTTGCAACAGACTGGTTTGAGGACGTGAGCACAGACATATTTAAACTGGTTACCCCAGTCTTGGCCTTAATCCCATAGAGAACGTTTTGAATAAATTGAATGAGATGCATTTGAGGAGAGAGACTTGTTTACACCCAAAAATAAAGCTGGACTAACAGCCATTTCTAACACCAAATGGCAGAAAATATCTGAAGACATTTACAACAAAAATAAAATAAAAAACCTGGTGGAAATTGTTTCACAAAAGGTTCCTGTACATAGGGTTTTTTTTTTTTTTTTTTTTTTTTAGATATGCTGCAGAGGTCTGAATACCAATATTTAACACCAGGTTCTGTTGTATATCAAAGCAGTTTTTCAAAAAACTGTGTTCACTTGCACAAACTGAACAATGTCCACTAAGTCACCTAGTATGCAAACAGGAGGTAATAGCTGACTAATCTGACCATCCAGGTACTGATATAAATAATATTTATTTAGTGGGAGATAAGATAACTGTTAAAAGCAATACTAACAATGACTTGTTCGATGATTGCATTTTTAATAGCACATTTGCAGCTTAAGCCATAACATACCAAATCAATACTAACAATTATATGGAATGCAATTGCTCTAACAATGTTTGCAGTGAAATATGCTTGGCAATATCAGAGAATGAGTTGCAATTGCTAGACCTACATGAGGAGTTTGAAGGTATATGGTCTTTTCTATGGATTGTGTAGTGTTTTATTTCTAGCTCCATCTGTGATGTTGATTTATTTCAAGTATAATCTGATTTTTTTGGATTTTCTCTTTTCCTTACCACTGGTCACTATCCTTGGAACAGTGTTCACCATGGTAATTTGGACAATTCGTTGTTTGAATGACAGTCAGTGTGTTCATGTTGCTTGGAGATGTGGAGAGGACAGATTGCTACCCCTCTACAGACTGTCTGGGAGTGACCACATTTTTGAGATTTAAAACACCTTTTTTCGGGTGGCTAATGTTCAAGCTGTCTCATTTCTGATATTGCTTATCCTTTTCAAAACTGTATGGTGATTTCGCCTCATTTTCACTGCTGTTTGTTTGGTCACAGGGATAGGTGGGAACAAAATGACTGCTTTGCAGTGGTCTGAAATTGGGAGTTAACAGTAGAGATGATATGGGACTGCAAGGCCTAGGATAAAAATGTCCTGAATCACGTAAAGGATCTTAAGTTCTAGCTTCCAGTTGAGAAACATGATTTAAGAGATTTTGCGGAGTTCTCTAACAACAATTTTCTCCACTGAGGATAATGTGCCTACACAACAACAAAATGAGTTGGAAGGGGTGGTAAAGTCTATCACCTTCCATTTCCCATTTTGACAAGATCTACAACAGGTGGCTTATTTTCTGGACAGAAGGAGCCTGCTTCAGTTCTTTTAAGGAACAGCACAGCTGCCAGAATATCATTTGCTTTGGCCCTGTTCAGGTCATAGAGAAGCATGATTGTTGGTCCAACACCTGGAATTTTTCGAATGTTTCTTTCTGGCATATTGGTGACACCAGTGGGTGTAATGAAACATGATTAGTGTTCTAAAAAAGTCCGAGGTATTTATTTTACAGTTAATACTTGTTCTTTGAGCAAGGATTACTGACTGGCATTGACCTAAGACAGCAGCGACGGTGTTCTAATGGCAATTCTGCTTAAACAGGTGATCTCATTGGAGACTAAGCACATTCAGTAGAAACATACTGATGACTTGGTAAAATGCAGTTAAAGCAGGACGACCAGACAACCCAGTTATTCAGATTTTTCTGAGTTTCAGTATATTGTTCCAGTGCACTAAAATGCCGGATAAAAAATTTCAGTGAACAATTTTTCTTAAAGGCAGCAGTAGCTTAAAGATTGCAAATAAGGTTACAACATTTGAGCCTGCAAACAACAAATTCAATCGTTAGCACCATTCTATCAGAAGTCTACTTTGAGGGAATACCTCTTTTCATTTTTCACATGCATTTAAAATAATGAAGTTCGAACATGTGTACATTAAATTTTTCTATAGACTTGAGGAGTCAGCCTTTGAATCACACAAAATACTTGCTACAGCACAGAGATAATAAAATGATGAAAAAGACTAAGTGGTTTTTAAAGGGTTTCCGATGAAAATTTTTCACTTGAATACGAAGAAAGACGCTGCACCCTGTCAACATCCAGTAATGATGTGAACACTTCAATGAAGTGTGCACATCACTCAATCAAATTGATAGATGACCATTTGAGATATTGCTGAGGAGATCTTTCATTTGGTTTCTGTTCAGGCCATTTTGGTTAAGGATTTGGAACTGCAGCAAGTTAGTACCAAATTTCATAACATTGCTCCATGTATGGATTGGATTGGAATTTTTCTGGCACATTAGCAGCAGTGGCTATTATACGCCAAGAGCAAGGTAAAAATAGATTCTGATAACTTTAAAAGAGGTTACCAGATCAAAATATTAAGTTTAAAAGGCAGTATGTATTCTAAAAATATAAAGCTTATTTTATATACATGTATATAAATCAGTAAGTTATAAAAAACTAAAAAGAGCTGACAGACACCTTGTCATTGACGAATAAAATCTGAGTGTATACAGCTCAGTTAGATGGTTAAAAACGGGACAACACATATTATTAAGATCTGGGCATTTGATTAAAATGTTTCAGGGATAAAACTGTATCACAGGACTCACACATAGGAGGGTCATCAGCACTCAGCAAGAAAGAATGTGTCAGATAACTGTGTCCTATGCTGGTCTGAGCAAGAACAACTTCCTCCTTATGATTCCTGTGCAGAGTACACTGCCATGGTTCAATTACACGTTTTATCTGACGTAATTTATTTGTAGTCTGTCTACTCCATGAATCCTGCCATTGGGGGTGTATCTTTTGGTGTATTATTTGCCTGTAGTCTGTACAGGGGACTGACAGGCAACAATTATTAGCAGGAATTGCTGATTTGGCAACAGTATATGTATTTACACTAAAGTAAATTTACTCCAAAACCTCCTAACCAAAATAATTTGGAATTAGATATTAACAGAAATTTGGAAACTATATAGATGGTGTTACAGCTTTCCTTTCAAAAGCTCCAGTGACGGCTATAACATAACTTATGATTTTGTTCAACTGTCTTCCATGCACCTGCCATAAAAAAAAAAAAAAAACACTTTGGGAGGGGGAAGACTTAGCCAATCACTTCTTTACTCCCTTGGAGGGTAGAAATCAAGTCATGTAATGGTTTAAATTTGTATGACTTTGTGAATATAGAGAACAGTAAAACTTTGTGACGATTGGTAGTTGTTTTTGCACATTCACTGCAAGGTTATAATGAGAGGAAAGGAATGATTTGGTAGGAAAGCCATAATGCATGTTAAAGTATTTTTTGCAAAATTTCTGTTAGCATCTAAATATGAACTGATTTATTCAGCTAAAAAGTTTAGCAAGAAATCTCTTGATTAAGGGACAAATAGCCCTGAAAAGGCCATCTGAATGGTGGTCATATCTACTAAGAATAAGTAACAATAGTTTTCTCTATTGGGTAAGCATTACTTATTCTAAGTGGATATGCCACCATCCAGATTGGTGATGAGATTCTTTAAACAAAAAAAAAACATTTTAACCTAATAGGAACTTGTGAAGACATTCACAATATGGATTTAAAGAAAAAATGCCATGTAATTAACTTCAGTTAACTTACTACGTACAAAAATTATGCATTGCAGTAACTTGTATGTCTGTAATTTTTCAGTAGATTGGGGCTTTTTGCCCCAAAATTTTGACCAAGAAATCTCTTGAATTAACATGGTTAAATGTTTCCATTTTAACACCCCCATCCATGATTTATAAAATGATCAAATTAAATTCCAGAAGCAAATCGTTTGTTTGTTTTTCAATTTTAAAATAACATACCTGGAGATAGGGTGCAAAACAACAGGAGCATCCCAGAATGTAGGCACTGCCTGATCCATCAGAGTATGATCTTTAATAAAATTAACAGTGACCTCTGGCAAGGTGCGAGAATCATTTACACACTAGAATGTAAAAGAAAAATTGCAGCTTTTAACATGTGCACAGTCTGAAAATGCTAAATAACAGAAATTTAAACATAACACAGTTAGATTAAAACTGAAATTCAGCTAAAGAAAAGTCCTTATATTTATTATAGTTCAGTTCTAAATTGTACGGTTAATCCATTTTAGTTATTGTAAGCCAAACAGATATTTAATAAGCGTTTTATTAAAATTCATTTGGAGAGGTTCTTTAAAGAAAAAAATAAAAAAACGATAACAGATTTAGCATAAATTATATATTTTAATATACATTGTTACCTCTCTAATAAAAAAGATTTTTAAAACATAATGGAAAGTCAACGGGTCAATAAAACAAAGGAACAGCAGCAGCATCTGCCACTGCTTTGTTTTATTGACCATTTGACTTACAAAGAAGCAGTTTAAGAAAAATACTGCCAATGTTCTCATCTGCTCAGAGAAAACCTACAGGATCCTGTTGACCAACAAAACCCATAGCATTTCAACAACCACTTCAGAAAAAATTAATTTGCTTGAAAGAATAATGGCCTCTAGGCTATCTCCATATACTTTTCCAGGTTATGTTCATATCCAAAACTGAAAAACTAAATTTTAGTTATCCTAATCCAAAGAAATATTTAATAACCTTTCTATTAAAAGTTATTTGAAGACCACTCACCATTCAAATAGAAGCAAAAATAAAAAAAAATTTACAGAATTAATATATGAAACTGAAAATAATATTACAAACAAAAACCATGGAACAGTTTTTTAATTTCAAACTTTCATTCCAAAAGAGTGGGTCTCTTCCCTACCAGATATAAACTATCTTCTAACATCACTAAAAAACAGTTCAGTCCATACAGTTTCACTGACCTAACCCTGATTTTGAATCAGGTTAGTGTAATACATAACCAGTTAATTTTGAGTCAAGGATCAAATTATAATTCCCAAGAATTCTGTTCAGTTAGTTTAGAAGTTAACCATGTGGAGGTTGGAAGCAACATAACTTTGGTTCCATTTTAATAAATCACAACGAAATCTTAATCTACAACAAAATGTTGGTTGGCTGGTTGGTATGGCTCTTTAACGAAAAAAAGGGCTGCTAGGACTAGGAGCCAAGCCAGTTCATGAAGAAAAATGTAATATAACAGAACTTATGATATAACTGGATCTGTTTTAAATAATTGAAAAGGTCAGTCAAGATTTGATTTGTTTCCTATTAAATGTTTTAATATAATGACTGCTGTAAATTAATTATAGATTGTAGTTGTACTCTTCATGCATCATAGCATTAACTGCAGTCAACACAGTTGTGTTTAACCGTAAGCTGTGTATCACAATGTACGAACTGAGGAGTCGACTCACATATTAGTAAATATAGTTGAGTGATGTGTATGTTTAATACATGCCCTTGGTAAAACTACTAATTTCTGCCAATTAAATAAATTATTACAAGATTCTCAAAGACAGTTGAAGTGTATTTTTATGCTGATTATCTCACAATCTTCAGTCATTCTCAAAATAGGCACACCATAGAAAGACAAATTCAGGCTTCAATAAACAAAACATATTGGATGACACGTTATGGCTATTGCCTCTCAGAACAGAAATCAGCCATTATCCACTTCTGTAAGAATGCCGGAATGCATCCTGAACCAGATTATGGTTAAAAAGTCAACTAATTCCAAAAACTAACTATCAGATTTTTAGGTTATTTCTAGATAGCCAACTCACATTTTCAGCACACATCAGAATTTAAGTAGCTTATGCTTAAAAAAATTAAACATTCTTAAAAGTATTTCCGTAACATGAAGTATATATATATTGCTGAACTATATGCCATTAGACTAGCTTTAGAACATGCAAATAACATAGTCACAACCCAAATCTTAATATATACCTACTGAGAATTGCTTTGGGAGCCTCTCCAACACAAAGTCCTTATACTGAAGAAAATGAACCTCCCACTACATCTCAAGAGGAAAACTGTACTACTCAGCTAAGCAGCTAAAATTCAGAGCCTACCATTACATCCTGGCTAGAATTACCTCTGATCCAGCACTGCTACAATTTTATGAAAGTTAGCCAAATGAAAACAAACCTACTAGAATAATATAAAATCTGACGAAGACTTGGAACATTCAACTTAACAAAATTCATTAAGAAATAGAACAGCTAGATCCACCATGGTCCATAAAAATAGCTTGCTGTAATGATTTACTTTGATTGTTGGGGGAAAAATTCATTAGCCACCTGCAACATCCAACCACTTGCAGCCATTTCAACTGCTCATTCTGATTATCAAATTACACTGATTGCCCAAACAGATACTGTTGTGGATGCAGCAGCAGTATCTAATATATTGTACAATGATATCTCCCTATGGATAGAATGTAGTATATATATTGCTGACCTATATGCCATTAAGCTAGCTTTAGAACATGCAAACATAGTCACAGCCCAAATATATAACTACTGCCATAGTATGGTATCAGGCTTAAAAAAAAAAAAAAAAAAAACCCCTACTCTTCTACACATTAACAAATTTGAGCTCTCTTATGGATTTTTGAACAAAAACTCAAAACTTTCTGCTGGATTCCAGGACATTTTGATATCTCAGGGAATGAACTAGCAGACAAAGCTGCCAAAGATCCAACTATGAAAATATAGTTCACTTCTTCGTATCTTACAAATTATAAAATGATAATACAGAGACCTTGTAAAGATAAATGGCTTCAAATCTGGTGGGCACAAACAAACTTTTAATTAGATTAAACAACAAGCCCAACTATAGCAATCTAGTTATCATTTAGCTGAACAGCTGCTGCATATTATTTATTAATAGATCAATAAACAAACTAACGATATGTTTCTTTTATGGTGGTTCTTAAGAAAAACTTTCATTCATAGCAGTATTTATGGCAAAACTGTATATTTACTGCTTCAATTCTACTTAAGAGTATTTAAGCGTTAGATCTAAGATCAAAACAGGAAGAGTATATTATCATAAATTAGTCTACAATTATTACAATCACCTGTCCAGGACGAGGTTCTGGAACTTTAGCGTTTGGAACAGAGAGCCAATTTGAATTAATGTCTTCTTGGCCTTTGAAAGGACCATCAAAAGTTCTAATGACATCCTCCAATCGGTATGCACATACTGCTGATCCACTGATGCTATTTCTGTAATAGTATATGTGAATAGGACTTACATGGTTGGCAAAATAAAAAAATAAAATAAAAATAGAAAATTTTCTTTAAAAAAATCTATTCAGTTTTATTCAACAAAGATGTTTTTATCCAAAAATTTAATTTGGGAATTTATGTAACTTAAATCTGGAATTAAACAATCTTTCCCACTAAACATTGCCTTGCAGCATTGTTGTTCAATGAAATGTAGAAATGTATTATTGTTTAAGCTTCAAAATAAAAAAAAAGAAAAACAATACTTCATTTAAAAACATGCATTAGTTTTCCCTCCAAAGAGTTAAAACAAATGAAAATCAATTGAAAACTGAAATTACCAAATTGCTTTATTCATAATGCCATGAAAATATCATCTCAAAGAGCTTGCCATGCTAATGTTGTTGTTTGGTTTTTAGGAGCATTAGCAACTAAGGCCATATTGCTCCAGAATATGCAGTGGTCATTCCCTGACCTTTCCCCATCCTCCGTATTTGGTGGTGATGGGCTCGAACCCAGGTCTAATCAAGAAGCATGTGGTACTCACTGCTGCTCCTTCCCACCTGGCTACGGAGGTGCCGCCATGCTAATGTAAGTACGTTTTATAAGGATTAAATAGGACAATCAAAAAGGGATCACATTAACATAGCTGCAGATTTGACTCTTTAAACCATTGGAGAGTTGGCATTTTTATGCAGGAAGAAAAAAAGGAAATTTTTCGGCCAATAGGTGTTTGTTGAAAGGGTTTTTTTTCCCTGCCAAAAAAGGTATTTGTTGCAAAATGAAAGGATATTTTTCACACACACAACAGAATTTTTATGAAGTCTAAACTGCACTAGAAATTAAATTTCAATGACAACAAACACATGGAAGTGTTTATAAGTACAGTATACTACCAAACATTCATTTACCTAGGATCTCTCTGGCTGTTCATTTCTGTTTGAATTTTCTACTGCACATCCACTGATTTTGGTACTTCGAGAAAGACGTTGCTGCAGATTTTTCCCTCATCACATGTCGAGTCAAAATTTAAATCATAACTGTCTAGACTTGGCAGCCAGAGGCATTTCCAAAGCTTCATCGAAAAGAAATCAGGCTTCAGTTTCTGATTTTCCTCGCCCAGCAGAATATTCTCTCACACTTACCATTGAAATGAGGATATGCTAAAATGACAAGCATAACTGCATAATTTGTTGTATTTCAACCTTACTTGTACACTTGTCAGTTCCCCAAAAAATACCATTATTCTTTCTTAATAGCATCTGGCTGGGTTTCACTCTGAAATTGACAAAACTGATGCTGCAAAGCATCTACCTTCATCTACTTCTTTATCTTTAGTGACACTGAGGTATACTTGAAACTTGACCACAAAATATTTCAAATTTGAAAATGCCCTGCCAATCGATTAAATGTGATACTTCACATTTATAAAAACATTTTTCAATGGGAACTTGTACACTATGTAGTAATAAACAGCAATACAGTATTTTCTCACTGAGCAAAATAATTTTTTTTTTTTAGATTCTCCATGAACTTGGCACAGAAATGCTTATGACCAAATCAGAATCATCCTCCTAGTTTATTCTGCTTTAATAATAAACTTACAAAATGGAAGTGAAGTATTTGAAAACTACAGGTAAAATAAATTTGTTTATAATATCAGCCAATGGAACTGAGGGTAATGACCTCAGTACGTGGATACACTGTACATAGGACAGAAGAGCTGTTTGGATTTCCAAATATTGGCATCACATTTAAAAGAAACAAGCAAGCTGTACATGTTCCTCTCTTCTGGTTTGTTTAAGCCAGGGGAAAGGAAAGTGTACAGACTTTCAGCATGAGTGGGATAACATGCTTAGAGTTAACAGCTTCCTTGGCCTGTTTGGGATTGCATTCCCTAGAAGTTTGACTCAGTTCTTTTTTTCATGGGGAATTCATTAATTTCTCTTCTTTCAAAACTTTCTTTGGATCACAAAAAGTCTGGATAGGAGTAAGTGCAACTCACCACTGACTGGTTGTACTTTTCAGTTCGATAACTCAAAATGCTGATTTGGCTTTTCTCACAACTTAAATATAAATAGACTTGTCAAAGGCTGCCCCTGTTCTTTCAACAGATTCTAATTTCTCATTTAATTAAAGCAAGCCAACATGTACACACATGCTTCGATTTTTTTTTCACTTTAATAGCATATCGACTTGATATTGTTTAAATAATATCTTATTTTAAGCACACCTCTCTAGATAATGTCTACCAAGTATTCATCCACCAGGCAGGCATTCATCTCCCTTTATGGCACACAAATAAGATGACAAGGGCACTGTTATTATGTCTAATTGTTTGCAAATGCACGATTGACATTGCATTTCCTAATGTTCAAAATTGAAAGGGGGAAAATCATCTACATATGGTAGAGAGCAAACCTATTACCTTTTCAGATTTTACAATACATTAGCATAAGCATATGATGCAAGAAAGCACGCTTATGCAGCATCAGCCAAAAAAAAAAAAAAAACCCCTTGCACTTCACTCCTCCGTTCTTCCGAAATACCTGTTCAGCTGAGCCTTAAATTTATTTAGGCTATCAACTTCCACAACAAGGGATGGAAGTCTGTTCCACCAACCAACTACCCCCTGGCTAAAGGCTAATTTCTGCACATCTATCCTACATCTGTCTTTCCTCAATTTGAATTTATGCCCTCTCAGGTGATTATCCTGAGCAAGAGGAAGAATCCCATCAGCATTGAACATGCTCAAACCATTCAAGGCTTTGTACACCTCTGTCAGATTGCCTTGCCGGTGCCTAGTCTCCAGACACTGTAATTTGCAAAACTTAAGCCTTTCCTCGTAAGGGCAACCCTTCTTTCCGTTCACTAACCTTGTTGCCCTTCTCTGTACTCGTTCCAGCAGCTCTACATCTTTCTTGAAATGAGGCCTCCAGATCTGTATACAGTACTCAAGGTGCAGCCTGACCATTGCCTTATACAAGGGAATAATCACCTCCCTATCCCTGCTAGAAAAATTACTGTATATCATTGATAAGACACCATGAGCTACTCTTGCAGCCTGTCTGCACTGCTCAGAGAACTTCATATCTGCCTGCACAATTACCCCCAGGTCCTTTTCATTCTCTACCACTGTCAGTGTAGTACCACAGAGTTGATACGTTGCTCTGGGGTTGCTGTTTCCCATATGTAGTACTTTACGTTTGTCAATGTTAAACTTCATTTGCCACCTCTCAGCCCATCTGCTCAACCTTTCCAGATCTTGTTGCAGCAGCATGGTGTCAGTAGTATCCTTGACAACACTGCCAACCTTCGTATCATCTGCAAACTTGGACATTAAGCTTGATATACCATCATCAATATCATTTATAAATACAGAAAACAATAATGGACCCAATACTGAACCCTGAGGGAATCCACTAATAACATTAGTCCACGATGAGCAGTGTCCATTAATTACCACTCTGTCTTCTGCCACTCAACCATCCCTTTATCCATAGCAAAAATTTGCCACCAATGCCACACTGTTCCAATTTGTGCAGCAGTCTTCCATGTGCAACAGTATCAAAAGCCTTTCTAAGATACAAATATATAATATCAAATTTATTCCCTGCATCCAATTCTTTTGTGACTACATCATAGTATCCAATCAAGTTGGTCAGGCAAGACCTTCCCTTAACAAAACCATGGTGTGTCTGAGCTATAACTGAATTCTTGTCTAGATGATCCTGCAGTGCTTCTTTAACCAGTGCCTCCATTAATTTTCCTGGAACAGAAGTTAAACCTCACATGTCTATAATTACTTGTCAGCCTTTATTCCTCCTTTGTGAATTGGAGTTACATTTGCACATCTCCAGTCTGTGGGTACCTCCCCTGAGTCCAAGGAAGATCTCATAATTATGGCTAATGGATTTCTTACTTCCTTTGCTGCCTCCTTTAATATAACTGGATAGATCCCATCCACCCCAGGTGCCTTTCTTGTATTTATCTTCAACAATTTCTCCTCCACTTTACTCTCAATTATTACAAGATCATCTAGCTCACTGCCACTGTTTACTTCATCTATGGCATTCCCCTTCCTGAATAACTCCTCATGTGTGAATGTAGATGCAAAATATTGATTTAGTTTGTTAGCTACCCGAGCAGGATCATGACCAGTTGAACCATCAATATCAAGTGGACCAATCTGATTCATCCCCTTCCTTCTAGAGTTTACATAAGTAAAGAACTCCTTGCTGTTTATCTTTACATAGAAAATCTAACATGTGTCTTCTGTAATTTTATGTTGTATCTCTTTGGCACCTTACTGAAAGACATTGTTAATTAGCTTCAAACTAATACCATAAAATGATTGTACATAAGAGAATAATGCGAGGCGTGTCCATAGCCGAGTGTTCAGGAGCGGGAGTGCAGTAGCACACGCTCTTTGAGTAGACCGGGGTTCAAACCCCTGACTGCTGAATACGGTCTATCTGCCAACCCGCACTGGACCAGCGTGGTAGATTATGGTCCGCTTCCCTCAGCATGAATTGTTGAGGAGGCTTCCATCCTGCAGTGGGTTGATAATGGCTACACTTTACCTTTTTAGACTACAACAGCACATGTGGTGTACTGTTGTAGTCTACATTGAAACCTGTAACATATTACTCTGTGGTAACAGGCTCCGTGCAGGCGATGTTTTTACGGCTCCAGCTAATATAGAAGTTTTTCTTAAATTTTTGCAGTTTTATTGACTTAAATTGGCATATTAATTTATTTTCTAGAAGTAGCTTTATATTCCTAGTTACAATACTTAGCTTAATTTGGACCTAGAGATTTTGTAGGTTATTACTTAGTATTGGTAAGGGTATCCCATCCACGTGTTGGACAAGATTTTGCAGCTCCAGCGAACACCAAGTTTTTGATTATATTTAGCCATTTTATTGGCTTGTTATATTAAATTATTTTCTATAAGTAGCTTATAGGCCTAGTCAAGCTCCCTGGTTTATTTTGAATTTAGATAGAGATTAAGAAAATCAGGCACGAACTCAGCTTTATGGGCCTATATGAGAGCTTGAAGAACAGAGTGGATGCGCTCAAAGTATTTAAATTGAGGGGCCCCCATCAAGCTCTCAGCTGCCCACATCAATGCCTTATATAAGGTGATTATCAACTTGTATAAAGCAATGGTCAGGACACACCTTAAGCACTGTATACAGGTCTGGAGGCCTCATTTTAAGAAGGATATAGAGTTGTTTGAACGAGTACAGAGAAGGGCAACAAGATTAGTGAATGTGAAGGGTTGCTCTTACAAAGAAAGGGCTTAAGTTTTGCAGATTACAGTGTCTGGAGACTAGGCACCTGCGAGGTGATCTGATTGAGGTATATAAAGCCTTGAATGGTTTGAGCATGCTCAACGCTGATGGGACTCTTCCTCTTGCTCAGAATAATCACCTGAGAGGGAAAAAAATTAAAATTAAGGAAAGACAGTTGTAGGATAGATGTGTGGAAGTTTGCCTTTAGCCAGCAGGTGGTTGATTGGTGGAACAGACTACCATCTTTTGTTGTGGAAGTTGATAGTTTAAATAAATTTAAGGCTGAGCTGGACAGGTATTTGAATGAACAGAGTGGTGAAATGAGAGTGCAGTTTTTTTTTGGCTGATGCTGCATAAGCTTGCTTTCTTGCTGTTTGTGTCTGTTTGTTATTTGGTTTTTAGGAGCATTATTTCGTTCTAATCTTGCAGGCATTGTTTTTGTATATAGTGATAGGGAATTCAAATTTTTAATTGAGGTAGCTAGGTAGCTCTAACGTATAATTATAGAAATAGTAATATGCTTCACTGTTTCTATTAGATAGCGTAGTATTGACATTTAATTAATTTAATTTATTGATCTTATTAATTTAAAATATCATGCCCCAAACTAGAGCAGCAAAGCAACGGGCACAAAGTGGCAGGAGTGCTGTGATTCGGGGGAGAACTGAGGGGGGAGATTTTCCAATGTATCACAGCCTAAAAAAAAATGTGAAACTTGTGAAATGTTTGCCGAACTATCTGGAACGGAACATGATATTGCCATGGGGGATGTCTTTGTGTGTGCACGATGTAAGGAGTGTAAGGAAATCAGGCGACAATTCAGCGATGTTATGGGCCTATATGAGAGTTTGAAGGACAGGGTGGATGCCCTTGAAAGATCTAAATTGAGGGGCCCATCGGGCTCTCAGCTGCCCACATCAACGCCAGAGCTTGCACTTGGTCATCAAACAAAACCCCCAAGGCACAATGTGCTAGTCCCACAGGAACTAGTAGTTGTTGGTGACTATTGTAAAAAGGATAGGTGGAACAGGACCAGGGTACGTCTGCCAGGGGCAAAGGTTGACGACGTTGTAGAGCATATATATTTTAGGGGCACAAAAGGTGATATAGTTGTACACGTTGGCACTAATGATATTAAGAGTAGGAGACCGACAGAATTACTTAACAAGTACAGGTCACTGATGAAAAAAAGCCGTGAATTAGGGTTGAATTTGAAAGTGTCTGCAATTCTGCCCAGACACGATAGGAGGGAGTATATGATGAGAGCCTTATCGATCAATTCGGCCCTGGAAAGATTGTGCAAGGGTCAAGGGATAGAATTTTTTTCAGCCTGGACTGTACTTGTTAACAGGAGAGACTGCTTCTACAGGGATGGGATACACTTAAATAGAAAGGGTGCAAGAATATTTGCTGATGCTATCGAGGCAGTGTTAGGTGGGTCGGAAAACTGATAGCTTGGGGGGATACAAGAACTAATAGTTTAACAGTAGCCGTAGGCAGAGGTGAAGGTGATACTTGCACAACTTCTATTAGAAGTTGTGCGACCTGCAGCAAGGGATGTTGGGGATTTCAGGGACGGATGGCAGTCATCGTGAAACAGGTAGGTATATGGGATGTGTTAGAGTAACTAAGAATAAGAATAGGTGCATGTATACTTGCATGTATACCAATGCTAGAAGTATAGTAAATAAATTTGATGTGTTGGTCAAGACATCAAAGGCGGATATTGTTGGGATATCAGAGACGTGGTGTCACACAGATATAAAGCATGCCAAACTGGAATTTGGGAAGTACAATGTGTACAGAAAGGATAGACAGGATAGGAAGGGAGGAGGTGTTATGCTGTTAATAAAGAAAAACATAAAATCAAAAGTGCATCCAGTTGATATAGATGAACAGCGCACTGTTGAGTCAGTTTGGTGTGACATAAGCACTGCGAAAGCAAAAATAAGAGTAGGAGTGTGTTATAGCCCTAATGACTTGAATGAGTACAATGAACAATTGTACAGAGAAATAGAGTGGGCTAGTAAATCGGAATGTCTTATAATGGGGGATTTTAATTTCCCAGATATTGACTGGAACTTGTGGTTTGGGCACTCGCACAATAGTCAGACTTTTGTGGATTTATTGGATGATTGTTTTCTGCAGCAGCATGTTCGAGAGGCAACCAGAGAAAGTAATACTCTTGATCTGGTTATCAGCAGTGATCATTCATGTATTAGGAATTTGCAGATAAAAGAACCACTAGGTGGCAGTGATCACAGTGTACTGATGTGGGATTTACTTAAAGATTTAATTACCATCAGGGGTAAAGGAAAGGGTTTTTGCTTCCGTAAAGGTGAGTACAATGGTCTCCGACAGATTTTAAATTCTGTACAGTGGGATCAACTGATGATGTTACCAATAGTAAATTCTAAGTGGGAAGCATTCAAGGAATTAATCGTGGAAGCTACTAAAAGTTTCATACCTATTAAGAAATATTGTTCAAGGTTTAGGCCTAAATGGTTGTCAAATGAACTAATGAGACTCGTAACAGAGAAGAAAAATGCATGGGATGCATATAAATTATCAAGCAACTCAAAAGCCTATGGCAGATAAGTTAGTCTGTGGTCAGGTCACAAAGGAGGTTCGGCAGGCGGAGGCAGATTACGAGAAATCCTTGGCAAAAGATGCTAAGAAAAACAGCAAGGCTTTCTTTACTTATATAAAATCTAAAAGGAAGGGGATGAATCTGATTGGTCCACTTGACATTGATGGTTCGACTGTTGATGAACCTGCTCAGATAGCAAACAAACTGAATGAGTATTTTTCATCTACATTCACACGTGAGGAATTATTAAGGTTTGAAAATGGCAGAAGGCTATCAAATCATAGCAAGATACTTAATGACTTTGTAATAACTGAGAGCAAAGTGGAAGAGAAATTGTTGAAGTTAAACGTAAGAAAAGCACCTGGGGTGGATGGGATCTATCCAGTTATATTAAAGGAGGTGGCAAAGCAACTAAGCAAACCCTTAGCCATAATTATGAGAGCATCCTTGGACTCACTGAGGTTCCCACGGACTGGAGTTGTGCAAATGTATCCCCAATTCACAAAGGGGAATCGAAGGGCGACACGAGTAATTACAGACCAGTTAGTTTAACTTCTGTTCCGGGTAAAATAATGGAGTCGCTGGTTAAAGATGCATTGCAGGATCATCTAGACAAGACTGCAGCAATAATTCAGACACAGCATGGGTTTGTTAAGGGAAAGTCTTGTCTGACAAATTTGATAGGATATTATGATGTGGTTACAAAGGAACTGGATGCAAAAAATAATTTTGATATCATATTTGGATTTCAGGAAAGCTTTTGACACTGTTGCGCATGGAAGACTATTGTACAAATTGGAGCAGAATGGTATTAAGGGTAAGTTGCTACAATGGATAAAAGGATGGTTAAGTGGGAGAAGACAGAGGGTGGTAATCAATGGGTGCTGCTCTTCTTGGACTAATGTTATTAGTGGAGTCCCACAGGGTTCGGTGTTAGGTCCACTGTTGTTTTGTACATTTATCAATGATATTGATCAAGGTATATCAGGCTTAATGTCGAAGTTTGCAGATGATACAAAGGTTGGCAGGGTTGTTAATGACAGTAATGGCAGTGTGCTACTGCAACAGGATCTAGATAATTTGGGCAGATGGGCTAAGAAGTGGCAACTGAAGTTTAACCTTGACAAATGCAAAGTACTGCATATGGGTAGAAGTAACCCCAGGGAAACGTACCAACTGTGTGGTACTACACTTAAGGTGGTAGAAAATGAAAAAGACCTGGGAGTAATTGTGCAGGCAGATATGAAGATTTCTGAGCAATGCAGACAGGCTGCCAGGGCAGGTCATGTTGTTTTGTCAATGATATATAGGAATTTTGCTAGCAGGGAAAAGGTGATTATCCCTCTGTATAAGGCAATGGTCAGGCCACGCCTTGAATACTGCCTACAGGTCTGGAGGCCTCATTTTAGGAAGGATGTAGATTTACTTGAGCGTGTACAGAGAAGGGCAACAAGATTGGTGAGGGGAATGAAGGGATCCTCTTATCAAGAGAGGCTTAAGTTCTGTAAACTGCAGTGGCTGGAGACTAGGCACCTGCACAGTGATCTGATTGAGGTGTATAAGGCCTTGAATGGGTTCAGCACACTGAATTCTGATGGGATCCTTCCACTTGTTCAGATTACGAACCTAAGGGGGCATAAATTCAAATTAAGAAAAGACAGATGTAGAATAGATGTGCGGAAATTTGCCTTTAGCCAGCGGCTGGTTAATTGCTGGAACAAACTTCCATCTGTTGCTGTGGAAGTTGAAGAATTGAATAAATTTAAGGAGGAAATGGACAGGCATTTGGAGGGAATGGTATGATATTTTTTTTTTTTTTTTTTTTAGCTGATGCTACATAAGCTCATATACTTGCCTTCTTGCATCACATGCCACTACTACTGCTACTACAACCTTGCACTTTTAATTTGGCAGAAATACTGGCAGGATGTGCCGGACAGTTATCAGTTACCAACACGATTTTTCTTTTATACGCTTGTCTAGTTTTAATATCCATTCTTCAAAAATATCACTCGTAATCCATTCTTTTTTATTGGAGGTGTAGTCAACTTCCAAAGATTTTGTGCCTCTAAAACATCTTGGGATTTTGATATTCCGATCACTAAAAGTCTTAATTTTTAACTTCCAGTCATATTTGCTCCAACTAGCTCAGTGATTCTTTCTTTGCTTTTTCTGCCAAAACATTTATCATCCTTAAAATCAAGTGTTCTATTCAGTAAACATTTAAAAAATAAACCCATTTTGTCAGCATTAAAGACTTGCTCGCGCTCATATTCTTCCAAAATCTTCAAGGTATTGTTCCTCCAACTGTTGCAATCTTCTTCGCTCACATGAACACTTTCTCTACAAATAAGAGGTGCTTAAGTTCTGCAAATTGCAGTGACTGGAGACTAAGCACCTGCATGGTGATCTGATTGAGGTGTATAAGGCCTTGAATGGATTGAGCACGCTGAATTCTGATGGGATCCTTCCACTTGTTCAGATTACGAACCTAAGGGGGCATAAATTCAAATTACAAAAGGACAGATGTAGAATAGATGTGCGGAAATTTGCCTTTAGCCAGCGGGTGGTTAATTGCTGGAACAAACTTCGATCTGTCGTTGTGGAAGTTGATAGGTTGAATAAATTTAAGGAGGAACTGGACAGGCATTTGGAGGGAATGGTGTGATATTTTTGGCTGATGCTGCATAAGCTCATACATTTGCTTTCTTGCATCACATGCCACTACTACTACTACTAGCAACTAAGGCCATATTGCTCCAGGAATATGCGGTGGTCATTCCCTTGACCTTTCCGCATCCTCCGTATTTGGTGGTGATGGGCTCAAACCTCGGTCTAATCAAGAAGCATGTGCTACGCACTGCTGCTCCTTCCCACTTGGCTACGGAGGTGCCTTGCTTTCTTGCATCGTATGCCTCTACTAATGCTAATAAGTAAAGTCTGTTGTTTTTCTTTGCTTCCTTTGCCAAGGATTTCTCGTAATCAGCCTTCTCTTGCCTAACCTCCTTTGTGACTTGATTACAGACTAACTTATATCTGCCATTGGCTTCTGTGTCACTGGATAATTTATATGCATCCCATGCATTTTTCTTCTGTGCCACAAGCCTCATAAGTTCATCTGACATCCATTTAGGTCTAAATGTTGAACAGTATTTCTTATTTGGTATGAAAAGCCTAGTAAATTCAAAGATTAATTTCTTGAAGGCTTCTCATTTAGAATTTGCTGTTTTTAACATCAGTTCATCCCACTGTATAGAATTTAATAACTGTCTGAAACCACTGTAGTCACCTTTACAAAAACAAAAACCTTCCCTTTACCTTTGATGGCAGTTACAGGATGTAGAGCTGCTGCAATCAGTAGAGAGAAGGGCAACAAGATTAGTGAATGGAACAAAGGGTTCCTCTTACGAAGAAAGGCTTAAGTTTTGCAAATTAGTGTCTGGAGACTAGGCACCTACGAGGTGATCTGACTGAAGTGTATAAAGCGTTGAATGGTTTGAGCATGCTCAATGCTGATGGGATTCTTCCTCTTGCTCTCAGAATAATCGTCTGAGAGGACAAATTCCAATTGAGACAAGAAAGATGTAAGGAAGTTTGCCTTTAGCCAGTAGGTGGTTGATTGCTGTAACAAATTTCCATCTGTTTTTGTAGATTGTTGTTGTTGATGGGGTTTTAAGTGCAATGGCTACTTAAGCTATACTGCACTTGTGAAAGTGCTTCATACCCTCTATAATGGTAATAATGTTACCCTGTCACTTCAGAAAAATGGAATGCCAATATTAAACAGTGTCCTTTGGGGAATGGAGGTGGTACATAATGTGTTTAAACCTACATCATTGCAGAGCATACTGCTCAGGAATAGGATTTACAACCTCTTGATAACAAAAAAAAAAAAAATTTTTCTTTGAATTTTCAAGAATAAAACTGAACTATCAGTTTTATTCTTGTCTTCTAACTTTGTTATCATTATGCTAATTTTTTTCCCCCAGAATTATTTGAGTCTAATGGTTAAGGAAACACTAACAAATACCTAGCATACTGGAATCAACCATACATAATTTAAGACCTTACATTCAGTTCTTTGCCTCCTAATATCAATGGGAGGAATCAACTTATGATTTTCAGGGTCCTGAAAAACTGTGCAAAGGGATCCAACTTCAGCAATGAGGTGTTTTCTGTTTACATTTCTCCAGTTATATTTTATTCATATTTCCATAGTAGAAAAGTTTAGAGAATTACCATGCTGTTAACAGTGGTATTTTTATTTTAAGTGTTTGCTTTAATGCTTATTCCTGGGATGTTATTACTTATCATCTCCACTAATCTACTTGGCATGTAACATAGGGTCAGCCCTGCAAAGTAAAATTGCAAAGTAAAACTATTAATAACAAAATTCATCAATATTATAGCACTAAAGCTTTGTGCAAGTGTTAATTTGGAGGTACTACAGGCTCCTAAGCTTTTCTGATCTGAGTGAACACCTGCTTCAGAAACTGTGCTCACAGTTACTGAAAGCATAAAATTTGATACAGCTCAAATGGAAATCCTCATATGTTCCATTAGTGTCTAGCGCACAATGAAAAAGAGCTATGTAGTATCATGAGGTTTTTTTTTTTTTTTTTTTATGTTGACAATAGCACTTACAGAAACTATTCCATTGGTTTCATAAGTCAACATGCTACTGCCTTTCTTAACAGCAGGGTTCCACAACCTCAGTTTGAATCATAAATTGATATTAATCCAGCAACATCATCCCTGTTGTCATCCCAATAATCATCCCTGTTCCAAAAGGAAACTTGGAACTCCATCAACAACTTTTGCCCAATAGCTCTACTGTTTTTGCAAAATTATTCGAAAAAATTCTTCATAGCAGACTCGTGGGTTTTCTTGAATAAAATCAGCTCATCCATCAACGGTATGCTTATTGCTCTAAAATATCCACTGATCTTGCAATTGTTGACTTCTGCTCAAGGATCATTGATAATCTTGAAAAGGGTCACTATGCTATAGCACTGTTTCTTGACTTATCAAAGCTTTTGACTGCATAAACCATAATATTCTACATAACTCAATCTTGGCTTGAGAGGAAAAATTAACCTTCTCCTTGAAGACTACCTTACTGATCGGCCATTTGTCATAAGAACAAATCAATCATACTCCAACATCTGTTATTTCTCCAAGGGAGTACCTCAAGGCTCACTTCTTGGACCTATCTTATTTGTTCTTTACATTGATGAATTTCTCTCTTCTTCCATCTTCTCACCTAGTAGTGTATGCCGATGATATTTCCATCCTAATCACAGATAAAGACCCCCTAATGAGCTTCAACTCAAGATCTCTGCCTTGCTTTCTGTGATGCATAATTGGCTTCAAAAGAATCAGCTTATACTGAATCCAGAAAAATCAAAATATATGGTGTTTAGAACGAAAAACAAACCACTGAATATTGATTTAGACATAACACAAAGAAAAACAACTTGAAGGGGTGAATGAAACCAAGTTTCTCGGAATCTGGCTGGATGATAAGCCAAGTTGGGCAAAACAAATAACCCTACGAAAGAAAACTTCATCACTAGCGGGAATACTCACCAGGGCCTCTGCCTAGGTGTCTCCTTCTCTTCTCAGACAAGTATTCCTTTCTTTAATTCAGCCGCACCCCACCTATGGAATCATCTCATGGGGGTACCACCAGCCAAGAAAACCTTGCGAGAATCAACTCCATTCTCAATCGATGCGTTTGTTCAATTTTGGGCCTTCCCTGGAACGCATCGGTTAGTTAAACATACAAAGAAGTGAGACTCCTAAGCATCTACCAGCTACTGCAGAAAGCCGAGGCGATCCTTGTTTACAATGCTATGAAGACAGCAGACTTTCCCCCTCAATTCAGATCCTTTTTCATAACCACAGATGAACATACAATCTAAGAAATGAAGCCAACCTGAAGATTCCGCTTTTCAGAAAAGCCATAGGTCAGAAAAGTATAAAATACAGAGGTGCTAAAACCTGGAACAAACTTTCTGCAAAAATCAAAAATGTCGCTTCACTAAATCAATTCAAGAAACTACCAATCGAACACATCACCAGGGATGTCTGATTCAAATTACCTTCCACTCAACTCGTGGATTTTAAAAACACCAACATGGAAATAATGTATAAATGTTAAAGGAAGGAAGCAGCTGGCAAAAATAGTTTGTAAATTTCTGTGCGTGTATCTCATCTTTTTTTTTTTTCTCTCCTCATTTAATTATAAAAATGTTTACAATGATATTATAAGTAGCAATACTTTTTGAAGTTTTCTGTAAAGAAATGTACAAAACACTAATTTATTTATGTCTTTCCTGTTGAACATTACCTGTACAATTTCAGAACCGTACATTTTTCAATTGTATGTGTATATTCTTATTTTTTAAGGTAACACCCCCTAAAAAGCCATTGGCTTATGTGTTCTCCCTCCCTTTTTGCTGTTATCTCCCAAAAAAGTGTAACATAAAATAGTGATAAATAAATTATTATTAACATTCAATAACAGCAAATTCAGTCAGTGCGTAGATAGATATTTTGAGGAAGTTAGTGCAAACCATCCTCAAGATGGTTTATCATTACCTGCAAGATTCTCCGATTTAGATTTACACAAATATTTTCCATCTGGGTATCGTAAAATCAAAGGATGCATTAATCATCCACGGAATATTGTTAAAATAAAGGATCAAATCCAGGAAGAAATGTAGGCAATACTGGAAAATATCTGCACTCAAGAGCAGACAAATATCTTTAAAGTACTGTATTCAATAAGTTAAATGTTCATCTAAAATTCTGTTGTGTATGATTTGCTTTCCTTGTTTGTCATTGCCAATTTTTTCATAAGTATCTTCCATTGTCACCTTATATTTTAAAGTTTCATTATGGCATATCCTGTGAATTCCAAAGCATCCAGGCATAAAAAAGTTCAGTACTACTACCACTACATTAAATATGCTAACCACTGAGTTATAAACACATACTGTTTATTTTTATGTAATAAAAATGGTAATGAATGGGGATAACTTTAATGCTGACCAGAATTACACTGACTTGTTTTAACATTCTTTCTCTTCTGTCTAAGCAGATGCAGAAGGAAATGAGAAAAAAACAGAACTATTGCAAATACTCAGATTTAAGTCACCAGTTGTCAAATATGTTACCATTCAACAAAGACTCAAAGTAATGTTTAGATGAAGAAAATTTCCAGAATAGTACTCCTTTTCTTAATCTGACTATTTCTGCATGAAGAGCACAGAAATAGTCAGATTAAAAAAATGGCAAACCAAAAGATACATCCAATATACTTTTCTCATTAATTTCACATGACACATGGGTTTTCTTACAGAGTGAAAAAGGTATCAGCATCCCTTGTGGACATTTACATAGCGACAGTTGTAAACAGTATCTTGACGCCAAATTTTGTCAACACTAATAATATCTTGCCAACAATTTTAATTATCAGCAACAGATCTATTAGAGAATCCTTTGATCCAATTTAATAATTTTCACCCAAACCTAAAATAGATCCAGGAATAAGATGATAGCAAACATTTTTAAAACCTCAGTCATAAAGCAAGGAACTTCCTAAAACAGCAGTTATGTACAGCTTTAAATTTAACAGATTTGCTTTCACTATGTGTAAAAAAAAAAAAAAAAAAAAGTAATTAAATACTGTTTAACAAAGATTAAGAATTACAATACATGAGCTAAGCTTTCCAAGTGAGAACTTATCACCCCCCCACAAAAAGTCATTCTAGTCCAGTCTCCCCCCCAAAAAACAATACTTCCCCCACTTCACATATAGATGTTTCCCCCTTGTGCTGCTGACACTTTTTTCCCATCACCATATCATACGGTGACCTATTTCATCTATCCACATTCTTAAAATCACGAAAGTAATATCCTTTTTGCCCCTGTTATGCAAAGCATTTTGACACCCTCTGATTCATTCCAAATCATTAAGAAAATAGCAATTGCTAGTTCATAACATGCAGTCCAGCTTCCAATGGCACTTATGTTTAATTTTTAATAATGTTAATCTTTTTCTATTGTTCTGCTCACTTGTCAGAATCATGAAGGGGAAAATAGAGCTTCAACTCACCTTTGATACAAATGTTTACAGCTCATAAGACTCTGTGACCCGCTGTTATGGCTGTTATGTTTTTTGGCTAATAAGGCAAATTAAGCCTATTTCTATGCTGAACTAGATCTCCATTAAAGAGAAGTTAAAATCTGCCTAATAATTGTATCTATGAGGGTCATTCAATAAAGAATTGCCCTGACCTAGCTGCCGAGGGGATAGCCTGTTTATTCTTGGCACAGGTTTTAGTCCTCCTCTACATAGTCACCGTGCAGATTTACACATTTTTTCCATCAATGGATGAAGCTACAGATACCGTTTTTGTAGCAGCGGTGAGGTTGGTCCTTGAACCATGACTCATTTGCAGAAACGAGTGTCTCGTCATCAGGGAAGCGAGTCCCCTGAAGAAATGATTTGAAGGAAGGAAACAAGAAGTCTGATGATGAGTAGGCTGGGTGGAGCAGCATTTCATATCCACAAGTGGCTGCTTGTGTTGTTGCAATTTCAGAAGTGTGAACTGGGGCATTGTCTTGAAGCATTCTCACACCTTTGGACAGCATGCAACACCTACACATACAGGGCAGGCGCTAGGCTGGATGTCACCCTGCATTGCAAAGTGGGCACTCCAAACATACTAACACTTCGAAACAGCACCCACCTTGTAGTGGCTCCTGCCTGCAATGCAGGCCCCACTTCCGCCGGCCCTGCTTACACGCTTTAATTTTCTCCTGTAATTTTGTGGGAGAGTTAGCATAATAGGCACCTGTAATTGTTCTACCTTTTGGCAGGTAATCAGACATTATTACGCCTTTCTCATCCCAAAACACCGTCAGCAAGACCTTTCCTACTGATGCTTGGACCCTTGCCTTTTTGCGGGGTCGGGAACCATGATGTCAGCTTCATGGTTGTCATGTTGCATGGCTTTACTTCTTTCATGAAGTGATTGAAAAACCAGTCTGAAAAAAGTTTGCTAATTCCCATTTTGAAAAGAAAATAAAAAAAATTTCCATTCTTCAAAAATAAAATGCATAAAATAAAGCAGTCTGATTTACAGAAGGTCTGAATTAGTTAAGTTTTATTGCACTTTGATTAGTTATATACTTCACATATGAAGCTTTGTAACTAAATTTATCCTAGTTTTATTTTAATTGCATTATGAACATTTAATATTCAGAAAAATTTCATTCTTGTAATCATTTTATTAAAGGTAGTCACCATAGCTCCGTGTAACCATTCATATAAAACAGGCTTGATATTGCCAATGGAGGATGCCTTTTTTTGTCTGTATGATGTAAAGAATTAGAGCATATTAGTCTTGAACTTTATGATAAGGTTTACAAACAGGATGTATGCCCTCTAAAGATTTAAATTGGGGGCCCCCTATCAAGCTCTCAGCTGTCCACATTGATGCCAGAGCTTGCACGGTAAAGGGAATCACAACACAGCTACAACCCCCAAGGCAGAATGTGTTGTTCCCACAGCAGCCAGTTGTTGGTGACTATTAGGGAAACAGGAAATATATTGTACAAAAAAGATATATAAAATAAGACCAGAGTACATCTGGCAAGAGCAAAAGTTGATGCCGTTGTGGAGCAGATACATCTTTTTTAAGGGCATAAAAGGTGATATTGTTGTACACACTGGTACTAATGAGGTTAAGAGTAGGAGACCTGCAGACTTAACAAGTACAGGATTGAATTTGGAAAGAGTCTGCTATTCTTCCCAGACACAACAGGAGGGAGTGAATGAGAGCCGTGTCAATCAATTCAGCCATGGAGAGATTGTGCAAGGTTCAAGGGGTAGAATTTTTCCTAGAATGGTCTGTGCTTGTTAACAGGAGAAATTGTTTCTACAGGGATGAGATACACTTAAATATAAAGTGTGCAAGAATATTTGCTGATACTATTGAAGCAGCGTTGGGTGGGTTAGAAAACTACTGGATTGGGAGATACACAGACTAATAGATTAACAATAGCTGCAGGCAGAGGTGAAAGTGATCCTTGCACTACTTTAAGAACAAACAGCAGCCTGGAAAAGCAAGGTACCCTGGATTTCAAGGACTTCTGGGGAGTCATCATGGAACAAGTAAATACATGGGCTGTGTTAAGGTAAAAACAGGTATATACTTAGATAGTAAAAAAAATTGACGAATCTGAAGTGCTGCTCAAGACATCAAATGCAAACATTGTTGGGATATTAGATGTGGTGTTACTCATATAGAGGATGCAGAATTTGAATACAGAGAGTACAATGTGTACAGGAAGAACAGACAGGATTGAGGGGGGGAAGGTTATGCTCTAAGTTCTGAAACAAAATCTAAAGGAGTGCATCCAGTCAACATGGGTGGCCAGTGAAATGTTGGGTCAGTCTGGTGTAACACAAGTACTGAAAAAGCAAAATTGAGAGTAGTAATAGCAATCGTCGCATGTGATGCAAGAAAGCAAGTGTACGAGCCTATGTAGCATCACCAAAAAAAAAAAATTCACACAACTGTTCCCTCTAAATGTTTGTCCAGTTCCTCCTAAAATTTATTTAACCTATTGACTTCCACAACAACACATGGACGTTTGTTCCAACAATTAACCACCAGCTGGCTAAAGGGAAATTTCCACACATCTATTCTACAGCTGTCTTCAGCAATTTGAATTTATGACCCCCTTATGTTTGTAATCTGAACAAGTGGAAGAATCCCATCAGAAGTCAGCGTGCTCAACCCATTCAAGGCCTTATACACTTCAATCAGATCACTTCACAGGTGCCTAGTCTCCAGCCACTGCAATTTGCAGAACTTAAGCCTCTCTTCCTAAGAGAATCCCTTCAATCCCCTCACCAATCTTGTTGCCCTTCTCTGTACATGCTCAAGCAAATCTACATCCTTCCTAAAATAAGGAAGTGTGTTATAGGCCTAATGAGCAGAATAAACAACTGTACAGAGATAGAGTAGGCCAATGAATCAGAATGTCTTATAATGGAGGATGTAACTTTCAGATATTCACTGGGATTTGTGGGTTGGTCTATCAAATACTCATACTAGCAAGACTTTTGTGGATTAAAGGATCTCTTTTCTACAGCAGCACATTAGATAGGCAACAAGAGAGAGTAATAATCTTGATTTGAATATCAGCAGTGATTATTCATGCATTAAGAATCAGCAGATGAAAGAACCAGTAGGTGGCAGTATCACGGAGTATTTTATTTGGGTTTAGTTAAAGATGTAACTAAACATCTGTAACTAAGTCACAAAGGAGATCAGGTGAGCGAATCCAGATTACAAGAAATCGTTGGCAAAGGATGCAAAGAAAAACAGCAAACACTTCTTTACATATGTAAACACTAGAAGGAAGGAGATGAATCAGATCAGCCCACTTGAAATCAATGATTCGACTGAATGTTTACAATCATGCTCAGGTAGCTGAGAAACTGAATGAGTATTTTGCATCTACATTAAGATACGAATTCTTTAGGGAAGTGGATGCCCGAAGTTTATCAAACTCTAACAGGGAACTAAATGATTTTGTAATAACTGATTAAGAGTGGAAGAGAAATTGAAGTTAAAAATAAGGAAGGCAACTGGGGGGGGGGTGGATAGGATTTATCCCCTTACATCAAGGGAGGCAGCAAAAGAAGTAAGCAAACCCTTAGTTATAATTATGAGAGCATCCTTGGATTCACGAGAGGCCCACACAGACTGAAGATGTGCAAATGTATCTCCAATTCACAAAGAGTGACATGGGTAATTACAGACCCTTTTTGATCATGGATTCACTGGTTAAAAAAGTAATGCAGGATCATCTAGACAACGCTTCAGTTATCCTTCAGACACAATGGATTTCTTAAGGGGAGATATTATGTGGCCAATCTGATTGGATACTACGTGATCACAAAGAAACTGGATGCAAAAAATAATTCTGATATCATATACTTGGATTTTAGGAAAGCTTTTGATATTATCACACATAAAAGAATTTATAGAAATTAGAGCAGTGTGACATTAACAGCAAGTTGCTGCTATGGATAAACAGATGGTTAAGTGGGAGAAGACAGTGGCAATCTATGGACTTGTCTCTTCATGGACTAATATTATTAGTCTAGTTTCCGGGTTCAATGTTGGGCCTATTGTCATGTTCTACATTTATCAATGTTACTGATGAAGGCATATCAGACTTCATGTCCAAGTTTGAACGGTGGTTAATGACAGTAATTATGGGATGCTACTGCAACAGGATCTAGAAAAGTTAGGCATAGGAGCAGAGAAATGGTAATTTAAGTTTAATATTGACAAAAGCAAAGTACTACATATGGGTAGCAGTAACCCCAGAGTAACATACCAACTGTGTGGTACTACATTCAGTGTAGTGGAAAATGAAAGACCTAGGGATAATTGTACAGTCATATATGAAGTTCTCTGAGCACTGCAGACAGCTCATATGGTTCTGTCAATGAAATACAAAGTTTGCTAGCATGGATAAGGAGGTGATTATTCCATTGTAGAAGGCAATGGTCAGGTCACATCATGAATTCTGCATACATGGCTGGAGGCCTTATTTTAGAAGGATATAGAACTGCTGTAACAAGTAGAGAAAAGGGCACCAAAACCAGTGACGAGAACAAAGGGGTGCTATTACCAAGAAAGTCTTGCAAATTGCAGCATCTGGGGACTAAACACCTGTAAGGTGATCTGATTGCACAGTGTTTATGGCTACTGACAGTTCGAAATTGGAACATTAACCATTAGTTTGTCAAGTATAAGTTGCTGATGGTAAATTTTCTCTATTGATTTATTACTTCATCTGATCCAATACCCACAACTTCCAATTTTGGACTTTCTAAATTTTTCCAATTTGACTTTTTCTGAATATTAGGCAACTGTAATAGGCAAAAACTGTTTTTAGACAGAAAAAAGTCAAAAATAGGAGGAAAACAATTTTTTTATTAAAAGCTGTTCACTAGAAATTAAACTTTACTCGCAAAAACATACACTTTGTATTAAAATATAGCCATTTGGTCATTTACTAGTACAGTATGATTAGAAAAATTAACTTAGCTAGGATATTTCTGACTTGCATTTCTCTTTGAATTGTCTGTGAGACATGAACTGATCACAATTGCTTCAAGAAAAATACTGTTGCAGACTTTGCACCTTTTCATTCTGAATGTTAAGTCAAAGTTTTGTTTACAAAAATAGCACTGCTATTCAGACTTGGGTGTCAAGAGCATTTAAAAGCTTCCCCAGATATTTCAAATAGCTTCTTCTCTTACGTGCTTTATGAGTGAAAGCATATTTTGCTTTTACTTATTTTTGCAAAGTAGTATGCTCTCATATGAAAATAAAATGAAATTCTTGTTCTTTACTTACAGACAGCCATCTGTCTCTAATTATATAATCAATATAAGTGGTTTGGTGTATGATATGCAGCCACAGTTTTTGTACTCATCTTTCTTTCTATACAAAGCGGAGTCTCAAACAAGTCAAAGTTTAGGTTCCTGGTCCCTACTCCCACTTGTGTAAATGAGAATTCGGAGAAGTTGGGGTTCCCTTTATAGAACAATATTGAACTAAGATAAAACTAGGCAAAATTCTAGAAACCATGCATGCAGATGTATATATGAACTTTCAGTACATTGAATGTGCATAAATCTTAAATAAAGTACAGTCAGAACAAACCTATCCTCAAAGGGTTCACCTGTAGGGGTGAACGTGTTTAAGCTAAAGATCCAATTTGTCCTTATTAATTCATAAAATATAATTCCATGCCCAACAGAGGTTTAGCATAAGAGAGCACAGTAATTCACACCCATTTTAATGGACTATGGTTGAAGCCTAGGTGACTGCTAAATGTGATTAGCTATTGCATTCATTGTCAAAAAGAATAGCTGTAAACTCGTCTGACCTAATGGTTGTGCTAGAGAATAAACAGGGCTTTTTTCCCCCTTTTCAAGTATGGAATACATATTCAATTGACTGAAATGCTGAAACAGTAGATTATGACACTGACATCATAAAACAGACAAACTTTAGCTACAAGTAATGAACTTAAGTATGAATCAGGGTCATTTGCATAAGCTAGATTACAAACTTCAACACCCTACTGTATGAATATTTATCTTAGTTTGTTCAATGAAGATATTTTTTTTATTAATTATTGTTCTGTGTGTTTTTATTGTTTTAAAGATAAATCTTTTGCTAAACTGAAATATTTTATTTAAAAAAGATCATTTTATCTTTTTTAGATAAAATAATCGTTATCTAAAAAAGGTCAACTAGATTAATAGATGCCTTTGAGCTTGCCATCAAAAGGTTGGGCCTAGAAGACTACCAGGCATCCAGCACACAAACCTTTTCAATGCAGAATTCTCCTGAAATATAGAGAATATTGGATATCATTATGAAGATGAAGCCTGTCATAATTTAAAAGGATGTCATTTATACTGCATAACAGAGGAGACAAGCTGGAGACAAGCTTAGCTCAGGAAATCAAACAGGGTTTTCATCACTTCAACATTTCATTAAGCAAAGCAGTTGTGTTAAGTGTTCTATATCACCTGGTATTGCCTAGTGTCACAGATTCAGCTACTCCCCTGTAATGTAGACATATCTAAATCCTTGCTTACATGGGCTCACACCTCTTAACTCCAATTTTTCTTCCTCTACTATTTTTAGATCAGTCCCACCAAATGTATAAGCTATTTTGGTCATGCTATTCCCAAGTGTAAGACCTTGCAGCATTTTGATAATAAAAAAAAAAAAGCATAGTTACCCTGAGAGAGAGAGAGAGAGAGAGAGAGAGAGAGAGAGAGAGAGAGAGAGAGAGAGAGAAAGGAATCAGCAAGAAAGAGAAGAATGATGATATCCAGGGTCCTGAGCTGGCTATCATCATTCTTCTCTTTCTTGGTAATTCCTTTCTGCCTCTGCCTCTCTCTCTCAGGGTAACTTGGGAATTTTTTTTGACTGGTGCAGCATAAGCCTCAGGTTTCCTTGCACCATATGACTAATGATAATAATTGCCACCTTTCTGACCATCTCTGAAGTCCAAGTTACCCTAGAAAAAAAAAAAAGCTCTGCACAGTACTGATTCATTAATTACTCTACTGATCTTGACATTATGCCCTCTATTCCTTCATCAATGTCATTTATGAATAGCTGCTTCAAACTCCTTTTACCAATGGAAAGATTTAATTTGATTTTTAATCTATGTGATTTTTGGATCTGGAGACTTAATTTAAGAAAATCAACAACAGTGGTTCCAGTGGCAATCAATGCTGAAGCCTACTTCTTACATTAGTCCAAACTGATGAACAGCCATTAATCACAACCCTCTTGCCTGCAACCAATTTAACGATTTTTCCTTGGCATTCCGACATGGTCCAGCTTATATAGTAAGCTCTCACGTGGGACAGTCAAATGTTTTTCTGAAATACAAGTGAACAGTGTCAAAATTGTTTCCTGCATACAACTCATCAGTGACTGTAAAAATAGCTAACAAGGTCACCTAATTTTCCCCTTTAAAAAAAAAACAGGCTGTTTTGTATTTTGTCTATGTTTTATGTGTTTTGGTGACCTGACAGGTGTTTAAGGCTCTTATATGCAAAGCGAACAAGGGAGATATTTTCTCATCAGCATGTAAGACAACGACACAAATATAAAATTTTGGGAAGCTATTAACTTAAACTTTTTTTTTTTTTTTTTTGCTGATGTAGAATAAGTTCACTGCCCTTCATGTTCTTTGTCTTCCCAAAGAGGAACACCACATGCTGTAACCTTAAACTCAAATATTCATCCAATTATTTTTGCATTATGCAGTAAAATGTCATTATTCATTATTGAAAGAGGCCGCTTCTAAGTACTTTGTTGTATGCTTTTTCAAGATTAAGATATTCCCATGATTTTTTACAAGTTGTCCTACGAGGGAAATGCACAATAATGTAATTCAATTTATGTTAAACATCATGAGGATAAAAATATTATGTATTAAGATAGTTAAGTGTTCAAATTCTAGTTATAGAAAGAATAATTATTTTTTTAAAAAATGCTGAATATCTCTCTTTTTAATGTAATATACTTCAAATAACTGAAGAATTTTGTGAATTAATGTCAAATAGACTTAAAAATCCCTTTGGAGTAACAAAATTATCGAACGTAATGTTTCAGAAATTCATGCAAAGAAGAAACTTTTTTTTAGAAGAAGAAAAACAATCAAATCACAATACTGGAGATGAATTCTGATAGGGCACATGAAAATAATTTCAACAAAGTGCCATATCTGAACATTCATTAGGGTGATGTATATTAAGAACATTAAAATTATGATATGTAAAGAAAATTTAATGGCTGACAATCTTTTCACCATAAGAAATTAGTAGACAGTTGAAATTTGACTAGAACTTCTGCATTGATTATACTTACAGGATTAAGAGTAGGAGACCGGCCGAATTACTTAACAAGTACAGATCACTATTGAAAAAAAGCCGTGAATTAAGGTTGAATTTGAAAGAATCTGCAATTCTGCCCAGACACGATAGGAGGGAGTATATGATGAGAGCCTTGTCAATCAATTCAGCCCTGGAAAGATAGTGCAAGGCTCAAGGGGTAGAATTTTTTTCAGCCCGGTCTGTACTTGTTAACAGGAGAGAATGCTTCTACATGGATGGGATACACTTAAATAGAAAGGGTGTAAGAATATTTGCTGATGCTATCGAGGCAGTGTTAGGTGGGTCAGAAAACTGCTAGCTTGGGGGGATACAAGGACTAATAGATTAACAATATCCACTAGCAGAGGTGAAAGTGGGAATGAGCTGCTGCCTGGAAAACAAGATGCAGGGTATTTCAGAGACTGCTGGGAGTCACTGCGGTACAAGTAAACACATGGATTGTGTTAGGGTAGCTAAGAATAGGAACAGGTGCATGTATACTTGCGTGTACACCAATGCTAGGAGTTTGGTAAATAAATTTGACGAATTTGAGGTATTGCTCAAAACATCCAAGGCGGATATTGTTGGGATATCAGAGACGTGGTGTCACACAGATATAAGGAATGCAGAACTGGAATTTGGGGAGTACAATGTGTACAGAAAGGATAAAAAAGGGAGGAAGGGTTATGCTATTAGTTAAGAAACAAATTCCAAGGAAGTGAAGCCAATCGACATTGCTGGACAGTGCAGTGTCGAGTCAGTTTGGTGTGACATAAGCACTGAGAGATCAAAATTGAGAGCAGGAGTGTGCTACAGGCCTAATGACACTGATGAGTATAATAAGAAACTGTACAGGGAAATAGAGTGAGCCAGTAAATCAGTCTTATAATGGGGGATTTTAATTTCCCAGATATTGACTGGAATTTGTGGGTTGGTCACTCACACACTAGCAAGGCTTTTGTGGATTTATTGGATGATTTTTTTCTACATCAGCATGTTTGGGAGGCAACTAGAGGGAGTACTCACATCTGGTGAGTATAGGCTTGGCACACACAGGGTCCTGAGCTGGATATCATCATTCTTCTCTTTCTTGCTAATTCCTTTCTCCTTTTGTTTCTCTCTCTCTCTCTCTCTCTCTCTCTCTCTCTCTCTCTCTCTCTCTCTCTCTCTCTCTCTCTCAGGGTAACTTGGGAATTTTTTTCCGCTGGTGCAACATAAGCCTCAGGCTTCCTTGCACCATATGGCTAATAGTAATAAAAAGTAATACTCTTGATCTGATTATCAGTAGTGATTCTTCATAAATTAAGAATCTGCAGATAAAGGAACCACTAGGTGGCAGTGATCACAGTGTGCTGAAGTGGGATTTACACAAAGAGGTAAATTAAGTGGAGGAGAAATTAAGGATAAACATAAAAAAAGGCACCTGGGGTGGATGGGATCTATCCAGTTATATTAAAGGAGGCAGCAAAGGAAGTCAGTAACTACCACATCAGGGGAAGAGGGAAAGGTTTTTGCTTTTGTAAAGGCGACTACGATGGTCTGAGATAGTATTTAAATTCTATACATTGGGACCAACTGATGATGTTACCAACAGCAAATTCAAAATGGCAAGCATTCAAAGAATTTATCTTGGAAGCTACTAGGCTTTACATACCAACTAAGAAATATTGTTCACGGTTCAGGCCTAAATGGATGTCAGATGAACTAATGTGACATATGGCAGAGAAGAAAAATGTATGGGATACATATAAATTAATGGGTGACATGGAAGACTATGATAGATATAAGCTGGTCTGTAACCAAGTCACAAAGGAGATTAGGCAGGCAAAGGCAGAATGAGAAATCCTTGGCAAAGGATGCAAAGAAAAAAAGACTTCTTTACCTATGTAAACTCTAAAAGGAAAGGGATGAATCAGATTGGTCCACTGGATATTGATGGTTCAACTGGTGATCCTGCTCATGTGGCTAACAAACTAAACTAGTATTTTGCATCTACATTCACACATGAGGAATTATTCAGGAAGGGGAATGCCAGAGGTGAAGTAAACGCTAGCAGTGAGCTAGGTGATTTTGTAATAACTGAGGGGAGAGTGGAGGAGAAATTGTTAAGGATAAACATAAAAAAGGCACCTGGGGTGGATGTGATCTATCCAGTTATATTAAAGGAGGCAGCAAAGAAAGTCAGCAAACCCTTAGCCATAATTATGAAAGCTTCTTTGGACTCTGGGAAGGTACCCATAGACGGGAGATGTGCAAATGTAACCATAATTCACAAAGGAGGATCAAAGGCTGACACAAGTAATTATAGACCTGTGAGTTTAACTTCTGTTCCAGGAAAATTAATGGAAGCACTGGTTAAAGAAGCACTACAGGATCACATCTAGACAAGACTTCAGTTATAACTCGGACACAGCATGGTTTCGTTAAGGGAAAGTCTTGCCTGACTAATTTGATTGGATACTATGACGCAGTCACAAAAGAACTGGATGCAGGGAATAACTTTGATATTATGTATTTGAATCTTAGAAAGGCTTTTGATACTGTTGCACATGGACTGCTGCACAAACTGGAGCAGTGTGGCATTTGAGGCAAATTGCTGCTATGGATAAAGGGATAGTTGAGGGGAAGAAGACAGAGTGGTAATCAATGGACACTGCTCATCATGGACTAATGTTATTAGTGGAGTCCTTCAGGGTTCAGTGTTGTGTCCATTGTTTTCTGTATTTATAAATGAACACAATACAAAGGTTGACAGGGTTGTTAAGGACACTACTGACAGTATGGTGCTGCAACAGGATCTGGAAAGGTTGAGCAGATGGACTGAGAGGTGACAAATGAAGTTTAACATTGACAAATGTAAAGTACTATATATGGGAAACAGTAACCCCAGAGCAACGTATCAACTCTATGGTACTACACTGACAGTGGTAGAGAATGAAAAGGACCTGGGGGGTAATTATGCAGGCAGATATGAAGTTTTCTGAGCAGTGCAGACAGGTTGCAAGAGTAGCTCATTGTGTCTTGTCAATGATATACAGGAATTTTTCTAGCAGAGATAAGGAGGTGATTATTCCCTTGTATAACACAATGGTCAGGCCATACCTTGAGTACTGTATACAGATCTGGAGGCCTCATTTCAAGGATGTAGAGCTGCTGGAACGAGTACAGAGAAGGGCAACAAGATTAGTGAATGGAACAAAATGTTGCTCTTATGAAGAAAGGCTTAAGTTTTGCAAATTACAGTGTCTGGAGACTAGGCACTGGAGAGGTGTATAAAGCCTTGAATGGTTTGAGCATGTTCAATGGTGATGGGATTCTTCCTCTTGCTCAGGATAATCACCTGAGAGGGCATAAATTCAAATTGAGGAAAGATAGATGTAGGATAGATGTGGAGAAATTTACCTTTAGCCAGCGGGTAGTTGGTTGGGGGAACAGACTTCCATCCCTTGCTGTGGAAGTTGATAGCCTAAATAAATTTAAGGTTCAGCTGGACAGGTATTTTGAACAAATGGAGGGGTGAAATGGGAGTGGGTGTTTTTTTTTTTTTTTTGGCTGATACTGCATAAGCTTGCTTTCTTGCATCATATGCCTCTACTAATACTAAAGGATGATGGTGCTTTCTATTTTTTCTGTATTAGTACTTATTTATGCTATTATTATCATAAATGTATGGATGACAACACTACTCTGCATTATGAAAAAATTCACTGATGTTTTCTCAGAGAAAGCAGTGTCAATCATTTTCTAATGCTGATTTCAAAACTGACTTCTGTTAGTTTCATTCACATCATCAAAACACAAAAGAAAGAATAATTTTTCAAATTTTTATTAATTTTGGCAGAATTTGTGCATTGAAAGCCACACTTTTATATTTAAATAAATCTTGAAAAAATATCAAAAAGGGCAGTGTGGTAAAAAGTCCACTAAACACTCCTCTCATTTTAAAAACTTATCTACAATGAGTCAGTTTAATTTTTGATTTTATTGTAGATCCTTCTACTTTATAGTCCCTCTTCAGCTTCTAGCAATAGTCAGCCATCATGTTGACAATGCATTTCCCATGGTACCTCATCTCCATTTCTTTAATGTCCTGTCAAAACCTCTCATCCTGTTCTTCACTGACAGTTCCTAAATTTTTTGTGTAGTCTATGAGGGAGGGTAAAAAATTTACCTTGACACTCCTGTTGCAGACCAGATTCTTAGTAGTTTGCCAACATATTTTCAACTATATTCTTTTAGTCTGGATCCTTATTGTTTCTTAACAACTTCTCAACAAAAGACCTGAAGCTTCATAATTGACTCAAAATCTCCGTCTGTCATCAGTTGGCAAATTTCAGGTCAACCAAAAATACCTAGTTTTAGTGTTTCTTTGGTAATAAATGGGAATTTAGTAAAAACGTAGTTGAAGCAGGGACCTTCCTGAGGTGAAGCTTTCACAAACTTTTCATCAAACCCAGTTTGTGCAGGGAAAAGAGGGCAGTTTTGGGGCCTACCAGTGGTTTATGACTATGTAGTAGTAGTAGCAGCATGTGATGCAAGAAAGCAAATGTATGAGCTTATGCAGCATCAGCCAAAAAAAAAAAAAAAAAACACACACCATTCCCTCCAAATGCCTGTCCAGTTCCTCCTTAAATTTATTTAACTTATCAACTTTCACAACGACAGATGGAAGTTTTTCCAGCAATTAACCACCCGCTGGCTAAAGGCAAATTTCCGCACATCTCTTCTACATCTGTCTTTTCTTAATTTGAATTTATGCCCCCTTAGGTTCGTAATCTGAACAAGTGGAAGGATCCCATCAGAATTCAGCGTGCTCAACCCATTCAAGGCCTTATATACCTCAATCAGATCACCGCACAGGTGCCTAGTCTCCAGCCACTGCAATTTGCAGAACTTAAGCCTCTCTTGGTAAGAGGATCCCTTCATTCCCCTCACCAATCTTGTTGCCCTTCTCTGTACACACTCAAGTAAATCTACATCCTTCCTAAAATGAGGCCTCCAGACCTGTACGCAGTACTCAAGGCGTGGCCTGACCATTGCCTTATACAGAGGGATAATCACCTCCTTTTCCCTGCTAGCAAAATTCCTATATATCATTGACAAAACCCCGTGACCTGCCCTGGCAGCCTGTCTGCATTGCTCAGAAAACTTCATATCTGACTGCACAATTACTCCCAGGTCTTTTTCATTTTCTACCACCTTAAGTATAGTACCACACAGTTGGTACACTTTTCTGGGGTTACTTCTACCCATATGCAGTACTTTGCATTTGTCAAGGTTAAACTTCAATTGCCACTTCTTAGCCCATCTGCCCAAATTATCTAGATCCTGTTGCAGTAGCACACTGCCATTACTGTCACTAACAACCCTGCCAACTTTTGTATCATCTGCAAACTTCGACATTAAGCCTGATATACCTTCATCAATATCACTGATAAATATACAAAACAACAGTGGACCTAACACCAAACCCTGTGGGACTCCACTAATAACATTAGTCCAAGAAGAGCAGCACCCATTGATTACCACCCTCTGTCTTCTTCCACTTAACCATCCTTTTATCCACTGTAGCAACTTAACCTTAATACCATTCTGCTCCAATTTGTACAATAGTCTTCCACGCACAACAGTGTCAAAAGCTTTCCTGAAATCCAAATATATGATATCAAAATTATTTTTTGCATCCAGTTCCTTTGTAACATCATAATATCCTATCAGATTTGTCAGACAAGACTTTCCCTTAACAAACCCATGCTGTGTCTGAATTATTGCTGCAGTCTTATCTAGATAATCCTGCAATGCATCTTTAACCAGTGACTCCATTATTTTACCAGGAACAGAAGTTAAACTAACTGGTCTTTGATTCAGGCAACAAACTGTCCCTCTTTGGCCAGATCTTGATATTCTGATAATTACCCCTTTCCTGACTATCCCATTTCACACAAAAAGCAAGGCATTTTTACATAACCAGACTGCTGTCCAAGTAATGTGCTTATCACTTTAAAGTCAGCACAAACCAAACAACTAACCATGCCCTTCATAATTAATAACTTCAAGTTCTCATGTTTCTTTCAAATACACAGAGTGAGCTAGAATTACCCCATATCTATTTCCATTGTGGAGCAATACACCTTGAAAATCCTCCTTGATGAGTCAATAAGAAGTCTCACTGTGTAGGATTGAAACTAATTCCTAAGTAGTTTATTGAGTCATTTATACTCTAAAGCTTTTAGGGCATAAGCCTCAAACTATGGGAGAGTCAGGACTATGTATAAATATAGTGCAAGTGTATCAGAAATACATAGCTATATCTGAATAAATCAGAATATTAGTAAAACGGCATTGTTTTAAGTTATATCTCATATTGTGAATACCTTCACAACGAGTTGCCATGATATTGCACTACTTCGAATAAGTAACGCTTCACCTAAGTAGAAGTCTACTGTTACTTATTCTCAGATGGATACCACCACCCAGACGGCACCGTTTCAGGACTATTTGGCCCTTCTTCGGTGGGTGGGTAGTTATCCTAGTGATGCAATGATGGCAAAACAATTCATAACTGTTTTGCCAGCACAAGAAAGCAGTAGTGCCACACAGTTACAAAGTGGCTAGATTAGTTAAGTTAGTGCTAAAAGAGAAAAGAAACAGAAAGGTGACTTTCCTCTCTGGGCCTTTGTCTACTTCTTGGATAGCAAAAAGATAATCCAGATATTGATATAAAAGAGACTGGACTATATTCATAATGAAAGAGAATATTCATTTTTTCAAAGGCTTATCAAGATCACTGTGAAACACTTGGTCACACAAATAATTGCTTGGCACCCAGGCCTGGAGTGTACACAAAGAAAGAATATACCTCATTCCTTAACAAAGAAACATGGCCTCAACACACTACTCAAACTCCTTCCAGTCACTAGGATGGAAAGTAGAGGTAGGGAGATTATACACTAGTTGATTCAGATGCCTCTACATCATTATCAAAGGTTTGGTCTGGTTTTTGTGACTGGAGTTTTAGAACTTATGCAGGAAAACTTCTTAGAAGGGAAAATGACATAAGGGTATGAAATAGGCCCAGAATCTCAATCAAAAATAATGGAGTAATTATACCTGATATAAAGTTCTCTGAGCAGTGCAAACAGGCTGCTAGGAAAGCCCATAGGTCATGATACAGAACTTTTCTACTAAAGACAGAGGACTATTCCATTACCTAAAGCAATGGATACACCACATCTAGTACTGCATACAGGTGTGGAAACAAAACTCATTTTAGGAAAATGAGCTCTCCAAGTTTGTATAATATATATAAACTTGGAAAGCCTATTTTAGGAAAGATGCAGTCTACTGAAGAGGGAACAGAGGAGAGTAACAAGATTCATTAAGGGACAAAGGCTTAGTCAGCACAAAGAAACTTCCTTATTAAGAGGGGTGATTATTTTATAGATGGAATCACCTCACTTAATAAGAAATGGGTTGTGTATATTGCAGTTGGAACAAATGCCTGATTGAGGTGTTTAATTCTAAAAAGCATGGAATAAACTAAATGCTTCTCAGGGCATCTTTAAAGTTATACATATGATGCATAAATTTAAAATTGAAGTGTGACTGCAGAATGGATTCTTGAATTGAAATCCTACTTACCTATCTACAGAGGTTGAAGGGTTATTTAAACCTAAGGAGAGAGTGGATGAATACTTGTAACAAATGTGCTAGTAAAGATGACAGGTGACTGTTCTTTCTATTTTTAGCTTACACCACGCAAGCTTGCTTCCCTGAATTATTCTGTCAATACTCATTAATACTAATCAGTTGGGTAACATGGTGAAATACAGCAATCAAAATTAAAAAGCAATTAGTTCTGTTAAAGTATATAATAAAAAAATTATAAATATCATGCAGACTTTTCTTATTAACTAAAGCTAATTCTCTTTATGACAAAAATCAATCCACAAACTGGTACAAACTTACGCTGGAGTAGTGAAAACAGCATAGATCAGACTTGTTTGAATTCCACCAAAACTTCCATTTACAATGTTACTGGTAGATTCTGAAGTAAAACAACAAAAAAAGAAATTATTCTTCAGAAACAACCCTTTATACATATAAGTCTAATAACTCTCACTGTAACATCTGAATTCTTCCCTCCACTCCACCCAAACACCACCACCAAAATCTGATAAAGACAAACTCTGGCTACCGTCTGCCCAGTTTATATCTGGACTATCCTTCCACAAAACATTCCTTCAGAAAGCAAGAATTTAAATGCAACTGATATTAAACTGATTGGATTAAATACAATTTTTACATATTGGAGCTGAATGAAAACTGAATATTAAAATCTTTATCAGCCAGCACAAGTCACCACATTAGCACCCCCCATGATTATTCCACGTTTCCTCTCTGAAACAAATATATACAGGCAAAATTCAGAAAACCAATCAAGTTAATAGCATTCAAATAGCCAAATGCTCACTGATGAATAGGAATCATTTCATAAAATACAATTCCAAGCACCCTTTGCTGAATGCCACAATAAAGTAAGAAACGAACGCAATAACAATGATATACATTCAATGCAAGATACCACTGATATCTTGGACAATCATGTTTCAGACAGTAGCCAACACAGATTTAGTATAAAGAAATTTAAATTAATTTCTTCAGAGTAAACAAAGGACTAAACTTTTTTTTTTTTTGCAGCTTGTTTCAATAAACACGATTATGTTTTGCCTACAAAAAATCTAGGTGGAGTGCTGTATTATTTAATCTGTTATTAAAATTATGAAGTGAGCCAGAAGAATACTTACAAACAATTTGACATATGATCTCAATGGGTCCAGTATACTTATCAATGAATTTATTTCTCAACCTTTAATGGGCCACAAATATACTTTATTATATTAGAAACTGCACTGTAGAGTACTAACAAGGTTCATTCAGAAATGAGAAATAGCAGTGGTATAAAAGGTAGCACTCAAACCCAATTGCAATGGCAGCACATGATTTGCTGTTTCATTTTGTGCCATCACACTACCAAAGCTGCTTACATAACCATTCAAATGACTTGCCATTACATGTTATGTGCTGTTCATCTGAATCAGCAAGATAAAACCCAGTCATCCCTGCCCAAGACTAACAAAACTTAACTCGAGGAGCTTCAAAAAACACCTAAAATTTTACTCCTGGACAGAGATCATACAGAAATGCTCTCATTCTAACCTTACCATCAATGCAACTATCACACCCCATGTTTCCTTTACGAACTAACTTTGTAAGAAGCAGGTTGAATTCTTCCCTACAAAACTTTCATTATGGCAATAACAAAGATGCTACAACCATTTGTTGCAGAAGTTATGATTCATACACACACTTATGTCCAGTATGGAATAAGACTGGGAGGATTCATACAAGTCTCTGTTCCCTATAGGTCCAAGTTTAACTTTTTATAGGCAGTTCATCCAGTCATGAAATGAAGCACTGGTTCAAGCACTCGCTCTCACCCTATCCAGCAACCTCTAACAAGGTGGTACAATTTTGTTCCTAAACATGGCCAAACAGGAGAGCCAGCTTGCTTACTTTGAAGATCAAAGCTAAGCCACCTAATTAGTCACACGAGGAGATTACCTCTTAAAGATCTTAAAAAATTTTTATATATCTCTTAAAATATCTTGCTGAAGTTATCCCAGCAAGAGATTTTATTCTTATGTGGTAGAAGCCACTTTCAATCCAAGGGCTTATCAGAAAAGTTTTTATTCCTTTACCAACTCCACAACATAGTTTTAAACATTGTGAAATGCATCAGAGGCATCATGCCAACTTATACATGCACATCGCTTGTAATGAAGTGTCATTTATATGAAAATGTATTCAGCTCTGGTAGTATATGACACGGAAGCCTCTACTGAAGGACAATTAACTGCAGACTGGAACACAAACCAAGCTGTGCCACATCCATAGGTTTTTCTTCGGCATGGGTTGTGTTAAAGCAATCTGATCTGTAATTAACTGGATTAATTGGGTTTTTTCCCCCCACAGGACATAATAAAAATGCTTTAAGACAGATCTGAAATCTGTTAAATCATCTTGATGATTTAACAGATTGTGGATTGGCTCGTCCGAAAACAGTAGCATGAATAGGGATGTTCGGCTCCACCCCATCTTGGAAGCTGTAGTCCTTGCAAGATATGAGCGCTTCACATTTCCACATTCTCGAGCCACTTCCGGTTCTGGTGCATGTGAAAGTAATACTGAACATGCGCCTGGTCAGCCACGGGTGCCGTGAACCCGATACTAAAGGATGTGTTGCCCAAGTAGCATTGTTGTTGAGAAAGGAGGCAGATGCCCCAGAAAGCTACAATCATTCTTTTATCGCTTTTAATTTTCGTATTTTATTGTATTTTAACATTTTCATAATAAATTTCATTTTATTTTATAGTAAATCAGTTTTGTAAATATTATTTTACATTATCCACTGTATCACTTGGTACATTTTATTATATTTACATTTTATATTTTTACAGTATTAAACTATTTTAATCAAAACGGTTAGTGTATTTATTTAAATTTGTGATAGGCCCAAACTTTATTTTCATGAACAACTTGTGGAACAAGTTGTTCATGAAAAGTACAAGTGGAATGTCTTGAAATGATATCTTGAAACAGAAGGTACCCAATGACTGATGTGGTCAGAAAAATCGTCAGACTTAAATCCAATTGAACATGTGTGGGATGCCCTTGGGCATTGCATTGCACACTGACAGCCAACTCCTTGGCCATTTGGTGAGCTAAGGTCTGTACTGGTGGAAGAATGGGATTTGTTTCCACAAAATCTTAAACGACCTTATATCAAACACAGTTCACCATTGTCAGGTCTGTTTAGCAGTTGGAAGGGATCATACACCATACTGATATCATGTGATCATATTTTTGAGCATCTTGTATCAACTTCTGTAACGTGACTTTTTTGGTAACTCTTATACCTCTATAAATGTCCCTTGTACCAGTCCGAAGTTTCTCACTGTATCTTCCTTTTATCATTATTTTAGGGTACACCACCATATTAAATTTTGCCCCACTTCTAATTTTCTACATATTTTGTTTATTTTTTCAAACAGTGTATTAATAGTACTTTGAAATTTCAGCCTCTTAGATAATACTCAGTTTTATTTATTCTAAAAGGAAAGGACTTACGAATTTCATTAAAGTAAAATGGGAATTCTCCTCCAACAGAGCAATTAAGACGAGCTTTCAGGAACGATGTCCATCGGTTGCGGAATTTGTGAGGCCCACCTTTGTCTTTTGTACACACTCTAGCAACTCTAGAATAAACAGTCTAGAAAATATAATATAAAAGTTTGAATCCTAAATAATGAGTTCATGTATTTATCAAACTTATCAAAGCTATATCTAATGGACAGGAAATTATATTCAGTGTTACCATTTTTCTCAAGAATTTTTTTTTTTTTATTTTAGATTTTTACAACTTACTAAGAGTTAACTATTTTTTTTAAGTTGTAAAAAGTAAGTTTTTACAACTTATGAGTTAACTATAAATTCCTCAGAATCTTTCAGATATGTTGTGAGGTGTTAATAAAATTATGTGGTACAAGGAATAAACAATTACATATTATGACAGCACTCTGAGAATCAGCAAACATTCAAATTTTGACTAGATTTTTTTCCCCTATCTCCTGCTACATACTTAATTTGTTAGTATGAACCAGAGCTGTAATGCTCTGGTTCATACTAACATTGAGGTAAACTTCTCTTATTATTTTACAATACTTAATTTGTGAATCTTATTCTCAATTTGTGATATCAGTTCTAAGACTTATTACCGACAACAATTTTCTTATTTAACTGGAAACAAACCAGGAAGAGTTTAAATGGTGCATGTCAATTGTTAAAATTAAATGAAAAGCAAGGAGCCAACCTGCTTTTCTACAATTTTTTTTTGTTTAACACCCACCAATCACGATAAATACCAAAATAAACTGGAGAGTATTTTCAGTAGTTTATCCAACACCATAAGATTACTTATATAAATGATTTCAATATTGTATTTACTTCACCATGGTGAATCAAAAAAATTCCAAAATTAAATTTGCTAAAAATATCTGAATATCAAATAAGAACAATTTTGTAACTTTTTTTTTTTTAAACAGTAAATGGGATTTTTCATTGGTCATGCACAAAGGTTCATTATCTATTATTGCTGGCAAGTATTAACCTAGTGATAGCCATGACGGCACATAACATTCAGAAAATTAAAATTAATAATAGATAAAATGACATGACGAATATGAATTTTAACATTCTTTAGTGTATTTTTGACATTGATCTACTCAACTGATTTTCTTGTGAGTTGAAAAGTAGGTAATAAAAATGAATGCCACCAGTCAAAAAATTACTTCGAGGAACATAGATACTTAGCAATAATTTATTTTTGGTTTCATATCTTACATGTCACTGTTTCAGTCTGAAGTCTTTTATTGTTAAGTACATTATAATTTTCTAGTGAATAACAATTTGAATTACAGGGTTTTAGTGAATGTTGTATGATCAACCATTGTTTTACTGTTGTTAACTGACTTAATATTCAACATAGCAGAACTTGCAAGTGGAATTCTTAATTTTTTCTTGCCACTTTTTTTTTTTTAGTGCTAGTGTTCAGCTGTTATTTGGTTTTTAGGAGCATTAGCAACTAAGGCCATATTGCTCTGGGGATATGTGGTGGTCATTCCCTGACCTTTCCACATCCACCGTATTTGGTGGTCACGGGCTTGAACCCCAGTCTAATTAAGAAGTGTGTGCTGCGCACTGCTGCTCCTGCCCACCTGGCTAAGGAGCCTCCAGTGCTCAGCTAGGCATGCCAAATACAGCAATCACTAATGGGCTGCCGATGTGACAATATCCAAACACATTTGAACTTCAATTCAATACACAGTCGTCATTATTCTCTACAGTAATGAAACAATAAAATAGTAAACCTTCATAATTACTTCAATGTACAATATTATAGATTTCATTTGCAGATTTATTAACTACTTTTATTTGCGATCTGATTCACATATATAATGCACGTGATTGTGGAAATTCAGTCAAGCAGGGGAAAGTAGTAGAGAAGCAAATCTGGCTCTGAAATTCATTAATTTTTCAAAGATATTTTTAAAGATTTTCTTAATGTATTTTAAAATTTTTAAATATTTTTTTCATATATGCTTAAGTTATTCCACATGATATCTCCATATGTACATGCTTATAAAAATATCTACTAGCTGTTGTGATGATTTTTAATTCTGCTTTTATCTTAATTTACAGAAAAAAAATTTTAAAAATTATATATCAATTCTTCTCAAACACATACTATCAAGATAATTATTACATTACGAAGTGTCCAGTTTTAAATCGCTTGATTAGAGTGATTTAAAGCCCTGATTACAAACATGTCCATGGTATCGTGGAGGACTCAGATGTGCCAGTCTGACTTTTAGAGATGCACTAACTAGTGGTATTCACATAAAGTCAAATTGGAAGAGAAACTGTTGAAGCTAAATGTAAAAATGCCATTTGGTATGGATGGGATCTATCCAATTATATTAAGGGAGACAGCAAAAGAGCTTTAATTATGAGAGTACCCTTAGATTTAGGGGAGGTCCCTGTGGACTACACATGTGCAAATGTATCACCATTTAAAAGGGAATCAGAGGGAGACATGAGCAGTTACAGACTTGTTAGTTCACTTCTGTTCAAGAGAAGTGAATGGAGTCACTGGTTGAAGAAATAATACAGTTGAAGCTCTATAAAACGACCCTCCAAGGAATGAGAAAAATGGTCGTTATATTGATTGTTCATAAAATCACCAACAAAACAAGTAAAAAGCTTGTTGCGGATTAGATTACAATATATTATAATCTATATATTATTATCAAGAAGATTACAATATATTATAATCTTATTTATAATCTGTACTATAATATTAAACAAGGAAATTATGATTGGAAACTTTACATTGATTGTTGAGTGCAGTAAAGTTACAATTGAATTGTAAATTTCACTATATACCTATCAAAACCTACCAAGAATCATTTCATACATTAAAATAATTTGTCAAACATGCTGTTTCAATAGTACAGCATGTTCTAAAAGAGAATTACGAAGGTGCACAATAGCAGTTATTCCAATTTTGCAATTAGGCTCCAGTTAAAAAAAAAAAAGACAAGTTTTAATCTTTGATGTGCATCTTTCATTAAAAAATGTTCAACCACAGCAGGTTGCTCATCTTCGCTACAAATACAAGAAGATTCCATTACTTCTATGAGTTCCTCTTCATTCATGCATATCCTTAAACATTCAACATCTGCATCAGCTTCTGTGTAATCTTTGAAGCTTAGGTTTTCCTGTAAGTTCAGGTGATGACATATGTGCTTGCATATTTCTTCCCTATTATCGGACTATTCTTTGCAATTAATAGAGGAAGAAGCATGTGAAACTTCACACATTGCATAATTTGACCTTGGTCAAATGGCTGATGTCGTATTTAGTGGTAGGTACTGAACAGTGATTGCATGTAGGTCATTTACTTGACAATGAGGGTTGCAGTTAACCACAAAGAGCAAAATTTTTCTATTCTTCTGACTCATCCTAGGGTTGACTATTGATGATCATGCTCAGGTAGCTAGCTGATAAACTGAATGAGTATTTTGCATCTACATTCACACATGAGGAGTTATTCAATGAGGGGAGTGCCAGAAGTTTATAAAACACTAACCAGGAGCTAAGTGATTGTGTAATAACTGAGAGCAAAGTGGAGGAGAAATTGTTGAAGTTAAACATAAGGAAGGCACCTGGGGTGGATGGGATCAATCCAGTTATATTAAAGAAGGCAGCAAAGGAAGTAAGCAAACCCTTAGCCATAATTATGAGAGCTTCCTTATACTCAGGGGAGGTGCCCATGGACTGGAGGTGTGCAAATGTATCACCAATTCACAAAGGAGGTTCAAAATGTGACACAGACCTATTAGTTTAACTTGTGTTCTGGGAGAAAATAATGGAATCACTGGTTAAAGAAGCATTGCAGGATCATCTAGACAAAACTGCAGTAATAAGACACAGCATGGGTTTTTTAAAGGGAGATCTTGTCTGACCAATTTGATTGGATACTATGATGTGGTCTCAAAGGAACTGAATGCCAAATATAAATCTGATATCATATACTTGGATTTCAGGAAAGCTTTTGATACTGTTGCACACTGCTGTACAAATTGGAGAGGTATGGCATTAAGGGTAAGTTGCAACAATGGATAAAGGGATGGTTAAGTGGAAGATGACAGAGAGTGGTAATCAATGGACACTGCTCTCTGTGGACAAATGTTATTAGTGGAGTTCGCCAGGGTTCGGTGTTCGGCCCATTGTTGTTTTGTATATTTATCAATGATATTGATGAAGCGATGACAGTATATCAGGTTTAATGTCCAAGTTTTCAGATGATACAAAGGTTGGCAGGGTTGTTAACGACAGTAAAGACAGTATGATACTCCAACAATCTAGATAAGTTGGGAAAATGGGCTGAGAGGTGCCAACTGAAGTTTAACATTGACAAATGCAAATTACTGCATATGGGTAGCAATAATCCAAGAGTAACATACCAACTGTTTGGTACTACACTCAGGGAAGTAGAAAGTGAAAAAGACCTGGGGGTAATTGTGCAGTCAAATATGAAGTTCGCTGAGCAGTGCAGATGTATGTATGTATGTATTTAACTGTCGAAGGGTGGCACCTGGACATACACCCATCTCCACCAATTTATCATATAACATATTCTCATAATGGCCTGTTAGTGTAAGTGTGTGTAATGTGTTATAAGTCAAACAGGCTACTCTGCCACCAGGTGATAGTCCATTGGGCAATTACCACCTGGTGTCCATCCCTGGCATGAGGAGCCATGCCTGGATCTATTAGCTCTATGAGCAGTGCAGATGGGCTGCCAAGGCAGGTCATGGAGTCTTGTCAATGATATATGCTAGCAGGGACAGGGAGGTGATTATCCCATTATACAAGGCAATGGCCAGGCTACACCTCGAGTACTGTGTACAGGTCTGGAGGCCTCATTTTAGGAAGGATGTAGAGTTGCTAGAATGAGTACAAAGAAGAGCAACAAGATCGGTGAGGGGAACGAACGGATGCTCTTACCAAGAAAGACTTAAGTTCTACAAATTACAGCACCTGGAGAGTAGGCACCTGCAAAGTGATCTGATCGAGGTGTATAAGGCCTTGAATGGGATGAGCAAGCTGAATGCTGATGGGATTCTTCCTCAGATTAAGAACTTGAGGGGGCATAGATTCAAATTGAGGAAAGACAGTTGTAGAATAGATGTGCAGAAATTGGCCTTTAGCCAGCAGGTAGTTGATTGGTGGAACAGACTTCCATCTTTTGTTGTGGAAGTTGATAGCCTAAATAAATTTAAGGCTGAGCTGGACAGGCGTTTGGAATGAATGGAGGGATGAAATGGGAGCTTTTTTTTTTTGGTTGATGCTGCATAAGCTTGTTTTCTTGCATCATATGCCTCTACTAATGCTAATCCCGCAATCCATGACTGATCCATCCATCCGATACTAGACATGTTTGCTGCTAGGAGAATGGTAATCCATTGTTTGGCTTTTTTCCACCATTATAATACTTGCTTTTAAATGTAAGTGTATCTGGTAACAATTAAAAAAAAAAAAAAGTACAGCTTCATCAGCATTTAAGTCATCAAAACATATTTTAAATGATTTTCCTTCCACTCCTTTGTAGCATCGAGTTCCACAGCTGCACTTACGCCAACACTTTTATGAAAGACAAGCCATGACAAGTCTTAAATTTCTGGAACTATTCATCTGAACTTTTAGATTCTTCAATATTCATTCGATGCACAAGTAATTTAGCCTTAGCTTTTAAAAGATTACCATCTATGGGAATGTTTTTTGCATGTATCATCATTCTTTTTGTGGCAGGCAGATCAGTGTGGGGTACTGATTCTGGCAGTTTCTTGATCCAGTCTAAGGTGGCCCACAATGCAATACCAACGTAATGTCACTTGCTGCACAAAAAAAGTTGGCATTGCTTGCAGTAGAATACCCGGATTAATGTCATTAATCACCATGTGAACCTTTGTATCATCAGCACACTGACATCAAACTTGAAATTTCTGCCTCAATATCCTTTATATATATATATTAAAAACAGTAGGGGAATGGTAATGGTATTCACCATATAGTGAAAGGAAGCCACAGGCTGTTGCTGCACTATCAAAAAAAAACAAAAAACCCAAGTAGATAAGAAAAATTATATGCCTCCATCCTCAACATAATTACCTATCCAGCTAGCCTGCATACTTACTCTATCAGCCTCAACTACAAGTAATGGCAACTCGTTCCAGCAATCAACAACTCTAAAAGAAAACTTCCAACAATCTAATCTACACCTCAAGCCTTGTAATTTGAATTTATAAACTCTAGTTCTGGAATTCTATGTAACAGTGAGAATTCTACCTTCATTCATTTTACTAATTCTTCTCAGAGCCTTATAAATCTCAATCACGTCACCTCAGAGATGCCTAGTTGCCAAACTCTGGGGCTCACATAATCAGAGTCTTCCACATACTGTTGTCCTGCTGATCTCACCATTTGAGTTGCACATCTATCGACCCTTTTAAGAAGCTCAATGTCTTTTTTGCAGATGAGGTATCCCATAGTTGAACACAATATTCCAAATGCGGTCTTACAATTTCCTTATAGAGTGGGATTATGACCTCCCTATCTCTACAGGATAACGTTCAATAAATCATCGATAGGACACCATGCACTTTCCTGACTGCCTGTTTACAAAACTTCCAATCTGCCAAACTAACTCCCAGATCCATTTCCTCCTCCACTGAAGTTAATCAGGCCCTCATAATTAACCTCAATGTTCAATACACTCCCTTGCACACTCTCTCAAAACTACGGGGTATATGCCATCAACTCCATGAGCCTTACTTGCCTTTATACTGAAAAGTTCTTCTAATAAACAATCTGTAATTACAAGATCACTAATTTCACATGGCTCAGTCTCACCTGCAAAACCTCTTCTCAGCATGAAGGGTCTTTCATCCGTAAAAACTGATGCAGAGTACCTATTCAATTCATCAGCAATATCCGCAAGTCATCTAAGGCTTTCCCACACCAAGTGCACAAAGGTCTAATCTGATTAGCTTTCTTCTTTGTTGTAGTCATATACATAAAAAAAAAAAAGTCACCATTCTTTGCCCTCTTGGGCAATGCTTTCTCATACATAGATTTGGATTCCGTGAACTTATTGTGTGGTACTATTAGCGATCAACTTATACATGTTGTAGGCTTCAGTACTTCATATCACTTTTAACTGTCCCATGCTATCTTTTTCTTCAATTTGACTAGCCAGCTCTGCACTCTTCCATTTCAGCATCCTCCTCATGCAATATTTTTTTTAAAAAGGTATATAGTACGAATCAGAGCTGTAATGCCCAATACGTTCTACGTTGATATTAATATTTGTAAAATAATAAGAAGAGTTTACCTCAATATAGTATGTAGAACACTTCTGTATGATACTTTCCAGAAAAAAAAAAAAAAAAAAAAAAAATCAAACTTATTTAGAGCAACAAATAATTAAAAATCAATTTAACGCAATTAAAAAGAATCTAACGAAAATATTCAAAACGATTTTCCTTCCTGAAGCTGACAATGCTTTGACCATATGTCGTGATCACAGGAATGAAAATTACCGATAGGGTTGAACATGAAACTTAATGATTATTTGTCTTCACGCATGTGCGTAAAGGTCCACGCATCAAAGATCAAATATGGCCGCGACGAACATTAACAGAATTCTTGTGTAATTTAATTTCTACAGTTTCTGCAATAAATAGTCGCGTATAATTAACGTTGGACATTAAGTATTTTGGCCTCGTTAAATAAAGTGTTTTTCGTTAAAGGCATGAAAGGCTAATTCTGATGCTGCTGGATGAGAAGCACGAACTGAGGCTTCATATTGATTTAAACAAATATTCAGAGAAAAACACGTCGAACAAATGGAAGTTTTTCCAGCAATTAACCACCCGCTGGCTAAAGGCAAATTTCCGCACATCTATTCTACATCTGTCTTTTCTTAATTTGAATTTATGCCCCCTTAGGTTCGTAATGTGAACAAGTGGAAGGATCCCATCAGAATTCAGCGTGCTCAATCCATTCAAGGCCTTATACACCTCAATCAGATCACCATGCAGGTGCTTAGTCTCCAGTCACTGCAATTTGCAGAACTTAAGCACCTCTTATTTGTAGAGAAAGTGTTCATGTGAGCGAAGAAGATTGCAACAGTTGGAGGAACAATACCTTGAAGATTTTGGAAGAATATGAGCGTGAGCAAGTCTTTAATGCTGACAAAATGGGTTTATTTTTTAAATGTTTACTGAATAGAACACTTGATTTTAAGGATGATAAATGTTTTGGCAGAAAAAGCAAAGAAAGAATCACTGAGCTAGTTGGAGCAAATATGACAGGAAGTTAAAAATTAAGACTTTTAGTGATCGGAATATCAAAATCCCAAGATGTTTTAGAGGCACAAAATCTTTGGAAGTTGACTACACCTCCAATAAAAAAGAATGGATTACGAGTGATATTTTTGAAGAATGGATATTAAAACTAGACAAGCGTATAAAAGAAAAATCGTGTTGGTAACTGATAACTGTCCGGCACATCCTGCCAGTATTTCTGCCAAATTAAAAGTGCAAGGTTGTAGTAGCAGTAGTAGTGGCATGTGATGCAAGAAGGCAAGTATATGAGCTTATGTAGCATCAGCTAAAAAAAAAAAAAAAAAAAAAATATATCATACCATTCCCTCCAAATGCCTGTCCATTTCCTCCTTAAATTTATTCAATTCTTCAACTTCCACAGCAACAGATGGAAGTTTTTCCAGCAATTAACCACCCGCTGGCTAAAGGCAAATTTCCACACATCTCTTCTACATCTGTCTTTTCTTAATTTGAATTTATGCCCCCTTAGGTTCGTAATCTGAACAAGTGGAAGGATCTCATCACAATTCAGCGTGCTCAACCCATTCAAGGCCTTATACACCTCAGTCAGATCACCATGCAGGTGCCTTGTCTCCAGCCACTGCAATTTGCAGAACTTAAGCCTCTCTTGGTAAGAGGATCCCTTCATTCCCCTCACCAATCTTGTTGCCCTTCTCTGTACACGCTCAGGTAAATCTACATCCTTCCTAAAATGAGGTCTCCAGACCTGTACGCAGTACTCAAGGCATGGCCTGACCATTGCCTTATACAGAGGGATAATTACCTCCTTTTCCCTGCTAGCAAAATTCCTATATATCATTGACAAAACCCCATGACCTGCCCAGGCAGCCTGTCTGCATTGCTCAGAAAACTTCATATCTGACTGCACAATTACTCCCAGGTCTTTTTCATTTTCTACCACCTTAAGTGTAGTACCACACAGTTGGTACATTTCTCTGGGGTTACTTTTACCCATATGCAGTACTTTGCATTTGTCAAGGTTAAACTTCAGTTGCCACTTCTTAGCCCATCTGCCCAAATTATCTAGATCCTGTTGCAGCAGCACACTGCCATTACTGTCATTAACAACCCTGCCAACCTTTGTATCATCAACAAACTTCAACACCAAGCCTGATATATACCTTCATCAATATCATTGATAAATATACAAAACAGTGGACCCAACACTGAACCCTGTGGGACTCCACTAATAACATTAGTCCACAAAGAGCAGCACCCATTGATAACCACCCTCTGTCTTCTCCCACTTAACCATCCTTTTATCCATTGTAGCAACTTACCCTTAATACCATTCTGCTCCAATTTGTACAATAGTCTTCAATGCGCAACAGTGTCAAAAGCTTTCCTGAAATCCGAATATATGATATCAGAATTATTTTTTGCATCCAGTTCCTTTGTAACCACATCATGTTTGTTTTGTTTGTTTGTTATTTGGTTTTTAGGAGCATTAGCAACTATGGCCATATTGCTCCGGGAATATGCGGTGGTCATTTCCTGACCTTTCTGCATCCTTCGTATTTGGCGGTCATGGACTCTAACCCCGTTCTAATCAAGTGTGTGCTACACACTGCTGCTCCTTCCCGCCTGGCTACGGAGGCGCCGATAACCACATCATAATAACCAATCAAATTTGTCAGACAAGATTTTCCCTTAACAAACCCATGCTGTGTCTGAATTATTGCTGCATTCCTGTCTAGATGATCCTGCAATGCATCTTTAACCAGTGACTCCATTATTTTACCTGGAACAGAAGTTAAACTAACTGGTCGGTAATTACACGTCACCCTTCAATCCCCCCTTTGTGAATTGGGGATACATTTGCACATCTCCAGTCTGTGGGAACCTCCCAGGTCCAAGGATGCTCTCATAATTATGGCTAAGGGTTTGCTTAGTTGCTCTGCCACCTCCTTTAATATAACTGGATAGATCCCATCCACCCCAGGTGCTTTTCTTATGTTTAACTTCAATTTCTCCTCCACGTTGCTCTCAATTATTACAAAATCATTAAGTATCCTGCTACAATTTGATAACCTTCTGCCATTTTCAAACCTTAATAATTCCTCATGTGTGAATGTAGATGCAAAATACTCATTCAGTTTGTTTGCTATCTGAGCAGGATCATCAACAGTCAAACCATCGATGTCAAGTGGACCAATCAGATTCACCCCCTTCCTTTTAGAGTTTATATAAGTAAAGAAATCCTTGCTGTTTTTCTTAGAATCTTTTGCCAAGGATTTCTCATAATCTGCCTTCACCTGCCTAACCTCCTTTGTGACCTGATTACGGACTAGCTTATATCTGCCATAGGCTTCTGAGTTGCTTGATAATTTATATGCATCCCACGCATTTTTCTTCTCTGTTACAATTCTCATTAGTTCATTTGATAACCATTTAAGCCTAAACCTTGAACAATATTTCTTATTATGTATGGAACTTTTAGTAGCATCCATGATTAATTCCTTGAATGCTTCCCACTAAGAATTTACTGTTAGTAACATCGTCAGTTGATCCCACTGTTCAGAATTTAAAAATCTCTGAGACCACTGTACTCACCTTTACAGAAGCAAAAACCCTTTCCTTTACCCCTAATTGGTAATTAAATCTTTAAGTAAATCCCACATCAGTACACTGTGATCACTGCCACCTAGTGGTTCCTTTATCTGCAAATTCTTAATACACGAATGATCACTGCTGATAACCAGATCTCTGGTTGCCTCTCGAACATGCTGCTGTTGTTGTTTTTACCACCACACGTAACATCAAAACTCCAGCCAGTGGACCAAGGCATTATTAAAAATTAAATTTCATTATCGAAAGAAAATAATGAAGATTGTCAATGCGTTATCAGAAAATAGAAACTTGGAGGTTACAATTAACCTTAGAGATTGCATCTCTGAACTGGCAAAAGTTTGGACAAACAATGTCACCGAAAGCAGGATTTGCATTGAATACAGAAGTCGAACAACAACTGAACGAACAAGATGAACTGACCCTTTCACAACTGAAAAACTTTTGGACATTATTAGAATCGTCCGGAAACATCGAAAATGAAATAACACTGGATAGTTATGTTTATGTAGATCAAGATCTGACTACAGTAGAACATCCAAATGAAGATGAAATACTGCTGAACAGTGTTAGACACGACCATTATCACAAATAAATTAATGATGACACTGAAGACGCATTAGAACAACCCACAGAAAAGCCAAGTCGCGAAGAAATGATTAACGCTTTTAAAACGGATCGTATAGATCTGCAGTTTTGTGAAAATGTTCCTGATAATGTTTTTAATGCTCTGAACAAATGTGAGGTTTTCTCTGAGAATCAGAGATTTACTTGTGCTGTGCAAAAGAAAATTAGACTTTTTAAATTTGTGATACTTAACGGTGAAAATTGTGTAAACGTAATTTAAGTAATGTTTTTGAAATAAAATACATTAAAAATAAATGTACATTTGTTTTCATTTTCTAATTAGATAACAATTTCTAATAAAAAAGATATTCTCTGTATAATGAAATTTCTCTATAACAAATTTTTTCGCTGGATTTATCGAATTCGTTATAGGGAAGTTCGACTGTATTTGTATTTCTGAGCCCAAAGCAGATTCCGTTGTTGAATATTTATAGGCATTTAGAAATTGATTAAAGATCTATCTTTTGTAGGTGAACAGGTGATAGCTATTATAATGTAGAAGCATACCGGTGTTTGTTGGTTTTCGATAGATGCTAAATTGTATTTTATTCGAGTCCCAAGTAAGGATGAAATTTAGAAAGTTTAATGACTGTATATCTGTATTCTCCCTTTCCAATGTAAATTTGAGTCTAGAATGAATATTATTAAACAAATGTAAAATGTCTTGGATAGTGCTACTATCAGTAATAACTAGAACATCATTTAAATACTTCCCATAGTATGTGATACAGGGTCGAAAAGGTGTCAAATGTATATGCCCAATTGTTGAGAGACAGATCTCTGACATTAAGCCACTCAGGCTCAAACCCATTGGCAATCCAAACTACTATTACTATTGTTGGTTGGTGTAATATTTTGTATCCTATGTACCACTCATGGTTTTTACCATGAATGGTAACATAGGAAACTATGACAGGTATGTACCATTCATGGTTTCTGTGATTATTGCTTTAAAAGTATTCCATAATTCAAATGTATTTGCCATCCCTCGCAATCTGCCAAGTTCAAAGATGTCATATAGCACCTTAAACTGTCCAAATCCCATCTTTTGAAGTTAAAAGGTGTGCCTTTACCTTTAACTACTGCAACCACTTTCTTCATCTTCCAACTGATAATTGCACAATCATTTCCTGACAACAGTTCCTGTACTTTAAGCCCTGTGATGTCATCTGATTCATTAGTAATGATGAGGTCAAGAATATTCTTACCCCTATTCTCTAACATACTCGTACAAATAATAACCATGCGGTTTACTTAAAATTTTTCCCCATCGTTAGTTTCCCTCCCACTTATTCCAATCAATATGGGGCAGATTAAATTCACCCATAAGAAAACATTCACGCTGGCTTGTCCATTCCATCTATAACTCTTTGAAGTAATTCACATCACACAGATTCTATGCTGGAAGATGTAACTTGTGACTCAGCCAAAGCTCTTTTTGCACTCAGGCTGCTTTTGATAAGAAGCATGACCCCTCCACTCCTGCTACCTTCCTAAATACATTACACGTACTGCAGTGGAACTTGTCATCACCAATGTCTGGGTGGCACCACGTTTCTGTTAGCCCTATTATAACAGCGCTAGTTGTCCTAACTGAGAGTTCAAATTCAGCCATTTTATTAACACTCTTGAAATTACTGTAGACACAGTTGAGACTAAGTAATCTTCTATAGTTGATTACCCCAACCATCCCTTTAAGTTATTTAGGTTTGTATCCCAAGCTTTACCTTCTCTCTCATTTGAAACATTGCTACCCTCAGACCATCTTATCAACATTGGCTGTTGTGGAAACAAACAAGAATTCATGAGGTGGATGAAAGTATTACTTTGATCCATATCATCAGATAAATGCAAATCTAAATAACTCTTCTCTGCACTAACTGCAAGTTTTGCTGAACCCTTAGGGTATCCTCAATTATACCAACAAAAATCTTTGTTCTACCTTTGTTCAAATGAACAAACACCATTCTACAAAACAGATTTCTACATATAAATGTGGGCCATGCTGATAAAAATGTCCTCCCTAGAGCCTTGCAGATTCCGTCTGCATAGTAAAAACTCTGCATTTATTATATAATACTTCTTAAACAATAGCAATTTAAATCATGAGTATTAAAAAGTCTCGAGTTAATCCACAGCATAGTCCCTCCCATCGTTACAGGGCAGAATTGCAGACATGTTCTGGCCTAACTCATGGCATTTTTTCAGCAAATGTCTATTTTCTCAGCATATAGTCAGGTCATGTATGTTTAAATATCATTAGTCTCCACATGAATAATAATTCTCTCTTTTCCTCCCTTAAAATCTGACAATCTGTTGGTAACATAATTGTTGCTCCTGACAAACAGACACTGGTTCTGGATGGATCACCTATCTTTAGTACAAAAAAAAAAATACCCATTTCCCTGACAATAGTCTCTCAATAAAACTATATCACCTTTGATCACAGCAGTCTCTACTCAACTATTCTTTTCTGGGAACTGAATTGAGGGAGCATCACTTGGGAGGTCAGGAGATACTTCAATCCCCAATGAGCTCCAAGTTACATTTGTTTCTAGGGCAAGCACTTATTTCTTTAGTGACTCAATTTGATTTTGTTTTTATGGTGCATGAGCGATTGTTTGTATAGACTGTGATTATACCAACAATGAAATCATGATTCACACTGGGAATCGTCCACAGGTACAATCGTCCATTCAAGTAAAATTTAGAGAGTGAGTACACAGTTGAATTAAAAAATTAACTGACACTAGGCACAGACATTCAAGATATAACAATAAATTTAATACAAACATCAAGATATAACAATAAATTTAGCACAAGCACAGAACACAGACATAGCAGCTTTTGGCTACTCTGTGCAGCCTTTATCAACTGACTGAGCACTGAAGAGCTGTGGTTTTATGTGCATGGGTTGACTTTCAAGTACATAAGCTTGTGGGGGTCACAGGAGGGGGTGGTGATTGTGTGTGAAGGGTGATGAAAAAGTGCCAGAGAGCAGTGGGGGGGGGGATAAGAAATGGTTGAGGTAGATGACAGTGATGGCGACTGCCGACCTCGCAAAGGAGGAGAGGCTCAAAGTTCAGGTGTATATGGGTGCCACTGTCTCCGTTGATTGCAATTTCAGTGGTGCTGATGTGTGGCAATTCTAACCAATGGCAGATCTTGGAATCCACAGATCTTGAAATTATGTGAAAAGCCTATGATTTTAGCATTGTTGGGTGTGATTAGTGTCTGTCCTGCCAAAGGTGCACAGCTATTGCTATGGGCAAAGCTGGCTCTAGTGACGGCAATGTTGTGGTCCCTAGGTTGGTCTTCCAATTGATGGACAGGTTCACCGATATAGCTAGCGCCACAGTCCCAGCAGGGTATTCATTAAATGATCCCAATCCACTTCAGAGATGGAATCGGTGATTTTAGAGGGGATGGACTGCAATTTTTTGCCGTGTGTTCGTACGGTGCAGATGTAGCTCCATAAGATTCTGGAAATGCCTTGTGATAACGTGGGATAAAATGGAATAGTGTGCATAGTGTTAGGGTCAGGTACCACCTGTGGTTTTCCACAACCACGCCGTATGTACGCTCTGAAGAAATACAGTACAACTGTAAATGCCAGAATAAAAAGAGTGTTGTGTGTTGAATGTGTAGTACTATATTGGGTTATAGTATGTCCTGGCATTCGGCCACAGGGCCCTGGTGGGACCCCTCATTGCCAGAACACTCCACTAGGAGGTAGCCAGGAGGCCCATTATTCTCTGGTTTATCTCTGCCAGGTTTGCCTGAGCTTCCTGGACATATATAAAAAAAAAAAAAGGAAAAAATAAAATAAATTTCAATAAAAAAAATAATAAAATAAAAAGTAATGAAAATAGAAGGGTCAATGTCCATGGAGATGCAAGTAGGGGTAGGAGTATGTAATCCAGGTTTGTAAAATCCAGGTTTTTCTTTTTAAGAGATTCTTATCTCTGCAAGCCAATTATAGTCTCATCCTGAGAAAATGTATGAGGGTGCTAATTACTTGAAGAGGTATATGATTTCAAGTCAGTGGTTTCCTTTGTTCTTTTATAGGGGAGGTTCAGAGTTGTCGCAATCTTGGGTCTGCAAATGTTTTCTTTTAGCGAATAGGTCCTGGGCAAACAGAGAAGGCACAATAATGCTGCTTTTCATTAACAAGGTTCTGCTCATAACCTCACGGCATTTGCTGGATTCTGGTAAAGAAGACCAATCTTATGTCTTCGTAGAGCGGACAGGACAGAAGAGGTGCTCCCAAGTTTCACTGAGCCTGCATGTGCAGCAAGGATCCTGTACCATACCCATTGAGGAAAGTTTGTCGTTGATCAAACCATGGCCCGTAATAAGGAATGTAGCATACAGACCCAGATTAAACCATGGATGAGGTTTGGAATAGAGCTGGGAAACATTTGGTAAAAAATTTTTTGGTTGTCTCTGTCCATCTGTTTTGCCAGATTTGGATAAGTTGGTTTGCTATTCTTTCTCATTCCTGTTTGACTTTTTGACTGGGTCAATGGTGATGTTCAGGACGGATGCAGGGATTCCTTTAGAGAGGCAGTAATGCAGACCCCCATAAAATGACCTCCAGATCCAAGGGAAGAAAGAATGCCTGCCAGGATCTGAAGGGCAGGACTGTGCAGCAAGCACATGTAGTAGCTAGAAGGATACTGTGCTATATAGTAATCAGTTTCCGTTGATTCTTTGTCAGAGTGGTTCGCAGAAACTAGACTCCAGCACAGTATGTTATGATGGAGAGAAAAATGGCCCTGTATAGTAGAGAAAGAGTGCAATGTTTTAAGCACCAGTCAGTAATTTGCTGTATAATCATTGAGAAAATGTCAACAAATATGACATATCTGAATGCATGTCTGAAATTTTTAATTTGATGTTAATTTCCAAATGTTATACTAAAAGTATATTTAAGATCCAAATAATATTACCATAGATTTTGATTTCTAAATTTAAATTTTGCCTAATCAAGTGCTTTTTCTCAATGAAAACATTTTCTTCTTCTCAGTTTGGTCTAAAAAGACTTCTCAAATGAATGTCAATCAATTTTATTAGGAGTGGGGAAGGGTCACAAACAATGGTTATCTGATGTTCACTCTTTCAATATGCAAATTCAGCTGTGTAGAACTACTAGCTGACTGTATGAGTGCAGTCAGCTCTTCTCACACTAAAATGTTGTTTGCTTCCCAGACATATCAAACTGGTTTATGGGGGCTTCAGAAGTGCACTAATGACAAACCCAAGAACAAAGAAAAAGTTTCCTCATTGAAGAAAAAAGCAACCAATTTATATAATTTTAAATTTAAAGATTGTACAATCTAAATGGTAATATTTAGTCCAATTTTAACATCAAATTCAAAAATTTCAGCAAATATCAACAAGAAAACATCTTGATAAATAGTTTTTTTTTAACCTACAAATAAGGGAGAGAAAACCTTCTGATTTTTAATCAGAAGGTTTTCTGATATCTATGGTATGAATATCTATGATATTCTGATATCTATGGTATAAATATCTATGGTATGAATTGGCCTCTAATGAATCGAAGGCAACTCTATCGCACGCATAGATTGCAATTCCAAACAGAAAACCAACCAGATAATTCATCCTTTGACAGGAATCATTAATACTGCAATACTGTGTATCTATAAATACACAATATTTCAGCATTACTGTCTGCAAATTTCTCTTCAATAGAAGACTACAAACTGACTAGGTCTATCTATTAGAATACCACTTTTGCAAAATGTTATTCTGGTCTAATGACTTAATTTGTTTTAAATGCATATCCTCAAACTTGCATTGTGCTACAGTATAACTACTATGAATGTAATCAGACACTAAGGTCTTTCAAATATCTTATTACAGTAATTTTCCCTGAAAAAGAACATACTAACAAGCATATTTTTTTATTAATCTTGACATTTTTCATAGGCTTTATATATAAGTGTAAGAAAGACTAATTTTTTGAGAGAAAATAATTCAAAATGTGTATTCCCTGTACCTTCCTCATAACTACAAACCAGTGAATTGATGCTAACATCTGAAAACTATAATTTTAGACATTCAATAGAATTTAAGGCAAAAACAGATACCCGGAGCATTTGTAATGTACAATAACATATCTAGTTTAAAACTTGTTTTTTTATGAAAAGGAAACACTACACCTAAGTATATGAACCCAATTTGTGTTTTCTCACCTTTCCACAATTAATGTATTCTACAGCAGTTTCACGGAAGAAAAAATATACATACTCTCCACTGTGGATTGAGCTAACAAAGTTGGGTGCTGAAAAAAATTAAATAAAGTATTAATAATAATAAATTTTAAAACAGCAGACTTTCTAATTTGCATATATTTTTGGCAAATTGTGATATATAAACAAATCCTAACTGAAATTAAACTACAAGTCCAATATGTTTAATCTGATCCATAAATATCATAGGGAGACAGCAATTCAAACTGCAAGTCTGCATCTTTTTGTTGGGTGGCAATATACATTGGGTGGTAAACACAAATAATACTAAAAACATGACAAATTAAATATTAATTACTGACAATGATCACAGAGCTGTATGATTTAACATTAAATTAGGGAAAAGGATCACATTCACAACGGTTGACTGATTTAATGTCATCAATAAAAACTGGGTTATCACTTGCAAATCACTGCATATCCAAAGGTGTTTGACGTGGGCACTCTTCTGGGAACTTAAGTTCAAGAACACATCAGTATGCTGTGGAATGATTGATGCTTATATTTGATCAAGCACAGTATTCTTCCATTAAGATTAATATGTATATATAAAAAAATCATAAGAAAGGAGACTTTCCTTTCCTGGCTCTTCTCTTAGGAAGGGAAAGAGCTATTTGGAATAAAAGAAAATTTAAGGAACACTTTGAAGAAAAAAAAAAAAAAAAATGCCTACATCACTTTAGATAAGCACTTTAAAGCACAAAGAAATCACTGAGTAAAATACTCTACACCCAGAACCAAATCTAAAGAGAGCCTGTTTGGAGAAATCGTAAAAAGGCATCTCACGTTTTGAGAACTAACTTCAGGACCTGGAGCTTTTTTATCATACAACTTGTTCAAGAGATCAAAACAGGCATTGGGTAGACCAGGTAGTATGCTAATAAGTCAGCTTGATCTTTACTGAGGATGCAACATAGCCATCCATTATAACCGAGGTGTAAGTATAGATGAGCAGAAGTTGTGGCCAACAGCAATGGGTAGAGGCGAGGCTAGGCAGCTCTACTGCCATTTGGTAAAGAAGCAATTTTTCCAATTTTAGTCTGTTCAAAATAGTTTGGATTGATTAATAACTGATTTACAACTGTTACATTCTTTAGCATTAACAGAAATTCAACTAGGGGTCTGAGTAGAAGCCAGCTGCAATATGCTACACCCTTTTTTGAACAGCCTTAGCACATTTTATTGGAAAAGCAATAGATAAAGTAATTTAGAGGAAGGATGAGATTTTAGGATAGAATGAAAAACAAGTTTCATTCCTACAAGAATAATTTCACTGTTTGAACAGTGAAATTATTCTTGTAGGAATTTTCCAATGTCACATTAGAACCAGAAGATTTAAAACAGTGAGCCAACCAAGGAAAACAGTAGTAGAAATCACACTGATCACTCATCTTATTTAGCATCACTAATATAGCCCAGAGAGAGAGAGACTCAGCTGACGAAGACACCATCAAAAATTTGTGATCTAACACAAACTGTATGAGGAAGAGGTCACCAGTGTTGGATGTAGTTAGAATTGCATGATACTGTGGCAAACAAATAAACAAGTTGAATAAGGTCATTAATCATCCAAGTCTCCACATCTTGACAACAAGGACCATTAAAAAATCAAAGAAAATTACCTAACTGTTAGGAAAGTTGGACTAGAGAAGAGTTTTAAATAAAAAAAGGAAACATTGAGTTTTTTTGTAAAGAGACAACAGATACTTACTACCTTTGAAACAAACAATCACAAAGCAATAATTAGAACCACAGAGTATGAGTAGTAGTTGCAGCAAACCAACAATTGAGATTCTTTCAGAAAAAGTAGGTGGAACTAGGGAGAACTGTAGATGGAAATGGACATCACTGAGACTGGAACTGATACCGCATAATGAATGAAATTTTTGGGAGTTTAAGTTAATTTCTTACAGAAATTTCTATATTGACTATTCGTTATTCATTGTACAGACATTAACAGTTGAGGGGAACATGTACGAATTAATAAAATTTTGGATGTGGTATACACACAGTAAGAATATGCCTCACTCCTTAACATAAAGCTGACTTAAGTGCCTCCCATATATACATTACTGTGAATTCATCCAATTACTCGCTGGAAGGGCAGAGGCAGCAAGTTTACACAGTAGCTGATTCATTTATCTCCTAGAGTTACAAATGTTTCATCTAGTGTACTACTAGCAGTTGCCCAATGAAAAGTTTTAAAACTACTTCTGAAGTGAAAGGAATTTGAACCATACCATGATATCCACCGAAACCAAGGATAACATGACTCATACTGCATGAGAAGAGGTGGGGAGAAGGAAAAAGCTTTGCTCTTCAGACTATACAGTCTTCATTACTTTAAGTCCTCCAATAAGTGGTGATATGCACTGGGTGATGAAAGTCATCCCACCTATCATTGCCTGCTGATACACAGGGTCAGCCATTTCTGTGTAATATGGATGCCATGCCTCATTTTATGTACCATCAAGAAGATGCAAGCAGAATTACTGCTTGTTGATGAACAAACAAGCTATGCTGAAATTCGGACCAGTTCAAATTGGACCTGAATATCAACTCTATTAGTGGTCGACTCAGATGTAGCAGCCCTAGCTATCAAATCTGAAACAATGTGACAAGCCTCAAGTACCAATGAATGCTTAAATGACAAATACCTTTTATCTATAAAATGGGATTCCCTCCCCCACCAATCAACAGTGTATGATACCACACATTTGGAGAATGTAATAAAAAAATAAAGAAAAATTTTGCAAGAAAGGTATGCAGAGCTCAATTGACACATTCTCCACATTAAACATGTTCAGAATCCCTAACAATGTATATTTCAAGAAATATATACCTTACAGTAGTTATTTCATTACATAACCATAAACAGGAATTCTTACTTTGTTTGAAAGTTTTGATCATTAGCTGAAGACTGAAGATTAACCATGGCACTCTTCACGTGATGATCTTTCTTGGATTTAAGTTACATTACATTCACTAGATTTTGTACCAAGACTGCAATCATCAGATTTGACAGGAAATTAGAAGTATCACATCAGTAATTCTGAAATTACTCTCCAGTCACAGCTACCCAATTCTAACTACTGAACTAATATTCTATACCAATGGCGCTCAACCAGGGAGTCTGCACACCTGCAGTACAAAGGAGTGCCTCAGGCATTGCATCCAAAGCAGCACATTTTTGTGTGCTTAGTTTATTTACAGTAAAATATTTATTAGCTAATTGTGAAATTTTACTGATTTTATTGTGCATTTTTATTTCTGATTCCCTAGAATTTATTGTTTTGAGAAAACTAAACTGTCTGGCTGTGCTGAAGTGAAGTCATGAGATCTCTCCACCTTCTCAATGAACTATCTGTACACTTATTTTTGCTATTTTACCTTGCAACTTGATAAGAACACTGATGTCAGCAGCCTAGCTATGTTGTTAGTATTTGTTTGATACCTGTATAATGGGTGAGCTGTAAAAATTTTTAAAATTTACATTAAACTTTTTTAAGTGTGTTCAATTGATTTTAATTGTTTTCAATTTATTTTTTACTGTAATCATTTTGCATTAATGTTTAATTCATTTTAATTTCTGGAGAGTGTCATATGGAAGTTTTCTACGTATCATATTGAGGTAAGCTTCTCTTATTCTTTTACAAATGGTAAGCTGTACGAAGACATTATCTGTGATGGTTTGGAAAACATTACAATAGGACCCAATATTTTTGATAAATTGGTCAACTACTGAATGCTGGGCACTCAGGATGAAGGGTCCATAGTCACAAATGGTTGTTAGTGTAGTATCTCAAATAGAGAGCTTTATAGTAACTGAAAAAAAAAAAGTTTCTAGTACCCCAGCTTGGCCTAAAACTGAGGAACTAATGAAAACATTGTCTATTTGAGTCTTTCCACTTGCTGTGAATGACAAGGGAGGGAGAAGCAACTCAGACTTCTAACTGGTGAGGGCCGTGCAAGACTCCACATGTGCCTTCCCACCACTGCAATCTCAACACTGGCTCTGAGTACCTCCTTGCTGAGACAACTCCAGCTTTGAAAATTGTTAAAAAATACTTCTTGTCGCACAATTTATGACCTTTATAGAATTATTAACTAACTATTTAGCAACATTTGTCACCAAAAGGAGTTACTTAGAAGGAAGTGTGCTATTGAAGTGCAATAAATTTTTTTTTTTTTTTTTTAAATTTTAACACAAGTAAATGATAGATTTCAATGGGAATAGTTTTCCCTTGATAAGCATCAAATAACGCATAGCTAATGTGATTTATAAATTTTTAGCTCCATTAGCGATGGAAATAGAGGCGTAGACACAAAAATTACTCATTTTCCTGTCGGACGACACCATATTTCATTTTAAAAATATTTTTAAATTATATTTTAAACCTACGTGTTGAGCTCTTTTCCAACTGTATATAATAAGCTATAAGCTGTCGACAACATTTTCCCCTCAAATTTACACACCCCACACCCATTTCTTCGACAATTTTTAACAACGATCAATACAGCATTATGTTGGCCCACATATACAAACCCATTCAAAAATTAAGTCAATTGGTTGAGTGGTTCCAGAGATGGAACCACTCAACCAATTGAAACTACAATGTTGTGACAGACTGACAGACAGACAACCGAGTGACATTATAACGGTCCTTCGTTAGACTACGGACCCTAAAAAAATTAGCTGTTTTTGTGCCCATGAACTTGACTGGAAGAAGTGTACTGATGTCTGTACTGAGAGTGCCAAGGCAATGCAGTGTCCCATTTCAGGCACTGTTATGAGAATCAAGGCAGTAGCACAACTTTCCCATTCAAATAGTCACGGTGTACTAAACAAGGAAAATTTTAATGTGAAAACATCCCTATAAAACTGAAAAATTAAGACTAACAGAATTTGTCAATTATGTGAAATGGTAGTGGCTTAAATACAAGCCACTTTTCCATCAGATTTTCAACAAAATAGGTGGTGACTACAACTGATTACTTTTATTACACTAAAGCACATTGGCTGAGTCGAGGTAAAGTGCTGATGAGATTCTCTGAATTACACTCTCAAATTGATGTTTTTTGCTAATTGTAGAGCTGAAGCCACGAGAAAAACAAGATAAACTGCAGAGATTCACTGACTTTGTCTAGTGATTGTAATTCACATGGGTTGCATACCTTGCCAATATATTTGAGCTGAACGCACTGAACATATTACTTCAAGGTAAAAACACAACACTTCTCATGGATAATGATAAAGTTATTACATTCAAAGATAAAATTATTCTTTGGAGAAAAAGCTGAAGCAGGACAACAGGATACTTTCAATACTTTGTCTTGATTTGAAAAAATCTCTGCAGAATCACTCAGAAAGCAATAATTGACCACCTCACACAGCTGTCACTCTTTGAAAGAACATTTTCCTGTCCATACAGATATTAAAATTACATGTGGATAGTTAACCCTTTCTTGAAAAACCAGAAATCCTCAGTCCTATCCATAAAAGAACTGATGGATATCTCTTGTGAGATGTCACTCCAAGAAAAGTTTAGTTGTTCCACTGTCTTTGTTCTAGGCTATTTTGTTGGACTCTTTCCCTAATATAGAGTACAAAGCAGTTCATAAACTTTTACCATTTGTGACGACTTATGTGAATGTGGGTTTGCCAAATACTCTGACACAACCAAAAAACAAAAACAGACTGTTTCAGTAAACATTTGCTATCAATTATCAAGCTTTGACACTTAATTTCAGAAAAATAACTGAAAATCTGTTGCAGTCTCTTGTTAGATTCAACTGAGTAATCCTTTTTTTTTTTAATTTGGAGTCTTAATAATAGTTACTTTTTTTCTTTAAGGTTACAATTTTAAAACCTGATTATTTTTTTTGTTCTACTATAATACAGTTCATACATGCATAAAACTGAAAAATACCACTTTCTTATTGTTCTATGCCTACAATAATCTAAAGCAGCACTTCCCAAACTGGAGTCTGTAGACCAGTTCCAGGGGGTCTGTAAAACGGACCCTCTGGAACTAGTCAAATTATTTGTTGTATGTATAACAAATTGATGAATATAGTTACTATATATTTATTAGTGTGAAGCAGAGCTATAATGCTCAATACGTTCTATGTTGATATCAAATATTTGTAAAAGAATAAAAGAAGTTTACCTCAAAATGATACTTAAAACATTCACGTATGATACGCTCCAGAAATTAAAACAAAACAATTAAAAAATTGAAAATCTTACATTACAGTAAGAAATAATTAACAATAATTAAAAATCAAATGAACACAATTTAACGCAATTTAAAATTAAGTAAAAAATTAATTTAACGAAAATAATTGCAAAATGATTTTCCTTCCTGAAGCTGAGAATGCTTTGACCGTATGTCATGATCACAGGAATGAAAGATTTTGTTTCGTTTTAATTTCTCAAGAGTATTATATGGAAGTGTTCTACATATCGTACTGAGGTAAACTTCTTATTCAACTATATATTTATGTAAAAATAAGAATAAAGTTGAGTTGTTTCAAACATAAAACTTTGAACTTCCTTTTCAGAAAACCCAGTGTTCACACACACACACACACACACACACACACACACACACACACACACACACACACACACACACAGGTCCGCAAACTTTTGATTTTTGAAAGGGTCCATAGATCTCAGTAGTTTGGGAACCACTGATCTAAAGGAATACCTGAGGACCTTGCCAAATTTCCAGGGGGTACCTTGGCCAAAAAGGTTGAGAACCACTGTTGTAAACCACACCATTGTTCGTGATATGCCAAATTATTTTCCTACACAATAAAGTGCTCTACATAAAAACATAGAAAAATTTAACAAGTGTTCTTCCTTTGACAAATATTGTAACTCACAAAGTAATTAAGATTGAGTTCTACTTAATTTTCTTAACCATGGATATCATTGTATGTATATATTTTTCTTAATTGAGTTTTACTTTATCAGGTGAGCCACTTTAATAGAAATATTTTTTTGCACTTACCATTTAAATGTTGCCAGTTAAACTGTTCTGTCCTAAGAGGTTTTCTATAAATAAGAGGATCTGCTCCAGTAAACTGTGCTACCGTTGCCACATAAAGATCTTCATCTGTAAAGAATTCACAGCTTTAAATTAACCCACTTCAGTATGAATAAAAAGATAGTAATAATATTAAACTTCAATACTATTTATAAATTAACTGCAATTTATAAAAATTACTCTTGGCAAGAATATTTGACTTGAAAAAAACAATCTTTATCTCACCCCAGGAGCTCACATCTGGTGAGTATGGGCTTAGCAAACTCAGGGTCCTGAGCTGGATATCGTTTTTCTCTTGTTTTCTTAGTGATTCCCCCCCCCCCACAAGGCAGATATTGTTGGGATATCAGAGATGCAGTGTCACACAGACATAAGCAGTGCAGAATTGGAATTTGGAGAGATCAATGTGAACAAAAACGACAAGGGGAGGGAGTATGCTATTAGTTAAGAAACAAAAAAAAAAAAAAAAAACCCTAAGTAAATGCACCCAATTGATGTTGGTGAACAATGCAATGCCGGGTCTGTTTGGTGTGACATAAGCACTGGGAAAGGAAAAATGAGTAGGTGTGTTCTATAGGCCTAATAAATCTGATGAGTATAATGAACAGTAGTACACAGAAACAGTGGGCCAGTAAACCGAATGTCTTATGGGGGATTTTAACTTTCCAGATACTGACTGGAACTTATGACTAGCATTAGTACAAGCATATGACTGATGCAAGAAAGCAAGCTTATGCAGCATCAGGCAAAAAAAAAAACACGCTCCCATTTACCCTTTCATTCGTTCCAAATACCTGTCCAGCTCAGCCTTAAATTAATTTACACTATCAACTTCCACAACAAAGAATGGAAGTCTATTCCACCAATCAACTACCCGCTGAGACTAAAGGCAAACTTCTGCAGATCTATCCTACATCTGTCTTTCCTCGATTTGAATTTATGCCCTCTCAGGTGATTATTCTGAGCAAGAGGAAGAATCCCATCAGCATTGAGCATGCTCAAACCATTCAAGGCTTTATACACCACAATCAGATCATGTCGCAAGTGGCTAGTCATCAGACACTGTAATTTGCAAAATTACAGCCTTTCTTCATAAGAGCAACCCTTTGTTCAATTCACTAATCTTGTTGCTCTTCTCTGTATTCGTTTCAACAGCTCTACATTCTTGTTAAAATGAGGCCTCCAGACCTGTATATAGTACTCAAGATGTGGCTTGACCTTTGCATTATACAAAGGGATAATCACCTCTTAATCGCTGCTAGAAAAATTTCTGTATATCATTGACAAGACACTATGAGCTACTCTTGCAGACCATCTGCACTGCTCAGAAAACTTCATATCTGCCTGCACAATTACCCCCAGGTTCTTTTCGTTCTCTACCACTGTCAGTGTAGTATCACAGTTGATACGTCACTCTGGGGTTACTGCTTCCCATATGTAGTACTTTACATTTGTCGATGTTAAACTTCATTTGCCACCTCTCAGCCCATCTGCTCAACTTTTCTAGATCCTGTTGCAGCAGCGTACTGTCATTAGTGCCCTTAACAAACCTGCCAACCTTGGTATCATCTGCAAACTTGGACATTAAGCTTGATATACCATTATCAATATCATTTATAAATACAGAAAACAATGGACCCAACACTGAACCAAGGGACTTCACTAATAACATTAGTCCACAATGAGCAGTGTCCATTGATTACCACTCTCTGTCTTCTGCCACTCAACCATCCCTTTATCCACAGCAGCAATTTGCCTCCAATGCCACACTGCTCCAATTTGTGCAGCAATCTTCCATGTGCAACAGTATCAAAAGCCTTTCTAAGATCCAAATATATAATATCAAAGTTATTCCCTGCATCCAGTTCTTTTGTGACTGCATCATAGTATCCAATCAAATTGGTCAGGCAAGACTTTCCCTTAACGAAACCATGCTGTGTCCGAGCTATAACCGAAGTCTTGTCTAGATGATCTTGCAGTGCTTCTTTAACCAGTGCCTCCATTAATTTTCCTGGCACAGAAGTTAAACTAACAGGTTTATAATTACTTGTGTCGCCCTTTGATTCTCCTTTGTGAATTGGGGTCACATTTGCATATCCCCAGTCCATGGGTACCTTCCCTAAGTCCAAAGAAGCTCTCATAATTATGGCTAAGGATTTGCTTACTTCCTTTGCTGCCTCCTTTCTTAACTAATAGCATAACCCCTCTTCCCTTCCTATCTGGTTGGTCACTCTCACACTAGCAGGAATTTTGTGGATTTATTGGATGACTGTTTTCTACAGCAACATGTTCAAGAAGCAACCAGAGAAAGTAATACGCTTGATCTGATTATTAGCAGTGATTATTCATGCATTAAGAATTTGCAGATAAAGGAACCACTGGGTGATAGTAATCACAATGTACTGATATAGGAATTACTTAAAGATGTAACTACCAATCAATGCTAAAGGGAAGGGTTTTTTCTTTTGTAAAGGTAACCATGTGGATCTTAGACAGTTTTTAAATTCTGTACAGTGGGATCAACTGATGATGTTACCAACATTGAATTCTAAATGGGAAACCTTCACGGACTTCATTTTGGAGGCTATTAGGCTTTTCATTCAAAGTAAGAAATACTGTTCAAGGTTTAGGCCTAAATGGATGTCAGATGAATTAATGAGGCTTGTGGCAGAGAATAAAAATGTATGGGATGCATATAACGTATCAGGTGACACAGAAGCCCAATGCAGATATAAGCTAGTCTGTAATCAAGTCACAAAGGAGGTTAGGCTGGCAAAGGCAGATTACAAGAAATCTTTGGCAAAGGATGCAAAGAGTTCTTTATTTACATAAACTCTAGAAGGAAATGGATGAATCTGATTGACCACTTATCATAGGTGGGTTGACAATTGAAAAAAATATATGCGCAGGTAGCTGATAAACTGGATGAGTATTCTGCATCTACATTCACACATGGAATTATTCAATGAAGGGAGTGTCAGAAGTTTATCAAACTAACAAGGAGCTAAGTGATTTTGTAATAACTGAGAGCAAAGTGGAGGAGAAATTGTTGAAATTAAACATAAGGCACCTGGGGTGGATGGGATCTATCCAGTTATATTAAAGGAAGCAGCAAAGGAAGTACACAAATCCTTAGCCATAATTATGAAAGCTTCCTTGGACTCAGGGGATGTTGTTGTTATTTGGTTTTTAGGAGCATTAGCAACTAAGGCCATATTGCTCTGGGGATATGCGGTAGTCATTCCCTGACTTTTCCGCATCCTCCATATCTGGTGGTCACGGGCTCAAACCCAGTCTAATCAAGAAGCATGTGCTACGCACTGCTGCTTCTGCCCACCTGGCTACGCAGGCGCCTTGGACTCAGGTGAGGTCCCCATGGACTGGAGGTGTGCAAATGTATCACCAATTCACAAAGGGGGTACACAAAAGGTTAGGGCCAGTGTAAACTTTTGCGGGGCCGGGTTCAAAATTTGCACGGGGCCAAAAAAAAGAACACCTAAATAAATTATTTATTATAAACACATTATTACATAGAATATTATTTAATTTTTCTGGCCTTTTTCGTTGGAAAGTCTTCGATTACATCATCAAAATTTACGGAATTTGCTACCTCGCTTTCAATAGACAAAATAGTCAGAGATGTAAAACGTTCTTGGCTTACTGCATATCGAAGGCAATTCTTAATTTTAACTGCAAAAAACTATGCTCGGCTGAAGCTACAGTTACTGGCGTTGTCAACATTATTTGTAAGGCAATTAATAAATTGGGGTATGCTTCTGAAAGATTGCTTTTTATAATATATTCCATTGTGTCAAGACTAACTTTTCTGGCATAATCATCCGGAACATCTTGATTTCTTCATATACATCTGCTCCGTCTATATCTCCTAAATAGAGATGCATATCTTGGCAACATTTGAATAAATGTTGCTCATCCATATATTTACGATTTCACTCATATATAAAAAACCAAAAATGTTTTCATATAATTCAAACCTATTTTGAAATGATACTAATGCAGTATCTATTATCGTCAAAAAATAATTCACTCAGAAATTTTCTTCATCGCTGATTGTTGACGACTCCTCTCCTTTGAAATCAAAAAGTTTTCTTCTTTTACCTCTGTATGTAGACTTAAAATTAGGTGTTATATTTAATTATTTTGCAATATCTTTTGCTGTGGAAATGGCATTTACAAATCCTTCGTTTCTATATTTTTCGAAAAATGCATTCAGTTCTTTTAAATACTTTGTGGCCACATCTATATGCATTTTTTGGTTCTGCAAAACTTTACTAACAATATTGACCTTAGATAATATTTCGTACCAAATGATGAGACTAACTACAAATTCAGATTTGTTTATTTTTCGGACAATGGACAAAATTTCACTTTTTAATTTACAGTCTGATATGTTTGTAGCAACTTCATTGAGAGCATTTCGAAATTGGGGAAGTTGAAAGCAAACAGCTCTTACACTATTAAAACGACATTCCCATCTAGTATCTGATAATGGCTTAAGAGTAATTTCTTGAATATGTTTTCTTAAAACATCCCAACATGATGTTGATGCTGCAAATGTATATATCTTTTGTAAAACACCAAAAAAGGTTAGAGCTTCGGGTGAAGATTTTGCTATGTCTCCCAGTAACAAATTCAAATTATGACTTCTGCATGGTACATAAAACGCTTTTGAGTTTTCGCACAATATTGCTACTCCCTGATATATTCCCATCGTGTTGGCGCCATTGTCGTATCCTTGACCACAAGTCAAATAAATTTAATCCCATATTGCCCAAAATAATCTTGATTGTTTCGGAAAGTCCTTTTCCTGTTATATCGTGGACTACTTCAAATTTAATAAAACGTTCTTTTATTTCAACATCATCTGTTATACTGACGTAACGAAGAACAACTGACAATTGTTCTTGGGGGCTCACACCTGGAGTACAATCCAATAAAATTGAATAATATTTTGCTTTCTTTATTGCATCTATAATTACTGTTTGTACTTTATTTGCCATTGCACTTATTAATTCATTTTGAGTTGAAGGGGATAAATAATGGTGTCTTTTTATGGCTGTTCTATTTAAATGATCATTTAAAACTAGGTCAAATTTCGCAATTAAATCCAAAAAATTACCATTGTGTGGTGAGTATAAAGTATCGTAAGTTCCTTGGAAAGCTAAATTATGTTGGGCCAAATATAAAATAGATGCAACTATTCTTCGAAAACTTGTTTCCAATGTTCAGTTTCCAGTTTTAAACAACTTTCGAATTCTTTATCAATTAGGTTGTCAGTGCGGAGATTTTGCTCTGTTTGAAGCCATTTGTTTATAGCTTGTAAATGTATTGAAGATCGCAGGTGCATTGTGATTCGCTGAGTTAAATGAGACCAATCACAAAATCCATCTGCCCCCAATGAAACATCACTTATAGAAAATAATTTGCAAGCGAAACAGTATATTTTATCTTTAGACTTAGAATAAATTAGCCATCTTCATGTTTTTCTTTGTCCATTCACTAATGTTCTTGTAAAATATGTTGTAGAAAAACTTCTTTTGTGTTCATTTTTAGGGAAGTTAAATTGGCTGACTTGTACAGGACCATGTTTAACTATCAAACTTACTATTTTATTTGTTCTTTCAGTCGGCCACGTACCAGGATCTTCAATGTCAAAATTCCCATCTTTTTCTTCATCAGGATGGTTTCCAGTGTTTTCACAATTTTTGGTGAAAAATTCGATTGTTTCTCTATTATCGATGTCTTCCATTTCTTCTTCAGAATGGTTCCTGTTTTCTCCTTCCTCATGATGGTTTTCAGTATTTTCACAACTATTGTTGGTGGAAAATTCGATTGTTTCTCTATTATTGATGCCTTCAATCTTTTCTTCGGGGTGGTTTACACAATAGCTCATAGGAAATTGTGTTGCGTTTCTGTTTTCAAATTCGCCTGTTTGATCTGTACACGAGTGTTCTTCAATGTCATTTGGTTGTCTTGTTTAAATAATGTATTTCATAATACTGTGTTTGATGCTTAACATAATCATCTCGCTTCTTTCTTTTCAATTTTTTAGTTCCACCCATGTATTTTCTTCCATGACCTCTATCCCTGCTAGTCATACGGGAACTGGATACTAAAAAAAATTATAATTTACAATTTAATTTAAAAACTAAAAACGGAACTTACCGTAAAAAATTATAAGTAGCAGCTATCAGCAATAAATCTCTCACATCACAACACAACTAATTAACAAAATGAATAAATATAATCATAAATGCAACGTGTAATGCATAGTGCACGTGCCCAAAAGACCAGTCGTTCAGTTGTATATTTAACTGATCATCATGACGTCATGTATTTAAAATACATGACGAACAAAATACAGTATTTTGTTCATCTGGTCGTACTTAACGACCAGACGTTGCAAAGTGATTTTCTAGTAGGTTGAATGGTGGGAGTTCGCTTTGCAGTCGTTAAGTGACAGAGAAACATCAGGGAAGTACAGCAGCAGAAAAAAACGCATAAATTTGTAAGTTGTAACGCGACGCCTTACAAAGTGCGGGGCCGGGTTCCGGGGAACGGGCTGAACCAGCCTTGTGGTGGCACTGCAAAAGGTGACAAGTAACTACAGACCTGTTAGTTTAACTTGTGTTCTGGAGAAAATGTTTTTTGTTTTTGTTTGTTATTTGGTTTTTAGGAGCATTAGCAACTAAGGCCATATTGCTCTGGGATATGCGGTGGTCATTCCCTAACCTTTCCGCATCCTCCGTATTTGGTGGTGACAGGCTCGAACCCTGGTCTAATCAAGAAGCGTGTGCTAAGCACTGCAGGATCATCTAGACAAGGCTGCAGTAATAATGACACAGCATGGGTTTGTTAAAGGAAGTCTTGTCTGCCCAATTTGATTGGATACTAAGATGTGGTCACAAAGGAACAGAATGCCAAAAATAACTTTGATATCATATACATGGATTTCAGGAAAAGCTTTTGATACTATTGCACACTGCTGAGTTTTTTTTTTTTTTTTTTTTTGGTAGTTGTTGGCGCATCGGCTTCTGTGGCCACAATGCACCTCAAAAGGCTTTTCCAGTACTCTGATCCAAGCACGAGGCGGGATTCGAACCCGTGAACTTTGGGTTGCCAGGCAGGCACTTTACCCACCCGTCTAGCCCGGTCAGCTGCACACTGCTGTACAAATTGGAGAGGTATGACATAGAGTATGTTGCTACAATGGATAAAGGGATGGTTTAGTGGGAGACGACAGAGTGCTAATTAACGGATGCTGCACTTCGTGGTCAAATGTTATTAGTGGAGTTCCCCAGGGTTCCGTGTTGGGCCCATTGTTGTTTTGCATATTTATCAATGATTTTGATGAAGGTATATCAGGTTTAATATCCACATTTGCAGATGATACAAAGGTTGGCAGGGTTGTTAACAACAGTAAAGACAGTATGCTACTCCCACTGGATCTAGATTGTTATTGTTATTTGGTTTTCAGGAGCATTAGCAACTAAGGCCATATTGCTCCGGGATATGCGGTGGTCATTCCCTGACCTTTCCGCATCCTCCGTATTCGGTGGTGACGGGCTCGAATCCCAGTCTAATCAAGAAGCGTGTGCTAGGCACTGCTGCTCCTTCCCACCTGGCTATGGAGGCACCTGGGTCTAGATAAGTTGGGAAAATTGGGCTGAGAAGTGGCAACTGAAGTTTAACATTGACAAATGCAAAGTACTGCATATGGATAGCAATAACCCAAGAGAAACATACCAACTGTGTGGTACTACACTCAGGGAAGTGGAAAATGAAAGAGCTGGGGGTAATTGTGCAGTCAAATATGAAGTTTCCTGAGCAGTGGAGATGTACTGCCAGGGCAGGTCATGGAGTCTTGTCAATGATATATAAGAATTTTGCTAGATAGGTACAGGGAGGTGATTACCCAGTTATACATGGCAATGGCCAGGCCACACATAGAATACTGTCTACAGGTCTGGTGACCTCATATTAGGAAGGATGTAGAGTAGCTATAAAGAATACAAAGAAAGGCAACAAGATTGGTGAGGGGAACCAAAGGGGTGCTCTTACCAAGAAAGGCTTAAGATCTGCAAATTGCAGCACCTGCCAGGTGATCTGATGAGGTGTATAAGGCCTTGAATGGGATGAGCAAGCTGAATGCTGATGGGATTCTTCCTCTTGCTCAGATTAAGAACTTGAGGGGGCATATATTCAAATTGAGGAAAGATAGTTGTAAAATAGAAGTGCAGAAATTGGCCTTTAGCCAGCAGGTAGTTGATTGGTGGAACAGACTTCCATCTTTTGTTGTGGAAGTTGATAGCCTAAATAAATTTAAGGCTGAGCTGGACAGGCGTTTGGAATGAATGGAGGGATGAAATGGGAGCTTTTTTTTTTTTTGGTTGATGCTGCATAAGCTTGCTTTCTTGCATCATATGCCTCTACTAATGCTAGCAACTCTACATCCTTCCTAAAAAGCAATATTCCTACATATAGCAATATTGAGCTTAAGTATATGTATTTTGTAACTCCTATCACTTTTAAGTTTTATATATACATATATATATACATATATATGTATATATTATGGTATACTATTTGTAAGTCCTAAGTTCTTAAAGCATGGAAGAACATCATAGAGCAAGTCCAAAACCCTGCGGCACCTACAGCAGCATACTGGTTGCGTGGCCAACTGCCTCCTCCAGCTGCCAGCTAAGGACCAAAGAAGAAGTCCTAAGTAGTTATAACAGATAATAAATTTATATAATTAACACCACCCTATGTGATGTGAACTTTAGCCACCTATTTGCCACAGTTAAAACACTAGAATTCCTCTACAATGCACTCAATACTACAGCAAAATTGAAATGTTCTTATTGATACGAAATTGAAAAATGTTCAATTGATATGAACATTTTTCGTATCGATAAGAACAATTGAAATGTTCTTATTGATACGAAACAATGGTGGTAGAAATCAAATGCAATTTTTTAAGAAATTATAAAACAGGAAGTAACAAACGAATTCACCAACTTAATCACAGAATCAAACAATAACTACACTACAAATTTTAAATCAGAAGTTAAATACAATAATAATCCTACTCCAATTCACCAGTTATGTAACAATAAAACTACCACGCTACCAAGTTTACATTATATGTATCAGACAATAGTTATGCTTGAACTGTTATAATTTAATTATAAAATATAATTAAATTATCCAACTAATGCCAACTTACGTGATTCGAACTTTCAAGCTAATTATTTACCACACTAGAATTCTCCTACCACTCACTCTAACACTATAACAACAGTGGCAAAATTCAAACGTTCTTATTGATACAACACACAATGGCAGCAGAAATAGATTGTGGTTTTTTATGCAATTCTGGATGCCAAGTAACAAATTCACCAACTCAATCAGAGAATTACAAAGAATAATTTCACTACCAATCTTAAATCAAAAGTTACCGAAAAACAATTTTTAAACGATAAAAAAAGTTCCACAGCTGTGCAAGACTCAGAGCAGAATTTCTCTTGGCATTGTTTGCTCACATTAGTATGAGAAACTTCTTAGAGTGATGGAGATATACTCAATAGAAAACGTGCAAGAACATGCTATCTTACCAGTGTTAAAAAGAGCTAGCTTGGTGGTGGTGGGGTTATTGGAGACAGTTTAACAACAGCTATATGAGCAGGAGTGAAATTGATCCTGGTATTATTTCTATTAGGATATGCAGAAACCTTCAAAGCAAGGTGGCAATTTATTTGCTTGTTTCGTGAGAATTAAGGGGCTCATGAGTAGATGAATTCTTACAAGAATTGGCTGGAAGACAATTTGTTACTACTAATTACACATTTTTCTGAAAGAGAATTTAGTTTTCATCAACATTTATAAAGGTAGTTCCCAACTTTGAGTTAATTTGTTGCTAGAATGCTCGTAAATTAAACTCAAAGCGGGAATTCATTTCCCATAGACACATTGCTAAAAATATGGGTTTTCAACAATGAAATTTTACCATAGTAATGTTAAATGAAGTTCACCAAAACAATACTTTATGCTTAAACAATGATTTAATTATCAAAATAAATGAAAACAGCCTTTAAAATCAAGCAAATCATAATAACAACAAAGTTATTTCTAATAAATGTCAAAAAATGTTTGTTGTTGTTCTTCATCGACTAACTGCATACTTGTTGATGGTTCAACGCTCATTGTCGGCTCAGCACTCGTTGATTTGTTGAAAGCACAAGGAGTAGTCTTCTTTGGAAATGCTTCAAGGGTCGTTTGTTCCCAAGACAAGTCTTGTCCTTTCTTTATAAATTTCACGATATCATGCATAAGCATTTTTTTAATCTGCAGCAGCTTTTCTAATGAGCTCAAAATTTGAATCTTGTGACTCAAATCAATTGCATTTTCTGTGTTGAAAATGCTTCATCAAGCCCCTTGAGAGTGAAGGAATGAAAAAGAGTGTCAGCTGTTAAATCTTCCTTGGCTTCTATCACATTTTGCCATTTCATGGAGGTCTATTTGTGAGCTCTCCATTGTGTGCTTGAAGCAGATCAGCAAGTTGTAGAAACTTCAAGCTGAAACTGGTCAGCAATATTAACAAGCGCTTCTGTTTCATTTTGCACAATCTCTGCTGGTCCTTGAAATCCTTCAAGCTTATCAATAAACTGATGACAGTTCATTCCAAACACCCTTCATATTCTTCTCTGAAATTTTGTCCCAAGATAGTGTTATTGCTTTGATTGCATCTAAAATATGGAATTCTTTCCAAAATTCTTTAAGAATTGGACCTCCCTCCTTATTTACAATGTAATAATACATGGTAGTATTGTAGAGCTACACATGTTGTTTGAAATGCCGTATTTATGAATGTTTAGCAGCATTCATTTATTGCGATTACTGTTCATTTTTTTGATTTTGTTGATACTTTAAAAAAAGCAACTCTTAAACTCTTACAAGTTCCCAGGTGAACTCAAGTTCACCTGGGAACTTGTAAAGCGGGAACTGGCTGTATTTCGTATATTATATTTCTAGTTTTTTTTCAGATTTAAAAATTAATTATGAAAATCCAACAATTTGCGCAAAACTAATAACATTATATAATTATAAGCATATGATTAAATACAGATAAAAAATAAATAAATAAAAATTTGAAGTATAAATACAGAGGGAGGGTTGAAAAGTTTCAGTCCCAATATAGTTCAAAGGTTTTCATGAAGTATATTATTATCAAACTGTGATGTGACAGTTTTGTCAACTATATTCTTCTTCATTACAGACAGCATGAAGTGTGAAAGGTAAATAAAGGTGGAGACTGTTGAAAGAATCGAGCATTGAGTCAGGGCTGTGCAAGGGTACATGGGGGCCCGGATGCAAAGGGGGTTATGGGACCTCGCTTATTTATGTTAAGAATGATGGTTATCTCAATTGGGACTCTGTAGGTTGGGAGCCCTGGTGCACTGCATCCAATGGTACTGCCCCACATTGAGTCCATTCATTTAAAGGGATGGTCAGCAAAAGAAATTCATGAATACATGCAAACATTGGGGGAATCTTCATGATCAAAAACTGGGTTGCAGAATTTAAGCATGGAGGAGGCAGGGTTGAAGATGCACTCCACAGTGGGAGTGCCTGTTACAATGTCGACACTTGCAAATGTGGACGTCATTCATGACCCAATAATGCAAGACAGCGAAAATAAAACTGAAGCACATTGAGACAACATTCAACATCTCTCACGAGTGAGTTCATGACATTGTGAATGTTTTAGGAATGAAGGTTTCGGGTGGGTCCCTAAACCACTGAACGCAGATCAGAAGCAAAAAAACAGAGTAATGTATTATTATGAGACTGCAGCATTTAAGCTAATGAAGCTCAGTTTTGGATGCACTTCTGTCACTATGCATGAGACATGGGTACACCAGTTAGACCCTGAAACAAAATAACAATCAAAGAAGTAAAAGTATGCCTCTTCTCCCCCTCCTAAAAAGTTTGCATGCATAAGCCAGTTGGGAAAGTCATGACATCCATCTTCTGGGATGCAGAAGGAGTGATCATGGTTGATTTCTTGAAATGAGGCACCACCGTCAATGCAAAGTATCATTCTATCCTACTGAAATACTACTCGTGCATTAGGAATTTGCAGATAAAGGAACCACTAGGTGACAGTGATCACAGCCCACTGACATGGGATTTACTTAAAGATGTAACTACCATCAAGGGTAAAGGGAAGGGTTTTTGTAAGGTGACTACAGTGGTCTCAAGCAGTTTTTCAATTCTATACAGTGGGATCAAGTGATGTTAAAAACAGTGAATTCTAAATGGGAGGCCTTTGGGGAATTAACCTTGGAAGCTACTAGGCTTTCCATACCAACTAAGAAATACTGTTCAAGATTAAGGCCTAAATGGATGTCGGATGAACTAATGAGGCTCGTGGCAATAAGAAAAATATGTGGGATGCATATAAATTAGCAGGTGACACAGAAGCCTATGGCAGATAGTCTGTAATCAAGTCACAAAGGAGGTTAGGTAAGCAAAGGTTGATTACAAGAAATACTTGGCAAAGAAAAAAAAAATAAAAAATTCTTTACTTATGTAAACTCTAGAAGAAAGGAAGGGGATGAATCAGATTGGTCAACTTGATGTTGGTAATTCAACTGTTTATGATCCTGCTCAGATAGCTGACAAACTGAATGAGTGTTTTGCATATACATTTACAATGTATATGCAAAAAGAGGGCGCTGACTCTATTTAAAAGTTACAGCTGACAGTTACAGGCTCCGCAAAAACGATAAGTGTTTGCCTTTTATTTACATGATTGTTGTTTTATATTGTACTTAATACGTAGTCATATAGTTATAGTAACGCTGGTTATTTTTTATTTTAATTTAGATAAAGAGTTTTTGTGGATTTTACTTACGATAGGTAAAACCGTTATTTTTGTTCGATTTTTGTAGCCATTGTTTTTGTATATAGGGAATTCAAAGTTTTTGTAGGGAATTCAAAGTTTTTAATTGAGGTAGCTCTAACACATAATTATATAGTAATACGCTTCACTGTTTCTATTTCATAGTTTCTATTCAAATACTACTGACATTTAATTTATTGATTTTATTAATTTAAACTACCATGCCCCGAACTAGAGCAGCAAAGCAACGGGCACAAAGTGGCAGGAGTGTTGTGACTCGGGGGAGAACTGAGGGGGGCGATTCTCCAACGCGTCACAGCCCTAAAAAATGTGCAACTTGTGAAATGTTTGCCGAACTCTCTGGAACGGAACATGATATTGCCATGGGGGATGTCTTTGTGTGTGCGCGATGTAAGGAGTGTAAGGAAATCAGGCGACAACTCAGCGTTGTTATGGGCCTATATGAGAGTTTGAAGGACAGGGTGGATGCCCTCGAAGGAAATAAATTGAGGGGCCCATCAAGCTCTCAGCTGCCCACATCAACGCCAGAGCTTGCACTTGGTCATCATGCAACACTGCGGCAACCCCCAAGGCAGAATGCGCTGGTCCCACAGGAACTATTAGTTGTTGGTGACTATTGTCAGGGAAACGGGGAACATGCTATGTAAAAAGGATAGGTGGAACAGGACCAGGGTATGTCTGCCAGGGGCAAAGGTTGATGACGTTGTAGAGCGGATATCATCTTTCAAGGGCACAAAAGGTGATATAGTTGTACACGTTGGCACTAATGATATTAAGAGTAGGAGACCGGCAGAATTACTCAACAAGTACAGGTCACTGTTGAAAATAAGCCGAGAATTAGGGTTGAATTTGAAAGTGTCTGCAATTCTGCCCAGACACGATAGGAGGGAGTATATGATGAGAGCCTTGTCGATCAATTCGGCCCTGGAAAGATTGTGCAAGGCTCAAGGGGTAGAATTTTTTTCAGCCTGGACTGTACTTGTTAACAGGAGAGATTGCTTCTACAGGGATGGGATACACTTAAATAGAAAGGGTGCAAGAATATTTGCTGATGCTATCGAGGCAGTGTTAGGTGGGTCGGAAAACTGCTAGCTTGGGGGGAGACAAAGACTAATAGTTTAACAGTAACCGCAGGCAGAGGTGAAGGTGATTCTTGCACAACTTCTATTAGAATAAGAAGCGACCTGGAGCGAGGGGTGTTGGGGGTTTCAGGGACGGATGGCAGTCATCCTGGAATAGTTGGGTATATGGGATGTGTTAGGGTAACAAGGAATAGGCATAGGAGCATGTATGCTGGCATGTATACCAATGCTAGAAGTATAGTAAATAAATTTGATGAATTTGAAGTGTTGGTCAAGACATCAAAGGCGGATATTGTTGGGATAGCAGAGACGTGGTGTCACAAAGATATAAGGAATGCAGAACTGGAATTTGGGGAGTACAATGTGTACAGAAAGGATAGACAGGACAGAAAGGGAGCAGGTGTTATGCTGTTAATTAAGAAAAACATAAAATCAAAAGAAGTGCATCCAGTTGATATAGATGGACAGTGCACTGTTGAGTCAGTTTGGTGTGACATAAGCACTGCAAAAGCAAAGATAAGAGTAGGAGTGTGTTATAGGCCTAATGACTCGAATGAGTACAATGAACAATTGTACAGAGAAATAGAGTGGGCCAGTAAATCAGAATGTCTTATAATGGGGGATTTTAACTTCCCAGATATTGACTGGAACTTGTGGGTTGGTCACTCACACACTAGTCAGACTTTTGTGGATTTATTGGATGATTGTTTTCTGCAGCAGCATGTTCGAGAGGCAACCAGAGAAAGTAATACTCTTGATCTGGTTATCAGCAGTGATCATTCGTGTATTAAGAATTTGCAGATAAAGGAACCACTAGGTGGCAGTGATCAGTGTGCTGAAGTGGGATTTACTCAAAGAGGTAACTACCGTCAGGGGTAAAGGAAAGGGTTTTTGCTTCCGTAAAGGGGAGTACAGTGGTCTCAGACAGTTTTTAAATTCTGTACAGTGGGATCGACTGACGATGTTACAAACAGTAAATTCTAAGTGGGAAGCATTCAAGGAATTAATCGTGGAAGCTACTAGACTTTTCATACCGATGAAGAAATATTGTTCAAGGTTTAGGCCTAAATGGTTATCAAATGAACTAATGAGACTCGTGACAGAGAAGAAAAATGCATGGGATGCATATAAATTATCAGGCGACGCAGAAGCCTGTAGCAGATATAAGCTAGTCTGTAATCAGGTCACAAAGGAGGTTCGGCAGGCAAAGGCGGATTACGAGAAATCTTTGGCAAAAGATGCTAAGAAAAACAGCAAGGATTTCTTTACTTATATAAACTCTAAAAGGAAGGGGCTGAATATGATTGGTCCACTTGACATCGATGGTTCGACTGTTGATGATCCTGCTCAGATAGCAAACAAACTGAATGAGTATTTTGCATCTACATTCACACGTGAGGAATCATTACAGTTTGAAAATGGAAGAAGGTTATCAAATTGTAGCAGTGTGCTTAATGATTTTGTAATAACTGAGAGCAAAGTGGAGGAGAAATTGTTGAAGTTAAACATAAGAAAGGCACCTGGGGCGGATGGGATCTATCCAGTTATATTAAAGGAGGCGGCAAAGCAACTAAGCAAACCCTTAGCCATAATTATGAGAGCATCCTTGGATTCAGGGGAGGTTCCCACAGACTGGAGATGTGCAAATGTATCCCCAATTCACAAAGGAGGTTCGAAGGGTGACACGAATAATTACAGACCAGTTAGTTTAACTTCTGTTCCGGGTAAAATAATGGAGTCACTGGTTAAAGATGCATTGCAGGATCATCTAGACAAGACTGCAGCAATAATTCAGACACAGCATGGGTTTGTTAAGGGAAAGTCTTGTCTGACAAATTTGATTGGTTATTATGATGTGGTCACAAAGGAACTGGATGCAAAAAATAATTTTGATATCATATACTTGGATTTCAGGAAAGCTTTTGACACTGTTGCGCATGGAAGACTACTGTACAAATTGGAGTAGAATGGTATTAAGGGTAAGTTGCTACAATGGATAAAAGGATGGATAAGTGGGAGAAGACAGAGGGTGGTAATCAATGGGTGCTGCTCTTCGTGGACTAATGTTATTAGTGGAGTCCCACAGGGTTCGGTGTTGGGTCCACTGTTGTTTTGTATATTTATCAATGATATTGATGAAGGTATATCAGGCTTAATGTCGAAGTTTGCAGATGACACGAAGGTTGGCAGGGTTGTTAATGACAGTAATGGCAGTGTGCTACTGCAACAGGATCTAGATAATTTGGGCAGATGGGCTAAGAAGTGGCAACTGAAGTTTAACCTTGACAAATGCAAAGTACTGCATATGGGTAGAAGTAACCCCAGAGAAACGTACCAACTGTGTGGTACTACACTTAAGGTGGTAGAAAATGAAAAAGACCTGGGAGTAATTGTGCAGTCAGATATGAAGTTTTCTGAGCAATGTAGACAGGCTGCTAGGGCAGGTCATGGGGTTTTGTCAATGATATATAGGAATTTTGCTAGCAGGGAAAAGGTGATTGTCCCTCTGTATAGGGCAATGGTCAGGCCACGCCTTGAGTACTGCGTACAGGTCTGGAGGCCTCATTTTAGGAAGGATGTAGATTTGCTTGAGCGTGTACAGAGAAGAGCAACACGATTGGTGAGGGGAATGAAGGGATCCTCTTACCAAGAGAGGCTTAAGTTCTGCAAATTGCAGTGGCTGGAGACTAGGCACCTGCGCGGTGATCTGATTGAGGTCTATAAGGCCTTGAATGGGTTGAGCACGCTGAATTCTGATGGGATCCTCCCACTTGTTCAGAATACGAACCTACGGCGACATAAGTTCAAATTAAGAAAGGATAGATGTAGAATAGATGTGCAGAAATTTGCCTTTAGCCAGCGGGTGGTTAATTGCTGGAACAAACTTCCATCTGTCGTTGTGGAAGTTGATAGGTTAAATAAATTTAAGGAGGAACTGGACAGGCAATTGGAGGGTATGGTGTGATTTTTTTTTTTTTTTTTTTTTTGGCTGATGCTGCATAAGCTCCTACACTTGCTTTCTTGCATCAAGTGCCACTACTACTACTACTACTACAATGAGAAATCCTGTAAGGAAGGGGAGGATAGAAGTTTACTAAATTCTAAAAGGGAGTTAATGATTTTGTAATAATGGAGAGCAAAGTAGAGGAGAAACTGTTGAAGTTAAACATAAAAAGGCACCTGGGGCAGATGGAATCTAACCACTTATATTGAAGGAGGCAGCGAGGGAAGTAAGCAGCAAACCCTTAACTATAATTATGAGAACATACTTAGATTCATGGGAGGTCCCCATGGACTGGAGATGTGCAAATGTATCCCTAATTCACAAAGGAGGTTCCAATGGGTGATGCGAATAATTATAGATTGGTTAGTTTAACTTCTGAGAAAAATAATGGAGTAGGATCACCTCGTCAGACTGCAGTAATAGGTCAGACAGCATTGGTTTGTTAAGTGAAAGTCTTGTCTGACCAATTCGATTGGATACTACAATGTGGTCACAAAGGAACTCTATGCAAAAAATAATTTTGATATCATATATAGTACTTGGATTTCAGGAAAGCTTTTGAAACTGTTGAACATGGAAGACAGCTGTACAAATTGGAGTGGTGTGGCATTAAGGACAAGTTGCTGCAATGGATAAAGGGATGGTTGAGTAGAAGAAGGCAGAGTGATAATAAATGGACACTGCTCTATGTGGACTAATGTCATTAGTGGAATCGCCCAGGGTTTGGTGCTGGGCCCACTGTTGTTTTGTATATTTATCAATGATATCGATGAAGGTATATCAGGCTTAATGTCCAAGTCTTCAGACGATACAAATGTTGGCAGGGTTGTTGATGATAGTAAAGACAGTAACACTACTGCAACAGGATCTAGAAAATTTAGGTAGATGGGCTGAGAAGTGACAATTGAAGTTTAATATTGACAAATGCAAAGTACTGCATATGGGTAGCAGTAACCCAAGAGAAACGTACCAACTGTGTGGTAATACAGTCAAGGAGGTGGAGAATGAAAAAGATCTGGGGATAATTGTACAGTCAGATATGAAGTTCACTGAGCAATGCAGATGGGCTGCTAGAGTAGGTCATGGAGTTTTGTCAATGATATATTTTGCTAGCAGAGACAAGGTGATTATACCTTTGTATAAGGCAATGGTAAGGCCACGCCTTGAGTACTGCATACAGGTGTGGAGGCTTCATTTTAGGAAGGATGTAGAGTTGCTAGAACAAGTACAGAGAAGGGCAACAAGATTGGTGAGAGGAACAAATGGTAAAGGTTTATATTCTGTAAGTTCCACATATGGAGACTAGGCACCTACGAGGTGATCTGATTGAGGTGTACAAAGTCTTGAATGGTTTGAGCAGGCTCAATGCTGATAGGATACTTCCACTTGCTGAGATTAAGAATCTGAGGGGGCATAGATTCATATTTAGGAAAGACAGTTGTAGAATAGATGTGCAGACGTTGGCCTTTAGTCAGCAGGTAGTTAGTTGATTGCTGGAACAGACTTCCATCTGTTAGCTTAAATAAATTTAAGGCTGAACTAGACAAACATTTGGAGTGACCGGACAGGTGAAATGGCAAGGTTTTTTTTTTTTTTTGTTGACTATAATCTCACTTTCTTGCATCACATGCCTCAACTAATGCTAAAACTAATATTTCCTTGAGGAATTGGAGCTCAAGAGGCACAAGAAATTTTGCCAAAGGAGTCATCTTGTATCAAGACAATGTACTGGACGAGCACAGCATTTGTGATTCAGGCAACACTGTATGACTATAGATTCCAGCTATTACAGCATCCAATGCTACTCACTGGATTTGGCCCAAATTACTTTCTATATCCAACATCTCAAAAAGGACAGAAATTCAGCAGTGAAAATGCTGTGATTGATGCACTCAACTAGTTTGGTCATAATCTTCTGAATCTTATATTAGTTGGTTATTACGGAACTATCAGTGATATTTAAAAAATACTTTGTTCGTAGTAGTGAACTAGAATAGTAGTATGTGTGGCATCGTTTTACTTATATCTCATATTGTGACTACCTTCACACAACGAGTTACCATGATATTGTCCTACCTCAAATAAGTAACACTTCAACAATGGAGAAGACTATTGTAAGTTATTTAGTTATTCTGGTCTGATATCACCACCTAGACGGCACCATTTCAAGGCTTATTGACCTAACATTGGTGGGCACCCTGGTGTTGCAATCATGCCAACCCAGTTATGAAGTATAACTCCACAAAAAGATGCCAAATGGTGTAGATAGTAATAATACTAAGAAAAATAAATGTGCAAAGCATAATACACTACAAATTTTAAATTCACTACAGAGCTATCAGTGATATCTCACAATATTTCTTGTGCATTTTTTGGTGAATCAACTTATTCAAGGTAGTGCAATACATGGTAACTCTTTGTGAAGGTAGTTGCAATAAAAAATACAATGAAATCTATGCCACACATACTACTGTTGTAGTTCACTACTACAAACAAAGTATTGTTCGTAGCAGTGAACAATACAGTAGTAAAGCACCTCCCCCATTGTCAATTTGTCAGTATGTATTGTACATGCATTAGTGTTCAGGGTAATAGGGGCTGCATGTAGGTTTCGTGGGAAATATTGATAATGGAAACCCACCAAATGTTGGCGTCTTTAAAGGCCACTCAATGTTTTGAGGTGACTGTTAAATTAAAGTTCTGTGGATTGCAGTCTTTTCACCATTTTTGTTAATCCAGCGTGTTCTAAATATTTTTGAATCAAGAATAGGGATAACTTGCCCTCTGGTTGGGTGGAAAGAGCATGTATTACCAGGAAATTGGTATGTCATTATGACACTGTGCTTCTCTTCGAAGACTTTTAGTCTGACTGGAGTCATGGTCAATGTCAGAAGTTTCTGGTCTTGAGCTTGAAGGCTCTGAAGATGGATAACTGTTTGTATCCATGATGGCTCCTTCTGGCCTTGAGGGTTTATCTTTACAAACCAGGTTGCCAGCCCCACCACAGGGAGGCAGGAGCAGTGCCACTTGATGGGCAAGCATTGCAGTTAGTACAATTAGTAAGGCTAGTTAAAGAAAAAGGTACTTTCTTTCTTCTGGATCTCCTCTTAGTGCTTTTGAGAAAGTAGAACTACTTAACAGAAAAGTTTAATAAGGGAGAAAACAAGGAAAACTGTTGTATGAGAGAAAAATGCTATTTAAATGCAAAATAATTGCTTGTGCCATGGAAGTGCTTGGTACCCAGGGCCAAAATGTGCTGACAGGAACCATGTTGAAGTTCTGCAAAGGATTTGGATTAAGAGGTTTTTTTTTTTTTTTTATGTCACAGCACCAGCCTCCTCCATCCATTTAAGATTCTAAATGTGTCCACTACCTGTCAAACAATATAATGCTCAGAAGTTCCACCCAGAACAACAAGCACCACGCCCACACTTAGTCCTGCTTGAATCTGTCCATTGGTATATGAGGTTAGAGATAACTTCAGCATAGTTTACTCTTACAAGAGCACCTCCTACTAGACTAACTGGTCCTAGAAGAATTCTAATAACATCTGTCTTGTTGAACCAGGAGGGAGTATGTTAGACTAGGGGAGCCTCAATGAATTCCCACAGGGTGCAGCATAACACAAACCAATTGAATTCCTATGGTGTCAGGCTGGAAATTAAGTTGTGGGCCCTGTATCTTAGTGATGCAAAGAAACATATCATTAAAAGATTATGTACAGGTGCCTAGTATTACTTTCTGTATTAAACAGCTCAATGTGAATTCAGATTTCAGGTAAAAGCAATATTATCATATTACCAAAAATATGAAGGCAATTTCCAAACCTTTATAAGAATTGGCATGATAGATGGAGTTCCATGAAGGGAAAACAGCCAGTGGAAATGCAAAACAAAACTAGAATTAATTCAAGAGCACAGTTTGTAAGGACAAGTTGAGAAATGTCATCAGGACCAGGAGACTTCCTGACATCAGCAATGTTCAGGATTTTCCTAATATCTCTGCCAGAAAACCAAAGCAAACACTGAATGGAACATTCACTATAGTAGGAAGAGATTTACAAAGACCAATGCAAAAGTTACAGTAGAAGTAAAATGCTAAGAACTTTATTTAGTTACCTTGTTTGTTTTTATTTCTGCATTTTTCAGTAGAACTCCAGCTACAATGCAGACATCTGGAGATTAAGATACAATAGAACAGAACAACCACCATATAGCAGAAGTAGAAATATGGACAGTCAGGTATTGTGTCCACAGCTAGGAATGCTAAGTAGGTTTCCTACTCAGCATTTTGAAAATAAGTTAAAACTTCTTAGTTTATTTAAGACTATTGCAAGCCTAAATGTATACAGAATAATCTAAACAACCAAGTCTTAAATTTATGCCAATTGATGAGAAGGAGAAATTTTGAAAACCTGTTTGTTTCAAAAGTTTTGTTTATGGGTAATTTAGATCTGTGTTAATTTTCTGTAGCTGTTTGTACGGGCATAAATTTCCTGTGGACATAGCTGTAAGATGCCATAGTCATTCAATGCAAAAGGAGGAAAATATATTTAGGCCCTTGTACCATTTCTTGCATACACTTTATACATCTTCTTGCCCAGTGGTGTTATGGGTAAGGGAAACCTGCTCAGGGATTCTAATTAATTGAAATTTATGAAGTGTTCTCAGTTCTGCTAAAACATATTTTCTGATAGGGAGTTGCTTTTAGCTCAATAGGACTCCTCAGCAATGCTATTTTCAGTTTGGTGTCCATATTTATTACACATATTGTGTTCATGTGATTGATTTTAATTTACCATGTATTTAATTCTGATTTTTTTCTTTAAAATGGCCTCAGAGATCAAGTGAGTCAGCAAATGCTAGTAATCAATTACTGATAAAGCCTACTATAATGGATGGCAGATAAAGAAAGTGAACTCCCACACAGATCTTGGCTTGGCTTGAGATGAACACCACCTTTCAGCATCATTTCTCTACCAAGAAAGCAAAAATGTATTGTGTGTGTGGGAAATATGTCAAGAACTGACAGGACTGCTCAATTTTGATGTAGCAGCAAGAGATATGTCCAGCAGTGTCTACAACTGATGTCACTTTCTCACAGCATCTCCAATCAGGTCTTCTGTCACACCACCATATGTTAATAGATTCCTCACATTTGAGTAGTGAATAATGAAATAGATGAACTATTACTTTTGTAAAATATTGAAAATAATTGTCATCTTCCCCCCCCCCCCCTTTTTTAACATCCTTCTAACAAGTCAGATGTATAAATGGGGTGACAGCAAACCTTGCTTTAAAAAAATAAATGTGAAGATGAAAAAGCTATTGAAAAAAAAAAAAAAGTCATTGGAAACTAAATTGGAGTTTCCAAAAAAGAATGGATTCGGGAGAGTGCTAGATTTATGTTACATTTAGTGGTTTACGGCAATCTCCAAATAGCAGTATTACAAATTGTGAGTTGTGTAGTCAACTGGTCAAGCGTGAAAGTACCTTGCACTTCAGTGACAGTGGTTAGAGATGATAATGACTACTAAATGTGGAATTTTTTTCTCTTTATTTTGTTAATTCTTCTGACCTTATGTGGTCTTCCCAGAGTATGAAAGAAAATTAATGCAAATACGTCATACATAAAGTTCCATAATTTCAAGGTTAGTTTTCTTGCATTTTATTGAAAATGCACCATGTTTTATTGCATAATTTATGTATCTAAAAAAGTTTACATATAAAGATTTAAATGTTTCTGCTACATTTAATATTGTCTAAAGAAATGGTACTTAAAAAAAAAAAAAAAAAAAAAATCAGTCAGAAACACTAGTCATACCAGCCAATCAAAATTAATAACTCCTCTGAACTTAACAGATTCACTAGGCACTAATTAAAAGTGCTATGTAGGGAGTGCCTGTACTATAGGCTAAACGGTTTTCATAGTATTATCTGTTACACCAATGGAGATCTGCAATTTGTAGAGAAGCAAGCTTTCTGCAATTGCACCCAATTCAAAATTTTGGATGTAGTTACTTCCTACAAGTATCTTGTGATCAAGTGGCCACCGACAATTTAGGTTGGATTAAACTACATTTATTTGCTTCTTGATAGTGTCAAATTGCTGCCACTAGGTCATGCATATTCTTTGTATAGCAGTCATCATAATATCCTGTGTTGACACTAGTCATCTCATTATAGCCAAAGTAATTTAATTTGCTGCACATCTATTTTTTTCATATCCCTAGATTGAACAACAGCAAGTATCTTTCTTAATCTTGTTAATACACTGCTCGACACAATTAAAAGAACACATAGAAAAGGTGGTGTAACTCATGCAGCTTGTCATGAAACACCAAAATTTGGTATGGTGGTGTACCAGAGAATAACAATGAAATGAGGAGACAACGAGAAAATCCAGACAGGTATAAGGGACATTTATAGGTGTCATAAGGATTACCAAAAAGGTTACATTACAAAAGTCGATCCAAGATGCTCAAAAGTATGGTCATGTGACATTGGTATGGCGTATGATTCCCTCCAACGGCTAAACAGCCCTGACAGTAGTAAACCATGCTCGATATATTGGTGTAAGATTCTGTGGCAACAAATCCCATTCTCCCACCAGTGCAGACCTTAGCTCACCAAGTGACCAAGGATTTGGCTGTCAGCATGCAATGCAATGCCCAAGGGCATCCCACACATGTTCGATGAGATTTAAGTCTGTTGACAGTGATGGCTACGGCAGTTGTTGGATATCTTCAGTTTTAAGATATTCTTCATCATATCAGCTATATGCAGTGGTGTTGTCACGCATTAAAAGAAAATCTGTGCCAAATCACACCTCTGAAAAGTCACATATAGGGTTCGAGGATTTATGTTACTAAGTGTAACATAAATCTAGCACTCTACCAAATCCATTCTTTTTCAGAACGCCCAATTTAGTTTCCAATGAAACTAGGATTACTATACATTAACGTATAATCCCACAAATAAATTTATTTTATTTATTTTTTTTCATCAATAGATTATCTTCACATTATTTTTATAAAGCAAGGTTTGCTGTCACCCCTTTATACAACTGACTGGTAGAAGGGTGTACAAAAAGATGTCACAATTATTTTCGGTACATCTGCACAATTATCGTACTGTATCAAAAACAGAGTGGTGCGGCCACTGATCATTATTCTGCCAGGATGAGTCTCTTTCTCCGATGTTGGAGAGATGGTACCGCATTCCTCGTTGTTTCCAGATGAAATAACATATAGAATTTGTTTGTATGCTAAAACAGGACTCTGAGAACAGAACTGTACCTGATTTGTCAGGGCTCCAAGTCACATGTTCATGGCACCAGTTTCGACAAGCACTGTGGTGGTTTGGGGTTAATGGTATACAAACCACTGGCTGCCTTGAACAGAATCCACTTGAACTGAGCCTTCTTAACCTAGTCTGGTTGGAAATGTTTTCACCTGTGGCCACAGCAACTTCAAGAGACAACTGATGACAGAACATCATAAGGTTCCATCTTGCTATTAGAGCCAGATAGTGGTTTGTTCTAGTTGATGTAGCCGTTGGGTGACCTTGGCCAGTTCTTCTTTTAATGGTTCCTGTCTCCCGAAACTACTTCCATAGTGCCGAGATGACAGTGCATGACACATTAAGCCAATGTGCCACTTCGACTGCCCTCTTCAAGTTGTCCAATGCCTGCCATCTCAAAGAATCATCTAAATGATGACTTGCCATCCTCAATACTGGTGATGTGGCTATCCCACTGAGCAAGCCAAAAAACAAGAATGAAGTGATGTGGTCACAACCAGTGTTTTTATAGGCATGAAAATTTTACATAATGTGTGGCTCTATAAGGTCGTAGATTGATTTCAATTGGGTATTCTGAATTTGCATCCCAGGATGCTTATTATATCAAATATTTGCCTTCGACAACACCAATCGCAATAAAATGATCATGAAAAAAATTTCTGTTAATAGCAATGTACTTGCAATATGCCTAGTTTAATCAACTTGGCAATTTTCCAGATAAACAAGTATCCCTTGGTGTAGTCAACTTGCTAACCAAGGAAAGTGTCAGTGCACATAAATTGCAAACAGTGTAGAGGCAGTTATGCTGTGTGTAATTTATGTGTACTGACACTTTGCCAAACAGAAAGCCTATATCTATAATACAAATCATAAGGTTAAGCTCACAGTTCTATGCATACCAAGCAAAATAATCAGTTGTTGGCATTACTAGAAAATGTTTTTAATGGGCTTTGAGTTACTGTTTTTAATACCGATACACCTCTAATTTTTAAGGAAATTAATTCCCACAAATTGTCATTCCATTATTTGTGGGATTATATATTAATGTATAGTAATCCTACATTTTATTCCATTTTGAATGTCATATATTCATAACTGTGATGAGACATTTTACTCTTTCTGTCAGTCCAAGTTTCATTACCATAATGCACCTCTTCCATAAAATGCATTCACTGAATATCCTTCATGTTAGTTGATGAAATCAAAATTAAATGTCAACCCATTCCCACACATAGCACCCTATTTGCTGCCATGTTTTAAGTAAATGCTTTTCATGTGCTTTTCCAGGTTTAAGGGACTGTTTTTTGTTTTCTTTGAATCAATATTTAATTCTTCACTTTCAGTCACTGAGCATCTTAATTTTTTCAATTTTACAAATACAATTTTATGATAATATTTTCCACCTCCCACCCCCAGAAAATATACTTTAAAAAAATTCCTCATTCATATTTTACATGGGTGAAATCTTGCTTATTCAATTTAAAAAACTAAATATCTTCCACACTTATCTATTACTGTGGAAGATATATGGAAGTTGGATATCTTCCACCCTTATCTGTGGAAGGTATACAGAATTTGAATAAAAGCAAGAAAAAAAAAAGGTTTGACCTAAATACTTATATAAATGAATGAAGTATTGCATGTACTAAACATTTACATGGCAAATGCAATTACTAGTGTGATATAGGGCTCCCATAATTTTAATTTTTTTGATAGCTAGTTATTTTTCTTAAATAACTATTTACTGTTGAATTAATAAGAGCTGAAGAAAGGGAAACCACCTTTCCCCTCCCCCTTTTTTTGTTCATTAATCTTAACCACCTCCTCTTTGCTTTAAAATGTCAACTGCTTCTACCCCTATGTAGTAGAATCAATATCAGCTGGGCAAAGATGCACCCTCAAGCAAAGAGGGCATTTATTTGCCTGAAATGAACAAACATGGACACCAAACCATCACTTGAATCTACTGGATCTCATGACAAAGAAAATGGGAAATTTCACACCAAAAGACAAAAGGATGGATGAGTATCCACCTTACAATCCCTTCTGTTATGTCAGTCTACGTGTAAACTTTCTCCTTTTCTTATCCAAAATTGATTTCAGAATGCTGCCAGTCTGCCTAAAATGGGTTAAACTGCAATCATGTGATCTTGCAGAAAAAAAAACTGAATCACTACTTAAACTTACAACCTTTGCTGGAATGCCAATTAAAATTATTCACTATTGAATACATACATTCATATCTGAATGGGACTTTATGAATGCAATGAAAGTAATCCAAGTGCAACAAAACAGTTTGTATGGGCAATGGGCACATTACTTGGTAAAGAAGGTGAATTACCACCCATAAATATCATCCTTATATTTAGCACCTTGAATCTAACAACCAGTGTTCAAAGCCAGTTAGCCAAGCTATTGCATTCAACCATACATCCCAGATTCCTTTAGTAGCACCTATTATTCAAAGATTTTGCCATTCCCAAACTACATGCCAAATGGATATATACAGTATGTCCTAACTGTGGGACCAAGGACCATATACAGACAACTACAGTTATTTTCCACCAAATTGTAAAGGTGACATTCCACTTTACTCCAAAGCAGTGAAAACTGGAATGTTCAAAATTATAAAACAAAAATACAGTTACATATCAGAAAGTAAGAAAAGTTCTTGGAAGACAAATCCAAAACAGATGCAATCCTGCTTAACATACCAATTACCAAAAGGAAATAAAGCCTACTTCCAACCAATCAATCTTCAAAAACAACAAATAAACAGACATGATAAAAACATCCTAGATATAAATCTGTTGATCATATTATCTAATCCTTCAGAAGTAGTCAAACTGAATGGACCAGGTTTTGCCAAAACAACCCAAAGTATGGACACTAATAACAAATCCAATGACGACAATTTGGTTCGAGAATTACATACAAAAGACAGCTGATGTCCAACCTTTCCTAGAAATGAAAAATCAAAGTGATCAATCTAAGCAGCCTACCTTTCCAGAAAAAGATTCGTCACCTTCTGCCAAACAACCTAATCAACCATTACAAAACCAATATAAGATAAACTTAACACCAGAAGCATCCCCAAGTTAAAAATTACAGAATTCAGAGATATTGTACACAACGCTGTGTGTAATCTTAGTCAAACTAAGACACTACAGTTTCGTCTAAACCCATCTTATTACACACTTGTGTTTTTGTTGTTGTTCAAGAAACTTTATCACACAAGGGCAATTAAGTCGAAGTGCATCTGACAGATGTTATTTCTATATAGTAATAGCCATATAGTGCAAGAAAGAGGCTTTGCTGCACTAGCCAAAGGGAGGGGAGAGAAAAAAAAGAGTACATAAGAAAATACAAATTATTTGTTCCCTCTTCACATAACACAAATTTGTAACCATTACTTACCAACAGTTAGGAGCATATTAATGGCATACTGTGCTATCTGCTCTGTGAGTAATCTACAACCATGATAAGTCTAGTATTACTGTAATGACCTTGAAATTATCTTCTTTACGCAAATGTCCACTGACCCAACAAAAATGCACATGTCAATTAATTATCCTTAAGCACACCCCATCTAGGAAGACTGAACATACTAAAAGGGCACCTATTAAAGTACTTGCATCTATATTAGATTGACCATTTTAGAGAGATAGACTAACATGTAATTTCAAATACTACTAGATGAAACCAAAGCCATGCTTGAGTGTCCACAACAAGGAGTCCCTTTTACAGAGATGTCTGTTAAGAGATATCTTACTAAATATATATATATATATATATATATATATATATACACACACCTGTGAAGGATCCCAGCTGCTTAAGTAAATTTTAGTTAAAGTTATGCCATCAGAGAGCACCTATTATTCAAAGACATTTAAGATGCATAAGAAGTTTGGCTAAATTTATTACCAAGTAGTTGACGGCATCAGAAATCTTGCATATTTTCCAAGAAAACTGGCAAAGAGATAGTTTGCATGGGTTAAAAAGGATGGACAAGTAAACAGAATGCGCCAAAGTGCAAGTTGCATCTGACAAAGAACAAACCTGACAAGTTCCCCTAGGAGCAGGCATTTGTGTTGAAGAAAAGCATGTCTAATATGCAGTCTTATTAAAGCAATTTCATATTTATTCAGCCACAAATTACCACTTCAAATTTTTTTTAAAAAATTCTATGGAATTTATTACACACTTGATTTCTCCAAAGCTGGGTTCAATTGAGCATACTTTATCTCTAGGTCTATAAGGTATAAATTAAAATTATTACATATCTCAATTTTTCTCAGTGCAATTCACTTTCTGAGATAACATGGCCAGGAATCCAAAGTCACTTTTTTGAAAATCCTGGATTGATTCTTAAGATGCTGTAACAGCAGAGGCAAAGAAGGATTATTATTATTATTATAGAACTAGTACCACACTAAGGGTTTGTTATTGTTATTTGGTTTTTAGGAGCATTAGCAACTAAGGCCATATTGCTCCGGGGATATGCGGTGGTCATTCCCTGACCTTTCCGCATCCTCCGTATTTGGTGGCCACACTAAGGGATTCACAATGATGGCAGAAAATTGTTTCTGTTCAGTAATGCCATCAGAGGGTATTTACATGTAGAATACATATAGCCTACTTTCCAGGAACCAACAGCATCCTGGAACAAATCATACATAAGTTAGTGGGAGTGTGCACAGAAACAGCATGTCAGAACTAATCATTGCTTATTGTGTTGATCTGGCTGTTTGTTGGTTGTGCTAAAGCAGTGCATGTTGTGTTGGTGTTGTGTGCTGACTGGAGGAATGAATATGCAATGTGGCAGATGTGCAGAAAAGAAATGTTCCCAGTTCATGCAAGTCTTTAAAATAATTAAGTTCTTGAAAGAGTTCCTTTTTCAAAGTTGGCAACTTGACTCGTTTTGTGATAAATTTCAGCAAAGGTGAATGCAAACAAATGAGTTGTTTTTGGTTCATAAGTCTTTTCTCCTGTATATTTTGCTGTTTATATCAAAGTCAGATCATATGATGGAAACTATTTAAAAAAAAAATTCCATAAGGATTAATTCTTCCCAAAGAATTAAACCTTGATTCAAAAATAAAGACTGGCTTTTTATCTAGCTTTAGTGTGCTTCCAAGTAAACCCAACCACGTAATGACAATACAAAGGACTCAATGCTGGTCAACTTGCTTTTTATGCAGCCATAGCCAGTAAATAGACTAACAAGTATTTCTGATGCAGATACACTTGTCAACCTGCATTTTACATGTAAGCATTCTGAGGCTGGTTTATACAAAGGGTACTAGGAAAGTTTTGCAATATGACGCAACAATGAATCACAGGAAGCTGCTTGTTGCTGCATGTTGAGACATGTTCATACGTGCATAGTAGCTGCCACGCCAAGTCGATGGGCTCAGTTATTCATTAGTAGTGAGAGTGTAAAGTGCTTGTGATGGCATCGTGGTCACGAAATGAGATAAGGAGAGTTTTGCGGTATAATTTCGTGCGTGGTTTAACCATAGACCAGTGCTTAGAAGAAATGACTCTTGCACTAGATGATGATTGTCCACATCGTACAACGATATTCAGGTGGTATAGAGAATTCCAAAGGGGAAATTTCACTCTGCAGGATTCTGAGAGGCCGGGAAGGCCACGAACGTCAGTTACGGAGGAAAACGTTACTGCTGTGAGGAAAATGCTTGACGAAAACAGGCGAGTGACCTACCAACAGATAGAGGATACTTTGGGCCTAAATGCACCAGCAATTCGTTCGATTCTGCAAGATCATTTGCACGTGAAGAAACTTTGTTCTCTCTGGGTGTCGCATCAACTGACTGAAGAGCAGATGACACGACGTGTGACTTGGTGCCAGGAGATGTTAAAAAAGTTTGATAAGGGACAATCTCGGTATGTGAACAACATCGTGACAGGTGACGAGACTTGGCTGTACTATTACGATCTGCCGACCAAGGCTCAAAACAAAGTTTGGGTCTTTGATGATGACGACACACCCGTAATTGTCAGAAAATCCCGATCTGTAAAGAAGAAAATGATAGCTGTATTTTTCAAATCGAGTGGAATTGTGGAACGTGTCGTTTTGGACACGCAGAAGACAGTCACAGCTAAGTGGTATACTGAACAATGCCTGCCTAAAGTCATTGGATCTATGAAGAACCTGCGGCCAAAGTCAAGAATGGACACCTGGTACCTCCATCACAATAATGCTGCAGCTCACTGCGCCAAAGCCTGCACCGAATATTTGACCACGACAGGACTGAAACTTCTCGAGCACCCTCCCTACAGTCCAGACCTTGCTCCCTGCGACTTTGCACTGTTCCCGCATGTGAAAATGAAGCTAAAAGGGAGGCGGTTTTCCAGTGATGAGGACCTTCTACAGGCTTGGGACAACGAGTGTGCTTTACTCCCTAGTGAAACTTGGCAGAACTGGTTTAAAGATTGGTTTCGGAGGATGGAGAGGTGTATTGAATGTAGAGGAAATTACTTTGAAAAAATTAAATAAACAAAGCTGTATTGCAAAACTTTCCTAGTACCCTTTGTAAGTACAGGTCTGCTGTAAAAGTATTACAAAGGGCAGCAGGGAATTAGATACCATCGATACTGAGGAGTTTGATTTTGATCCATCTGTACATATCTGGCGACTGTTTTCTCCCTCTCCAAATATAATGTAACAGATACTTCAGAATATTAATTAGAAGTATATTATTTTCTTCCTTCATAAGGTTAGAGAGAGAAAAAGGCATAGGTTACCACCACAAATGTTCCAAATTTATATTTAGGGGATAAATGGGACTAAGAATTATTTCCCAAACTGTCTGAGTTACAATCCCATTTGGTTTATTTTCATTGGCTTGAAAGTATTAATCACCCATCACAGTACATGAATAATGGAACATTCATGTGTAAAAATTGACTATGTATTTTTGCTTCACTCATGCATAACATATTCAAGTTGAAGACAGAGGCTCAGATGAATCCATGTAAAAATGCACAAAGGAGTTCTAAGGTTTGGTTATTTGGTTTTTTTTTTTTTAGGAGCATTAGCAACTAAGGCCATATTGCTCTGAGATATGCGATGGCCATTCCCTGACCTTTCCGCATTCTCTGTATTTGGTGGTGATGGGCTCGAACCCCAGTCTAATCAAGAAGCGTGTGCTACGCACTGCTGCTCCTTACCACCACCTGGCTACGGCTATGCTATGCAAAGGGCACTGATGAATGGTATCTGAGGGTTGAAACATGCTGACTAGCTGAAGAATATATAGGAGATTGATAATCTAAACAAATTTTGATACAGTTGTAGTAACGATTCAAATTCAAATCATTTTAATAACATTATTTGCTCAGGAAATGTATAGCCATTGTTTCTTGTTCACATTTATATTTTGTATATGCTTAGCTGGAGCTGCCACTCGTGCATTGTGATTGATGTGAGATGGAAAGATCACCTGCATAATGTTGTTCACTCTAAGGGCAAATTAAGTTGCAAATAAAGTTTTTATATTGCATCTGAAACATCCTGGGGGAATGGAAGTCTCTATCAACTGAGAAAGCTGCCCTCTGTACTCTAACTCAAATTGCATGGAATTTCAAATCACCAAGTTGTATAAAATGGTTTCTAAAGATCTAGAATTTGACTTTACAATAACACTTATTCACATCATATGCTGTATTTTGATAAATAAATTTTTATATTTGTTTTCAACTCTAATGTGGGAAGTCAAGGGTCTACGTATTTTATCTAAACCAAAATTGATACGGTATAAAACATTCTCTTTTTCTAGTAACCATATTGGTCTTCTATGTACTATTCCTTCACAGATTTTACTTAAGAATCTTGTCAATGAAATGGGGGTGGGGGTACACTTAAAAGTGGTATCTTTTCCAGGTTTACGAAAAGCAAGAACAACTGCATGTGGTCATAGAAATGGTTATAAGTTATTAGTAGTAGTAATAGTTGCAGCAGCAAATGATGCAAGAAAGTAAAGCTTACACAGCATCAAACAAAAAAAAAAAAAAAAAACCCCAAGCCTTCCCATTTCATCCCCTAAAAGGATATCTAGTTCTTCCTTCAATTTATTCAAAATACCAATCCCAACAACACCAGATGGGAGTTTGTTCTATCAATCAACCACCCGCTGTCTAAAAGCAAAATTTCTGCACATCCAACCTTCAATTTAATATGCACCCCCCCCCCCCCAAAATACACTTAGTCTAATGCAAGAGAAAGGATTCTATTAGCATTGAGCTTACACAATCCATTCCAGGCATTAACCACCTCAATCAGATCTCCTCAGAGGTACTTATTCTCCAGATGCTGCAATTTTAAACCTGAAACCATTCCTAGTAAAAGCACCCCTTTGCTCCCCTCACCAATCTTGCTCTTCCCTGCATCGATTCTAACAGATCCACATCCACAAGTTTGGATAAATTTGATTACTCAATGCCAATACAGTACTTAAGGGAATCAGGGCTTAGGGATTATATCACAACTAGAACTCTTAGGCATTTACTACAGTTGTAAATAAACGTTCTGTTAAAAATCGTAGAATATATATAAGTGAGCTACAGTTCTTCAGAACTTGCCTCATTCAATTCGGGCTTTAAGCCATTGAAAAGCCAATCATCCATGGACTATTAAACTCCAGACAGACAACTTGCAGTGCAGTTATTTTTAAACTTATTAGGTGCAGTATATCATGATGAAATTATCTCTCTAAGCCTATGTAAGCTAACTCTAAGAGATTGACTACACAGGGAATGAAAGGTATTTGCCCATTTTACTTTGGATTAAGGAACCACTTTCCTACCACATGCAAATTTTGCTAATGCAAATTATTCTCTCCCTATCACTCCACTTTCTACTGCTTTCAATTCAGCCTGAAGTCTGATGGATCTATGAAGGAAATCATTTTGAAACATTCACATATTTAATTTTACCTGAGTCATCTAATGAAAAGGCAATTTAGAGAGACAATTTCTGGTTTTATCTATAAATTAACACTTGAGAATAAATTTTATAGAATGTTTACTAAAGATTGATCTTCCTGTTCCCATAAAAAACTTCTTGTTTATCATCCACCACTTACAGTACCTTGTGATAAATTTAATGTGAAACAGTGATTTCCATTTATGTTAAATACATCAGTATTATGAATTAACATGGTGTTCTTCCCCCTTTCTTACAATAAGACTTAAGATGAGTTTTCTGAAAAAATATGATACTTCATTTTAATTAATCCTAAATGAATTTACTAATACTTTAGTAGTGAAAGTCCTTTTATTCATGCTATCATTAATCTGATATCACTAAATATCTTATTAGAATTTCAGATATTCTTCATATCAAGCTTGGAAATTTAAGCAATATTCAAATGATGTAACTATTTCCCACTATCAGTAACACTAATACAAATTCAACTTAAAATACAGTGAGTGTAATAGAACATCCACTAAGCACGGTATACAATACTATATATTTTGATATGCAAAGACTGTAAAGAGATCCTTGAATAATCTTGAAGGTGTAATAATCTGTTCTTGGAGTAGTATATGAGGTGAGGTACACACAAGGTAAAGCCCTTATGGCCACAAAAGCATGATCTTGTTAACTGTTGCACTGATGTAAAAATTATAATAAAACAGTTATAAAGTTAAACTCCTGTGGCTGTAATGGTTCTGTGCAGTATTTTAAGCATAATTATTTTGGGATTATTTTGGAGTCTAGTTCCCAGATGTATATATGGTTATGTGCACAGCAAGATACACCATATGCTTCCATAAAAAAAAATAACCTAGGTTGTGCTGGTTTACAAAATGCTGCGATATTATTACAATGTGACTACCTCTGACTATGATAGGCATATTTTATTAGTTAATTGTTTAACTTAAGGTAAAATGTAAAGTATCACTAAATAAGCATCTTATTACTGGTACGTTTTGAAAGTAGCAAAAGCTAAGATGACAAGTTACTGAATCTGATAACTTCCTGAACTGGAATTAAATCCATGTTCTCAACTATCATGTAAAAAATGTACAAACATTGTCAATGGTTTCAACATCAGTGAGAAATGTCTAGAATGCTGCACAAATGTAATCATGTAGGTTGCTAACATTATACTGATCAGGTTCTTCTAGACAAGTGCCTAATCATGAGAGTAAATTTATTCTATTCCATAGTTTTTGCCTGTTTTGTGGAATGAAATCTGCTGCTGCTGTAAAAAAACTCCACACCTCTGCCTGAGTGTAACATGCTGCTCTTGAAACACCCTTCAGAATTACTGCCACGATCTGGTGGTCAGAGGAGGAAATCAAGGATGAATATCAATCCAGTCCATTTCAAATTGGAAGTGGTATAGATGCTATACTAGCATCTATACCACTTGCTTCAAAAGACATTAATTCTGGTGACCATCTTGTATGCAACAACCTTCAAACACAGCAATAAAAAGAAACAATGCATTGAGACTGAAGAAACGTACTGGCTACCTTGTTGGCCTACTTCAACTTACAAAATGACACAGGAAGATTACTTGGAGACAAATACATATTTCAGAGTTAAATTCGAACACCTCAAGGTAAAGGAATGGCATCTAGCAGAGATGCAAATTGCTATCAAGAAATAAGAGATAAGAAGCTACTGTCAGTCAGCTAAGCAAGAAGTAAACAGTCTAGTAACGTTTCAATAACTTCAGTCAATTCAATTTTTATGCAGAATCATACTGGTAATAGTCATACCATGTCAAGTAGCAATACATGTAGTTCCCATACAGTCTCATTGGTATTTGGTATGCCTTCACTAATGCATACCAAATACCAATAAAGACTGCACATCATTAGACCACAGCATGTGCTCAATAAATGAGATTCAGTCATGGAGAGAAGCCATAAGCCAAATGTCTGTTAACGTACTAATTTTAGGTCATCTGATCATCAGATAATATCTGATGATATTAACACTACATGCCAACACAATTTCCCACATCACCTCTTGAGAAATTTGGAAACAATTCTGCAAATTGTCTGAAAATATATTATGCTCCTCTTAAGCAGCACATCCCAAATATATTCAACTAACAGCACAGGTTACTAACAATCCACCCACTCAAAAATACCAAACAGGGTAGTATAAAGCACCCTACTTGGTATTTTGAATAGGTGGATTAAACAATCTCTAGTATCATTATTGCAAAGAGGCATATACACCAAGAACTAAATACACTGTCCACATTTCAGTACAATACTAATCTGCATACTCAGCAATAATGCATTTCCAAAGAATGAATGTCTTATTTCAAGGGCAAATCACCTCTTCACAATAAACTATTCACATACCTTCTATTATTACTGCTTAGCATATGAAGAAATCCATACAAATTTCACTCTGATGTCAGTAATGAGTACAGAAGTTTTCATTCTTCTATTCTTAATAAAACTTTAGGTGCATTTTTTACATCACCAGTCCACAAAACTATCTGCATATCAAGACATGTGCAACCATGTACCATACCTAGTGCATTATATTTTATACTCATGCCTGTAGTACAGTGCATTATGTCACATAGTAGCAAATCATGACAGTATACTTCCTGTTAATGAAAATTCTAATTAAAACACTATTAGAATGAATTGGAATTTATTGATTAGAGAAATTGTACAAGTTTTCTCAGATTCAGAATATAAATGGGGTTATAAAAAACTTAAATGCTTTCTTATAAAAGCTATTTCCCTAATAAACAGTATAATGTAGAAGATTCTCAATGATACAATCCAATGCATAATTTACACAGATATTTAGTAGAACATAAGCATAATTATGAATAAAAAAAAAAGTGCTATTACGCTCATAAAGGAAGTCTAAAATTTTGCATTCAACACAATGTCAAATGTAAAATGCTTGGTTTTAAGTTTTCACTGTAATTATTGTTAATTGATCCAAATCAACCACAAATTACATGACAGCAAATAGTGGGAGAGCTTAAGATCAATATTAACACATTTCACAGGAATATTACAACAAAAATGATTAAAGAGAAAATTATATGAAAGGCACACTACCTGTCCTTTCCTTCAAAGGTCCTAGTCAGTAAAAGAAAACATAGGGAAGCAAATGGTTACAGAAGGTAGATTTAAACAAAACTTTATTAGGGTTATTATATTATGCAGTTATAGTTTAATAAGTTTTAATGAATATTAAAAGTTTTGCTGAAATATATATCCACAATAAATGAAAAATTTATCTGAATACACAATTTAATTAAAATAACTCAATATAATTCATTATGCTTAACTGGTAGTTTTATTACTATCACAATGAAAATTTAATATTATGATATTAGGGGAAGAAAGACTACTGTAATTTACATTAGTACCCATTTCTGTCCAACTCCAGAACATTACATGCAATATGCAGAGAATGATTCTGAGAAAAATGAGAAGACATCTAATCATTGGGAAATTATTTTTCACATTCTCTAAATTATATTTTATGAACACACTTCAAATATAAACACTACCAACTTATTTTTATAATTTAGTTACAGCTATGTGGAGTATTTGTTACTGCATTACCCTGTTTAGCTCCATGATAATACTTTAAACAAGTATCTTGATGTACATACTGCATTACATTTCAGAAGCTTTTTTACTTTTTTTTTTACCTTAAATTGAATTTTTCTATTTGTTTTGATTAAAAGGAAAAGTAAATCAATTAATTAATAATAATCTTTAACCTTCATTAACTATTAAACTCCAACCCACCTGAGAAGTGGCAACTGAGATTTAAACATTGATAAGTGCAAGTTACTGCATATGAGAAGTAATTCCACAATAACACAGTTATTGAATGGTACCATATTCAAGGTGGTGGAGAATGAAAGATCTAAAGTTAATTGTACAGTTTGACATGAGGTTTTCTGAGCAGTACACAAAAAGGTTGCTGGTACAGCTCATTGGGTTTTGTCAATGATATAAAGGAATTTTGGCAGCAAGGATAAGGAGGTGATTACCCCATTGTATAAGGTTAGGCACAATCTTGAGTACTACATACAGGTCTGGAAGCCTTGGTTCAGGAGGGATGTGGATCTGTTGGAATGGGTGCAGAGAAGAGCAAGAAGATTAGTGATTGGAACAAAGTGTACTGTTAAAAAAAAAAAAAAACTCAGTTCTGCAAATTGCAGCATCTTTTAAATTAGACACTTGCAGGGAGATCTGAGTGAAGTGTTAAGGATGTGAATGGATGGAGTTAGCCAAATGTCAACAACATCCTTACACTTGCTTAGACAACATACATAAGAGGACATAAATTTAAATTGAAGGATGGGTGCAGGACAGATGAGTAGAATTTGCTTGCAGTCAGTTGGTACAAAATTCCATCTGGTGTTGTAGAAGTGGGTAGTTTGGATAAAAATTTAAAGGAAGAACTAGACATTATTAGAAGAACTAGGCATATTCAATTACATTCTGGTGATGTGGGTTTTTTTTTTTTTTGCTAATGCTGTGTAAGCTTGCTTTCTTGCTTTATTTATCACTATTAAAAAATTTAATATAAATAAAAACATCTACCACCCATTCTAATAATTTGTATAATTATTCTTAAATTTATTTAATACTTGCTTCCCAACCAGACAGAAGTTTGTTCCAACAATCACTCACTGACTGAAAGTTTTTATACATTTCAACATATTTTTTAATTTGTGTTCCCATCATAATTTGTCTCACCATAAGAAATTACCCTAAGATGGAGAGAGAAAAAAAAAGGAAAGGCATCTCCATATGGAACTATATTAACTGGGGCAGCATTACTTCATCATACAAATCCAACTTCCATGGCGTATATAACTGGTATGTTTTTTTTTTTTTTTTTAAACATCGCCAACAAATAAAAAAAAAAAAGACCAATTTCATTCTGATTAATAGAAAGTGATGTTCCAAGGCTGCCAGTCAAATGGCTTTGGAACATTGCTTTCTCTTAATCAGAATGAAACTGTAATGCAAAACAAAACATTATAGAGCACCTAACATGACACGCACACAGTTTGAGAGTATATTCAATCTGCAAGTGGTTGCTGATATGGCTCTCCCTCCACCTTTAACTAATGCTGGAGTTCAAAGTTTTGTGGTCTTTCATCCAAACCTTGTATATTAATTGCCATTTCCCACTGACTGTAAATCCTATACTTTGTTTGATAGCAGCAGATTCCAATTTCCAGTTTGACAAACCTTGTTCTTCAAACATATAAAATTTCAAATATCCACACACTATCTCCTTATAAGTTTGATGGGTAGGTAATTCTACAGTGAATAGGGGGGGGGTTAACTTTAATTCTAAATCAAAGTCCTGTTTTTCTTGCAAAATAAAAATTTAAAAAAAAAAAAAGTCTACTGCTTCTATACTCACTCTTTCTATGCAAAACATATCTTAACTAGAATAATTACCTTAACTTCTAAAAATTTCTTCACATAGCATATTGTAATTAATGCTCCCTCTGCATAAACAGACTTTTCCCTTTGAATTACTTTTCTTCTAAACAGATACTAACTCTAGATATCTGAAATCTGCCTTACAACAAAGTATTACTGCCACTTTGCTGTCCATAGCACTTCTCTTGAACACTCCTCGACCATCTAATAGGATGCACTCACATTAATCATCCTCTTACAAACTCACCCCATTCTATTACAATTCAGTTTATACTGCATGCCTTGCCTATATATAGACATGGATGTGGTCCTTAAGGTTGTCACGGACATTCTCTCAGATATGCCAGACAAGTTGTACTTGCTACCTGGGAGTCTAAAACACTGATGGAACTGATATTCGGGTGGCATTCAAGTCAGGTGGACCCAATTTCAGCAAATTCTGGACAGTCTGTGACAGCCAAATCCTCTGCTTGCACCTTCATGATGGTGGGACTGTTAGTAATCCTGAGTATAACCCCCATGCACAAACACACTATGGGTGACCACCAAGGTGTGAACCAAAACAAGCAGGGATTGAGGTGTGGCACCCACACCACATGGAGGAATTCCACCCCTCTGTGTTACCAGGCAATACTAGGGGGTAGATGACTCTCAACCAGTGCAATACCACCACTTTGCTTATTGGAGGCTTGAAGAGGTGGAACCCATTTTAGTCTCTAGAACTAAGTTCTGGTCAACCCTTCCCCATCTCTTCCATCATGCATTATGACTGATGACTTTTGAGATTATGACGAACATGAAGGCGAGATCCAATCTTCCTTACATTGAGGGTACAGCTCTAAAACAGTGTTCTGATCTCGACGATGTCCATTTCCACTTGCAGTCTGCCAAACCCCATGTACGTTTTCTGATAGAATCTCAGTTACCAGTTCATTCAACTACTGCTCATCTCAGTTGTCCAAATTATTTGCTGTATGATTCCTTTTGCCTCAAAGGTGTTACTGTGCATATGTCCATTCCGATATTCCCTGTCAGAGACTTAGTAATTTGGAATCTCCTCTTTTCGATCTTCTGGCTTAAAATCTCTCTACTTCATTGTGTCAAATTCATCTGTTGTCTCTACTGTTCTCCCAACTCCACTAATCACTTGGAGCTCTGACTTCCTCTCTTTGCAACTCTACTTTCTCTGGTTCAACTTTCCTAACAGTGAGGTAATTTTCCTTGGTGATTTTAATGTTCACAACTCCAGCTGGCTTCCGTTTTCTAGTCACACTGACCAAGCTGGTTGAGATGCTGAGGCTTTTGCAATTACTAATGACCTTGCACAGATTGTCCATTAATCTACAAGAATATCAGACAATCTTAACAATACAGCCAACACGCTTGATCTTTTTCTCACAAACAACCTTTCTAAGTACACTGTCGAAGTGAGTGGTCTTTTAGGCACCTCAGATCACAACTTTGTGATTGTATCTTCTCCAATTGAGCCTTTATCTCATGGCTATTCCCAAACTCATTGTTTGGCATTACAAGAATGCAAAATGGGATGACCTGCAACATTTCTTCTCTTCTTTCCCTTGGTCGGATTACTGTTTCAAACTTCTGATGTCAAGGTTTGCTCAGATCGTGTAAGTTAAATTATTCTTGTAGAAATGGAATCTTTTATCCCACACTCCACTTTAAAATCTTGTCCTTTATCGAAACTCTGGTTTTCCAATAAATGTGCTAAGGCTGTTCAAGAGAATTACGTTGCATATCGTAATTGGCTTGTTTTCAATTCTTCAGTTTCATTTTCTGCCTACATCCAAGCTCACAATTGTGAATCAGTTATTAATCAGTCCAAACTAGATTTTGAACAGGCTGAGTAGAAAACTTACTTCTTGCCCTAATGGTAGCCGAGCATTCTGGTCTCTTGCCAAAGCTATATGCCACAACTTCTGCCCATCTCTGCTCCCACCTCTGTCAAAACCAGATGGTTCTGTTGTCACTTCAGTCAACGATAAAGCTGACCTGCTAGCATCCCATTTTTCTTCCAACTCATGTATTAATGATCTTGGTAAAACACCTCCCACCATTCCCAACACACTCCATTCGATGCCTCCTGTGGTCTTCCATCAAAAGGATGTCAGAAGGATTTTGAAGAGTCTTGTTGCTAAAAAATATCCAGGTCCTGATGGTATTTCTCCACTTGTTCTCAAAACCTGTGCTCCTGAATTTACTCCTGTTCTTTGCTGCCTTTTTTCACTTTCTTATTCCAAAGGTGTTTTTCATTCTGCTTAGAAATTTGCTCATATCCAGCCAGTTCCTAAAAAAGGTGACAAATCCTTCTCTTCCAATTATTGTCCCATTGCAATTACTTCTCTTTCTAAAGTAATGGAGAAATCAATTAACCACTAATTCTTAAACTACCTAGAAACCTTCTGTCTGATCAACAATCACCAGTATGGATTCCATCAGTGTCGATCCACTGGTGATATTCTGGCTTACACTTATTTTTGGACAAATTCAATGGAAATGTTTGGTGAAACAAGCAGTTGCTCTTGACGTCTCAAAGGCTTTCAATCATGTCTGGCATAAAGTTCTTCTAAACAAGCTTCCATCTTATGGTTTGCCAACTGTTTTTTGTAATTGGTTAACCAGTTTTCTCTCTGATCACTCACTGAGGGCAATGGCTCAGTCTTCTAACTTCTCCACTAATGCTTGCATTCCCCAAGGCTCAGTTCTTTCCCCCACTCTTTTCCTCTTGTATATTAATGACCTTCTTCCATTGACTGGAAATCCTATCCATAGTTTTTCCAATGATAGCACATGGCATTCCACTTTCCATTTTGAGAAACCTTTCCCTGCCCAATCAGCTTCAACTTCTCAAATATGCTCTACCAATTCTTTAAATGCTGAACTGCAGATCATTCTCCAGCGGGGCAAAGACAACTTAGTTGATTTCAATCCTTCAAAAACTCAGTCTTGTCTTATATCTCACAAAATGGATTCTCTGCTCCTATGCTTATCTTTGGTGACACTCCGATTTCTAGGAAAAATGATTTCTCTTTAGGGGATTACCCTGACTTCTAATCTCTCTTGGCACAAGCACATTACAAATATTGCTTCCTCTGCATCTAAAAATAAAACTTGGTTTTCTATTTCGCTCTCAGCGTTAATTTTCTTCCAAACAGCTGTTCACTCTATATAAATTGCAAATCCACCCTACCATGGAATACTGTTTCCACATCTGGGGCAGTCTCTCAGGCTTCTAGATTCCATTCAGAAGAGGGCAGTTAGGTTTATTAATGACTCATCTCTAACAGTGTCTCTCCACTTGCTGTCTCATAGACACTGTTTCTGCTGCATGCCTTTTCTACAGATACTTCCACGGGCACTGTTCTCCTAAATTGGCTTCTATAATTTCCACTCTTTCAAAACAGTCCAAACACGTGCCGCCACCAGCCATTTACTGTCCAACTTCAAACTGATAGAACCAACTTTTCATTTTCCTTGTTTATTCATTCAACTACTGTTTCTGGAACAACCTTCCTTCATACATATTTCCTGAAAATTACAGTCTACATAAGTTCAAGTCTAATATCAACAAATATCTTCTTTCATCTTCTTCACCCTCCAAACCAAGCACAGTACTAAAGGTTCTAATACCTTTCGTGTTTGGGGTTTTCATTAAAAAAATAAATAAAAAACTTGCAATACGATAAAATGAATGGGATAAGTTCTATCAAGCAGATATGACATGCAGAATTTATCAAAATTCTGCATCATGTCATGGCACATTATAACACTGCAATAAATGAGAAAATAAAGCTTTTGTATTCAATTTATTGAATGTAAAGCTTTGTTTTCACAAATGACAATACTGATTCAATAAATTGAATCAGTATTGTCATTTTCCAAGAATGTCACAGAGCCAGGGGGAGTGTGCTGTCAATTTGTTAAAAAGAAGCTTGCTTGTGAAGAATTGCAACTAAAGGTATAAAAAAAAGTAAAGGTAAACGGCAACCATTATGAACCCACTGCAGGATGGAAGCCTCAACAAATCATGAGGGAAATGGACCATTATCTGCCATGCTGGTCCAGTGTGGATTGGCAAATTGATCGTATTCAGCAGTCATGGGCTTGAACCCAGGTCTACTCAAAGACCACGTGCTACTGAACTCCTACTCCTGACCACTCGGCTACCAAGGCCAACTAAAGGTATCCACAATTAAAAGCCTTGAACTTTATTGAACTGATTTTTTTTAAAGGAATTCACGAGCCCCTTCCAGTGCACCTCTGCACAGAACTACAGTTTTGTATAAATTAAATCTTAATTGCAAGAATGTTTCATATATAAAACAGCCTGCTAAGAGTTCTGATCTTGCCATCATGAAAATACTGTTGGCACTGGAAAGGTATAGTTATACAGGCATATCAGAGGACAAGAATAAGAACTTCTAAACATACTAACTGCTTAGCACCATAACAGAGGTGGTGTGAGGCTTTCAAATTAGAAAGATGGCCATTAAGTACCATCATTTATTTTTTAATTGTAAAACAAATAAACAAACAAAAAAAATATATATAGTGTTACTACCATCTATACAGTGCAGAATGTTTGTATTTACTATCTCCTGTTAATTCCTTTTAAAGAATTGATAATAAATGCAAGCTGTTTGGGTTAAAAACCTTTCAGTTTGCTCATTTATTATGAAAAATTTACTGGAAGTACCTGCACAGCTTAATAAACACAAATGGCTGTATACAAGGTGAATTTGAAAAGTTTGTAACCTAGGTATGAAGAGTTTGAAGGGTCTGGTAACATGTCACTTTTCAACATAGTCTCCTTTGCAGTCAATACACTTTTGCCACCAAAGATGCAATGCATTGAGTCCAGATGTGAAGAAAGTTATCTTTTGTACCTCCAGGACAGCCAAGAGCCAAATATTTCTTCAAATTAGGGAATAGGAAAAAGTCTGAGGGTGCTAGATCTGATGAATATGGAGGCAGAGAAGAGCTGTTTTTACATTGTTTGGACTACTCCTTTGTCTCTGGCTGAAAGCGATGGACCCATGCCTCAATGATGGTCACAAACCTTGCAAGGAAGTTTGCTGGATCTGACTGAGAACAATGAAAAATGTTTAGTTGACAACTGTTATGCATTTTTGAGCTGTTGTCAAAAACTTTGGGACTCTTCATTCTGACACCTCTTTCATCTGAAAATGTGAACCAGCCAGAAACTGGTACACAGGTTCAGATGAGATGAACAAGATGGTGGCAATGTACCAAACTATTGCTCATCACCAGATCATGCATACTGTCAACTTCTGGAGTGATGGACATTGTAAGTCTTCCACAGCATGGGTCATCTTCCAGGTTCTCCCTCCTTTTTTAAAATCTGATAACCACTTCTTAACCATGGAATAGGAAGGGGGCATCTTCCCCCAATATTGTAATCATATCCTCATGAATTGACTTCAGTCTGTCCCTTTTTTTACCCCAAAAATTCGATGACTGCACTGTGGCTGGTTTTGTCCGTCTTTCCTCATACAACTGTCAACTTTAGGAATTAATTGGTAATTTAAAAAAAGATGTTATTGAAACTACATAAAACTTAATACTATTGGAACTGTTATACATTAAATTTAGAAATTATCACTGTACCGCTACCCTTTAATATTCATGCCATGAACTTTTCAAATACCTAATTTGAGCACAAGCACAGAACAATAAGGAAATATCAGCAAATAATGGAAAGTGTAAGCTGCACAACCTAATATTTATTAAAATGTTAAAAACTATAGAATCCAAACAGCTAAAATGTAGATGAAGTTCTTGCATACAAGAAAAATAATTTATACTGGTCAAAATTAAGCTTAACCAATACTATGAGGTAAAGCTGAAAACATAGGATAGATGGGTGAGCTCAAAACACACACACTTTTGCAGGTTCCTTCAACTTAAATAAGACAAAACATTAATTGTTACCTACATAGCCTGACCTGCTATGGGTTCACCATAATTAAAAATTGTTAAGTAAAGGCATTGTACTTATGCTCTCATTATGCATTACTGAAAAGCTCAGAATGCAATGAACTGCTAGAGTAGGTCTGTATTAAATTTCAACAAAATGTTATATAGATACAGTACATTATTTTGAAAGCTTTCCTGCAAAAGTAATCTCCTTTGAGAATTAAATCATTGGTTAATTTCATTAAATTTCATTAGACATCATTGGTTAATTTCATTAAATTAACAGAATTTTACCTATCAATTCTGTATAGGACTTTGTCATGAAGAAAGGATAGCAATATGAGTGAAATAGGCTGACTCAATAAGTTGGGAACTGAATTAAAAACACAATTTTAGTTTTAATTATAGACAAAGTAATTCTCTACACACTTCAGGAAAATACTCAGAAATCAAATCAAGGAACAAATGTACATAGATAAAAATAATAATAAAAATTACACAGACAATGGGTATCAAGTGCACTACAGTATTATAAGAATTCCATTTTTTTGTAATTTTATTTTTAGCCTGAAGATTTTTTTTCTTGTTGATGAGAAACATAATATATAAATATCAAAAATACAGTGAAATCTCTCTAAAGCAAATGCCACTGGATTAGAAAAAAAGTGTCCACTATACAGAGGCTGATGTAGCTAGTTTCAATAATTCAGAAAAACTGCTGCTGGTTTGCTTACTTTTTTATTATTATTGTATTTGTACAAATTTTTGTTTCAGTTAATTAACTTCTAATAAATAACAGACTTTCAATAAACAATACAACTTTATTAAACACATAATTAGCAAAATATAAATTGCACTGTTTTAAGAGCATTTCATTTTAATTCCATTTTCATCATAGATAATTAGATCTCTTACTAGTTACAGACCATATTCATTGTTTTTCCTCACATAATAATGTAACAGAATATTGGAATCCCCTTTAATGTACTAAAAACACATCCCTTTTTAAAATTTTTCCATGTGGCTCTACCCCTAACAAAAATTTTGCTCCTTAACAAATTAACAATCAATATTATGCATAGGAAATTTTCAACTAATAATTCCAGAAGAGAAAACCTGCACACAAAAACTTTGATAAAACCTTCACATATACAGCTATTTAAACAACTGGCACTTCTCACTCAAAGGCAGAAGTGGCATATGTATCAGCTCAGCAAAATTGTCATTATCCCTCAGTCAGAATGCTCAATACTGCTGTTACTAAAGCACTTATGAAAGTAATGTCAATCATTACAAATTTGTTCTTAAAGAGGCACTATATACTCATGGATGCAGAAAATTCACATTGGCTACAAGTCAAAATTAGCCATGCAGAATGTTAATTTATTTTATTTTTTTTTCGAAAATAATGCATTGCATATGTATTCATCACACTTTTTTTAAATGTAGAATATCAACAAGCTGAATATATATACAGATATGCAACAATATTTCTCCCACCCCTTCAATTCTGGAAACATCTCAGTTTGGCAATTTTATTGCCTTGCTAAGTGATGCACACCAATGGTATTATATCAGACAGTCAAAATATAGCTTGTAAGCATTCTTTACTAGCAACTGTGGCACATTAATTATAATGTGCTAGCGACAAAACTAACATATCACAAGGTCTGTCATTGCAACTTCCCACTCACGATGAAGCATTTTCTTTAAAAACATACCTTATGTAGTCATGTCCAGCAAGTCTCATTCAATTTTCTATCAAATCTTAAAAAAACCTTTGATGCATTGCCATATCATTGGTAACAAAACAAATCTGTTGGAGTTTTTATGCTTTCTAAAACAGATACAACTGTATGATTGTTTCTGAATGTTCTCATAACAATCACCATATACAGCCTTCATGTTGCTGATAAGTGCAATATGGCCCAAGCAGCCCTTGTGCCAGAAATGACTGTCACTATGCACATGGTGGAAAGCAGTCGGGCAAGTAGAATTTAGAGTTTGACCACTGCATTGTCCATCTGCTCCAGGAATAATTCTGGAAGCATCACAAGTCTCATTAGTATTACTGTAATGACCTTGTGACCACTTCAAAATTGCACTGATGTATGTAAACATGCAGAGGTGTCAATTACCCTAGAAACATAACATTCCACAGTTTGAAAATATAAAAATGATACTCATTAAAGTGTACATCCATATTAGAAGGCATCAGTTTTGGGGAGGTCATTTAATGTGTAATTTCTAATACATCAGGCTGTGATCTAAGTCAGTGTCCAAAACCCCTTTTTAGAGATGTGTCCAAGGAAGGTCTCACTGTATTTAAAAAAAAAAAAAAAATTATATTTCATTGTTTTGTGTATGTATATGTGGTGGGGACGGGGAGTCTATTATTCAAGTATTGCAATTACACAATATTCATGTGTGACAAATACATGTTGCATGCGATGCCACTTCATTCTTTTAAGTGTCCAAAGTTCTGCTGCATGTTATGATTTAGAGATATGAAAATATAATAATCCTAGATTAAATGCTTGTTACAATTTCATTTAAAAGTTAATTAGTAAAGCCAGTAATATTAAATCCAATCACAGAATAACAATAATTAGCAAGTAATTAAGTGGTTAATACTATTAATTGCATGCAGTGAACCTACAAATTTGAACTTACCTGCATATATAGCAGTACTATTATGATTAGGATCATACGGACAAACACCTTCTCCAGGTCTCTCATCTGTCTTGATATAATCAGAGTCCTGTATTGAGAACAAGCTTAATTAATCCAGACCACAACTTAACAGAACCAGTGAATATACATACGGAACTTTTGACACATATGCATGAATATACAGCAGTCATTACGTAAAGACAAGCTAATAACACCATTTACAGACTTACCAGTTGCAATGAAATACATATATAATGAAATACTGCCAGTTTTCTTTAATGCGGCACATGTGTTCCTAAAAATCTCTGCGTTATGGTATTTCAGGCATTAAAAACAAGGCTTATGGGAAAAATAGGGATAGGGGCAGAGCTCTCAAAAAAAAAAAGTTCAGTCTGGTAAGAAAAACACTAAAACAAGTAAGAAACCCAATAAAATTGCTAACACAGGTTTAAACATCTTAAATTTCTAACAAATAAATAAATATTACAGTAAATATAGCACTTTATCTTGACAAGGTATGTTTTGCTTGATTGATATTTTTTTTTTTTTTTTTTTGGGATTGTAAAATTTAAAACAGTAAACAAGAAAAGCAATCAATAATGACAAACACAGGATGTAAAATTGCACAAGTGAGAAGTTTACAAGCTTAAAAACTAGGAAGGAATGAAGAGAAGATTCCAAAAATTTGTTTTTTATATGATTGGAGATTTCATGGAAGGGGAAACACATTTCACCATAACTTAAAAACCCACAGAATTCCAGCTATCTCTATTATCACAAATTTAGAAGATAGAGTTTACTACCCATTTATAATTTGATTGCACTAACAGAAAAGTTCAATAAACCAGGAACTTTAAGTTGTCTTTATTGTTTTATGGTAGTGACCTCCAGAAATGTGTTCCTCTGCTCATGCTACCCCACCTCATGAAATTTCTGTTCGAACAGAAAAATATGAGCTCCTGAAAATGTGTCTGCCTACAATATCACCTATTACCTTGTGAAAACAGCGAATGACAACAGTGTCTCCGACCAATACAACTACAGTAAATGCAAAATATAGTTCAGACATTTGACATTTTTTAAGCTTCGTAAACTTGTGTGTATTTCTGCGCAGGTCGCTATGTAGTAGTAGCAGCAGTGGCATTTGATGCAAGAAAGCAAGTGTATGAGCTTATGCAGCATCAGCCAAAAAAATAAAAAAATAAAAAAAAAAACACACCATTCCCTCCAAATGCCTGTCCAGTTCCTCCTTAAATTTATTCAACCTATCAACTTCCACAACAACAGATGGAAGTTTGTTCCAGCAATTAACCACCTGCTGGCTAAAGGCAAATTTCTGCACATCTAATCTACATCTGTCTTTTCTTAATTTGAATTTATGCCCCCTTAGGTTCGTAATCTGAACAAGCGAAAGGATCCCATCAGAATTCACCGTGCTCAACCCATTCAAGGCCTTATACACCTCAATCAGATCACCGCGCAGGTGCCTAGTCTCGAGCCACTGCAATTTGCAGAACTTAAGCCTCTCTTGGTAAGAGGATCCCTTCATTCCCCTCACCAATCTTGTTGCCCTTCTCTGTACATGCTCAAGTAAATCTACATCCTTCCTAAAATGAGGCCTCCAGACCTGTACGCAGTACTCAAGGCATGGCCTGGCCATTGCCTTATACAGAGGGATAATCACCTTTTCCCTGCCAGCAAAATTCCTATATATCATTGACAAAACCCCATGACCTGCCCTGGCAGCCTGTCTGCATTGCTCAGAAAACTTCATATCTGACTGCACAATTACTCCCAGGTCTTTTTCATTTTCTACCACCTTAAGTGTAGTACCACACAGTTGGTACGTTTCTCTGGGGTTACTTCTACCCATATGCAGTACTCCCTTTGTGAATTGGGGATACATTTGCACATCTCCAGTCTGTGGGAACCTCCCCTGAGTCCAAGGACGCTCTCATAATTATGGCTAAGGATTTGCTTAGTTGCTTTGCAGCCTCCTTTAATATAACTGGATAGATCCCATCCACCCCAGGTGCTTTTCTTATGTTTAACTTCAACAATTTTTCCTCCACTTTGCTTTCAGTTATTACAAAATCATTAAGTATCCTGCTACAATTTGATAACCTTCTGCCACTTTCAAACTTTAATAATTCCTCATGTGTGAATGTAGATGCAAAATATTCATTCAGTTTGTTTGCTATCTGAGCAGGATCATCAACAGTCAAACCATCGATTTCAAGCGGACCAATCAGATTCATCCCCTTCCTTTTAGAGTTTATATAAGTAAAGAAATCCTTGCTGTTTTTCTTAGCATTTTTTGCCAAGGATTTCTCGTAATCTGCCTTCACCTGCCTAACCTCCTTTGTCACCTGATTACAGACTAGCTTATATCTGCCATAGGCTTCTGAGTCGCCTGATAATTTATATGCATCCCATGCATTTTTCTTCTCTATTACGAGTCTCATTACTTCATTAGATAACCATTTAGGCCTAAACATTGAACAATATTTCTTAAGAGGTATGAAACTTTTAGTAGCTTCCACGATTAATTCCTTGAATGCTTCCCACTTAGAATTTACTGTTCGTAACATCGTCAGTTGATCCCACTGTACAGAATTTAAAAACTGTCGGAGACTACTGTACTCACCTTTACGGAAGCAAAAATCCTTTCCTTTACCCCTGATGGTAATTAAATCTTTAAGTAAATCCCATATCAGTACACTGTGATCACTGCCACCTAGTGGTTCCTTTATCTGCAAATTCTTAATACACGAATGATCACTGCTGATAACCAGATCAAGAGTATTACTTTATCTGGTTGCCTCTCGAACATGCTGCTGCAGAAAACAATCATCCAATAAATCCACAAAAGTGTGACTAGTGTGTGTGAGTAACCCACCCACAAGTTCCAGTCAATATCTGGGAAGTTAAAATCCCCCATTATAAAACATTCCGATTTACTAGCCCACTATTTCTCTGTACAATTGTTCATTGTACTCATTCGAGTCATTAGGCCTCTAACACACTCCTACTCCTATTTTTGCTTTCGCAGTGCTTATGTCACACCAAACTGACTCAACAGTGCACTGTTCATCTATAGCAACTGGATGCACTTCTTTTGATTTTGTTTTTCTTAATTAACAGCATAACACCTCCTCCCTTTCTATCCTTTCTGTACACATTGTACTCCCCGAATTCCAGTTCAGCATTCCTTATATCTGTGTGACACCACATCTCTGCTATCCCAACAATATCTGCCTTTGATGTCTTGACCAACACTTCAAATTCATCAAATTTATTTACTATACTTCTAGCATTGGTATACATGAAAGCATACATGCTCCTACTCCTATTCTTAGTTACCCTAACACATCCCATATACCCACCTATTTCAGGATAACTGCCATCCGTCCCTGAAACCCCAACACCCCACGCTCCAGGTCGCTACTTATTCTAATAGAAGTTATGCAAGAATCACCTTCACCTCTGCCTATGGCTACTGTTGATGTTAAACTATTAGTCCTTGTATCCCCCCAAGCTAGCAGTTTTCCGACCCACCTAACACTGCCTCGATAGCATCAGCAAATATTCTTGCACCCTTTCTATTTAAGGGTATCCCATCCCTATAGAAGCAGTCTCTCCTGTTAACAAATACAGTCCAGGCTGAAAAAAGTTGTACCCCTTGAGCTTTGCACATTCTTTCCAGGGCCGAATTGATCGACAAGGCTCTCATCATATACTCCCTTCTATCGCATCTGGGCAGAATTGCAGACACTTTCAAATTCAACCCTAATTCTTGGCTTTTGTTCAACAGTGACCTGTACTTGTTAAGTAATTCTGCCAGTCTCCTACTCCTAATATCATTAATGCCAATGTGTACAACTATATCACCTTTTGTGCCCTTAAAAGATGATATCTGCTCTACAACGTCATCAACCTTTGCCCCTGGCAGACATACCCTGGTCCTGTTCAGCTTGGTGCTGAGTTTTGCATTCACCCAGTTGCACATGAGCCAACGTGAAAATGATGTTATACTCTAATTGTTTCCTAATATATCAGTTGCATTGCGAAAATGTGTGTTATAGCAGAACTGTATATTTTTAAATTTTAGACTTACTGGTGGTAATAAAGCATTCATCTATTATGCTAAGATTATGGAACAGTACACAATATTAAAAGTGTCATTATAACCTGAAGGGCATGTGAAAGGGCAAGAGGATATGATAGGCAAAATAAGAAGCTAAAGTGAGAAGAATGTGGCAGGGTAGATGGGGGGGAGCAAACATTTTCTTAGTAAAGTTCAAAACAAATATCCTTTCTGTTCATAAAACATTAATAAGATCTAGCATTACCAGAAATAGTAGTAAATGATATTTTATTGTGCATCTTCAAAATCATATGCTATAAATGGGGAATGCAAAATACATTTATAAAGTTAAAAAACTCCAACAACATAACTGCACACAAATGGTGCAATCCAAAAATCATGAAACTATTCATAGAACAAAATGGAATATTTCAGTCTATAATATCACAGAAAAAATAAGCTTTTGCTTTGAAACAAATTTTGCAAAGGTAATCTAGCAAAACAGTACATACCTTGCATACATTGAAATTTATATATAATGTAGATGAGTTTTAAATAAAATATTTATGGTATACAATTGTTGGGTATTTTTCTGGCACACGAAGCAGATTATAGCCTCCTTGGATGGATTATACAGCAACTTGCTGTGCCTAAACCTAAAGTAAATGAAAATAGTTCACCATAACATGCCTAGAGAATCTAATTTTGAACATCCTTAACTGTTGGAATTAGGAGATGGAACTTCATGCAGTTGCTGATGCACTGGACATATCTACTGCATTTAATCTGGTTTCCATTAAATCCCAACTTTCTCTACTTGAACAATTGTTTCTAATTAAAGAAATATCCTTTAATAGGCTAATACTATCAAAGAGAATAGTTCATTTTAAATTTGAGGGTCAAATATTAAACAAGGACTTCTGAGAGGGGTCTCCAAGGGGGTTACTTATCAGCCCTTCTCTTTGCTACCATCTTTATACATTCTTTCAATAAAAACTGAGAATTTCACTCCTCTGCTGTCGATGTCCTCTCTAACTGAACTATAGCATTCAACTGGAAATCCCCAACCTAGCTGAAGAGGCAATAAAATTTCTCCCATCATAAACTTTAATAATTATCCTTCCTTTAACCTGAAACTATATTCAGCTAAAACTCAATTCTTCAACTTTTCACTAGTGTTGAGCACCTCTCTTCTGACAGTCCATGGTCAGCATTAAGATTCTGAATTTAAATTTCTTTTAATCATTTTAGACTAAACTCCTTTCAAAAATCCACAAATGAGAAAATTCAAAAAAGTTTCTGGCTATTGAAATTGGATCTAATAAAGATTAAAAATACGGAGTTTAAAATACTGTACTTAAATATTTATACATTTTCTGGATTCATGTAGGCTTTCAACCTCTGTCCAACATCATATGCCTCTAATCAGAAATGTAGCTTTGCTATAGAAACTGGATCCTTAACCGAACTCACAAACACACTCAAATGACTGCTATCAAGGCTACCTCATGATCAGAATGCTTTTTTGGGAGCTGCTATGTGGAATTTTTTTATTTAAATTATTGGTTTCTGCTATCTCAGTTTAAAATTAACACTGAAGTTTGTGTTTATATGATAGTTGGCAAATTTGTTCTTTATTTGGCTTTTAAGAAAAAAGTAATTCCTGAATGTTATTGTATCGACATAACAATGTAAACAACTTGGTGTAGTTCTGTAGGAGTGTGGTTGATATTAGAAGTGTTTTTATTGTCTATAAACTACAAATTTATAGCAGTAATAACATGATTTAATAATATAACTGTATCACACAACACAAAGTAACTTAAATGAGCACAGCCCTGATTGCCATCAATAAGCTGGGATCAGTGTAGTATTATTAATTTCACATCTTACTTTGTGTTATTTTTAAATTAGACTAAAATCATGCCTCAAACTAGGGCAAATAAAAAGGCTCAAAGTGCCAAAAGAATACTTTTGTTCAAGGGAAAAATGCCAAGGGATATTCTCCTACAAATCGTTATATTAAGTGTTCCACTTGTTTTTCCTCTTTACATATCAACCCTTAGCCACCAGATGTGAAACAGCCAAAGGGGATGCCACTGTGTTTGTTGTTAAGAGTATGTAGTTAAGAGTATGTAGTTAAGAGTATGTAGTTAAGAGTATGTAGTTAAGAGTATGTAGTTAAGAGTATGTAGTTAAGAGTATGTAGTTAAGAGTATGTAGTTAAGAGTATGTAGTTAAGAGTATGTAGTTAAGAGTATGTAGTTAAGAGTATGTAGTTAAGAGTATGTAGTTAAGAGTATGTAGTTAAGAGTATGTAGTTGAAAATTCAGCATTCTGGAGGGCTTATATGAGGGCTTTATATAAGCCCTCATACAAATAATGGAGAGCGACCCATTAAACATTCAGCAGCCCAGCTCAATGCTAGAGTCCATACTGAAACATCAGATAACACAATGACACCTTTCGACAGTGGAGATCGCTAGTCCCAGAGGAAGTAGCGATGGATGATGACTACTGTGAGGGAAATTAAAAATATTCTATGCAAAATTACAGGTGGAACAGGAACAGGGTATGACTGTCAGGGGCTAAAGTTTTCTTGAAGAACAATCACCTCTTAGGGGCACAAAAGGTGATATTGTTGGATGTGTTGATAATAACATTATCAAGAATGGAAGATCTGAGAATTTGCTATCTGTTGAGCACTCAAGGAAGTGATTAAAGAAGCTATTAAGCTTTTTTTTTATATCAACAAAAAGAGAAACACGTTCAAGGTTTAGAAATTAAATGAAAATTCAGCATTCAGCATTAGACCTAAATGGATGTCAGTTGACCTGATTAGACCAGTGGTCGATAAGAAAAATGTATGGAATGATTATAAATTATCAGGGGACAGAAACACCTACAGTAAGTATACACTACACTGCTATCAAGTCATTAAGGGGTTTAAGGCAAGCAAAGCCAGGTTAACAGAAGTCTTTGGATAGGAATGCAAAGAAGAGTAGCAAATAATTTTTTGCTAATATTAATACAAAAGGGACAGGGATGAATCACACTGGTCCACTAGATAAATAGATAACTGTTACTGATCCTGTTTTGGTCTGTCAACCTACATAAATATCTACATTTACTGGTAAGTTTTCAGAGATGGGAATACCAGAAGTAACTCTGTTATAATTGGGAGCTAAATGATTTTCCAATAACTGAGAGTAAGGTGGAAGAAAATTGTTGAAGCTAAAAAAGGAGGCACCTGAGGCTGAAGGCATCTATCTATTTATATTAAAAGCAGCAGCAAAAGAGGCAAGCAAACCTTTAACCTTAATGGGTTTAGATGAGGTCCCTAAGTTAGATGAGGTGCAAATGTATCCCTAATTTGCAAAAGGGAAATACAAAAGTGAAGCAAGTAATTACTGAGCTGTAAAACTGATTTCTGTTAAAGTGAAAATAATAAAATCACTGATTGCAGAAGTAACACAGACCAGCTACATAAGAATGCAGTTACATTACCATCATGGCACAGATTTGTTAAGGGGTGACCTTGCTTGATCAATCTCATTGGATACTATGATGCAGTAACAAAGGAAGTAGATGTAAAAAACAATTTTGACATCATATACTAGAACTTTGGAAATGTTTTTGATACTGTTCCACAAAAAAAACTGCTCGACAAATTGGAGTAGTGTGGCATTTGGGGAAAATTACGTGATGTTGTTGTTATTATTATTATTAATAGCCATATGGTGCAAGGAAGCCTGAGGCTTATGCAGCACCAGCCCAAAATAAATTTGAGTTACCCTGAAACAGACAGAGAGAAGTAGAAGGGAATCATGAAGAAACAGATTGTTAGTTTGTTTGTTATTCGGTTTTTAGGAGCATTAGCAACTAAGGCCATATTGCTCCGGGAATATGCGGTGGTCATTCCCTGACTTTTCCACATCCTCCGTATTTGGTGGTGACAGGCTCAAACCCCGGTCTAATCAAGAAGCGTGTGCTATGCACTGTTACTCGTTCCCACCTGGCTACGGTGGTGCTGAAGAAAGAGAAGAATGATGATATCTAGCTCGGGACCCTGGGTGTGCCAAGCCCATACGCACCAGATTTGAGCCCCTACAGTAAAATATGGATAATAAGGTTGGTTGAGTGGGAGAGGACAGTAGTTATCAAAGGGCACTGCTCTTCTCGGGAGCATGAGCAAAATAATTATTTTTTGCATCCAGTTTATTTGTTACTACATCTATACTGCAGTAACAGCATAACTGCATTCCTGTCTAGATAGTCCTGCATTAATTCTTTAACCAGTGACTTCATTATTTTCCCTAGAACAGAGCATCAATCTTGTAGCTATGCAATTACTCACTTTGCCCTTTGATCCCCATTTGTGAATTGGAAGACATTTGCACATCCAATTCAGGACTTACCTTGAATCCAGTATGCTGTCATAATTATGGCTAAAGATTTGCTCACTTCTTTTCTGCCTTTCTGAATATAATTGGAGAGATTATCTTCCTCATGTGCTCATTAATATTACCTTAAACAATTTCTCTTCCACTTTTCTCTCAGTTATCACAAAATCATACCTCTGTTAGAATTTGATACACTTCTGGCATCCCCATCCCTAAAAAATATCATTTAAATGCCAATGCAAAATATCTATTCAGTTTGTCAACAACCTGAACAGGATCGCCAGCATTTATACCATTCTTATCTAGTGGACCAATGCAATTCATCCTTTTCCTTAGTGTTACAACAAGTAAAGCAGATTATGCTGCTTTTCTTTGCTTTCTTTACCTGAGACTTCTCATAACCTGCCTTAGCTTGCCTAATCATCGTCATGATTCAATTGCAGACTAGTTTATATTTACTGTAGGTTTCTGTATCTCCAATAGTATGTATTTATTATACACACATCCATGTATTTTTCTTCTCTGTTACTAATCTCATCAGTGAATCTGCCATCCATTTAGATCTAAGGGTTGAATTGAAATTTCTCAAGTTGGTATAAACAATAATTCTAATATTATTATAATTATTAAGACTTTATTAATCATAATGATTATTAATTAAATTATTAAGAATCTTAGAATTAATGAAATAATTCTAATGCTTGTTTCTTGTTTGTTTATCGGCTTTACGGTGCAAGCACAGCAAGGTCAGCAATGTTGTTGAAATTCACACTGCATTGTGCAGTTGTATTCGTTTACAGAATGAAAAAAATTTTGGCCACGTGTGGGGTATCTGCCAGGAGGTCAGTAATACTGAAAGGGATCTTCGTCCTGGAAAAAGAGGTAATACGGTCACTACTGTATTTGGGACAATCAATAAGTACATGTTGGACAGTGAGCTGAGTGTTGCAGTAAGTACAATGTGGTGGATCAGTGCCAGCAAGAAGATAAAGATGTTAGATGTGTATGGCCTATTCATAGTTGGGCTAATACAACTTCTTCATGCCTGTTTTCACACATACTGGGTTTCCAAAGTTGGAGATATTTCTTTATACCGAGTAGTTTGTTCACAGCTAGATAAGCACATTCATTTCCAGAAATTCCAACATGACCAGGGATCCAACAAAAGATGATTTCTTGTTTTTTCCTATTTAACTTAGTCATGGTATTCCAAATCTGTATGAGTAAGGGGTTATGATTTTTATTCTGCTGTATAGCACTAATGGAGTCTGTACAGAAAACACTGTTCAATATATTTGTTAATAAGATGAAATTTAACACTATGAAGTTAGCACAGAGTTCTGCACTGTAGCTGCTGCACTAACATGGGTGTCAGTTTTAGATCAGTCCAGGAGCATATTCAGGGGTGGGCAGAGGGGGCATATGCCCCCTTAACCAACAATTTGACATTAAAGAAAAAATGCAGGAGGCATTCTAAAAAAACTGAAAAGGCTGGTTGTCGTGCCCCCTCCCTTACGATGATACCTGGATCTGGTTGCCATGCCCCAGATGTTGAGTTAGCATATAAGCTCTGGACTGGCAATGTACAGAATGCCCCTAGTGCAAGACAAAGAGAACTGTGGTGTGTGGGATCAAGCCAATGTAAGGCACTTGGTCTAGCAGACCTGTACACCACAGAGCCGTAATCTAGTTCCAACCGTATTAATGCATGATACAAATGCAATAGCAAGTAATGGTCAGCTCCCCAAGTTATGTCAGATAGTACTCTTAAGATGTTTAGCTTCTTAAGGCAAGAAAGCCAGAGCTCTTTTACATGTTCAAGGAAGGTAAGTTTTTGGCCAAGCACCACACTAAGAAAGTGAACACTACAAATCACTGGGATGATTTAATTTTATAGGTGAAGTTCTGGGTCTGGATGGTAGGTTACACTTCCTACAGAAGTGTATCCAAACAGTCTTTTGTGCCAAGAGGCAGAAACCATTGTTTTGGGACCATTTTACAACTTTATTAATGGCACTTTGCAACTGTCTTTCTACCATTTGCATATTAGGCAAATGGCAGGAGATACTGATGTCACTGGCATACAGGATAGTGGACACTTTGTGGTAGATCCTGTGTTATGGAGTTCATTATTACGTTAATTGGGGTGGCACTTAGTACTGAACCTTGTGGGACCCCTTCTTCCTGGATAAAACTGGAAGGTAACTCGTTGTTGACTAACTTGAAATGAGCAATGATGGAAGAAGTTTCTGATAAACTCTGGCAGTGTCCACATAGTCCCAGATCACATATAGGTTTTGCATTATACCAATCAAATGCTTTTTCTAAGTCAAAGAGAACCATGACAAGGTGTTCATTCATAAAAGCATCACGGATGTTTATTTCTGCCCTGATCATTAAGTCAAGAGTGAATCTTCCTTCACGGAAACTGCATTGTACTGGGTTAAGAAGGTTTTGGACTAGAAACCAGGATAGGCAGGCATTGATTATTTTTTCCAGGACCTTGCTTATACAGCTGGTGAGTGCAATAGGTCAGTAGTGTTGTAGATTTGTAGGATCTTTTCCTGGTTTTGGAAATGCCAAAACATAAGCGTGATGCCATTTGTCTGGGAAGGTATTGTTTGAAAATTCTGTTATAAAAAAGTACCAATGTCTTAAGGGCTGGTTCAGTAAACTGTACTATCATGATGTAGTGTATTACATCTGGTCCTGCTGTACTGAGTTTGGTGATGGCTAAAGCATGGTGCAATTCTGTGGTGGTGCAGTCTAAGGGAAGACTGTATGTGGCACTAGATGCTGATTCGAAGTTGATGAAATGTTTCTCAGCCTGTGCCTTGTGTACCTGGAAATGAGGTGTGTAAGATGTTGTGGCTGCGATTTTCATAAACGATTCACCCAATGCATTTGCAATCTCCACTAGTGTTGTAACATCACAACCGTTTACAGGTAGTATGGGAAGGTTAATTGCGTGGATGTTTGGAGTATATACATTTGTATTTTGGTCCCTATTGTTTGTTTTTGTAGTTCTTGTAATTGTGGAGGCAAAATGTTTGCCAGAGCCTGTTAAAAGTGGATGATAACAGTAGTTGTTTGAAACTTCCTAAAGATGTTCCATGCTTTGTTCTTTTCTTTTTTAGCCACACTGCATTCATCATTCCAACCAAAATGGACCGTGCTCATATTTTGTTGGATTGCTGTGAAATCGCTTGATCTGCTATCTGCAGTATTTGGTTAGATATATATATTCTGTAGCTGAGTGGGCAGGAGCGGGAGTGCAGTAGCACACGCTCTTTGAGTAGACCGGGGTTCAAGCCCCTGACTGCTGAATACGGTCGATCTGCCAACCCGCACTGGACCAGCGTGGCAGATTATGGTCCATTTCCCTCAGCATGAATTGTTGAGGAGGCTTCCATCCTGCAGTGGGTTGATAATGGCTGCACTTTATACTTTTATATATTCTGTGACTAAGTTTATGGATGTTTGCTGGACCTGCTTTTCTTCCAGTATTGCTAGTTGTTTGTATATATCCCATTTCGCTTTGAAAAAATTCCATTTGACAGTTCTGTTAGAAACTGTCGGGGATGTTTGTATCAATCCAGCATATCACTGTGCAATGGTCACTACTAGGGCTTGCAAACTGGTTTTATAAATCCGGTTAAATCGGTTTTCATATTGAGTTGTTAAAACCGAAACCAAGCTTCTAAAACCTGATTCGAATATTTTCTTAGTTAGCCCTTGAATATAGTTTTTTGTTACGCACATTTTCTTTTGTTTGTTCGTTTGTCTGGATCGTTCAACTGCTTTGTTTTAAACATGTTTTTTATTTATTTAATTTAATTTAATGTTTAGGTACAAATCTCATGGGCAAGTGGCCCAAATCTAGGAGGGGTACCTTTTTATCTTCCCACCTGTATCATGGCACGATGCAGGTGTACTCATTTACGACTGAGTGAGTCGGAGCGATAGTGTAAAAAAAAAAAGCTCAACATTTTTCCGTTCCATCTATCTTGCTCGCCAGGCAAGTTATGGAACACGCCTTATTGATGGTTACCCACTAGAAACAGATTTGCTGAATATTGCACCAAATTTCAATTGTAGAAAGTTTTCTGCTTCTTTATTCCTATTAAATTTTCAATCAAATGTTCTCCAAAAAGCAGCTTCACCAAATTTAGCTTTTATGTAATTTTGAAAATATAATAGATTTAATTGGGAAAAAAAAAAATTGCAAGTAAATAAATAAATTTCTTTCGTGAAAATTGAAACTTACCTCGTTAAGACTCTTCATTCAGTGCTTGCGGGAATGACGCATAGTTAGTGTGCCTTTGTTATCTTCAATATTTTTATTTAAAATTGTCGGTGATATAAATTCCTACTAAGTAATATTTATTACTCTTAATATGTCTAAGATGAAATCAAATGTATGGAATTATTTTGCTCGAAAAGCAAAGATGAAGCACAATGTTCGAAATGTCAGAAGATAATGAAGTCGTCTGGAGGATCTACATCATCTTTGATGTTGCGTTTAAAGAAAATGCATCAGATTGACATTAAACAAGATAACAGTGAACCTCCCGTAAAAATGGTAAAACATTAGAAAACTTTATCGTTAAAAAATCTATGGAAGAAGAGACTTCAAAATTAGCTGCTTTAGATGGATTTTCTTTTAATTCAATTGCCAAGAGTGAGTTTATACAATCAAGCCTTCACCTTCAGAGAAATAAATACAATAAATTACCACCAGCCTCAGTGAATGGGATTAAAAACATGGTTCTGAATTATTATAAAACTAAGAAAGAACAACTCATTCCGCATTTCAAAAATTCGTTGGTTTTGGGTGCACGGTATTCATTGACTCTAGACGAATATATGTCTATACAAAATAAAAGGAATATGAATATAAATGTGCATTCAAAAGACATCATTGGTCGTTAGGTCTTATTGAGATTAATGGTTCACTTGATAGCAGAAGAACTGAGCAAATTGTGAATGGACACTTGATTTGAACTTGGATGAGGATATTGTTGCCTGCACCACTGATGGAGCAGCAATGATGATTAAGTTTGGCAATTAAATTATGCCTAATCATCAACAATGTATAGCCCATTGTATACATCTGTCAGTTATAGATGTACTTTATGAAAAAGCAATCAATTATGGTACCACAGTCTCTGAGTCTCCCAAAGACAATAAAGAAAATGAAAATAATGAAGTAGTGATGAAGAAGTTGAAGAAAGGCAGCAAGGCATGCTTTATCAAACTGACTTTACTGATAAGCTCATTTATTTCTTCAATCCAATGACCAAGATTGCACAAACTATTAACAAAGTCAGAAAAATTTGCAAGCTTTTTCGTAAATCGCCTACCAAAAATGACATATTACAAAATTTTGTTAAAGCAAAATTTAATGGGAAAGAATATAAACTTTTATTAGATTGCAAGACTAGATGGGATAGCACATTCTATATGATTGAGAGATTTTTGAAATTGAAAAATTGCATTCCAAATGCTCTGCGTGCAGTACTGTCAACTGAAGCTGTGTCTGACGATGACTGGAAAACACTTGAATTGCTATGTGAAACTTTGCGACCAGTTGAAATGATTCTGAAGGCTATAACCTCAGAAGATAGACTTACTTAAAGCAGAGTCTTCAATAGAATTTCTGCTGGCTAAGCTTGATACAGCAAAAAATCCATTTGCTTTAAAGTTTCACCAAAGCCTTTTGCAGTGTTACAATGCAAGATGAAATTGCCAAACTGTGGCTTTGCTGAGCCACACAACCCCAAAAAGTTTAGGAAAGAAAATTCAGATTCAAGAACTTTTGATTTTCCAAGTAAGCAAGTTTTTAAAAAGCATGCTGAAGAGATTTATCAGAGATTGTTTGCAAAACATTCCGAAGGAGTCAGCGTTGAATGAAGAAACTGAAAATAAACGAACTGCTCTTTTAGAAGAAAACAAAGACTCGTCTAGTTCCGATGTTGGAGATACACTCATGCGAGAGTATGATAGTGTAATAAAGAGATTAACTGAAGAGCCTTCAAAATAACCGAGTGAATTGGAAATCAGCAAAGAATTAAATTTTGGAGGCAACTAGCAGTAGAAGTGAAAAGCTGGAGAAAGTTTGAGCACTGCTGACCATTAAACCAACAAGTGTCCAATCTGTTTCGATCACTGGTCTCTTTAACACAAAAATAATAAGGTCAAGTCTATCAGGAAAAATGCTTAATATACAGTGTTTTTTAAAGGATCATTTTCATAAAAAAGCTGAGCAATAAATAGTAATTTCCCCAAACTGTTTTTTTTCCCACATTATTTTTATTTATTTGTTATTATTATAGGGCTTATTATTTTTTTGTTTACTATTTGAGAAGATAGTTTTTATTCAAAGGATTTCAATACAATTTGTAATTTTGTATAATCTCAAGCTGGTTACTTTTTTGGAGCATTAATTTTTTTTAATTTTTTTACTATAAGAGGTGATAGATTTTGTTTAAAAAGATTTGATGACGATTTGTACAATCTACCCAATATAAAATAAATAGTTGTGTTAAAAGCTTTTAATTATTTTCCCCAAGTCTGAAAAAATCTGTTTTAAAACCGGTTTTAAGAGTAAACTTCGGTTAAACTCGGTTTTTGAAATTTCTCAGTTTTATGCAAGCCCTAGTCACTACCTAGTGGATTGCAATGAATAGCCATTCCAAAGAGGATAAATGGATGCTAAGCATAGTGAGACATCAATAGCTGAAGTAAATCCTGTAGATAAATGCATATAGGTGTGCGAGCCATTATTGAGAGTAACCAAATTGTGCTGGTCAAGTAACTTTCCTATAAGTTGTCACCATTTGTCCGTGTTTCGATTTCCCCGTAACGGATGACTAGTGAGGTCTCCTAGGATGAAGTAGGGTTGGGGATGTTGTACCACTAGTTCTTCTAGGTCAGTGTAGCTTATATTTTTATTAGGCGGCATGTATAGCGACACTATGTTCAAGTAAAAATTCACATTGACTCACTGCAACTGTCTCAAGGTTTGATTTTAATGGGAGCGGTTTGGAGGGTATTTGAGCATTGATTATCAATGCCACACCTCCACGCACCCAATTGTTAGGGTTGGGTACAACACAATCTTGCAGATGAATTACATAGTTCTGGAGAACAGTAATTGGAGTATTTATGGCTTTACTTTGTTTACTAGTCATTTGGTTTACTGGTACAGTGGCCAACACTGACCTTGCCCACTGAGATAGATTCATTTGGTGGTATGGTTACCACCGTTTGGGTAGCGATTGATGTGTCTTTTGGTTGCTTGAGCATAACTAGTTTATTAATATTCAGGGCTGGTAAAGATTTTTTGGCCTCTTGGTAGGTGACATTGTGTTCACTTTTGTATCGCTGTGTGCTTTTCACGTTTCCAAAAGGGACACTCCTTTGAAAATGCTAGATGTGCTTCTCTGCAGTTTGGACAAAATAGGCATTGTAGCTGTGCATTGTGTTTGTGTGTGCAGTGGATCCACATGTGGCACAAGCAGCTACTCCTGCAGACTGCTTGTGAGTGTCGAAACTTCTGGCACTTGTAGCAGCATAAGGGGTTTGGAATATATGCTTTAACACAGCAATTAAGATAACCTGCTTTGATCGCTGTTGGTTATTTTGGGTTATCAAAGGTGAGTATTATGTTACGAGTAGGAACTAGCATACAGTTTTTTTTTTTTTTTTTGTCATTCTTTTTACATTGAATACTCCTTGATCTTGCAGTTCTTGTTTCAGTTCTTCATCTGACACATTCATAAGGTCCCATTTGGTGATGACACCTCTTGACGTGTTAAAGGAAATGTGTAGTGAAACAGTAACTGAAGTTCAACCAAAAGATTTTAGTTTTAATAGTTGCTCAGACTGTCGGAGCAGTGACAACTTCAACCAGTAAGTCTCCTGATCTGGAGTGACGAACTGTTTTGGGAGTACTTCTTGTGCTTTCTAGGCATTTTTGCACTAGAAACGGCGAGATTTAGCCAATAGGCTGTCTTTCGGTTGAGTGAATTATGAGGAAGGTTGGAGTTCTGATTTTGGCTATGTCAGTCTTTTGACGTTTAGCTGCAACAAAATCAAGCTCCAACCTTTTTTTGCCCTGTAAGGGTCTCATTTATGCACCCAGTGAATTTCTGGGTTTTAGGAACTGATTGCCCTGTCCCATGAAGGCAGGGGCAGGGCCACCTTTGTGACCAAGCGGTAGTGGGTTAGTAATAAAACTAAAAGATTAAGAGAAGAAAGAAGGTTACTTCTCCTGATCTAGTAAAGTGCTTTCTTTACTGAATGAATTGAGTGTTAATGTAATGCTGAAAATAAGGAAACTATTTTATTTCTCCAAGAAAGTGCACTAATTTACTTGCAAAGACACTTGATCACAAAATTTCTTGGCACCTGGGGCGATTCTAATGTTTCTCATTTAGATTTTAGAGTTGGCAAAATCGCCAGTTGGTACCACTGAATATAATTTAAACTGCCTGAAACCATTGTAGTCACCTTCACAAAAACAAAATCCCTCCACCTTTTACAATAGTTCAATCTTTAAGCAGATCCTATAATAATACACTGTTCTCTACCACCTAGTGGTTCCTTTATCTGGAAATTTGAAATGCATGATCAGTAACTGCTAATAATCAAATCAAGAGTATTCTTTCTCTTGTTGGCTCTAATATGCTGGTGTAGAAAACAGTCATCCAATAAATCAAGAAAAGCCTTGCTAGTACGTGAGTAGCCATTTCTCAAGTTTCAATCAATAACTGGAAATTTAAAAACCCCATTATAATACATTCTGATTTACTAACCAGTTCAGTCATTTGGCCTATAACAAACTCCTTTCATTTTTCTCTCATTGTCACACCAGACTTACTCAACATTGCACTAGCCACCCAAATCAACAGATTGCCCTGTCTTACAGTATGTATTTCTTAATCAAGAGCATAACTTTGGCCCCATCCTGTACCTTACCTATATACATTGTACTCACCATATTTAAATTCTGCATTCCTTATGTGTGACTGGAACCACATCGACAATACCCCTATCATGTCTGTATCTGTATTTAACCAGGAACTTCAAATTTCTTTACAATACTCCTGGGATTAGTGTAAAATCCAAGTACACACAGACACACTTGTCTTTACTTTTAGCAATCTTAACACAACCCATATATTTGCCTATCATCCCTGACACCATGCTCTGCAGACTGCTACATGTTTGGCTGATGCTGCATAAGCTTGCTTTCTTGCATCATATGCCTCTACTAATGCTAATGCCCCATAGAAGCAGTGCACTAATCCCTTTATCTGATTGGCTGCTTATTCTATTATTCTGTGTATTCTCAAGCTACCAGTTTTCTGACTCACCAACACTAATGCAACAGCATCAGCAAGTACTCTTGCATCCCTACTCTTTAAATGTATCCCATCCCTGTAAAAACAGTATCCTGTTAACAAGCACAGACCATACTGAACAAAATGCTACCTCATGAACCCAGAAGTCTCACCAGGGCTAAACTGAGTGAAAAGATGGTATTTTTCCTTTATATGCTTAAAGCTGTCAAAAGCTGGAATGACAAATGTAGATTAAATTGAAGTCTACTCACTACAATGAAAATTGAAGCCATACATCATATATAATAAATAAATGGAAATACCCAAGAAGAAGTAGAAAGATATTTATCTGCCAATGCTCCATACCTTCAGGATACAGCTAGGAATCCAAGCATTAAAAAAAAAAAAAAAAAAAGTAGTGTTTTGGTAACTCCTTAGTCCAGCAAGAAGTGAGACGAGTTGTACACTACAACAAACACTAATGAAATATATTCCTCAAGAGTAAAAAAAAAAAACATGGAAACAAATACCAATAAACAGAACCATTAAATGAGCATAAAACAAAAATCTACACATTTTTTTATAAATTTGTGACAGCTTCAGGTGCTTCACTGTTCAAAAATGTTTGCTTATTGCAATTTTGGTTGTCAGTGCATGGGCTAGTCACTTTCAGCGCAATTTTTTTTTTTAAACCCTCAATTGGCAGAGAAGGGTAATCTTGCTGGCTTAAGGTGTTATAGAAACATTATGTTCTTCTTTTACTATCTGGAGTGCCTCGGAGCTTTCCCCAAGAAATGTGGAGAATTGGTGGCTGAATTTCTCTTTTGACTTCAAGGTATTTCCATTTATTCTTTGTATAAAATGTACTATTTCCACACTCATTCTTTTCTAAATTCATCATTTCAGCTTATAACTTTCAGCAAGTAAGACATACTACCTTGCTAGCATTCTGAAGTTCATTTCTAAAATTTCTTCCAATCATATTATATACTTCATTTTGAGATAACTATAAGCCTGTACACAAAGCCTTCTGAGATTATTCAGTTTTTTCTTCAAAATGTTCCATGTACTTCATAGACAGGATGATTCAAGAGGAATTGTAAATGTTTGGCAGGTTATAGTATCGATAATTCTGAGTAAAAAAGTTCATCTAAACACGTGTCCAATTCTCAATGAATACAGAGATACAGCTCTTTGAAACCGGCCGCACAAAGCTGTTATGAGAGGTATTAAAGAACAATAAATGGTTTTTTGTTTGTATTTGACTTTTTGAATGATAAACACAAACAAATTTTTTTTATAGTTAACAATAAATGTTTGAAAATCCCGACACCAACTTCAAAGCAATTTGCAACTCTTGTGGTAATATGAAGTGTTGTTCTTCTGAGGTCGTCTTGGCATTCCTTTAAGTAGCAATATCCAAACTGAACAGTATTAATGGAATTAATTGGCATTAGCCCACCGACAAAATTTCTTAATAATGTGTACACAAATATCTTATCTTCCTTCATTGACAAACTTCTGCTTATTTTTGAATCTGTCTCTGTGTAATAAATAGTGCACAGACACACATATACAAAATATGATCCACTACCATGAATATGACTGGCAATTTCAGCCAATGAGTAGAAAATATATGGATGTGCTGTGTGTGCATCTTTCAATCCACTAAATGTACTGCACACCACATATGCTTAGTGCACACAAAAAAAAAAAAAAAAAAAAAAAAATGTGTAGATGTATTTTAACCCGCAAGCCCTCGTGCTACAAGCATTTTGCACTCACGCTTTTCTAAAAAAATAAAATAAATAAATAAAAAAGTAATTTCTCTCGACTGGGAGCAGAAGGGAACCAGAGTGCCTTCTAGGTGACTTTTTAACTGCCCATCAGTACTTCATGAATATCCTTAAGGAGAGTTTACACCCCACTTCTGTCTATGAGCATTTTTCTCATCACACAAATCCTCACGTTACTGAAAAAGAGAAATTCATGTTTTAACCCAATTTCACTCTACCTGTTTTTTTTTTCCTGCATTTTCTTTGGGTTCAATATTTTCTCTTTTGGCAGATTTTTCTTCCTTCATTTCTAGAAATGATATCTCATTATGGCCAACAACTGAATGGACAGGATCAACTAGACAATAGTGCAAGTTATGTGGTCAAACGAATAGCTCAGCCCATTTCAAACACATGGAGGAATATAACAATGGATAATTATTTTATATCTGTTCCCCTTGCTTTGCACTTGCTTGAAAAATGAACTGCTATTGTAGGAATGCTTCGAAAAACAAAGAGGAAATTCTGTAAATTCTCTAAATATAAAAAAGAAACTGTTGCTGTCATACAAATTCAAGGCTAATAAAAGCATACTTGTCCTTTCCATGTTACATTCAGATGACAAAAATCTAATAAAGAAACTGATGAGAGGTCCAAACCAGAAATCATCACCTTTTACAAGTGGAGGAAAAATAGTGTTGATTAACTAAAATCCAATCGTATTCTGTCTCAAGAATAAGCAACAAATGGCCTGTGACAGTATTTTATTCATTACTGAATAGGAGCAATCAGTCAGATTTTCAATTCTAATTCTGAAACAATCTAAAGTCATCAAGATTACCTTAAAATTTTAGAGCTTGACTTAATAAATGCATTTATTGAACTGCTCATCAATTCAGCAACGAGGGATTTTGTGCAATCTGCTGAAGGAAAAAAATTGAAAGAGAAAAAAAAACAAGTGTCATGTATTGCCATTAACATTTCTCTTTGCACTCATGTGAGTAATATGCAAATACTTAACTCATCAATTCTTTTGTCTATACACCAATACATCCAATTTAATGTGCAAGGTTTTAAACTTCCTCTATAAACTACAGCCTTACAAAAATTTTATATTATAATATGTGTACCAGAAATTAACTCTAAAGGTTAATTTCTGGTACCAAACAAATAGAATTCTGTTTAGTCTTTACCAGTATTCATATGCTCAACACAATATTGTGCCATTTCATAGCACAATATTATGTTGAGCACCATGGTCCAAACCAAGGGTAAGAAAACCCATGGGTCCAAGCATGCAAAATTTTAACATTCATTTTATATATTGAATAAAATAAATTAATATTTTCTCTTATTTTTTGTAATAATAAATAACATGAATAAAGATATGTTATCAATTATCATCTGTCGACATTTTGTTTGTCATGTTTCTTTTTGAATAATCTTTTCTTTAATTTCATTTCTTTTTGAATAATCCTGCATAATATAACTGTCATATCTTCAAAATTTACTTTTTTGCTTATTTGGATTCCTAATACTTGATCTAAAACTTAAGGTCAGAATTACTCAAATACCATTTACCACATCTGGAGAACTGGCATACAAATCATTATTAGCTATAAAATTATATTGATAATTTAGGCTGTGATCTAATGACTGAAATCATTTTTATAAATAAAATCCTGCTGAAGGCAATATTCTTATATTCTGCATTTCTAGCTAACAAAATGAAAATTACCTTTGAAGTATTTACACACATATGGGATTCCACAATCATATGTAATTTGCAAGATCTCTATTTTGCCCAATTCTCAAGGGAATGTTTTCATCCTAACTTCAACAATAATGTTGTAGAGATAACTATTTTGAAGAAGTAACAAAATTAGACATTCTGTTCTTGTTCCTTACTAAAAGAGTCCATCACCATTGGCCTCTTCTAATAAAGGTAAAAGCTGACATGTACTCCCCAAATTATTCTGTTTTTCCACTAGTTTGTTGGTTGTTAGGTGCATCAGCAACTGAAGCCATATTGCACCATAGTAAAATCTGCATTATAAGTATGTTAACAGGCCAATTTCTATTGTGTGCATTGTGAAGGATGTAAAACCTGGAATGAATCACAGAGGAACCCCACCCCCTCTGCCTGATATCAATCAACTACATCATTGATTAAAGAGCCCTTCAGAAATTCTATGAAAAGATTCAAAACTAGACATCTCTGGTTTTCCTCTTTAAAAAAAAAAGCACACCAGCTACCATTTAAACAGTCTGCATATGTATATCATACTGATGCTCTTTGTAAAGGCTGTGTGACCTATTTTTGAGCAATAACTGACATCTGTTTTTCAGAAATTTCATTCTCTTGAAATAAACTAGGAATTGAAGCTCTATCTTACTTCCTGTGTGTATTTTGAAGGTCATGAACAGACACACAGAACTGTAATCAGAGAGGGCTAATATTGTGAATGCATCACCCACCCTACATCTGGAGAGACTTTTTGGATTGTACTGCTCCACAACTTTGTGTGCACGGGTGTGTGTGTTTCAAAGAGAGATTATGACAAAGAAGAGCAATAATGAACTGTTAATGCTAGTTCCAGTTCATCATTCAAGATACATGCAAATTAAAAATCAACAAATTCAAGACAAAATTAATGTAATTTTAGTTCTGAAGATACAATTATGTGAAAATTTAGGAATAAAATTATTAGAAATAATTCCTCCAGGAGGAGACAAATCAACCTAAAAGATTATATATTAAATCTACAGATGACAATAATACAATATAATGGATAACATTTCTAGTAATATTTATTAATCTCATCAACTAAACTGAGGTTCTGCATAATTATATTAAAGATGACAAAACAAATGGAATTAAGCCTATTTCACTGGTTTTAACTTACTGTTTGCTGATAATGTCTACATTTTGGTTTGTAAGCATTTGTACCACATATCAAAACAGTTTCTTCAGATTTCTTTGCTAACACTCTAATATAATTCTGGCATTCTTCCTGAAAGAAGGAATAAAATACTAAGCATTAGTAATCAATCAATTTAAGTTCAAATACTTATGAAGAAGATATGAAGAAAATGAGGCTATAAAGATAAAGACCTTGCTGTGCCTTTTCAACTTCTGGGTGAAAAGACAGACATTGGGGGGGACTAGTTAGATTCATTTTGCCACATCCAAATAAATAACATCCCAAATAAATATTTTGCAAAAATCAATTTGAGATTTGTTGAAAAGCCATTCAAACTGAGAGTGTGTAGGAACTAAATGGGTATAAAATCAGAAGAACACCTTAAGACTAGTAAAAAAGAGGCAAGTACTGAAGATACTTGGATGTTGGTACAAAGAGGATGAATACATTAGATGTATGGAATATCATAAAAGCAAGTCAGACAAGCTTGGTTGGAATTTTGCTGATGCATCAGCAGGGGGGGGGGGGGAACTATGATACACCAAGTCAATCAAAGGAGATAAAAATAATAATTTTAGAAATAACCTATTTCAGGAGTTATCTTTTTTTTGGTAGTTGTTGGCGCATCGGCTTCTGTGGCCATAGTGCACCTCATAAGGTTTTTGCAGTACTTGGGTATAAATAGCCATTGGCTGGTGTCTTTCTTCATAAGGAAAAAGTTCCTAGATTGTTTCATCTGATACATAGTTCACCAAGACTAGGTGAAGTACATCCATCAGGGTGTACTTCAGTTTTCGCATTTCCTCCCTGGTGTAAGAAAGAATGGACGTATGAAAAAAAATTTAAACAAAAAAAAAAAAAATATATATATATATATATATATATATATATATATATATATAATGTGTAAAATGTAAGAGGGAAAAAAAAAGCATTAAAAAAAAACAGAATGGAAGCATGCAGATTGTGAATTAGGGTTATAGTGTATTAAGTTCTCTCCTATCCCCCCACCATGATTGGATGATGGGCAGTTAGTCATATATGGCTGTTTGCCCATCCAAGCAGGCACTATGCTGTGCCAACTTTGCCAGTGTGGTGTGGGAGGCAGACACTGGTCAGCAGGACTTGACCACAAATAGTGTGGGACAGAGCACCAAACAGGCACTCCAGCCAAGAATCCCTTGCCCTATGAACTCTCATTCCTACCACCTTGGTTAGTTATTCTCTCACACCCTCCCCCATCCTAGGTGTGGCCCTCCCCTTCACGGTGGGTTATCCTACTGCCAATTATCATCTCCCATTCCCAGAGCATGATGGGGATCTTGACCTGAGGGCCATCTTCTTTCCCCCCTTTTCAATCAGGTGGGCACCTTCACTACTGGCCCCCTCTACCACATTAAATCCCCCTCCCACTTCCTATCTCCCCAATATTTCCTTCTAGGTTTCACTTTTTTTTTCTCTTTTAACTGGATTCTCCCTGTCTGTAGCCTTGGCTACCACAGGGTTTGCCCCATCAGTGCTTGATACTCCCTAATGCCCAACCTGCCTCCTTGAAGCACTGGACAGTAAACTTGAGCAGTGGTCTCCAAACTTTTTTGGTTGCGCACCCTTATTTTACTTAAAAGGAGTAGCGCACACCCCAAAATAAAAAATTAAATATACAAGTTTAACATTTTTTTTTTTTGTTTATAATTTATAAATCATTTTACATGTAAGGCATATCTAAAATAATGTTTATTAAATCACATAATTTTAAAAGATCACAAATAAAAAAATACAAAATTGAATTGAAGTTCAAAATGCATGTACTTGAACATGTACGATCATACAAAGCCGCAGATTGAAGTATAAAAAAAACATTTATTTATAGTTTTTATTTTCAATTACATTTCAAAAAAGTTTTCATAATTAATAAATATTGATTTATTGCAGATTATCTCGCACAACATGGTTCATCTCACACACCCCTATTTGGAGACCATCAAACTAGACGTTTGTGTGAAAACAAAAGTCCCTAAGCTAAGAGGCCAGATGACCAACACAACCCACACTAAACTACATAAATCTGGCCTTTACAAAGTTGGTATTCATCACATTGCTTGATGCACAGTTAGAGGAACCCTCAGAGCCACATCAATTAACACAATATACTTCAGTTTAAGGTTTCCTTTTACCATTGGGTTTTGGGAGAGGAGTTTAGTGAGAGGTATGGATTAAGAGTGACAGCTGAATGGTCTGTGTGTGTGTGGGGGGGGGGGTTGTGAGCTAAATAGTGTGCAATTAGGATAAATGACTCGTTAGGTGGGATAGTAATCATTCCAGTTTGTGTTCCAATAGAATACCTTCCTGCAACCTTCTTAGCACATGAGGTTTGTTGCTATTTATTGATTTCATTGCTTCTCTTGACTCCTAATATGATATACACTCTATGCTTCCTTTTCCTCTTTCCAAAACTAGCATGCTCAAATACAAGGTGCTCCTTGGCAGTTAGTGTGTGTGTGTGTGTGTGTGTGTGTGTGTGTGTGTGTGTGTGTGTGTTAAAAAAAAAAAAAAAAAAAACCCAGATTTCAAGAACCAATGCACCACACCAAGTACATGTAAGAGCACCACAAAAGGCCATTTGCAAGTATTTCAAACACTTAAAGGATTTGATACATATAACCAGTGCTTTTTTTTGGGATGGTACACAATGGTATGACATACCGGCACCTTTATTAACAGTGACTTGTGACATTTGGATGCAGTGCACTTCGAAACTTATAATATTTCGTAAATTTACATTTTTTAAGATATCTATCATTAAGATATTTTCTATATAAAAAATTGTATAACCATTTTTATAATTCTAAATTACTCAGTCGGACCTCTGTTCAATTATTTTGAATTCCCCTTGGAAGTTACATTTAATATAGTGTCCGGATTAGGAGAGAATTAACTCTGTACACCCTGTTCACATTTTTTTTTCCTGGCCTTCAGTCAATTAGTTATTTGGTTCTTTAGGAGCATTAGTTACTAAATCCATATTGCTCCGGGGATATGCGGTGGTCAATCCCTGACCTTTCCGCATCCTCTGTATTTGGTGGTCACTGGCTTGAACCCCGGTCTAATCAAAAAACGTGTGCTACGCACTGCTGCTCCTGCCCGAACTAAGAGAGCTAAAGGGATTAGCATTGTATAACTTATTGGTAAAACCTATCCGACCACCTGTCCCACATACGGAAAAGTCGCACTGGTCAATAGTGAACAGATCAAGGGGTATTCCCAATGGGCTCTGGCTCACCTTCTACTGCAGTGGTGTCCAACCTTTTTCTGTACAGGGGCCATATTCAACAAAATTCAAAGTTAGATTTCTTTGGTGTGTTACATTTCGATATCTGGTTGCATGTAAAGGTAAAATTGAAAATATTCAAAAATTTTATTAAGTACAATACACAATTACATTTACTGAACAAAACATTTGATTAGAAAATGTTTTTGATAATTACAAAATTTAAAATGCAGTTTTAGTTCAATTTCCTCACAGGCTGTAGAGAATTAGAAAAGTGATTTTCTTTTACCCCGACAAATAATCATCTGTTGTTTCACGGAAGTGCGTTATTCACATTTTTCCGTAAATTTTCCCTATCTTTGTTTACATGGTCACAGTACATGAATATCTGAATGACACCAATACTTTGGACAGTTTCAAAAAAAAAAGGGGGGGGAACAAATTTAAGAACTAGTGACAATACCGATGACGAGAGAAGGAAAAGGAGGACAATGAAGGTATTAATCCTTCTAAACATGAATTGTTGGCATTTGGTGAAAATGAAGTTAGAAAATTATCAATTAGAGTTAAATGCAATTCATGGATTTCGGGGATACCTAATTGATAAGGTTTCCAAAGAATTGAAGCATTTGATGAACACTGAGTACGATACAAATTTCACCAGGTGAATGTGAACAAGGATTTTCACAAATGAATCCAATTGCCAGCCCAACCAGTACTTCATTGATGACAAACAGTTTCTTCACTACTGTTTCTTAAAACTGTAGGGTCACCGCTCATCTGCTGCAGTCCAGCAAAATATGTCGATTCATGGCTGCTTCAGAAACTTCATTCAGCAACCAACACACGAAAGGAGAAAAGGAAGTCAGCATAGGGTGTCGGATGAGAACTTAATAAAAATTTGGAATATTCTACAAAAACTTTATGAAATTATTTTTACTTATTTTACTCACATTTTACTTATTTTTTTATAGACTTGAATAATAAATTTATGCTTAATAAACTGTGTTAATACACTTAATTTCTTGTTTGTATTCTAAAAACATTACTACTAAAGTAACAATATCAGGGTGAAAAAAATTTTAGAGTACTTTTCATATCCTTTTAATTTTCAATATTTCGTGATAACAAAGAATGAGTACTAGCACCTATTTTTTAACAAAAAAAGCACTGCATATAACTGTAGTAGGCAGTGAAGACAGACAGCCATGAATGAATTGGAAGATACTAACTGAAAATAAGGATAAGGTGTCTAGTGGGCACTGGAATCCCAATGTATGAAAATTCATATTGCAGCTGAGTTCATTTTAGAACAGAATCTCTTCAGACACTACAAGGAAATCCTATTCTGAGATGATGGCTCAGGATGAGTTCAGTGTTTTCTGGAGTGTTAGCATAACTGGCATTACCTCAATAGTGGTGGCTTGGAGATCTGTTGAATACTTTTGACATTGTTTCAATGAGCATATCCCGAAAACACAACCATTTTACAGATTCTGGGGAGCCCACCAACTCTCATAAACACTTCTAAATAAGGAAAGGAGATGTTTTCTCTATGGGCTTTTTACTTGTGAAGCAAATAATCCAGTATCTTGAATTTAGACCTGAGAGGGTTCCAGTTCTGGGCCTCTTCACTGAAGTGACATTATCTAGTTAATTAGCATAATAATCTGATAGGGGCAGAACTGAGGCCACAGAAGACAAGTTTAGTTTATCAAGATTCAGAAAGACTTTTGGTTCAGTGCATATCTGCCTATAGGGCATGCAGACCAAGGGATATCTGCAGCATGCCAAGCAATAAATGCATTCAGGACTGGAACACCAGGGCTACCAAAGCACCATACCCGCATCTCTACCAGCATGAATGCAGTCATTCAAACCACGAGTTCGGACATGGCATCAATACTTTTGACCCTTATACAGATAAAGATAAACCCACTAGCCAATTGATTCTGGGCAAGCATCCCATCCCATAATCACAACCTCTATTGTCAAAGCAGGAGCCATAGCTGTAAGTTGAAACTAGTTTCCTCAACTGACAGGATCCCCTTTCCAAGATTACCCAGATTGCAGCACAAAGAAAACACACATGATTCCTATGGTGTTAACCTAGTACCTAGGTTATGAGCACTGGCTGCATCTGTGGGAAGTAACCCTCACCTCATACAGGTGCCCATGCCAAGGGGAGTCACGGTGCCCACAAACATACTAATTAAGAAAATATGGCATGAAAAGATATATAAAGCTATATAAAAATTAGAGTGATGGAAAGTACTGAAGCCTATAACAGTTAAACACCGACTGTAGTAGTACCACAGAAAACACAAAGCTGACAATTGCAGAGTACAAGTAGCCTAAGAGAACAAAGAATGAGGACAAGGTGTTGTGTAAGTGAATACAAAGGAAATTAAATTGGATTAGACTGATGGTTCATAGGTGCAGAAAATGTCATAGGTAATGCTGAAGCACATTGGCAATGAATTGAACGTGTACTTCACCTTAGTTATTACAGAGCAACAGCCATTCACCAGAAGGAGAGGCTGTGAGTGAAACTGGGCAGTATAAAATTAACTGTACTGAAATTGTAGAAAGTTCATTATGAGAAAAAAACTTTAAGCCTAATAGCAGAGCCGCACCAACCTGGTGGTGCAATTGGTGTACCGCACTAGGGTGGCACAGACTAAGAGGCTGTAAAGACCAATGTTCTGTAAACACTAAAAGAGACAGCAAAGACTAAGCAGCCTAAAAGTTCAAAGTATCAAAGAATGTGTTTTGTCATATTTTATATTAACAAATAATGAATTTTAAATTTAAAACTTTTTTTCCAATATTTCTCACATGTATGATGGAAAGAAACTACTCTGGTTATGAATACAGAAAAAGAAAAAAATGAAGAGACCAAATAAAAAAGCAACAAGTTAGATTACCAGGTTTCTGGGCATCTAGGCACAGTCGGGTCCATAGACTTCAATTTCCTCTAGCTTCGCTACTATTGTTGTTGTTGTTGTTTTGGTTTTTAGGAGCATTAGCAACTAAGGCTATATTGCTCTGGGACATGCGGTGGTCATTCCCTGACCTTTCCGCATCTTCCGTATTTGGTAGTGATGGGCTTGAACCCCAGTCTAATCAAGAAGCATGTGATACACACTACAGCTCCTTCCCACCTGGCTACGGAGGCGCCCTCTACTATTGATAAAGAAACTGAAACACTTGAATACCTGTCCAAGATGTTGACATTCCAATTCAGCAAGAAACACTAGGTGCAAGTGAAGCAAATTAGGATGAAGAAGAAAGTGAAGATCACAATAGTAGTATACAAGATCAAGTAATTTAACTTAGTGATCCCAGTAAATGGCCAAAAATTTTAAATGTTTTATATATAAAATTTTAAAAAATTTTATATATATACTAAATATATAAAATTTTAAAAATTTTATATATATATAAAATAAGAATGTTAGTTGAAAAACAAACTAGAATAATTTTTAAAAAATTTGATTTTCCAAAAGATAAAAGGAAACTTTTCTATTGAATATTACACTAAAAAATTACAAAAAGGTGAATCACTTTCGTGTAATTGGTTACTGTATTAGATTTCATAAAATGCTGTCTTTAGTTATTGTAACATTTTATTTGAATTTAATATTAAACTATAAATATTACAACTATTAATTATAATATTAAAAATCAATATATAGGTGCAGGAAGCACCTATAAAACAGCCAAAGCTACAGCCAAAGCAAAATAAATGTATTTTCATTTTTTATTTTATTTTTAACATATTTACTTCATGTATCATAATGTTATTTAGTTTAAAAAATAATTATATATTATTTCTTAATATATTTTTTTTAATTCCCAAAAAAATTGATAAGAAAAATGACAGTGAGGGGTAGGGGCAGAAATAAGAAGTTTGCACCAGGGTGGCTATATAGCCTGGCGCAAGGCTCCTGGAGTTGACGGAATATAACTAGTGATTTTCAGGGAGATAGCAAGAATACATTGAACCATTAAGGTTAATTATGAGGGTACCTTCTGGACCTGGAAGAGATTCCTTTGAAATGGTGAAATGCCAATAGGATCACCAATACTTAAAAGGCAGTTCTAGGAGCAAAGTGGATAGCTATTCTTCTCCTTATCAGATGGGCTTCAGCAGCAGAGAAAATTGTGGTTGTTGGAAGTTTTATGGTACAATGCCAACTAAAGGCCATTGTGCACCAAACAATGGTATAAAGTAACAGGTGCATTAACATTAATGGTCAGATATATGCATTATGTGGGATTTTGTCAGTTTGAACAGAAAGTTAGATGAGAGGCAGAAAGAAGGTAAGGTGTGTATCACTTATCTTTAGTCTTGAAAGCATGACTACTCTATTTTTTTGATTTGAGCAGAAACTGGATGGCTAAGACTGGAAATTTGGTTTAATCTGAAGGGATTCATTGCCTTCTTCATTTTGCCATATGGTTTGTCAGAGTTTTATACTTCAATTTATTATACTTTTGTAGTCAGCAAAAGGAATTTTAAAACATTCATTAACATGTTCCACAGTGAATTTGGCTGCATGGTCAGCACTCTTTGCCATTCCAAAGTATGCCAAAATGACTTATGGATCCAACAAAAATTTTACTGCTTTCATATCCTTAGCAATATCAGTCAGTTCTGAATATGGTAAAATAGGTAGATATGTTTCCTTGGTTGCTATAAAATGAGAACAGCACTGATTAGTCACTGAATATGACTATGAGTAAAATGGTACACTAATAGATTCCAAGGCCATCTGTATTGCATGCAGTTCAGCAGCAAAGCTGCTAGAATCTAAAACTAACTGACTGGAGATTATGGAGGATAGAAGAACAGTAGGACAGACATGGCCAGTTTTGGAACCACCTGTGTATACCCATTTTGCAAATTAGTGATTTATGAAGCTGTTTTATATTATGTTGAAAAAAAAGAGTAGTTTTTTCCCACTCTTAAAGGGACAGATCAAACACTGGATCACAGCAAGCACATCAAGGAGTGGTAGAACTAGTGGTGGCTATTTTAGGAAAATCTAGCAATCAATTATCAAATAATGAGTGAAGACATATGCCAGCCAGATGATTCATTGATGGATAAACTAAATACAAGTTCTCACAATCTGGAGTAAGTAGATATCTCCAAGAAGGATGCAGGGGTTGAATTTTGATAACTTAGTTGTAAAATTTCTCCTCAGAGAGAGAGAGAGAGAGAGAGAGAGAGAGAGAGAACAAATGTGTAGTTAGTTCAAAGAGCAACATGTAAGTCACTGTAAATGACCAGAGTCTAACCACTTCAAGGTGCCTGGTTTAGCAGAGCTGTAAACAGAAGATACATAATTTAACCATGATATTACTACAGCATGATGAGTGAAGAGTACGATGGTCAGCACCCCAAGATGTGGTTGATAAGTCTCAAAATGTTTAATTAGTCAGTCAGTCACACTCTCCCTCTCCCCCCCTCAAACTAAAGTTAAGCCAAAAAAAAATCAGAGTAGGTACAAAAGCTATGATATGGTCACCTTGTTTAGAACTGGGGCAGGACGAAGATTACATCTTCTACACAAATGAACTGCAACTATTTTTCAGTTGATATGCAAAAACTTAAATGCAGCCCAAGTCGCAATCATCTGCAATCAAAAGTCATCCGCAAATAAATTTGTAAAAATAGTGGTTGGAATAGTCTGAATTAGAGTTGATTTTTATAACAAAGATGGTGGCACTTAAAACTAAGCCTGATCTGTTTCGAGGAAAAATGTTACTTCTTTTGTTGTTCCTTGCACAGCAGTAGTTATTGGTGCTCACTTTTGAATTACAGGAGCCAAAGTAAGTCAGGTGTTATTTTGATCCTGTACCGATTTCTTGGCTTCTTTGTGCATGTTTTGTTCAGCTCTGACTGTTAAATCTCATTTTTCTAGAGGGGACAATCTCTGGAATATGCAGTGTGTTGGCCACTGCAATTTGAGAATTTATGTTGCTCTGCTTTACAGTCTGCATGAATGTATTCACATAAACTACAAGCAACACACACACACACGAGCGAGCGGCTGAACCTTGGCAGACATTTTGGGAATGACCAAATTTTTGGCATTTGAAACAATGTGTCAGATTAGTTTTATTTGACAGATGAGATACCCTGCTTTGATGTTGGAGGTTTGGGAGGGGTATCATGTTAGCATTACATTATGGATCAGAACTAGAATATCTTGTTTAGTATATATATTCATTTTACATGCACAATTTCCTAGCCTTTTAATTCATTTTTCAACTCTTTGAGATGGTTGAGATCCCATTCAACTATCACGTCCCTAGAGGTGTTTAGAATAGCAAAGGGGAAATGCTATGGTTAATCCTCCAAAGGATATGATTTTTCTGAGCCATTCTCATTGATGTTCATCTGAGATCTCAACTACTAATTTGACAAATCTTGATGCGTGGTTGTTTTTGGAGATCCTATAAGGTTCCTAGATATTTCTGAAGTTTAAGAGATGAGACTACCTAGACAACCTTCTTGAACAAAATGCAATACAGGATGCATTGGAGCAATTGTTTTAACAGTCATTTTTTTAGCATTTAAAGTACACAAGTTAAGGGTCTCCTACGTTGTCAGTAGTCATGTTAAGATCTTTAGATCCTGTAAGTTTCGGGGAGATTTTGTTCATTTTGGAACTGGTAAGATGACTTTTTTCCCCAGGATTCCAGCCCCTGCAGGGAGGCAGGAGAGTATAACAAAGGTAAACCAAATGCCTGATTCAGTTGATTTAGTACTATTAACCAAAAACAGAAAGGTGAATTTCCCTTATGGAACTCAGCCTACTTCTTGTTGTGTAAAAGAGTGTAGTTATAAGCTAAATAACGAGTTACACTATATAAATAAGGAAAACTGCATATATAACCAAAAAGAATCTATTTGCCTTGTGGATTGCTTTAAATCATTTGGTCACACTAATAATTAGTTGGTGTCTGGAGCCAGAAAATGAAGGCAATGATAAAGATTGTAATACATACACAATTAGAAACCTAAGTCTAAAAACTACACAACACTATTTTTTTAAAGGAAAATCATATTTAGCTAATGTGGTTAGCTATTTTGACCATGGTCACTTGTGAGCTACAAGTATGAAATCTTAATATTACTTGGATTTCACTAAAGCATTCGACTAAGGTCCTTGTGAGATGTTGCTGTATGACCTGGAACAAGCTGGGATCGATGGTTAGGTTTTAAGAAGAAACTTGATGGGGAACAGTATTAATGGTTACTTGCAAGATGTGGCTAATATTAGAGGTGGGGTCCTCCAAGAATTGGTTTCTGGAAACAGTTCTAATCTTAAATGACATCAATGAAGGGATACACAGCACAATGTCAAGATTTACTGAAGATGTAAAGAGAGGACAGTTCGTGAATTAACAGTGCCAAGCACAACTCTTTCTGGACAAGTTAGGTAGGCTTCATGTGTAGTCAGAAAAGTCACAGCTATGTTTCAAACCAGCAAAATGGAAGGTCTTACACTTGGGGAATAGGAACATTAACTTATACACCTCTTCTGGATGAATTGCACAGTGGGGGAAGATACTCTCCAGAAATTAAAACGAAAACAAAAAACAGAAAAACCTGAAAAACTTACATTAGTCAAAAATAATTAAAAATCAATTGAACACAATTAAAAAACAAATTAAATATCAAGTAAAAAATTATTTAACGAAAAAATTGCAAAACGATTTTCCTTCCTAAAGCTGATAACGCTTTTCGACCACATGGGTGATCACAGGAATGAAAATTACCGAATAGGGGCAAGCACGAAACTTAAATAGGGATTATTTGTCTTCGCACATGCACGTAAAAGACCATGAATCTGAGATTAGATATGGCCTGCAAATATTAACAGAATTCTTATGTAATTTAATTTCGCAGTTTCTGCAATTAATATACGTTGGACACTAAGTACTTTGGCCTCGTTAAATAAAAGTGTTTTTCGGTAACGGCATGAAAGGCTAATTCTGATGCTGCTGAACGAGATGCATGAACTACTGAGGCCGCATGTTGGTTACCATGAAAATTGGGAGGAAACTGTGTAGAATCTTGATAAGACAGTCGTAATCGCAACAAAGAAATGTATACCACGTCATTTATTTTTGTTGCGAACAAGGAAAGAACTGAGCGATTTTTCAATACAGTGAAATTTCCATATTGGCCTGACCACAATTTGAAATTCGGTATCTTTAAAAGAATCTGTTAAGCTGTTTGTGCCACTGTTCAACATATGGTACAGAAATAGTATTTTTTGATATTACTATTGTTGATTGGTGTAGTGTTTTGTATCCTTTGCCCTTAACTTGTACCCTAATTTGGTTTATTGTAGCAAATGGGTAACCCCTGTTTAATATTCACATTTCTGTGCCCAAAGCCGATTCTGTCATTGATTTGTAGGCATTGAGAAATTGATTAAAGATAATTGATCTTTTGTAGGTGAATGGGTGGTAGCTGTTATAATGCAGAAGCATACCGGTGTTTGTAGGTTTACAATAAATGTTAAATTGGATTTTATTAGAGTCCCGATAAGCATGAAATTAAGAAAATTTCATGACTTAGTATTGAGCATTAGAGCTCTGGTTCATACTATCTAATTCAATTTTTAAAAACTCTAATTGACTATTTCATTCACTTCCTTTCTCTCCAAGTATAACCTATCGATATACACAATTGAGGGATTTTTTGAAGAGCTTGGTACAAAATTGTATTAGATTAATGCTAAGATACTCGGCCCAAAGTTACCATATTTCTTTTCTAAAATATGGCCTTCAAAACAACATCGTTCCGAAGTTAGTCAGGGTCAATTTAAGTCATAAAATTTTCGGGCATAAAGCAACTAACTTACCACATCGTGTAACATAGTTAAACTTGCCTTAAGATCTCGGTATTCTAATAAACATAAATACCTTTCCCAGGTTAGGAAACTTTGCGACAAATTAAAAAATTATCTACATCCAAACGATTGGTCTGTATTAAAGACCTTCATAGATCTGTGACATGAAGCACAGGCCTCAGAAATAAAAAAAAACAGACATGTTAACAAATTGAATACATTATCAGGAGTGTCAGGACATGTTCATATGAGTTCAAATACATTGTGAATCTTCAATTCGGTAAGTAATAAATAATAATTGAAGAAAAAAAAAGAATTCAGAACTGCAATTTTTTCCCCCCAAATTTCAAAAGATAAAGCATACTAACCACCTCGCACACAGAGGCAGGCATCATCACCTTTTAATTTAGACAAGTCCTCCATATCTGTGAAGCAAAGTATAGATGAAAGGAGCTTCAGAAAGCTCTTTTTAAGAATAAAGGGCATCCTCAAGGCATGATCCAAATGAGTACTGACACTGCCATAAGATTTTAATAAACTCCATGAACCGTGGAAAAAAATCTTCATAGAATCAATGGCAAGTATTTTTACAAAAAACATTTTAAATGAGCTGCTTCTCCAAGGACTAAACTTGGACATAACTCCTCTGATCCCTCTTCCATCATAGGTCATCTATTTCACCCAATGCAAATTGCTGAAAATAATACATGAACTAGCTGTCAACTTTTGATTTTGGAAAAGTTGGATACAAGACATCTAAGCAAAAGGAAAACAGATTTTATGGAAAAAGTAGGTGGCTTTTATCAAGTCCACACCGCATTAGAAATTAAATTTCACTGAAAATACAAATTTCATATTAAAAAATATACATAGGATTGTTTACCAGTCCAGCATACTTTCAAAACAGCTTCGATAGGATTTGTCAGTGGACCTCTGTTTGGATCCTACACATTCACTTATGTATGATTATAGACACTACTTTATCAAGTGGAATGATAAGACAAAAAAAAAAAAAGAGTTTTACTGATGCTAACACATTTAGTGTTAATATTTACACTAAATCATTAGCCGGTGATATTTCAGGATTTAGAACAAGTCCTTAAGTCACCTGGTAACAAATGACTACTGAACAAGTTATTGTCACCTATAATATTAAGGAAAAAATCATGAAACCCCTCAAATGAAAAAAGAATTTTAGCTAATACTTTAGCATTAGTAGTGGCACATGATGCAAGAAAGCAAGCTTATACAGCATCAGTCAAAAAAATAAAATATAAATGAAATAAAACACTTCCCATTTTACCAATCCACATACTACAATAGTGTATTCTTCCTTGAACTTATTTAAGCTATCAACTTCCACAACAACAGATGGAAGTTTGTTCCAGGATTCAACCACTTGCTGGGTAAAGGCAAACTTCCACGCATCTATACTGCAACTGTCCCTTTCTCATTTGAATTTGTGCCCCCTCATGTATGGAGTCTGAGCCAGAGGAAGAATTCCATCAGCAATAAATTGCCAAATCCATTCAACACCTGCCTTAGGAACCTCAATCAGATTACCTCAGAGGTGAGTCTCCAGATTCTGCAATTTTCAGAACTTAAACTTTTTTTTTTCTTTGTAAGAGTACTCCTTTGTTCTCCTCACCACTCTTATTGCCCTTCTCTATACTTATTCCAGCAGCTCTAAATCTTACCTAAAATGAGGGCCTCCAGACCTGTATGTAATACTGAAGATATGGCCTGACCATTGCCTTACACAATGATATAATCACCTGATCCCTGCTATCAAAGTTTCTATATATCAAGGACAAAACTTGATGAGCTGTCCTGGCTCATCAAGTTTTGTCCTTGATATATAGAAACTTTGCACTGCTCTGTCTGCACTGCTCAGAGAACTTCATATCTGATTGCACAACTACCCACAGTTATTTTTCATTTTCCACTACCCTGAATGGAGTACCACTGAGTTGGTACATTACTCTGGGGTTATTCAAAATACCAAATATGCTACCCATATGCAGTATTTTGAATTTGTCAATGTTAAAGTTCAGTTGCCATTTCTCAGCTCAAAAATACCAAAAACCCTGGGGGACTCCACTAATAACATTAGTCCATGAAGAACAGTGTCCTCCGATTACTACTTTCTCTTCACACACTCACTAATTCACTTATCCATAGCAGCAGCAATTGGCCCTTGATGCCACACTGCTCCAATTTGTACAGAGGTCTTATGTGCAATAGTATCAAAAGCTTTCCTGAAATTCAAGTATTGATATCAAAATTAATTTTTGCATCCAGTTCCTTTGTGACCTAGTATCCAATAAAAGTGGTCAGACAAGATTTCTATTTAGCAAACCCATGCTGTGTCTGAAGTATAACTGCAGTCTTATCTTAGATGATACTGTATCACTTCTTTAACCACTAACTGCACTATTCTCCCTAGAACAGAAGTTAAACTAATAGGTCTGTAATTACCTACATCTTTTGATCCCCCTTGTGAATTGGGAATACATTTGCACATCTCCAGTCTGTGGGGACCTTTCCTAAATCCAAGGATGCTCTCATAATTATGGCTAAGGGTTTGCTTATTTCCATCACTGATTTCCTTAATATAATTGAATAAATCCCAACCACCCAGGTGCTATTCTTATGCTTAAATTCCTCTTCCACTTTCCGCTCAGTTATTACAAAATCATTTAATTCCCAAGTAGGGTTTGAAGTTTTCCCAAGTAAACTTCTGGCATCCACTTCCCTAAGGAATTCCTTATGTGTGGATGTAGATGAAAAATACTCATTAAAGTTTGTCAGCAACCTGAGCAGGATCATCAAAAGTCAAACCATCAATACCAATTGTACCAAACTAATTCATCCACTTCCTTCTAGGGTGAACATAGACTCTGCTGTTTTTCTTTGCATCCTTTGCCAAAGATATCTCTTAATCTGTCTCTGCTTGCCTAACCTTCTTTGTGACTTGATTACAGACCAGTTTTTTTTTTTATCTACCATAGGCTTTGAGTCACCTGATAACATTGGTTGGCATCAATCTCCTCACTGAAATAATTGACAGCTTCTCATAGAAGCTATGTTCAAAAATTCAGGTATGTGCTTAAAAAAGCTTTCGTCACCCTCGAGTTTTGAAATGTCATAGGTTAATGACTGAAAACTAAAACCTGTTGTTAAACCTTCATTTCCTACATTCTCATTTAGTCTTTTTTTCTGAAAACTTGGCAGCAGTCTCTAACACTGTGAAAGGTTTCACAAAGATATTTCTCAAATGAATAAAAGAAAATTAAGTCCAAAGAAAATGGAGTCCAAATATGTTGGCAGGCTACTATTTGAATTTCGTATGGAAGACACCAATGGACAATTAAAAAAGACAAATAATGAAAAATCCGTTTTATCGGATAACCATTTTTGTAACTAGAATAGTTGTTTAATATACAAGGTGTCTCAAAAATATTGGTACAAACATTTAGTGGAGGTAGGCAACATCTAAAGGAATGTGAATCACATAGGAAGCCATAACCAGAAACATCACCGTAAGTCGGTACACTGTGCTGTTCATCAGTTCGCGAGAGGGAAAATTTCTAGTTTTCTCATTCAAGCAGTAGTCGCCGCACGAAGAGCATGCATCGATATACGAACTGTGAGCTGGCAGACATGCACTTAGTGTAGAGATTAGCAGAGGACGATGAACGAGCTGCTCAACGAATTTATGGAAAACAGTTCCCAGACAGACATGTACCGGGACCACCATTTCTTTGCACGTGGAATCAAATTTTGTGTGATTATGGGTCATTTAGAGGTAACAGGAGTAGTGTGGGCAGACCACGTTCAATGCAAACTCCCGCCATGGAAGACAGTGTGTTGAATACCGTCCAGAATAATCCTACTACAAGCACACATGCCATTGCCTCTGCCTTAGTAGTGTCTCGTTGCAGTGTACAGCATGTCTGGCATGACAATTCCTTACACCCCTTTCATCCCCAAAGGGTTCAGTTCTGCTCCCCCAAGATCATCCTGCATGTGTGGCTTTTGCACAGTGGTTTCTCCAAGAAAGTGTTCAAGACTTGAATTTTCCAGCCTATGTTTTGTTCACGGATGAGGCTTATTTCGCTCGGGAAGGCTTATTCAATCAGAACAACGCTCACGACAACCCACACTGTGTGTGCCCCATGCAGCACAACATTAATTTGTGGCAATAAATGTGTGGGCAGGTATGGTTGGTGACTTCTTAGTCGGCCCATACCTGTTACCATCCCACATGAACTCCGCTAAATATCGGATCTTTCTTGAACAAGTTCTACCAGGGTTCCTTGATGTTTCAGCAAATGTGAGACGCAACATTTGGTTTCAACATGACGGGACACCTGCCCATTATGGAAGGTGTGTTCGTGACCATTCGAACAGGCATTTTGGGCGTCAATGGATTGGCCGTGGTGGACCCGTTGCCTGGCCTCCACGCTCAACTGATTTATCGAGCCTTAATTTCTTTCTATGGGCCCTCAAATCTATCGTGTACGAATCCACCTGTGGAGATGGAAATGGATCTCATGGCGAGACTAGTCTGCGCTGCTGCTACTGTCAAAGAAACTCCAGGTGTGTTCGACCGTGTCGGCCAATCCATGCTGCGTCAGTGTCACGCATGCATGGAACCTTCGAGCATCTGTTGTAACATCATGAAATACATCCATCTCTTACTCCACTGTTAATATTATTTCAAATAAATATTTGCCACTAATTACTGTCTTGTGTCATTTCTGCTTCTTGTGCCTCTGCTAATACTTTCCCGTGACATTTCCGGTTATGGGTTCCTATGCGATTCACATTCCTTTAGATGTTACCTACCTCCCCTAAATGTTTGTACCAATATTTTTGAGACACCCTGTATAAACGTTTGTACCAATATTTTGTTGTTCAATATATATAATAATTTGGTCCTTGAGGTTGTCACAGACATTCTCTCAAGTATGCCAGACAAGCCATACTTGCTACCTACAAGCAGTCTAAAATGCTGATGGAAATAATATTTGCGTGACATGCAAGTCAAGTGGACCCAATTTCGTTGAGGTCTGGATGTCTGTGACAGCCAAATCCTCTGCTTGCACCTTCACGATGGTGGTACCCCATGTGCAAGCACACTGTGGGTGACCACCCAAGTGTGAACCAACGTTAGCAGGGGTCAATGTGTGCTGCCCACACCACATGGAGAAATGCTGCTCCTGTGTTATCAAGCAATACTAGGTGGTAGATGACTCATCAACCAGTACAATACCACCACTTTGCTTATTAGAGGCTTGAAGTGGTGGAACCCATGTTTAGTCTCCAGAGCTAAGTTCCAGTCAACACTTCCCATCTCTTCCATTATGCTGTATGAATGATGACTTTTGAGGTTACGATGGACACCATGGTGAGGGCCAATCTTCTTTGCATTTCGAGGTTACAGCTAAAAATGGCGTTCGCAGGCCGGCCGCTAGCAAGTATGCTGAACCAAACCTATTGGTAACTGTCTAGGAGGCTTCTGGATCAGCTAGTGTATAATCTTGCTACTTGTACTCTGCCAGATAGTGAGTGGAGGGAGTCCGAGTAGTATGTATGTGAGGGGCATTGTCGAGGCCACATTATCTCAAGGATCTGGGTATATTCTTACCATGTGTACGCTGTATCGAAAAATTTCATTACTTCATACAGCATTCCCCCCACCACCGCCACTTTTTCTCATTATCCCATTTTTCTTCCAACTCATGTATTAATGAACTTGGTAAAACACTTCCCACCATTCCCAACACACTCCATTCAATACCTCCTGTGGTCTTCCATCAAAAGGTTGTCAAAAAGATTGACAAATCTTGTTGCTAAGAAAGCTCCAGGTCCTGATGGTATTTCTCCACTTGTTCTCAAAACCTGTGCTCCTGAACTTCCTCCTGTTCTTTGCCACCTTTTTTCACTTTCTTATTCCAAATATGTTTTTCTTTCTGTTTGGAAATTTCCTCATATCCAACCAGTTCCTAAAAAGGATGACAAATCCCTCCCATCCAATTATAGCCCCATTGCAATTACTTCTACTCTCTCAATTAATGGAGAAATCAATTAAACACCAACTCTTAAACTACCTAGAAATCTTCGGTCTGATCAACGATCACCAGTATGGATTCCGTCAGTGTCAATCCATTGGTGATATTCTGGCTTATGTTACCCATTTATGGACTAATTCAAAGGAAAAGTTCAGTGAAACACAAGCAGTTGCCCTTGACATCTGAAAAGTTTTCGATTGTGTTTGGCATAAAGGTCTTCTAAATATGCTTCCATCTTATGGTTTGCCAACTGTTTTTCCAGTTTTCTCTCTGATCACTCACTGAGGGTGATGGCTCTGTCTTTAATTTTTCCACTAATGCTGGTGTCCAAGCTTCAGTTCTTTCCCCCACTTTTTTCATCTTGTATATTAATGACCTTCTTCCATTGACTGGAAATCCTATCCACAGTTTTCAAGTTTGATAGCACATTGCATTCCACTTGCCAGTTCGAGAAACCTTTTACTGTTCAAACCACTTCAACTTCTCTAATATCTGCTACCAATTCCTCAAATGCCAACCTCAAGGTAATTCCTCCAGTGGGGCAAAGACAACTTAGTTGATTTCAATCCTTCTAAAACTCAGTCTTGTCTTATATCTCACAAAAAGGATTCTTCTGCTCCTATGCTTATCTTTTGTAACACTCCAATTTCTAGGCAAAATGATATCTCTTTTGGGGATCACCCTGACTTCTAATCTCTCTTGGCACAAGCACATTACAAATATTGCTTCCTCTGAAGCTAAAAAACTTGGTTTTCTCTTTTGCTCTCAGCACTACTTTTCTTCCCAAACTGTTCACTCTATACAAACTGCAAATCCACCCTACCAGGGAATATTGTTCCTACATCTGGGGTAGTGCCCCTAAAACCTCTGAGGCTTCAAGATTCTATTCAGAAGAGGGCAGTTAGATTAATTAATGAGTCATCACTAACAGAGTCTCTCCATTCGCTTTCTCAGACGTACTGTTTCTGCTGTATGCCTTTTCTACAAATACTTCAATGGGCACTGTACTTCTGAATTGGTTTCTATAATTCCTGCTCTCTTCCAAAACAATCCGAACACATGCCACCAACATCCATTTACTGTCCAACTTCAAACTCACAGAACCAACTTTTCATCTTCCTCGTTTGATTGAACTGCAGTTTTCTAGAAAAACCTTCCTTCATACGTATTTCCTGAAAATTAGTCTACAGAAGTTAAAGTCCAATGTCTACAAATATCTTCTTTTGTCTTCTCAACCTCCAACCCAATCACGGTGCTAAGTACTCTCCTTTCACATTGACTCCTTTCTGCGACCACTCCAATTTTCTGAAAGCTTCTCAAGGGCAACAGTAAACAACTTCTCAGATAGTTGTCTCCTTGTCGAACTCCTTTTTAAATTTTAAATTTGCTACTGTCTTTATCTAGTCTAATAAAGGAGGTAGCATTCTCATATATTTTCTTAAAAATCATAATATATGGGATAATTATGCCTTGTCTTTCCAGTGGCAAAAAACATTGCCTTATGCTGTATGGAGTCAAATGTCTTTTCATAATCCACAAATGCCAGGCATAATGGCATTTTATATTCATTTGCTTTCTCCATTAGCTGTGATATTATGTGAAGGTGATCCGTAGTTGAGAATCCTGTCTTAAAGCCAGCTTGCTCTTTCAGTTGATTCTCATCAATTATTCTTTCTAATCTGTTAGTAACGATCCTTGTGAACAACTTGTAGATGTGGGATAACAAGCTAATTGTACTATAATTTCCAATTTCTGATTTGTCTCCTTTCATGAGCAGCAAAACTATGATTGCATTATTCCACTCTTTAGGAATCAACACATTTTCTAATGCATTTTGTGAATTATGCTTTTCTTGAAAGAAATGCTTTTCTTTTTCTCCTTCTGTTATCTCAAAGACTTTCGTATTATTTACTCTAGTCAGTTTTTCCTTTAATCTATATCAAGTGTGCATCTTACCATTCTGTGATTACTTCCAACATTTACCTTGTTCAGGATTGTAACATCATTCACGATATATATTCTGTTACTGAGGATGAAGTCTATTTCATTAGTTGTTAATCCATTTGGGCTCTTCCATGTTCATTTTCTGTTCACTCTTTTCTTGAAAAAAAAAAAAAAGTTTTACTGACATTCCTTGAGATTATGCAAATTCCACAAATCTTTCACCTCTTTCATTTCTTTCAGCAATTCCAAAATCTCATATAGTTCCCCTTTCTGCGATGTTTTGTCTCTTTCCAACCTTAGCATTGAAGTCCCCCATAATGATAGTGTATTGGGTTTTCTGCTCACCTAGAAGATTTTGGCATACATTTTTTCAACCTCATCATCATCATGGCTTGATGTTGGTGCATAAATCATTATAATGTTTTATGTATAATAACCTCTTAGAAATCCTGGGCAGTAGTCTTGACACCCTTGGCGACGTACTTCTGAATTCTAAAGATGTTTTTTTATCTTTATGGACCAGAAAGCCAACATTACCTTCACTCCTTTCACTGTTTCCATTAGTGTACAGCATATTTCCACTTGATTAACTTGAGTGATTCATTTCTTCTTGTTTCAGCCAGATCAATGATATTCCAATTCACATTTTCTAAGTGGAAGCAGAGGGTGCTAAGAATCCATGGGTATGACCAGGCTGCCATGCATGGAAACTGAACCTGGCCTGTTACAATGTAAGATCGCTCATCAGTGAAGATATATTAGAGCTGGAAAACAATTTAGAAAATTGTTTTCTTTGTCTTTGTCTGTGGGGGGGGGGGAAGTGAAAGCCGCTGGGGACTGATGGCCATTTGTTTCATCCTGCTGTCATGTGCTGGAGGGTTTGGTTTTTCCCTCTTCACTCTGACCAAGCATCTTGAAGAGAACCACTCTACGCATTCGTTGCCACTTACGTGACATAACAGGGCTTACCATCGAGAAGGTGTGCATGAGTGGATTTCAGGGAGGCAGGCCAGCCAGACTTCTCCTAAATCTCCTGAAATAAAAAGATATTGGATCCATCAGCATTTTAGACTGAGTGTCTGATAACACAATGTCTGTTCCCATTTACAGTAGCTATAACTTAAGTGCACTCTGAAAAGCATCACTGTGAAATATTACGTTAAATGAAAAGAATAAAAATAGTTTTTCAAAGTTGTTTACATATGCTCCCTCTCTCTCCACAGAAAAAAGTCAGTTGCAATCGTTATGCCAGTTCAAAGATTCTTTTGCTACAGTATATAGTAAACTATTTTTTGTGCCATTTTATCTAAGCTGATGTCTTTTTTGGACTTTGTCTTTAAATTAATTTAAAGTTTGTTTATATTAAATTTCATCTAGTAGCGTTAAAGCAACAAAATATAAGCTGGCAGAATTAAGCCTGGAAATTAAACTGAAAATTATACAAGAGGCTGATAGGATGGAATGAAGCAAAACAGACATTGCAAAGGAATACAACATCGCTTTACCTACAATACTGAAAAACCGAAAAAAAACTTGAGATGTGCGATGCTGGAGAAGCTATAAAAAGACAGGAAACTAAATTCCTGGTTCAAGACACGAGGAGCTTGAAACAAAACTGAGTGGTTCCAACAAACGCATGCAATCTAATTTGCCAATATCAGGTCTGATTTTGCAAAAAAAAAAAAGCAAATTATTTAGCTCAACATGGAATTAGCAAGTTTAAATGCAGCAGTGGCTGGCTCCAAAGATTTAAAGGCAAGAATAACTTGGTTTTGAGAAATGTTTGCTGCAAGTCTGGATTAGTTGACAAAGAAAAGGCTACAGACTGGTTGTTTTGTACGATCCAGTCTTGAAAAATATGAGGCAACGGATCTTGATGAAACAGGTTTATTTTATAATTTGCTATCAAACTAAGCACTTGGTGTTTTGGGAGAGCCTTCATGGTGGATTAAGTAAACAAATACTTGCTGTTCTGTTATGCTGCAATTCAGATGGCAATACAAAACTATGCCCATTTGTGATTGGTAAGTTTTACAAGCCAAGATGTTTTAAAGAAGTTAAGACTTCCCTTCCCTGTGATTATGTGGCCAATAGAAGTGCTTGGCTTATGGTCAAAATTCAGTCTTTGTTATCAAAAGTGGACAGAATGGCTTCAGAAAAAAAGGAACATTTTGATGATTCTATATTGTTGTACAGCACGTTCTGCCGAGATGCTTAAGTTGACAAATACGCAGCTGTGGTTTTTACTTCCCATTACCATCAGTTTTATGCAGTCACTGGTTCAAGGCATTATTTATAACCTAAGAGAGCATACAGAGCCTGCCTGACAGAGTATCAATATAGGAGGGAGGGAACAATTTGCTGCCAAATGGCAATGCCTTGGATGCTATCCTTGATCTTGTTATTGCTTGGAACAGTATTGCATCAAGTGTAATAATCAACTGCTTCAGAAAGAGTGGCTTTGGAGAGAATATCATCGAAAAACATGGTCCAGCAGACAAATGTAATAGCAACATTGAGGAATGGAGGAACTTGAAGGAGCTATGGATTTTGTTGGTAAATTTGATGAGTTTGTGAAGGTACATGTAGTTTTTGTTGCAGCGACAGCAAAACGAAGCATACACACTGCAATCTAAAAATACATTGAGCATAATAGAGAGTGCTGGCCTGCAGTAACATTGATAAAGAAACAACTATTGTATTTGGTATCTGTAGTTAAAAATGTATATAGCACAAAAACTTTGCAAGAACATTGAATTTTCTTTAAATAAGATTAATTTATCAAAAATTTAATGGTTTGTACGTCTTCTTTTATATTAAGATTAATTCTTTTACTGTAATACTAATATATTGTACATATCAAAATATATATACTGTACAATATTTTCATTTCCAGTAATTTCTTTCTTAGTTTATCTTAAAATAAAATCTTTAAAAAAAATGTGCTATTCCTATTACTGTACTGCTAGACAAGGCTTTTACTTTTATTAATTTATTTTTTATTCATTGTTGATATTATTCATTAGTATTCTTAGATATACAGTGTACAAAAAAAAAAAAAAAAAAAAAAACACACACCAGTAAAAACTGACACTTTTGGGAGACCTTGTTACTACAAAATATGAAAAATTTAGGTCCCTTGAACTTTGTATTAATGAGATTCAACTGTGTTGTTAATCTACTAGATTGTGTTATTTCCCCCCCCCCCTCAAAGCCAGTAGTTTTCTGACCCACCTAACACTGCCCTGGCAAATATTCTTGAATCCTTCCTATTTAAGTTAACCCCGTTTCTCATTAACCCCGTCCCTGTAGAAGCAGTCATCCCTGTTAACAAGCAGACCATGCTGAGAAGAATTCTATCCCACAAGCCTTGCACATTCTCTCCAATGCCAAATTGATTGACAAGGTTCTCATAATATATTCCCTCCTATTGTATCTAAGCAGAATTGCTTACACTTCCATATTTAACCCTAACTTGTAGTAGTTTAAGTGAATTTGGGATCTTAGTTCTAGTAAACTATTTTTTTACTTTCTCCATTCTGCAAAACTGTTTAAATTTAATCTGTTCCTAATTTGATTATTGCCATTGCTTTATTATTAATTTATTATTGAGATTAATACTTTAATTCACTTAATCAGATTTTTAAGGATAAAAACCATTTTATTATACTTTTCTCATCATTATTTTATTTATTTATTTATTATTTTTTTTTTTTTTTTCAAATTTCTTTTTCCTTTCCCCCTTTCTTTTTAAGGGTGGATAAATATTTTCTTTGTAAATTTGAATTTAATTCTCTTTCCTGTTTGAGTTACATTAGATATTGCCTGTAATTAAGCAATTTAATATTTTTATTTAGGGCAAAACAACTGTGTGCAAAACTTCACCTCAGTTTTTTTAATTTTCATTCTGATTAAACATTACTTAGTTCCTAGGTTGATTATTGTACATATTAAGATTATTTTAGCACAAAGTTTAATTGTGGCCATATTAATTGTAGATGTATTAATTATATTTTATGTTGATTATAGTGGGTGCCATTATTGTGTATAATATTTAATTGTTTTAGTCAATCCTAAAGATGGAAAAAATATTTTTAAACTTTTAATAACATTTTTCTTTAAGTTTCATTTTATTTTGCTTTAACAATTCCATCATTATTATTACTGAATGAAGATTTGTAGAGTTTGCTTCAAATAATTTATCCTTTCCTCGGCATAAGTTCATTTCCTGTAATAACTGCTAGTGAGTTAACCTTCCAAAAGGAAGATAGTACATTTCCCAGCAATTTTATTCATTTCGAGTTTTGTGCCATAGTTCAATCTGATCCTACTTTTGCTCCCCTCCTGACAGAGGGATGTGTCATACTAAAAACACAATATTGAATTGCTAGTGTCTTGTATCATATGTTCTTGAGTGGAAATGTGACATCAACTTCTGATTGCTGTAACAATATAAAGGTAGGTTATAAAACCATGAATACCATATAGCCACTAAGGATGGAAATCCAGGATTATTTCTGAGATGGTCAATGATAATTAAAGTTTGTTTTTTTTAACATAATTGTGTAATTTTTGTTCCTTATTTACTGTCAGTGATTCCATGGAATCTAACTTCAAGTTATCAAAATTAAGGATTCTTAACATGCTGGTAATGCCTATTAAAATCTCATTTGTAGTCTCATTTGTGCAAGTTAATTCAATTTTTAATTTAATGCATCACTGGAGAATAGGAAAAATTTGTGACTTGAAGTGTGTGATCACGCACATACAACTCAGTTTGATATACATTTTATTTGTCAGGGATCCAAAGTGCTAACTTCATTATACTCTTCTCACTCATTTCTATCTCTTCTAGTTGACAATGGCTTGTCAAAACTTATATGAAAGTTATCTACTAAGGGTGAATGTGCTAGAATTGCACTGAAATCAGAAGGAACATTTTAGTAAACTAAACAATTTTTAAAATGAAACTAACTCAAAAACCACCACTTTCAAAGAGCGAAGTTACTTTTCTTACAATATTAAGCTCTGGTGAATGAATTCCTGCTCTATATAATTTTCATTCTATTTGATTCAATTTTTAAATAAAACAGAATAAGTATCTTATTTTATGTAGTTTAAACCATTTGAAAGTGCTAGCAGCAGAATACAAGTCATCAAACATTCCCACTTTCCTAAGTGCCTTCAATGATATTTTTCTCATTTCAATACAAAGTAATGTAAAACATACATAAAAAAAAAAAAAACACATTAGACTTCCTAGAATTCTTTCAAATTTCGTTTTAATTGGGCCAGCTGGTATGATGGGATGTGTGCACACTTTCGTATTGCTAAACTAATATTTTTTCCTTACTACTTTTTTCATGACATTCATCCATTAGAATTTAGAAACAAATTTATTAGATGTAAGATTCATTACAGAGGTTTTAGTCACTACCTATCTTAAAATTAACTCATAAATCTTTAAGTTATACATTAAGTATGAATTATATTGTGAAAAAAAAGTTACTTACTTCTGATTTTCCCTTTAGTCGGCACATCTTAACATCCTCATCTGAGGAATACCATTCAAGTTTCTAGAAGAAAATGAAAGCAAATAATCTATTACCTGAAAGATCACTATAATACACTCACTTTGTTACTCTAACATTACCCATATTTCTGAAACTGTATAACTCTTCACTTTAACATGCCATATAAACTATAAGGACCACTAATTTAAGTAATGTTAACAAATCCATACTTTGGTCACAGTTACTTTAATCCTGAACTAATTTAATCCCTATAACAACAGTCTCAGCAATCTCACCATAATATATTAAATACAATAAACTAAAATCCATAACTTCTCAATCCCTGAATGTGCTGAATTTTGGAAAAACATACCTAAGTGATCAAAGCAGTAGAGAACTATAAGATAATGAAGAACATAGTTTAACCAATTTCAGAAAAAATTAAAATTAAAGGTTCTGAAATTTTAAACCAAGAAAACGTGCAATGGGTTCAATAACGTTTTACAGCAAATGATTGCTGATTCATTGCAAAATGAAATTATAGAAGAAGCACAACTCATACTATGATTTGTGCTTCTTCCATAAAGGACAAATAAAGATCCAAAACACTAACAGAAACAGGTGGATCTAAATGAGACAAGTCTAATCTTGAGCCAAAATTATGAAGCAGCTAAAAATGTCCTAGATAACTTCACATTAAACTGAATGCAAATATTCTGCAAAACATTACATTTAATAATCTAAACAGATAAAAATTTCTGATTTCATCTGAATGAATATACATGTCTATATTGAAAATAAAATTAAGATGTGTATTTTTGCCCTCACTCAATCTTCCATTTTAAATTATATTTTTGATTAATCTACCAATTACTGGTCCTGATTACATCTAAAAACAGTTTCTACTATAACATCTTCCTAATCAATCAATATTATCTTCCTAAAAAACTTTAGTAATATTGTAATTCATTCATTTTAACTGAAGGGGAAAATAATTAGCCACAGAGAAATGCAACATCAACTTGCAAACCAAAATATTTGCTAACCACATTTCAGAATAATGCTGAATAAATATTAAGTTTAAGTGGAATCATGCTGATACAACATCATAACTAAAAACAAAACAAAAAAAAAAAACCACTACAAACTTACCTTCCTTTCTTGCAAATTACTTAATGACAGATTGTAAACAAAGTTCCTGTAAAAAGAAAAGAGGACATAAGCTTTTACAAAAATATTTCAGTAATACTCCATTAAATATTAGGGACAAATTTTTGTGCACAAGAGAGAAGCTAATGCAGAAATTTATCTGCTTTTGATTGTTTACTAAAATACTCAGCCAAAAACATAAAAAGCAATGCACTTTAAAAGGGTGAATTTGTCGCAAGCTGTTCCCTGCTTTCAAATGCAATTGAATACTTTAAAAACTACTAAACAGCACCGATTTAAATGCCTTCTAGACAATGCAAATTAAGCTAGCAATTAAACTGGAAACTGAACCCTCATTTAAGCAAACAAGAATTCACCTAAAAAAAAAAAACAGGAGGGGAGTAAGTGAAGTTGGAATGATACAAAAGGCAAATTTAGGATCAATCTTTCAACATTTAAGCAACAAAATTCAGTCACTGAAAGACAGGTTTCAGTTGAGTGTATAGTACAACGATCAATTCTAATTTCCATGCAGTTTCGATTATGCCACAGAAATGAGTAAAAATGGACTCCGCAACAGTTTCATGAAATTCTGCTTGCAGAATGTTGATCACAAAGGTAACTCCTATATCTATGTATATGAATAAGTAAAATGTTTGCAAAACCATTTTAGACAGTTAATCTCCACCCCAAAGCTTGCAATTATACACTCAAACAATTTGACAGCATCACTAGCAAATCGTTTTGTAGTGCTGAGAATTTCTGTGGCATTGCCAGTATCTGATGCCATCGCAAAACTGAAGCTTTTCAACGATAAAGTAAATCAAATTTATCTTCTTTCCATGATGACACAGATCAGTTGTTGGATTGCAAGGCATATAACTGCTGCAAAGATGATATATGTTCAATTGATTAGTGTTTTTAGACCTAGATGAAATGATCTACAGATTTGCAGCTGTCAGAGTCGGGAAAAGTTAACTTTAAATCAAAATTTTAACAATTATGTAATAAGTAAAATTACTTTTGTTAAATTAATAAATTACATAATTGTTAAAATTTTAATAAAATGGAACTGAATAAGATAAACAAAATTCCATCAAAAACATTTTATTTTTGAACTGATAATCTTCAAAGCTTATATGAACGGATGGGAAAACAGGCACCAAATAAAATTTGGCTCAAGAAAGAACCCTTTGAGCCAGCTCTACATGTGTCATCAGTACCTCCTATACAGCTATAAAATAGTTAAATACAGCTAACTAAAATGCTAAATAAAATTAACTCCATTTCAGGATCAATTTTAAATGTATTTCATGTATTGAAAAGACTGTCTTATATGCCTAACCAAGAGAAGCACATGTTAGGTTTTTGTAATATAAAAGCATACATATATACATTTGTGTGTATACACACACACACACACACACACACGGAACCTTCCAGCAACTACTGCCTTACTTGTTAACCATGCTCACAATTGCTTGAAGTGCCTATTGTTTCTGTGTTCATATGTCATGAAATTTAATTTGCATCATTAGAAAGAGATGAGGCATCCCAAATTTCATTAAAATCAAACCAATACAAATTCAGTTACTTTTTATTTTTCTGAAAATCTTGAGTTTTCTATATGGTATAAAGGGAAAAATGTTTTGAAAACTGGTATACTCGATAGCGAAAAGTGATATCAACAATTTCATCTTATGTTCTGTCAGTCCCTTCGAAAATTCAAATCAATTTGGATTTCTTACTTTCTCCTAGTTCCTCTCCTTACAAAAATTGTTACACACAAGAGAATAACAAGGCAGAAAAATTGGGAATAAAGAGGAAGTAGTAGTGGCATGTGATGCAAGAAAGCAAATGTTTGAACTTATGCAGAATCAGCCAAAAAAAATTTTTTACAAAACAATTTCCTCTAAATTTTTGTCCAATTCCTCTTTAAATTTATTTAACCTATCAACTTCCACAATGACAGAGTTTATTCCAGCAATTAACCACCCGCTGGCTAAAGGCAAATTTCTGCACATCTATTCTACATCTGTATTTCCTCCATTTGAATTTATACCCCCTCAGGTTTGTAATCTGACCAAATGGAAGAATCCCATCAGAATTCAGCGTGCTCAACCCATTCAAGGCCTTATACACCTCAATCAGATCACCTCACAGGTATCTAGTCTCTAGCCACTGCAATTTACAGAACTTAAGCCTCTCTTGGAAAGAGGATCCCTTCATTCCTCTCACCAATCTTGTTCCCCTTCTCTATACACGTGCAAGCAAATCTACATCTTTCCTAAAATCAGGCCTCCAGACCTGTATGCAGTACTTAAGGCGTGGCATGGCCTGACATTGCCTTATACAGAGGGACATTCACCTCCTTTTCCCTGCTAGCAAAATTCCTGTATATCATTGACAAAACCCCATGACCTGCCCGGGCAGCTTGTCTACATTCCTCAGAACACTTCATATCTGACTGCACAATTACTCACGGGTCTTTTTCATTTTCTACCACCTTAAGTGTAGTACCACACGGTTAGTGCGTTCCTCTGGGGTTACTTCTACGCATATGCAGTACTTTGACAAATGCAATGTTAAACTTCAGTTGCCACTTCTCAGCCCATCTGCCCAAATTTTCTAGATCCTGTTACAGTATCACACTGCCATTAACAAACGTGCCAACCTTCGTATCATCTGCAAACTTCGACACTAAGCCTGATATACCTTCATCAATATCATTAAAAAATATACAAAACAACAATGGACCCAACACCGAACCCTGTGGGACTCCACTAATAATATTAGTCCACGAAAGCAGCACCCATTGATTACCACCCTCTGTCTTCTCCCACTCAACCATCCTTTTATCCATTGTAGCAACTTACCCTTAATACCATTCTGCTCCAATTTGTACAGTAACATGCAAAACAGTGTTAAAAGCTTTCCTGAAACCCAAGTATATGATATCAAAATTATTTTTTGCATCCTGTTCCTTTGTAACCACATCATAATATCCAAATAAATTTGTCAAATTGAACTTTCCTTTAACAAACCAATGCTGTGTCTGAATTATTGCTGCAGTCTTGTCTAGATGATCCTGCAATGCATCTTTAACCAGTGACTCCCATTATTTTACCTGGAACAGAAGTTAAACTAATTGGTCTAATTATTCATATCACCCTTGCGCCTTTGTGAATTGAGGATACATTTGCCCATCTCCAGTCCGTGTTAACCCACCCCCCACTCTCATAATTAAGGCTAAGGGTTTGCTTACTTCCTTTGGCACCTCCTTTAATATCACCCTTGCGCCTTTGAATTGAGGATACATTTGCCCATCTCCAGTCTGTGTTAACCCCCCCCTCTCATAATTAAGGCTAAGGGTTTGCTTACTTCCTTTGCCACCTCCTTTAATATAACTGGATAGATCCCATCCACCCAGGTGCCTTTCTTATGTTTCACTTCAATTTCTCCAAGCACCCTGCTACAATTTGATAACCTTCTGACATTTTCAAACCTTAATAATCCCTCATGTGCAAATGTAGATGCAAAATACTCATTCAGTTTGTTTTCTATCTGGGCAGGATCATCAACAGTCAAACCATTGATATCAAGTGGACCAATCAGATTCATCCCATTCCTTTTAGAGTTTATACTGGGAGTCTGAAAAATATTGGTACAAACATTTAGGGGAGGTAGGTAACATCTAAAGGAATGTGAATCGCATAGGAACCCATAACTGGAAACATCACAGGAAGGTAGTAGCCAAGGAACAAGAAGAAGAAATGACACAAGACAGTAATTAGTGGCAAACATTTATTTGACATAATATTAACAATGGAGTACGAGATGGATGCATTTCATGATGTTACGACAGATGCTCAAAGGTTCCACAATGAGACGTGATGCATGCATGACACCAATGTAGCATGGATTGGTGGACATGGTCGAACACACCTGGAGTTTCTTCGACAGCAGCAGCAACGCAGACGAGTCTCGCCACGAGATCCATTTCCGTCTCCACAAGCAATTCATACACGATAGATTTGAGGGGCCCCACAGAAAGAAATCAGGCGAGCGTGGGAGCCAGGCAATGTGTTCACCACGGCCAATCCATCGACACCCAAAATGCCTGTTCAAATGGTCACGAACACACCTACCATAATGGGCAGTTGCCCTGTCATGTTGAAACCAAATGTTGCCGTCTCACATTTGCTGGAACATCGTCAAGTAACCCTGGTAGAACTTGTTCAAGAAAGATCCGATATTTAGCAGAGTTCATGCGGGATGGTAACAGGTATGGGCCGACTAAGAAGTCACTGACCATACCTGCCCACACATTTATTGCGAAGCGATGTTGTGCCGCATGGGGGCACACACCGTGTGAGTTGTCGTGAGCCAACACACGAGCATTGTGCTGATTGAATAAGCCTTCCCAAGTGAAATAAGCCTCATCTGTGAACAAAACATAGGCTGGAAAATTGAAGTATTGAACACTTTTTAGAAACCACTGCACAAAAACCACACGTGCAGGATGATCTTGGGGGAGCAGTAACTGAACCCTTTGGAGATGAAAGGGGTGTAAAAAATCGTCATGCCAGACACGATGTATACTGCAACGAGACACTCCTAAGGCAGAGGCAACGGCATGTGTGCTTGTAGTAGGATTATTCTGGACGGCATTCAACACACTTTCTTCCATGGCGGGAGTTCGCGTCTAACATGGTCTGGCTGCACTACTCCTGTTACCTCTGAATGACCCATTATCGCACAAATTTTGATGCACACGCGCAAACAAAACGGTGGTCCGGTACATATCTGTCTGGTAAGCGTTCTCCATAAATTCGTTGAGCAGCTCGTCCATTGCCCTCTGCTAATCCATACATTAGGTGTATGTCTGCCAGCTCACAGTTCATATATCAATGCATGCTCTTTGTGAAGACTACTGCTTTAATGAGTAAACCAGAAATTTTCCCTCTCGCGAACTGATGAACAGCGCCGTCTACAGACTTACGGTGACATTTCTGGTTTTGGGTTCCTATGCGATTCACATTCCTTTAGATGTGACCTACCTCCCCTAAACGTTTGTACCAATATTTTTGAGACACCCTGTATAAGTAAAGAAATCTTTGCTGTTTTTCTTAGCATCCTTTGCCAAAGATTTCTTGTAATCTGCCTTTTCCTGCCTAACCTCCTTTGTGGCTTGATTACAGACTAGCTTATATCTGCCATAGGTTTCTATGTCGCCTGATAATTTATATGCATCCCATGCATTTTTCTTCTCTGCCACGAGTCTCAGTTTATTTGACAACCATTTAGGCCTAAACCTTGAACAGTATTTCTTAATAGGTATGAAACTTTTAGTATCTTCCATGATTAATTCCTTGAATGCTTCCCACTTAGAATTTGCTGTTGGTAACATCATCAGTTGGTCCCACTGTACAGAATTTAAAACTGTCTGAGACCACTGTAGTCACCTTTATAGAAGTAAAAACCCTTTCCTTTACCCCTGAAGGTAATTATATCTTCAAGTAAATCCCACATCAGTATGCTGTGATCACTGCCACCTAGTGGTTCCTTTATCTGAAAATTCTTAATACATGAACGATTACTGTTGATAACCAGATCAATAGTATTACCCTCTCTGGTTGCCTCTCAAACATGCTGCTGCAGAAAACAATCATCCAACAAATCCACAAAATCTTGCTAGTGTGCGAGTGACCAATCTACAAGTTCCAATCAAAAATAAGTAAGTTTGTTATATGCCCATTGCTTGCTTTTTTATACTTTTCCAGCAACCCACATTGAATTAACAAAACAATTGTAAACATATGCTATATGGACAGCATAGACTAAACTTGACCCTGAGGTCAAATGCTCTGGTTCCCCGGTTACAAATTTTTAATACTTCACACACATAAGAAACACTGTCCATAGGAATTTTACATATAATGCACTACATCTGGAGTCTTTTAATATGCACTCAGTTGCTACCAATAGCAATTCTATTCCTTAACTTAATAGCTATAATAATAAAGGATGCTTCTCATTTCCCTATATGCATCCACAATATCATACAGATAATTTTACTGAACTTCTCTAAATTGGACCAAAAAAAAAAAAAAAAAAAAAAAAAGTTTACCTTATCACCTGTACGAATTGCAACGTTAAACATATTGGGCAAACAAGCAATAAATTACATTTAAGGTTTAATTTATATAGAACTGATATCAATAACCATAGCCACAATAAACTTAAAAATATCTCTGAATATGAGATTGAATTTAAACATTTTCAATCACATACCTTTTCTAATATTTATATTTCAGTTTTGGCACATATTCATAACCTCAATTTGAGGTTTTAATCTGCTTTAATCTTTTTGCATAACATAGGTGGCAGCATTGTGCAAACCTTACAAGTGGCTAAGAGGCTCTTCTGTGGTGAAAGAGGATTTTCCTTGTTTGTTTATTAATAAACAAAATAAATTAATTATTATTATCTTATATGGTAAGATCAGTAGTTACCTAAATATGTAAAGTGCTATAGTTTCAGCATTATTCATTTCACATGGTTTAAGAGTGATTAATTCACCTGAATTGTTTGAGTTACATGTTTTTCGAATGTTATTTGTGCGTTAAGCATACGAGCATAATATAAATTTTGGGCATTATAATTTGACCTTAAACTTCCATTTGTCCCCCACTCCTGTCATAGTGAAATTTAATTATGTACATCTGGGTCTGAAAAAAAATAAATAAACAAACAATGACTCAAAGAATAAAAACAATTATCTCACAAGTTTATTCATATGTCTTTTTGCAAACTTGTTTACCTCTTTAAAAATGAAAGAATGGGCTTTTCTTGCTGATGTATTATGTAACCAAACACTTGCATGCTGCTTTCAGCATGTCATTTTACTGTTCCTATCATTACAACAATATATTAGAAACAAAGAAAATTATTTGCTGTTTGTGCCCTTACCTTGAGACAAGTGTACAATATATCTACAGTCATTTCTGCTATAACACGCATTTTCACAATGCAAATTTGCTCCAAAGAAACATTAGGGAACAATGCGAGTATAGTGCGATTTTGTCTGTGAGTTAACACAAGATGAACAAAAACCTGGCACCAAGCTGAAAGTAGTGACCTGTGCAGCAATACATACAAGTTTACAAATCTTTAAAAATGTCAAACGTGTGTGAGAGCTATATTTCCCATTTACTGAAATTGTATTGGTCAGAGACACTGTTGTCATTCACTATATTCACAAGATAATGGGTGATATTGTAGGCCAACTGATGTTTTCAGTAGCTCACATTTTCCTGTTTGAACAGAAATTTCATGAGGCAGGAGAGTGTGAGCAGAGGACACATTTCTGGAGGTCACTATCAATAAAACAATTTGCAGTCCCTGTTTATTGGGCTTTTCTGTTAATGCAATCTAATTATAAACGGGTCAATTTTTTTTTGCAATAATACTGATGATTGGAATTGTGTGGGTTTTTACATTATTATTATGAAATATGCTTTTTCTCCTTCCATGAAAGCTTCAATCATATAAAAAAAACAATTTTCAGAATCTTTTGTTCATTCCTATTTTTAAGCCGCTTGCATATAGTCATTTAAAGAGACTATATACAAACAGGTTTTTGGTTTACCGATGGGTTTGAACCTGAGCAGAAATTTATCTTGCCAATATCAAGGACATTCATTTAACACTGTTTCTCCCCCGTATTACTTACTATGGGAGATATATTTACAATATACTTGTTATAACAGATCACAACACCACTCAGGACATTCTACAGGTATTCAATAATATTCACATGAGACTACATTTTACATTGGAGGAGGAACACATAGAAACAAAAGCCCCGAACTGCTTAAATTTCACTCTCACAAGTGAGATGCAAAAAACCCAATTTAGCAGTTACCGAAAACTCACCAATTCGGGGATGTACCTGCATTACTGGAGTTTTCATCCAGTCACGTATAAAAGATCCATTATATTTAACCAGTTTTTCAACTCTTACAAATATTCCACATCTGAACCCACCTTTCACTTAGAAATTGTTACACTAACCGGCAGGTTTTTAAATAGAGGCTATCCTCACTCTGTTATAAATCAAATCAGATTACAGGCTAAAAATAAAACAGCAAATATGATACCCATTAATAATACCAATAAAACACCATTTCATACCCATTAATAATACCAATAAAACACCATTTCCATACCGTATATCGAACAATGGTACAGGCAGCTTAATAAACTCTTTAGAAATACTGAATTCAAAATTATAGCCAGGCACATGCAGAAGCTCCATAATATATAAAAAAAAAAACACACAATTCTTCCTTCTTGCTCGGCACAGGTAAATGATCTTGTGTACAAGATTTTGGTGTAGTCAGTGTGATTCATCATATGACGGTTCTACTCTCTGTAGTTTAATTTACATGTCAAACAACATGCTGCTTCTATCTGCACATGTGTCGGAGTTGGACTTTCATGCAGTCAATGATGGTCACGTATTCCTATTCAATGGAGCGGTAATTTTAAATATACAACACAATTACATAAAATTACTGATCACTGAAACGCTTGAAACGAAACAACACAAATTCTATAAATGTGCAACGACTTTACCTAATTTCGGATTTCTGATCTTTTTGCGCATGCGTCAATATAAAATCAATCACTATTTCAGAGCCAAATACACAAACAAACACTTCGCGATATTCCCATCCTGTGAACACTGCGATCAATTGAAAAGCGTGGTCTGCTTAAGGAAGGGAAACAGCTGTGCATTTCGTTTAATTTGAGTATTCATCCAAATTGTAACTTTTAATCTTAATCGTGTTTTTAATCTTTTTAATTGTGATTTTAATTATTTATTATTGGAAGCAGTTTTAACTATTTATTCTGACACAATGTCTTCACGCACTCATGGTCTTGATACGGTGGTTTGATGTGTTTCAGGGGTCAGGTTGGGGCTCTCGATTCCGTTGTGCATCAGATTTGGTCGTATCTCTGAGTGAGTGAATTCATTAATTCGTTTTTTCCATCTTATTTTATTCATCACATTTGGGAGAGAATTGACTGGAGGCATTCCACGAGAAAGATTGAGGTAATCTTACTTTTTTTAATATATTAAAAAATCATGGAAGTTATTGAGCCTTGTAGCTCAGAATTTTTTACTAATTCTTTAGTTCTTTACTTACCAGACTTAACATTTTTTTGAGTACTTCACCCCCATCCCTATTTTTTCCATAAGCCCTGTTGTTTTAATGCGTGAAATACCATAATGCAGAGATTTTTAAGAATACGTGTACCACATTATAGCAGAACCGACTGTATTATACAGAACTGTATATGTTGGGAGGTGGGAGTTAAAAGCATACCCACATGGAGCAGAAAAAACAAATGGGAATAATAGTTATAGTGACCTCTTGTAAATTAATCTTTATTTTTTCTTATCCAGTGGCACATTATCCTATAAGCAAAAATAAATCTGCCTGGGGCACACCAACCAGAGGGGCCCCCAAAACACTGTTTTTCACTAATTTAAAGTGATTTTTATCAGAAACTGAACTTTATACCTGCAAAGGTCAATGAACTTTACTTGAAGATTAATTTTCAAATTACATTTCTTTCAAAACAGATTTTACCAATTTTGACAAAATTCTATATTTAGTTCTTCCTTAAATAATTGACTTAAAAGACTACCTTGGAATGGAATTAGATGGGCTGCAAATTCCATTTTGCCTTGGGCGATATGAAGGTATAACATGCCACTGATCTTATTACAGCACATAACCATGAATCTTTTTTAATAACCAAAGCAGCTAAAATGGTTAGAATTGGCATATTTGTAACATAACTCTATAGTGATATACATGGTATCCCAAAAAGGTGTAACCAATTTTACATGTTTGTAACAAATGTAATTTTGATGATGGAAACACAAAACCTGCGCTAAATGTGAGAAAAACAATTGAAGTTTACTTCAATAATCCGTTCTTTTCTTTTGCAGATTGTGACGGTTGTCCTGAAGTTTAAGTAGAGAGGTAACAAATGGATCCCGTGACCAAAGCACAGGTAGTGGAGTGGTTTATTGAAACCCAGTCTGAAACACAGGTTCAGCGTAATTTCAGGGGTAAATACGGGATAAAGCCACCAACCCATAACAGCATCAGAAAGTGGTATCGGCTATTCAAGAAAACAGGTAGCATCCATCCTAAGAAAAGCCCTGGTGAACAGCATTGATGCAGGAAAGAGTGGAAGTTGTGAGAGACCATTCATTCGTAGTCCTCAAAAATCTGTTAGAATAGCAGCGCAGCAACTGGCCATCCCCAAGACTTCAGTGCATAGAGTTTTACAAAGAAAATTGAAAATGCACCCTTATAAACTGCAGATTCTCCAGCACATAACCCAGGATGACCATGTGAAATGTAAACAATTCGCAGAAGACATGTTGGAGAAAACGGAACAAGATGAATGTGTAATGACACTGATTTGTTTCACGGACGAGTGCACATTTCATGTTTCAAGAAAGGTGAATAAGCAAAATGTCAGAATTTGGGGGACTTAAAACCCACACTGCGTGCAGGAGTATCAGCAAGATAGCCTAAAGGTGAATGTGTGGTGTGGCATCATGGTTGATCCTGTTATTGGGCCCTTTTTCTTTCAAGAAGAAACTGTGAGAGCAGATAATTACCAGGACACGCTTGAGCTTTGTGTATCCTCAATTGGATGAACTGCCAAATGGGGTTATTTTCCAACAGGATGGAGCACCACCACATTGGGCTTTGAGTGCAAGGAGGTCTCTTGATGAGAAGTTTCCTGGCCGTTGGATTGGGCGTGATGGTCCCATTGTGTGGCCACCGCATTCACCAGATTTATCCCACGATTTCTTCTTATGGAGATTCATCAAAGACAGTCTACAAGACCCCTGTTGCAGACATCGCAGACTTAAAGCACAGGATTATAAATTCAATTACCATGATTAAGCATGACATCCTTGAAAAAACATGGGATGAACTTTATTACCAATTACATATTGTTCGTGTGACAAGTGGTGCACATGTTGAATGTCAGTAAAAACAACTGTTTTTCTCACATTTAGTGCAGGTTGTGTTTCTATCATTAAAATTACATTTGTTACAAACATTTAAAATTGGTTACACCTTTTTGGGACACCATGTATTACAATGTTCAGTTTTACTACTAAAAAGGATTGCTATTTGCAAACCAACTTACCTTGCTCCTACTAAAAGATATTCCCCATCCTGTTCTAACAATTTGAAATGGTCGATATGAGTTTCATTACCTAGGAAACGATGCACACTTTCTTCTTCTATAAGAAAAAATAGAGATATATTATATCACAATATTTGGAAACATTTAAGCAATACAGCTAATATAACCAAAATATAAAATTACATTAAGTGTGTACATGATATTGATCGTGTTATTGGTCCCTTTTTCTTTGATGATTTACATTATCGGTAAAGGAGCATAAAGGCACATACCAGTTGTCACCCAAATGTTTTGCTGGTGGCCACACAATTACCACAGTCATAAGTGTTGGCATCACTGCTATGCTATGACTGTTCAGAGCAGCCAATTGGTAAGGATTATCAGATAATCTGATGAAGCAAATAATTTAAGCAGATCTGAATTGTAAAAGTCCATGGGTTGATTAATGTAAAATAGAAACCACACTAGAATTCTAAAAATACCAAAGGTAGTTCACAAAAAGGGTAGGAGGGAAACAAGTCAATATATCAAAATGAGTCCAGAAATTAATGATTGTTGTTTATGTAAGGTTTATTGGTACAACAGCAGCTGTGGAGCAGCAGAGATGTTCTGAAGGTACTCAACTGTCCTAAGGGATAGTCTATGCTGGGTGGTATTCAGGTGTAGAGAACTTTTCTTTGCCAAGTCAGACTGGTGACCCATAGTCCAAGAGGAGCCAAATTAAAGTTCTCTAGATATGTAAGGGGGAGCTTCTATCAGCACCCCAGGATATAGCAGTGACAGCTCTAGGGATGTTCAATTTTTTTTAGACAAGCTAACCGAAGATGAGATATATCTGTAGCAAAATTAAGTTTATTATCTAAATATAAGCCCAATAAACAAAAGTTGTTGGTAAGAAGCCGATTATTTTTTAAAATAATATTTCTGGATCCAGATATAGTTTGCATTATTTAAAGAAATGAACTGCAATGGATTTTTTTTCTACTAGAGAATAGCCATTCTGTAGTGCCCATCATTTTATTTAGGCTATAGGAAGTTGAAGTTGCCTTCCATAGTTTGTGACTGATAAGAAATAAGGTCATCAGCAAACACATAATTATACTGTATTCAGAATGTCCATGTCGTGTTTGTAATTCTTATTGTAAATAAAGTTGCACTGAGGGTGGAAACCTGAGGAGAATCCTCCTCTCATTCAAATGATTTGGGTAAGTTGTTTAGATAACTAACCTGAAATGTTCTGGGGCATAGAAAGTTTTGTATAAATTGAGGTAATAACCCTCTCAAACCAAAAGAATGAAGATCTTGAAGAACACCATGTGGTATTGAAGTCTTTCTCAATATCAAGATTAACCATGATCGGGTATTGTCTCCTTATGAAAGAATTGCAGATGTTTCCTTTTGCTTTGATCATAATGTGGACTGATTCTTCCAAAACTCATACTGATTACTGTTTAGCAAGTTTTTACATTCCAGAAACCATGTTAGCTGCCTGTGAACCATTTTTTCAAAGACTCTTACCTAAACAGCTAGTCAGTGAAATCAGTCTTTAATTATGCAGAAATGATTATTTCCTGGCTTTGGGAATGCTAGGAAAATTCAGTGATGCCAGAAGTTTGGATAAGTATTTTCAAAAATAGTTGATGTATAAATTTAACAGGGCACTTTTTACTTTATTGTTCAGTTCAGTGTTTCCCAAACTACTGAGATCTACAGACTTACGGACCCCCTATATATATATATATATATATATATATATATATATAATCAATTTGCTATACACAGAACAAATAATTTGACCAGTTCCAGGGGGTAATTTCACAGATCCCCTGGAACTGGTCTACGGATCCCCAGGAGTCCATAGACCCCAGTTTGGGAACCGCTGGTTTAGTTCTTTGAACATTATGAAGAAGATTCCATCTGGACCAGCAACACTCTAGGATGTTTTATTCATATTTAAGTTCTGTCGATGTGAATAGCCAGTTGTGTGGGTATGACACCATAGCAGTAAAGTTGATTTTATGCTATTAAGGCATCTACAGAATATAATGTTGATTATATTCTGTTGACGCCTTAATTTGTTGAAAGATTGGGTTGTAAGAGGTTACTGCCATCATAGCAGCAAATTATTCAGTTAAGGTGGCCACTATTTTTGATGGTGAGGATAGTTCTTTCCAGTTTAGTATTGAGCCTGAGCACTGCACATATTTACCAAACAATGTTTGAACTTTCCTCAGATAAGTCTGTCTGACTTTGTTAATAGTTGAAGAATAATTAATCCAGACATCTTTCTTTGCTTTTCTTCTTATTTGATGGAACTTGGCTTTTGAGTTTAAGTTATTGAGGTTACCAGTTGTAGGGAATCTGAGTAACAAATCCAAAGTTGTTTAATTTTTTTTTTGCTGTTCAGGGTTTGTACGTTCCCAATTCCACTAGTAATTGCTCAGTTTACATTTTCCTAGCAAACATTTTGGTATGATAGAGGTAGCAGCTATAAAATATGGTTGGTTTTATGTTCGGTAACATTATTTTGGGCTGCGATTGAACTATATCATCATCATCAATCTGAACACAAAAGGCATATTAATTCCAGTATGCCCTACAAAATTTCCAAATGACACAGAGCAGAGAAGGCTGGTTTACCCATGTTTGGAGCTTGCAAAGAATCAGTAAATGATCGTTATTCAGTGAGTTATCCAAAAATGACCACTCCATATTAGCATAAATGACAGAACACATTCAAAGGTCTACTACAGTCATGGATCCTGTAGAAAAGTAGATATAGGTCACAAGTGTTAAACAGGGTAAGTTGATAAACATCAAGCAGGGATTCAATTCGCTTACCTCTCCTATCAATTACTGAAGATCCCCACAGTGGATCACAAACATTGAAAAATCCAAAAAAGCAGAATGGAGATGGCCGCTGATCTATTAGATTTTCTAGGTCATCTGAGGGTAACAAGAAATTAGGAGGAAGATATATAGAGGCTACAGTAAGAGTGATACCAATTTCAATGTATACTTCCACTACTTCTAAAGCAATCTGAGCAGAAACATGTTCATATGGAATGTTTTCCCTAATGAGAACTGCCATGAGCTGATATGGCAACCCATGGAAGATGGTGTAATTTTTAATGGTAGGACACACGTGAATTTAAATAAGTTCCTTGTAAGGATATGCCTGCAGGTTTGTACTGATCAATAAGATTGCGTAAATTATCTTTTGTGGCTCAATAGCCTCTAAAATTCCATTGGATACTTTCCATTATGTGGTTTATGGGTTGTTTTTGATTCTGCCTGCTATCAATTAAAAACAACCTATAAAACCACAGATTGCTTATAGTCAATCTATTCTTGTTTTGTCTTCAGAATATAGGGGCATGTTATGTCCATCTTAGTGGTCGCAGGGAGTTCTAAAACTCCATCTGGATCATTCTGTCCATCAATATTTATTTTGGTGGACAGTGATGGCTACATTTTGGTTTCTGTGACTTTTTGATTGATTGTTGGAGGAACATCAGCTGGAATTGTAATTAGTGTATTACTGGCTTGTTCAGTTGTTTATTGTGAAGGACTGTTTGGAAGTAGATGGTAAAGAATGTGCCCAATTAGCGATAGATATATTTGGGGGAACTAATACTGTAATAGTTTTGATTTATAAGGTTAGTTTGGATAATCTCAATATTTTCAATATGATTTTTAAAAAATAAATTTTGGCAATTTTTCCAGTGTAGTGTTTATGTTAAAAAATTGTTGTAATTATGTAATAAACAATTAAGTATCAGTAATTGATTATTATTATTAGCTACATGGTGCAAGGAAGCCTGAGGCTTATGCTGCACCAGCCAAAAAAAAAAAAATTTCCCAAGTTACCCTGTTGTTGTTATTTGGTTTTTAGGAGCATTAGCAACTAAGGCCATATTGCTCCACAATATGCAGTGGTCATTCTCTGACCTTTCCACATCCTCCATATTTGGTGGTGATGGGCTCAAACCCTGGTCTAATCAAGAAGCGTGTGCTACGCACTGCTGCTCCTTCCCACCTGATTACGGAGGCACCTCCCGAGTTACCCTGAGTGAGAGAGAGTGAGAGAGTAAGGGAATTACCAAGAAAAAGAATGATGATATCCAGCTCAGAACCCTGGGTGTGCCAAGCCCATACTCACCAGATGTGAACCCCTGAGATTATTTACCCAATTGTTAAATCACAATCAAATCAACAATTAATAATTGTTACATTTTTACTTAGGGACATGGTGTCATTTGAAAATTCGTAAACAAAAATTATTTCAGAGGAACAAAACAAGTCCATTTTTTTAAAATATAAACACTTCCTATTTAATTTTTAAACCTGCATTTCTATGTTGACCAAAATACTATATTATAGTTTAAAAAAAAAAAAGTAGTGAAAAAATTTGAACAGAGTACAACTTAGAAAAAATTGTTTAAAAAATATCTTCATTCAGCTCTCACCACAAATTCCATATTTGTGACATGGGGTCCTATGCCCCCAAGGTACAGATAAGGTAAAAATGTTTATGGTGATGAAATGTTGAGTTGTAACAGTGTGTTTGAAAGTGATTCAAAGACTGGTGTGAGATTGTTAGCAATGACCCAAGAAGTGAATGTCCATCAACCTCATGAAATGAGGGCATATTTGCAAAAATGTCAGGAAATTGACAAGATATTCTGGTTTGACCCTCAGAATAATGGCTCATGAGTTGGATAGGACTCAAATTCTATACAAATATTTAGGGAAAAGGAAGGTTGTTGTTATTTGGTTTTTAGGAGCATTAGCAACGAAAGCCATACTGCTCCGGGGATATGCAGTGGTCATTCCCTGACCTTTCCGCATCCTCCGTATTTGGTGGTCACGGGCTCAAACCTCGGTCTAATCAAGAAGTGTGTGCTACGCACTGCTGCTCCTGCCCACCTGGCTACAGAGGTGCCAGAAAAGGAAGGTCTGTGCAAAATTTGTGCTACACAGCCTCACGGATGAGCAGAAGCAACAAAGTGTCATCACACGAATACCTCAACCTGAACTTCTTAAGAAAATCCTAATTTCTTTGGCTATACTGTCACTTGAAATAAGTGTTATATGTTTCAGTATAACCCAGAGATGAAGCATCATAGCATACACTGAACTTCACAATTATCACCGAGGCCCAAAAAGTTTCATTTACAGAAATCCAGGATCAAGACAGTGCTGACTGTGGTTTTGACAAACATTGATTGATTCGCAACAAAACTATACCTGAAGGGGAGTGAGTCAATGCTGAAAAGACTATAGTGCATGTCCCAGTTAATTCTGCAATTTCAAGAGAAAGGCAGCTGGTTTTCTTGTTGCACAAGAATGCCCCCACCCATTCCACACTTGTGAATGCATTTCTGACGAAATGCAGTAATTTGTACAGATCAACCATTCATTCTACTCTCCCCATCTAGCATCAGCAGATCTTCCTCTCTCCCAAAATGAAAACTGCCGTCAAACAAAAGAAATTTCAGGATGCTGATTATATCGTTATTGTAGTTATTGTCAGTGACTATTGTCAGGGAGACGGGGAATATAATATATTCAAAGAGGATAGGTAGAACAGGACCATGGTATGTCTGCCAGAGGCAAAAGTTGATATAGGACACCTTTTTTTGGGCAGAAAAGGCAGTATTGTTGTACACGTTGGTACTAATGACCTTAAGAGTAAGAGATCTGCAGATTTACTTGAGTACAGGTCAGTGCTGCAAAAATGTCACGAGTTAGGGTTAAATTTGAAAGTGTCTGCAATTCTGCCCAGACACAATAGGAGCAAGTATATGATGAGAGCCTTGTCAAATTCAGGGCCCACAGGGTAGAATTTTTTTTTCAAAATGGTCTGTGCTTGCTAACAGGGTAGACTGCTTCTACAGGGATGAGATACACTTAAATAGAAAGGGTGCAAGAATATTTGCTGATGCTATTGAGACAGTGTTTTGTGGGTCGGAAAAATGCTATATGGGGGGAATCCACAGACTAAAAGATTAGCGGTAGCCGCCAGCAGAGGTGAAAGTGACTCTTGCACTGCTTGTATCGTAATGAGCAGCAGCCTAGAGAGCAAGTTGCTGGGTACTTCAATTAGTGCACATGCATATACACTAATGCTAGAAGTATAGTAAATAAAACTGATGAATTTGAAGTGCTGATCAAGACATCAAAGGCAGATATTGTTCGGGTATCAGAGACATGGTGTCACACAGATATAAGTAGTGCACAATTGAAATTTGGGAAGTACCATGTGTACAGAAAGGACAGACAGGGTGCGAAGGGAGGAGGGGTTGTGCTGTTAAGAAACACAATCTAAAGAAATGCATCCAGTTGACATGGGTAGATAGTGCAATGTTGAGTCTGACAAACACTGGGAAAGAGAAAATGAGTAGGAGTACGTTATAGGCCAAATGATTCTGTTGAGTACAATGAACAGTTGTGCAGAGAAATAGAATGAGCCAGTAAAACAATGTCTTGTAACGAGGGATTTTAAATTTCCAGATACTGACTGGAAATTGTGGGTTGGTCACTAACAAGCTAGCAAGACTTGTGGATTTATTGGAGAATTATTTTCTACAGCAACATGTTAGAGGAGCAACCAGAGGGAGTAATACTCTTAATCTGAATGTCAGCAGTGATTATTCGTGCATTAAAAATTTGTAGATAAAGGAACCACTAGGTGACAGTGATCACAGTGTACTGATGTGGGATTTACTTAAAGCTGTAACTAACATAAAGGGAAGGGTTTTTGTTTTCGTAAAGGTGACTACAGTGGTAAGGATGTTGAGCTGCTAGAACAAGTACAGAGAAGTGCAACAAAATTGGTGAGAGGAACAAATGGGTGCACTTAGGAAGAAAGGCTTAAGTTCTGCAAGTTGCAGCATCTGGAGACTAGGCACCTACAAGTTGATCTGATCGAGGTGTATAAGGCCTTCAATGGTTTGAACAGGCTCAATACTGACGGGATACTTCAGCTCACGAAGGTTTAGAACCTGAGGGGACACAGATTCAAACTGAGGAAAGACAGCTGCAGAATAGATGTGTGGAAGTCGCAATCAACTACCTGCTGCCTTTAGCTAGCAGGTAGTTGATTGCTGAAACAGACTTCCATCTGTTGTTGCAGAACTTAAATAAATATAAGGCTGATATAGACAACATTTGGAGTGACTGGATGGGTGAAATGGGAAAGGTTTTTTTTTTTTTGTTGATGTTTGCTTTCTTGCATAATATGCCTCAACTAATGCTAATATCCTATTATGCATTATATGCCTATAGTCTGTGTAAGGAACTGACAACTCAGTATTATTGTATTTTTTTCTGATTTGGTTGTAGTATCATCCAAATCGGCAATCACCAAATCCCCTAATCCAAATGCACCTAGGGCTTCAGCAGAATTAAATGTTCACAGAAAGATTGTGTCATCTACAGAATCTGAGACTGCGTTGGGTGAGTGAAGTCTTGTTTTCATGGCCTGTAATACACTAAAATAATCTGAATAAATATAAATCGTTGGTACTGGAAAGTTATGTGATTCAAGGCTAACTCTATAGTGTGAAGCTCTACAGCATTTATATTGCATTCAGGGGTATTGGTACAGATACAGCACTGTCAGGAAAGACAGCAGCAGATCCCACACATGATTCAGACTTAGAGGCATCAGTGAAAACAGGCAAATCAAAATGTTCAGCTCTGCGTGCTTAACGGAGCTGTAGGTAGACCGAGGATGGAGTATCAGACTTCACCCAATTCTTAAGATAGAAGTCATATGCTGGAAATTTAACATTCCAAGGTTTACCCATTTGCCGAGAGAAACCCTTGGTGAATGGGGCAAGCTTGTCTACAGTGATATATAGATCTCTTGGATACTTATATTAAAGCAATGACTGCAGTCTGACAGGTGTTATTTAAGTCTTCATATCATAGATCAAAAACATGTCTACATAGCATGGGTCTAGTAAGGATTTCAATTTAAAAGCAGTTGCAGAGAACTGTTTTCACTGAAGTAATAATGATAGCTCATTTACTTCCATATATAGGCCCTGGACACACCATATTTGAAATGATCCAGCAACAATATGGATAGCCTCATGGTGGATTGGATCAGACATTTTAATTACATGTGTACAATAAAGGCATAGTAAGGCACAACAGTCTACACCCCATGAAGTAGATGAGAGAGCACAGAGGATATTCAAAGTGCACCTCTTGTGAACTTTGTGTGAAGCTGATGTACATGTTGGAGGAAAGTCAGCTTTTTGTCAAAAAAAGAGCACACAGAATTGTCTGACACTACTGGAATAGTGTTTTGTCTGAGCTTCAATTCAGGTTCAGAATGAAGATTAAGCTTAAGACAAAAATGAACACTAGCAGTCTCTTTTGGCAAGAACTTAAAACCATAGCCAATCCCCAGAAGTTAAGGAAATTGGCAGAATGTTGCATTTGTTTCTCAATAACCCTCATGTTGCTATTGTTGTAATAGGATTTTAGGAGCACTGGCAACTAAGCTACGTTGCTCCATGTACACTGTCTGTAAATTGCATGTTCTAAGGTCAATTTGTTGTTTGATGGACAAAAAACCTGAGTTCCTGAGAGAGAGAGAGAGAGAGAGAGAGAGAGAGAGAGAGAGAGAGAGAGAGAGAGAGAGAGAGAGAAACCATGCTACCTTGCCTGAGACTAACTAACTCAGGTCTTTTCCACCCAGTGTGGGAAAGCACAGCAATCCTACCAACTGCACTACACGAGGGCCTTCATGTTGCATGAATCATAAAACAAGCTAAATAATCAATATAGAGAGCATTGTTTATAGTTGGAAGTTACATGATGGAATTCTCTTTGATGGCAAAGACTATCATACTTGAAACTGATCCTTGAGGTACTCCTGTTGGCAAAAGGGCTGAGAGAGAGTGGACCATACAAAAACTTAGTCTGACAAGATAAGTCTGATAAGAAAAACAAGGTGACTTCTACATCAAAAAGGTACTGAATCTAAGTTTTGTCATACATTTTTTCATATCAAAGAAGACTAACACCAGGTGTCATCATTTAAGGAAAGCATCTCAGGTGGTTGTCTCCAGTCTGAAAGGTCTAGAGTGGACCTCTTTCTTCAGAAGCTGCACTGAATGTTGGCAAGGAGGTCGTTGGATTCTAAATACCATATAAAATGAGTGTTGCCCATTCTCTCCATGATTTTGCACAAACAGTAAGAGTGATAGGTCAATAGTAGGAATTTTAGAATCCTTTCCTGACTTAACAAAAGTAAGGATAGTTGCCTTACACCAGGCATCCAGAAACTACTCTTCAAGCAGCAAGATGTTATAGGGAAAGAGCAGTTGATCCACATTTCTGAAAAAGGTGCTAACCATTTCATAAACGATGTCATCTGGTCCAACAGCACCTCCTTAGTAAGGATTCAGTCTCTTTTTAGCTCTTGTATAGTAAATGGCCCATTGTACGGATAAAGGCTCTTTGATGTGAAAAGTATCTATTTTTCATTTGTTTCTGAACCAGGGACTCTGGGGATTAAAATGATATTGCAAACACATTAGAAAACATTTCCTCAAGAGTAGTGGCTACTGCAATTCGCTCTGCAACAGTGCATCCATTATACTCTAGGATCAAAGGGCAAGATGTATATTTTTCCTTCATTTTCTGAATTTCATTCCAGAAAATGTTAGTGCTGGTTGGCTTGGCAACAGATGATTTTTTTCTTTTTTTTAATTCAGTAAATGGCAACAGACAATGTAAAATAGATCCACAATTCCTTTAGACTCTGATGGAAAATGTAACATGCTTTGGAATAGGCACATTTAAATGCTGTGAGATTAGCCATGGTAGGATATCAGACTAACCCTCAAGTTTGTTTCAGCCTTTTTTTGCTACTGTGCATTCCAAATTTCACCAAGGATTGAGACATGGTGGAAAACAGGCAGATGTTTGCAGCTGTGTAGACAATATTTTCTGTGATATATACCACTACATTACTGATTAGTCCTGACTGACTATAATGATTTTTAACACTGCCAGATATTGGAAGGCATTCCCGGTCAACCTGATCAATCTTCCACTGTGATAACCTAAAAGGAAGACACTCTCCCAACTAAGTAGGATAGTTATCACAAGAAAGTGATTGCCACCACCTCCCAAGTAAGTGAAGGGAGGAGAAAGGAGAAGCAAACAGAACACTCAATGGAAGAAAATGTATAGGTAGACATGCAGAAAGTATTAGTTCACACATTTAGAAGGGAGAGGTCATTGCTTGTAAGCATATGCTTGTAGGTGGTAGATGACTTTCAACCGGTGAAATACCACCACTTTGCTTATTGGAGGCTTGAAGTGGCGAAACCCATGTTTAGTCTCTAGAGCAAAGTTTCTGGCATCCCCTCCCCCCATACTTCTCCTTCAACGCATGCACAGTACTAAGTACTATAGGTTTTGATACCTTTCGTGTTTGGGGTTTTTCATAAAAAAAAAAAAAAAGGTCCCCTTCCATTGATTTCAGCACTACCCCACAGAAGTAGTATGTCCATTGAAATTCCCAAGAAGTAATATGAGGAAAAGCAGCTGCAAAATAAAAGTCGCCAAAGTCTACCATGGGGATGTAAGTCCCAGGTGGCAAATAGATGGATCACGCTGTTAATAAAAGTCCTACTGTAAGACAAACTGCTACCAATTCTAAACTGGTGGCAAGATGTATAGATTGAAATTGTGGTCTGGTTACCCACAATGATAGAAACTCCTCTATGGGTGGTCCATTCCCAGTTTTATCCTTATGAATGGTAGAAATGTTAAGCAAGGTAGTCTTCATTTGCCTTTAAATGTGCAGGAGGACTATGATATCTGTATTTTACTGAATCCACAACAATCCCACTACAGAAATTTAGCCATTATTTGGGCTTCATGGACTCAATCTGCTTCCAAATTGCTGAAGGTTTGTTGTACTCAGTCTTGGATACATCTTTTTTTTTTTTTTTTTAGGGAAGTATGGAAGCTATCCTATGTTCATTTCTTCCTCGCAGACCGGGCTAGCTGGGTGGGTAAAGTGCCTGCCTAGCAACCCAAAGGTCGCGGGTTCAAATCCCGCCTCGGGCTTAGATCAAAGTACTGCAAAAACCTTGGGTTATGGCCACAGAAGCCAACGCACCAACAACTACAAAAAAAAAAAAAAAAAATTCTTCCTCCACAAAGAGTTCCAAGACAATAATCTGGCATCTCCACCTTGGTCCATTTTTTTCTTGTTTCATGAGTCACTTCAGGTTTTTTTGGCTTCAGCTAATGCTTTTTGTTACTAGTGGGGCATTAGGAGGTACAGATATAGAGATGCCAACTGTATGATCCTTCTGTGAGGATTTTGCAAGCATGTTATTTCACGATCCTTCGCACCTCATCAAGAACATGAAAGGACATTCATAAATGGCCTGTCCACGACAGTACCATTTACAAATGTCCATATTTATAGCACTTGAAGTACCTTAAAGGATTTGATACATGTGGACACACTGTGCAGTTAAGATAGCCAGCTTTGATCAAATTAGATGTTGGAGAATTAAATGTAAGAATAAGTTTTCTAGTGGTAAAAGATTCCCATCCCTATGCATGTATATTCAATTTTGCAGCTTGAGTTCAGTTCAGAACAGAACAGATTTCCTTTTTTCAAACACTTCAAGGAGATCCATTTTGAGATGACAGGATCTATTAGAGCTTGTCTGTGTGGGAATGGGAGGCTATGACTTCCCTAGATGTGGTTCAGACAAGTTGTTCTGAATGTTTGTCACCTCTGGTTTCTGTAAGGATGTCTTATGAGTGAAGCTATTCGATTGGTTTAGGAGAACCTACCAACCCTTCCAAACTAGTGAATAAAAAAAAAAGTGATATTTTCCCTATGGGCTTCTAATATGAATTATCAGGTATTGAGGGGTTGGATTTTATATTTCTTCAGTTCCACTGGCTGAGTTTTCTGGTAGGGATAGGGACTGTGTTGGAGTACCAGAAGAATTCAGATTCAGGATTTGTAGTGTTTTTAATTTGTTTCAGTGCCAGGGAACCTCCACACCCCCCATAGAGCATAAATGAGGATCCACCACCCAGCAAGTAATAAATGTCCTTGGGAGTGGGATGACAGAGCTACCTAGAGACCATACCTGCACTGCCACCAGCCTGAATCCTGTCTCTCTGACCATGTGTAGGGGTATGGAATCAATACTGTTGACCCTTGAAGGCAAACCCACTAACCGGCTGATCCTAGGCAAGCCATCCCAAGCCCACCCACCTTTTCCAGGCGGGAATCTCAGTGACAAGCTGAAACTGGGCCCCCTCAACCACCAATAATTCCCCTTGCAAGTTTTCACTGGTTGCAGTGCACAGCAAACAATGGATTCCTATGGTGTTATCCTGGAACCAAGGCAGTGAGTTATTCAATCCCAGTGATGCTAACCTGGAGGATCAGCAGCGTCACTTGTAGTTCCCTTCACCATGTACATGAGCCCATGTTGAGAGGTTAGAACATACCTGCCACCCCTCTATTCTTAAGAAGAATCCAAGTCATCCTGAAGAAGCACTGCTTGGTGCTGATCAGTCTGTTAGTAATCCATTTATTTGCTTATAGTCTGCCAAAAAGCATCCTGTCATAGCAGTAACAAACTCAAACAATGATTTTGCCAAATGAGAATATAAACCTGCTTCTGGGCAAATGTGCCAAGAAGCAAGTTTACATTCTCTCATTTGGCAATGATTATGCTTGACAATATGCTCCAGATGCTGTGCACTTTACTCTGCCACAAATGCATCTGTTCTGATGTTTTCCAGGTATTTTTCCATTAATGGAATTATCAAATGATAGTCTTTGAGCCCTTGACAAATGGGCTGTAGCATCTGCTAAATGTTAACCACTAATCACGTCTCTATAGAGTTCTTCCCCTTTACCAGTAAACTTAATTGGCACTAGTCAGACCACACTTCTTTAGTGCTTTCCTGTTCTTGTCACCCACCATGGACCTCTTTGACTTAACTGTTATTACAAAGATTGTGGCAGATATTCCAATCCTCCATGATCCTAAGATGACCAAGCAATGTATCATTGTTATTTTTGGTGCAAGGGCTGCTCAAGCCATATTTTGCCTATCAACGATATGGAGGTCAGACATTGTGATTATAAACCCATGTGATTGTATAGCTGTATCTGTTTTAGAAAACAAAAATTCTGTAAGATTTGCATCATTGCCTATGATATGACGAAGTGTTAAAGATTCTTGAAGATTTCGAAGAATACTGAATGAGGCTTTTCAGGCATCAGTGTACAATCATTGTGACAGAAAATAGTTGTGGTGCATACACTTCGAAGGATCGTCTCCTGTGAGTAGATAGATGGGTGAGGTGACCGACCGATTCGGACTCTGGATATGAGGACTGCTTGCTTTTTGTTTACAGGGAAACTGGAAGACCATAACTACAGTTCAGATTTTATTTGAAGGAGCTTGTTTTGCAGTTGAGTTTGCCATAGAAGTGTCCACTGTTCCTTACATACATGTCTTAGATAGGATCTGTAGTCAATATATGGAATGTAGCAATCAGACGATGCTATGTTGAACGATTGTTTTGTTGCATAGTCTGCTTTTTCATTCCCTGATATCCCAGTGTGGCCTGGGATCCAACAAAAGATGACTACTTGTTGGTGTTCATGAATATGCATCAGCTGAGTTTTTGTTACAGGATGTGTTGGCGAGGAGGAATTTTGCAAGGCTAAATAAAAGTGCACTCTGAGTCTGTATATATTACACTATTTTGGATGGGCAGATGGAGAATATGTTCTAATGCAAGTTTGATGGCACATAATTCTGCTGTATAACTGCTGCATTCAGCGGGCAGGGAAACAGATGGGGTTATATGGAAAGAAGGTTGCAGCTCTGACTCCACTTTCCGACTTTGATCCATCAATGTATACTTTTGTGAAACATGAATAATTGTGTGTGTGAGCAGTATGGAGTTGCTGTATATTGATATTTGCAAGCGAATGTTATCACCAGGTTAGGAAATAGCTGTCACAGGATGCTTTAATAGAAGACCATGGAGGATCTGCATTATTTGAATCTTGGAGGACTTTCTCAAGATGTGGTAATGCCTGCAATCTGATGCCAGTAGGTTGAACTGCTCTAGGTTTATTTCTACATTGCATTGAGAACTGTGGATCATTAAGAATTGGGCTAATGGGGTGAGTAGTTAGACTTTGAATTTTGGCCCCATAGTTCAGGGGTAACATCTTTCTCCTAAGGCTGAGCGGAGGTTCATGCACTTCAATATAAAGACTGTGCTGGGGATGTTCAATAAGCACCCTACAGCAATCCTGAGGGCAGAATGTTTAATAAGGGCAATCCGTGCTAGCACCCTTTCCCTAACAGAATCACATACCGGGGCACCATAATCAATACTACATCTGATTAAGGCTCTATGCAAGTCAATTAAGGTGTAACGATCTGCACCCCATGATATAAAAGAGATAACTCCTAGCAAGTTCATTTTTTTTCAGGCAAACAGTGCATAGATGTTTGATGTATTCTGAAAAGTTCAATTTATTATCAAAAATCACACCAAGAAGACAAATGCTGTTCACAACATTGATAGGTTGATTTCTTAAGTGTATTTCCAGATCTGGGTGCACCTCATTTGTTACAGAAATTAATGACACTTGATTTCTGATAACACAATTGGTAGTCATTTTGTGCCATCCGTAGTTCGATATTATTAATTCGTTTGCAGTTGCCTCTCAATAAAGCTCATGTTTTGCGAACTGCAAGATACAGTCAGGTCATCAGCATAAAAAAAAAAAGGTATGGATTCACTGTATTGGGAATAATTTTGGTCATCTGATTTATTCTTATTGCAAACAAGGTTGCACTAAGAACAGAACCCTGAGGGGCTCCTTGTATATATCTTTTGGAAAGGATTTGCCGATAGCAAACTTGAATTGTCCACCTCTGAGATCCAGAGAATTAAGATCTCTCAGGATATCAAAACTCCAAGTTGTGTCAAAGGCTTTCTCTATATCGAGACATGCCATGACGAGATGTTTATTTTGGATAAATGCATTCCTGATATTTGTTTCTGCTTTGATCATGAGATCCAGGGATAATCAGTTTTTTTCTGAAACCAAATTGATTATCGGATAGCATATTTTGGGAATCATATTAGTCGAAGGTATATTATCTTTTCTAGGATTTTACTTAAGCAGCTGGTGAGAGAAATGGGTTTATAATTATTAGGAATAGTGTGATCTTTCCCTGGTTTGGGTATTGCTAGTACAAAACAGTGACACCAGGAACTGGAGAATGAATGTTCCATGAAGATGCAACTGTAGGTCAGCAGCAAAGATAGTCATGTATTATCTAGATGTTGTAGCATTATGTACAATATTCCATCAGGGCCAGCAGTGCTATTCTTTGCAGTGGATAGAGCCCCTTGAAGTTCTAGCATAGTGAGTGGTTAATTGTACATGGAAAGGATTTGGATCTGAAATCATCTGAATTTTAGAACCAAATTGAGAGGAAACTGCAAACATGAATTAATAATATCGAACTATGGATGGCACAGAATGGCTACAAATCATTTTATCAGAAATGAAGTGTCATTTATTTCTGTGGGGTGCCTCCGTAACCAGGTGGAAAGGAGCAGCAGTGCGTAGCACACGCTTCTTGATTAGACCGGGGTTCGAGCCAGTCACAGAGGATGCAGAAAGGTCAGGGAATGACCACCACATATTCCCGGAGCAATATGGCCTTAGTTGCTAATGCTCCTAAAAATCAAAAAACAAACAACAAGCAAACATTTATTTCTGTAACAAATGAAAGATGAATCCAGTTATTTTTGGCAGTTATCCAAGTCCCTTGTTTAAAAAAAAAAATTAGTTACATAAAAATCCAGCAGATTATTTTTGGATCCAATCCTTCCATACTGGAAGGAGGGGAAACTATCTAGAAACCTTCCGACTGAACAATGATCGCCAGTATAGATTCCAGTGTCGATCCACTGGTGATATTCGGGCTTATGTTACCCATTTATGGACAAATTCAATGGAAAAGTTCGTGGAAACACAAGCAATTGCTCTTGACATCTCAAAGGCTTTCAATCATATTTGGCATAAAGGTCTCCTAAACGAGCTTCCATCTTATGGTTTGCCAACTGTTATTTATAATTGGTTATCCAGTTTTCTCTCTGATTGCTCACTGAAGGTGATGGCACTGTCTTCAAACTTTTCCACTAATGCTGGTGTCCCCCAAGGTTCAGTTTTCCCCCCACTCTTTTTCTCTTGTATATTAATGACCTTCCATTAACTGGCAATCCTATCCATAGTTTTGCCGATGACAGCACATTGCATTCCATTTTCCATTTTGAGAAACCTCAATCAACTTCAACTTCTCGAATATCTGCTACCAATTCCTTTAATGCCAATCTCCAGGTAATTCTCCAGTGGGGCAAAGACAACTTAGTTGATTTCAATCCTTCTAAAACTCAGTCTTGTCTTATATCTCGCAAAAAGAATTCTTCTGCTCCTATGCTTATCTTTCGTGACACTCCAATTTCTAGGCAAAATGATCTCTTTTGGGGATCACCCTGACTTCTAATCTCTCTTGGCACAAGCACATTACAAATATTGCTTCCTCTGCATCTAAAAAACTTAGTTTTCTCTTTCGCTCTTGGTGTTACTTTTCTTCCAAACAGCTGTTCACTCTGTACAAATTGCAAATCTGCAATACCATGGAATATTGTTCCCACACCTCTCTCAGGCTGCTAGATTCCATTTAGAAGAGGGCAGTTGGGTTTATTAATGACTCATCTCTAACAGAGTCTCCACTCACTGTCTCATAGACAGTGTTTCTGCTGCATGCCTTTTCTACAGATACTTCCACGGGCACTGTTCTTCTAAATTGGCTTCTATAATTTCCGCTCTCTTTCAAAACAGAGCAAAGACGTGCTGCCACCAGCCAACATCCATTTACTGTCCAACTTCAAACTCACAGAACCAACTTTTCATCTTCCTCGTTTATTCATAAAACTGCTGTTTTCTGGAATAACCTTCCTTCGTATGTATTTCCTGAAAATTACAGTCTACAGAAGTTCAAGTCTAATGTCAACAAATATCTTCTTTCGTTTTCAACCTCCAACCCAAACACGGTACTAAGTACTGTACTATAGGTTCTAATACCTCTCATGCTTGGGGTTTTCATAAAAAAAATAATAAAAAATAATGAAATTCACCTCCACAAAAGGTCAAAAATGATCTGCAACAAGTTAATGTATCCAGTGCATTATACTGTGCAAACTAAGCATAATTTGTTCCTGTACAGTGATCATACTGCCCATTCATTCCTCCAATTGGTGAATTGGCAAAAAACACAATATACAGTGCTTCATCTACAGTATATGAATAGCCTGTGACAGGTGTGTGTGTGGGGGGGGGATTAAAGTAACTGGCAGATTACTGGTACGATTTTATTGCAATTTGCAAAGGCTTGACAAATTATTATAAAACAGCCAAAAATAAAATTTCATGAAAATCCATCGATTGAGAATAGTTATTACATGCAGACTGCCAAAAAAAATACAGTAATTGCTATTTTTATCGGTCCAATTTCAATTAAATTTGGAATGGCACAGCAAATCTTTCTGTAAGAGCCAAACAAAATTTTATGAAAATACATCCATTATGGGTAAAAATCACCAGACGTCCAATTATGCTGGACAGTCCCAGATTTAAGTCATTTGCACTGAATTGCATTGCAAACTGTCCTAGAAAATGTCACGGATTGGACATGTAGCCTCCATACGTATATCATAAATCAAGATTTTGCATTTTTTTTTAAAATTTTATTCTGCATCCTTGTGACATCTTTTGTCTCATGGATGGTGCTGGCTGACCACAAACAGTCATCTTACATCTGTCATTTGTGATATTAGTTTAGATTGTTTATTTGGCTGCAGTTTTTACATAATTGTAATTATAGAAACACTGAAATCAATACTAAACTTTTGATAATTCTTGAAGAATTTTACAAGACTTAGCAAATAACGAATTAAGAAAAATCCACTTAGAAAAATATTTAATTCATTTCTTGTTTTTATTGTTAAAAGATTTTTATTATTATTTCACAGAAATACCTACATAAGCATTTATGTGAAATAAAACATGTGAAGAAAAATAAAAAATATATATAGACTAATTGTTTTTTTTTTTTCATGTGATATTTTATAAGTTTAGTTCAAAGAAGTATGTTTTAAATCTATATTTTGTATGTGAATATTTTTTATAAATAAAAATGTATCTGTTTTAGGGGGAGGGGGTTTTAAAATCGACGTCCCGCATTGGAATATTAATCATCTGGTCACTTTAATTATAAGTTACATGCGGGTGGACGGAAGGACAAAGTGTAGACAAGCCCTTTATACATATGCGCTAACGCGCCTAACAACAATATTATAAAACAGGGACTTGAGACATTATCTAGCGATCAAACAAATGCAAATAACTTCTGATAAAAGAGTGAGCAGGAAGTTGAAGGGGGAAAAGATTTTTACCGACCTCCAACTGAACTTTTTAAATAAATGAATTTTGAATGAATTCATTGAAATGATTATTTTATTGACCTCTAATGAATTATTTTCAAATTTAGATGGAAACCCACTTTTATAAGGGATGATAATATTTCCATAGTTTTTTTTTTATAAGCAGTTTACATAAAAAAATTATTCCTTCAAACGGGGGAGGGGGAGGGTTAGTTCTCCATCTTCGATTAATTAAACTTGGCACTTTCGCTGTTATACACAACGCAAAATATGCAAACTATCGACCCAGATCAAGGGTTGGACTAAGCAAAGAGAAAATAATAAACGTGGAGGGGAAAGAGGGTAGAATGTCAAATCAAGGAATAGTGGAGGTGACGGGGTGTTCCGTAATAATATCGATTGTCAGAAGCAAGACTTGTTTCTCGAGCATCGACCAGTTTCTACAACACGTGCCAGAGAGATAAGGGGAGAATAAATCGGGGCGGGAAAGAAACGACACCTCAAGCCAATGCTGTCGACCTCAGTTCATTGCCCCGAGCCAATCTGAAATGGGAGGTTATATACCAAGAGGGAAAACTTCGTCATCCGTTCGAGTGGTTATTTGGCGACCACCGCACGTGGCACTGAAAAGAGGAAAAAGGGGACTAAGCCACTCTTCCTACAGCCCTAGCAACGGCGGCTAGAAGGCCTAACGTTGAAGGCAAACCGGCCATGTTAAATGCGACTACTGGTTTCAGGTGAAAGAATGACACTTGCGGAAGGTGAATATTTTTTAAGTTGTTCCTTATCCTCCAACCGCAGAAATGGAAACACAGACGGTACATCCCTGAGAGGCTCAAAAAAACTGAACGGATCAGTCCAAGTAACTCGATATGGAAAGACGTTACCTCTTCTTCCTGACTGGAACTAAACTAATCACTGTAAAATTAACAAGAACATTTGAACAGTATGGAATTCATGTCGCTTGTGAATGATGCAATAGCCAGGAAAAATTCGACTTCATTCGTCGCAGAAGCAGCAAACTGGCATTACTCTTGAGAATACGAAAGCCTTAAAACTAACAATAACTACAGGAACTATTACTAACATAGACGAGAAATTAATACTATTCGAATAGCAGTGGTTTCAAATACATTCCCGCGAACAAGGTAAAAGCCAGTTTAATATTCTTCCTGTGAATGGCAGATGTTAACGTTAGGCCACGTTAAAAACGGAGGCAGCACACAACCTTTTCCAGCTAAAGGCCAAAACGAACTCTCGTTACCAACAATTACGCTTCTTTCAAAATAATTTAATTGTTGTTGATCAACGTTTATATTTTTCAGTTTAATTTCACGTAATTAAAACGAAAATACAATACTATGATTACATGACATTAAACGTTCATATTACTTGGTTGTAATAATAGTGTTAAATATTGAGGAAGATACGAAAGAAAGGCAATACGGAAAAATCGAATTACTGGTTTCAATAGATCGAATTTTCTAATGCAGTTGCTATGAAATGTAGCGGGTTTAGTTTTAAGCTCGGGAGGGAGAGGGCCTAACAGCTGCCTATGTCCGCAGGCCACACAACGATGTGGGCCGAACATGGCCCACATGAAGGACACACCTGTGTTAGGACATGCTTCCATCAACAATTCAGCAGTCCGGGTCTAGCCGTGACTGCACGACCGCAACACGTGGCTCTATGATTTCATCAACGGCTGAATCGGTGCGGTTATACTGCTTTCGACAATTGGGTATCCGAGACGTCAGTCTGAGACGAGTTATCGATGCGAAGATGGCAGTGCTCGCTAAAAGAGCATCTGCACCCTTCATTTTTTAACACTGCTAAAAATAAAAAAAAAGAGCCACACTAAACCATCCATTAAATTGTAATAGTGAGCATGTCAATTTAATTTGACGTTCTGTAATAAAGTTACCGGTGCATCCCGATAACTTTATTACAGAACTGGTCAGTGAACCAATAAGGATACAATACTGGACCTGAAGAAATGGAGGCTGGCAATAACAGAGTGAGCAAATTAATCAAATAATAACGTGAGAAATATTTACAAATTACGTGACAAAAGGCGGGGTGGAGGGGGGATTAAGATGAAAACGTAGAATGCGTTGCGAAAAATCGCAACCTTAGATATACATATATATATACATACATACATATACATATATATATACAGTACACACACAGTGAAACTTCCCTTTAACGGACAGCCATGGGGAACGAGAATGTCTGTTAGAGAGAAGTGTCTGCTAACAAGAAGTCTGAGGGAGGAAAAAAAAAAGAAAGAAAAATCATTAAACGTTTAATGTAAAATTAAATTAAAATATATACAGATTTTGCACAATATTTTTGTAAATAATATACATACAATCGTGCTATGCATATTATGACTATCTTAAGAAAAATACATACAGGAATCACTTATTTTCTTCTGCACCTTCTTCCGGCTGATAATTTTGTTTTCAACATTTGTTTGGAGTGAAGAAACCATCGAAAGTCCTTCAGTATCTTCTTCAGCGGCGAAAAACATTTTTAAACGATTGATTTGTATGAGCACTTCTTCTATTTTCATCGGTGGTTCGTCGTTAATATGTTCGACAGAATGACCTCCTTCCATTTCTTCATCCTCATGAGGAACTTCTTGAAAAATATCGATGGTAATGTCGTTCATATCTAGAGCATCTTCTGTAGTGAGGTTCGAGTCTATATCTTTGTAGCCAGGGTCACTTGTGGCGGAAATATCGTACATTATCAATAGATAAATTTAAAAATAAATTTTCTGTTTATACTCCGGGACGACCAAACGGTCAGAGGAGTTCACAAGGTAGATAAGGCGCCTCCGTAGCCAGGTGGGAAGGAGCAGCAGTGCGCAGCACACGCTTCTTGATTAGACCGGGGTTCGAGCCCGTCACCACCAAATACGGAGGATGCGGAAAGGTCAAGGAATGACCACCGCATGTAGCGGATATGGCCTTAGTTGCTAATGCTCCTAAAAAAAAAAAAAAAAAAAACCAACAAAACAACAAGATAGATAGAATACAAGAAACAGCACAGTATTCAGTAGTCACGGGCTTGAACCCCGGTCACTCAAGGCACGTGTACTTATGCACCCGCGCGCCTGACCACTAGCTTCAAGACTGTATGCCGTAGCCTGGCTACGGCATACAGTCTTGAAGTTCTTGTTCTTCTTGGTGCTCCACATTGCTGTTCACAACTTCAATTTTTGCGTTTGAGAAGCCAGACTTTACAAAACAGTTCACGACAGTTTGTTTTCTAATTCCGTTTACTGAAGAGGAAATCCATTGAATCGCATCTAGGATGCTGAGTTTCTTTGCAAGGTCACTCGCACATGTTACATTGTTCATGTTTGCAATGAAATGTCTTAAAACACGTTTTCTGTAGTTAAGTTTAAAATTTTTTATTATCCCTTGATCCAAGGGATGGCACTCTGCGGATGTGTTTGGTGGCAGAAAAACGATTTGAAAGTTGGGCAATTCAATGTGCGGGTGAGATGCAGCATTTTCTATGAAAAGAATACTTTTTCTGTTTTGACAAATCATGTTTTGGTTAAAGTGACTTATCCATTCGCTCATGATATCTCGTGTCATCCACGCTTTTTTATTAGACTTCCAGTCAACATTCAAAATATTCAAATTTATGCCCCTGAAACAACGAGGATTTTGTGGTTTTCCTATAACAAGAGGTTGTTCAAAGTCTCCCAGCATATTTGTACACAATAATACAGTCAAGCGTTCCTTAGAAATTTTTCCGCCCTGGCACTTTTCATTTTTTAGACTGTTTTTTCAGGAAGAGCTTTAAAAAACAACCCTGTTTCGTCACAGTTGTAAATATCCTTAGCTTCAAAATCACGACATAAATCTTCCAATTTGACGGTCCACTCTGTTACAAAAATCTGTTGATACTGGGGTTTGGAAACCCTCCAAACCCCAGTATCAACAGATCCACCTTCACCACTTACGGTTTTCCAAGAAATTTTATGCCAAGTTTTGAACTTGTCTAGCCATCCCACAGAAGCTTTGAACTCATTTACTCCCATAGATTTCGCAACCTTCGAAGTCTTTTCCCTAATAATAGGCCCATTAATGGGAATTTTTTTAGCATGTGCGCGACAAAACCACTCATACGTAACGTTGTCAATTTGAAGTCCAACAGTTTTCGGGAATGATTTTTGAACCTGACCATGTGTTGCCAAAATTGTTTGAGCAGTTCATTTTTTTTTTTTTTTTTTCTTTCTTTAGGATGTCGCTTACCTGCGTCTTCCCGATTTTGAATTTTTGCAGCGAGATTGCGAACACTATTTTTTTGCCGATCATACGCATTAATGAGTTCGACTTTATCTTTTAAAGTTAAAATGTTTACGAGAAGACATTGTGCACTTCACACGACACTGAACAAAAATGAAAACTCAAACGACGAAAAGTCGACAAAATCCCACCCCCCCCTGCACACACCGAATTCATCAGAAGTTTTACACGTGCCTTAAAATTCTTGAAAAAGGGTTTATTAGAGCCGCGACGTAAACCTTGATAAAATTCAGAGAATCGGAAATAGAAAATAAACACACGACTGAGGCAATACGTGGAAGAAACGTTCCTAGAAAAAGGGCCGTGAGCTCGCTCGCTGTCCGTTATGGGGAGATCAAATTAAGTGCTAATATAAACGAAACAGTGCAGATTGCCTGTCCGCGTCCGTTACACAAAATGTCCGCTAGACAGAAGCTGAAAACACGTTAAAACCAACAGAGGAGAGTTGGGGAATTTAAAAATGTCCGTTGCAGAGATATGTCCGTTAAGAGAAGTTTCACTGTATAAGCTAATTTAAAATAGGATATTTGCCAGTAGCATGGCAAACCAGTAGAGTGGAAAACTTAACCAAAAAATAACATAACAATAACAGAAAAATATATATATGGGTGGAGATAAAGAAGTATAGTGTTGAAGCAACTTCCCTAAAATAATTCAGAAAATTATTTTAGGGAAGTGCTCTATGGGATTAATATCAGGGGAGTTTGGAGGCCAATAGACATGGTGGAAATCAGAATTGTGTTCCTCAAACCATTCCTGCACAACAAGTGCCCGATGGCTCGGCGCATCTTGGACGACACCATCGCCACTCGGGAAAAAGTGTAACAGGGGGCGTACACAGTCAGCAAGCAGATGACGATAGCGGACCACCACTGATACGTTATTCCACATGCACCAAGGGTCCAAGTTTCTGCCAGTGAAACATGAACCACGCCATACACCGCTTCACGTTTGATACCATGCATGATGAATCAAGAGCCTCATGTTGTTGACGCCAAATCCGTACACGACCATCCACGGTGTGGAGTAAATAACGTGACTCATCCGACCAGCACACCTTCTTCCAGTCTTCTAACGTCTAACTTGCATGCTCTTTGCACCTGGCGAGTCTTTACGCCGATTAACCTTGGTTAGGAGTGGATGCTGTAGGGGTCGTCTACTGGTCATGCCAGATATTGTTCGGGGTTGGCCCAGGTTGTATTGAGTAGTCAACTCTTCAACAGTGCTGCGCCTGTACGAGTCGTCGGACCGGGCGCTGACCACTAACAACAACCTTTCGCTGACCTTTGCAGTTTTGCCGTCGGGTCGTTGTTTGACCATTTTGATGCCAGTCCTGGTACACTTAACTACGGTGGCTCTCGAACACTCCACCAGTTCAGCCGTTTAGGAAATCGAGGCACCAGCTCGAACACCCACAATCTGGCCTTGAATAAAAGTCCGATAAATCCTTCCATTTACCCATCACGCTCGGAATTTTACTACCTAACGAACCACTGACACCATGTCTATGCTACGCACTCTCGGAACTCACGTGGTCAACAGGTCGCATTCAGTTTTCATAATTCAGTGATCACTCGGTATAGTGGCGTATCCAGATATCATTGTAAGGAGGTGGGGCATGGCGAACGCCTCCTACGTTCTTTTTCTTCGATTTCAAATTTTTGGTTAAGGGGGCCATATGCCCTCTCTGCCCACCCCTGATTACGGCCGTGTGTGTGTATGTTTATTTATTTAGTAACCAATAACTATTTCACTTTTACATGTCACTGTCCAGATTGGGTCAGTGACTCAAAAAAGTACACGCATCAAGGCGATTTATGACCTCTTGTTGAAGGCATATAACCTGTAGTTTTGAGGGAGAGCGCGAGGGAGTGTACTGAACCATTGAGGTTAATTATAGGGGCATCTTTGGACTAAGGGAAAATCCTTTGGATTGGAGAAGTGCCAATACATAAAAGCACCCTAGGAGTACAGTTGGTAACTACAGACTGGGTTAGTCTGACTTCAGTGGTGGGAAAAAAATCTTAGAGGCAGTGATAAAAGTGCAATCCAGGGACATTTAAATAGATATGGCATTCTGAAGGACACAACATGGCTTTGTTACGGGTAAATCATGCTTAACTAATTTAGTAGGCTATTTTGACATAATTACTCATGAGCTGGATTTAGGGAATAATTTCGATATAGTTTATTTGAATTTTAGCAAAGTATGACTCGGTCCCTCATGAGACGTTACTATATAAACTTGAACAGTTTGAGATTACTGGTAAGCTTCTAAGATGGATTGCTGGGTAGCTGCAGGGCAGAAGGCAGAGGGTTGTGATTAACGGATATTCTTCATATTGGTGTAACGTCAAGAGTGGTGACTCTCAAGGATCGGTTCTTGGACCACTGTTGTTTCTCACTATCATAAATCATGTGGATGAAGGAATAGAAGATAGGATGTCAATTTTCAGAGTTATTAATAATCAGTACCAAGCAGCGCTTTGCACTGGCCATTAACAACCTTCAGGATGACTTGAACAGACTTCAAAGATGGTCAGAGAAGTGGCAGCTATGTTTTAATGCTGCTAAATGCAATGTCTTACACTTGAGTAACAGCAATCCACAAATAAATTATACAGTTGGTGGGGTTGAATTAAAAACAGTAGAGGAGGAAAGGGATCTGGGAGTTACAATACGGGCAGATATGAAGTTTTCTGAACAGCGTAAACAGGCGCCCTATCGATGATTTATCGAATCATCGATAGTAGTAGAGATAGTGAGGTCGTAATCAACGCACTTGTATAATGACAATCGGAATACAGTACTGTGTTCAAGTATGGAGACTTCATCTGAAAAAAAAAAAAGTTTCTTGAAAGTGTCCAATGATGGGCAACTCGAATGGCGAGATAGCAGAAGAACGACCGTATGAAGATAGACTCCAATTATGTGGGCTACAGAGCTTGACAACTAGGCACCTCAGAGGTGACTTGATTGAGGTTTATGAGGCTCTGAGAGGGATTAGTAAAATGAATGAAGGTGGAATTCTCATTGTTCTAAATAATTCCAGAAGTAGGGATCATGAATTCAAATTATAGGGCTTGAGGTTTAGATTATATTGCAGAAAGTTCTTTTAGCCAGTGAGTCGATTGCTGGAACAAGTTGCCGTAGTTCAGGTTGACAGAGTAAGTATCCAGTTGATCTTTGAATTTATACTTATTGTGTGAGGAGGGAAGCATATAATTTGTGTTTTCTTATGTACTTGGTTTTTTTTTTTTTTTTTTTTGCCAGTGCAGCAAAAGCCTGTGACTTCCTTGCACTATATGACGAATTCTATTACTCCCCTTCAATACCTGTATCGCAAAATCCACCTTCCCTCCAAACCTTTTGCCTGGTGGACCCTATCACCACAAATATTTCTCTTCTTATGAGTCCCCTATGAAGGATGGGCTCCTTCCACAGGGGTGCCCTCTCTACCCTTTAACTTTCGCTTTCCAGCTGGAAGCCTTCCTATCATCCTTAATCTTTTCTCCACTACTCAAACTACTACCCCCACCCTACTATCCCCTTGTTACCTTGCTTTGCCAGGCAGGGAAATACTCGATTTCGATTGGCCGAGCGATATCACGTGAAAGCCTTCCTAACATGCTTTATCTTCACCTTTTCTCCACTACTCTATTTTTTTTTTCCAATAAAAAAAAATTTTTCCCTCAGGGACTTCCATTAGCAAACAAGCGAACGTTCCAGAACAAACGCACAGACACGTCATCGTAGATCAGGGGTCAGGAATCTTTTTTGAGTGAAGAGCCATTTTTGATCTAATTAAAAAAAAAAAAATCCGAAGAGCCGCACTTCAGCTCAAGGTGGAAGGAAGGGGGACGTGTTTTTTTAGAAGTGGAATAGTGGGAAGGTGTTTTATTAAGAAATATATTTTGAAATATTATTTGTTGATACTGAAAAAACGCAACAAACATCCAATTAGGTAGGAATTAATGTGACTTTTGCTGCTTAACTTCTTGAGCGAGTCTCTCAACATCAAGCGAGTATGGCGTAATTTATCCGTAAACATGCTGAGAAACTCGCATTGTTCTTGATTTATTTCTAATATAGTTGACGTTCGAAACTATTTGCCCGCAGCAATACGTCGAACCAAAAACTGTGAGAAGTCCAAACGAAAATATTTTCAAATTTATATACATGTCCGTTAAGGTACTCCACGCATCGAACACTATTTGGTCTCGCATTTTCAACTCGTCTATCGCCATCCATTTGTGTAGAATTGCAAGGGCAGCCTTTTGCCTCTCCAAATCCTCAATTTCAGTGTTAAGGTATTTTAGTCTTGCGCTCCACGTCCTCGATTTTTAAGTCTTCTAACCCCATTTCAAATTGTGCTTCATTTGGGCTAAAAGTTAGAGCCCCAATTACATGTTCAAAGAGCCACAGGTTTCCGACCCCTGTCGTAGATCATTCACGAAACGGATCCGCAGATAATGCCCTCACCCATTCTGCACTTTTTGTGAATAAGTCCGGAACGGCCGGAGGAATTTTGAAGAAACATGGCATTGTACAGATAAATCACCCTGCTCTCTCGATCCACCACCAGCGGACTTTCTTTCCCAAGCTGAAAACTGTCCTCGAAGGAGTGCGATTTCAGAATTTGAGGACAAAAATTAACTGAACATTTGTATGCCTCGCTGGCTCTTTTCGGGAACTCTCAGAACGGTGTGATTCTGTCACTAATTGGCGTATTCTTTTTTTGGAAACTCATTTTTCACTGAAAATGAATTGTAAAAAGGTGGTGAGGGGTGTGTGCATTCAATCAAATGGCGATTATTTTAAATAAATCTAAAACCATTTTTGAGCTCTTCCGCTTTGTGGTTTTATTGCACAAGTCCGGGAACTTCACTGTCACATTCGTATGGCTTCACTGTGTATCATAAAATCAACTCACCAGCCAACTGCTGGTGAGTTGATTTTATGATACACAGTGCTGTGACTCTGTACTCTGCTGTGACTTCTAGGATTAATGAAACCCTCCAAACGCTTGCTAATATTCTACATAACTTCGGGCCCAAACCGAACCGTGCCAATCTATCATTACTGTGCTCTCTCTGAAAACCTTAGCAATCGTTATTCAATATTTGCTGAAAGGCAACCTACTATGATACAAGAGAATTCAAAAACATTTTTGTTAAATTCTATCCGAAGTTCAGATTCTCTGACCATATTAACACCACCTTCAAGCAGTACAATTCCTTAAGTAGTCGCTCCTAATTTCTAATCAACCCATGTGACCAACAGAGGGTTTGCAATCGGGCACACCAACAATTAGAAGAACAGGCAAAATGAAAGTTCTTTGAGGTGAAGTGTTTTACTCACTGTTTCGAAAGCTCCAATAATTCCTCCTTCCTTCCTAAAACGTCCTTTGAGTTTATAAGATCCCATGCTAATGTCCGATTGAGAGTGAAGTGGAACCTACTATACAACAATGACAAAGGAAACGGATCAGCAAAGGAGGAGTGAGGGAGAAGAGGGGGGATAACTTCAGTGTATTTTGTAATCCTATATGCTTCAAAATCTGGCCTCGAATCTTCTCCTAAAGAAACCAATTTTGTTTCCGAATAGTGGGTCTGAAAACACTTTTCCCCAAACCAGAACTGCTGATATGGCCAACATTTACTCATATCTGGGTTGCAAACCATATCACAGGGAGACAAATTTCGCCAGCAGCACATTCTTGTTCGGTCCTTAAGAACAAACCTCACACTCACATTCGAACAGTATCGTATCATCCTTTGTGGTTGATTCTAGCTTCCTTGGAAATTTCCTATAAATGCAAGGTCTGCCGCACATGAAAATATACTTCAGGCGTCCCGAACGCACAAAATTTCAGTTCATTCCTTGGTGTCATAATTAATACAGGAAGAAACATCAAAATGTGCTCAAAAACATAAGCAATTTTTTTTTTTTTTTTGGCTTGAAAGAAATATCAAAACCTTCTGAGTTCTTTGCATACGTGGTCTACACATTGGTGTCAGATTTTATTACTAAAAACAAGTAATGAAATCTGACGGAACTTGTGGTCAGTGGTGTCTCCCACCTAAGTAATTACTTTCGCAGCCCACGCCTCCTAATTAAGACCATTGGGTCTTCATTTTGTGAGCATCAACTGAATCTGTTAATTAATGATATAGGCACCTATAACTATATAACCCTTAAGCATTGTAGTGTACGACGGGATACATTAGGATTTCTCGGACGGATGAAACCCTTGACCAACAGCCAAGGTCACTTATTTGCAATAGCAGCAGAAAGGTGTTAATTGAAAGCATCATCCCAAAGTCTGTGCAGTGTAAGGTCAACTTTAGCCCTGCCTGCTAAAAACAAATGTTAAAAACAAATAAAACAAATGTTTTGTTAAATTTGTACGTAATTTTATTTTAAATACCTAATTAATCATTAATTACTTGTCAATATTGTAATATTCTCAATTTTTGCTGTGATGATTTGCCAAACGGGTGAGCAAAATTAGTTATGTAATTGAAAAGACCAATTAACTAAAAATAGCTAAGAATGGCAACACCAGAAAAATCTTACAATAACTCCACTACCATACTGCTGCATAAGCTCGATGTCAGATAATTCTGTTAACTTTCATTTTCAATGAATAATCACAAGCTCGTAATCGTCGATAAGTCGTTCCAGTATCAACAGATGATGCAGTTACGATTCTCTACTATCCTTCCACAAACCCGACTCCTCTTTCAGAAATAGCGAAGCATTATACTCGGGAGACAGTTTCAGGGAGCATATCTTCAAACGCCACTACGTAGGCGTATGAATGCACCAAAAACCGAGAGAGATTTTGTTGGAATAGAAAGGGTGGAACAGCGTAGACTCACAAAAACAAGGGTACGATGCACCTGCAGACAGAAAGGCGCGGTTCATATCAGCTGTGCGATGACGTTATGAAAATATAACCAATACCGCAACTGATGAGTAGCGCAAAGAACGTTAAAGTGAAGAAACTCGTTTGTACCGCCCCAGTTATTTCCCCTCCTCAGCACGGTTTCTTGTTTGCAAACAGTGTCGGCTGACCTAAATAGCAAAGGTTCATGGACATTAAACCTGTAAAGTGCTTCTGCCCAGCAGATCAAAACGATGCTAAGTGCAAATGCACCTGCCTATTAAACAGTGCTGCGTGTTTCCATGAACATGATTAATTATGAGAACGAGCAACTACCTAGTTTCCCAGCTACAATCAGAACGAAGATTCCAGTATGGCGGCAATTTTATATCTCCTATAATAGAACTACTTTAACTGGTTAGTTTTCTGCATGAGAATTGTAAAAGCCTCTTTAATAGAGAAGAATAAAATTTTCTTTCACACTGTTTTCTTAATGAAAAACCCAGCACGAATATGCTCTAAAGCGAGCACATACGAATGAGCTGTATTGACAACAGATGAAACAAGTCAAGGCTCGCTAACTCAGAACATTGGGCTATGTTAAAGCTATTCAGTTCCTCCGAAAGCTCTTAAGGATAGAATTTTATCGCTCCCCACCGCCATAATTCTTCAAAAGATCACGATTAAGAAATAGCTAACAGGATGTGTTACTAAATTGCACTGAAACAGGTAGCTATTTCAGACAGAACTAGCTTTGGCGCGAGTTCTAAGTTAGATTTCGAAATCGCGTGTTACTTCCTCGAACTTTTATCCCTGTTAAACTTCGTATGTCTCTTTTAAAGAAGCGTTTCCCTAACTTTTGTCCCCTTCTCCATTATATTCAATGGGTTTGTTTCTGCCATGTCCTTTTTATTTATAATACTATTATATATTTTTCACAGGAGTATGAATATTATTTCAAAATTTTAATTCGTTAAACATACTAACACGGTGATACCTTCATCTCTACAGATACTTAGGGGGGGGGGGGGGGGGATGACTGAAATACACTAAAATTCCGTAGCAGTCCAGGAGCCTGGTAAGGAAGACAATGATGCACACCCAAACATTCCATCCAAATTAACGTTTTGCCAGTATTAAAAATGTATTTGTATATTAATATTAAAAAAATTGTGTAGTGTTGACAACCGAATGCTAGCATCACTTAAGTCTGGGGATAACATACGGTTGTTGTGAGTGACCAGCATCAGCTAACGGCAATCTCACAGCAGTGCACGTTTACAGGCTGCGTCATGGTGTATTCGAATTTCCACTATAGCGGAGGCTCACAAACTTTTAAACCTCACGGTCCCTTAACATATTTCAGAAATTTCACGCCCCTTCCAGAACAAGTGCAAATATACAGTTTGATATAATTTCAATGAGTATGCATACTTTTATAAATTAACATGTACTTCAGTGCAGTTAATCTCAAAACTTAAAATAAAATACGCTTTATATCTCGATTTAGTGAGATGGTTCGTCCATATTGCGTTTAAAAAACAAAGTGCTTTACAAAAACAGGGGGTTCCAAAAACACGTGTTTCCATGGGGGGGGGGGGAACCTCACACTTTGGAAATCTCTGTATTACAGCATCGGTTCTCAAACTGTGCCAAATAGTAGGCGAGCCCATAAAGAAAGATGGAACACATGTTTATTTTGTTTATTACAGCACATAATAGGCTATGTCAGCTAACAATGTGTCAAGTCATACAGAACATAAACATTCAGATTGTAGATTGTAACTTTCAAGGCGCGGTCTAGGGGTATGAGAGCTCCAAGAAAATCCCAGGAAACACCGCCCATACCAAACACTGCCGCCACCTTGCTGTTTCTGCTGGATCGGGACATTTGAGAAATTCCTCTCTGCACTTAGTCGCAAAACACTCCATCTACCGTGTACGCGGCATAGCAAGAAACGTGATATGCATCATTGGCCGTAAGCGTGGGTAACCTTTACAGGGCACTACTCCGGGAGCCCATAAGGTGACAGTTCGTTGAATCGTGGTCTTGGAAACAATGGCGGGACAACACCACGGTTCATCTCGACCACTGATGACGGAGGCGCCTGCCATTTCCCCGGCCACTGCTGCCTTGTCTTAACCGTCCACTCTTGGAACACCTTAACTACAGCATTCTGCTAACAGCCCCGAATAATGCCACACTTCAAAGGGTGCCCAGTAATCATCCCCATTTAAATTTCTTCAAATCACGTCCCTTGACAATATCGATCAAGCTTTTTCTTTTTTTGAACGACCATTTCACAGTATTATTATTTATATACAGCATACCGAGTGTATATATACATTATTCTAAGGCGTGGATTTTAAGGATAAAACGTGCGGGTAAAACACGCAACAGAAAAAAAAAAAAAAAAAAGTGTCAGAACATAACACACAGCAAAATTTTAATAACATCTAATGAGCTGGTGAAGCATACATATACAACAGGTTATGTGGAATGAAGAATATAAGGATAATGCCTTCTATCGGATTCATTTGTGTGGAAGCTTAATAAGAGTTACTTTGTGTTTCCAATGATCCGAAGTACGCACCTGTGATCCATTAGCTACACTATTCAAATGATCAGTTTAAATCTTCACCTCCATGGAACCTTTTTGAGTAACCTGAAATCTTTAATATCCTTTGGTCTTGACAAGGTTAATTCCCTTCATTTGTGATTGGACTTCTTTATGATTTTGATTTATGTCAAGTCGCAATCCCTCGTTGAAACTCACCGGTGGATAGCAAAGAATTTCTAATTAATGGCTGTAATGCTGCTATTATATGTAATTGAAAGTATATAATCTAATTTAATAATTCCAAGTGTTACTGTAACCTTATTGGCTAGTCAAACTAGCTATGAAACCTTTAACCCTTCTAGCGCATACTCTGTACAAGGTTTAAAATTGAATAAATAAGCAATTCGTTATGTCGATTTACTATGTGGTAACCGATTACAAATCATTACTTAAAACCAAGATTGTTATTACTCGTTAACAACTAGACTAACTTTTCAGTTATCGATATTTTATCGACCACCGTATAGAGTCCAATCAGAAAAACATTACTATTTATAATATAAACAAAAACGAAACCTACCCCTTCATTGCAATGCTGGAGCTTTGGACAATTTAAGTATAAATTAAAATGCTCTTCAAGAAAATGTGTACAATCTATCAACGTATTTTATCTTTCTGTAAACAAACCGCATGCATACATGTGACAAAAGCATTAATTTTACTGGCTACAACAAGGCAGGAAACTAGGGTCTAAGAGCGTACCCTGATAATACTTTGTGCCAAATCAGCGTTTCCTACAATATCCTGATAAGGGGCCCAAATTAGCAGCAGCAGAGGCAATTTTCCAAGGATCACAAAGTGGTGCCCAACGATCCATTTAAGAGAATGACATCACCTTCACGCCAATGGTGGGTTACAAAAATCAATGAGGAGCATGTGCAAATAATAGTTTTAATGGTGTGCTTCACACACCCGCTGCATCCATTTTAAGGGTGATTGAACAGTGCCCCAATTTCGCTTTGGGTGTTGCTCGTGAGTCACATTCCGCATGTGGTCACAGCAGTGCTACGTTATTTTTCTATGGCTCAACAATTCACTTTCAGTTTAACTTTCAGTCGCGTGGTGAAATTACATTGATTATGGAGATAATTATTAGTGGTTTTTTTTTTAGCACATTTACCTACACATGCGAATTCCTAGGCTTTCTAAAAATTCTCTACGTTATTGTCCAATCGCTTACCAAATATCGGCTGGAATCCACAATAAATAACCACTGAAACAGAACAGACATATAGCGGTTTCCCGTGTGCAAAGGCTACCAATGTGAAATCGATTTACCTCTAACCCTATGCTGAAGAAGAAAGAATAAAGACAACGGTGGAAAAAAAAATTGTGTTGTCCATCTAGTACAAAAGGTACAGATTATCTCATAGCTCTCTTGTCTCTCACGAAAGATCAATGTTGACCCTCTAAACATAATAAAATAGTCCAAGCATATCAGAAGAAGAGTCAGACTACTCAACACCTCAAAGCAGATTCCTAAATAGTTTACACTAGTAGAGTGTTTGTCTGGAAACTAATCCCCCTACAACAAGCAAAGTACAGACATATATAACACATTACGTAAGCACATGGTGCCGCAACGACAATCCTAAAAGATGCTGGGATTATTTTATTACCCAAAATATTGCACTAAGTACGATTATGTACAAATTTTGAAGGATGGCGTATTTCAGCTGAGAAACAGAACTTGGAATTATTAAACATCACATCTTGAAAGGAGAAAAAAATGGAATGAGAAAACCAGGCCGCCGTTACCAAGTGGTCAAAACGAGAGGGCACGTTAAGTACGCGCGTTTGAGTTACCGTGGTTCGAGACGCGTGACTTAAATACAGTGCTGTTCTTGGGTTTTGTCTGTCTCGAACTCCTGACTTCGTGTAGTCGTCCTGGAGTATAAACAGAATTTATTTTTTTATTCTGAACTAAACGCACAATTCCACCAATAAACAAATAGTAATGTACGCCAATCATTTAGAAAAATATTTTAAAAGTTCTTTACGATTTGATGACAAACGTACACGAACTGCACGTCTCCAAGTTGGCTCTGCTGGCTTTCCGCCATGTGGTATATGTATTTATATAAACATTTTCCACTTGTGCACTTTGACTATGTAAGATTTTTGGTGATCCTCAATCTCCCCCATCGCCCGTGGGTGCTGGTATGTGGCGTGGATCAAGAAAGAGGTAAGTAGGAAAACAGCTTTAAGATTTTTCTTCGCGGTAGGGGAGTAGCACTCAAGAGACAATTAGGCCCTCTCCCCCATGTGAAGGGCAAAGTTTAATTAATACAATAGCTACCCTAAAATAGCTGATCGCACCCAGTGCTCCAGTTGGTTTAGTATGGCCCGTAAGAGTATTTTTACCCATTTTCAAAAATATGAATTTCCTCCTCTTTAATCAATTCTTTAAAAAATACAGTAAATCTTGTCGAAAAACTCTTTAAGATAAGTGTTTACTAAGAATTAACTTTTCAATGAATTCCATATGAAATCTGGTAAATGCCTTTATCGGAAGCTTTTTTTTGTATGCAATAATTTTCTTATGTAATGTTACAATAAACTAAATTTAAATAAAATGTTCAACATTACGGGCCTAATTCTTACTAGTGTTAGTATTTCAGATTTCATCAATTTCATCAAGACTGCAATTGCAGATTTCATAACTTGGCCTCTTAGTGGTTTGAAGTTGGACATTCCTGTACAGTATGCATTCCAACAGTTTAATTGCATTTAACATAATATATTGTTTATTTTGGGTGTTAGTAGCCATCTGGTTGTGGTATGGCGTAGCTGTTAAGTACAGAAATCAACTGAGGGATGATTTAAGACTGGATTTATGAAACACGGAACTTGTCAATATGGCTGTCGCATCAATGTCGTAGATTCCATTACACGAATGTAAACGTTTTCGTATCCAACTATCTACAAAATGTAGATTTATACATTATCAACAATAACGTAATTCGGAAATTTTATTGAAATTTTTTTTCAAGTCTCCACGTATAAAATAACTTCGTCTTATTCATGAAATGGGGTACGACCTCATATTCTGTGGTAAAAAGGAGTATTAAATTAAAACGAACTTTTGTAAAAACTATAAATAAACAATAAACCATCTGTTGTGCATGCGCACAATTCATTTAATTTCTTTAGAATATTTCTAAAGAAAGAAAAAAAAGGCTTCAAAACTAGGTCACAAAATGACATCTGGAATTTAAGTGTATTCTTGACATTCATCAAAAAACAAACAGTTAATTTGGGCTAATAGAAATATAATAGCCACCTTTGAGTAGTCATATCGCTAACGTTCCGCGGTGAGCTGTCTAACATCAATGTCGATGGAAGATATAACCGCAGGGAGATCACGGTAACCTCACCTGTTTTTATCCGCCTTCCGCAAGCTAGAAAACCTGGAAGCGATAACTGTGGTTGTAACCCGATTCCGTCAAACATCACGTGAACAAAACGCCGGTACAATATCGTGTTTCTATGGCAGCAGTCGCGCTCCCTCCTCATCGTAAACCAGTCACGACCGTACTGTGTTGTTAGGTGCAGATGATATCAACGTGAACAAGCATGAAGTGAAATATTAAGTTCTTATACCATAAATGAGGAGTAAAAAGAATCTCGACAATCAGTTAGCAACCAATCATTATTTAAGCATAACCAAAAAATTTGCTTCGAAATCTGAGCGAATATATATATATAGTGTCATGATTAATTCGGAACACCAAACAAAGTAATACTCCCCCCCCCCCCGTTCAGCTCTATTTTCAAGCAAGTTTCACACACACCATGCTAGGAACGAAATCTACGTTCTAAGAATGGCACAGATTTATAAAAGCACAACAAAGGAAACTTTGAAATCACACAAACTCTTCAAGTTAGGAAATATTTTAGATAGAAAAATTGGACGATACTTGCGATTCTTTGTTTTCTATTTGTCACATGGACCACCTTGGTGGAACCCTAGAAACTTTAATATTCAGTTTCCAAATTGTCACTTCGGTCCACTCCCCGGGTCTTGAATAAAAGGAAACGCTTCTCCACCTTTTAGCTATTTCCGAAATAGTGGGAGGAATGTCCCCGACAAAATCGAAATTCCAAATTGAATTGTGAACCCCGGCGTGAATGCTTCCTAAGAAGGAAGGTGGACAAAGACGCAGGTGCCCAAACGCAGTCCCCATCTTGTTACGGTAATGCACGTGAGGCATGTTTGCTGAAGCAAGCCAAATCATTAAGACGAGATGGCACGTACAAGTTAGAAAAGCTGGGGCCGAGAAAATTTCTTTGCAAATACCAGGACACATTAGGTTTCGATTTTAGCACCCGTTGAGACTTTTTTTCATGCATGTACGGGTGGATGGTGGGAGAAAGCAAGTCTTAATGCAGGGTATTGCTTAAAGTCATTCAGGTAACTTCCCTCCGCCCCCCACCTTTTACGTCACTTGCAATGGACAACTGCATACTCTACTGATAATTCTGTTTTAACTTTGAGAAACAAGGTACATGCTTATTTATAATAAGCAAAAAATTGTATTGCTTTTTCCTTTTTTAAAAATTTGTACTATCCAGTTTGTGTAAGTATCTTATGGAGAAAAGAATATATACTTAGAAAAAAAAAAAACTTCTGAAACTAATGGAGCCATCACACAGTTTCAATTACTTTTATCCTCAGTATATGCACTTCGGTTTTGAAAATCATTAGAGCTCAAGAACTTGCAGACTAATCTCAAATGGAGGAACTGAGTGACTTTTAATAGTTTGAAATTAAAAGGGGAAGAACTACTTTTTTTTTTTTTTTTCCGTGTTAGTTGTTGGCGCATCAGCTTCTATGGCCATAATGCACCTCCCAAAGTTTTTTGCATTTTACTGTGATCCAAGCCCGAGGCGGGAATCGAACCCACAACTTTTGGGTTGCCAGGCAGGCACTTTACCTACCTGGCTAGCCCGGTCGGCTGGGAAGAACTTAATAGCATCGTAGTTTTCTTGTCGAAAAAAAATTTTCAATGTGATCTTATGCAAATAAATAACTCAACGATCTACTCATTAAGTCTTCCATTTGGAAAATTTATGACACGATTTCATGTAACAAGAAGTGCCCAACCTCGAAGGGCCTCTGCCTTGACTCCGAAACGTTTGCAACACATCAGTAATCGGCTGTTGCAAAGTTCACAGAACCTATTCCCCCAATATGGAGTGCAATATGGATCTCGTGAACCCCTGACCTTATGTGGTCATTCCTGAGTATAAACAGGAATATTTATATTGCCGATGAGCAGCACACATTAAGACTCACTCCTACAGCATTCACGGCGCACGGTCTAAGTACCAGATCGCACGTTCTATATCACTGAAGCTTTGTTTCACCTCTCAAGTAACATTAACATCCAAAATAATGGCTGTTAAATCAGGAGCGGCCAAAGTTCATATGTATTCTATTAAAATGGACGTGCGTGTGCGCATGTCATATCAAATGTCACACAATGAGATCAATTTTCTTAGAAAACATCCTGAAATTCTAAAGTTAACAAATTTTAGAAGCTCTTTTCGATCAAGTGGAAGACGGAAATGTTCCTTACATAAAGATGATAACAACATAAAACCGTGTTCAACAGTGTTATCCTCAAAAGACTTGTACGTTCCACAATTTTTTTCCTTTGAGACTGTCCCAAGACAACTAATTTTGAAAATAATCGGTATTTATTTCAGCAACTTAGAGGACTTTAATAAATCACGCTGAAGGCATTTTCCTTGTAATACGATGCCGCTTTCTGGCAACACAACTGCTAAATACGGCGATGCTCTTGTATTCTATCTTTGAGAACTCCTTCGACCCTATGTAGCCGTACTGGTGCATAAACAAATTTATTTATCATACAGTGAACGTACACAAGCAACTATTATTTTCACAATATACTCTGTCCATGTTATATCTAATAATTTAAAGTTTCAGTTTCTTGACATTTGAGATTAGATCAACCTATTGCATTTGTTTCAATGTCACAAACAAAAATGAGCAGATAATCGTATGAACGATTATTACTCAAGTCAGCGGTTGGTACAATTCCCAGTGCCGCTACCATCCGAATTCACTTATTATAAAAAGAAAAAAAGCGTTTCACTATCCGTGTTGATCATTCCAAGGTGTGAATACATACAGTTTAGGCCTGACGTAGCCCAGTGGTCAGGAGCGAGAGTGCATAGCACGCGTTCCTTGAGTGGACCGGGGTTCAAGCCCGTGACTACTAAATACGATAAATATTTGTATTGACGATTTATTGTAAACTCTACTGACCTGGTTGTCGTGCCGGGGTATAAACAGAAAATTTATTTATAATATTACCAAAGACAGGTACAGTACGCAATTTCTGCCTGTTGGCCTGAAGATGAGTCGCAGCAACCAAGTATTTAATGGTATTTCGATGACGATTTCTAAACCTTCTAGAAGGAAGGCATGTATATAAATACAAATAATATCACATTTATACTTAGACTTTTGATACCGTCCACAAACGCTTTTTGCATAATTTGGAACATTGGTGAAAATGTACTTCAGAAGATAAAAGGATGGTTAAATGAAAGATAATCAACGGTAGTTTTAAACAGCTGTTGCCTGGAATGAAGTTCCAAAGATTTCGGTATTCGTCACTTGTTTCTGATATTTGTTAATGATATTGATAAAGGCATAACAGACTTGACGGCCAAGGTTGCCGATGCCACAAAAGGTAGGAAGGAGGGTGGTAAACGATAACTAAGTACCGCTTTAACGTAGAAAAATTACTCATATGGTCGGAAAACTAGTACTTGAAAATGCGGTGTTCTGCATTTATGATATAAATCCCAACCCATCTTATTACTTCGGAAGTAACAAACTTAAAGAATTGTCAATAAAGAGTAATCAGTGCAGACAGGCTGTGAAGAGCACATTGTGTGCTATCTATGGTTTACAGGAATTTTATTAGTAGCAACAAAAAAGGTAATATCTCAATAAATAAAAAAAAACCTTGTTAAGCGGCCTCTTGAAGGATCTTTCACTTCAGGAAAATGTTGAAATGCATGGGGACTTGGAGGCATTTACGGTTTTGCAATGCTTGAATAAATTAAATGACAATTTTTCTTTTTTTCCCCACAGGTAGCACAAACCAAAAGACTAAGGAAGGTTAGTAGTAAACTGAATTATGAAATTCCTTTATCCAAAGGACTTAACTGTTGAATTACCACCTAATCTTGAACTACAGCTTATGTAACTTTTAAGTGTTTGACAAATATTTAGCTTAAAGAGGTGACCCAACCTCCCGTCTTAAGCTCTTGAAGCTGAAAAGGCTTGCTTGACTTCCTTGCATCGATTAAAAATACTGATTTACTGACTCAATGGAAAATGCAACAAAGGAAAAACTCCTGCAAATAACACAGCAGGCGCATCGCATCCATTCAATTCATTAGTGGCAGGAAAACACAAACACGATAATTGCTGCATACTCAACTTCAGCCCATTAATCTTCACTGTATAAAGCATCCTTTCAGGGAAAAACTCGAAATCAAGTAAATACCATATTCTGCCTATAATCACATTAATCCCAGTAATTTACCAGACCTTGTTCAAAATTAGCATTCCTTCTTATTCGATATCGTACGAAATTTGATATTTTTTTTCCTCGTTAAAGATGAGGTGTTACATGTTGTACATGCAATGAGCATGTTTGAGATTTTCATAAATTAGTGGTCCTTCCACAGAAAAATTTTTAGAAGTGAAATTCTAGCGTGGCTATTTCTATTCAACTGTTTTTATCTTAGCGGTCTTACCTGAATGAGAAACTCAGTTGTCCAAGAAATATGCAAGAAATACTGAAGAAACATTAAAGTAGTATGTATTTTATTATACGTTTTCCTTTTTTTTCCCTCTCCGTGTTTCCGCAATTCCTCCTACCAATGCTCGATTTAGTTGTCTTGAGAACCTCGCACACAAACATTTGGAACCCAGGGCTCCAAAGTCGCTTCTCGGTAAATAACACCTTGTTTCCGAAGACCTCTTAATTTCAAGTGGCACACACTTATATGGACTACTATTCCGAGTTAATATCATGGGTAAGGGAAGTTGTTTTTACAGCAACTAAATTTAGTCAATATAAACAGAATCAATTCTAAAAACACAAAATCACTGAATCAACAATAACTAACGCCCGAGAGCATTCTTTTTGGTTCGAAACAGAAAAGTTGGATGGGAAAATTGAATACGATAACAAGATGTCCATATTTCATAGGTGAAATCACAAAAGATGAGAAAGAATTAGTTTCCCCAACGCACAAAGGTGAGAAAGATGTGATGGACAACTATACATCAAATGGCAGGCTGTGGTTAAGGAAACCATACAGGATCGCCTCGATAGGAATGGTATCCTTAATGGATCACAGCGTGAGTTCGTTGTGGGAAAAATCTTCCCTGACATGCCTAAATAATTATGGCCAAGCATTACAGACAAAAAAAAAAAAAAAAAATCTGACTACAGTCGTTTTTGTTACGGATCCCATGAAAAACTATTCCGTAAACTGGAGCAAATCGGAATTATTACTGGGAAGATCCTTCACTGGATCAATGGATGGCTAAAAGACAGTAGGGTGGGAGAAAAAGGGGGGAAAACACTAGTATTCATAAATGGGCATTCCTCAAGGTGGACCAGCATAGCAACTGTAGTCGCTCAGGGATCAGTATCAGGGTCAGTCCTGTTCCTAATGTCTTTCGATATTGATGAAGGCGTACAGAAAAGTTATAAAAGTTGGTGATTTAGTGAAAGGAAGGGTGGTTTAACGATCAGAACCAGGTAGCTTTGCTTCAAAATGAGAAATCGGTTACACGTATCATCTGAAAAATGCAACTGAACTGTAACGCTTTTAAACCTAGAAAACAGAAATCCAGCAGTTATATCATCTAGGGAAACAAAAGTTTAGTTCAGGAGGAAAAAGATTAAAGTTATGATACAATTAGGTCTGAAATTTACCATGCAGTTTCAACAAGCGGCTATGAAAGGACACTCTCCCTGTCATGATACATAAGACCTTCGCAAGCAGAGGATAGAATCTCACAGTACTATGTAACCCATATAAGAAGTACATATAATGCATTTAGAATATTGTGTTCAGGTCTGACGGCTAAAGCTGAAGAAAGAATTCTCGAAGAAACAGAAGGCTGGACATCATGAAGCTTATCTTCGAGCAGCATGATTTAAATTATTGGAATAAATTGTCTGCTTCAATGGTTAAGGACGATAGTTCAGCAGAGTTCAAATCAGAACTGAGTGGCTATTTCTGGTGATAGGAAAAGTGTGAACAGTTGAAGTTTTTCCATTTCTTGTTTTTTGTTAGTAGACGCAGAATAAGTCTGCTTCTTTGCATCATTTAGCCATTATCATACTAACACATGCTGATATCAAAACAAAATCGAATTTACGTGCGTAATTGCTGCGGACCCCAAGGTCGCATGGGCACCGAACAACACAATTACAGTATCTAAAGTTCTTTTGGCTTTTAATATTCATGTGTAACACCACCAGAGCCCTCACATTACTGAGCCCAATACTGAAAACCAATCAAAGTTTTGCGCAACGGTTCCGGATAAAGCCATCGTATTCTTTTTCAATAAATTGTTGTTTCTTCAATTCTCTGTATTAAAAAAACAAAGAAAAGAAAAAAGCAGAATAAGTAGCAATTCCTATCGATCGCTTTTATACACTGTATATATAATATAAAGTCCTTTCCTTCTCGGGCACCACGGTTATAATTAATTTAATTAATTATAGCATTCTTTTCCTCCTGTTATTAACATCAAACATTTACAAGAGGCCTTCAAATCTTACAAGTACTTTTATTCTGACTAGCAACTATATATGAAAGACTGAGCACTCTTGGGCCTCCCATTGTAAAGCTGTGAAAGGAGAATTAAGAATTTAAAACTTGAAGACCTTAAATGCGGATGTCTGTACGAGAGCCTTGACATACTGACCTCTCGCACCGGGCTAAATTTATTGAAAAACTCGCCTATGGCAATGGGCATTATTGTTCTTATTAGCATAAATCAATCGTTAGGACGTCTCTTACATTATTCCTAATTCGAAGCTTTAGAAAGTGCAAAGTTTAACATTTATCAAATCCGCTTGCAGAATAAGATATCAAACCAGATATTTACACTCGCAGACTCCGGTGAAATACTCAAGTAAAACCATTGAGCTGCCAATTTAAAAATTCCATTTGGAAGAATATAAAGTATTTGATTCGCAAAACGGAAGAAAACTAATCTAGTAAAGGGCACAGCATCGCTCATTCGTGTCTTCATACACACGCAAAGAGGAGGGGCAATCGTCTATCCATAATAATTCCAACTAATTCGTATTTCTCTTCAACCTCTGGCGAACAACGGTTGAATATTAAATTATGTGGTAGTTTCTGCCACACCTCCCTCCACCTCCAATCTAAACTTTTCTCCACACAAATGATGCTTAACCAGGTTGATGTTAAGTAATTCAGCTGGAAACAAGCAGAACCAAAATAAACCATTATTCAATAACACACAGGAGGGAAGAAAAAAAATTACTGAAAAATTAAGTTTCATACGTTATGCATTCTTTGTTGTGACTTCGCGTTAACAAAACTAGCGATGCACAATGATAAGAAATGCTATCCGGGGTTGCGTTACTTTCCACAGGTCATAAAAGGCATATCAGAAGGCCCACATAAAGGTGGTTGGCGGTTCGTGGTAGTGAAACGTACACAAGAACAGGAATAATAAATGAGGTGTCATCTCTGATCGGCTCTTGCCCGATTATCTGCAAATAGAGGTACCAGGAAATAACGCGAGACTTAAAGCAGCACCCCAGCAGTCAGATGCATTTTTTACGTTGCAAACAGAAAAGGATTGCTAAGTAAACCGAATATGACCTTGTTCTCCTACGTCATCTATCTCTAGGGGCAAAAAGAAAAGTGCTATCAGAAATGAGCAAAAGATAAATTTTTAAACACTTTCTCTGTACAATGCATAACAGTTTTGCAATTTATAAAAGCAGTCAAGTGCGATGGGCCTTGGCTAAAAAGTCGTGCGACTTGAACAGGTGATTGGACAAGTGTAGTAGAACGATACGTACAATATTACACATCAAATCAGCTAAAGTGTGTAAGAGTACAAAGTATGACAGTAACTGGACACAAAGAGATAAAAAATATGGTTAAAATGGTCAGCATTAGTCAGGACTCGTCCTATAATACAACAGAAATTCAGTCATTCATAATTTTTTAACACACGCTTGTAAATACAGTATACACTAAATTGCTGCAGTTAAATATAAAACTTGAAACGGTGTATGAGTGCATAAACAGAAGCTTTGAGGCCAAAGCACCGAATATTTAAGCCACATTTCCTATAAATAAGGCAGAAGACAGGGATTTTAAGACCTTGATTTGTGAATTTCAGAAAACAGCACGTGGCAATCAATGCAATTTGAAATAATCAGCAGCATAATTGGATGTATTCTCGGATCCCTGCTGCAGCTAATATTAATACTGTACAAGAACTGAAGGATGATAAGGGGCTTGCGCAACGCATGAACTTTATCACTGCAACCGCGATCAATAATTTTCACATTTTGTGAATTGAATTGATCGCGCTACTCACCAGTGCCGCCGTAACAATTGGACTAAATGAACCACGGTCCAGGGCGTCAGCCTTTTAAGGGCGCCTTCAGCCTTGCATTCCATCCCCATATTTCATTGTTTTTATAAAAACTTTAGTTTGTATTTAGAAACAATGAAATCTATATTTAATTTTAAAGTAAATATTTAGTGTAACTTCTTAAAAATGTATTACGCCGACTATAAGAGGGTGCATAATTTTATTATGCCCAGGACGTTCAAATTTCTTAAAACGGTCTTGCTATTCACGTCAGTTTTGTTTTTACGTCAAAGCAACCAAGGCCAATAAGGCATCAGTGCAAGCTATCTGTAAACAGCGTTTATTCTAGGGAGTCAGTTGGCCTGAATGAAAAACATAAGTTCGAGTTGGATTACAACTCTCGTCCCGAGTTCAACTAACTCAGCCAGCCAAGAAGGACCACAAAAATTCTTCATATTTCTCAACATCAATAAATGCTCAATAAGTGGAGTGTGTAACGAAGTTTGCAACCTAAATGTTCTGCCATATAGTTAAATTCCCCTGTCAATAATCAAACAATCTGGATAATGAACACAAGTTAAAAACCATGCCCCGAGATAATGGAACCCTTCCTTCAAGGTAACATGAATTTAAGATTCCTGCCAAGCAGCTAGACAAATTGAATATGATGCGTTAATGTGCTCACGAGGGGCTCGGTGACGTCTAGCTACTACAGCCAATTTTGCATCCCTAGGAGGCGAGAACCCGGCTAATAACCATATCAAGCGATATCCACTTTGACCCTAACGCGAATACGTTGACTAACAGTCCATGGATTGGTCCACGAACATAGGCGTCCTAAAAACACTTCACCTAATCCTACAGAAACATCAAGAAATATTTACAGCATCGTCGCATTCCCATTTCATAGTAAAAGTTAAAAGTGGACGACCAAGCGCAAATCTGCAGCACGTTGGTGTGCGTAATAGAATGACTTGCGCGATCTCTAATGAATATATTTATTCATGCACATAAAAAAAATTTTACAAAAAAAAAAAAATTCGAAGCACACCCAAGATGAACAAACTCTGTCAGCGACAAATTTGAATTCAACTGAAATTTTTGCTGACTTCAAAAAAACTATCAGTATAGCGGTTAAAATTATTTGGCCATGAAGTTTAATGACAGGGTGTCTCCATCAAGAAATGAACTATTGCAACACTTAATTTTATTTGGCAATTATCGTGGTAAAAAAAAATTCAAAGTTGCAGATTTTATAGAGAAATAAAAAAGATCAAGGTTAGGTAAATTGCTTCGTCCTATTTTTAGGACGAATTTAGAACAAGACATTCGGAACAACTTCCTGTTCGAACTTCGGGAGATTCAACCTACTAATGCTCGTATAAAATTTACGGATTATTTAGTAAATACATATAAAGAATAATACAAACTAAAATTCCAAATTTCCCCCCTAATGTACGCAAAAATGTCACCAAATCTCACCAGGACTACTAACAGTTGTGTGTATTGCTAACTGACATTTTAGTACCAGGTTTCACACATGAGCCACTGTTTATATCTATTAAATAAGTTCTTGAATTCCAAACAGATATCTATACACCTAATATTTTGAAGACTAAATTGTCAAGGCATAATACGTTATGGGTTGAGATGAACTATATAATATCGGTGTAAATACACCATAGTTTACCCATAAGTTTAACTATATACGTAGTGTAACGGCATAGTTTAGATTTGAGATAAAATCTAAACGATGTAATCTAAACGTTTAACTACATACTACGTATGTAGTTAAACTTATGGGCAATTTACACCGATATTATACAGACTAGATACCTAATAAAATAAAGCAGCAAAAAAAAAAAAAAAAACACAAGGTACTAAATAGAAAAACAACTGGTTCGAAACGAACCAAAAATTTTCATATATAAACGGATATCGCGATTTAATTATATAAAATGTATTACACGTTTATACAAATTACAAATGTAATTTCTTTGGCTGTATAATTAATAAAAACTCGTAAATTTCACGCCCCTCCTTCCAGAAGTACAGTACAAATAAACAGATGACAAAATTTAGCTATGGTATGCACTTTTGTCAATTAATATATACTTAAATACATTTAATCTCGAGACAAATAAAATTACTGAAATGAATGGAATAAAAATAAAATTAAACAGCCCCACCAAAAAAAAAAAAAAAAAAAAAAAAAATTCCTCAGGGAGCTGCCAGTAGGTTGGGTTCTAGGGCTGAGCGCAATTGGAAGTACCCATTCCGCCATATGAATTACAGGATTGTTAAAATTAAAGTATCCCTATTAGAGCGCTCTGGAGCGAGTTCTAAGGCTCGTACTGAAGAGAAATTTCAGTAACAGTTACAACAGGGAAGCGCTCGCCATTTATTTGGAAAAAAAATTAGTCACTATACGGCGCTGTGGCAATACAAAACACTTGAACAGCGCTACAATTGTTCAATGTGTCTTCCATTTTGGTCAACAACAGTTTCCATTCGAAGAACAGCATTCTACAGTAGAAAGTAACATGTCAACTGGAATAGCCAGCATATGATGTCTAATACTGTCCTCAGATCTGCCAGAGTTTGACATCCTTCCCGAATACACCTGGTTCTTCAAAAAAGCCCCACAACTAGAAGTCGCATGGGGTGAGGTCCTGTGATCGGGGTGGCCAAGATGTCTGGAAACAACGGCTGATGACCCGTTCGTTGTTACCTTAGCAATCTTTGGACGCAATGGTGGATGTGGGGTGGCGCATTATCTTGCATGAATATGGTACCCACATTGTTGCAGCTCTGGTATTGCAAAATTTGCCAACATTTCATAATATCGCTGTCCAGCGACGGAACAGGTGCGGGGTTCAGTCGGTGCTACCTGTTCAAAAAAATGACCCAATCATGAATGTGGCCGTAAATCCACATCACACTGTCACTTTTGGAGAATGCAACGGGACCTCTTGGATAACTCGGGGGTTTTGTTGCTCAAATGCGACAGTTGTGCGTATTCACTTGTCCATTTAAGCAGAAGAGGGCTTCATCATTCCAAAGGATGTTCCATGGCCAAGTGATATCCACTGTCATTCGCGCCAGAAACTGAAGTGCGTATGTGAAACGAATATCTGCATCACCATGCTTTAGCATGTGCATCTTGTTAGGATAGTACCGCAAAACCTGACGCATTACTAGCCTTACAGTGGAATCCGGCATGTCCACTTCACGAGAAACAGCTGGCACACTTGCGCTACCACATGGAGATTGACTCGATAAATCCACGACAGCCATAGCCACATCTTCAACACGAGAGGAGTCCACTCGTTTTCGACCTCCACCTGGTTGAACACCAAGGTGCCCTGTAGCTTCAAATTTCGCGGTCAGTACAAACTGTCATGAGTCCACGCCTTATGCGCTTCTGACGCCGGAATTCTCTGATAGCCGCAGCTGCATTGTCGCTGTTCTGATAGTAAAAAAAGGAAAACTGCAGCCATTATCAATCCACTGCAGGATGGAAGCCTCCTCAACAATTCATGCTGAGGGATTTGGACCATAATCTGCCACGCTGGTTCAGTGCGGATTGGCAGATCGACCGTATTTAGCAGTCAAGGGCTTGAACCCCGATCTACTCAAAGAGCGTGTGCTACTGCACTCCCCCGCTCCTGACCACTCGGCTACGGAGGCCGTCGTTCTGATAGTACAGCTTCACTAATAGCGCCTTTTCCTGCAACAGTATTGGCATTGCTCTGTAGTGCAGGCAAACATCTACTGTATGATTTTGAAGAGACTGCTTTGCTTTTATACAGTACAGTAGAGCTGAGTAGTGGCGCTATGGCAATAACTTACGATTATGCAAATAACCTAAGTTTGCAATAATAACCTAAGTTATTTGCATAATCTTAACTAAGTTAGTCACGCGCCATAACAGTGACAAATTTTGTTCATTTTTTTTTTTTTTTTTTCCGTCCAATAAATTGGCGAGCGCATTCTTTATTGTACCTGTTGTCCAAATTCTTCAGTACGAGCCTTAGAACTCGCTCCAGAGCCCTCTGGAGCGAGTTCCTTAAAGGATCCTCTCTACATAGGGATACTTTAATTTTAACAATCCTGTATTTTAAAAGTAGCTAAGAGATCGAGATAGAGTTCAATATTTTAGAAAACGTATCAATTAACTGAGTACAGTAATTACTTTTGTGATAACTATAAAAACACTTGGTTATTTTATTTATTTTTTGTGAAACGTTAAAGGTCATCTTATATTTATTTCTTGTGATCGATCATTTGCCAACCTACCCTCTTAATTTAGCACCCTATACTAGGGGTGTCCAACCACGGCTCATTCCTTCATCACGTTGGGCGACCTGCAGTCATGTAGGCCGCCTTAAGTGTTATGCATCCACTGAGTTTAAAACTAATGCGTCGTGTCAAAAAACAAAAAAAATAACCGTTTTTAGAAATGTTTGATTATTTTTTCTATTACTTATCTTTTTATAAATCTTCCTCCGTATTTACTATTATTATAACCAAATAATAAGAACGTTCTCAGTGTTATGTAATAATAGATCGATTTTCGCACTGAAATGTAAGTAAGGGGAGAAAACTGTACTAAACATAATACTGATAACAAAAGTTACATTCCGAAAAATGCATAATTAGTCAAAAGGAATCGCTGGCTAGCAATCGTCACAATTTTACCTGTTTTGGCTGCTGTTCGGGAAAAAAAAAAAAGTTGGATGCCCCTGCCCTTATACTTTTTTAAATATATTTTTTTATAATCATTTGGGGAGATGTCACGAGTTGGTAGTGAACTCAATCAAATCAAACGTTATTTTATTATTATCATTTTTTTTTTTAAACTCAATTTGAAGTATAAAATTTTTGCAGAATAACTCATAAGAGCTAAGTAATCTTATTAAGATTACTTAGCTTACCCTACTGGAAACAAAAGCAAACTTTGCGGTTGCGCCAAAGTTGCAAAACGCTGTTTTCATATTCACATAGATTCGGCCTTGCCATTTCGCTTTTCTTTTTCTTTTTTATTATGCAAGTAATTTGTTTCAATTACCCTTCTTTCTTCTCCACTGTACGAAACGTTGTTGGTAAAATGTTTTTAATAGTAAGCTTCCATTCCCCCATCACACCTACGGGATGCAGCATCCTACTTCCTGTTTAGGCTAATGCCATTCATCCTCTTATTACTAACAATTTAAATTCCTACTCTATTAAAATAACGCCCAAGCTGGAAAAGTTTGGACAGTAACATTAAATGAATGAAGTTACCTCATTTAACAATTCAATTGTTATTAGCATTCAAATTGACTACGTCTCTATGAAGGGCAGACGCAATACGTGTCCATAACTGACAACGTAACTCTGAAACTTTATACTGCTACTTTGATATGTTAATTTGATTGTCACGCCATAAAAAATGTGATGTCAATAAACATATTCCATTCAACTTAAATCTGGATAGAAATAACATTAATTTTTTTAAAAAATGGAGATACTGCTGGTCAATGTTGAATTCAGGCACTCAATGAGGGATAGGTGGGAATCTAACAAAAAAATAAAATAATCAGGATTTCATTTATTACAAATTAAAAGTAGACATCTGCAGTGCAGGTTACCTATTTGCATAGATTACGCTCGGACATCCAATTTTATAGTTATTTATAAACAGTGCAGTGTCAAAACTTAAAACGCTCCGAATAAGAACATGGCTCAATTCCCACAATACGATTTTTTCCGCTGACGTTATTAAGTTTGCCACCCGTTATAATCAGTGCCTTGTTCTAGATTTGTTTGATTTATCATTGAAACCCAAGAAAGAAATAATATTTGGAAACGCTTTTCGGAACAAATAAGTCTGGGGCATTTTGCAAATGTGGTACAGCTTTTCAACTCATACTATGTGGTTTGCCAATTTACTTTATAAGTAAATTGGTTTCACTGTGACTTAACATTCATTTATACATCGCTTTATAGAGCGGTGACAACTCATATCAGATTATTCTAGCTTGATTTAAAAAAATAAAAAAAGGGCAGGCATACAGGTTATGCATACAGGGTTCTTCGCGCCCTGTGGAAAGTCATAAAGTGAATATCGAAGATAAATGCGAAGTGAATACAGCTATCGCAACGCTAACACACAAAGAATAACACAACCAAATTCAATGCAGAGGCCATAAAAACTGTCCATTGCATCTCTGCTGCATTTAGCAATTCAGAGCAGCAGACCTCAGTTTTTGGCAATTACCAATACAATAATAAGAACGCTAACGACTTTTCTGGCAACCAAGGCTTTGGAGGAAGAGAGGAGGGATGATAGCGAATGAGGGAAGGTTTAAAGATACTGCACATCAGCCTGAGATTGACTAGCAATAAGTTAAACATAAATTAAACCATTAAATAATATTTTGTAATGGCAGATTAAATACCGAGCACATGGAAACTGGGAAGTTGATTAACGAAAAGGGTTAAAGAAGAAGGAAATCTTAATAGGTTGGCAACAGGCACGCTAAATAATTAAGTATTAAAAAACAGTATTTGTATTATTAGCAAGGCCAAAAGTACAAATACAAGAATCTATAACTGCCATCAAAAACACGGAACTCCATGCTCGCCTACAGCACGAAACTGATAAAATCTAATTGCAAACCAAGAAAACTGTCATGTACAGATAACAGAAGATCAAATAACCGTTGTTACAAATGAATTTTAATAAATTGACCATAAAACTAGTGTTGCTTTATTTTGGAAGACTAATAATTAGTTGAATTGAATTCGAAATAAATGGACTCCTAAGGAAATAGGTTATGGCTTTCCGTAAAGGATGTCAAATCGTTTAAAGATTCTTTACGACGATCTGTGAACAATTTTAACTTTAATTTGCATCCACTCTGATCGATAGCCACTATCCATTATCACATCGTGAAATAACGGTGGAGGGAACTGCCGATGAATTACTCGGACATCGTTCAACTAGTCAGATTAAGAGTCATGAAAATCTCACTCATTATCTGAATGTTCTCCAGTAAGTCTAACAGTTAGTACTTGTCGTTTCTAAGTTCTTAAAGACGTTAGCGAATTGCATTTCAATAGTTTCCTACTTGGAATGTTTCACTGATATACAACAGGGGCTCAAATCGATTAGTATGTGTCGTAAACATTTAACGAAGCGGCGACAATGCGATAAATAAATGTAGCATATAACCTTAAATGTATAAAGCTTAAAAAACATTTTATAGTTTTTTAAGTTTAAAAAACTTAAAAAAAATATACACACACAATTAAATATCTTTAATGGTTAAAATGATTTAATCTCCACAGGAATGTTGTTATTTAGGAGCATTAGCAACTAAGGCCATATTGCTCCGGGGATATGTTGTGGTCATTTCCGTGACCTTTCCGCATCCTCCGTATTTGGTGGTCACGGGCTAGAACCCCGGTCTAATCAAGAAGCGTGTGCTACGCATTGCTGCTCCTGCCCACCTGGCTACGGAGGCGCCCCACCACTGGAATGTGAAGGCATCAAAATTAGCCTATTTTACGAATCTACTTTATTATTTACGAAAAATATCGGGACAAAATATCCAGCTATTATCATTCCATTCATTTTACAACTATAGATAGCAAAAAAAAAGCAAATTTAATTAAAGTAAAACTTTATTTCAGTTTTTGTGACACTGGCGTTTTCAATTCTGAAAAATTTTCTTCCATTCATTAATTTTTCTTTTCTGGAAATTCTACACCGGCGAAAAAAAAAAAACACCATATCGTTTCGCTCTGTGGGTTTTTTTTTTTTTTTTTGTTTGTTTGTTTGTTTTGCCCTTTCCCTATTATTTATTTTACCAAAATATTTGGGGAAAAAAATAGTAAAATAAGTCACCATGATGGGATGAAACGCAAATTCAAAGATCAAAAATGTCAAAAGACAACACCGGTGATCACGATGGCATAGGAAATAGAATTCGACAGTACTGTGAGAGTAGACTAATTTATAGAAAAAAAAAAAAAAAATCACTGAATGTATTACTTTGAAAGTGTACCAGTTACATACGCATACACAGCTTCAAAAGCATATGTCAGGTAAATATCCGAGTGCGTCAGATTCAAACACGCTGTGGATATTCAATAACTACTGAATAGAATAAAAGATTATCATCCTTTATAGTCTTACTTTCCTACTCCAAGATTATTTTATTTTCAACTGATGCGCATAAAAGATTTCACCATTATGGTTATGGTTAGAAAGACCATGACACTACATATCAACAAAGACTGGAAAAGAGTTAATGAAACATGATACAATCCCAATTCTGATATTTGTTGATTTTGATAAAGCCAGCAATTGTTCCATTTGCAAGTAATAAAAGAAACTGAAATGATCATAAAACTGGTAAATCCAGCCAGAATAACCAGCGTTATCATTTAAAACATCGACTGGTCCTTTTGACTTCCGGCGGATTTAATTAAGACAGGGAGATATCATTTACCTTACTTTGTGATGTTACAATTTAAAAAAAAGTGATTAAGGATGAAGATTCCGTAAATGAAAATAAAGAAAGGTGATTAAGGTGTACTGCAAAGTCGATCTGGTTCCGCGACAGAAAATTTGGGAGTTAAGGAATGTTCAACAGAAACAAGAACTTCTCTAGCCGGGGAAGGGGAGAGAATAACTGACTCTGTAGAGAGAGACCTTGGCCTTACTACGATCAATAAAAGGGGAAAAAAACCGGAGAACATGAAAATTAACTGAAGAAACCAAAATGGCTCGACTTTCCTAATAGTAAAGCCCACATTCAAGAACTGCAAGGATTCAAAATATAATTGTAATCAACGTCAAAAATAGGATTCCAAAGGAGATTCAAGCCATGCTACCGTGGCTTGAATCTTCTATATTCTGAGGTTTATAAAATCTACAAATATAATTAAAAGGCATGCCCAGCCATCAAAACCCATAGTAACACATGGATTTTTACATTAAAAAAATAAAAAATAAAAAGCTAAACCAAAAACAGACTTAGCAGAAAATATAAGGAATAGAAAAATACTGCAGTGACCTCCAACGTCCATAAATAACAGAAACTACACTTGCTGAAAAAAATTATTAAAAATACTGACATTTAACCGCATTTTTACGTAATTTTTAGTTCAAAAAATTTCTCATCAACGTTTTAATGGAGAAAAACGTACTTTCTAATCGCAGTTAGAACATGTGTAGTTAACTTACTGTTTTCACTAAAAGACAATGGTTTCGATCCAAGGTATTCCGACGTATTTCAATGGTATGAAATACATCGTACATTATTTCGTTGATAAACATGCCTTCTGGGCAATAAGATCTAAATAAAACGCATAAAAACTTTGTTTGGGCTACAAACAAGTTAATCCCCCCCCCCTCAAAGATGATTTAGTAGCGTTCTAGGAACTGACCCTATGGAATACATACAGAGAAAACCGCTATTGACATCACCACGAACAACGCCGATATGATATTTATGTCATATATTCAGAGAACCAATAATGAAATTGAATTTCACAATAAGTCCAAAATGAGAGTAATTTTTTTGCTTTTAAAAATACCGTATTAAAAAAGTTATGCGACGCAAAGTTGTCGTGACTGAACATTCCTTGCCTTTGTTAAGCAAATACATTAACAATGTCGTAAACGCTCCCTAAAACACAGTAAAAAGTTTTGAATGAAAAACTAGCCAACATCTCGGGGTGAATGCTGTTCCGCGCACATTTAAATGATTTAAAAATTCTAAACGAAACGAAGAGCTAACTGTTCCGTTTGATTGCGTACAAATGTGCTGCAAAACTGATGCAGCATAGAATAAAGACAAAGTCCCGATTTTGAAGTACGGATTACGACCCAAAAAAAAAAAAAAAAAAAGTTAGGGAACTAAACTAATATTTGGAAAATTAAACTTACCGGGTTTCTTCATCGATGTAGTCTCCTTGACGCTACACAGACCGAACACTCCTGCAACATCAAAGATGGAAATACTACTGATAAGCTTTCTTTTGGAATTGCTAATAGTTTACATGTCACGTTCAGAAAATTTTCCTCTGTCACTGCAAATCTGCAACCTTTGAAGTGTTGCTTAAAGCTTAAGGGAATGAAAAAAGGGGGCTAAACAGTGAATATGAAGAACCGTAGTGATAATGTTTGAATGGAATGAAATGGAAGGCGGGAAGCGTACACGGGCATGTTATGACGTAAGCATCAACTGCCTGAAACTCGCTTTTACAGTAGTTTTCTTCAAACATCATCCCTAAATCGCCTAAATTGTTTTGGAGTATTCCTGGTTCTATGGTCATGCAGGAGAAAGCCAAAACGAACGATTCACTGCGAGTAAAAAAATACGATGAGCATAATCTTCACTTTTGGTCAAGACTATGCTGCGTTTTTGGGTCTTGAAGAATACGGAGCCTTCCACCGAAAATATTGTGGCATTTGTCAGCATTGACATGAAAGAAACAAAAGTGTAGGTTAGTAACACAAGCTGAAGATCCACCGCTGCCATTCTCCCTGTTCATGTGATTAGTGGGTTAAAAGGGTCAAACTTGGCTGAAGTGCGTCATCTTCCCAAATCTTGGGTTAAAATTGAGATCTCATAAGAAATACCAGTTTCACTAGCAACTTTGAAGGCAGTCTGAACAACGCCAATCAATCGTGATTAGATTACAAACGAGAGACTGAATCATTTTTTTTTTCATTGCTTTTTCAAGTTTAAGGGCAGCCAGCACAAGGATCATCTTCAACCACCAAGCAGCCCTTTAAGCTTTTTAAAATGGGTATTTTTTTAAATTTTTTTTTTTTACATTTCGTGTTGTTACATTTTTTACGAAATTTGAAACAATGTAAAAATTCGCCGTTCAGTAAATTCACTTATTTTAAAATGCGAGAACCCATAGAAAACATATTCAACGCGCACTAAATTAGAATGAGTATATAAACGGGTGATTAATGTGCTACTTAAGTGAGTTACCGAACATTGCGCCAAATTGCAACTTAAGACGCCGCAATTAAAATACAAAGCCGATCCAAACTTTCTGATCACACCTCGTAGACTAGGGAGGTTCTATTATAGTGCAACGATGGGAAGTAACACTACCACTGAATATCTTATTTTATATAAAACCAAATTTGTGTAGTCATTAAAAAGTGGGGCAGATTGGATTCCTCCTCCATAATTCCCAGCCAACTACAGATTCTGTGGCAATTTTCGCACCTTCTATGTGCGTTGTTGTCGGAGATTCCGTATTAAATTATGATATATTGCTACACTAGTGTCATCCTCTGCTTCTGAGACAGCATGCGACATTTTCTCCCCTCCAGTCGCGAACATTATAAACTGCTAGCAACCCCAGTGACAACGACAAAGGGATGGAGGGAGTCACTCCCAGGCGGTAATTTATCTTAAGCACGCAGACTTTAGGAATTTCTATGTAATGATATTAAATGGGTTATTAGGCTTATTCGGAACATAGGATGGGCAAACGGGTCCCATCGCTTCTCCCTATTTATATATATCCTGACGTCGTAAACCCGCTGAGCATCTTTACACATGCACAAAAAGAAAGAAAACATGTAAAAGATTAAATATCTCAAGAGCTACAGGTTCAAACTCGTAATGACATTTCGTTTCTAAAAGGGGTAAGATGTAACTTCTTAAGAGTGAGGAATGAGCCCATCTAATACCGCTGTTAGAAGCATTCTTCTAGTGCCTCCACTTCTTAATAACGCGGACTTTTTATTATTAACTGCTGTCAAATACGCAATTTAAAATCGGGGATTTCACTTGGAATATGCTGACTTCTCTCTGCGCACATTTAATGGTAATAGATTTCCATGTATCCACCCTACCCACTCCAAGTTCTCAAGCAACATTAAATCATTCGATAGGCTGAAACTTTTAAAACTAAAATCGCTTTCAGTAATCGTTTCACTGCTTCTACACAAACAGCAATAAAAATCCAGAGATAATTATTTTAATCGGAAAGCCTTATATAAACTGATTTTGCTAAATATACATATTTGATAAACCAATACGACAAAATGCTTGAGATTTCGTACTGTAAGATGTAAAATCTTACATGTTAATATTTTAGAAATGAGGGAGATTTATTTAAAATAAAGCTTAGGAAATAGCAAAATAGGACAGTAAACATTACCAGTCACTAATATTATTCTAGGTCACTCACAAGGAATTAAAAATTAGACAAGGTTGAATTAGAGAAGGGAGCGGTAAGCTATTAAGCAATTAGGGGTACATTTCAGTTCCCACCATGGCAGCGACTACTGGCGAGCAGGTGCGAATAACTATGGCCAAGAAAGAACAAAGGGCTGTAGACTGAACATTGTCGGACATCCCTTTGTCCGGTGACACCTAGAAATCGGTCTGGTAGTATTGGCGTCTGACTCGGCGATGGCATGGTTGTTAGATCATGAAAAATAAATCTGCTAAGTTTAACGAGGGGTGGCGAAGGTGACGGCGAACTTCAAAGCAGCGGATTGCCTGGGAAAAAATTGGAAATTTATTAAAATGAGCTCTGAATATACAGCTTGAGAAATTTTAAAGGACGAATAGGAAATGATGAAAGTTGACAAAAATGAGAAGATTGGGTAAACTCAGAAAAAAGGCGAGCAGGAATTATGAGGGGCGTTGCTGAATTCAGAGTAACAAAAAGTCAGTGAGCAGGGGGAAACTAGAAGAGATCCAGCAGTTGAGCTTTATGTGGGCAGTTATGAAGATGAGTTAGAAACAGTGAGAACCCCGAGTTGAGTATGTGGGGGTGTGTGGAAATGAGTTAGGAAAGACAGAGTTGAGTTTTTGACAATGTTAGTGGAAAAATGAGTAATAAGTTGTGTAGGGTTAGATAAGTCCTGTCCTATCCTGTCAGTCAGCAGGAAAGATCTGACAAAGTTAAGATGGAGTAGTGAAGGGTTAGATAAGTTTAGTGCAGTCTGTAAGTAAGGAAAAGTTAGTGGAGTTTCATAATAGAAGAGAACAGTCGAGTCAGTCCGTCATCGGAAGGCAAGGGTAGTGGCCCGTATGCAAACGACTGAAGTGTATGGAGAAATAAACCTGTCCGTAATAGGAAGGTAGTGAAAGTGGCCAGCATGAGAATAAGTAGAGTAAGGAGAAAAATAACCCTAGCCCATCATAAGAAGGCAGTGATAAAGGCAAGGCGCAGATAAGTGAGCTGAGAAGGTAACGTTGTAATCCCGAGTCCGCCAGAATATCTGAACCGAAGGTTAAGTAGCAGTATCGAAGACTAGTCCATAAATTCCTAAAAGACACAATGATGCCCTATCCAGACGTAGACTACAGACTATGGAGAAACTTGAAGTTCTGAGATGAAAGCAGTTGGTAAACGATGATGCCATTCCCAGACAAGGAGCTGAAGGCCCCAAAACGGAGAAATCCGATTCGTAAAATTAAGTAAGTGACTAGTTATATAGTATTCTCCCTCACAAATAAAGGACTGTTGGAACTCTAATATCAGATTAGTATAATGTTTAGAAAGATGTTAAGGGAAGGATATACAGAGATATAAATATATGCATAAATATAGAGATAAATCAGATAGGGGTTTTGATTAATGTATAATTAGAAATATGTAGAAAGGCAAAGGAGAGAAATTTGATATTTGTTATTAGTTATTGTCTAACATATAGGTACAGTATAATATATTTTGGAAGGGAAGGGTAGAGAATACAGAGAAAGAAATAGCCTTATGAATGTAGCTAACCTTTGGGACCAGCATTAGTCCAGAAATTGGTGTCAAATGTACTATCTGTCTTGATTAAAGAAAGTTGTGAAATTATATTCCCCAAGACAAGATGGGGCACTAGTTAAAACGGAAGTTAAGAGTGAAATTCCTAATCAATACATAAGGTAAGAATTTGATTTAAAGTGGAGAAAGGGTGTACCTAATCCTCTTAAGTAATTATTGTTCATGTGTGAACAAGAAGCTATAGCAGTTTTTGTAAAGATATTAAGTTTGTTGTGTATAAAGAAATAACCTTTCTAGCGTAAAACTAATGTATTTAATTGCCATATATAACTGATAATACATAGGCACATTTGAGTAATAATAATATGTGCTCAAGAGTTGTTAATTTTCTATATTGTTTATATAAGTGTAAATAAAATGTTATATTATATATTAATGTGTGTGTTGTTTGTCATTCTTGAACATTCAGCCTGTCCGAAGGGAATTATAAATAATTGAGAAGTTCCCTTGAATCTGGAATTCTCCTGTAAAGTAAAGTCAGATGTGTAGGTGGGGAAATTAAAATAAGGTGGACAACAACTTATATAAGGGAACGAATAATAAATATAACCAAATCTATAAAATCATTCATTTTTTCCACCCCCCCACAGTACGAAATTAATGTTGAATCAACAGATTATCAATTAAAAAAAAGTGGTGCAAAAGAAAAATTAAAATAACTTGATTTTAAAACATTCAAGTTATAAAAAACATAACTCGTGAAATCAAACAAATAGGTCAATCTATACTTTTCACGAAAAAAACTATTTTAATCTTAATAAGCAAACTATCAAAGTTAATAAGCGGCCTCAGTGGCTAGCGTTTTCGATCGGCTGACTAGATGTAGAATATGCCATTTCTTCCCCTATTTCACTGTTCAGGGACGTCTCATGTGCGAGAGAATATCGGTAAGCTAACCGCAAACACTGCTCCGATGCCTTGAAAAGTGGAAGGGGAGGATAGCGTAGGCCAGGACGGGTTGCGAAGAGTGACTCATACTGCTCCGTGCAGCACCCTAGTGACAACTGGTTTTCAGTCATCATTGTTCAGTCTGCAGCCGGCAGTTCGGCTTCAGTAACCACGAAGAAAAATGTTTCACACGATGCATTTTGGCAACAGTCCTCTCCGGCCGTCCGTTTACTCCCCCGTTTTCGGAGCAATGGGGTCCGAGCTTTTCCTTTACCTGTTCACTGTAGCCGTTGATGGATGAGTACAACTTTTGAGACAAAGCTTCGGTAGTGAAGTTTCATGTAGGGAGGTCGGACACGTGAGAGGGGTTTGAATGCGTCAGAGCGGGGCCTCAGATCTTGAATCGTGTTGTATAACCCGAGGATGTTTTTTTGTGGGGAAATTCTTTGGGATTTCTGATACTTTAAGCATACAAAGTATACATGCATCGTCCTTTATCCATGAATAAAAGGCGAGCGTAATAATTTAAATAATAAAAAAAAAGCACTTGTCAATGCGGTTCCTTATTTTGAAAGTCAAATTTCTACTTCTGCATTAAAGATCATTCTCAGAATTCCGCTCTGGACCTGCTCGTATTATCTTAAATATACAGGATGAGTCAGAATTATGTATAAACTTTTACCAATTCATAATGTGATTCTGATAATATATTTAAATACTTTTTTATTATTATTTAACAGCTGAATTGTGTTTGGCTTCTATTTAAAAGAAATAACTCAATTAAGATGTTCAAAATATCCTTCTCCAGCACGTCTACATAAACATCTTTTCCCAAACAATCCCCAGATTCGACGGTACGCAAGTCAATTGAAATTCTGCCGTTTCCTGCTATATGGCCGTCCTTCAATGTTTTCACGCGCACATCTTTCAGATATCCCTTGCAAAACATCTAAGGGACTGAGGTCCAGTGACTTGCAGAATATTTAAACCACTCCCGAAGCGATCTGCCATTGTTCATGAAGTTTCCTGTCGACATTAGTCACGACCAGCAGTATTAAAGTGTGGAGGTGCGCCATCTTGTTGAGTTCTGCATAATTCCTTAACATCAAGATAACACTCCCCCGTAACAGTGTCACCGAACCAGTGAGATCCAATAATCCTGAAAGAGTCGATTCCCATCCACAGTTATCCCTGGCAGGTTAACTTCTTTCTGCAAGGTGAGATAAGGATTTTCGCTGTCCCATTAAATACAGTTGTGACCATGCAAATAGTCATTTAGTTTCGTCAGACCAAGGTGAGATAACCCTAGAAGTACGATCCCTAGCCTGATGGAATTCGATACTAGCCCTCTCCACTGGAAGACTAATTTGCTACAGTAAGTTAATTACTGCACAAAAACATTTAATCCATACCTGAGAACAAAGTTATTTATTACATAAAAAAAAACTCAATGTTACTGACTATTTTTGACAAATTGAAAATTAAGACTGCAGACTAAAATGGATATCATCACGTTGTTAAAAATTAAATAAACAACATACTGCTCTATTTAATCTGAAAATATTTATAAATACTAATAAAACTGGATTGTGTCGTTTATGTAGTCCTTTGTGACAGTGTATTGGATCCGCCACTGGTCATTCATTTGTTGTAGTATGGATTCATTTCCCGTTTAAGACTAAAGGAATTCTTAAGGTCTCTTCAATCAAATCTGTAGTTAGCGAATTGGTGGAAAGAAAGGGACGTTTCCAAAGAACAACACAAAGTAATTCGAAAAACGAAATTTCCATTTAGAACATTAATAAATATCAACCCACCATCACAATTTACTCTAAGAGGCCCACTTTCTCTTCTGAGGTGTGGCCTAATAATAAATATGGAAACAAAACTAATACACATCTGATCAAACTTACAATAAATTTGATTCAGTAACGATCGAAAGTAGATAACCGTATATGGTGAAAAATAGTCAATTTACCCCTGATGCAGGGCATTACCAGCATTCCGCACTTGACGATAAGATTGAAGTCTGCACTCACACTGCAGCAAATGCATTTAATACTAATCGCTATCAAAATTCATATTTCCTATCTTATAAGGGTTAACCGGGCATGTTGGCTTTCGATAAAATTCCAATGTGCCATTTTTAATACTTCAAAGAATTCTAAAAATTATAAGTTTATCATCAGTATATGCCAATGGGTAGCTGCTTGTACATAAAGAATAGACAACCAACAGTGATGAATAGCACATTTTTGGCTTAAAAAAAAAAGTTTCAATTCTTTGTATTTCTGTTTCATAATTAAATTACAAAAAGATCATATTACTAACCGATATGACTAAAATCATGAAGCTTTTAATATAATTCGAAGACCTTAATTAAAACTGAAATAAGAACTTAACACACATGCACATAGCAGCTGCGTTTTATTCTTAAATCGTCATATTCAATTCAAAGCATGATATGTCCAAACTCATTATGTAACAGTGGTCAACTTCCCAGTCCATCACACCATATTAAACAGTATTAAATGAAGCGGCTGATCTGGAAATAAGTGAGCTAACTGCTGGTTATCTCTCGAACCTAACAACCAGCAAAATTGAGCGCTCCCTTCACGTGTTCACGAAACGGGGAGGGAAGGAGTCCTTGAGTAGCTTTCGTCACTGACGAGCGCTGAGTTAGCACTTACGGTTTCTGAACGCCTTGCTGAAGCAGCACGCTGAGGTCGGAACTGTTTTCAGCGCGTGGCCCACCAGTGAATGATCGTGCTGCGCTACTCTCGTAGAGACTAGAACCTCCTCTTGCTTCAAGCGCTATTGCTAGTGCTGCATGCGTCAGCCGCAGGCCATCTGGGTTATGCTTCTAGGGTCTTGGCGAGACTAGTCGATCATCGGGCATGTTTTGACGTTTCGAGTATAGAGGGTGGTGAGAGAGGGAGAGGGAGAAGAAAAACGTGCTACGCAAGAGACTGGACGTCGCCACTTGAGTGACACTTGAATGCACGGACTCCAGAACACCCTGAAAGACCTACAATGGTGCTGGTCGATTAGAGCCGCTGTAGAGGTTTTTTGTACGAGCGGCCACAGAAGATAAACTCAGATGGTTGTGCATTGCCTAGCGGTGCCTTTTGTTGGAATGGAAACGACTTGCGAACAGCTGTTAGTAGCTGAATGAGCGAAATTTGTTTATACGGAATGCATGTTCTGGTTTGAGTAACAAGTGAGAATATTTTAACCACTAATTAAGAGTTCAGAGGGGCGTTTGACGGAAAATCAGATAAAGCCAATTTGAATTTAATGTAAGGATGGAACTAGCTAAACAGACTTCGAAGAGTACTGAACATCTGCTGGGGAGTGACGGCACATTTTCAAAAACTGAATTTCAGTTATATGAAATTAAGTTTTAAAATGTCAACGGGGGGGGGGGTCAAAGCAGCACTGAAATTCAGTTAGGTGCTGCCTTGATTTTTCTTTTGAATCAAAAATCCCGCTACAGGATTCTGATTCAAAAAAGAAAGTACTAGTAGTTTCCGATAAAACCACAAAAGCAAAGTTCCATCAGAAATGTTTAAAATACAAAGAACAGCACTTTGTCGAGACACCAAGGCAACATGCATACGAAGTTAAAGAACTGGGAATACCGTGTGTTTAATGTGCTATTTCACACCTTTGCGTTTCAATACAAAGTCTTAATATCTCTCATTAGTAAACTAAGGGAAAAAAAAGTCGCCGCTTTTAAGTTTAGCTAAGCTTAAAACCTAAACTTATCGGACGTCTTTTGTACAATTAACACTTCTCAATTTAAAAATACCATGCGCCAACTCTTTTGAATGTCACGTGACTAATTATAAAAACATTCCTCGCGTTTAGTTTACTCGTCTCCTCGCCAGAAGCATCCAAGCCCCATCGCAGTTTTTTTTTTTTTTTTTTTTCTATTTAAAGTAACTCAGAAAACCTTCAATCTACCCGCCTTCCTATATACATCCACTCACATACAATCGCTCAAATATGGACAAGATAGTTTTACACAATCGCGAAACTTGCCAGACCATCTATTCTCTTGCTAATCATACCAAACCACTGTTGCTGTAGTCGGTCTTGCGTCGCACGAGCAACACAGGCCATAATGCGTCTTGTATATCACTCAGGAGAACCCAAAGAACTGTCCTAGCAAAACATGCATACACTGTCAGAGACCGCATATCAGTGTCTAGTTACTCCCTCTAAACGAATAAACAAATCTGATACCAAGAAAGAATGCTCCACGCCATGATGGCATTTTTACATTTGTTCAAAAAAACCTGTTCTTCATCGCCTTTTTACACTTTTATTCCAAAGGCATTTTTTCCTTCTACTGTACTTGGAAATTTGCTCATATACAGCCAGTCCATAAAAAGGGTGACAAATTTAACCCGTCCAATTACAGCCCTGTTGCACTTACCCCTTATTCTTTTCAAAATTCTATAGAAACCAATCAAAAGCCAACCCAAACCATCTCAAACTTGCCATCTGACCAATGATCATCACAATATGGATTCCGCCAGTGTCGATCAGCTGGTCATAACGGCTTATGCTACTCATTTCCATACAAATTCGATTGAAAAAAAAAAAAAAAATTGTGAAACTTCGAAGCAACTTGCTCTTAGTCTTCAAAAGAAGCTCCATCTTATGGGCCTGCCGACTATTTCTTTCAATTGGATATTCAAGCTTTCTCACTGACTGCTCACTGTGGATGATGGTAGACCACTGTCTTCCGATTTCATTAATGCTGAAGTTTCCCAAGGTTCAGTTCTTTCTCCCATTCTTTGCCTCTTGTATATTAATGGCCTCCTTTCACTAGCTGAAAATCCTATCTATAGTTTTGCTGATGATAGCACATTGCATTCACACCTTCCAGTTTGAGAAACCTTGAGCTGCACAAACAACTTCAACTGCTCGAATATCTATTACCAATTGCTGATCTCCAGGTAACTCTCCAGTGAGGAAAAGAAACTTAGTTGATTTCAATCCTTCTAAAATTGTCTTGTCTCATATCTCTCAAAAAGGATTCTTCTACTTATCTTCGATGACACTCAGATTTCTAGACAAGATCACATACCTCTGTTAGGGATTACACTGGACTTCTAATCTCTGTTGGCATAAGCACATCACAATTATTGCAACCTCTGCATAAAAAAAAAAAAGCTGGGCTCTCTCTCGGCATTACTTTTCTTACAAACAGCTACTCACTCCGTACAAATCTCAAATCCGCCTACCATGAAATATTATTCCCGCATCCCTGGTGGTGCCCCCTAAACCTCTCTCAGGCTTCTATACCCCATTAAAAAGAGGGCAGTTGGGTTAATGAATGACCTTTCTCTAACGAAGTTAGAGATGGGTCGCTCATTAATTCTATGGGTCTCCTCACAAATGTTCTGTTTCTACTGCATGACTTTCCTATAGATACTACCATGGACACTGTCCTTCTGGACTAGCTTCTATAATTCTCCCCCCCCCCCAGAACCACCACGAACACATCATGCAACCACTCAGCATCCTTTTACTGTCCAACTTCAAACTCACAGAAGCAACTTTACTTCTTCCTCATTTATTGCTTCAACTTCCGTTTTCTGAAATAACTTACCTTCATACGCATTTCTTGAAAATTACAATCTACAAAAATTCAACTGTCGTGTGAACAACTATCTGCTTTCTACTTCTCAACCTTCAAACCACGCATGGTATTAAAAAAAAAAAAATGTCCGGAGATGTTTCTGCGATACCGCTTTTCCCATAAAATTAGGAAATTATTTTAATTGGGTTAAGATCAGGACTATTAAACACCATCTTTATATGACAGTGTGAATAATCTTCGCAAGTAATTACTGTTGCAAATGGTCTGTGGAACATTTATCTCTTAAATCAGTCACTCATGTGTCAAATCATATAGCAATTTTTAGGAAAATTTAAGGGTTTCTTCTGTATGGAAAATACTAATAGTTGTCTCATATGCGCGTTTAAAAATAGATGCACATCTAGAGACCCAATATTTAGACACCGCCACAAATGTTCAAATATTCTTTTCGAAATTTTATTAACTCAACACGATAGTAGAAAAAAATAATAATGTATTATAATGTCATTATTTGCAATAATTACAGAACCATTAAAATGTCAAACAGTCACACCCTCTCGATGTGATCTAGCAAAGTCCCTAATAAAAATGTCAAAGTGACACTTACTGTAACTGACTCAATTTTAAATACACAAAATTTGATATCAGCAGGGTCTAAAAAACTCCGGAGTGCCTTGGGGCTTCAAGTAATCTAAGCGCGGCACTGATTTTTGCCCAGAGTTAATTATTAGTTATTAGCATATAAATAACATTTCGCTCGGTTCCTCAATCTCGCTCATCAGTTTCTTACTGTCCCTTCTGTTTATAGTTTGATATAAACAGATGAAAAATTTCGGGGAACGTTTGCTTGGTGGCACTTTTTTTGCCGATAGATGCCTCAAATTCGAAATTAACGTATTGCATGCTTATAATAAATTATAATGTAAATCCTCATTTGCTGCATTTTTTTAGACTTTCATTTTCTGTATCTAAGTTCTTATCGGACGCTGTCTGCTTCCTCGAAAAGTGGGTCGATTGGACAATCGAGTTTCTTTTCCACGAATCAGAAATTTGAACTCTTAAGTTCCATACAGTACCAACCATGTGGTGCTACCAATTCTTTATGCAACCTCCCTACCCCGTATAGATTGCAAAGTATTTAATATTTATCATCACTAGATAACATGCAAAATTTTGCGAATTTCCGATGAGGCTATCGCAGTGTGGTTATTTCTGATGATAGACACGGTTATCAAAGAATCGTCTCACCTTGTTTTCATCATTTGTAGTTACTGCATCATGTTTTGCTACAAGAAACTTTTGTTATCCCCTCTGTATTCTTCTTGAAATTGCCTTTTTCTTAGCGTTTATCTTTAGTTTTTACCGCCCACTTCTTAAATGGAATATAAGATTTACAGAAAACACTAAGTACTGGACCCAGTCATGGAGGGAAGATATACCGAAAGCAAAAAATTCGCCGTTAGTTTAAACTATACATTATGTTTAAATGTTATGTTGGGTTTGTGTTACAAATACAACAACGCATTAAATATTTTTCTATCAACTAATCATTAGCATTACATAAGACCATTTTATTGTAAGCAAACAGCATGAATACAAAAAGAGCTTAAAAGTTCTGGACGGCACGCAGACCATAGGAGCCTGGACAGGACATGGTTCACTGATATTTTTAATTTATTAGACATTTTCAGAATGTATTTGTGATTTCGATGTTCTTCCAGTTATCCAATTACTCCGTTTTGTTTTTCCGAGTGTTAATTTTCTTTGCGATTGTTATGGATGAGATACCTGAAAGATTTGTAGCTGAGCAGTCCTACTAAACCTTGATAGTCCTTCGCTCATTTACTCTTAATATGTGCGATTTCACGACTTTTTTAAATGAAGTATGATTCCTCTAAAGATTGGCATTAAATAGTAAAGGGTTTTTAATTGAGATATTTTAATCGAAAAGAATGTAGGTATATTTCAAATAATTCCAAAAGGTATATCTTAGATCACACAAAAGACCAAGAAAATTAGCAACTTTATACCACAAATAAAAAATCCTAAGATGGCAAAAAAAAAAAAAAAAAAACATCCAATTGTTGTATTTTTCGAGGCAAATATTCCACTGCCAATCGATATTATAAATACAGCATATTTACAATATTGAATCATACTGCAAAGAGAAAGACTAAAGAGTCGGATTCTGAAAATTCACCAATGCCTCAACTTCAGCTCCAACTCTGAATAAAGTTCTTGAACTATACAGTCATGCTAACGTATCTACTACTAACAGATGTATTATTATCAAGCAACGAAGACATCACAAATAAAAGCTTCCCGCCTTCCTCCACTACTGAACTTTAATTTCAGTGTTTTTTAATACATACCTGTGTAACTTAATTGGTTGGAGCAGAAAGGTTTCGGGATAAAAACAAAAATTATCGACTAATAAGACATTCAGCAATAACGGACACCTCTTTCGCCTATTAATCCGTAAAACACAAGGAATTTTAACTGAACATACCAATCGTAGTATTATCTAGATTAAAAGAAGAAAAATTTATACCAAATAATATTTCACAACATAATGAATAAGCTACGAACACAAGGCCGGATGGTGCTCGAATAGCTAGCCTATAGTCAGGGCAGTTTTAATAAGACTGATATTCGTTAAAGTGGGAAACTGCAGGCTTCATTTAACATTCACATTCCTGGACCATAGAATTCTTCACCATAGTTTACCGATAGAAAACTTTCCAAGATGATGCGAGCTAGGTTCATTCTAATTTCGAAACTAAGTTACATTGAAACACAAGAATGGCTGATGTTTCTGTGGACTTCGCTGCAATTCCTTGTTGGGGATGGTTAAATGAATCTCCCATGATGGCATTATGGGCAGTTCCTAGTGTCGCCTTCGGAAACTAGTGCCTTAAGTCAGCGGTCTCCAAAGTGGGTTGCGCTCACCCATAGGGGTACGCGAGATGATTATCAATAAATCAATATTTATTAATTATGAAAACTTTAGTTTTTTGAAACGTAATTGAAAATAAAAATTAAATGTTTTTTAAAAACTTCAAATATGCGGATTTGTTTGTTCTTGGACGTGAACGTACATGCATTTTGTACTTGAACTTCAATTTAATTTTGTATTTTTTTTTATTTTATTTGTGATCTTTTAAAATTATGTGATTTTATAAATGTAATTTTAGGTATGCCTTCCATGTAAATGATTTATACATAAATAAAAATATTGAACATACTCTTTTTTTTTTTTTTTTATTGAGTGCACGCTAGTCCTTTTAAGTAAAATAAGGGTGCGCAACCAAAAAAATTTTGGAGACCACTGCCTTAAGTAATGTCTGCGCGGTAGCACAGTGGTATCTTCACCGTCCTCCCCACACCGGGTGGAAAAGGCCCGGGTTCGAATCCCGTCGATGACGCTAAGAACATTAATGGGCTTTTTTCACTCCGTAGTTGAGATAGTTGGTCTCAGGCGTAGATAGCAAGGTTTCCCCCCAGAAACTCTGGGTTTTTTTTTCGTCCAGCAAAACAGGCAAATCGACCAGGGAACCCACGCAACTTAAGACAAAATACACATAGGTGGCCCTAATATAATAATTTGATTTGCCTTAAGTAATCGAAATTGAACCGGATTGGTCGATCTAAAGGTCAAGTACAGAAAAAAAAAAAAAACATGCAGTCACAACTCATGTTAGCAATAAAGCATCGGTTTTAACATAATACCATACAGAGAACTGCCAGTGCTCACTGCACCGATTTACACGATTTTGAAATTATTTTAATGGCGATTTTGTTCACTAACGTAACATGCAGAAGTACGGCACATTAATAGACTGCGTATAGCTGATATACAAAAACGTACTTTAAAAAAAAAAGTGTTCTTGGTCTTGATATTAAATTCCTAATCAACCAATCTATCGATGTTGAGATTGTTACAATAAGTTGTCGACACGATACATCGCAGTCGGCTACGCATTTGGAGAGGTCCGGGTTCCGTTAATGAATTGATTTCATTTCTAAAGTCCTCTTCAATTGAGACTGTAGGATGCTCGCAGGAGGGTTACCCCTCGCGAGTTATTTAGGGTTTTTCATCCGGCACAACATACAAATCGGCTGGATGAATACACTTCTACCGACTACTTATAATACTGATCAGAGGAAACCTCAGGTGTCCTAAAAATAGTTCAAGTTGGTTACAATACGTGCTGCTGATTTTAAAAATGTAGGTCGGCCATGTACTTTCTCTCCTTCAATCTGAAGTAGACGCTTGTCCGAAGTAGTAGTCGTACGCTGCTACCAAGGTCACCGACTGGTGAATGTCGTGTGCTTTAAACTCAGTACCTCAACCATAACGGCGAAGGGGAACTTCTAAGTTTAGGCGTCAACTGTTTTTTTTTTTTTTTTTTTTTTGGCACGCCCTGGATTTAACAATTCCGTGAAACCATGCATTTCACAATATTCTCATAAAAATTGTTTTGGTTGTTCTGGGGATTTTTCGTGCACCACTTAAGTCATAATCAGTGGAGAAATAACGAATTCTGCCTACTCCCCCAAAACCAAAATATTCTAGAGAGGATCCCTGTTCTGTGCAATTAACTACGAGATCGATCCAGCCTCCGAGGTTTCCAATTCCCCTCCCCGCCGAGTTGATTTTCAGTTCGTAGTTATGCCGCAGGTCATAGTGCACTAATTTGCAACTCGCAGGGAAACCGTCCTTTCCGTCTAAGATAAGCTTCAACCTTTAGCTGTCCTTAAACTTGATTCTCGTTTAAAAACTGGAATTTAAATCTGTTTAGCAGCACTTTTGATATGTGATCATTCAGACGGAAATAAAGAAATATAATGCAGGTATTTCTTCCACCAACTCCTCTCTGGACAAGCTGTCCCCACAGTAAACAATAAGGCAAGGTCTTCTGTCTCTTTGGTGGAGGGGTTTTATTCGTCAGCCCTATATTTTCTATGCTCTTAGGATTTAAAAAACCTCTAGCTCATCCCTTGCAATAGCTTCAAGAATTTAGCATCATACGAAAATGTTACGATGCTAAAGAAACAAGTTTAGTCCCTTTCCGCCGCCTAGTTATCAATTGAGACTCGAAAACGGCTGGTCAGGAATGAAGATTAATAGCACCACATGATTCCTCTCGTAGAAATATATCACTGTGAATCCCTCGCCAGTCAAAATAAGGATTTCATGGCACACCTAAAAATGCATGGACAGCCCACTAATGTTAAGTATGGCAATGATCAACATTATAACGAGAGGTTCAGAGACGGGTTTCTCCACCTCCCCAAACCAATTTCCATGAAACCGCACAATGACATGCTCCAAGCCTTCCTCTTCCTGGTGGAATCAGTCGGAATATCTGGAGTCCCTTAATCCGCAGTCATTAACGACTCTACAAGATCTCGATAAAACACGTCCCTACTAACGTAAGAATCCAATATAAATGTAATATAGTTTCTTTTTATTGAGACCGCATGCCATTCATGAATTTAATCAACTGCCTAACACTAAGTACAGATCTCGCTAATCAGGCCCGCCTGTTTTCTTTGATACCTTCATTCCGCACCAAATACTACACTATATTACATACTTAAATGTGAATGCCCATTGACCTATGATGTACATAGAAATGTAAGATTAATATGGCACTATTTATTGTAGGAGTAAATGTTTCTTTGCACTTTAAATTATGTCATTTATTTTTTTCTATGATATACATTACTGTTTTTTTTTAATATACTTTATTTATAAACAATATTTATTACACAATTTCAGCGGCTGCCTAATAATGGATTCACATTGAGTAATAAACGGAATTATAAAAGCGCTTTCCGAAAGTTTGAAGAGAGTATAAGAATTAAAATAATATAAAATGAATATAAGAAGTAAAGGCAAATACATTACAAGTAAAGTGGCAACAAGAAGTGCGTGCGTTGGGAAAAATGGCCAATCAATGAGAACAACGCAGGAGGATCCTGCATTGTCCTCATGTTTACAAAAGGTCGCAGTATCCGGGCCTAAATAAAAAAGGATATTTTAATGCCTGCAACCAATTTCACGAAACACCAGCTGATTCTATACGAACTTAAAAAAGCTCCATCACTGAATCTAAGTAATAACGACATTCACCTTTCATACAGACATAAAAGCTCTTGCAAAGCTGCTGATCAAATACCGTCTGGTTGGGATGGTTGAATAAGATACTTGAATCTATAGTAACTTATCCAAAAGTTCAATGATTCATGAATGCATGTAGAATTTAAAAAGTAATTAAAATATACAGTATTAAACGTTTTTATAAATATAAGTAAAAAAAAAAAAAATTGTGAACGAAATAAGAGAACCAAGTACAGCAGAATAAAATACTAAAACATTTCAAGCAACATCACGCCAGTCCTAAATCGGCGAGGAGAAGAAGAGGGTAACTAGAGGGATGTCTCCAGACAGCGATTAACGCGCTCACAAGATGTGTATTAGAAGAACACTGCTTGTCTCCCCTCTCGGCAGTTTATAAATGGACCTCGGTGAGGCAGGTCAGGATAACGTTGCATCAGGGTCAAACATCTAGACAAGCCTTGGGTTAAAAAAAAGAAAAAAAAATTGCAATATTCGAGTAAATATGAGCAGCAATATCAAACTGATATTCATGTTGGGGGAGGGGAATCTAATAGTTTATTGGCCAATATTAGAAGGCATGTTTAGTTGGGAGGTTGAGAAATCCAACACGCAACATAACCGAATCTTGCTACCGACGGCCTTTAAAATTCAAGTGTTAAGATTACCTGACCTACGTTAACGCTGCTGTTATTTGGTCATACGAAATTATTACAGCTTACCGATACTAATTTTTCAAAGTAGTCTGTGTGTGTCGTCAAGTATCAGTGTAAAGCCAACATAATAACAAAAAAGCAAATAGCGAACCTACAAAAAGAATATTTTATTACGAATATCAAGGCAGATTAGAACTTGAATATGAAGAATTAATCAATACCCTCGTAAAACGAGAACACAGAAATTTAATTTACAACTCTACGCCCCCACCGTCCCCGGCGAACAGAGTTGATTTGACAAAATAAGCAATACCTTCAAGATCATAAAAACCCATCTAACCAAATTACAGGAACCTCCTTAGGCCATCAGCCGCGCTACATTTTTATAGGAACGAAGATCCAATTTTCTTTGAAGCATTGCAAGAAAAACAAAAGCTCAGCAACAAATTTGTTTTCTTCAACGAGAGTTAAGAGAAGATCGGCGGTGCTTCCTGCGCTCATAGCAACCAATGAAATAGGCAGTCTTTGTTCTGCCATTAAATTTTCTTGGAAGTAAGGGGGAAGAAGAATCTTACTGCTCGAGATACATCACTTCTTTTATGTTTTTGTCACTGCACGAACATCGCCTTTTCCCTCTCCACCTGTACTCCTTTTCTGCAGTCCATCCTTTCAACTAATATGCACTCCATCTGAATCTGAAGATGGTTTTGCAATCAATGAATTGTGTACAGGCATTCTAATATCGTCACAGGACTACAATAACCTACTGAAAAGTTGTACCGAAATAGCTGTACAAAGTAACGTTTTAAAACCGGAATCTTGTTTTCTTTCAATATAATTGCATTCGTGGCAATAAATATGCGCGAAGTCTTTTAATGAAAGAGATCTTTTATTAGGATCTGAAGGGGCGACAATCTCCCTCGCTCTAAAGCACCTCTTCCACCAGGGAAGCTTCGTGGCGAAATCAAAAGCCCCCAACACTGCACCGATCAACTGCCTTACTAGTTCATTGATAGTTTGATTCGACGAAACCTTACATGTAATATTATTACACACAAATCGGAAAGTGTTCAGCACAATAATCAGTATACTTTAGGACTTAGAAAGCTTTCCCATTTTTTATATGCAAAGTAAATAGTTATCTAAAATACGCAAGCCCGTCGTCTTAAGTAGCTCCAGAAACTCCTTAGTAATAAAAATAAAGGTATGATCGATCGAAACAAGAGCCGCCTGCTCCTTAGGTATTTTTCAAAAAAAAAGAAAGAAAGAAAAGAAAAGAAAAAAAAAAGTAATTACAACAATGCAGGCAATTTCTAACATACGTAATTGAATTTTAAACGTTTATGGTTTAAATCATCCCCTAAGACAATAGCTATCAGATGAGAAAAAATAAACTTAAGGCCTAGCAACTTCCTTAAAAATAAGAATTCATGTTCTCCATCCCGCCCTCTGGTGAGTTACGAGATCGATGTACGGATTTTCAAGCAATCGAAAAGATTAAGTCGCCGAGACAAGTGTTTCCTTCATGAAGATGGTTTTTATACTAGGCCGTGAGTTAGGTTAGTCACAACAGAGTAGAATGTTGGCTCCGCACAGCCAGCTCTGATAATAAATAAGGGAGGAAAGAATCAAGAGGTCAGAGATGGATTTACTGAAATGGCTGCTCGAAAACGTTGAGGTGGCAGTGAGTTAAGTTATTTATGGCGTTTAAAATACGTTGAACATATGGAAGCTGATCATATATATGTCTGTATGCTGCAGCAATGACGCTCTATAGTCAACTAAAATTAATGATATTGAAGTTGTAAAAATAGAGGAAGGGTGAACAGGATGATCAGCAAGGAGTTGGTAACAGTTTCATAAAGAAACTATTTCGTTAGTCTCCTGTTCACTGAAGGGCTATCTGTGTTAAGTAACGAATTAAATTAGTATATAACAGAGCTATGGTGCTCAATACATTCTACGTTGATATCAATATTTGTTGAAGAATAAGAAATTCACCTCAATATGATACGTAGAACACTTGAGTAGAACGCTCCAGAAATTAAAACGAATAAAAGATTAACGAAAAATGATACTAAAAAAAATCAATTGAAAACAATTTAAATTAAAATTCAAAAAACAATTTAAAAATTAATTTAACAATTTTAACGCAAATTTTGAAAACGAATTTCCTTCTTGAAGCAGACGATGCTTTTCGACCGTATGTCATGAGCAGAGGAATGGAAATTACGGACTATGGAATCTTAAATAGAGATTTGTCTTCGCGCATGCGCGCAAAAGACCAAGGATCAGAGATGGACGGCGAAGGTTAATAGAATTCTGATGTAATTTAATTTCGACGGTTTCGGCAACTAATAGTCTCGTATAATTACGTTGGACACTAAGTATTTCGGCCTCGTTAAACAAAACGATGTTCTTCGTTAACGGCATAAAAGGCTAGTTCTGACTTTGCTGAACGAGAAGTACGAACTGAGGACTTGTGCTGTTTTACGCGAACAATCAGCGGGAATCGCGTAGATCCTTGATAAGACGAGTCTCAATCACTGCAGGAAAAGTTGTATACCAAGTCATTTATTCATGTCACGAAAGATGTTAAGGACTGAGCAATGTTGCAGTACTGCATGTAATTTCCATATTGGTCTTGCCACAATCTGAAATTCGGTAACTTTAAAGAATATGTTAAGCTGCTTGTGCCACTATTCAACGTATGGAAAGAGAAAGAACTTTTTGATGTCACTATTGTTGGTTGTAGTTTTTTTGTGTCCTATCTTGGCTTGTACCAAATTCGGTTTATTATAGCGAGAAGGTAACCTCCTTTACCCTCTCGCTAAAATAATCGCCTTTCACGCACATGTATGAGGACAAATTCTCTATTTAAGATTCAAGCTCACACACACTCAGTAAATGCCGATCTCCAGATAATTCTCCAGTGGGGCAAAGACAACTTAGTTGATTTTAATTCTTCTAAAACTCAGTCTTGTCTCATATCTGGCAAAAAGGATTCTTCTGCCCCTTTGCTTATCTTTGGTGACACTCCGATTTCTAGGCAAAATGATACCTCTTTTGGGGACTACCCTGACTTCTAATCTCTCTTGGCGCAAGCACAATTACCAAGATTGCTTCCTCTGCATCTAAAAAACTTGGTTTTCTCTTTCGTCGTTACTTTTCTTCCAAACAGCTGCTCACTCTGTATAAATCGCAAATCCGCCGTACCATGGAATATTGTTCCCACATCAGGGGGGTGGTGCACCCAAAACCTCTCAGGCTTCTTGATTCCATTCAGAAGAGGGCAGTTAGGTTAATTAATGATTTATCTCTAACAGAGTCTCTCTACTCGCTGTCTCATAGACGTACTGTTTCTGCTGCATGCCTCTTCTACAGATACTTCCATGGGCACTGTTCTTTTGAATTGGCTTCTATAATTCCCGCTCTCCCTTTCAAAACAGTCCGAACACGTGCCGCCACCAGCCAACATCCATTTACTGTCCAACTTCAAACTCATAGAACCAACTTTTCATCTTCCTCGTCTATTCATACAACTGCTGTTTTGTGGAATAACCTTCCTTCGTACGTATTTCCTGAAAATTACAGTCTACAGAAGTTCAAGTCCAATGTCAACAAATATCTTCTTTCGTATTCAACCTCCAACCCAAACACGGTACTAAGTACTGTACTATAGGTTCTAATAACTCTCGTGTTTGGGGTTTTCATAAAAAAAAAAAAAAAAAATTCCCATTCCTGTGATCACGACATACGGCCGAAAAGCATTCTGCTTCAGGAAGGAAAATCGTTTTTTCAAAATTTACTTAACTTTAATTTCTTGAATTGTTTTCGTTTGATTTTTTACTGTAATCATTTTAATTTCTGGAAAGTATCACACAGAAGTGTTCTACGTATCATTAAGGTAAATTTCTGTTATTCTGCTACAAGTAACCAATTAAAATGCAAGTAGAAGTTTGGTTGCGGTCCATAGTCGGCCCTCTCCTGCAGTACAGTACTTGAATTTTTTTGCTGTTAATCCGTCCTCTAGATTGTTATTGAACTGTTATTTAAACAAATGTTATTTATTAAATGTATCAAAAATAAGCTTGATTTTTCTCCTCTTATCGTTGTGGGATTTATTGATTTTTTTTTAAAATCAACTCTTTTAGTTTATCATAGTTTATCTCCCTCAAGGAGTTTTGAATCAACTCCTGACAAAAATCAATAAGAAATTAGTTATTTAATGTGAAGGGTTGATTTAAAAAAAAAAAATCAAAATCCTACAACGATGAGGAGAAAAATGAAGATTATTTTTGATACATTTAATAAATAACATTTTTTTAAATAACAGTTCAATTACAATCTATAAGACGGATTAACAGCAAAAAAAAATCCAAGTACTGTACTGCAGGAGAGGGCCGATTATGGACCGCAAGCAAACTTCTACTGGTCGTTAAGTCCACAAGTCCGATAACTTGACGGTTCAGTCACACGACACTGCTAATGATAAATAAACTTCTGTCAACTCTGAATGACATTTATTGGGCATCATGGCGGATGCCAAATAGTTGAAATCGTCAGTTCAAAAACAACGTACCTTAAGCATAGCAGTCGTGTAGTCTTTCAGTTTCTTTTACAATTTTCCATGCTCCTTGGGCCAGCTGTAGTGTAGTGATCAGCATTCACAGCTACGATTAAGGTGTTGTCGGTTCTAGCCCGTACTCGGCCCGAAAAATTTCCCGCCCACTGTGAACCACAGCACCAAAAACCTGGCTGGCCTCAATTAATTCGGTATATCTGCAGTCCAAACGAATATATAACCGCTTCTGGCCTCAGCTGTATCGAGAATATACGGAAATTATCTATTTATATTTTTAGCCAGAAGTTCTCATAAGTAAATAGTTTCAAAGTTCCCAGGAAACTTTCTGAAGTACATAATAACAAAATGCCAGCGACTTATATGCGAACATAGTTTTGAAAATGCTTCTGAAGTTACTTGAGTCTTCTTTGGAATTCCAATCATGATGGATCCAATGTTATGAGAGTGTCAAGCCTATTCAACGAGTCCAACATTGATGGGAGTGGACTGGCTGCGTTTTTGAGCAGCTGGTGCAAAGCCCATAAAGCCGCCAAAACCAGTCCTCAACTTCTGCTGTTTACCATATGAAGATCTAAGTGAAGAGGATCCAATAAACTTCACACTATATACGACTAACTCTGCTGAACACCTACACAACTTCCTTATTCACGACAGGATTTGAATCATAAGCTTTAGTTAGGCACAAGAATAAATGTACTGAACCACTTTAATGAGAGAATATAGTTTATGTCCAAAAATGTAAAAGCTTGTATTGGCAAAATCAAAACAATAAATATAAAGTACTTACGTAGTTTCTCATATCTAACTTTTGGCCTGATTTCATCTTGCCAAGCAGACTTCACTGATACGCTACACGATAGTAGGTAAATAACTACTAATACCATCACGCATTCATTTGTTACTCGTGACACAACGAGTTGACGTAACAATCCATTCGTTGCAGCAGCCATTTTATTCGGTTCTCGCTTCATAGAGTCAGTCTCATTCTTGTCAGATTACAGAAGCGCTACCTGTTGATAAACAAGCATATGTTGTTAGTGTCTAAAATATTTAGAGGCAAATACAGTTTTTGGCATAAAACACCAAGTTACTTCATGAGGAGAAGTTAAAATTAGACCCAGTAAAAAAATACAAAAATTTAACAATGATTAGTATTTTGTTTGTCTTGAAATGCATAAAAACTATACAGGGGGGTCTCAAAAATATTGGTACAAACGTTTAGGGGAGGTAGGTAACATCTAAAGGAATGTTGTTGTTGTTAGGTTTGTTGGTGCATCAGCAACTGTGACTATAATGCACTGATTTCTGACTAGTATATCTTTGCTGTTGATGCTGATTCTGATAAAAATTTAAACAAGGTGATATTTATTAATTGATTTTAGGAAAACCAAAAACGTCATCCATATCTTGACGATCTTCCAGAACATTACGTAGTGTTAATTGATTGCAATTTTTGGAAAGTAAGGAGAAAGCAGTTTTTCGTTCTCTTAGATATAGCGGGCATTCGATAACGATATGCTTTACAGTGAGTGGACATGAACAGTTACTGCATTGTGGGGCATCTTCCTTTCTTAATAGATAACTGTGAGTGAGGTATGTGTGACCTATGCACAGTCGTGCTAGTACAGTTTCTTCTTTTCTATTTCCTCTCAGACTGGAGCGCCACTGTTCAGGTTCTTTCTTTATTTCAAAAAGTTTATTATTATCTAAAGGAATGCGAATCGCATAGAAACCCATAACCGGAAACGTCAAGGGCAAGTAGTAGCAGAGGCACAAGAAGCAGAAATGACACAAGACAGTAATTAGTGGCAAACATTTATGTGACATAAATATCAACAATGGAGTACTGTACGAGATGGATGCATTTCATGATGTTACAACAAATGCTCGAAGGTTCCACCATGAGACGCGATGCATGCGTGACACCAACGCAGCATGGATTGGCGGACACGGTCGAACACACCTGAAGTTTCTTTGACAGTAGTAGCAGCGCAGACGAGTCTCGCCACGAGATCCATTTCCGTCTCCACGTGCGATTCATACACGATAGATTTGAGAGGCCCCACAGAAAGAAATCAAGGCTCGATAAATCAGGTGAGCGTGGGGGCCAGGCAACGGGTCCACCACAGCCAATCCATCGACGCCCAAAACGCCTGTTCAAACGGTCACGAACACACCTTCCATAATGGGCAGGCGCCCCGTCTTGTTGAAACCGAATTTTGCATCTCACATTTGATGGAACATCGTCAAGTAACCCAGGTAGAACTTGTTCAAGAAGGATCGATAATTAGCGAGTTCATGCAGTATAGTAACAGGTATGGGCCGGCTAAGCAGTCACCGACCATACCTGCCCACACATTCATTGCGAAGCGATGTTGTGCCGCATTGGAGGCACACAATGTGAGTTGTCGCGAGCACACACATGAGCATTGTGCTGATTGAATAAGCCTTCCCGAGTGGAATAAGCCTCATCCGTGAACAAAACATAGGCTGGAAAATAAGTCTTGAACACTTTATTGGAGAAACCACTGCGCAAAAACCACATGTGCAGGATGATCTTGGGGGAGCAGTAACTGAACCCTTTGGAGATGAAAGAAGTGTAAGGAATCGTCGTGCCAGACACGCTGTACACTGCAACGAGACATTCCTAAGGCAGAGGCAACGGCACGTGTGCTGGTAGTAGGATTATTTTGGACGGCATTCAACACACTTTCGTCCATGCCGGGAGTTCGCGTCGAACTTTGTCTGCTCGCACTACTCTTGTTACCTCTAAATGACCCATAATCGCACAAATTTTGATGCACACGCCCAAACAAACGGTGTTTCGGTACATGTCTGTCTTGGAAGCGTTCTCCATAACTTCTTTGAGCGGTTCGTCCATTGCCCTCTGCTAATCCATACACTAGGTGCATGTCTGCCAGCTCACAGTTCGTATATCGATCCATGCTCTTCGTGCGGCGACTACTGCTTGAATGAGTAAGCCAGAAATTTTCCCTCACACGAACTGATGAACAGCGCCATGTACCGTGGGTTCCTATGCGATTCACATTCCTTTAGATGTTACCTACCTCCCCTAAACGTTTGTACCAATATTTTTGAGACACCCTGTATAATAAATATTAACAGAATATCGTTAACAGCATCAGCAAAACTCAGTTACCGAATAAACATGTTGAATGTTAAATATTAAAATAAAACTGACTGCTAACTATATCACGCAACACTGTGCACAACGGTAACATTTGTTAATGTGTAGGAAGATTGTAATAGTGTAAGGAACTTGATCTCACGTGCTGCTACAATAGAGCGACCATGAGTTCGTAAAGGGTGGTACTAAATTAGTCACATGTGGTAAATTTAGTACTTAGTTTCCCCCAATGTGATTACTGCAGTCAGGTAGTGCAAAGAGGAGAATGAAACAACTGGGAATTAGCTGAGCAACGCAAGTTAAACACTTCATATTTCACCAGGTGTCTAGGCATTACACAATAAGCAACATCTTTGGCAGAATAAAGCGGAATAGCGTCTTAAAAAGGCTTAAAACACCGCAGACTGCCGTATTTATTAGCACTGTTTTGAAAACTTATTTCAAGAATTCCAGAAATTGCTCAAAATCATGAACTTCAAATAAAATCAAATTATAAACATTGTCACACGATGACGTGTGATACCACACTAGAAACTTGGGAATGACCCATGGATGTTCATTATGAATTTATTCTGCTACTATTACCGAAAGGTTCCACCAGTAGAATTGTTAATAAATAAACAATTTACTGTATTTTGATTTCGCCTCAGCAAACTTGCACAAGATCAAAATTCAGTTTAGTAACAATATCATCATTATGTCAAGAACGCAATAACATATTTAAATTATTATTCCCAATATAAGTCGTGGTCTTATTTTATTCCAAAAATTATAGTAAAACGAAATATTTCGTTAGGGTAAGGATAACCAACAGTTGGCGAAAAACAATTCAGTTTGATTCAACTGAAAACTTCTCAAATGAAATTTAAATTCGATCTATCGATTTTCTTTTTTTCTTTGCTTGTGGGGAGGGAGCAGCTTCAGCCGATTTTTGAATATGACGGTTGAAGCTTTCCGAACTATTGATAAAGAAACGTAAAAAAGTACATCTCGTTTACAGTAAAATATAAGAAAAGAATTGAGGGATTTATGTGAAGAACCGTTAACCCTCAAAGCCACTTTTAACCAGGCTCATCGCACTCCTTGTGAATATATAGCAAAGATCAAAGGTCATAAGTCACTGATAGGACAATGTCCTATCAATGATTTATTTCGGCAATTGTCACAAAGGTCAAACGTAATAGTGTTCCAATTTAAATTCAAAGTGAAATTCTCTAAACACATTAGAGAAACACTCAATCGCCTTGCGTACCCATGTTTGCAAATTAGCAGCAGGTAAGAAGGGAGATTTTTAAAAAAAAAGTTCCATTTAGCTTCTGATAGTTACTCCATTTTCACTTGTCTCATCTTTCTCCACCCATTTTTTAAATACGTCAGAGAAGCTGTTGATATAGAAGAATTTACGTACCCAGAATAACGTTTATTACCTCAGTGTCCAATAGAAAACGATGATCCTTAAGCCTAAGAAATAGAAAAGCCACAATGCACAGGATCTAATTCTGGGGTGGAGGGAAACCGTTTTGATGCCTAACTCGAGTAATATCCTTCAGAACTTCCTTTATCATCATGAACTTGGTCCGGCTTAAGCCTTTTAAGACCTGTTCCGTTGTAGCTTTTGGAGGTGGTCTTGATCTCGCTATCGTTGTTTTGGTCGACCCACATCTCTCTTGCCTGTAGGTTTGTAGTTAAAGGCTAATTTTGGTATCCGGTATTATTTTGTCATCAATAACAATTCTAAATATTTGTATTTTTTTCCACATAATCCCACTGATTTTGTTTTTGAGGTTTTCATCTCGTCCTTTTTGCACATTTTATTCAGTTCATTAGCTGCTATCAGTAGTTCATCTTCGGATTTTGCAATTATAACTTGATCATCAGCATACAATATAGTTTGTATTTTATTCCTTTCCTTTATTATTGTTTAAATACAATACAGTTTTTCTCCCCGTAGTGCAAGTATTAAAAAAAATAATGCTTTATATATCGAAAAACTGATCATGGTAACAGCGTAAGGAAATTTGCTCTTGTTTCGGAGTAAGCAGTAAAAAGGTACCCAATGTAACCCCTGAATATTCTTTCAAAATGATTTTAACTTCCATAACTAACAGCAATGCATTAATTTTTCATACTGTAATCTGCCTGAAAGCAGATTCTGTACCAACAATTGTCTGAGCCGCTTATGCCATTCAAGAGTGAACCTGGGCGTGGCAGCAAACCCTCAAGCTTTTTGAAAAGGTTCTAATATTTCCATTGGCGTTTTATGCAGTACAATTCAACATTATCTTACAGTCGGTTCATTATTTTCCTCGTGGGTATGTTATTCTTGTTGATGCAAATTTTCAACAATTGTTGCAAACCTGCAGAGACAAAAAAATGTTTATGTTATGGATGAATATCTGATGGTTTTAATGTAAACTGTAAAATTAAACCTACCTTTCGTTACATCACTATACTCGAGTGGTAATACGCAAGGGTACAGTATCGCACGTTTGAATGGACCGTGATTCTAGCATAGGTGACTTTTTCATGAAACCCCTAATACGGAAGGTCTAATACCGTGCATGGGTTGAAAAGACGAAAGATACTACTTGTTCACATTTGACTTAAATTTATATAGTGAAATTTTCAGGAAATAGATGTGAAGGGGGGTTAGTTGTTCCAGAAACGGGTGAAGGAATAAATGTGAAAGTTGGTTCTTCGAGTTGGAATTTGGACAGTAAATGTATTGTTGACGTTGCTGCAAGTGTTTGGAATGCTTTGGAAGAGAGGGGAAATTATAGAGCAAATTCTAAAGAAGAATACCCATGGAAATATCTATATAAAAATGCATACAGCAGAAACAGAACGTCTATGAAACAGAGTGGAAAGACTAAGAGAGATGGGGTGATTCCTTGTATTCTCTCTATCTTGTGAAACAGATATTTTGTGTGCGCGCGAACATTTTGCAGAGTAAAATTAGTTAAAATCCTTTTTGATCATCCCCGTAGTTTCCTTAACAAGAACTATCTCTTAATCTATTGATACCATAATCCAGACCTGAATACTTGTACACGTGGAAATCAATTTTTCCCCATCACACGACAGTGAATAAGGCATACCATCCCTCGTACACCTTTGATATACAATATAAAAATACTTTCCGAGGTGGCCAGTGTCACCTATGTAGTATTCGCAAGTGTTTTTGATTGGCTTTGTTTCGTTTCATAAAGAAAAGCAAAGTTTTTTTCGGGAAAAAAAGCCATGCTAACATTGCCCGAGGCCAGTTAATTTGACCAAGAAAAGAAAATCAAAGCTGAGAAACGGGGGGAAAAAAACCCTTGTCATTAACAGGAAATAAACGCGATTTCGATAGGTGTCTGAGAATCGAACCTTGGCATCTTTCCACAAAGCTTGAAATAGCGCTGACTACAGAATATGCTACTCACGACGATCAAAAGAAAAACTTTTTTTTTTCATTTCACTGTTATTTATATAATCTTGATAATAGCAAGATCATATTAATAACAGCAAATCTACAGAATTTGTTTTCGGAGGGGATAAGAAATTCACCAAAAGCGATATTATCGTAAGAAGAATCGGAAGGAAGAACTTCACACCATCTGAATTATTAAAATCAAATTTTAGTTTCAGAATAAAATACTTACTCCTTACTGTTTCTAATAGGGTTGATATCTGTATGTTGTTCCCAAACATTTTATTCTACTTGTATATTTTGGAGTTTCTTCTCAGGTCATAACGACGTTGCATCAAAATTTCAAAATGCTAGTGTTAAAATTCTGTTTGCAGTTTACCACCTAACTAGCGTTCCACTCTTATTGGGTTAGTTTCAGTCATCAATCCAAATATTGGAGATTAAGGAGACAATTCTTTTGCGCAAATATTACAGGAACTGAAGAAACTTCAGCTAAAAGTTTTCGGAGTTCTATAAGCTGCTCTGACGCTGAATTTTCTTTCATTATCCTTTTAAGGTCCAATAACATTACAAAATAATCTGTCATCACTGGTAACACCTTGAATTTCCAGATATCCTCTGAAATAGGTAAAGGCACATGCTAGTACTATTATGACTTTTGGGAATAAACAGTGTCCATCACACGAATCAATTTTTTTTCTCAAGTTAAAATACAAGATTCAAGGAATGTCATTCTTTTAAGAAAATTGTATCAGCTTGTACATGTCAAATTGCCTTGCGATGAAAGTTATAATATCGTTAGAGAAACGAAAAATATTTTTTAGCTACCAAATGGTTATTGATTACGCAAACTGAGTTTTAAACGGCAAGAAAATTTCGTCGTTAAACAGCGCCCATTTATGTAGTAAAATAAAATGTATAGGAATAACACTAACACACAGCAAACTAAAAGTTCAGCCTCTCAATTTTTAACCTTTTGTTTTACATAGTAGTCCATTTAGAAGTGAATTTCATGCGAGTAACAGAAATGTAGACAAGACTTTTCCAGCCTGAAGTGGAATATATCGAAAACATTTCTTACATTTTCATTGGAGACTTGATTAACTAAAATGTGTTGTCCTAATGTGCTTCCTCCCCAACACCGACAATTCCTCCGGTCTCACTGGTAGCGTTACCAGTGAGTTCGGCCCGGAAGAATATCCAGCAGCCGAGTGCGGAAACTTTTTTTAAGGAAAGAATACTGGATCTCACCATCATACTCATCACAACCTCGAAAGGCACGACTAATGACTGCATTACAAAGACATGAGATGCCACAGCTTTGCTGCAGAAGTAAAACACTGTTTTGGCCTCTTCAAGCCTACACAAGATTAATTATGATACTGCACGAAGTGAGGAGATGTATGTATGTATGTATTTAACTGTCGAAGGGTGGCACCCGGACATACATCCATCTCCACCAATTTATCATATAACATATTCTCATAATGGCCTGTTAGTGTAAGTGTGTGTAATGTGTTATAAGTGAAACAGGCTACTCTGTCACCAGGTGATAGTCCATTGGGCAATTACCACCTGGTGCCCATCCCTGGCACGAGGAGCTATGCCTGGATCTATTAGCTCTGGCTGTGCATATTGCACCTAAATTCCGCACCCACCAGTAAGGGTGCAAGACTGGTGGGTGCCAGCAGTCCCGCTCCTGGGGTGCCCACACCCAAAAGCCAGCAAAAAAAAAAAAAAAAAAAATGCACCAACTAGGAGAATACATCTTACTAGTGAGTGCAACAATCCCGCCTCATGGTCATTCCACAAGGCCAGCCAAAAAAAAAAAAAAAATTTTTTTTTTTTTTTTTTTTTTCCTTCCTCTCCCCGCCTCCAAGACAGAATGCCTATCCATCCAGAGGAGGGAAAAAAAAAAAAAAAAGGTCTTTAGTCAGTATTAGTAACAACATGTATACTCCTCCTTTTATTAAATGTCAACCTGCAAAACCGTTGAAATTCTACAAAATTCCTTTCATTAGACAGCCAAATTAATTCAGAACCCCTAATAAAATTAGGTACCAAATTAAATAAGTCTAATCTAAATTCATCATACAAATTGCATTCATATAAGATATGATCCCATGTTTCCATCCCATGTTTCCAACCTTCCACAAACACAGTAAGGATCTTCCACTAAACTAAACTGATGCAACTTACTTTTTAAGGAACCATGCCCCGTAATCAAATATGAGCATTCCATACTTGGATAAAACCAGCGATGCAATTTGTTATTAAAATTAAATTCAACACTAGGTATAAATAAATAAGTTACTCTACCAGTACTACTGGAATCCCAACGGTCCTGCCATAATTTAATTAATTTCACCAAAATTTCTTTCTTCTGTTTGCTGACTGCAGAAGAAACTTCATTAGTAATCCCCAGAAATGTAATTTGTATTCCTTTTCTTATAAAATAACAAAAAGCTCTATACACAACTGTTAAATCCAAAGGCAATACCCCCGCAATCACCTGTAGAGCATTAGTCGAAACAGTCTTACAAACACGCAAAATAGTTAACAACATTATTCTTTGTATTGATAATAGTTTTTGTTTAAATTTTACATTGACAGTACGAACATACCAAATTGATGCAGCATACGACACAATCGGAATAAAAATAGCTTTATAATATAGATACAAAATGCGTTTACCTAATCCCCAATCTTTTCTGGTAACCCTAACTATAGAAGCAGTGTAATTTTTTATTTTCCTACTTAAATAATTCAAATGTTGGAAAAATAATAACTTGTCATCCAAGATAACCCCTAAATATTTTACCTGGGAAACAAGAGGAATTTGTTTACTGTTTACTAATAATCGAGGTGGTCTGTTGTAGTCTAATTTTCCTTTTAATAACATCATGACAGTTTTAGAAGATGAAATTTTTAGTTTATTTAATGTAGCCCAATCAGTCAAATCCCGAACAATAACCTCCATTCTACTTTCTAATACTGCTCTAGATCTTCCTGTCACGCACAAAACCCAAATCATCAGCATAAGCCACCTTATAACAATTAGGGACTGTTCTACTTAACCACTGGTTAAAGACCAGATTCCATAAAATAGGACCCAACACAGATCCTTGTGGACAACCGCGATCAATAATTCTATTAAAAGTTAAATGTTGGGATCTTATAATAATCTGTCTATCTATTAAATAACTTTTAATAATTTGGTATAACAAATTGGGACAATTTAATTCTCTTAATGAAAAAAGCACACTTTGATACCATACAGTATCAAATGCTCCTTCAAAATCTATGAATAATGCTAACACATATTTCTCACCAGAATTTACACTAAAATTAATCAAATCGCGTAGGGCATCCTCTGTTGAACTATTTCTCTTAAAACCATATTGATATTTAAAATGAAGATTTTGTTCGTTGAACAATTTCTCTAGCCTTAACAACAATAATCTTTCCAATATTTTGCCCAAATTTGCTAACAAAGAAATGGGTCTATAACCCCTAGGATCAGTCAACAATTTGCCAGGTTTTTGTAATAATTTTAACAGAGCAATTTTCCAAAATCCTGGAAAAACTCCTTTCAATAAACACTTATTATACATATTAACCATTATTTCTGGACACAAGTCAACAAACTTTTTAACACAATTATTTTCAATCAAGTCTAAACCTGGTGTTTTATTATCCCCAACCTTAGAACATACAAATTTCACTTCATCAATATTAAACAATTCCATCTCAGATGATCCATTGTATTGTTCATTCCCCTGTCTAATTTGTTGCTGCTGTACACTATCTTCCCCACAATTGTCATTCAAAAATAAAGTGCTAGTAATAGTAGCAATTGTAGAATACCAATCAGTAGACTCAGTATCATTTGAATACACAGTATTAATTAAATTATTAACATTCAACTTGTTTCTAGTTAACTTAAACAACAATCCCCATGGCTCACTATTTCCAGTAGTACAAACCAATTCTTTCCATGCATTAAATTTGTGTTCAGAGATTGCCTTATGGTATTCTCTCCTCTTAATTTTATACATTTCTTTATACCTTAGTGCTTCATTATTACTTCTACTCCTAACCCTCTGAAAAAGCTTCCTCATTCTAAACACTTCCCTCCTTAATTCTGATAGCTCCAAAGACCACCAAGGTACTTTATGACCTCTCTGTTTTCTTCTCTTAGCAGCCAAATTTAAAGCATTAAAAATAGAGGATTGAACAAAAAATGCATATTCAGAAGCAGTTAATGAATTTAAATTTTCCCTAGTATAAATTGAAAAACTATCCAACACAGCACCTTTAAATTTATCCCACTTAATATTTTTATAATTAAATCTCAAAGTATCATCTGTTGACATATCTGTATTGCTAATTTCAGATAAATTTATAATTATTACAATAGCTCTGTGATCACTGTTAGTCATATTTGTAACAACATCCCAAGAACTGACTCTTCTATTTAATTGATTATTTACTAAGGTGATATCAATATTGGAAACACCATGAATGTTATCAAAAGTATATGGTTTAAAAGGTTCATTCAAAACACTTAAATTATGACATAAAATGAATTCCTCTAATTGAACACCTCTATAATCAACCATATCACTATACCACAAATGTGATTTTGCATTAGCATCCATTGCTAATATAAGATTACTAGAAGCTACAAAATTCATTACATTTTCTAAGTATTGCACTGAAATATCAATATTAAATGAAGGTGGACAGTATAGAGATACTAAATAAAATGATATCACATTAGTTGAAACATGAATACAAGTAGCATGTTCAGAGCAAAGACTAGATATAACAGTGATATTAAAACTCTTATTAAAAACTACAATAGCAGTTTTAGGTTTAACTACAGTAGTGTGTATAACATGAGCAGTTATTGGAAATCCAGTGACCTTACAAGAGTTTGCAAATGTACCTACATAAGGTTCTTGAAGACACAGAATATCATAACCTCCTTCAATCATACCAACTTTAATTTCATCCATGACATTTCTTGATTTTTGCCCATTCAATTGAACAATTCTTAAATAATTTACTCTATGATCATACGTACTAGCATTATTCATCATAATTAATTCGCATACTTGCAATTTCCAATGCCCTGATATATTCAGGGCAATTAACATCTCTTATAGAATGATCATGAATCCTTCCCTTCCTTTTACAATTAACACATTTTGGAGTACCATCCTTATCTTGACAATCACTATATTTATGCCCCCCCTGGGCACAATGCCCACAAGACACAGTCCTATGTGTACAGTTACCAGCTGAATGTCCGAATCCCAAACATTTAAAGCATTTGGATATTATTACAAACTTTCTGAATTTAAAAGAAGCAAACCCAATGTATAACCTATCACAAGCTAAGATACACCTGTATAATTTTGGATTCATACTTATAACCCAATTATTATACCTGGCTTTAGATCCAGTACAAAATCTAAATAATACACCCTCTTTAACTTCCAATTCAGTAAAACCAAAATCCTTAAAGTTCTTATAAAACAAGTCCTCAAAAAATTCCTCCTTTTCCACATCCTTTGGCACATCATATACTAAAATTGAAGGGTCTGAAAGTTTAATGTTGTCTAGTTTTAAACCTTTATTTACTAACTGTTCAGAATTGATAATTTTATTCAAATCCTCCCTTTTAACTGTTTCAATCAGCACTCCCTTATTTCTTATCATTTTTAAATTTCTAATTTTAATGTCCTTAAAGCCTTCTTTCAGGGATTGAGCCACAACATCCTTCACCTCTTGACTGGAAGTAAATTGAGTATTGTCTTCTGCTCGCAATATAAGAGTATTGCCCTGTTTTTGCTGAATGTTTTTAGGTTGATGCCAATGACTTCCATCTGACACACCTTCATGATCCTCTAAAACAACTTGAGCACCCAATTGCCCCTTTACAACACCTGATTTCAATTTATCTGCATAAAGGTGGCTCTCCTCACGAAGTGAGGAGAGCCACCTACCACCAATGTCGATAAGCTACATATCGGACTTCACCAGTTATTTTGATACATTAATTTCGCAGCAATAGGGCTCCCCGCCAAGGGTATTTAATTGGTATGCGTTGATAATAATCAAGAAAAGTCATTGCTTTTAGGGTGTTTTTGGATTGTAGAATGCGGTAAGGTACAAAAGTTAATTTGTTTCTATAGAAATATAGTAAATAAAGAATATAGTAAATAAAGTATTTCAGCTTTTGAGTAGATCAATCAATACAATTACATGAACTGGTACATATTTGGATTAATGAAAAAGATCTTTCGTTGAATCAAAGGCTGGCTTAAAGATAGATGGCAGTCATAAATGGACATACTTTAGGACAAACAGGTTAAAACGGCAACTGAAGCTTAATGCTTCTAAACTCAAGGTTGCACCAGGTAACAGAAATCCGAGCTTGGGGGCGGGAGGAATAATTAAAAACGGTCTTGGACGAAAAAAAGCCTTTCACAAGTAGGGAAGAAAAGGATGTTGTCGTCGAAGACTATGGTGAAACTACATTCTGGAAACTATTCAGGGTCTGGAAGCCACACTTAAAGGGTTCACAGATTTGTAACCAAGTTGGTATGGTATTCTAATCGGTGGTCAAATGACGAACAACTTAAAAAGTGCTGACTGCAAAGCTTGGCAATTAGGCATCTTGCTTTGGGGGGGGGGGGGGCTAGTAAAGGTATACGAGCCCCCAAACTCAAGTCATTAATGTGAACGCAAGAAGGTAATACGGTTTCACTGGTAGAAGAGAGAAGAACCAAAAGACAAAAATAAACTTTTGGAGCAATAATAGGCTAGATCTCATGAAGTTTACTTTCGGGATCACTGGAATGAACTGTCTGCCACAGCGGTGGAGGTTGATAGCTGGGTTAAGTTCAAAGCGCAATTGAATTGGCACTTTTCGGCGACGGGGAAGGCATGATAATAGGGATTTTTTTACATTTTATTTATTTATTATTATTTTTTTTTTTTTTTTTTTGGAAGAGGTATAAAAAAAGCCCGCTTCCTTGTATCATTTATCCAATATAATACCGGCCTGTAAGGAACTTTTTTTAAAAAAATGGCTGTGCTAATATCAAATAAAGGCATGACTACAGGAGCTCAGCGACATACAAGTCTACGTAAGAAAATCTGTGCTGTAAACCTTTATACTCCTGCACGACCATCAGGTCAGTGGAGTTTACAATAGATCAATACAAATGTTAATCGTATTTAGCAGTCACGGGCTTGAACGCTGGTCCACTCAAAGAGCGTGTGCTACTGCACACTCGCGCTCCTGACCACTCGGCTACGTCAATGCGTATACAGCAGTCCCCGTTATAACGCGGTTCGCTATAACGCTGTTCTTATATTATAACCCGTATCCGACTATAATGCTGTCACAGATCACTATAACGATCTTTTACAGATTGCATTTTTGGCATATTTAACGAAATTGTTTCATTTGATGGAGTCGATAGCTTGAAAATGAATAGCAAAACAGCATTAAAACATTTCCCACGCTCAGTGAAATTTTCTTGCACGCTAATTTAAATTGTAGTACAGTGACTTGTTACGTAGTTCCGAGATCTAACATTTTAAAAAACGTTAAGTATATTGCTTGTAATATTTGCGTTACATGCATTTATCCGAAGTCTAGTCATCACTCAGTACCGTATTAGACATCGTGCGAAACGGACAGTTTACTTGAACATTGTATCATAATCAATGCAACCAACGCAGTTACATTTTCGAAGAGTTAATAATGGCCGATAAGAATGAAAAAGCAACAACGTCTGAGCGCAGTACGAAGACTATAAATGTAAGAAAAAGACTGAATTTGAAAATTAAATTAGACGTTTTGAAGCGAATCGATTCCGGTCAAAGACAAGCGGATGTGTGCCATAATTTAGGACTTGCAAGTTTAACTGTAAGAACAATTATAAAAAAAAAATTAATTAATTTTAGCAGTGGGAAAGATAGCTGTTCCACTGCAAGCAACTAGGGCTAGGCCGGTTATTAGGATTGAAATAATAAGACTAACTAATTTTATAGAAGATAATATCCAATGCAGAATTCAGTTAAGTTAAATATTATTTTAAAAAAAAAGGGGGGGGGGAGTGAGCCAATATGATGATCTGAAGAAAACTCACCTAAAAAAAAAAAAATTTAAAACTAGTAAGGGCTGGTTGAATAGATTTAAAATCCAGGGAGAAGGCGCAAGTGCAGAAGGAGCCGAAACTTTCAAAAAAGAACTTAAAATTATTAAAGAGGGATATTATGTGTTATACTTCTCAGCAAGTTTTTAACATATATGAAGCAGGACTTTTGTGGAAACGAATGCCTAAAAGAAGTTTCATATTGAAAGAAGAAAAAAACATGCCAGGTTTCAAAGCGGCGAAGGATCGGTTGACTTCATTGTTGGGTGGTAACGCTGCGAGGGATTTAAATTAATACCCCTTTAGTTTATTTGGAAGAGGGCCAAAGTTCAACCCAAAATCGACACATTTTTCATGAATTAAATTCATGATTTTAATTGGAATTGTAAGTTTAATTTTGATACGTAAGTAGTTACCCCATAATTTTATACATATGTAATGCAGAATATTGTATATGTACAACTATTTGAATATTAAATATTTTGACCGACATTTGTGCAGCTTTTCACTACCGTTTATTATTGATTAAAAATATCCTATGGCACCGACCCCAACTCACAAATACATGTTACCTTATGGGAATGCGGTGCTCGCTTACAGCGGATTCACTTAGCGCTGTTTTTTACGGAACGAATTATCAGCGTTAAGTGGGGGTCACCTGTATTCCAATTCTCCCCCTCTCCTGTTCTGCATAGGGTCACGCTAATATGCAAACCTTTTAGCGGACATGTCCAAGAGTCAAATCTCACAAGCGATATTTTCTTTGCAACCAAGAGCTTAAGTATTGACATAAATGAACATACCTCAGCATAGACCAGTGATTCTATGTTGCAACATGGAATTTCTGTTGAAAAACCCCTGCAAGGAGTCCCCATTTAACGTGATTAGAACTGTAAGATAGAAGGCATAAGACACGTATCGTCGCCAAATAAAGTTGGTAATCATTAATAATTACAAAATCTTGTCAGAAATTTATATTTAAAGCCCATTTCTTTCAACACTGGAAGTAACTTCTACTGACTACAGACCATCGTTTCATGGTATTTCCTGTATCACTTATTCGGTGACTAAATATGTCTGTAATTACAAGGCCTGAGTGTGAGAAGCTTGCGGTGTAATAAGGACAGCAATTCAGTCACCAAAGGTCTGGTTTTTGAAAGGATTGAAAAAAAAAAAAAAACACAAATATTATAAAAATTTAATTTCATTTAATATCAAAAGTTTTTAATATGCTAATTACCAAAATACAGAATATTATGTTGAAAAATCGCTTGTTTTATTCTATGCGATTGAAGCGAATTCGATTAATAAGCCTGATATGCACAGTACACTCTGCTTTTCGTCAAATTCATAGAGTATACCTTCAAATTTTACAACTACATCACTAGGTAGAAGTACCATAAAAAAAAAGGAATAATAATTTGCAATCTTAATTCTTTAAAGCAAGATTACTCTACGCAGGTTGAAGTGCTTATATTTCCACTGTTCTCTACTTCGATTTACCAGAGCACCATGCCACTTAAAAGAGTAAGTTCTGTTGTACCATCTCCAGTCAAATATCGTATTTACATAGAGGGAGAGATGGGAAAAAAAAAATCAAAACGCATGTCAGCAATAACCTTAAATGAAATGTAAAAACTAACGTCTCAATTTCTTCTTGAAGGTAACCAGTATTTGCTTGGAGTAACTTCCCAACCAGTATCAAGCCAAGTCTATAGCATCGCGAGAAGCAGTGTGCGTCTTTAGAGAAAGACGCTTTCCGGGTTTGTGTTTCTTCGCCCGTAATAAAGCTTCAAGACAGCAGCCAAGTCAGTGACATTAATAGGTATAATGCTTGGAAGACGACTCGCATTGTTTACTAACCCGGACGTCGGCGTGACGTAAATGGTGACGTTGTTTCTAGGAAACAGTCACCAGCAGACTGCGAGGAAGAAACTATTTTAGACTTCCTAAAGTATTCGTCAGTAGTTGACCTTTTTTAAAGATATCCATAAACCAATCTAATGAAACACTGAGATTTCTTTAGTCCGAAGTCATGTAAAAGATTTAAATGATTTGTTGTCTTATAAATAGTAAAATATTCTTAAACATTTTATCCAGTAGCAAGGACAAACCCAGTGCTTAGATAATGCTTCACAGAAACTGTTACCGGATGAATCGGTGTCACCTTAATTCAATACAAAAGCACTGTATATTTTGAAGCTCATGAATCCTAACTATCCTGGAACGTACCCAAAAATAGTACTGTAATGTTTTAAAAGAAGCCAAAAATCTACCACATAACACTTGTATATAAGCCAAAACTATTCGTCGAACTTGCTTGTGCTTTGCACTCATAGCCTTCGTGAATCACGAAGCAATTAACAGTTAGCCCTTGGGCAGTGACTCATTTCCTGTGTTATAAAAGGAAGCCTCCAGTTCTTCAGATCTTTTGCAAGATCTTAATTGAGCCGACAATGCTAAAAATTACTAGTGATCTTGTCTGGCGTTAGTTAAAAAAAACATTCTCCGCAATACTCTGCTCCGACCTTGAACTTATACTTTCCTCTTAAAGATCATAAGAGCAACATCGCAACCTGGATCCATCACGCAGCGATTTGTAAAATAACTAATTTTCTGTACCAGTGGTGGAAATTTTTCAATACGAATAATAATAATAATGTGTAGCGTGGCACATGTAATTAGCCAAGACATTCCTTGTGGCACAGTGTTAGAGAACTTGAAACTTGTTCTATTTTTTTCATGATACTTACCTCTCCAAAAACTATACAGGTGGACCAAAGTGAAATGTACAAATTACAGAAGTGCAGCAAAATAAACGAAACGTCTTGAAAAAGTACATTATGCCATCAGATAACGGTACAGTGCGTGAACTTATTGGATAAAACATGTCATTGCAGAAATATGAAAATTACGTTTTTATTTTTACTTATAAAAATTATTCTGACACAGGAGCCTGTACACCTTAATAGAAGGTAAGAATTACCCTGACCACCAAATAATACTTGAATGCTCTCTCATGCTGTCAATGATATTATTCAAGAGTTGGTAGAGAAATCCACTCTTCCAGGACAGTAGTTATACACCTACACATTTTGGTCGAACTCATGGCTGGAATCCTCAGGGAAGATTCCATTCGGGAGATATCCTCATTCTGAAGAAAGTCCACGAGGACACATTAATAGGAACTTGTGGTCTAGTTCATACTAATGGACGATAATCCTTGGTAAACATATGGATTTAGATTATATTCTATTTTTAATCGCGTGTGCATTTAACAGATCCTTTAAGTTTGCTACGATCAAGTTACTCATTATCCATCCAGTAAATGAAGCTTTACCGTCAAATAGTTTCCAAGTAAAAATGCATAACAGCAAAAAAACTCATAACTAGAACATTAATTTAAAAAGAAAAATTAATTTTCTTTGGAAAATCGTTCTTTCTAGCCGAACTGTTCGTTTCCCTGACGTATTGACATGAATGAAAATAAATACTGGTATTAAAGTTCTCTAAACGTGCACTCGTAACCGTACATGTATTACGTCTACAGAATTGCATGTTCACGGTAAAAAAAAAAAAAAAAAAAAAAAAAAAAACCCTACACCCTTCCTCCAGAGATCGGTCAACTACAGCCGCTGTAGTTGAATCAATCTCTGGAGGAAGGCGTAGTTCACGGAACAAAAGAAAGAGGAGAAAAAAAAGGACTTTAAAAATTCTTCGTCGTCGTCAACAGGAATCGAATCCAGACCTCCCCATACGGCTGGAAGACAACAATGCATCCTGCCGACAGAGGATCAACTGATATGATCCTACAATTTTCCACCGGGGTTCTGTGACACTATAACGAAATTGAAGGATGTGAGCGTCAAAAATTAATCGTTTCGATATATATATTTATTTTATTAAATATTTTTTTGCATCCTCCAACTTCTTAGATATACGGAAATACAAAGCCGCACTAGCTCACAAAACATTTGTGATGGCATGCGACATGGTCTATTTTGAAGTCGGTGGAGCTCAGGCAGATCAATATCACTGCAAGAGCATCACGTTCAAGGGCATCAATATAAGTACAGCTGATCATACTGATCCAAATTCAAGTAAAAGCGATATTCAGAGGCAATCATTCAACACGCATAATTGCAAACCTTTGAGATTTTACCCAAAAAAAGTCACTGATATAGATTTGCTCGTGATCCTCACCGGCCACTTCTTATGGCATTAAACTGAAATTAAGTTTACTGTGCAAGTGTTTTCTATTTCTGTTCAAGAATTTTTTTAAAGAGGAATATCAAACAGAAAAAAAAAAAAAGCTGAAAACTTGGTTTATATACTTTCTGAATGAAGTACAGTACTGTTACTGTATATAGAAACCTGAAGAATAGAACATTTTTACCTCTATCTTGTTTTAATTTTCCAAAAGAGAAAAAAATGATTTGAACCGAGAATTGGTTTCTTATTACCTTATTGCAGTTTTTTTTATTATTATTATTATTATTATTAAGAGGTTTTATTACCACGGGGTAATAAAACCTACTCTCCGCTTAAGTTCAATAACATAGCTTAGAAGCCTCCATAGATGGCAGGAGGAAATTCCGGACATTATTCAATCAAACTTAATTGGACTAAGTATCGCCCCTACATAGCGGAAGAGAGAGAGATGAAAAATACTCTAGCCACGGGCGGGGGGAAGAATGCGAGAAGAAAATATTCCTTAAATAACCGGCTATAGTAGTACAATGTTTAAATACCGTGAGTGAGCAATTTGGAACAATTGCTGAAATCAAAGTTCAAGTCAATCAAAATGAGACAAAAGAGGATGAATTTCATTACATTCCATTCGGTGTGCTGTGAACTCTCCCTCGGGTGAAAATGATAAACACCACACGGGAAATGCAGTCCACTACCATCATATGAGAAAGCCTATTAGAATTGAGGAATAAGAACATTTTAAACTGTAGTGAAGTTGGCTTGTATTTCATTGTACAACACTTAGTCTTTGAACCGAGTCTAAATGATCTTTATAATTAGAAAAAAAATTAAAAATGGGCATAAAATATTGTATCCGCACAAAATGGAACTAATTTTATGTAATTTCTAGGAAACACAATTAAATCTAATTGGGATATCTTAGCGATTCGATAGATACCATCTAGTGAACAGTACTGTACTTTTAAAAGTCGATGAGCCTCTCCCTAGTTGCTTAAAGATTGGTAAAAATAACGCCGGTACCAATGAAGGCAACAGTAAAATTTTCTAATTACAAACCATTGCTATTTTAACCTCCCCCCCATCCCAAAGGAACACAATTCTACTGATCATCAGAAATCACTAAATACGATGGCAGAATGAAACAGAGGGTTTAGTGTCACACAACGTTAACTACAAAACGGCAATTTCTATTTGCGAAAACTAGTTTTACTTGATACAAATTAAAATGCATATATTGTCACAGAACTGTATCTCTCTAGTATTTCACAAGCTTACTTAGGCTGTAAGTAAGTTTCCGTAAACTAAGAAAATGTCAAATGACTTTTTTTGGTTAATTACAAAAACAAACTACAAAATAGTTAATGTAGGTTGACAATAAATCTTCGAAATTGATAGATGGAAGCTTCCATCGGAGAAAATACGTCCTCATCTTAAAAGATTACAAAACTACTCATATACATCTCAGGCATGTGGATTCTATCTGAGACCTGTAAATAGGGTTGCCAGATTTCTAGGACTCGATTAAAGGACACTCAAAAATAATTAATGCTAACACTCCAACTCCCACCCACCCCAAAAAAAGGAAAATTGAATGATTTTTTAGTTAAACACATATTTTTTTAGATTTTTGTTTAAAAATTAGTTTTCTATAAAATATTTAAGGGCAAAGGCCTCATGCTATGAGGTAGAATGACTACATGTTAGTCATTCTACCTTGTAGCGTGAGGCCTTTGCTCTTAATGACTAACATGTAAAAGCATCATTTTAACGTAGCATCTACCTAAATAGTTTAATTAACTACTTTAATTGCAACACCAGGGTACCTGCCTACCCACCAAAGAGAAGCCAACAAGCTTTGAAACGGTGCCGTCTGGGTGGCGGTATCCGCTGAGAATAAATAACATCAGTCTTCTCTCCACTGGTGAAGTGTTATTTATTCGAGGTAGTACAATACCATGGCAACTCGTGGTGAAGGCATTCACAATGAGATAACCAAAACAATGCCAATTTAAATTAAACTACTTATGTAGATGGAAACGTTAAAATGATGCTTTTGCACTAACCTACATGTTAGAAATTATAGTTTTCATGTTGACTATAAATATTTGCAAATTTTAGTTTAATTCAAAATTTAAAATATTTAATGGTAAACCATGGCTTTCTATGGGGAAGGATATGGATTGATATTTAAGGATAATGAACGATATGGATGATATAAAAAACATGAATCGATCCAAATATTTTAATACAAGTTCAGTGCATTAATTGACATCAAGCTAAAGTAATTTTAGGTAGATAAAAAAAGGCAAAAAAAAATAAAAAAAAGTACTGGTTTAAAAGCTAGAAATCATTCAAATTGAACGTATTTTGTATTACTTCGGTCAGCCTTAAGAACTTCGGCATCATTTTTTAAAATTTTCTCAGAAAAATCTAAACAATTATCTTTAAAATTGAAGTAGATCATTAGTTCACTTTTTATGAGTCAAACTGGACATTATTTCGCCCATCCATCCACTTAGAGTTCATTACACTAAATCCTTTATGAATTTGCCAAAGTTTGCTGGCATTGAAACTGAATTCGCCGGCACTGAAAAAAAAAAATAAATAAATAAAAATAAATAAAAAATACAAAATGACCTTGAAAGCTTAAAATCAACACTTTTCAAAATTAAATGCCATCGACTCGAAGTACTCGAATAAGTTTTAAATTTTTCAGGAGGTTGGCAGTTTCATGATTTGTTTTCAGTACTGAAATCTCATCAAATAAAATCATTCATATCCAACTTCAGTTTTTCTATTAATTTAAAATAGTCTGCTACTTCAACAAATGAGTCATAGTTAGGACAACCATTTTTAAAGCTTAATTTGCTGAGTTTCAAAAAAAAAAAAAAGGTAATTAATTTTTCCTAAATATTTCAATGCAGCATTATAAAATGCTTTTAAATCATTTATTACTGTGCTTTTAAATACATAATTTCTGAAAAGGCTGATGAACTTTATACCCAAAAAAAATTCTTGATCAAGACGATTCTAAAGTGAATTTTTTTAGATCATTCATTATAAAAAAAATATATCACTGGCACACGGTTCATTCTTTTCAAGCTTTTATTGCTTTGCAAATTATTTCGATCGCATACAATGAGAATATTTCTTGTCACTAGAAAAGAAAATATAATTATAGGGACCTTCGTTGAATTTTCATTAATTTAAAGGATTTTAAAATGCTGTTTGGAACAGTCTTGGTTTTCTTACGAAATAAAAAGATTCAAAGCTTTCCATGAAAGCAAAATTCGTTCTATACATTTGATGGTTGTAAAGAAAGCCAACTAGTTGGTACGTGCCTTAATTTCCTAAAGTTCTCTTTCGGCAAACTCATGAAATTCTTTAAGGTTATCCCTTCTTTTAGCTGAAACAGAAAAAATGACCATATATTTTCGACACAATATTTTCTATATCAATATCAAAATTACCGAAAGCATGTTTAGCTAAATTATGAATAATTTGCGCATGGCAGTTTGCTTTAATTACATCTTCATTTAATTTCTTAATATTCTGGAATAAGGATTTATTACTCCCAAAAATTACAATTTGTATTGTCTGCACTGAAACTAGATACCCTTGGCCAATCCAATCCTAAATTACTCATTGAATTTTTTAGGCACTCAAACGTTGTAGGACCATATTCTTTCTATTCGAAGCATCAATCTGTAAACAAAAAAAATAATGGTGGATCATGTTTTAAATCATCCAAAACAATTTGCAATGCTTTTTTACCTAAAACATTACAAACAATGGCAGCAGATTTAGTTCTTCCACATATTTTTGGTGAAATTTTTGAATCAATGTATAGTTTAGAGTTCAATTTCATGCTACAAGCTAATGAGTTATAAGAATGGTAATTGAATGATAAATATGAGTTATTTCAGATGTAGTAACTAAATCCTCTTCTTTCGTATTCTTTTTCACAAGAAACCTATCAAGAAGACTTGAAGAATTTGCCGATTTTTGGTAAATAAGCCGAAGAATAAGCCGAGTTCATAAATACCTCGAGTCTTTATGCTGAGTAATTGCTAAGATGCACATAAAACCAACTTTAAATACATTTCTGCATGGGAGAAATCTCGCCTCATGAGGATCATTTGTTAAAGCTAGCCATTAGTATTCTTGCTGCCAATTTTTGTTATAAGAACAAAGCCTCTTTTAACGGAAATTCCATTTTTGATGGCTAAAAAATAAAATGTTTTCAAAATGTTTGTATATAACATGAAATATGTAGGTGTATATAACCGTATAAATGAAATAGATAAATGTTTCTTTGTAAAGTTATAGGAAAAACAGTTTAAACCAAGCCATTGAACTCCATATTATAAAAGGCGATTTTTTTTAGATACCTATGATTTTATTATCTACCAGTCGCACGATTTACGTGAAAATTAGATCATGGCCACATAGGTGCAAGTTCTTAGCTTTGTCAAAAAATATAATTTCATCGAGAAGTATGAAGTTAAGTGCATGGTGTTTCGTCGAGAAGTATGAAACTACATATGAGCCAGAGAGGCTGGAATAGGTTAAGATTATCTCTTATTGATTCATTTCTCAGTGGCGTATTTTGCATTTGAGAGGATTATTAACATAACTCCTGTTAAAGCTTTGAAATGAAATTGTAATTTTTTGTCGGTCTGGGGGGCTTTGTGCATGTGGGCTCCGAAGCGTATGCCTCCTGCGCCTTTGGGAAAGTCCGCCACTGCCATTACGAGGCACAGGCATTGAAAAATGAAAATAAACAAATTGCGTCCTTTCTCGTTTCAATAAAGGACATCTGGCAACCCTAACTGTAAATAACATTATTATTGGGTTCTTCAGATATTATCCGCAACACAATTAAAGCGTCTAGTGCAGCTGGCTTCCTTAAAAGATAAAGAGCATTTCAAACTACGATTTTTCTCCATCAACCTAAAAAAAAAAACACCTTGTTTCTGCCAGTACCCGACTAAACCAGGACGGGTAGTGGTTTCTGCCAGTACCCGTCCATCCCGAGTTCTACAAACTCAGTCTCACTCTCTCCCTTCTCTGCACAGAGAAACGGTGGTAAAGACAATACGGAAGAACTCTCGAACCTAATCAATATTCGGCTTCCTTAAAAGTATCTTCACCTGAAAGGATCCTTCGATCCGATAACCTTCAGAGAAGATCATGGCAAACACCTGCGCCCAAAACTTTTTGACGTCACTTTCATTTCTACAATGTTCTCAGTTAGTCCCAGTATTATCAAACGTTCTTGGCTATCTCTAATGAATTTAGCAACATAACTTGCAAATAAGTAATCCAGCAATTAATTAGTTGCAAGTACATTCCGCTCTACAATTGGAAGTATATATTAAGAACAGTCTCCGTCAGAGTTTCCGGCCTGGCTTATACTGTTATTACTTTATCGTTGCATTGAGATATTTAATGCCATTTGTCCCTTATAATAACGTCATTACTATATTTATTGCCACAACAGACTTTCAACCTTAATCTTGGTCGCATTTATCCCATGGATTTATAAGCCATAAATTAATCTTTTAACTAGCTCCTACACTGTAAATGGGGTACCCTGTTATCAAGTTGTTACATTGGGTTATGAAGTGTGAACTGCTATGCTATAATCACGCTTTATGACAAATCATTTAAGCATGATCGCTTGGCTTCTTAATAACTGAAACCGGATTCATTCAGCTGAAGAATGAACTCCAAAGGCAATGCGGATTACAAGCTGGAGCAAATGCAACTCAGGAAAAGTGTATCTAATGTTGGATTTGGGCAGTCTGGGGTCCTGCCGCACAAATATTAAAGGCTGAAAAACTTATTCCTTTCAGTAATTGCTTTGGTGGTGTTGGTGGGTGAGAAGGGTTCTCGCTATCTCGGGTCGTGGAGCAACTACTCTCCGACAAATTCCGTCTTGTGCATACATGAGATGAATTGTTTAAATTTATCCAAAGTTATATTTAATCTATCTAATGAAGTATTCTAAAGGTTGGTTTGTCTGTTTTGCAAAGTGAAACTCATAGCCTAACTCTACAACATTACCACAGAGGCTCGGGAAAACGGGAAACAGTTTTTCACTGAGAATACTATCGATTCTCTCTTGAACCAGCGAGTTCGATAAATGAGGAAGTACAGTTTTGCACTGACTTATTAAAAAATATGTAATAGGAAGTATTTACAACCATAAGTTGTTTCTTTTACAATTTTAACCGAAATGAAATAGTTTTATTCAAGGGAGGGAGAGGGTCACAATTTTGTTATTTTACAGGGCGCAATATAGTTTAAAATATCCCATCTAAGGGAACACAGAAGTCGAGATGTCAAAAAAGGTATTTACCACCAAACGTGGCTCACAACAGATATGTTTACAATGCGGATAAAATACTCTTACTCACTTGTATAGCATCAATGAACACCAGACAGTAAAGAAAAAATCTACAGTAAATTTAGTACGGTGTACGGGCTTAAGGTTCGGGACAGTGGATTATTCCGCATGTGTACTCTAAGAGAAGAGTAGACCACACAGAGGGAGTCTGGTTGTAGCATCACTTGTGACTTGTAAGCACTGCGACAAAAAGCATAACACAATGCTACTGGTGGTTTTATATTCAAATTTCTTAAACATTCATCAGACGGATAAACTTAGGGAGACTGAATATCTTTATCTACTTAGTTCTTAAGAAAAATCTAAGGACTTTTGGACCCAAGGACAATATTTCAACGAGACAGTAATGGCTGCACATTACTAATAGCCCATACCAAGGAATACGGAACTCAGCAAGACGTAGAAAGAGCACGACACGTGTGTAAAAGAAAGTAACGAACCAGTTATCGATTTTGCTGTTTATAACAAAGCTTTAATACTTTTCACGATCTAGTGAAAAAGACGAAAAATCAGTGTATAGATGAACCACGATGGCTCAGAAACTGAATTTGGCAGATTAAATACAATTGCAGAAAAGCAGCTTCGTCTAATTAAAGCGATCCATTGTTCCCTGAAAATGCCATTTATTACAGCGAACGTTGGCTGACTTGTGATACGCGAAATGATTCCATTATAAGCGAGTTTCAATTAGCAAAACATTTAAAAATTACATTAAACTACGAAAACAAACAAAACATTCAATTAAAATTGAATGTTTTTTCATACTACTTCGAACGCTCCGTCACTTTTGCATACTTAAAAAAATATATATGTTTGAATGTGATAAAGCAGAAGGTTTACAAAACACGAGAACTCAGTGCTACTCTAAACGAGTTTTCAGACTGCCGAGTTCATAAATACCTTTGTATGGTATACATAAAAATCAATTTAAAATAGAAGTTAACATCATGCCCCGCAAATTACAGGATAAATTATGCTTTCCTGTATACAGATCTCATTTCAGGAAAGATCTCAGCTTATTTGAAAGGGTACACAAAGAGGAAACAAAACTAATTGTGGATGCCAAGCGAAAATCATAAAGGAGACCATCTGTATTAAAATCATTAAGCTAATTTTTGAAATTAGGCATCTATGGAGATCTAATTGAGGTATTTAAGCCAAAAAAAAAAAAAAAAAAAAGTTTGGCCAAACAATGATGGAGGCATATTCTCTCAAATGAACAAAGGGACCGGGTTCAAATTAAGGAAATGACAGATTACAGATGTAAGATAATTGGCTTTCACAAACAGTAATGAACTACTGGAGCAAGTTAACATCTAGCTTTTAGAAGTCACGGTTAGCGTAGTTCTAAAGAAGGATTAGACAAAATAAAAACTTCAGTCAATACATAAAATATTTTGTTTTATTTGACGGGAAGGTGCTCTCGTAAGCTTTTCTTCCTGTATTTGGCCATTTGAAAACTAATATCCAAAAAATTACGGTTTTTATTATTATTTTGTAATAGGATGCACGTCGCTCTCGTTTGGAATTTGGGATGAAGCTAGTTACTTGTTTAATTATTTCCCAACACTATAACGCAGGAACGTCCAACTCGCGGCTCATGGTCGTGTAAGCAGCCCTATGTATTATGCACCCCGAGAAATCAGAAACTAGAGTACCATAAATTATAGTTTTGCGTTGACTTTTAAAAATATCCATTTTCAGTAATAATCGATGTTTCTGTATTACTTTGATATTTATACACGTTCAAAGTATTCGACATTATTATAACCATATAATAACCATGTCAGTGTCGTGTAATAATTGCTAGATTTTTATATTTAATTATTAATTGTAAAAATTTAAAAACATTTCGAAAAATGAATAATTACTAATAAGGAATTCTAGCAGCCTGCAACATTCAGCAGTTTGTTTAGGCCCCAAACCTAAAATAAGAGGTTGAACGCCACACAGGTTGACCAGAGCTTATTGTAAGCGTCTGTAAATGTGTTAATCTGCTCACTGGCTATGGACACACAAAAAGCAGCTGACCAGCATCTGCTGTCAGTTCCAATTCCGGGAACTTGCGTTACTCAAAGCTGTCACGTGCTAGTTTATATGTGACATGCTAGTGCACAAAAATCCTGCTGCCAACTTTGAAAAAGAAAACTTCAAAACAAATATTTTGAGTGAAGGCTAATCATCGATTAATAAAAACAAAGACTAACAGAGTAAAAAAAAATTAAGGAGAAAACACTTGCGCGAAATGTTCTTATTTCGTTTCTACGCATCCGCCATATTGTCAACTGATACCACAAATCAGCGCACAGCAACACAATACCCACTGCTTCAGCCGCAGACAACCAGCAATGACCAGTCCTGACATGCTGTTAATTGTGCATTTCCATTAAATTACATAATTCATTTATGATTGAAGGTGCTGGGCAAGAGGGTCACCTAAGTTCCATGTGTAAACACGCTAGCGTATCTCAAATTGAAAATCCAGGATGAAATGTACTAATATTCGGGCATCAAACACTAGTCATACTTTCTATACTACGTGTACACTTAAAGCAGTACAATACCCAGTAATATGTAATGTATATAGTCTAACTTCATGCATTTCTTGTGCTCTCCGCAACCTAAGCTCTTAAGATAGACTACTGATTGAAAAACAAGTGTCTGTACTATGTATTTAACCACTGATAATGAAACATTTGCTTTTCTAATTGTTTAAATTCGCGTCTATATGAATAATCGTTCCTTGGGACCAAGGAATTAGCTACAGGAGATCATCTTCACTTCTCGATAACATTATAAATCACTGATTTGTGAATAACTATCGCAAATTATATATAACTATGGACTCAAGTGTAAAAATTCTTACAACCATCCCGACTAAAGTCTCCTACCTCCAAAAAATAAAGAATAAATATAATATATTTTTAAAAAATGATAGTTATCTTTTAAAGCATCAAAGCAAATACTCTTTGTGGGTGTACAAATATGATGACAGCTGGGTTTTTGAGTAACAATAATATTTCAGAACCTTATTTTGTTAGTCAATCATCACTTTCGATGAAAATATACATTTTCACCATATTCAACGCGCTCATGCCAATGGCAAAGAGATAATTAAATCAGTTTGGAGTAATTCATTTTGCTGATGAATCAATTTGCCATAAAAACATGTACCTGTCAGAATGAACATTTTAAATTACAGGCGTCCAATTTGCAGGCCATCAACCTTTTTACAGAGTCCAATGCTACGAGGGCATTTTGTTTTCCTGCAACTGGAAGTTTTACTTTTGCTCTGTGTTCGAGCGCGCGTAGCTACTTTATCAATTCAGCCCTAGCACTCTCCATAGTACGGTTCGATTACTACAAGCTTTGTTTGGCGAGCCCGAGGGCGAAAAAAAAAAAAAAAAAGAAAAAAGAAACCGGATTTTCACAGCACGTTCATGAATAAGAAGAACAATGGAGAGAGACGAGCCACTGCAGCAGACAGACAACCAGGGATCAAGGTTGTCTATTAGCACCGTATTCAAAGTTATTCGATCTGCTTTAGGCTTAAGAAACTATTCTAGCTTTCATTAAAACTCTTCAAGAACTGGTGCCGACGAGACCACAACACAATTTACTTTTCCTTCAAAAATGAATTAAGATGGATAGCAAATGATCTTATTTCGGCAGCTTCAATGATTCTCTCATTGGGACTGAGAACTAGTGGCAGATTGTCCGCTCAGCGAATCATGTGTTTGATGTTTAAACCATTATGAAACGGAATATTTATATTTGGTTATCGATATCAATTATGGAATTCCCATAGCTGTACTGTTGAGAAATATCCCCTAAAAGATGTCCGCTACTTACCTTATACTGTATTAACTTTTAACAGGCTTTGTCGTTTGTTCTTTAAATGGCCTGCTTACAGACGTTTCTGAATATTGAACATTTTTATCCTGATAAAATTAATTAGAACTTCATGCTGACTAATTCGATATTTTTCACTTTTTGCAGTTACTTTTAATTGCAACAATTAAAAGAGTACCTTTTCGAGGAGAACATTTCTATGTTTGTTTACTGAAGTAATTTTTTTTTAGCATAAGAAAGTTGTTTAGTTCTTAGTGGATTAAGAAGGCCGTCGTAGCCTAGTGGTCAGGCGCGCGGGTGCATAAATACACGTGCCTTGAGTGACTGGAGTTCAGGCCCGTGACTGCTGAATACGGTGCTGTTTCTTGTATTCTGTCTATCTTGTGAACTCTTTGGATCATTTGGTCGTCCCGGAGTATAAACAGAAAATTTATTTTATTTATTTAATACATTTTCGCATAACCGACTACCAAATTGATTTATGCTTCAACCTTAGTGGCCGTATTTGAACTGTCAATATTAACCTGCATAAGATAGAATCCAACCAGCAATCAATTAAGCTTTTATTTATCGCCAGTGAATGCGTTCTGGTTTTGTTTTACGGTATGTCTCCCCCCCCCCCCCGCTTCCTACAGCATTTTAGCAGCCATCCAAACAAGTAACTGCATTACTCGGTTGTCTTTATTTACGGAATGCTGCATTTTTTTTTTTTTTTTTACAAACTACGATGGTCATATTCCTTCCATATCAATAATTATTTTCATTCACTTTTGCCATTTTTGTTCATACTGCTGTGGATACCCGCGCAAATTGATCTATAGTTTTCCCCTGAAATTGACGTTTTCGGATTTTAAGCTAATCTCTTCAGCAGCCTCAAAATTATTATTCCTTTGGTTTCAGACTATTCTTATCTTCATTTCATTTCAAAATGATTTTGATTTCACTGTCTCCATACTTCTGCTTTACATTAGTACTTTTGTTGCAATTACTGGTGTCCAAAGAAAAGAACAGATATTGCCTGCAGCAATAGTTCCGAGTTTATTTATATATACATATATATTTAATAGAATAGAAAGTAAAAATAAGAAGGCAGAAAAATGGAAAAAGAAAAAAGGCAGTAAATGCTAAATCTATGCAGAGCTTGGACAATACATTAAAAAAAGGGAGGCTAGAGAGTTAGTAAAATTGACAAAATAAGGATGTCGCCACAACTTACAAAACTGGCCTCTCCTCCAATGTCAACAGCTAGGATTGCAAGAAAAGTAGCAACGTCTTAGTTTGATGTACAACGCAAGTCCAAGGGTAAAAAACCTAAGAGTTGGAACTAACTCCCTCTTTTTTCCCCCCATTTTGCGTATGGCTTTTTTGTTATTATTGTTGTTATTTGGTTTTTAGGAGCATTAGCAACTAAGGCCATATTGCTCCGGGAATATGCGGTGGTCATTCCCTGACCTTTCCGCATCCTCCGTATTTGGTGGTGACGAGCTCTAACCCCGGTCTAATCAAGGAGCGTATGCTACGCACTCATTTTGCGTATATACACACTGTATATGAAGCGACAGTCCTAGGCTGAAAATTGCAAAACACGAGATCACTGCTTCCTCCTTTAACTGTACCCTTCTGCCATGTGGGGAGGACTAAACGTTACAGGTTTATTCACTCCACGCAATATGCGAAGGAAAGTGAAAAGAAAATGGTGTAGCTTTACAACTATTAGCCCCATCTACATTGTGTAGAACGGATTCGCGAACTTTTATACCATAGGCCCCATTAAATAATTTAAATTTTACGCCCCTCTTTCCAGAAAGAGCAAATTAACAAAGCTGATAAAATTTAACTATACATATACGCAATTTTACAAATCAGTATCTACTTCAATATATTTAAATCTCAAAGACTGAAATAAAATGCGCTTCACACGTGGATTAGCAGGTCTTTGTCCATATTTCTTTTAAAAAATATGCTTCATAAAAACAAACGCGCGCCCCAAAAAACCACGTGCTCCCAAGGGGCGCGCCCCACACTTTGGAAACTCTGGTCTAAAGGGAAGAAAATTAAACAGAGAAACTGTCTAAAACATGGACCACAACATTAACACCATCTGCTTACAATCAAGTAGTTTTAATATCTTAACCTTACACCGCGTTCAAGACGCTTTGCAAATCACATAGGTGTATTCAACTGGTTAAAAGGTGAAACACATTCATGTAATAAAGATAGAGTAAAAGAAAACATTTTTCGACAGCACTAACTCAGAGAAATAAGCTACGGTAGGGCATGCGTTCCTCCAAGAAACTTCGATTTCACAATAAAAGGGTTGAGGGAAACAGATGGAAGTAACAAATGAGAAATCTGATATTGAGAGTAGATTTTTGAAAATACACATGCTCGCGTTAAAGTAGCAAAAAAAACAGCTAAATTAGGGAGAGCCTATTTCAAACGGCCGATGAAGTTGTCTAGCGGCCTAAATATCAACCAATTCATTAGCATACAAAAGTAGAAAACCTTCGCTACCATTAAACTCTATAGTCACTCCAGGTGCACAAAAACTGATCAATCGTTCCTTTATGATCATTCTAAGCGTCAGATTCTTTTCAAGAGGTGATGTTAGGTTTTTAATAAATAGCTTTATTTAAAAAAAGCATAAAGTCACGCTCTCGAATTTTGCAGTGAACTGCAGGGATTTTGGCATTAGAATGTCATCAGAAATTTGCCTTTTGATTTTATCTTCTGACTAAAGAATGTCAAGGTTTCAGCGGTTTGGAGTTGAAAAATGAGCACAGGCCTGCGGAAACAAACTGAACTATATTAAAATCGACAACGAATTGGCGGGGACCTAAATCGATGCAACATTTTTTTTTAAGCTATGACTCATGTCTAGTAAGAGCCAGAACGTCACCTTCTCTACGTTAAGAATTTTGACAAAACCTCTCGGAAGCACTAAGCAGAAATCTAATCACTCATTCGGCTTGACCGTAACCGAGTGTTCAGCAATGCATAAACGAATCCATGTAATAAAAACTACGTATGTTCTTGAAGATTTCTTGTAAACAGTGTGAGGAGAAAAGCATTCAATTCAATTTTTCTTCTCTACATGCATTGTGAGAATTCTAACGACTTCCAGTATCAAACCAGTAATCGCATATCTAGCTCATTAGCTGGGGTTAGCAAGATTAGGCCACTATATCTCTTCAGGCAACGCTGTGGTTAATGTGGGTTATGTCTGTGGAAGCGCGTGTTCACGAATCGATTTGCATGTTGTGCGAACTGAAAAACGCTGAATAACTCGAATTTTTCAGTCCCCAGTGAAAACGCTACTCCTTCCACACAAGATTGAATAACTACAGCCTCTACTGAAGAGGACTTAAGAAATTTCTTCAGTTGTCGAGAGAAAATAAACCCAGAACTTCCCAAACGAGTAGTAGACGGCGATGTATCGTGCCGCATGCCACTCGTTTGATTACTTGTTCAAAAACGGCATTTAAATGTCCCGATCACACCACTTTTGTCAATAACGCCGTGGTTCTGAAAAGTTAGTGTCCAGAGCCCGATGTTAATCAATTGGATTAAATTGAATTGAAAAAAATGGATTAACATCCAACTTCCAATTCAGTTATGGCTCAACATCCTGGAGGATGTTGAGCCATAATGAATTGGAAGTTGGATTGGTAGCCAACAAGTGATCAGTCCCTATGAATGAAGTATTTTGGAACTCCATACAGTCATGTGTTTATTTGCGTACTACTTCAACCGAAAAAGACTAGGCACCGACGTATAGTTCGTTGAAAAATGATGAAAAATCACTTACCTGGTGCAAAAAACCGTAACTACAGCAGCTCAAGATAAAACATCAAGAAAATACTTATCGCTTCTTTGCATATTCAAATTAATACGTTCTGATATTATCAGAAATCCTTGCATAATTCCGCATTATAAGTCGGCGCGTGAATGGAACATTCACTTTCGAATGTAGAACTGTTAAAGACAACCCATGCGGAACTAGTGAGGAAAATGATAAGAGCGAAGACCGAGTTCCTGGTTCAGACCAGGAACTGAACTTAACCAATCGTTTCGTAATATGTGCAAAGCGGGAGTAGTTATCACTAAATATGCAAATATATTTCGGCGCTATCAAACACAAAGGCATACTCATTTTCCCTCACAAATAAAGCTTTCGAATAAGGGTATGCTACACTCTCATTACTGTCAATATTAACCCTACGAACCCATATATTCCATCACTAATGATGGTCGTCACCTCGGAGGATTAGGAACCATAAAGAGTTTAACGTTTCCTTGCATATTCAAATTAATACTTTCTGATATTAACAGAAATACTTGTATAATTCCGCATAAGTCGGCATGAACGGAATGTATCATTCATTTGAGACTGCGAGCTGCTAAAGATAAAATCCATGCAGAAGGAGCGATGAAATAAGCGCTAAAGACTGAGTTACTGGTTCAGACCAGGAACTGAACATAACCAATCGTTAGCGCAAGGTAAGTCATGCAACATTTGGGGCAGTTCTTATCACCAAACATACAAATCAATATTTTGGCGCTATGAAACACTGAGGCGTTTCTCCCAAAGCTGTTGTCGAACCCAAGCATGCTTCAGTTATAGTGGTCACTGCCTCAGAAGCAGGGACGATAGAAAGAGTAGAAACATGTCAGCATGGTATATTTCAGAATGTTCCACTAGGGAAGGGGGTAGATAAGATAAGACTGTCGCGACTGGAGGGGTTTACAACTTCATTGCACCAGCTCAAAGAAGTATCGATCTCATTGTGCACAACAATGTCTAGGTACCTTACTCCAGCAGCACGTTTGTCCACGATCTTGCCCTCGAGTTTTGCATCCACCGACAACATCATTAACATTCGAAAGTTCTGTTTATATTACACAGATGACCGTACTTTCTCAAATACTCCGAGCACTTTTTTAATTATAAAAGCTGAACCAAAAATTTGGGTGTGCTACTCATTCGCTAATTTAATCGAATTTTGATATTTCTCCTAAGGCAGAGGAGCGAATAAGACTGCGTCTTTATCAACATTTTTGACTGAGGCCTTTCCAAGATGCCGCTTGGTCTCTACTATAAAGCAGTCTTCCTGCCGACTGTCAATTAAGCGGCCGGCGCCTGGTTTCAACCGGATGGGCTTGGTCAAGATGAGAGACAGATTGAGTTCCATCCAACGTACAATGCTACTGGCAACCCTTAGTTTGCAGACTAGTCTGCAGCAGCCATCCAGGTCATAGCCGGAACTCTTCCTCTGGATCTGTATGCCGCCTACAGAGGACTAATATTTAGAATTAAAGAGAACATCCCCACTAAGTTCCGTGACAGTTGTTTTTGACTCAGACCAAAAAGCTGAGAAAGCCAGATGCTACGAGTTAGTGAACATCCGGCAGAACTGCTGGGATACGTCCCAGGTTGGGACGGTTACCAGAAAATTGTTTCCCTACGTCATCTAAGTCCATCCAATCCTGGCTTTCCCCTCACCCTGGAGACTTCCTTCCTGGTTAAAGGACACAGCTCTTAATAAAAAAAAAAAAAACTGCACCAACTAGGCCTCTGCGCGACTGACCTGTGCTAATGCCGAGCACAAGGAAAACTGAAGGCACTTCCTTTTTGACAGTATTCTGTACGAAGATCTGAGGCAAGATTTAGTGAACACCATCCCAATATTTGAAACTCAATTAGGTTAGTTACTGAAGATTTCTATGCTTCTGAGAACTTTGCTATGGAAGTCTTTGCTCGCAGGGGGAGATCATATAGGGGGGTCAACGCTCCCAGCGTTAGACCTGAAGTGGATTAGATAATTTTTTTTTTTTATCCCCTCTTATCCTTTTATTTTCCTTTCAAGTGTATCTATGCCGATTCTCTCTCTCTCGTATTGTTTCCCCCCCTCCCCCGTTCTGTCTGAAGTCAGCCAATTCAAGGCAGCATTTTTTTCCCTACCAGCACCACTTGTTTTTATTATTACTATTTTTATTATTAATTTTTTGCTTTATTTTATTACTATTTCTTTTATTTCCCTCGCGTTCTGTCTGGAGTGAGCTACTCTAGGGAAGCAACAATTTTTTTTTTTACCAACGCAATTTTTTTTTTCATAACCCGCACCACGGGAGGTTTTTTGTTTTTGTCCCTGTGGAATGTGCCCACAGAGGTTCCTGACCCACCTGCTGACAACGTTAGGCTGGTCAGTCTCTTTTGAAACGGTACGTCCTTCGCTGGAACTGGCCCACCTTCCCGTGGTGTGGATGAGTACCCAGAATCATCTTCCCAGGTGACTGATGCTTCTGGATAGCCAAGCGGCCAGAACAGAACACACACACACATAATACGCACAAACCTATATCACATTTATGGCCCTTTAAAGTTGTTTCTGTTCTTCACAGAGACACGAGACGGAGTTGAACAGACGATTTAGGAGCCGCTCTTTCCATATAAAGATGTTCACTAACAGTTCTTGTTTAAAAATTTATGATTTTCTTTCAGAATGGTACACTGTTGCCTGGCAAAGGCAACATTAATTTAAATATCAGGATCGTAATGTTTAATGGAACTAAAACAGAAAACATCGATGTTGTTTACTGCTCGGTAGAAATAAAACTTGTGGTTTGGTCACTCGCACGCTAGCAAGGTCTTTTGTGGATATACTGGAGGATGTTTTCGACAGCAACATGTTCGAGGTGCAACCGGAGGGAATAGTACTCTCGATCTGATTATCAGCAGTAATTAATTATTCGTGCATTAAGAATTTGCAGATAAAGAAACCAACTAAGTGACAGTGATCAGTGTATTGATGTGGGATTTACTTAAAGATGTGTGGTGCCTCCGTAGCCAGGTGTGCAGGAGCAGCAGTGCGTAGCACACGCTTCTTGATTAGACCGGGGTTAGAGCCCGTGACCACCCAATACGGAGGATGCGGAAAGGTCAGGGAATGACCACCGCATATCCCTGGAGCAATATGGCCTTAGTTGCTAATGCTCCAAATAACACTTAAAGATGTAACTACCATCAAGGGTTTTTGTGGGAAGAGTTTGTTTTTGTAAAGGTGACTACACTGGTTTCACACAGTTTAAGTTCTATATAGTCGGATCAACTGATGTTGAAAACAGCGGATTCTAAATGGGAAGCCTTCAAGGAATTAATCTTAGGAGCTATTAGGCTTTTCATACCAACTAAGAATTAGCGTTCAAGATTTAGATCTAAGTGGACTTCAAATGAACTAATGATGCTCGTGGCAGAGAAGAAAAATGCATGAGATGCATATAAATTATCAGGTGACAGAAGCCTACGGCCGATATAAGCTAGTCTGGAATCAAATCACTAAGGAGGTTAAGGCAAGCGAAGGCTGATTACGAGAAATCCTTGGCAAAAGATGCAAGGAAAACCAACAAAGCCTTCTTCACTTACATAAACTCTAGAAGGAAGGGTATGAATCACATTGGTCCACTTGATATTGGTGGTTCGACAGTTCATGATCCTGCTCAGATAGCTGACAAACTGAATGAGTATTTTGCATCTACATCCACACATAAGGAATTCTGTAAGGAAGGGGAGGACAGAAGCTTACTAAACTAACGGGGAACTAAATGATTTTGTAATAAAGCAAAGTGGAGGAGAAATTGTTGAAGTTAAACAGAAGAAAACCACCTAAGGCAGATGGAATCTGTCCAGTTATATTGAAGGAGGCAGCGAAGGAAGTAAGCAAACCCTTAGTAATAATTATGAGAGCATCCTTATATTCAGAGGAGGTCCCCATGGACTGAAAACGTGCAAATGTCCCCAATTCACAAAGAGGGTTCAAAGGGTGACAAATAATTAGAACCGTTAGTTCAATTTCTATTCCAGGGAAAATAACGGAGTTACTGGTTAAAGAAGTGATGCAGGATCACCTAAACAAGACTGCAGTAACAGTTCAAACACAGCATGGGTTTGTTAAGGAAAGTCTTGTCCGACCAATATGATTGGATATTACGATGTGGGCACGAAGGAACTGGATGCAAAAAATAATTTTAATATCATATGTACTTGGATTTCGGGAAAGTTTTTGATACTGCTGCACACGGAAGACTGCTTTAAAAATTGGGGCGGTATGGCATTAAGCGCAAGTTGCTATAATGGATAAAAGGATGGTGAGTGGGAGACGGCAGAAAGTGGTAATAAATAGACACTGCTCTTCGTCGACTAATATTATTAATGGATTCCCCGAGGTTCGGTGTTGGGCCCAGTTTTGTTTTCTGTATTTATCAATGATATTTATGAAGGTATATCAAGCTTAATATCGAAGTTTGCAGATGATACAAAGGTTGGCAGGGTTATTAATGACAGTATGTTACTGCAACAGGATCTAGAAAAGTTAGGCAGATGGGTGAGAATCGGAAACTGAAGTTTAACATTGGCAAATGCAAATTATTGCATATGGGTAGCAGTAACCCAAGTGAGACGTGCCAACTATGTGGTACTACACTTAGGAAGGTGGAGAATGAAAGAGACCTGTGGGTAATTCTGCATAAGGTGTGTTCGTGTCAGACGCCACCTGGGATTTCTCCCATTTCCGCGTGTGTGTTTCACTGTATCGAGGACAGTACACTGCCAAGCCAGAGACTTGAAAGTGTGTGGGCTGTGTCTGTGCAGCGTGATATGTTGTGGCCATTGTTTATCCGGCTTATTGGCCGCAAGGACCCTAGTGGAGCCCGACGTTACCCATACCCTGCCACGTGGAGGCTAGCCGGGTGTATCCAGTATCACAACAAATTGCTCTGGCAGATCCTGCCACCTAGTTTCCTGGGATTTCAGTAGCTAGGATCTATTTAAAAAAATAAAAAATAAATAAAAATTATGCGTTTGACATTAATGCTTAATGGGATTGCTGTTAGAAAATCGCTGTTGGGGTTGAACGCTAAAGAGATGTGTTAAAGGCCAAATAGGTCGGGCAAAATTTTGATGTTATTAAATTTAGACATTGTGAGGCTATACGCTAGATAAAATCTAATAGTGTTTGTTGTCTTAGAGATTTACACGAACCCGGCAGAATTTAGATGTTGATTAGAATTCGGCGGCACTGTTAAGGGTGTACTCGGTCGATTTAGTGAGAGAGAGGACACTGAAGACTGTCTGGGGGGGGGGACAGAGAAGAATAGGGACGGTAGAGTAGGGTAATTGTGCAGTCAGATATGACTGAGCAGTGCAGACGGGCCACCAGAGCAGGTCATGGAGTTTCAGCGATGATATATAGGAATTTTGCTAACAGAGACAAGGAGGATTATCCCTTTGTATAAGGCAATGATCAGGCCACACCATTAGTACTGCATACAGGTCTGGAGACCTCATTTTAGGAAGGATGTAAAATTGCTAGAACGAGTACAGAGAAGGGCAACAAGATTGGTGAGAGGAACAAAGGGGGTGCGCTCTTACATGAGAAGTCCTGCAAGTTCAAGCACCTGGAGACTAGGCACCTGCAAAGTAATCTGATTAAAGTGTATAGGAACTTGAACGGTTTGAGCAGGGTCAATGCTGATGGGATACATGCTCAGACTAAGAACCTGAGGGGGGCATAGATTCAAATTGAGGAAAGAAAAGCTGTAGAATAGATGGCGGAAGTTTGCCTTTACACAGGTAGTCGATTGCTAGAACAGACTCCTATCCGTTGTTGTGGAAGTTGATAGCTTAAATAAATTAAAGGCTGAACTATTCAAACATTTCGAGTGACCGGATGGGAGAAAATGGAAATGTTTTCCTCAAGTAATGCTAAAAAGAGGTAGTGGGAAAAGGGGTTTGTTCTTTTGCCACCTTACCCATGACAGAAATCGCCTGCCGCACTTCAGATAGCTGGAGATTCGAAATTTAGAATACTTTACCAGTGAATGTAATCTGTAAGCATGGCCAGATTTACTGAGGTGAAAATGGCGCAGTTGCAGAAGTTCCCCAAGACGTCATCTTAAGAGCTGAAAAATGTGCTTAGGGCCCCATAGTACCGAAATCCGGTATTGCCCGTAAGGTATAGTGTACAAAGGGTACTAGGAAAGTTTTGCAATATGACGCAACAATGAATCACAGGAAGCTGCTTGTTGCTGCATGCTGAGACATGTTCATACGTGCATAGTAGCCGCCGCGCCAAGTCGATGGGCTCAGTTATTCATTAGTAGTGAGAGTGTAAAGTGCTTGCGATGGCATCGTGGTCACGAAATGAGATAAGGACAGTTTTGCGGTATAATTTCGTGCGCGGTTTAACCATAGACCAGTGCTTAGAAGAAATGACTCTTGCACTAGATGATGATTGTCCACATCGTACAACGATATTCAGGTGGTATAGAGAATTCCAAAGGGGAAATTTCACTCTGGAGGATTCTGAGAGGCCGGGAAGGCCACGAACGTCAGTTACGGAGGAAAACGTTACTGCTGTGAGGAAAATGCTTGACGAAAACAGGCGAGTGACCAACCAACAGATAGAGGATACTTTGGGCCTAAATGCACCAGCAATTCGTTCGATTCTGCAAGATCATTTGCACGTGAAGTAACTTTGTTCTCTCTGGGTGCCGCATCAACTGACTGAAGAGCAGATGACACGACGTGTGACTTGGTGCCGGGAGATGTTAAAAAAGTTTGATAAGGGACAATCTCGGTATGTGAACAACATCGTGACAGGTGACGAGTCTTGGCTGTACTATTACGATCTGCCGACCAAGGCTCAAAACAAAGTTTGGGTCTTTGATGATGACGACACACCCGTAATTGTCAGAAAATCCCGATCTGTAAAGAAGAAAATGATAGCTGTATTTTTCAAATCGAGTGGAATTGTGGAACGTGTCGTTTTGGACACGCAAAAGACAGTCACAGCTAAGTGCTATACTGAACAATGCCTGCCTAAAGTCATTGGATCTATGAAGAACCTGCGGCCAAAGTCAAGAATGGACACCTGGTACCTCCATCACGAAAATGCTCCAGCTCACCGCGCCAAAGCCTGCACCGAATATTTGACCACGACAGGACTGAAACTTCGAGCACCTTCCCTACAGTCCAGACCTTGCTCCCTGCGACTTTGCACTGTTCCTGCATGTGAAAATGAAGCTAAAAGGGAGGCGGTTTTCCAGTGATGAGGACCTTCTACGGGCTTGGGACAACGAGTGTGCTTTACTCCCTAGTGAAACTTGGCAGAACTGGTTTAAAGATTGGTTTCGGAGGATGGAGAGGTATTGAATGTAGAGGAAATTACTTTGAAAAAATTAAATAAACAAAGCTGTATTGCAAAACTTTCCTAGTACCCTTTGTATATGCTAAACATTACTAACGGCATGCAATTACATCTTGTTCTTAGTCCAAGAATGAAAATAATTAAGGACGCAGGGGAAAAAAAGAAAAGAAAAAATCATAAATCTTATTTCCGTTAATTTTTTCCTCTTCCTTTTTCATATGTTAAAAAATGGGGGTTGGTTGGTTTATTCAAGCGTGCGGGACACTGCAGAAGATACATTATTTTTAATAGCAGCTCAAATGGCAACACGTTTGTTGACAAGTTGCATAATTCGGCAGTTTACTATTGTGGCGTGACAGTGGATTTTAATGGTATCAAAAGTAGGTTAGCAACGAGTAACACGTGGACTAGGGGGGGGGATTGATCTTTTAAACTGTTCCCGGCTATTCAGCATCTCTACGGACGCTGGTTAACTGGAAATAGTTTAAATGAATTAAATACCGAAAGTCAGAGTACTCTGTCTAACAACACCTTCCCGGCAGAAAGATAAATTCTGCATCTGTTTGTTGTGCAGATTACTGGTAAAAACCTAAGCAACTAATTTTTCTTTTTTAACTAAAATATAAGTACAAAAATTAGGCATGTCTAATGAGGGAATAAGTGACATGATTATTACTGTACATAAAGTCTTTAGCCACCTTTTAAACAAAGTACAGCAATAAAAAAACGTCCCACAAAGGCTTAAAGGATTCACTCCAACGCTAAAATAAACTGGAACTTAACCAACTTCAGTAACCTATTATTATTATCATCAAAACCGTTCTCGAAGTGTTTACAATACTAGCTTCGAGTTCGGAATCTACAAAGGATGGGTCATGTATTATTCGAAAAAAGTCTCAACCACGAATAGTTTATGATATTAACCAAATTTCAGTAAACTGATTTTCAAACAGGAAAATAATTCAAGCGTTCGTGCAAATTATAAACGAACGTTGAATATAAAAACTTTATAAGATCACGACACAATATACAAAACCACAAATCACAAGATAAGCCACACTATAAAAGAGTTCTTTTTATTGCTTCAGATATGTCATTAAAGGGAATTGTTGGTGGGGGACCCTATGGCTAGGTCCCCCCCATCAACAATTCCTCGATTTCTTAGACAGAGAAATTGAACCAAGTGATATAAGCGAGAGATATATAATTAAAAAAAACAGGTAACCGCGAAGGCAATTACGGATTAAACCACTAAACATTAAACTGGAACTTTTCGTCTATTATAACCAAACCTCACGGCATTCTGCTATTCACTTGGATCCCAAATATCACAGACAAGATGGCAAAATCAGGCATAAACTGCAGCCATTATCAACACACTGCAGGATGGAAGCCTCCTCAACGATTCATGCTGAGGGAAAAGGACCATAATCTGCCACGCTGGTCCAGTGCGGGTTGGCAGATCGACAGTATTTAGCAGTCAGGGTCTTGAACCCCGGTCTACTCAAAGAGCAGTGTGCTACTGCACTCCCGCTCATGACCACTCGGCTACCTTTGGGTAAAGTAAAAATGACTGATTTGCATGTGTTAAGTGTTCTAAATGCATAAACATATCTCTTCTAGAAGAGATATTACATCATCACAATGCAATAAATCTTATCCAGCGGTACGCCGGGTTAGGTCAACTTGATTTTCTACAATAATGAAAACTTCTCCATTTCACACCATGACTGACTATTTCACTGAAATTTAGCAACAAAAGTTAGTCCGTTCAAAATGTTTGCGGTCAAAAATATGAACTCTATGTACTGGTCTGAGACTGCTAAATTTGACGCTTCTTGAAAACAGTCTCAGGATCATCATGGATACGAATTCCGTGATCATGCTAAGTACTTCCAATATGTTTTATCTTTCCCCAAAATATTCTGCATTTTAGGGAAAGAAACCGCACTGATCCACACAAGTATTCTTATATATGCAAGGCCCCATTCCTTTAAAAATGGGAGGTTCTCGTGTTTTGTTATCACCAGGTAGGTAAAGAATTTTTCTTTTAAAGAAATTCTGTTCTGGAAAAAAAAACTAAATAAATAAAAATGTTGCTGGGAATTTTGACCCTTCTCTGTCTTCTAGTTTAGTGATTCTCTAACTTTTCTTTTAATTATTTACCAATCATTCATCCCGAAAGCATACCAAAGTCAAACTTACGATAGTTTATTTTGTGACAATCATCCTACTTTCCTAGAATGTTGCGAGCAAGTGAGAACCATTGTTTGTTTAGCTGGGATAAAAATAAAACTTGACACGAAACAAGTAAATTTACATTCACACGAACTACTGAAATTATTCATGATGTAGAACATACATTTAGCCTTCTATAATTTCCATAACATGGAATTCAGGAATATAAAACTTTGAAACCGCTTGTCTAACTATTTTTAAGAGTATTTTTCCACTTATTGCTAAAATAAGGCGTGCATCAGAATGTAGCAGTTATATCTGGGAAATGATATTGAGGCAGGGGTTGCTACCACAAGCTGGGATGAGTTTGCATAATTGGTTTTGGATGGAAATGTGGGTAATTTTGCTTTCGGGGTTGCGGCGGCAGTTCATAAGAATAATTTCGACGTGTGAGGCAACCTTTGACTTGAACCCCATGTTTTAATCTCCTATTTTCATCCGAAAAAAGAATTGATCCTGAAACGGTGCCTCGTGTATTGCTTCAGAGTTGCCCACGTGTTTGCCAACTATATAATAATTGATACTTATAAACGTCCTAAAGCCATTTCTAACCAATAAGCTTTGGCCTCTCCAAACTGTCTTCTGTTGAGTAGGAGTGGTGGGTGACTGGTGGGGCGAACGTTAGGGATATGTTATTAACCAGTTGGCAACACTTCGCTGTCTTTTGGTTAGTGCTTTGGCCTGTGATAATGCAGTTGGCTGTTTTTTTTTTTTTTTAAACCATAGTATAGAACTGCAACTTCGAGAAGAGTCGCAATAAAACACTTTATTACAAAAAAAATAATAATAATAAAAAATCCAAAAATCGCACCCGTGGTTCGACAGTACGGCAACAAGATCACTTTAGGTTTCTTGCAACTGTTCAATTTCATGGTTAAATGATTGTAGACCATAACCTAGTGGTCTTGCCCGAGTATAAATATTGTACTTAGGCCCAAATAATTACTCTTTTCATTAACTAATCCATGGAGAGATTATCGCGGAGTTTATGTATGGTAAGATAACTGCCCTTTTCTGTTGCCAACCTATCAGAACTGGTAGGATAGTGTTTTTGGACTTCCATGTCCTTATGGTGAGCTTCCGTCCCTCAGATTTTGTTTAGGAGGATCGAATTCAGGGATGGGAGTTCCATGTTTTTTCTCCCAGTAAGTTAGAGTATTATTCATCCCAGGGTGTTCCCTTGGAATGGAAAATGGACCATAGCCAATGATGCTGAACTGCCTCGGTGTAAAATCAAAACAACTCTGACCTGGACAGTGTGATTTGAAAGAAGTTCTTTATGTATAACATGTTTAGATATAATGTCTGTTGGGCCGAACAGTCATCGGATCTGATAAAATTCAAAATTTTTTGGGCCATGCACACCTTTATACCACTTCTATATAATTATACATTTTATACACACTGTCCTTTCAAGTTTAATCCTTGGGGTTTAAAAGTTGACTTTAACACATACAAGTAAATTGATCTGCATAACTGTCAATTTTTGCCTGCGTCACCAGTGGTTTAATACGAAATATTTACGAGTGTTACCCTCTAAGCAGGAAAGAAAGTCTGGATCTACTTAAAAGCATTAGCAAAATGGGCACTCTGGGCATTAGGTGGTTCAGTACTAACGTAGTGTGGAATGACTTCTCGAGGCAGGAAATTGAAACATGCTCCTAAGAACGAACTTCGCATAGCTGAAATTTAAGGGAGGGGGAAGTAACGCTTGCATTCTCCTAGGAGTGATAAATTATAAATCCCATGAAAGTTATCTGGTAGAGTTGCTTCGACTGCTGAAAGCAGTTGGCACTGGTGGCATGTTTATAATGACCTCTAACAAGAAATGGCTGTGGTGAGGGAGATTTTTGGACAGCTTTCTAGGTTAGCCATTTATCTCTTGTTTAAGTGCTTTTAGCTGAAGCACACGAAATATTCCAGTAGGAATAGGCTTGAAGTGTTTGATGTACTAACTCCACAGTTATTAGTGACAAGAGTAACCATGTTGCTATCCTCTGTCTTAAACTAATTGTGTGCATAACTGACGATATTAATTGATCGCAATAATCTTCTTTCGATAAAGACACGAAGAGCAGTTTATATATTTAAAGAAACGTTTTCATGAGTGTAGACATTATAAACGTATACACCATTGTTGTTTTTTAAATTAAATTACAACTGAAATAGTGTTAAATGTATCACATAGATTAAGGGATGTTCAAACTTTCCCACAACTTGCCACAGAGGCAAATCCAGAAGCTACCAGAATCAATAACTCCATTTCCTACCCCAAAATTATTCCATGCCTGGCGCAACAAAATGTTTTTGCCTAGTAAGGCAAAATAAAATGCTCGTAATAAAAAATTAATTCACGTTTATAAAATATAATAAAGGCTATGTTATGTGTATATGCAAGCGCCGAAGCAAAATGTGGCTATGGAGCATCAGAATATCGAGTTTAACTGCATGTGTGTTCCTCGTTCGGTTGCTGAACGAAAACTGAGTTTCTGGGGAAAGAAGATGATCATACTTAATACATACTAATTTTAACATGTCACATAAACCATATTTCACGTCATTGACGGTATGCGAACTGCGTATTTTAAACCGGGCGGGGCTGACCATAACCAACTGTGCTATCCGCGAGGACACACTAAATGAAACGAGAACCGGAATGCCACGAAAGCAATCCAATTGAGCAAAGTTGGTGGTGACGTTAAGAATATAAGAACAAGTGACTACATCCATGGAATTTGATTGTTTACACACATTATTATTTTATTTTTTTTCCTCGCCTTTTTCCATTATTATTTGGGGTCAGCGTTTTTATTGTTTTGGCATGCAATTTTTACGGACGGATGTCCTTCCTGACGCCAACCCTCACTCTTTATTCGGGCTGGGGATATGCGGTGGTCATTCCCTGACCTTCCGCATCCTCCGTATTTGGTGGTCACAGGCTCGAACCCCGGTCTAATCAAAAAGCGTGTGCTATGCACTACTGCTCCTGCCCACGGAGGCGCCGCTATATATACTGTATAGCGTTATTCGTAAATAAATTCTTGAGCTGAAAGTACGGATTTTCTTTGAAGAGAGGAAAAAAGCTTTATTAAATTCCTAGAATAATATCGAGATGACAAACTTCTCCATCTACCCACAACTGAAAAGAGTAAGGCACACAAGACCGCCGTGGCCTAGTGGTCAGGCGCGCGCGGGTGCATAAGTACACGTGCCTTGGGTGACCGGGGTTCAAGCCCGTTCCTACTGAATACGGTGCTGTTTCTTGTATTCTGTCTAGCGAAGTTTTATTGTATTCTGTCTATCTTGTGAACTCTGACCGTTTGGTCGTCCTGGAGTATAAACAGAATTTATTTAAGTACGTTCTAAGACCAGGCTAAGCACAGGACCTACTAAAAGCACCGGTCAGCGATTTCCGCTCTGATTGAGAGTTTTGCTGTGCCCCACGTGATCCATGGCACAATTCGCAATCGTTTGCTGCAAGGAAGCGGGGGGACGGCGAAGTAAGACTAATCCCACTTTTTTGTTGCTTCCAACTCCTACCCATGACCGTCACACTTTCAACAAACATTTGTTTGTTGAATTAATAACAAACCCATTATTACGTTGAAAATATCAAACCAGGTTGTCACCCCGTTTTAGGGGAATAAGAAAAATGCTCGGCTACATACCGCCAACATTACCAGATGGCTCATCATGGCATGAATTTCTCATGGCCTTTGCGAGATCACTAGATATGTCCCCCACTTCAACCTCTCTGGGACAAGTCTTAAGCCTGACCTCAAATTGGATACCTGCACTTTCGATCCCTTAACTGGGGGCTCACACGGAACAGGCCGCGGAATGGCATACCGCGAGATGACATCCAACAACTCTTCAAACGATTACACCCTATTCAGTGCTTGTATTCATGCACCTGAGAGTCATGCCCAATACGTATTTTCAACAGTGCAAACAATTTTAATTTATCTCAAAAAACTTAGTATAACCATTTATTCCTCTTATCACTGATTTTGTTTAAAATCAGTATCACTCTTTCGCGGTGTTTACATTTCATTTAGTGAAATTCAATATGGGTTAGCTTAGAAGTGTTCGTACTTAGAGAATCCATTTCATGAGGAGCACACTAAAACGCTCCTATTTATCTGCACTAAATATGAACCAGTGGTTCTTGTTAAATGGAAATGGCGTTCACAATTTTTAGCTATAGAAGCGTAACTTAGTGTGTTCAGTTCCGTTTCTTATTTTTCAAATCGCTTTGATTTGTTTCACTTTCTTTCGCACGTCGGAAGGCGTATCATGTTTGGCCATTCTTGCTGTAGATGGCTTTCAAACGGTATTCACTTAGAACCCTGGGTTTTCTGTAGGTGTTTCATAATTTTATTCTTCTTAATTTTAATTTGTACACTTACTTGGTTTTAAAGATAGTATTGCAGCCACCAAGCTCCTCTGGATTCTACTTTTAACGCTATAAACGAAAGTTTAATTAAGTGAGTTTCTGTATAATTACAGAAATAGTTCTGCGATAATAAAATCATGGGTGGGACCCGTAATTTGACACCATGGACCAATGGAATAACGAAACTATCAACAAAAAAAAAATCTTTTACATGCATGCCAAGTTTTACGAGCTGCTAGAACAGAATTAAAATAGTATCTAGTATAAATTTTAATCAGGAGTACAAATTTTGTTGATTACCTCAATATTAAAATACCTAATTCCTATTTTAAGTAGTACACTTTTTCATGGGAACTGGTCTGCAGAAACAGGGCAATTTGAGGTGGGGGTTAACGGCTCTAAAAGTGGATACTTATTTACATTGTCGTTTAAAAAGCATTAAGAAATGCAAGAATGTACACTGGTAACCACATAGGTAAGCCGTGTTGGTGGATAATCTAACTACTAATATGGTTACGTTTAGGCAGGTTAGATATCGGCGCGCTAGTACAACCTATAGATGGAGTATAAAGAAGGTAGGGTTCTAAGGATCCATGCGTCACTGCTTGCAAGTTACTATTGAGATTAACACTTTGGTCGCCCGTTAATACACTAGTGTCTCCCCCCTTCAAAAAGAACCGCCATTGACTATCCCTACATTTAACAACCAAAACACCTTACTAATTGAAATCTGAGGATACTGGATTATATTCGAACAAGCTACAAATATTTAATCACATACAGCTATCCTATAAGGTATTCGGAATTTGTACAAAGGAAATTAGCGTTATAGGATATCTTTCCGCTGAGACTAGTGATAGGCATAATCGATTATGGTATTTTCTTAATCGATTGTATGCAAATTAGGTGATTACCAAATCGACAAGAAAACCAAAAAGCAACAGTGGAGGTAGGTTTCATAATCGACTTAATTTGCATATAATCGATTATTAATCATTCGATTTTTCCATCAGGCTACCTTTTCGCTGGTATTTTACTACAACAGCTTAAGCAGTGGAATTATATTGAGTTTGCCAATAACCCAACACTAATTCAGTGTTAGAAGGTAGGTATCAATTTTAAATTGAACGTTATCTATTTTAATATTAAACTAATATTGTTTAATAAATTAATTTTTTGAAGCGTATCTTTAAAAAAAAGCCATTTTCGGATTTCCATTTTACTTTAAGGCTAATTTAAAGAATTGGCTAGTTAGTTTCATAAAGTAAAATTTCAAGGGGAATGGAAATGCCAGATAAGCACTAATAATATCATTTGTACAAGCTTCTATTATCTTTGTAACAAATGCTTAAAATCCCACAGTATCTCAGCTAATGAAAGGAAGATCCAACTTAAGAGCGACGTTGAAAGTGCCCACCACCAATATCCAAGTACTGTACTGTACACCTGCACAGGACGTTCCAACCTGAAAAAGCTGCACGTGACCATGACGATTGCTGCAATATCCCGTGAAATGTTGTTCTTCAGGCCTGCGATGTCATGAAGCGTTTTTCGAACTGCTCTTCCCCAAGAAGAAAGCCAGAGGAGAAAAACTGCCAGCGACATGGGCGGTCACGATGGTTTACAAGTCACGCCGCAGGCTTTCCAGAATTGTCCAGGTGGTGTCCGAACAACGGCAGCAGACAATTATGCTATCTCCTGAGAGATGAAATATTTAATGTAGTCCAAAGTAAAGAAATAAAAAAATAAATTCTGTTTATACTCCGGGACGACCAAACGGTCAGAGGAGTTCACAAGATAGCCAGAAAACAAGAAACAGCACCGTATTCAGCAGTCACGGGCTTGAACCCCGGACACTCAAGGCACGTGTACTTATGCACCTAAGAGGCTGACCACTGGGCTACGGCGCCCTACGTTACATTCAATGTGTTTTCAACGTACTTCCATGCATAACAAACATTAGGATGTTCGAAATTTCGCGGCTCTAACTAGGGGAACACACTCCTGTAATTCATTGCACTGAATAGTTCCATATGCAAAGCGTAAATATACGTAATAAGTTTTATTGTAACGAATTTAAAATGAGACATGCTCAGTATTTCTGTGAAATGGTATGCCAATCAAATCGTAAGCCCCTCTTAGAACGTTACGGTTTAATTTGAAAGCCTTTCAAGTACTATTCACATGAGGAATAGTTTCTAGGCAGAGCTCAGAGACCACGACTTAGTGCAGTGGCGTCATTCACAGGGTCAGGGTCTTTTAATATAGTTAATGTTAACGGCGAAATCTTCTCCCTTAAGGGATGAATTCATCTACTACACTACACGTTTCAATAGTGGGTGGAGTGACAATTTTCTCGAAAATCTGCCTTTGAAAGAAACTGTATCGAAGCAGCAACTGGAATTATTCACACACAATATAAATGACTGTCAGTTCAAGGACAAAGCGAGATTTGAGCTGTAAACTGGACAAGCATTAGTTCTTTGAAAATGAATTGAACGATTTCTGCGTTCTGTTAATAGTCTCATTTATTTTATGGAACCATGAAATAATAGAATTTAATGGACTAGGCAGTATAATGGCATTGTTCAAATCTTTGACAATCGTGCCGATGGACAGGAGGGTGGAAACCTACGAAACATTTATGCACCAAATGCAGTAATTAGCCTTTCCTGCTGTAAGTTACAGTTAGGGGGTCTTCCAAAACTGATTTAACATTAACAAGTTCAAAAGGCAGTACATGTCCGTTTCATGCAGTTACTGGAATCAACGGAAACAATGAATTAGTTACCCCCCTCTTCCCCCAGAAAAAAAAAGAAAGATTTCTACATTGGAATCTTTTTGGGGGGGCTGTGGGCCAAACAATCACAGCAACAATCCTTTTAGACAGTGCCTCGTGGAATCTTCATTCAATTTGGTTACTGGTGTCAGTAGTACAAATTAAAAAACGCCTTTCATCTCATATCGACCCAACAACACAAATACCAATATCAAACAGTAGATTAAACAATACTATCCTCTAAATAAATATTTGTGTATAACCTTTACTTACTCTTAACCGCCTCAAAACACCAAGGGAGGAAATACAGAGCCGTTACACGTGCAACTGCCGTTCTTCCAGATGGTAAAAGCCCATTAAATATCCCCTGCACGTTTCCCGGCGTCGCGCCACACCCCGAGAGGGCGCGCTATTTAAAGACACCACACACACGCGAATCTAAACGCTGCTTTTGGGAGCCAATTACCGGAAGGCAACGAAACGGGCCTTTCTTCTTCTGGCAGAGCGGAATAGGCAATGTGATCACTCAGAACATACCACAAACAAAAATCCAGCTGCCAGCATTACCCTGGGCTAAGTTTTAAAATTAGTTAAATCGAAGAAAGATTCAAGAATATTAAATTTACAAATAGAATTAAAGAGAATCATCGGGAGTCATGAAAGCTTGACTGCTTTTAATGTCAGTGTACGCGTCCCCCAAAGAAAAACCGATACAAATTTGCTTCGCTTCGTGAATTATTGATCTCTGTTATTTCATAAAGAAATAACTATTTCTTATACACGACAACATATTCGCCATATAAAACAAAAGTGGACAATTCATGACTATTTTTCAACCTTTTAGTTCACGAGCAACAAAAATGGAATAATTAAGTTGGCAATTATCTAGAACTTAGTTTCAAATTTAGCAACTTTATTTTCTTCTTGAGAGTCTACCCCAGATATTTTCACAACTAAGGAAATTAAATTAAAATGCATAAATTATTCCGAGAACAATATTAAGACATGAAGTCAAGCAGCTTCCACTTGACACCCCAGCCTACAGAAACAAAGTAGTTAGCTTGCTTCTAAGGAAAAAAGCTACTTAGACAATTTCACATTGTCATGTGAACTTGTCTAAGAATTCCCTTCTAAATATTGAAAATTTTACTTGAAAAACGCCCCAAAACATGACTATTTCGGTATTCTCAGGCTGTTTAGTGATCACTTCTGATTTTTTTTCCTTTTTTACAAATACGAATAAGTTTCACGGGGAAGTTTCTCGTTTAAAAAATAAATTCTAACAAAAAGTAGCAAACCAATACAACTAAAATAAAAAACATTTAAAGAATTTGAAAATCTTATAAAACTAGCTAAGTAACCAATTTGTAGTCAAAGAAACCTGAAATATAGTAAAAATCATTTGAATCACCCTTCAAGTATAAAACTGAAATGCCTAAAAAGGAGTTTGATATTTGCATGACATTAGATTAAATTGAATGCGTAAAAATCAATGCAACCAGATGAGAATAACCTAGGTTGAGTGAATCCGGTGACCTGAAGAATGCAATGCCTCAAAAAAATGTCTCATTAAACAAAATACGCTGGCTGTATAATTAAATCTTTTATGAAAAACATACGTAAAAATTGAATTAATTTCAAGTAAACATTAAACTAAATCAGGCAAGTAATCAGTGAGATTTCTGGCAATGGCGTTCTTCTTAAAACTTCATTCTTTCAACTGTGGAAGGCCAGCCAGTCCTCCTTACTTCATTTACATTCACTGACCTAAAAATTAGGTGTCAACGCCCTTAAAAACAAAATACGGATAAAACAAAACGAGTGAGTCCTTCTAAACATATGAAAGGATGAAAATAATGGTTCTGCCATTTTCAGAAATTCAAGTTATCTATGCACGCCATTATGGATCAGCCTTGAAAAACAATCTCGACTGAACAAGCTCCTAAAGTTCCGTGTTGTTTAGCGTTCAAGATTACAATGCTTTCGGAAGTTTATACCAGTTGTCACTCAACCCTAAAGTCAATACAAGACCAATTTTCACGGTCAGTTTATAATTAATCCTATCACTGAACCTAGAAAGCTTTATGCAGCGGCAGGTGCACAGTTCAGCTACTTCCCTTCCAGCTCCAGGCTACAGTAATACTGTAATCAGTAAACTGGTTTGGAGTCGCTCTATGAATTAGTTCCTCCCCCTCCCCAGACGTTGCCAACTGGATACAAAACTTAAAGAGAATGATAGAATACATCAAAATGACGAATTTTAAGAAGCCTAAATTTACTGAGTGAATACTACGCTTCGCTTTTTACAAATAATGGATGGAGACGAATATCGTATAAAATTCACCAACAGTTCCTATATACATAAAAAAAAAAAAAAAAAAAAAAAATGAAATAAAGTTCAAATTTAAAAACATTTGAATCTGGATTTTGAAAAAAAAAATCCAGATTGAGGTTTTTTTTAAACAGCGTTTAAATTACTTGGACGTGTAATTTTAACAAAATTAAAAATAACACCAAAGCACTTTTTTTTTTTATGATGTGTTATAGTTATTTTGTAATACCACAATACTATTGTTTAAATGAATCTCCCAGGTTTCACTTAAAATATCAGCATTTTAAAATGATCGAAACGGAATATAAATGCAGATATTCTGATTAAACTGCAAACAGTAGCATTGCATCGTTTCTTTGTAAGATAACAGAATCCCTTAAACCGGTTTCAGCCACCGGATATTTCAAAACGAATCCAAGTCCAACAACCTTCACAGAAGCTGAAAGTTGGATTTGCATTATCGTAAAAATGTTTTAACCGATTCAAAATTAATAGATAAATGCACGGCGTATTTGGGTGACATCGATTGGTTCGAACAATGAACATCTAACTTCAGTTGTGTAACAAAAACATCACGAATTACTAATTGCGCCAAAGTGAACAGTAAGCCATATGATTACTTACCGCTAAATAGTGTACAAGTTAGTGCAACTGCATCATTTCTGTACATAGCCAACTACTTAAGTAGTTATAAATTGGCATCATTAAGTATATCTCATATTGCGAATGCCTTCACAACAAGTTGCCATGATATTGCACTACCTCGAATAAGTAATGCTTCACCATGGGAGAAGACTTATTCTCAGCGGATACCATCACCCAAAACGGCACTGTTTCGGATTTTATTGGCTCATCAGTGGGTGGACTGGTAACTCTGGTGTTGCAATGATGACAACCTAGTTGTGAAATATAACTCCACAATATGAGAGATTGCCTGATGGTGTGGAGTAATTTAGATTAGAGATTATAAAGTTAACTCCCTACGTAACCAGAGGCTTCGGCCCTAAACTATTCTGTAACTTAAATGTTAACTGCCTGAGACTACTCGAGGTTAAATACCGGATAACGCTCCTAGAACTGATTTATGAAAGCTAGACATTTACCGAAGAGATTCTGCTTTCATTTTAGAGCTAAATTGAGGACAGTTTTAGTCCTGCCTCGCCAATAAGTTTTATAATCACACGTAACCGTTACACGTCTGATGCTTTAAATTAAAATCTTCCGAGAACAGTTCCCAGCATTGTGGTTACTGTATGTAGCCAGGACTTGTCACAGCCGAATAACTTCGTAAATGAAATGAAGATAGACTGCACTACAATACGAACCCACACACATACTGTACCACACTGTTTCACCATATTATATACACACACACACAGTAGTTCAAAAGGTATTTATAGCATTTAACGTTATATAAATTTCATCTATACATTTTTATGGAAAAGTGGTACAATAAACAGACTATCTCGTATTCATTTTATATCCGTTCACGTGCAAACGTAACGTCACTACCATAATCGATATCTTTCTCTTTGCCCTCCATGAACGGCAAAGTTCGCCTTCGAAATCGTAATGAATGTCGTAAGCCGTTGAAGAGTAGTTTAGCAAAATATTACGAATACTGTACATATTTTTTTTTCTAATTTCGCACTGGTCAAAAATTACAAGTGATAACATTAATATTTTTTTATTATCTAATGAATTGTTAATATTTTATTTTAACATATTTTTAACATTTATTTGAATACATTTTTAAATTTATATTTTTGTCATATTGGCAAAAAAACCTGATATTTTATGGATCGAAGTAGGGTATACTGACAGGGTAATGTTAATTGATACCACTGAGAAAGGTACCGTACCTTTCTCAGTGGTATCAATTCAGGTAGAAACAGTTTCTAACAGCCACTGTATTTAAATGAAGTAGCAATATTATTAATATCCTACTAAATACTATGGATCATGAAACCAAATGCAATGGAATCCCGAGATCAATATTTTAAATTTGCATGTAGGGAGAAATTTGCCCAAACATCAGATAAAGACTAAGCAGCAGAATCTTACTTTAACCAATCATAAAATCCTAATAATATCATTAATTCGTTGTGATGGTTAAGAGAGTCCCCCATAAGACTTAACCACCTTAGTTTTATCCCCATAAGAAAATAACCACCTTAGTTTAATCACAAAGGATTAAATGTGATACATATAAGTAAATGGATGAACTACAAGCAGTAATGTCAGCTGCTATACCAGGAATGATACCAAGAGGTTGTACAACGGTCACAACAACTGCATGAACAGCATTAGTGTGGAACAGTAAATATTACCATGACAACTATGCTAATAATCAGTTGTTTCATGTTCTGTAGAGCACGGGATCCACCAAAGTTTGTGGTACCAGCCATCGTCACACACAGGAATTTGAGCTGTACACAGGATTAACTAATTAAAGGAATGTTTGTTTCTCTGGAAGTTAATTGATGAAATCAATACCGCGATAATATATCAAATGGCACACCAAATGACATATCGGTAATCAAGGGGCGTGTGTGTATACATAGTCAACCCTCAGCTACACAAGAGTGGACTACTCCGCACCGATAATCTGTCTTAGCCGTAATCAGGAAAGTTCCTATTGTCACCAGGAAATCTAGAGGCTTGGAATTCTCGTGCCTGTGACGAATTACTATTTATCTTTATTACTTTATTCAATATAAAGTGTGAAGTCAACCTGGCAGTAAAATCAGCAAATTAATTCCGCACGCCTTTTTACTAATCGAATTTTTACTTACCTTTAACTAATCGAAGTATATTCTTAAACTACATTTATTCAAATACTTTTTTAATGACAATTCCATAATTTTCGCACCAGCGCAAGCCAGGTGGAGGTGGCACACAATACGGTTTAAGTCTCGTATATTGGAATTACAACGATCCTGTGTATCCCATCATGTGAAGGAGGAAACATTTCTGCCAAATGATAACCTCGACACGAACTTGCCTATATCAGCGGTTAATTAGGCACGTTCGCATAAATGAAACGCCTACTGTCTTCACCATATCCGTCCGCATGTAAAAACTGGGCTGTCAGTGGTGAGAATATCATAAATTATATTTAGCTCTTTTAGAAAGAGCTGTCGAGCCATCTGAAATTTCATTAATATCGGTCAAGTAGAAATCCGACAATTATTTTAGCTTTCATACATATCCCACATATCTGTATTATAATAATAAGTTCTGTTTTATACTCCGGGACGATCAAACGGTCAGAGGAGTTCACAAGATACAGAATACAAGAAACAGCACCGTATTCAGCAGTCACGGGCTTGAACCCCGGTCACTCAAGGCACGTGTACTTATGCACCCACGCGCCTGACCACTAGACTACAGCGGTCTTTTATCTGTATAACGTATATTGTAGCTGAAACACTGGATAGTGTTTGCCTTTCACTCACTGAAATAATGAATGGGCAATATGGCGGATGCACAGAAAAGAAAATGTTCTAGGTTCTCGCTATGAAATTCACTGGTTTTTTGAGGAGCAATTTTTTTTATTAGCTTACTAAATAAATTTATATTATATAAATCATGAATTATTACTATTTTCTTATTATATTAGCGCAGAAGCGTGAAATCCGTGTTATATATTTCAATTATTAAAATCCAAGGGGAAATAAGTATCACAAAACGTTGAGTAAATATTACGTTGATTATGCGTAGAAATGTAAATATTATTACTTTTATTAGTGGTAATTAACTGGTAACAAGATCAGTTATTTACTTTTTAATTCTATTAATTCCAAAAAATCAATTAAAGTAATAAAAGTGGAATGCGCGTGAAATATTACGTACTGCGTACATCAACTTAACTTGTTACCAATGCACTTAACTGGAATCCTGTGGCTACGAATAACATCGTGCCCATACTCATTTCCAACTAAGGCTCTATTCACGGAGGAAACCTGAATTAACACCAATTCTCACTGGTTCCCAACAGTAGTTTCCTACATATGTACATGCGGTACATACGTAGGAAACCACCGGTAGCGCCTGACCTTAAATACTATGCCAACATGGTGCCCAGTTTAGAATACGAGCACAAACACACTGGGCAACAGTGAGAATTGGTGTGGATACGACAGAATTCTTTAGTGACACTGTGCGCGAGCGCAGCAGTTGTCACTGAGCATCTACTGTACTTCAGTCAAAGATGTAAATAAACACGCCACGACTGGCAACCAGTAACGGACTTGCTCCCTCACCACGTACATTCCATGTACACAGGCGAAAAGTTTTTTTTTTTTTGTGCCAGGCCAGTGAAAAAAAAAAAGTTTGCAAGATACATAAGAATCCATGCTGAATTGACAGTTTACTTCAATTTGTCCTCTGAGGTCATCCCCAATAGAAATGAGTTTGGGAATCCTTGTTAATTAATAGTTGTAAGTTTTCATGCAGACGAGAACGTTTTAAAACTCCGAGAAGTCTTAAATTTTATACAGCATAAAATAAAACACCAAGAACAGTTGGTCACTAGAAACTGAATATGGAGCATAGGAGAGACAAAAGTACAGAAGAGGATGATTTAAAACCAATCATAAGTAAATGGATTCCATACATTTTTCTTCTCACAGATTAAGTTTAACTTAAAAAAAAAAACAAAAAAAACTAATACTCTGCGGGAAGGGGCTAGTGGCTAAATCCCAAGTGAATCATGCATGCAAAAAATTTGAAATTACTATTCTCACCTCTATTTCCCTTCTTTCATGTTTAGGGAGTGCAAGTTAGTAACTGCCGAGTGAATTTCCAATCTTCCATCTATCTTAATACAACGTATCCAACCCAATAACTCCCAAAAATCGATCTTAAGAAAGCAGGTTAACAATGCTTGTTATCCCTTATTTTGCGCTCGTAAACTATAAAAATTGTTCCAGGAACAAGATGAAGCGTCGGAGAAGCCGTTGCTAAGCAACGGCGAAAAACCACAAACAGCTGAATCAATGGCTTACCTATTTATGCATTTCAGTGGAAAAGTAACACTATTCTTTCTTTCTCGTTAAAATTATGGCTACTTCAAAAAATCCATTATTTGCACGGATATCAGGGATGTATGCAGTGCTAAGCAACTTCAAAAAGGTTAAGAAAAAAAAATAATTCTTTGTACCGCACTCTCTCGGAAACACCAATCTCTGACAAGGAACCGCAACAGGAAACAGGTGGTGCAACAGCAGAATCAACAAAATGCCGGAAGTTAAGAGGAAATAGCGTCCTTCCGAAGGTGTGACATACCGTAGAAACTATACGTATGCCCAGGTCTCGTTATAGATCAGCTACTGAGATTCGAGGGCATTTCAGGTCCATAACTCATTACTGCTAACAGTAAGAATGGGTCTCGCGACACGAAATGCACATCAGTCAGCCTTCTACGCACGCAAAATCTGGGTTGCTGAATAGATTTAGATAGTTACTATTTCTGGGCGCAATATTAAGACTGCAATTCTATGTCATCGATTTTTTTGTCGTTCCTAAACGAATTTTTGAATAGCGAAACTGGAGAAGAGAAAAATAACATTTGCGGAAAAGAATCTGAGTATTTTGTGGTATTCGTAACGCGATGCGTTTCTTATGAAGTGATACTTAAAACATTAAGTTCCGTTTTTATTTATTGTTATTTAATGAAAAAATACCGGAACTTCCGTCCATAATAGATATAGATACATTGCAATTTGTTTCGATCTTTTAAAAGGTGATCTCACGTTTACGGGAAACAGTAATGTGGACACGTGAAGAAATTAAAAATACTAAATGAAGGAAACAGCGGTAACACTATTATATGATAAACTTATATGATAAGATTAAATGATAAACTGATATCATTTAGTGTTTCTTAGGGCTCAATGTACAGTAAACGTATAATATCTCCTATACACGTAAAAGAAAATGCTGAATTGGGTTTTTCATTCACCCACACATTTGGGAAAAAAAATTACATTCTCTTCAATGGAAAAGAAACCTTATCGCGGCCTTTCTGCCTTTCCAAACAAGGTGGTGTTTCCAATCAATCAGTCTTAGGGCAGTTTTCAGATTCGATTCTATTCTCCAACTTCCCAGAACAGTTTCCATGATCTCTTTCAATGCACAATTGGAGTGGCTAACTTGTCGGACTCCTGGCTCCTATTGCAAACTCTGACATGCAGCAAACCCAACCTCAACGTATATGGTCATCCAGTTTTGTGAACCATTGGCAATTTCCATAATCAAAAGATTATGAACGTCTACTATAATAAATAGTAGTCCATTAGTAATGACCATTTTCCAATGAGCTCCTAGGGCTATAAACATGGACGCTCCACTTTAAAATTACAAGTATGAGCAGCCAACTTCTAGAATGATATAACACCTTCAGGGATTACAGTTCTTCTCCATAATATTCTTTGCCCACCAAAACACTGCTTAACTGTTTATCTCCCTCATCCCTCTATCTTTCTGCCACGTTGGCTCAGTCGATTCTGGAAAGTTCAAGTGGACTGCTGTAGGCTGTCGATGTATTCTCAGCATATATCCTGGGATCAATCAGAATTTATTTATAAGTTCTGCACTTCGACCCATAATACTATACGTCACATAGTTGATATTCCCTTAACACTATGATGGCTACACTTGCTTTGAATACAGTTGGTTGGACCTTCATTAAGCGTCGCAGGGTGTCCAAGTTGACACCCTCTCTGAAACAAAACCGTACGTAAGTTATAAATTGGAGTGAATGGGCATTGTTCACACAGTGACCGTCAAGCGGCAAATTTCTACCGAAACCAGCCCTAATTAGAGGCTCACTAGAGGGGGAAATAATTAGAGGCTCAAGATTAATCACTAGCTTCACCCCTCCCCCATTCTCCTGGTACTGGTGGCGTGAGTGGGGAAGTCGAGAATCGCTTGCTGTCGCCAGCTTTAACTTGAAACGAGACATAACTACGGTACCCCCTACACAAATATCGTTCGTCTAGAAGACCCCAGAACAAACATTTTCTCATTGCACATGGGCCATGTGCAATTAGAAAATTCGTACTGTAGCAATCCATTAATGTGAAACGGGCCTTAGGAGAAACAGCACTGAAACGGCAAAGACAGTAAAACATAATCCCACGTTCAAATTTTTTTAGTTTATGGCAAGATGCCTCGAATTATTCGGGTTTACCTCATTCTTAACTTTGCTTCACAACCAAGCCTAACCGCACCTTGGCTGTAAGTCATTATCATTCCATATATGTAATTAGTTACTGCCTACCATCAAACACACCCAGATGACTTAAGAACCAAATCACTCCATCCCTCAGAATACGTATACTTGAATATATTAGAAAACAATAATACTGCATGAGAAAAATTGAGCATGGGTTTAAAAATAGATATGAATGACCATCTGTAAAACTTAAACATGAAACAGACAAAGGATTTTTCCTAGAGTGTTTCAGTTTAGATCGAAATAAAGATCAGTTGAATCCTACTGTTTTGACTTCCGCTTTCAGTCATAATAAAAACATAACCAATGAAGTACCCCTCTTCTCCATAATTTGTATTGGTAACAACTGGGGCACAACTAACGTAAGAATATGAATCGACTATCAATCATCTGCACCACGTTCTCCTGCATCTAATTGTTGTGCCAAGATGCGGTTCTTACAAGTATCAAGTCTGGCAAATAATTTGGGAAGACTAATTTTCCTCGCGTAATTGGCCTAGTAAACCGATCATTCTCAATGCAAAACACACCGCTCAGTATGAAGAACAAGCGATTTAATCATCTTGTGTGAAAGGCAAAAAGATCACCAGCAAAACGGGCTAATCTTAATTGCTAATTAATGACATATTTAATAACAGTAATTTTATTTGTACAATTGCAGATGCACGAGAGATTCATATTCCTAACACGGTCTCGGTGAAGTACAAAGCATTTAGGCTACTCGCGTAATAAACGAAAGAAATGAAAATGTTATTGTGATGACTATTCAAGTTTACAGTCTCTAATTTGGGCTACTTCGTCCAAGTGTTAACTGTCCTGGGTCAGGTGTGGCTGAATAACGGAGAACCATATTCCGTCACTGTTACGATAAGCAAATACCTTCCCTTCTTGGTCAGACATTTTATTTATCTGACAAAAAAAAAAGTATACGCGCGCAAATTTACAGATACATATACTGTATTTAACACATTTATGGACAAAGTTACGTTTAGACTAACGCGAAATGTGGTTGCCATCTAAATGGTTCTTAAGACGTCCTGAATAAGTCATCAGCATATCTTAAGAGAGCGAGAGAAAATTCCTACGAAAGACCACTTTTAGTTTACGAAAAAGATTGCATATGTGAATACGTATCTGATGATCAAAACCTGGTCCACCATCCATCAGCATTTACTTTTGATTTTTGGCAAGGGGAACAAAACAATACGTTCAACCACTCCGTTAAAGAAACCGGAGTAGGCGACTTCCTTTCTTCCCCTGTAGTCAGCGCTTAAGTATGGAAGGACTGACAGTTCTATGGTTCTTAAAGCTGACATACTGCATTCGCTGAACAACTAAACATTTCCCAACAGCGGGGCGAAACGCCAACTTTCCCAACGGATAGCAGGTGGTTGCCGTAACGAGAGTTGACTTCCACGAAGTGTTTGCAGCGCCACCATCGCCAGCAGGCACAATTTCTCATTTCTTTCGTGTCTTAAATGGCCCACATATTCAAGACAGTCATGCCAACTTTGGTAATCAACCCAATTGGGATAGGCTGTCGTACATGCAGAAACAACTTGGCGATAAATGCTTAAAAACACGTGTGTGGGCACTTTCCTTTGTTTACGTGGCATGAGTTGGCCTAAGTGAATATTAGCCAGGTCTGAAATCTTGAGCAATCAATTTTTCATACTTGGTTACATTTTATTACTAGTTCTCAAAGAACAAGTAATAAAAATTGAAGGCAAGTCTGTTCAGTGGAGTCTACCCAAACTTGGCAATCACTTTCACGGCCTAAATCTCCTAACTGAGACCTTAGGAATGTAATCCTGCCATGCTGAATAGTCAAACTGGCGCTAAATTCTGTAGTATTTAGAAAGAAAGAATAACGAAAAAAATAAAATATATCGACTATGATAACAGAACATCATATCGATACCAGCGATATATGATGATCTGGAAGTACTACCAAAAATATATAGCAACCAGTATATATATATTTTTTATTTATTTGCCATATTCAGCATGGGAGGATTAGCGCAGTCCACCCACCCCGGATATTAGAATGCGTGTGCTGTGAAAGTACCAAAATTGACAACTGTCTAAAGCGTGCAGGGTGTTTAATTCAGAGACTTCTGCATATCCTGAATGCTTTCCCATTGCCATTAAGTTTTTATGCTTAATTCTAGTAACATTTATTACTGTTTAAAATATTGAATATTTTAAAAGATATTTGCACAGCTGTCATTGTATTTTTATAATTGGTTTTAACTTGTGTATGGTTTACCAAATTCCATTCTATCTATTGTAATTATATATATTAAATGAGGCATATTCTGCGATTCCAAAATCTCCAAACTTATAATAAGCAATACATTTATAATAAATTTATAATAATACTGAATTCCATGAACTGAATATTTAATCACTCAGTTCAGTTTCGCACATTAAAATTCAAATATTACAGATCTCTGGTCACAGGTATAAATGTAGAGAAATAACCCAACATGGGATATTTTCTAAAAAACTATGTTTAGTTTTATAAAATGGTATTCGGTAAAAAAAAATTAACAGGCATATGAATTAAATATATAGATTGTCTTCTGAACGAGGGGAGGACATGCGTTTCTAGAAGTTCATTGTTTTTCATCAAGGTGTTCTTAACGTTATGGGGTCGCCATGATCCTCTATAATGAACTAAAATTTTGCACTAAACAACCGAATTTGCACGTGGTACGATATACTGGAGTCCAGCCGATGTATGAATATGTGAGTTTTCTACAACCAAAAGACTAATTAATAATAAATTAAATTTATATTTTAAGTACCAAGTTTCCTAACGTTACTTATATTTTAAAAGTAAATTTGTAGACAACAGTAAAGTAAGTAAAAGTAGTACAGTAGATTAATAATTCAAACCTGAACGGTGGTTTGCGAAGCTGAACTCTGCAGCTTAATCTGGGTCCCGATCAAAAAAGTTAACCCGTTTTACGTGATAGAAGTGAAATCAAATATAATGCCTATACAGTAAGTACTCTGCTCACTCTTACTGAAATTCTGATATAAACAATGTCATCGCGTATTTGTTTTTATCAGATCTTTCATTGCTCAGATGCGAAACACTACAATGTTACTGCAGTAAGTGACCAATAAGAGCTTTTTTCGATGACGTACATTTGTCAGAATTAAAGCAAAGCGAGTACAGTGATACCTGCTTATGAGAATCGCTTACCCTTTAACATTCTAATCTGGTGGATACTACCCTTTATCCCGTAGACAGCGCCGATGTTTCCAGCATTTTCATATTTAATCTTTTGCGCATTTAAAAAAACATGAACACTTAGGGCAAGTTCAGATTGCCAATTCTTTTTAATAACAATAAAATATGAATAAATTCTCGATGATACCAATCATACAATTTCCGTTAGGGAGTATTTGGCTAAGTCACGCTGTTGAATAAATTATAATTTGAATGTCTGAACTCAAGCATTTTTATAGAACTAATTTCCTGTTGGCCTGTCTTGTGCACAAACTATGTAAATACCCCCTGGAATAGAATTCTCAGAGCTATTCCCTCATAATGAATAGAGGATTTTTCATGGAATACGCATTTACTTTAAAGTGATTTCCTTCAAATTTAAAGGATAACTGACAGGAAGGAATTAAATTTATCCAGTAGGATCCTCTAAGGATGTATAACTTATCTGGGCAAGTCAGTAACAAATCATGAGCAAATTACATTACTGTTTTAATTGGCCATCTAAAAAAAAAAAAAAAACTTTGCTATTACTATTATCAACTTAATGACGTTTTCTGAAATGTTAACATGCAGTATCAATACAGTAAATAATACCAAGGCTATTCGTATAAAAAAAAAGCCTTGAAGAACCGCATCGAGCGGTTTCGCATAGGTGATTAAGATTCCATGTCTAAGTGCTCTCCGATTCAATGCCATATCAACGAAAGTTAAATCTCTAATAGTCCATTTGTTCAGGATTTAGAAGGCAAACGAAACAAAAGCCCCAACAAGAAAACAGCTGCTGAGATATAATTTATTCATTAAGTAGATTACTATGCAAATATAATTATACAAGACTCCAGTAACAAGAGTTGGAAATAAAAATTGAATTACAACGGACAGAACTGCAGTATTTGACTTGGCATTATTTTGTATTTACAGAAGTGAATTTCCTAAGATTTCTTCTACGTCGCATTAATTTTCTTTCGGATTTAACCAACACAATTATAAATGAGACTAAAAAAGTTCCTTATCAGGTAGTGGAAGTTTCGTTAACTCCCATTTCCGTTTTACTTATTCAGATGAACAGTACTGGAAGTATTACTGCCCTGCAATACTTGCCGAAATCGAAAGTACTGCTTTTATAAAGCAGTCCCCACAGTTGTTTCATATGTTACGAAGGAGTTTCGTTCGGTACTGATTCCCAGAGGTTCATGTATTCAATCAGAAAGACAACTTATTGAAAATAAGTCGTTGCGCAGTAAGCACAGCTCAAAAATCAAACTGCGCTGCGTTTTTTTTTTTTTTTTTTTAATGAAAACCCCAAATACAAAAAGTATTATAACCTATAGTATTTAGTACCGTGTGTGTTGGAGGTCGAGAAGATGAAAGAAGGTACTTGTAAACATTACACTTGAGTTTCTGTAGATTGTAATTTTCAGGATACACGTGTGAAGAAATGTTCTAGAAAACGGAAGCAGAAGGGATAAATGAGGAAGAAAAGTTCTTTGAGTTTGAAGTTACAGTAAAACGATATTGACTGGCTGCAGCACGTGTTCGGATTGGTTTGGAAAAGAGAGGGAGGAATTACAGAAGCCAATTCCGATTAATAGCATATATGGAAGTATCTAAAGAAAACGCATGCAGTGGAAATAAAACGTCCATGAGACAAAGTGGAGAGACTTTGTAAGAGATGAGTCATTAATTAAACTAAGTGCCCTCTCTTGAATGGAGTCTAGAATCTTTAAAGAGGTTACGGGGGAACTGCCCGAGATGTGGGAACAACATTCTATGGTAGGGCAGATTTGAGATTTTTACAGAGCAAGTAGTTGTTCAGAAGACAAGTAACGCAAAGAGCGAAAGAGAAAGTTTCTTTTAGATGCAGAAGAGCAATTTTTGTGATGCACAAGAAAGATTAGAAGTCAGGGTAATCCTTAATAGAGATGTGAACTTGCTAGAAATTTAAGTAATCGAAAATAAGCATAGGATCAGAAGAATCCTTTTTACGAGATACAAGACAAAACTGAGTAGTAAAAGGATTAAAATGAACTAAGTTAACTTGTCTTCCTTGTAAAATGTGGAGATCAGCATTTAAGAAATTTGTAGTAGACATTCGAGAATTAAGCTTTTTGTGCAGGGCAAGGTTTCTCAAACTAGAAGGAATAATGCAATTGGCTATGATCAGCAAAACTATGGATAGTTTTTCCAGTCAATGGAAGAAGGTCATTAATATCCAAGAGGAAAAGAGTGGAAAAAAAAAGAACTGAACCTTGAACACCAGCATTAGTGGACAAATTAGAAGACAGAGCCATCTGCCATCACTTGCAGTGAGTAGTCAGAGAGCAAATTGGGTGCTCAATTACAAAAAACAGTTGGCAAACCATAAGACAGAAGCTTATTAAAAGACCTTTATGCCAAACACGATCAAAAGCCTTCGAAATGTCAAGAGGTACTGCCTAAGTTCCAAAAACTTTCCCACTGAATTTGTCCATAGATGGCAACATAAGCCAATAACATCAGTGGATCGGCACTGACGGTGTCCATACTGGCAATATTTGATCAGATGGAAGGTTCCTAGATAGTTAACGAGTTGGCGGTTAATTGATTTTTATATTACTTTAGGAAGAGTACAAGTAAGTGCAATTTGACGATAATTAGATGAAAGGGATTTGTCACCCTTTTTAGGAACTGGCTGGATGAGGAAATTTCCAAGCAGAAGGAAAAGGACCGGTGGAACAAGAAAGTGTAATAATAAGGCGATGCGCTACTTCCCAGTAATTATTTTAAATTAATTACCTTTACAGTATCTAAGTGTAGAATGTTTATTATTACATGCCCATTAAGGTAATAACGTTGCAGTTCATTACCGCTGCCAATAACAAAATTTAGTCACTTTAACGTCGCTTCACTTGTATAGCGTTTAGAATGTTTGTTACTAAATAAGTATAAAAACATCCTCTAAACGTATGATTTTCAGACTTTTATTAACAAAGATTCTAACCACTACACAGGTTTAGCGATGTCAAAGTGTCGTCATGAAATTTTGCTATTGGCGGCGATACTGAACTGGCGTAGTTAATCGGCTATACTCGGTAAGAATGCCAGGGGCTTCGCAGATACGTGGAAATAACATGAGAAATTATGGGGTATATAGATTTAAGTGTACGCAGTATGAAATCAGAGTATAAGACGTTACAGAGTATATTATTAAACAAACCGCGAAAAGAAAATAAGGTGGGAATGATGGTGTGCTCTTGCAGTCAAGCTTACAGCTAAGGACAACTTCACGTACTGATCGGAATCACTGGTTTGAACCAGTTTTCATGAGGATCACAATTACTTTAATACAGTAAACAGATGTAGACAACAGATAGTTTGGTAATGTTTAACATTATGATATTTAGGATACATTCAGAAATAAAAGCTCTTCTGATTAAGGATTATCTTCGATTCCAAATATCCAAAGACCAGATTTCGCACAGCATTTGCAGGGATAACGCAGAGAGCCTTGCAGGTAAAGTAAAGGAAGACCGACTCTCCACTATCGAGTCATCCAGAAATTCGGTACCGATATTCCCTGACAGCATTCTGTTACAGAAAAGCTTGAAGAGTAAATTTTATTCTAATGTAGCTGAAAAGGACAACTAGCGATGTACGCGTTCGCAGAACAGATCATAATTGCGATTCATTTTAGTCCACTATTTATCGGAGGAGTTTCTCGGTACTATTTTTCGTTAAGGGCGCAGATCCGGCACCGCAAAGCCAAGTTTGGTTTATTAGGCTAGCAAGAAGTGACTGTCAGATCACCTGGTCACCAATCAAAATGAGGGTACGCCGGATGCTTATTTTTTTTGTGTTTAAAGTTACAAAAGTAACTAAAATCTGATTTTTTTTTTTTTTTTTTAATAACAATTAAGGCTATGCGGTGCAGCGTTGTCAAATTGCGTGCATCCTATGGTCAGTTTGATGATTTTGCTAGATTCAAAACTAATTCTGGGTGGGGGAAGTGACCATGAAACCGTACCGGGATCTCCCAATTCGGCCACTGTGTGAAAGCAGCACAATTTCTCCCACCTTGACGGGATTAGAATTCAGTCCTTTTCCATACGGTCTCGGACAGTGGTCGTAACCATCGTGCTATCCGTGAAGGTACGGTTTGTGATATACTTTGTTGTAGACAGAACCATCTTTAGAGTAACAGAAAATTTTACTACATAAAACAATGCGGTGAAAAATAAAACGTCTGTTCCAACCATTCGCACCTCTATTGAGTCCTCTGCAACGTTAACGCCTGCAGGCCCATGCGTACAGCCATTCCTCACTATAGACCAGTAATATTCAGAAGCCTATTCTACGTTGTGCAGCGGGGGGGGATATTAAAAATGCAGGCCGTTATTATTTCCTTACGTTAGCTGCTATTCCTTGGTCTCCCTTGCAGATAAAACACTAAAAAGTTACAGATCTGTACCATCTAAAAATTCATTGAAAGTGTGGTCGGGCATTCCAAGCTCCTGACTGATCTGCCAAGAAACAGTTACAATATTCATTTATTGGCAAACCAAGCAGAGTTAGTTATTTGGTTTTTAGGAGCATTAGCAACTAAGGCCATATTGCTCCGGGATATGCGGTGGTCATTCCTTGACCTTTCCGCATCCTCCGTATTTGGTGGTGACGGGCTCGAACCCCGGTCTAATCAAGAAGAGTGTGCTACGCACTGCTGCTCCTTCCCACCTGGCTACGGAGGCGCCTAAACCAAGCAGAATTATGCAGGTTTAACCCCTTTAAGGCAATCCAAGGGATGTTACAAAAACATTCACATTACGGCATGTACAATGCCCAAAAACTTAACTACCACGGCAAAACAGTTTCTTTATTCATTTTATCAGATAAAGATTTAAACTAAGAGTGCTAATCAAACATCGATATGTCAGCAATCTTTAAAGTAAATAAATCGGCCAACCACTGAATGCCGGGCACTCAGGATGAAGGGTCCGTCGTCACGTATGGTCGTTAGTGTAGTATCTCAAATAGAAGAACTTTATGGTAACTGAAAAAAAAAAAAAAAAAAGTTTAGTACCCCGACTTGACCTAAAACTGAGGAACTAACGAAAACATTGTCTATTTGAGCCTTTCCAGTTGTTGTGAATGACAAAGGTGGTAGAAGCGACTTCTTCCTGGAGAAGCGATTAGTCTTGGGGGAGAAGCGACTGGCAAGTGATGGCCGTGCTAGACACCGCGCAGGCGCCTCTCCACCACCGCCGCCTCAACACTGGCTCTCTGAGGACCTCCTTGGCGGACAACTCCAGCTTTTAAAGTTAAAAAATACTTCTCGTCGGAAAATTTATAAATGACCTTTTTACCAACCTTGTCACCGAAAGGAGAGTTACTTAGTATAAGGAAGCGCGCTATCGAAGTGCAATAAAAGATTTTTTCATTTTAACACAAAAAAGTAAACGATAGATTTCAATCGAAATAGTTTTCCCTTGATAAGCATCGAATAACACATAACTAATGTGATTTTTAAATGTTTAGCTCCATTAACGACGGAAATTGAGGGAGAGAACACGAAAAATTATTCGCATTCCTGTCTGGCGCCGCCATTTTTAATTTTAAAAATATTTTAATTATATTTTAAACCTACTCGTTGGGCTCTTTCCAACAGGTGTATAATAAGTTATAGGTTGTCGACATTTGCTGCTTCCCACCACATTAACCCCCAATTTCTCAGAAAAAGTTTTGTAAACAACGATCAATATGGCGTTATTTTGGCCAGCATGATGTACAAACCCAGGCAAAATCAAGTCAATAGGTTGAGTGGTTCCAGAGATAAGTGATGTGACAGACGGACGAACAGACAACCGAGTGACATTATAAGGGTCCTTCGTTAGACAAAGGACCGTAAAAAGTAGAACAAGAAACAGTATACCGAAATTTGCAACTACATTGGTGCTGAGGACAGTAACATTCATACTGCTTCCCTGCATATGTACACACCTTCCAAAATTCCCTTTTCGCTCCTCCTTTCTAAGTTTAAAATCTATGGCAACATTCCAATAAAGAAAGTTACGCCAGGAAAGTAGCTGTCAAGGCGTTTTGGCCTTGGTAGTGAGAAGCATAAACTTCTTCCATCCTATAATTCTGGAATGTTATGGTTAATAAGACTGGTACATAAGGTAACGGAGGACGCCAGTTTAATGATTGCTATTCTATAATAGATGTTCCAAATTCCTCAAAAGCTCTGTTCAAAATGTTGGTTCTTGGAAGACATGCCCAATCAATGGCCCATTTTATCACAATTAGAGGGGCCTTTGTGTTACCAGAAATAATCTTGAGTCTAGCATTATTCCAAGAAATTGGAAGTAACGGATTCAATGGAGCATCCCTCCACCTGCGAAAACAAACGAGCAAGTTACAGATACTTGGGCGCTTCCGTAGCCAGGTGGGCAGGAGCAGCAGTGCGTAGCACACGCTTCTTGATTAGACCGGAGTTCGAGCCCGTGACCACCAAATATGGGGGATGCGGAAAGGTAAGGGAATGACCACTGCATATCCCCGGAGCAATGTGGCCTTAGTTGCTAATGCTCCTAAAAACCAAATAACAAACAAACAAATACTTGATAATTTTCGGGTTACTATCAAGTGCGACTCTGGAGATGCTGAGGATAACCAGCAATTTTGATTCAACTATATAAGGATCCAATATTCATAAGCAAGGTTTTTTTTTTTTTACTCAGAAGATGGGCCTGCAAACTAGATTGTGGAGACGTACACAAGTATACTGCGGATGACAAAATCCTTGACAAGCTCGCTATCTAATTTGAAAGTTACTTAAATATTCTAGGTAACATTTGTGTAAACTTGCATTTAGTTTGCGATATCAAAGCTTTTTATTATTTTTTTTATATATATATATATATATATATATATTTTTTTTTTTTTTTTTAATTTCAGGAAGTAATTTGGAAGATAGAAAATGTCGAAACAGTTTTATCATCAGTCCTAACTCGTCATATACAATTATTGTCAAATCACGTATGGAATTAGTGGTGACCTGTAACTTCCGAAAACTCCAGCGGCGATAACAGTAGCAATGAATTTTCTACGTCCAGAGAGTCAGGCAGTAGCGATGAAATCACGAATACTCATCAACCCCTGGGGCCACACGCTTCGAACGCTGACAGAAATTACAAACCCATTCCAACTGCTGGCGTTCGAACTATCCAGCATATACTGCAGTTCGTAGCGCCACGAGCAACATCACACTGTTCGCTAATGAGGAGGGGGGGAAGGAGGGATTCTGAAACTTAATTGAAATGGAGTTCGTGAACCTCGTTGACTGAACACAGCCAAGTATTAAATTCACAGTAAAAGCGAAATTCTCACCGCTGAATTCCACTTTAAATCAACTCATGTTAAAATAAGTAATTAAAAGTAATATTAATTATCAGTTAATGAAAACCGGATTCGAAAGGAAAAACTGGACCAGGTTCGTGTGGCCATTACGAGGTCTGAGCGAAAAATAATTTAGAAATCACGTACAATAGTCATGTAATAATTTGCAAATACAATCATATTTTAATTCAAGCTGTCCAATTACAGTTAGTATCAAATAAAAACCGCATTCCGTTAATTAAAGTATTTAAACAAAGTAGGAAAATGAGAACTGGGAGAAATACAATCTCTATCACGATTCTGCTTAAGAGGTGAATCTAGTGTTGTAGACAAGTCCAGGATTGGGAAAAGAAAATCTGAACACTGGAGATGAATAATTCTTAGGTAGAAAGTTCAAGGGATATGAAAGAAATGGAGAAAATGCGAGAAGCGGAAATGGATATGATTCCACATATTGTGTACAACTGTGCACAGGCGGGCGATTTGTTGCCGGTCGCAGCCAGGTCTTCAAAATCAGTGTTTCTCAAGACTTCAACCTCACGACCCGCACAGACAAGTAGTAATCGCAGTTTCCGATCAAACTCATGAAATTGCAAGTTGTGATACGAAGGGTTGAAGCAAATCGAATATCTTGGAGCGACAACAGATATTTAGAAACATTTTTCTGCTTTCACAGACGCTGAGAATGCACTGCATTTCAGCTTCATGTGAATAAAATAATTTGGCCTATCACACTACGCCTCACTTGGAATGTCTTCTTACTCCAGTTACAAAACCATTATTTTTAATAATTTAGATATCTTCAGACGAAGAATTCGTTATTAAAGTAAAGTAGTACTGTAAATTCGTTATTACAATACTATAAAGCGACTGTAATCTATACACGATTAACATGGGCGGGGAACCTTAATATGAAACATTTATGCCAAGAATGGCAGTATTTGGCATACCAATAGTATCACTCCTTCCAAACACGATCTGGCAGCCTCAAGGTACCGAGTTGATTTCTAACTGATGCGGAATCCTCAGTTTTGCTATTTATTCTTATTCGAATCCTGCTCGCTATGCCCAGGGTTCTTAAAATTGCACTGTCGAGATGAGTTTGCTCAAGTCTCTGAAGAGTCCTCTATTGAATCATTTCTATTCCACAAACCTTGAGTGAAATTTTTCCACTACATTCTATAGTTAAAGAGAAATTAGCATTCTTTATATGTCTGTTACAAACAAACATTATTACGAGGTATTTTATTCTGTTGCCAGATTCTCCAGATGTTTGCAAAGATATGTACTGTAGTTTCTGCTCAACTACAATCAAAAGAAAAGCAATCTATAATTAGCTAAATATACTATGTGAAAGTACATACAGCCTAAGGATGATGGCAAGCAACTGATAACGCAGTACCAACCTTTCTTTAGGATAAAAAAAAATGCTAACAATTATCAAAAATCGACAACTTGAACATTGAACCCACTATTTTCTTCAGTAACGTAATTAAAACTTAACGGATAGTTACAAATTCTTTAAGAATTTTTGTAGATGATTAGGAATGGAGTTAAATATCTCACAAACGAAGCGTACCCACTTTTATCTACACTGAAGTCTGTAACACACCAGCGGATTGATTGACAGGATCATTACGCTCCAACCTAACCTCCTGAAAAGTCTAAATAGGACATTTCCGTCAAATACAATTGAGATCCTAAATCGACTATAAATTGATTGTGACAAATTTGGTCTAATAAGGTCTACAGAACTGCTGCTTTATGACAAGAAACTCAACAGTACCAATTAGAATCCACAAAATAGTAACCTCTAACCCATCCTTTAGAAAAAGTCAAGCAACCAACGGAAACAAAGCTTTTCATTTAATACATATGTGATTTATGAAATTTTCATTCACCGGTTAAATGAAATTAAAAATTCTCGTGTTTATTATGTTGAATATAGCACACTCGCCACACCATTCTTTTTACATGCGCTATCTTATTCTCAAAAATTCTGTAAGCAAATTTTACTATAATTTACCATTTCCCCCCGTTTTCATGCGGTCGAAGATTTAATTCTGTACCTTCGTGCTGCTTGTAAATAACTTCACGGCGCATGAAGCTTACAGCATTCAATTTTGAATAAGTAATAATACCATGTATGGAAAGTTAAACTCTCAAATTTTATGACAACCTAAAAATCACATGCTCATCCTCAAACTCCATTCTTAAACGAATCGATGGAAAACTGAAGTCAAAGTTAATTGGATAAAAAGATGATAATAATAAAATAAAAACGTATAAAAGTAGAATTAAAACTCAGGCAACGGAGTTTAGTTTGGTTGTTATAACTATTCAAGAAAATGAGGCATTTCCGCCCACACACATTGCTATTTTTTTTTTTTTTTTTTTTTTTTTTGTCAAGAAGACGCAACACTGTACAACAGTTAAGCTGTTAGTGAAGTAATTTACTTCTCAATAAGCTCAGGAATGACAGTCTTAAGACTCTAAATTTGTCACTCTGCCAGGAACAGTGGCTTATTATACAAATATCTCGTATTATTAACATTCCATTTCTTATATTAAGATCACACGTCGATAAGGAATCGGGTTCTGCAATATAGGCCGAGATGCATTTCACGCCGATATCTTGCACTATCAGTATGTCGCAATACACTGACCAAAAATAAGTCAAGGTGAAGTTCAATTTCTAAGAAATTAAACTGTTTTATGAGTGGATCTTTCTCATTTTCTCAAGTTCAATTATACAATTCCTTTAAAAAAGAAAAGGACTGAGTGTTAAGATCGGCAGAAGCAAAGCAACAAAAGTCGGCAGTAACCAACAGTTAAATTATATGGTTTACCGTAACGTCTGTACAGCTGTTCATGGGCCAATCCACACATGCAAGCAAGCTGAAAACCTGAAATACCTCAATGGAAACCCTACTTTATCCGCCTGTGTATTTACAGATTGACTTCAGTCAAACGAATTTCAAGTGGCGAACCCACGACTTCGTCAAGAAGGACACGTTGACTTATCTGTACTGTATTTGAAAATAAGTCTACGAAATGGCAGCGCCTGGAAACAAGGATCGATCTGACTCAGGAAACGATAACACACGCATGAGGGAAATATTTGCTGATGTAGGAAGCAATGGACAAAAACGACTTCCCTGCTCCAGTATGGCTTGCACTGAGGATATTTTGTTGTTTATGCTATTTCGTAAGTGTTACAACGTTGTGTTCTAAATGTCGGCTTGCTGGTTTTTGAGGTGAAAGAGCCTGCAATTTCCGGCGGAGGAATCGCACTACTTTGCTAGAGACTAACTAGCCAATACTTTAAGCTCTAGAAAAAACTCCAATGTCATTCATATTCGAGTCACAAGAAATGATTACCAACTATGAGAAGAAAGGGCACTTTATATATGTGGAGCACTGGATTATCTGGAGAGTGCTTTATCTAATAATAATCAATAATCCTTTGACCCCTGTATCTTTATTTTTCACTGATTGAACCTAGCGACTGATAATCACCTGGCAAACATGAAGTGCTTCCAGAGCGTTAGATACCACTGAGACTCGAACATTCTATCAACACAAAACAGTCAAATTTGCGCCCAAAATTATTAATAAACCATTAATTATTTTTGCAACAGTTGATAAAATTGCATTGTCACAACGAAAATCAAAAACATTTATACGGCATGTGTATACCGAAATAATTCAACGTTACTTTTATTTATTTAGTTTTCAGAACTAAGAGTACTCAAATACGCCAATTACTGTATGCATTCTGTTCGTTAGCATTGCTTGATTTAAACAGCTCTCAAAGTCGCTTCAGAAGTTTTGTTCACCCAGTAATCATCCGGAACGTGGGCCATGTCAGGAGCTTATCTCATAAAGATGGTCCTGCTTACAAAATAATTGTGGTGCATTACTTGCAAGTAAAATTTGGGTTCCAATAACTTTTCTATAATTTAGTCGTGTTTAAAAACCAATCACCACACTACATAATGGACAACTGATCTGCCACGAAAAATTTTATGCAGATAGCGAGCCGTCAGTAAAATATACCTGGAGAGAATCCACTGATCAATGACACTAACGGAACATTAACTGTACCCACCACTTAAAATTATAAAACTGAGTTTTATTATTATTAGCCATATGGTGCAAGGAAGCCTGAGGTCTATGCTGCACCAGCCGAAAAACGTGGAGAGAAGGGGATCACCAAGAAGGAGAAAAATGATATCCAGCTCAGCACGCTGGGTGTGTCGAGCCCAAACTCACCAATGTGAGCCCCTGGGGTTAGAGCAATAAAAACCGACAGATTGTCACGTCTAGTCCGTCATGTTTATGCATTTTTCTTTTTTTTTTATCGATAAAATTCTTATGTAAAATAACAACCCACGCACTAACACCAAACAACAGCGAATGAGCTGTCACGCAATCATTACCTGACTCACCTCTAGAAAGTAATGAATCAGGTATGTCCCGTAAGAGATGATGCACAGCTCAGTCACGATGGCACTGTCGGCGCCACTGTGGTTCCAATCGAGTTACCAATTCATACAATTAATAACAAAAACAAATTAAAAGACGTGATCTGTTTTCTCAAACATGTGGCTATCTATGAAGAGAGAGAGATAATGAAATTACCATAATAATAATTGTTCCAGGAACTCTTACTCCTTGGTGCAGTTCGTCACTATTTGTCTTAGAGGAGTTCGACGGGTTGGGAGGGAATATTATTCCCAGCGATTTGAAATCCACGCTAGTTTTTACTACTTAAAACCCCCGCTACCTATTTAACTCTTACCATACTTGATGTCTTATTAAGAACTGCAACTAATCCTTAAAGACCCGGTTAGGAAAATCGATACTTAACAGTTCTCTCATGCACCCTTCGTTCTCATTGCTACACGGAACAAATTAGTCGTTTGAAGAGCCTAGGTTGCTATAAAAAAAAAAAAATATAAATAAATAAAATAATAATAAATAATCACCTTGGATTCCACGTTCCATGATTACAGGGACTTCTTACAAAGATACCACTGTTCCTTAAGACCAGAAATTTATTTATGGGAAAAAGTAACGTGGGTAAACAGAATCTAGTTTAGTCAAACTTTTATTGAAATTCAAGCTGATGGAGCCTGTGCTGTTGACGTCCTCTACAAGTAAAGAAAGTTTTTCGGTGGTGAAAAACTGGTTGTATAATTAAACAAAATTTACCTTAAGTTTTCCCGTAAATGGAAGTTAACATTACTTCCAAAATGCTGGTATTATTAATGTGTACAGCAGGTGAATGTAATAAAAGAAATCCATGAACGACCAGCAAAAAAAAATAAATAAATCATACAGGGATTCGGTTACACCGCCATGTCACCCAATGGCTGTACGACTAGGAATTTCACAATTATTGCGACATTTGTTCTCATACGTATTCATTAACGTGTGGTATGTTGTTTATTATAATTAGAACCACTTGCCCAATGGTATGTCTACAATATGAAGAAACAAACTTGTCTAGATTACCCACTAAAAAGCAATGCATCTTACAGTGAAGTATTTCAGCATTCAGAAAGCCTGAAATTTTAGTTTGTTTTTGTAAAAATTATTTCATATATCGAGTTAAACAATAAATACAGTTTACAAATAGAATTTTTTTTTTAGTTCTTAAGGAGGAACGTTAAGGTTATTCTTCTATCGGTGTCAACGATGAAAAATATAAAATACAGTGCGCAGGGTCACTTCATATGCAGAATAAGTGTCTGTACTTTCAAAAATTTATCCACACGCACTTTATTCTTGACCTTGTCTTCTGCGGTTAAATTTGGAACTGAGTAATCTAGAATGAGCACAACAGAATGAGGTCAAGAGTAAACTTCGCCCGAGAGTAGAACTGCTTTTCTTTTCCTCAGTCTACGTCAACAGACCAGACCGTCTTAGAAATCCTCGATGTGATCTTACATGTGGTGGCAATCAATGAAATCAGGTCACTTCACAAATGGAATAGTTTCCACATCATGCTAATAAACAAACAGAAAAACCAACGCGTGCTATTTTTAAGAACGTATATATGCCAAATGCACATTAAAAAACAATTGCAATGTATTCTATTGATAATAAAGGAATCGTCTCCGATGTATTGTTCCTTTAGACAAAAATAGTATTTAAATTTGCACTTGGGATGCGAAACAAACAAAGCTAACAAAACTACATGCAAAGTAGCTCAAGACTTCAAAGTTTAAGGTGATTCTGATTCGTTCTGCCTTCGAAAATACTACAGTAAATAAAAACTGCTCGTTTCATCTACTCCCTCGCCCACCCACATTTATTTTCGGGCATGTATACTTCAAAAAAAATTAGAATATTTTAAATACAGGGGTGTTTTCGCAGTAACCGTTTTTAAAGTTCAAGAAATCTGCAAGTATAACAAGCTAATAATTCGATACCTCAACCGGCCTAACGTCATGCATGTCTTTTCCTTAACTATGTCTGTACCAGCACTTGGGCGACACACCGAAATTTGGAGTAACCTTGGTCACGGCACGTCACAGCACCGTTGTTACTAATGATGTCGTAACCAACAATTCTAAGCTGTCAGCTCTGTACCACACTCATCACACGAAGTCCGAGACGAGAAAAATCTTATGCCACTAAAAATAATACGTTATCTCTTTGCCAAATAATGCCAAGTCACGAGTGACGTGTTTGCGTGCTTAAAGATACTTCTTGGCCAAGAAGAACTGGCGCAGCTAACAGTGTTTCGCATTCAGTGATGTCACAAGGATAAGGGTCTCTCAAGAAACAATTTCTGTATCACAATATGGTGATGGAGCAAAAAAAGATGCATCTCTAAAACCAACGTCACGTCTAAGGAATTGTAAAGGATTTACGTCATTGGGATGAGGTATAGTATTCTGGATATCACTAATTAAAAACTTTCAACAGGCACTTCACGAACTTTACAGTACAAATTACAAATAGCTTATCCATTTAGGATGGCACGTGTTGTTTTAAAAATCAAAGTGTAATCAAATATCTAAGAACGCGATCTGTAATCGAAATGCTTGCGACCCTTCGGGAAACTGGCTACAAGCCAAATTTATTGTAAAGGAGATTGGGGTCTGGAGAAGACTCGAATGAAGATTAATTTTTCGTGACAAGACTTCAGAAATAAAATTTCAGGTTCTGTACTGCTGACAATTACCGCTGAGTAACCGTCTACCAAACCGCTCAAGTAAGGTTATTTCCTCATGCATGAAATTTATGAGCGCGTGATCGTTTAGTGAACAATTATTCTGATTCACTGCACGACATCTGAGCGAATTTGACCTCAGAAAGTGATTTGAATCATGTTTGGAAGGGTCCCCCCACACTTCGGCTGCTGAAGAAAATAAAAGTAACTGAAAGACTTGTACTACAACATTCCTTAGAGATAAATGAAACTGGTGGATCCCAAACGGCAACTTAAATTCGGCCAAGATTGGCAGTTTAAGCGGACTTTCATGAGCAAACACTGAACTCAATGACATTCAACTGGTTTTTCGCCAGAAGCAGATTACGCGAGAATCGCTCAAGTCAGACAACCAGTAGCCTTATATTTTTAGACACTGCGTTAATTTATGAAATACCGTGAATTCTAGAATAAGAAAAATGTAAGAGCTACCCAAGAAAATCTTTCTCCGAGAGATGTGACGTGCGTATACCAGTTTCTGACATGGCTATGATACTGCATTTGTCAATGAAGATGAGATTTTATCCATAACTCTCCAGCTGCACTTTCTCAGGAACAGATTATCCTTTCTATTCCGTTTGCAGGATTCGGCTAATCAGGTAATTTTATACGGTCTTGTTCCCTTTGCAGAATAACGAAATTAACGGGAGGGGTAAAAAATTAAATGACAAATTCGACACTTGATTTAAATGAGAAATCAAAGGCCCCCACCCAGATTTGTATATAAAATGTCAACCTGTATACACTAAGTGGCCACTTTAACAGGTACACTACTCAATAGCCAGTAGGTTCCACTTCAGTCCGCAGAACAGCCTGTCTTCGTCATGGCATGGATTTAATAAGGTGTGGAAAGCGTCCCGCAGTAATGCTGCTGGTTCCTGATACTTAACTTCTTTCTGCAGTTGGTGCAAACTTAATGGTTGCGGATCTCAACTTCTATTTCAGAAGAGGTTGTTCTACCTCCGCCCACAGGTGCTCAACTGGATTGAGATCTTGTAACCGGGAAGGGCACCACAATAGGCCGAATTCGCTCATATTCTTGAAACCACTTACGTATAATTCTGGTCTTGTGACACGGCATAAGAACACATCCACTACAGTCCTGAAGAGATGCACCTTGTCACAAATACTTTCCAAATAACCTGTGGTGATCAAAATTTTGATTAATTGGTATCGGGAGGGAGCTCCGACGTACAAACAGTTGCTTTCAGCTTAAGTACTAGGAGTACTTCGCCCATCTTACTACAAATTGAATTTTGCCCATCTTACTACAAATTGAAGACCAACAGTAACAAGATGTCTGTACTGCTGATGTTCTGCAGCTGCCTGAAGAATTTCCCATATGAATGATGACCGAGGTCCATTTCGTGGTGCCTGCTTTCTTCACTTGATCACAATAACTTGGAAATAAGACAAACATTTGTTTCCCAGATAGTATTTAATTCAAATTAAGCCAAAACTTATTGGATTAAAATTCCATTAACGAATACAGAAATAAGGGGTTCCACTGAATGAGGCTATAGTCGACCAGTCTCAGGGAGAAGGGTAAAAAGGGCATTTCAGATCTTTCATCCAGTGAAAGATGCAAACCAGCCATTGAATATAGGCTTAAATACACATGATCTGTACTTAAATTTGTTTTTTCAGCCATACAAATAAGTGCAGTTTTCGAATACCACCATCACAAACGCAAAATCAAATCTACACTATATACTGTAGTTATGTTTCTTATATATGAGCCGAAATATCAAAGGATTTACTACGTTGTCCTTGAGTGATGACCTTCACTCAAGGTTGCAGGGAGGAGGAGGAAAAGTTCATCAAAACATCACATGTAAGAAGAAACAAACGCTGCGTCCTATGAAGCAAAGTTGAGTGACGATCTATCAAACGTACCTCTGCATTAAAACAGCTGCGCTGTTTTAATGCAGAGGTACGTTTGATAGATTCCGCGAGTATGTCCAAAACGAGCGCGAATTTGTCCAAGCAATGGGTATTGCTTTTACTCGAAATCGAGTTCATTTAAACGTCTACTGCATAAATTAAAACAACTTCCTCGAGAAGACTTATTTAAAAGCAGCTTTAATTTTTATTCTCCCCACTTAATATAAAACCATTAATCAGATTGTTTACTGTGTACACATCTTACTATAAACGAAAGTAATGTAATCTGCAACAGTAATCTTATCGCTCATGCAACTGAACTATCAGACTATTTCACGAGGCAACCAAGCATTAACGTTGTGTTGTGACACGAAAATATTCGAAGAATTACAGCACGTTTCCTCCTGCTAACAGCTTTTCACTGTTGTGCGGTCGCGCACGAGTTTGCCAACAAAAGGTAATTGTTAGGGCTTTTCATTTTTGAAAGGCTGATGACGCAGGATCCTGGAAACAAAAAACTGGAGGATAAAATACTTCAGACATCAAAGTGCAGGCGCATGTTTTCAGTACACAGCAGCATATAAGCGCAGTAACCATTACTGTGATACGCCAAATCAATAAAAAAAAAAATAAAAACTGAAAGGGTAAAATGCTAGATTAGGACGTCATGAATAAAGAGTGTTTCCGTGAAAATTTTAGATGATTTTGTTGGATCACAAGGTTGCCCATCTTCTTTTAGGAACGTTATCGCAGTTTATAATTATTCAAAATGAAATAATTTTTATGATCGGGTGTAATTCGCAGAAAAACACTGGTGAAACGGTACATTAGAAGGACAAATCAGTTTAGTCGATTCAAATCAGAGTAACTCGATTTCTTGCAATACTTTATATTCAACCGTGAACCGAATCCAAATTATGCACAAAGTGTCATCCTTAAATAGTTTTCGTCCATATAAAATCGAAATAAATTTAACATTTTTTTAATGTTAACTATTCAGTATATTCAGTCTGTAAATAAGGGGAAAATGCTTATCGATTGATCTGCTTTGACCACGCAATTATCAGTGCCAAAGTCTACGCAGGTAAGCCGTGTTCTGTGCGGGGAATAAGTGGGCCAGTGAATGCTGAAAGCATGTCACGACGTTGAGCACCACAACAGAGGGAAGAGGCTGTTTCCCTCCCTCCCCCTCTTTTTTTTTGGGGTGAGGGAAAGATCTAAAACAGCTGCGTGCTCTCCGATGGCTTTTAGGCTTAATGGAGTTTTTTGTCTGTGGGGGAAAAGGGAGCTGTTGGTAAGGGACTGTTTCAGTTTTTTTTTTTTTTTCCTCCTTTCACCCAAGCTGAAAGATAGATGGTTCCTTTAGGATTACGATGCTATTCTCTATTTTCGTTAAATACAAAAAAAAAAAAAACACCTCTCCATATACTTTTTCATATAATTAATGGCCACGAGTCTCATGAAAATATTTTAAAACACGAATATAGTTTTTCAATTTCCAATTAACTTGTTTATTCATGGATGAAGCTACTTATAATAAGATAAAGTCGATCCTCCGAAATTCAAAAACCTTGACATCTGAGCTTTTCAGATCTAATAGGCTGGATTTCGGTTGGTCATATAACAAATCTAACTTTATTACAGTCACACAAATGAGAAAAGGAGGGTGTGTGTGTGGGGGGGGGATAATAACGTATATAATGCATGTCATTACTGACATCTATTGCAAATACAGTACTGTGCAATGTGCTATATATCACGACAAACGCAATAAGCCGTTCTTCCTTCTTCTATGTCACTGTCTGTAAACAATTTAATCAAATTCACTCCAAGTAAGAATATTTATTAAAATACTTTACCATGTGATATTTAGTTTACTGGTGGTATACATGAATAAAATCAGTTCAATTAGACCCAAACAGTCCAAATAATAACTACTTTCTGCAGCTATTGTTCCTCGATGCAAAACAACCTCTCGGATCAAGCAACGGTCCATTCTAAACCAATAACAGATTTCAATATGCTCGTAGAAATCTGAAACAGCCATTTATCTAGTTAGAGTTCGTTCGAGTTTAACTGAATCAATCTTACCTTGCATACCAAGGCCAGATTTAAGTAGTCACAACTTTGGTGCATATTTTTAAGAGGGGGCGAGAATCACAAGAACCCTTCAATCTTGGGAGGCCCCTGAAGCAACTGGTGGTCCGTAAATCCGGCCTTACTACATACCAATAAATTAAGTATCGCGCGTATAAAAATGTTCACTGAATAATCTTAATTAGTAGTATTCCCATAATTATGGATAGTCTGTCCTTTTTTCCACCATACACTGTTGAGGAACCAATATAAAAAAATTCGCACAGCTGCTTCATCGCAGTTCCACTGTAGAGCGTCTTCTTAATAACACAACTGTTTTCAAAATATTGGTTGCATTTGGAACCACCATAATCCTCTGGGTACTTATTCTTCTTTGAGACGACACATTTAACAGCAAATGCACATTAAACATTCTGTTAAACTGGATGACATTGTGACAAGGTGCTGATGTAAAATATGCCACTACTCAACTATGTGTACTAATTGGAAGTAAGTTCACTGGAGAGTGGCCAATCACAGAACTAAATGAGACTGTATATAGTTTCCGGATTGAAAATGGATTACTACAATATTTTCAAGTATGGCTATGTTGCTTGCAGGTTAACAACAAACCAACAGTGAATCATCTGATTGAAAAAAAAAAAAAGTCATTCGACAAGAAATAAGGATTTATTTAATAAATGTTAATCAGCTGATTATTTATTCTTCTACGGGATGAAAAAAAAAAGATGCCATTACAAGAGGAACTAGACTAAATTTAAATTATAATCAAGAGAATTCAGATCAGGGGAAGAGGAAGGAAGAGACAGACTTGCATCTAAACACCAATATCACTCCACTCAGTTTCGAAGTGTTTCCAACTAATTACACCAGAAATTTTTAAATTAAAAATAGACGCCCAAAGTACTGCGATGACAGTGTGCCCACGTCATTGACTGATTCAGAAACTTATTCGCAGCTAGAACTATAGCTATGAAAGAGATTACAAGTGGAAGACACAGGCCGGGTTTTCAACAATAATTATAACCCAAATACAATTGCTTTATATCAGTAATTAATTCAATTAGACAATGAAAGTATTCTATAAATCTGAATGACAAGAAATACGCTTGGCACCCGAGGTACCATGTGGGTAACCTAAAACAGTTGGATGTTGACATGATTTCTGTAGTGGGATTTTTACGGCAAATATTTCTTCAATGGACAGAAATTCTAACGAAATGAAATTCCTTTACTGTTAATACCGAAGTGTATTAACAGTGAAGGGGAATAACGCAGAATCCAAACCAAATAATACAACTTAAAAGTTTTAATGTAAAATGTTTGCCATCCGACAAACAGAAAGCGTCGAAGTTGTTTTACAATGCGTGTGCTAAAGGGCATTCCTATAAAAGAGGTGGCTTACTTTTGAATATATTACGAGAGTAAGTGGCAATACTTGAGCTCCAAGTTGTGAGCATTTACGTGGTGACTGGCTGGGTGACGTGCAAACAGGTACAGTCTCCATAAACTACATACTCGCTGACCTGAAACAAATCAATACGGTCCAGTGATTACAGAGTACAGGTAGTGTGGATAATCTGTCATTAATTCCATACAGACAGGTGTTCAGTAACAGATGACTGACTTCTTTCTAGTGTTTAATAAATTTGTGCATTTCGATGACGGGTTCGTGGCATTCAAACGAATGAAATTTGCTTCATATTAGCAAACATAACGGACAGTTTATGATTTGGCAGTCACCTTTCACGCTGAAAACAGCGTGAACACGCTGATAAAGGTCTGCGGTCGTAAACCGAAATGTTCAAAGGTCTGAACACGAGTGGGCGCGCGCACGTACTTGCACACAGTCAAAAAAAAAAAAAGGTAATAAAATAAATAGTTGCAAAATTTTATATATAAATTTCGCCATAAGTAAAAAAATTAGAACGAAAATAAAAATAAGTGCTTCACCAACGAAACCACATTTTTAACCCAAGCCCAAAACTTCTGGAAAAAAAACATTGCAATTGGAAGAAAAGATAATTGGAAAGACATTATGTTAATGCACTTCGTTTCTGATTTTTCGTATTAAGTATCAGCATGATATGCTTTGGTCAAGGTACTTCAAACTGACCTAGCTCTCCTCAGCTAGGGTTAGTGACCGCAACAACTGAGTTAAGAAGCTGACACTTGTGGATCGGTTGGTACGTTTCACAAATCATAATATCAACTGGTGAGCAACACTGGTAACTAGTGATTAACCTCCTGTAGTCGACCTTTCAAGTTTGACAAGTAACGCCAAACTAATTCAATTAGAAACTCATCCATTAGAAGACGAAACTTCAGATGTAGTTATTTGAAGATACTGTCAAATCATCTGAAATGGAAGATTTAATATCTCGTATAAGTGACATTTCCTATAAATATACCTTAATACGATATATTTATTTACTTCTGCAGATTAAAAATGTTACACTCTAGTGAAGAGTCAGTGGATTAACACCAATTTCTCTTCCATTTTCCAGGCAAATTTTCACCATCTGTTTTCTTTTAACGGATTATTAACAAATTAAAATGCAAGTTTTCATACACTGAAATAAAATCAAAGGAGGGAGTTCTATATCAGCTGTGATCATGTACATATGTGGCCACTAATCAGCATATTCAGTGACTGGGAACCATATACAGTACAGCCATACGTGGTGGCGCTGGTTTTTCGGCTACTATAAACTTATGACCATGTGAATTCTTCGGTCCTATCAGAATATACGAAAAACCTTATAGTTAACTCCATTTGAAAGTTAAGGTTATTCGTCATAAAATACGCATATAACTTAAACGCATTACTGGCTAGAAATCGTCTCAAAACAGCACAAAAAACAGATTTATGAGGAATTTCGCTACTACTGCAGCTCCTGGGAACATAACGAGGTTTCCTAATTCCTAATAATATTTAATTATTCTTTTCTTCACAAAGAAAGAGTCTTAAATTTTGTTTTTGAAAAAAGAAAAAAATTCTTTGCAATTATTTAATTTTTTTTGTAATCAACAAAAATGGCTACCTATTACTCAACAAGGCGCCTCCGTAGCCAGGTGGGAAGGGGCAGTAGTGCGTAGCACACGCTTCTTGATTATACCGGGGTTCGAGCCCGTCACCACCAAATACGGAGGATGCGGAAAGGTCAGGGAATGACCACCGCATATCCTGGAGCAATATGGCCTTAGTTGCTAATGCTCCTAAAAACCAAATAACTATTACTCAACACAAAAAAAAAGCAAAAGCTGATTCATATGGCGATGCGTAAAGATAATTATGAAATACGGACTACTGTTATTTGTGTTTCTTATTTGAAGGCCAATGATGATTCATATGTCGGCAGACTATAAACAAGTATGTAAATAATGCCTAATAGCCAATACTGTTCTATAGCATCTTACTTAAAATTGGTGCTTCAATATAAAAATTCATTTTGACATTGAAGCAAAATAGACATCTTTATTCTTTCCTTCAGCTTTGTCCTATATTCTAATCTACTCCAAACAGTCCCTCCCAGAGGTTTATGACCTAAAAACTACAGTACATAATCACGGGTCTGTATTAACCAACAATTTCCACTAGTAGTGTGCATTAACCTACAACGTTAGGATCACTTTATGTCCAGATGTGTCTAGCCCTGATTTTTTAAAATCTGGGCTATTTCTTCGAAGGACACTAAAAAAAAAAAAAAAAAAAAAAAAAAAAAACTTGACACTCTGAGAGTTCTGGGTTAAAATGATTCGAGACTGGAAGGATTCTTAAAAATGTATATCAATAGGGATTGTTATTCACCAATCTCAGGTCCAGAAAACCCCCCCCCCAACCCCCGAGAATTAGTTTTTCTGCCCACACAACATGAAATCGGTAAGTCCAAGAACGAAACTTGTATATACATAACCACATAATGGCCAATGGACTAAATAAGAGGTATCAAAACTAGCCGCACCTCAGCTGATACAATGAGTAACTCTTCTCCACCGAAACGAGTCGTCAATTGGGACTGCTGGCCAGCGAATTAAGTGTCTTCTGGTCAGAATTCAAGTACAGTAGATGAACATCTTGGTTTGAATCATGAAAAAAAAAAAAAACTAATAATCAGGAATGGCCTTCCTGCCTCTCCTATCAAAGCACTTTAAAGTTGGTATCCAGGCCGTGTGCTGTCCGCAGCTTTTAAGTAGGTTCTTGCGGCATGAAAGGAATCCATCAGTGTTGAGTTCTCAACGTTTGGGAAACTAATATCGCCTGTTATCTGTGGTATACAGTCTCTTCACGAAAATTCTGGTGCAATTTGATGTAATGAAGATGGAGTTAACTCAGTGGTTCTCACTTTGAGAGGGAAAGATGTCTAATATAAAGGTAAGCCATTTAGAAGCCAATGCTCATTTGAAAAATCAAGTCATAGCACTGCTAAAGCCAAGATTAAGTAAACAACACTGTAGAGTGGATAATCCTGGAAATACAATTTAGTAAAATCTTCGATACAAAGCAGGTATTATTACTCTACTGTCCACCTCAGCTGGTTGAATTAAGATAGCTCGACTGCAGCAAGGACTGAAATGGTTGTCACTTGATTAACGTGATGTACTCATATTTTGGAATGAACGCTTGTATGGGAACTACTCGGCTCAATATGTTCTCCAGAGTAATACCCAAGAATGTTTCTGTGAGGGTGTTGTGAAAGTAAAACGGATGACAGAAACCGGCAATTACCAAAATATTCCAGAAGCCAACTAATGCACGATTCCTGTACAAAATAACTCCTTTACTCGTGGTGAAAGCTTCAAACAATGCGTACACGTTTTCAATCAGTTTGAACACCAATATAAGAATGTTTTCTGCATTTTCTAATGCAACATCACCTTTGTGATCCTTAATATTCTCTTGACAGGAGCGCATCAACGTATGGTAATATATTGCTGAAGCATCCAATAATTAACTTTTTCGCTAGATGTTTACTAAAAGGATACAGTAAATCTATGCTTAATTTAAATGAATATTTTCTAATTATTACCTGATTAAACAAAATAGATTCAAATTAACTTAAAGGAATTTGATATTTAGAAGCTCTTACGGTCAACTTGATTTATCGCAAGGGTTAACAATCGTATGGGACGTATAGTCGCAATTTACATAGAATTTAAGATAAGTAACTTTACAAGAAACAGCTCTATATGACCTTTTCAAAATAATGATAGTCCTAATCGATATTTCGATAACATTTGCATCCATTTCTAATAAAGAAATGGAAATTCGGATGTCGACTTCGCTTTCCCCATTTTCTTGTTCTTTATTACAGGAACATCTGCAATTGACTTCGCTGAAAATTTCAATTTTCTCTTAATTTTCTTTACAGATTGGATGGGGAAGCCGGCACTTAAGACTACAGACTATCCTCTACTCAAACATTTCAAAAGAAATTTCGAAATACGAAAAGCATTCCAGAAAATGTGACCGAATAAATGAGAAGTACAAGTCATTTTCTAACTTATTGATGATACAGCGAATAAATTTAATACTTCAATTACTATTCCTTCATTTAATACATGCATATATCCACCTTCTAATGCAGCTTGAAAGGAAAAAAAATAAAAGCCTCAATCTGTGGGAAGTCTATTCATCAAAAGGTATTAAAAAGAAATGGCAGCTGTCAAATTTCAATGAACTATCAAATGCACAAAAGTGGAGCACCACCAATCTCTAAGCATCTAAAGATGTCTGATCACATGATTTGTATTCGCTGTTTGGTACAGCTCTGCACTCTAGGGTAACCCACGAGTTACTAGATTACTTCATGGCCTGCAAAGGTCAGAAATGCATAAGAATCTTTTAAAGTTTGTGAAATAACGTTTTCCATCCAAAAATTCAGCTAATAACCGAGAGAAATGTTTTAAATGCTTCTAAGCTCAGAGTACTGAAAACATTTGGGATACCAAATGGCTACTGATTTATAAATTATTTAAAATGTATTCCCTTTTGGTTTCTTTAATCTAGGCATAATAACTGTTCATTAGCAACGTGTATCGCGGATAGCCAAACAGTTAAGTTAAAACAGACATCTAAGGACAAAGCTGATCACATATTCCTGAATTACGTATTTTGCAGATTTATTATCATCTTCCACAAAAAATTAAGTTATCGCTTGAGTAGTGATGTTGGTACATGAAAATAAGTGTTTTGGCAATTTTTACAGGATGAATTTAAATATGGACTAGATCGAGTTGACTACTGTGGGATTATTGAACGTTAGAAAATAAAATTCGAATGGATCACGAAATATACCTGCGCTTCCACAGAAAAGGCATTCTTAAGTTATGTATGCAATGCGTTACATTTAAGGTCCATTCGATTTTGCTTAAATTGAATCTTTTTCTATGATTAATTGAAGTGAATGGTAAATATTTAACTTTTATTTAAATTATATATTAAATATAATATATATTTTCCGATTTTAATGAAATTTCGTTTTGGCTCGGCATATTTTTTAACAAGCTCAAATACAAAATTTCATGAACAAACACGCGAATGCGCCTAAAAAAAAAAAATAGAATTCCTTCTCGTCTATATAGAAGTGTTTTATGCATTTGGTTATTCAACACTTTTAAGAGGCCCATCTATAGGCAACTCAAAAATTCTTTCTCTAAACTTTTGCCTATCAATGCCTCTTTTTTTTTTTTTTTTGGTAGTTGTTGGCGCATAGGCTTCTGTGGTCATAATGCACCTCCCAAGGTTTTTGCAGTACTTTGAACCAAGCCCGAGGCGGGAATCGAACCCGCGACCTTTGGGTTGCCAGGCAGGTACTTGACCCACCTGGATAGCCCGGTCGGCTAATGCCTCTTCTATTTCATCTCTCCAAAACGTAATGACAATCTTACGTTTAAGTAAAAAATGAAAATAGAACACACGCAAAGACAAACAATGGCTATTTCAAAAGATGCGCAGTTCTTGAACCAAAATTTACTTTCTAGGAATTCGCCAGTGATAACCGAGTCACTAAATATATATGCGCCCACCCGCACTAATGCATCCGGAAATTTAAAGCAAAGTTCACTTAATTGTACAAGTTTAGGCATACCAAACTGAAGTTAAATTAAGTCAGTTATCAAAGCTCCTAATTTAACCATCGCTTAATTTTCAGCATGCTGTCTACTAGTTACAAAGAATTCATTTCGCAAAAATGCTTTGGTATTAAACTAGACGGTCAGTTGTGTGCATTATCGACAAGGTAACTCAATATATAGAATCTACAAGTGGTCTCAAAGCATTGTCCAGTTTAAGATTGAATAACGACAGTTAGTATTTTTCTTTTTTATAGAAAAGATTAAATATACAATTAAACGGTGGCGGTTACATTTTATTTTAAAGGCCTTGTATTTTTTAATGTATTGACGCTTTTTTTTTTCACATCTACGAAATTTAAATGAGATTATGCACAGTAAAACAGATCCTTTATTCTTACTTTTTTTTTTTTTTTTATTTCACAAAACTCGTCTAGGATAATGGCGCACACAGATGCAATAAATAACTCCTTTTATATCAATAAAACTATTGAATCATCTTTTCCTATTGGGTAGCTGTTCCAACTACGCAGAATTAATATAAGCTTGGAGATTGTCGTTCCTCTTGACTAAACTTCTCGGAATTTCATGTTATTCATCAAAATTCCCCATTTTTACTCATCAGCCCGTCCCTCCCCAGTCTTTATATTATTTCCTTTAGTTCCTTGGCAGCTCTTGGTGAAAATTCGTTTTAGCAATACGGAAAATAACTGAGGTTGTGGAAATAGTTAAAAGTAACCATTAGCTTTATACAAAAGGTGGTGAACGCTATTGGTCGTTAAATTCGGCTGGACGTGTAGGCGAAATAAGTTCACAGTAGGAAGATCTTTTATTTAATACATTTATTTTAACCAGAACAGCGCCTGGGACTCTCCAGTTGGATCAGATACCGTAATCCCAACAGTTGCACCGGTCCGTAATTCATGAACTCAGTCGCCCAAACATTCCACGATAAGTTACCTCCACTAGAGTTCACTCAAATGTCCTACAGCCATTCCGAGTGGCTGTAGGACATTTGAATGAACTCTATACATGAAACTAAAAGACAGGATGACAACTACGAACAGATACCGACATCCCAACGCTGGACAATTTTCTTAAAACAGCATTCCCCTAGAGTCAAGAGTTTGTCTCAGCGATTAAATTTGTCCATAAAACATCTGAATTTGTTAAGAAAAGTGATCGACTCTGCTCTATTTACCAGGGTTTTTTTTTTTTTCACACTTTCAGTTATGATTTGGATCGTGTTTAACAACCTCATAAGCGCAGCTGATTAATTTAGAAGTTAATAAAAAAAATATCGCTCAGTGCAGCTAGACGTGTCATCTATCAATGTGGCATCCAGTTACCTTAAAGGCAGCATTTAAGTCGGGCTAGACACGTCTGGCTGTAAAGTTATCTGCTACAAAATGAAGTAAAGATAAGAGAATTTTTTCTTATCCACGCTTGAATTTTATTAGAGGTGTTTAAATAAGTTAATTGGGGTATACTAAATCACATCGCTCAAAACAGCACTTCGCGCGCATCTGTGTTCAGTTTCCCTATATCTTCGCGGTTATCCACCACTGTTATCGATTTTTGAACATTCCCAGTCCGACTTCGGACTCTACAACTTCTCAAAAAAACCTACGGTTTCGTATGGATGGCTGTTTTATTACTTTAATGCATTACATTGAAATAAGTTATGGTTATTCAATTGATTAATGAATTCGAATTTAAACTACCTTACATCTGAACGTATTTACAGTTATGCAACTATAGTATGTTGCAATCGAAGCTGCCACTTTAGAAAGATGCTTACAATCGTATTCAACTGAAAGCCAAATGCTGACATTGGCTAAGGTGACTTCTATGGCTGTATAGTAGTTATGCTTTCCACTCGCTTGGAAAAGCATGGATTCGAATCCATTCAGCAAAAGTTATTGTCCATTGCCTTTTTTTTTAAATTTATTATACGAGGAGTTATCAAGAAGTTCGTGTAATGACTTTGTATCATAGAGAGAGATGCTGAGACTTTTCGAAACACGTTCGGCAACTGATCTATACACAGTAACTCATTAATAACCCGGTAATCTCCAGTGTCTGAATTAGCTCAACTCAACAGGTGTTGTGTTTTATCCCACTTTTAACAGATTTGGAAATGCAACGCTTCAATGAAGTTTGCTTCACCGCCTCACTGATTATCAGAGAGTAAAGAATTTCCGCACGTTGGGATCTTCAACGTGCTGTTGATCAACACTTTCTTCCGTCCTCTCATTCAACAGGACTTCATCTTCTCCAAGACCAAAAGAAATAAGTCGATCTAAAACGCGAAGATCATCCTTATCGCATTTTTCATTATGAAATTCTCCCACATGGTGAAATGGCAAACTAGGAATACTACACAACAGTTACACAGCGATTGTGCGATGCTATTTGGAGAAACCGGCCGGTAAACTGGGCTTCGGGGAATTCGCGCTTTCCATCATGAAAACCACCCTGCACGCTACCCTTTCAATTCAACAATTTTTGCACAACACTAACTTTGAGCCATATCAGCCATACTCACCGGATTTAGCTCTCAATTCCCCTCCCTCACTTTTTTTTTTTTTTGGGCTTCCGAAGCTTAAAACTCCCTTGAAAGCTCCAAGACGTCAGACTTGCGACTAAGGAAGTTCAGAGAGAAATTATCAGTTCCAAACAAAGTCTGTTAGGAATATTTCCAGAAGTACAGGAATCTTCAATTGCAATAAGACGACGAAGTTTACTGGATATTCGGATCGACCTTAGTCGAAAGTCGACCCGAGAAGCATTGGAGTTTGTCTTACCCTGTTTGAACTATTAGCTGCACGAATCGCTACTCGTGAACAATATTCGTTGAATTTCATAAGTACAGTACTGCAAAGAACTGCGGAGTTTAGTTTGTTTAGTTTACTCTCGACATCAAGTGTTCATCAGGACGAGTGCTGTATTATACTTCTTGACACATCTAGACGGAGGGGATGTAGGGGAAGCAAATGAGGTTATCTGTTGCTAAATAAACTACACAAACACTTGAAAAAGAAAAGGAAGAACCAGAATTAAATTTATTATCTTCCTGGTGCCTCAAATCAGTTCTCATTTTTAGATTAAACTTAAAGTACTGGGCTTTTACTATAGTATAGTATTAATACTTTCTACATTTCTTATTTAACAACTTGGGTTACAGTAATTTAGTATCCAAGCTATTCTGATTAAGATCTTCCTGATATACACTGAAAGAACAGAATTCATGGGATACCTGGTTCCTGGGCAACGCGACGCTGTCACCCCGCTTCCTAGTGGAGGGACCCACTGCTTGGCAGGTATATAGGTACACTGCATTCACGTAGACAGTAGTTCGATGTCAGTATGGACAAACGTCGTGAGTTAAGATGGATGATAGTGGGTGCCGCCGCATAGGTCACTATCGCGGAGGTTGTACAGAAATTGCACTATCCCCCGTTCAACAGTATCGGGATTACGTCATTACCGGAATAAATCTCATAGGGTCAGCGCTGTGGGCTGAGAAAGATGGTGGATGAATGTGGCCGTCGACGTATGTTTCAGCCAACAGGAGAGCGATAAAGACAAATCATCGCCGACTTCAACGAGAGGGCCAGAAACGTCTCCAGCCAGACAAGACCATCAGGTGATCATTAACCGCAATAGGTTATGGAAGCCACCGACCCACCAGAGTCCCATTGCTAACACAACACAGGACTATGCCTCAAATGGGCGTAGGACATCGGCACTGGACCTTCGATGATTGAAGACGGGTCTCCTGGTCCGATGAGTCCCGTTTCCAGTTATTTCGAGCGAATGGGAGGGTGCATATCTAGTGGAAACCGCACGAAGCTATGCACTCATGTCAACAAGGTACTTTTCAGGCAGGTGAACAGTCGGCAATGGTCTAGGGCGTGATCAACTGGCACATGTTGGGCCCTCTGGTACGTCTGGACGCATCTCTGAAAGGGTTCAGGTTACGTGTGCATCCTTGCAGACCATCTGCATCCCTTCACGGTTTTCGTGCACCCACAAGCCAATGGACTCTTCCAGCAGGACAGAGCCGTAGTGTCAGTATGGATAAACGCCGTGAGTTAACGGACTTTGAAAGAGGGATGATAGTGGGACTGCAGAATGCTCTTCGAACATTGTTCGAAGAGCATTCCGCAGATTTTACCACCATGGAATGGCCTCCCAGTTCACCGGACATTAACCCTGTGGAACGTCTTTGGGATGCTGTGGAAAGGTCAGTTCGAGCTTTGGATCCTCCACCCAGGAATACGACGAAATTATGGACAGCAGTGCAGCAAGCATGGATGGAAATACAGTAAGTATGGAGCGCTTTCGTGAATTAGTGGACTCAATGCCTCGCCGTGTGACTGCCCTTATCCGGGCGAAAGGAGGGCCTACCCGTTACTAGGTAGGTATCCCATGATTTCTGTCCATTCAGTGTATTACAATAACCAAACTTCCGGTTTGGTAAATAACAGTGGGCATTTGTTCGTCACCCTCTATTAATTTCATTGGTCACAGTCGTGATTGGTAGCTACCAATACCTTTTTGTTAAGGAATAATGATTTGGTGGGATTTCATCTTGTAGCATCTATATAACTGTGCTCACAGGCCGGTGAGAATAGGATGTGGACTAAAAAACAGAATAAATCATTGGGGGAAATCGTCCCACCCCGTGAAATCAACAAGTCTTTACAGCTTCGTTAAACATTTAATCCCTATATCAAATAAGATAAACTTTAGAAAATGAAACTACTGCAGTGGAGACAAACAAAAATTTAAAAGCTGAGACATTGCGAACGTTACTCTCCCCTCAAGTTGCTCGCGATCTGCAGTTTGAGTGCCCCTGCTCTATACTCTCACTAGATAAAGCAGAAAATCTAGAAGAAACACCATACTTCAATCGCTATATACTAAAAACTTCTTGCAGTGTTCAAACTGGGCTGGAACGCTGTTCAAGATGATAAATACTGTATATCTAAATAGAGTAACCTAAAAGCAAGCGTTCCTGTTGTTAAATTTAAAAAAATTAAAGCTACTCATTGGCGAATAAAGTGGTATTTAAGTGGCGTCCGAATGGTGGCACCAGTAAGAGCTGTTGTGTAACTTTGCATGTGTTTCTACTGCTAACATATTCCGGTTGGTAATACAGTACTTTATTTCGAGAACAGACTCCCTGTTAGTACATCAAATGAACCTGCGATCCTCTTCTCTTTAAGAGATGTAAACGGAAGTGTGCGACTCCGAACAATTAACCAGATGAATACCCTTAAGCTGTCTTAAAGATGCATATTCAGTTTCAGCGAGAACTTAAGCTGAATAACAGCATGATTGTCGATACTGAACCTCTTCTTTGTGCCATTTAGCAGTGCGCGCGCGCTTATTTAACAGCATCGTATTTCCGATTCTGCTGCGAACGCTTTCGTGGCCCCAGCTTTAAAAACGTAGAACCGATTCATCAGCGAGCACTTCTAAGAAAATCGAACCAGTCCCACTGGCGATGAAAACAACCGCGGGAGTGGCTTTGCTTGTAGCACGCTTAAGGACACACGATAGGTCTAAAAGCAATACACAAATCCACCCCATTAAATACGGTTCAAGTTACGGCGAGAATGAGGGTTCAAGGTCAAAAAAGCGTGCTGAAGAGAATGAGACACTGTTTCAGAGGTCTAATAACAAGTATTTTACTTGAAACTACGCTAGCAATGCGCTATCGAATGACAAACTTTGATCTTCAAATGACAGATGATCAAATAACAAAATATCTTCAAAACAAAGTTGAAGGCAATGAGGAAATTCTCGTCTTTTCAGTATTTTAAACAACGGAACTTGAGCAAGACTCAACCCAGCGACACCTGTAGACCACAGTAACCTTAACTTAATTTTTCCGGAACTCACTGACTGGAATAGACCGATCTCCAAGAAGGAAATACAACGTAAACTGTACTCACCCCAAGTTTCGTTTATATAATCCAACTGGTCAATCGTCTATTCTCACTGCTGTCGATGGAGACAACTCACAGTAACAATCTTAGCGCAACTACAATATCTAAAGAGGTCACAAGAGACATGCTCGAATAATGTTCCTATCGTTCTGATAGCAATGTTTCTCACTGAAGTTAAGTCGATGCGTTCGTACTGTTCAAAGGCATTTCGATTCCACACTCGCTTGACACAAACCATACTGCGAAAGTAACGGTCCAGTGAGGGTACCTAAATTTGTAATAATGAACACAATCAGCCGTCGGCTCACGGTACATCGTGAGTAACCGCAACGGCTGCGACAAAACATCCTCTCCTCGAGCAGTATAATCGACTTTTCCTTGAGCTGGAACGTGCGACTCGAAACCCTTCCAGAGCAACTGCTTCCGCCGCGCCATCTACAGTCGAGGAGACAAAATAAAGCCTCGCCCACAACTTACATTTTGTGCTGCGCATTAGAGTCACAAATGACGGCCAGCCAACCGAAGTACGTGCTTTCCACACAGACGTTTCAGTCTTTTGGGTTGCGCATTTCGACCAAATATTCCGAGTCTTAATGGATTTTAGATTACGAATTAGATATTTATTTAACAGTATCGGATTTCGAAAGCCATAATCACTTTGTACGCTGCATCTCTAGCTACACAAGCAGCACTTGATAGTTCACTTTTCAAGAAGTGACTAGGAAAATTTTAAACAAGTACTGTACAATTCTTTTCATCTCCATTGATAAATGGAGATGTTCCATGCATGGAATTCCCGTCACGCCCCTGGCATTATTTCAGTTCAGAGAATTGCAATTACTTTAGTCCAGTGTTTGTTTAACGCCGATAAAAGCTTTTCGCTGATTTGTTTCTTTCAATATAGAATTAGTCCATTATTCAGAAGGCGTATACATAGATGGAAATAGAACAAAAATGTAATTACAGCAGGAACTGGCCGATAGGGGCATTATGTTCCAAAATATTCCGATAAACAGGTTAAAGAAAGTCGTGTTCTCATAAACTTAACTGCTTCTACACCGAGCTCCAATTGTATAAGGCTATGCTATATGTACATGCGTTCACGAGCCGATTTGTACTTTGTGTGGGTGCTAAACTTGGAATAAACTACTCCCTCTGCCTGAGATAGTTCGACTGCACAGCACTTTTTAAAAAATTCTGATGGAATCCGAACCCAGACCTCTCCAAACGACTGATGAAACCACTATACTGTGTCTCGAAGGAACCAATGTGTACCTAGTGTAAAATGTAATTTACAATGCAGAAGAAAATGTTCATACAATCGACAACGAGCATATAGGCATGCTTCCACGGCGATTTCCATATCGGCAATCAAGCTGAAAAGCAAAATCAAGTTCCACAAATATTTGACCTCTTCGCGCCCAGTAGATGTTTTATAGTCTAAATTCTGGTCCATGAACTATCACAAGCGAGAACGACAAAATCCCTCCATAGTGTTTTGAATATTGCCTCTGTAATCATTAATATGTATGCAGGTAGCTGTTCGTGATGCCAATAATAACAGCTATCAGTATCCATCCTCCGAGCCCAGACTGCTGTTCCTTGCGAGGCGAAACCATTTATGGTAATAAGAATGGATTTTAATAATACTGTAATAATATTCTAGAGAGAAGCAGACTGACAAGTGCGTGCACGTATTTCCCATGGAGAGGAGGGAAAATAGTTGAATGGTTAGTCGCTTCCCTAGAAAATTATCACTCACCTGCTACGTGCAGGTCTGTCGTGTTTTCGATGTTTCTTTGCGTAAGAATATTCTTTCCAACTTTTGTTCACACGTTGATGGCTTTTTCATTTAAACTTGTTTTAGATGTGGTGTTGCCAGAGTAGAGAAGAGAAGGCCATGCGAACAATAAATTAAATAACAAGTGCGGTCCACCCTCTGCAGATCACAGTACAGGCCGTAGCAGCAAATGGAACGTCCCTACACTACGGGAAAGGTTAATTGATTAGGTAGTGATGAACTCTGCAAGTTCGCTACTTCTAACGGTTTCCAACTACTTCAAACCGCCATGGGAATTGGTTTTTTGCTGCTCCATCGTTGTCGAGATAGATTACTATTAGTGAAATCATCGGAACAGACTTATATCAAAGGAACCATGACACGCACGAGGCAATTGGGAATAAGAATTGAAGAAAAATGAGGAATGATTCTCGCTGAGACATTTGTGGTGATCTTAGTGCGTGTGAAGGTAGGTACAGCTTTAGGATTTCTTCATCGAAGGGAGTAGAGGTTAAACAGTCCAAGAACTGAAAAAAGGAGGGAGGGGCAGTTTGCGAATATGGGTTTGCTTGCAAGGGGAACTAACCATTAAAAAAGCACTTAGGTTTCAAACATGCCACTCAGCATATTACACCTCAAAACGAATCAAGCTTAGTTTTACCATTCTCTACTAGGCTCTTCTGTTCATTACACCTACTAACCTGGTAAAAAAAAAAATACGCGAGAAATCTCAGAAAAAGATTTTCCCTAATTCATGTTAAAAAATATCGCCTTTTTACTGTCTTAAGTTCTCATTTTTAGTTCCTTTATACACGGTCTACTACACTTTCGCAGAAAAGCATCATTGTCTTTAAAAAGGTCAGACGTCTCTTTCTTTGGCTTATCACGGAAGCCATTTCGGCTGAATAACAATTAATATTTATATTATTATCAGCGAAGACATTTATAATGCAAGTGGAAGTTTATATATACACTTTGCAAAGCGTGAGTATGCCCAGCGTAATCCCAATGTAGTGAACGAACAGTCGCACAGCAACAACTGGAAGCCCAACTATTTTGGTCTTCAAAAGTTTTGTTTATACTGATCACGTAACGTTTGCATGTGCTCTCGCATGCATTACACACGAGGTATTCCATGGAGTCGATTCTTTAATGATAAAAATCAATGATTCACACTTATTAAGCATTTAACTGCAGGGGAAGTAAAGAGGGGACTTTTGGTTTGCAAAACAGTTGCTCTTGTACGCCCACTATATATATGGTACTTATTATAAATCATGTGATCCTAATTCGGTCCAACCATGTCATTTACTTCTGGTCTAGAATTTCTTATTGACAGAATTATAACCAGCAATGTTTGTCTATGGACCGCACACCTTTCAATACTGTTCTAAATACGAACAGTATAAGTCTATTCATATCTACGCATTTCCCTTTAGAGAAATGAAAATTACTCACGCCACTATTAGGGACCGCCCTTAGGTAGTCTGGTTCAGAATTTTAATTTGCTGCCTCATGGGCTGAAAAGGACCCTGGAACGGAAGAGCTGTTCACCATTAATTTTTCTTTTCGCCGCAGAGACTATACGTGCCAACGGAGAGCGTGCAAACGTTCGCACGGTTGGTCCGAGTTAACAATTTAAGAACAGAACATATTCAGGAAAATAATCTAGCTGAAACATTATTCGGAAAACTAAAATTAGAACTCCAAATTAAAGAGGAGGTGGGGTGGAAGAAAGGGGAATAATTTGGAAAAAAATGACAGGTTATATTTTCACAATAAGGTTTCTTTGGGGGAAGGGGAGGATGTTTAAGAGTTAAGGAGGCCTAGTTCACATAATTCGTAAATGTGACATTCTTCGAAGTAAACTAATCTCAAGCAAATTTAAGTCTCAAAAACCACGAAAATTTAACTTTTTAAAAAAAAAAAAAAAGTTACACGCATTAGGGAGATGTTGCAATCGAATTTCTTTGTAAGCTGAAGATTTTAATAATAAACAAAGCAAACGATAATATTAAAACATGCTGGTATAAAACTCCAGTTACTTTTACTACCACACTATATTTAAAAAACGTAGAAGTAGAAATTGGATTTTTTTAAATATATATATTAAATTATTGCTGCCGTAGCACACATGACTATCAAGAAAGAAGGAAAATGCGCGGTGATAAGGTTTCTCAACTTGCCCCAAGATTCCTATCTGCATGCAATAAGATTCAGACCACTCCTCTATCATGATATGGCCGTACATTACCTTCTCTCTCTCCCACCCAAAGCAGCCTTCACGGATATGGGACTCGCTGTAAAAATGTCAGTGCATGCCTAGAACACATTACAGGCTAAATTTGTTATATGGCCAAATTGAACCGCGCATTAACTGAGGACGATGATTGCTTTCGGCTGTCACCGTCGCACCAGTTTGCAAGTAGCAGCCGTCACGAGAAGTTTCTTGACACTGGTTCACAGAAAGTGAATTTATTGCTACTTCAAACCAGAGACCGCATACCAGCTGCTCTAGCATTGTTCGTAATAGCAACTATACCGTTCAATTTACGCAAAAGTTCATGCTATAAAGGTCACTTGCTGCAGTTAAAAGCGCACACTATTTTTAAGGAAATGAAAAACGAAACGTAATATGGAAAATCTTAAGAAAAAACTGTAAAGCTTCAATAATTCAAACAGCCACTCTTATTGTATTCAAATCTTCTGGTGATTCCATTCGTTGTTATAAAAAGGCAAAACATTAAAATGATCTGAACTGCAGAACAAGTAATGTACTTTTAACAAGAGTGCAGAGATGTCTGTGAACCATCTTGTATATTAGAGAGATGCCAGTTTCGAGGGATGAGAAGGAAACCCTCGTCTAAATTACTTTAGCACGAAACCTGCTTGCTTTAAAGCAGCAGTCAAGTGCTGCGTAATCGCAGTTTTATTTTTAATTGCAACTTTTCCAGCACAAACTAACAGGAAGCTGTTACAAAACTATCCATCCAACAGTCTGCTGCTATCTAAGAAACTAGCACTGTCTGTTCATCCCACCTTAGAACGTAATTGCCATCCGTGAGAAGTAATAAAATTTTTGCAGAAGGAATTTGTGTATTACAATGATCTCACTCTGAATCTAAAGTAAACAGGCAAAAAACTGTTTAGGGATGTCTTAAAAGTTTAATTTATCCATCCAAGATTTATTTTCTGATATTTTTATTGTCAGGAAGCAGACAATCAGAAATTCACGACGGCATGAAGTTTGCAGTTAGCAAAGTAACAGCGAGGATGAAAATTAATCGTTCTCTAGTATTCCGAAGATTTACGTAACGTCTGTAGGCAAATACATGGAAAAGTAATTAATATCTCGAGGGGTAAAAAAATTGGATAATTGCACAAAATTGTGTTGGCTGACGCGCATGCTCGGGCAAAATTTTATTGACTAATCCATTTGTCGTTGGTATAACAGCGAATGGTAGCGATTTTATGGCCAACCAAAATGTTTTTTGATTTTCAGATTGTTTTGCCATAAAAAGAATCAACTGGATGACTTTTTAGGAGACGAATCGAAGTGCTTACTGACCACCTTAACAACATATAATTATTCATGTTTAACTCTTGCGCCTCGAGTCAAATTAGCCTCCCTTTGATATCAATATTGTTCACACAAATATTTAAATCGTCAACATTAATGAATTTTAAGGATTTAAATAGAATTCTTCCACCTTAATGGTGTTATGAACTGAACCATAATGACGCACAGACTGCAACTTTGGTGTTTAAAAACAAGAGAAGATGCTCTACTCCGTGAAGCGCATCTAGAATTCAAGTAGATGCAAGTACTCCGCTAAAATGATTAATAATAAAAGTTAATAAGCACAGCCAAATAACTTGCCTCCCTCGAGGCATATAATTTAGATAAGATAGTCCCAATATCCTCACGTCAAAGTAATTTTTCTTAACAGGAAGAAAAACTTAGTATTTCTTACACCCATCTTTATCATGTCAATGATACTACTCAAACAGTTGGATTAGGCGGGAAATTTTGCCTTTAATTCCACCATTAATTGCAAATTCAAACGACCGTTCAATATCTCTTAATTCTAATATTCATTTACAAAATGAAATATTACACTTGGCATCTTTTCGATACTCCTGGATTTCTCCGAACCCAGAGATATCTGCAATCCTAGTTCATACACCCTACCCCGGCCCTGCAAGTTCTCTAGGTTAAGCAGTAGTATTCATGCATAATTAATTGATTCTACTCTCTCCTTGTGATTTAACCGTATCGCTAACAGGAAAATTTGCGTCTGGCTGGCTGTTCTTTGTCTGGTCGATATCAGCATGGAATCGGAATATATTCGGGTGTTCATCGTTGAAGCTTCGGAAGTAGCGTCGCTTGCACTCCTACTCAACATACACTATAAACGTTTAAGTGTTCCCGAAACCTTCAGGGCCACATTACAGATTACCAATTTACTGTATCCATTTATAGATGGAAATTCTGGCTACTACGATACCGATTGAAGTCTTTAATTCAATGTAAGACTGTTTACCAATTAAAAATAGTTGGTATAAAACGAAGTTACCGCTTCCATACCTTTGGACAACAACCTAGCCTTCTTCCTCTTTAATAAAAATTTATTTTCAGTTTCAGGTTATACTAGTACGAAACGGAGAATGAAATATCTGAGTTCTGGTGGGTTTAAAATGTTTTATAAGAAACGGCAAATTTACTTTAAAAAGCATTAGTTTGACAGAATGCGGTCATCAACTGTCTCTAGGCGTTACCAAGATACAGTACTACTTCGCCAAGTGCTTGCATTTATAAGCGTCTAGGTTAGGTTACTTCTGGGAAGGTGAACTTTCGTTACCGTAGCGAAAATTTAAACACAGACGCCCTGTTCACGTTGTTTCTGTAAGCTCAAATTATAGCAACAGTTTTTTTTTTCTTTAACAGAATGAAGAAAAAATCTCGCCGATCAGAAACGAGAACCCCGATTAAAATTACTCGCATTCATTTTCAAATAAATATTTATAAATACGTTCGTTCGGCTTAAAATATGAAAAACTATTGTTCGACCATTATAACTGCCCTTATTAAAACAAAGAAAAATATAATACGGTGCGCAACGAAAAGTCAATCCGGGAGAAGAGATTTTCTTAGGAGTACATACCGGTAATACTTATTCAATAATAATATCCTTAAATGTCATGGATGACAATTACGGATGCCACTTTAGAATACATTAAGTAAGTCGTGATGAACAGTTAATTTTGAAGAGATAATTTGGCTTAAGAGTTATTCATTACAGCTTCAATAGCGTTATATAAGAAAGCACCATGACTTATGGAAGTGTGAAACTTGGGCACTCACGAAAATAATAGAAGAGAAGCTGAAAACTACGCAGCGAAGAATGGAACGAATTATATTAGGAATAAGACTGTTGGTAACAAGAGAAACACAAGTAAAGGACATTCTTATCAAAACTGAAGAACTAAAATGAACTTGAGCAGGATACATAGCTCGAAGACATGACAGATGGACTAAGAAAATAACAGAACGGTACCTAAGAGTTAAAAGAAAACCTGGAAGACAACGGAGATGGACAGATGAAATTCAATAGTTTGTAAGCAGTAAATGGTTGACCATTTCACAAAACAGAAGGAATTGGAAAGTTGCTGGGGAGGTCTTCATCTTGCAGTGGATTGAAAATAGATGATAAGACGACAAGTCATTTTACTTTTCTGCAGTACAGAAATCATGTAGACAGAAAACTTAAATTAGTCAAGGAAATCATACTTATGAAACGGATATTTATCCCGGAAATTACTCACTAAAAAAAAAAAAAAAACGCCTAGTAGGCATTTACGACCATATTTATTCTATAAACTGCAATTTCGATATCTTCTTAACTGTAGATATAATGTATCGGCAAAGATACTGACATGCCAATTTAAAAGACGTACATATGACTAAGTCATATCCACCTTTGCCTGTTTGTCGATTTTTTTTTTTTTTTTTATTAGTAAGCAACTTCTCGGAATAAACATATGTTAACAACATACAGAAAGCAAACATTTTCGTACTTTCCTTAACTTACATCTAATGCTACGCTACTATCATTATAGCAGGGAGATAAACAACAGGAGGTTCAAGGTCATTCATTAGACTTTCTCTTCCACAGTACAGTATTAAATCTCGAGGGCTGAAAGAATTTGTAATTAGTTACCGATTTTTAACTTATAAATATAGAAGATATAGGGCAAAATTAACTGAAGTGCATAAAAACTCATTAATTTTTGGTTATAAGCTAAGTTAATTTCAATCCATTAGATAATTCCCTTCTAACAATCAATGGCTATATATGGTGTACTGACTTAGGGAAAGCAGTGCGCATTTCCCTAAGTCACAAATTCACAGGTTGTGATAACAAAGACGGTTTTATGAATTTCACTTAAGTAATTTTAATAAGCTAAGATTATAGCATTTTCCCTAGCTTTGTTCATGGGCTTACAGTTTCCGGATCTTTTATTGAGTTACCAGATAATTTGCTATACAACTGTGCCAAGGTAAGTTAGCTTTTCAATTTTTTAGCAATTTTTTTGGTCATCCAAGACTATATCGTGAATTCTCTTCAGGAATGGTTCAGTGATTAAATTCAATAGAGTAGTAGTCCTCTCGTCGCGTGTCGATATATATGCACGCTGTGAAAACTGCACGCTTATCGTCTGATTATGTGCTGTCCGTTCGCTGGATGAAATAAACAGGAAAAACAATTTCCTCCGTAAATACCGCAATTCGAGTTCATTTGGCCCTACATGTCTGCCCTAGGGCATAAACTAAATTTATAACGCAATCTGTTAGGTCTTGCGTTAATATCTTTTGGGCAAGCTCCACAGCACTATATCAGGAAATACTTCCATATGTCTCGCATATCGTATTTACCCGCTTATTTTTTATCCATCCCAGTCCTTAAGAAGAAAAAATAAAAGTTCCTATGCAATTTTCCTCGTGGTCATTCTGCTGCGTAAATTTTTCTAGAAAATAGCCCTATCATACGCATGAACACTCACGGTTAGAGAATCTCGCACGAGTTGCCCACACTTAGCTCTCTTCAGGTAATAAATGACCGAAATCATACGAACAGCTTTATCTTCTGAGAGCAACTTCTTTACCGACCAGACATCCGTGAATACTGTTAGTGGACATTGCAGTTCATGATAGCATTATAAAGCTGAGATGATTTTTCCTTTTCTTTCTTTTATTTTTTAAACATATCGATATATTGTTAAATCATTGAACCAGCTCCCATACCAAACGTACAATAGGCGAGAAATGAAGTGGCAAAGGGCTCATGGAACAGCATGTGAAGTCAGCGAACAGTACTACTTTTAGTATTTTTTCTCACTCCCCCCATTACTAAAATCATTTCCACACTGGAAAACCGTATAAGCGAACAGTAAGTGCAATTTAATCCTCAAAGACAAAATTAAATATGATTCCAACTATTTTACTAAGTACAGCCAACCCAAAGACATTTTGCATAACTCATGGTGTTTTGAAAAGCTATTAGCGCACAGTTCCTCACGTGACAGACTCGAGAAAATTATTTTATTTACCGATCTCCAACCAATCCTCCCCACCCCGCCCTTACCTAAGTATTTTATGCAATTTAACCCAAGGGAAAATTGTTTACAACAGCCTCCATGAAAATTAACCATTTAAGAAAGCTCTAATACATAGGCGGAACGTCATTAAGATCACATCTTCTCAGAAGTAGTTTAATAGAATAAAAACTATCTGCCCCACCTTACTTCTGTCAGTGAAAGAAGGCGGTTTGTAATACCTTACAAGCTTCACAAACTTATAATTAAGGCAGGAGGTTTAGGAAGTCACATGTCCAGTGCAGTTGCACATGCCCGGGTACAAAGCTTTAACTAAGTTCTTCAGTAGTAGGTAGATGGCAAGATTAGTTTTTTTACCATTCACTAAAGTTCCCTTCAGGAGCTCTGAAACTTTTATCCTATCAAGTGTCATTAAAACCTAAAGCCGCAATTATGATATCTAATTGTACCTTTTGGTGCTCAGTCTCCGTTTACACCACTTGTCAACACCGAGATAAGAGACGAAATAAAAACAGTTCAGGGGAGGTTTCCACAATGAATTTATAACTGATGGCAAACGTAAACTATCAAGGTTTACTTTTGACATCAGTAATTTGGAATCACTTGATCACACAGCACCTCCCTCCTATCAAGCGGACTACTCCGTACTCCAATAGGGAAGGGCGGTGACCTGTCATTCTTATAACGCGTTCAATGGTTAAAAGGAAGCGCCGCGTGTTTGTTGCGTACTGCAAGCTCGACCCTGAGCCATGCGGAGTTAGGAAAATGCACGCCTATACGCGTGGACAGAGTAATTAAGGATGTTGCATTTGAAATGAACAGGCAGAACTATCCCAAGCAGTAACATACTTTAAAGAACAAATACGAAATGATAAGAGCAAGCGTTACATCACAGGAACAGGAACATCGGGGGTGCAGTACTATAGGTCCTGACTAACATTTCCATTAGGCTATATTTCCTCAGTACATGCAATACGGTTTGTTTCCTCCTAAATCGAAATTTAGGAGGAAATCCTAAATGCCACTCCGACCATCAACTATGCAATTCGTACTAACCAAAGAATTTATATAGACAAACCACAAAAATCAATAAATTTACTTAGCTTAAATTTTAACAATGCATTATATCCCATACTTAGTGTACTTATGTTTTAACAGACTTAACATAGACTATTTTAATCTTAAGCTAGAAACTCACTCGCTACGAAAACAAAAGCTACTATATACTTGTTACGATTCCTGTTTATTATTATTAATATTATTATTTTTTATCAATGCTCACAAAGTTTAATTTTGCACCGATCAATTCTTGGATGGAACAACTGGATTATTATTAAAATTAAAGAATCCGATAATACACAATGAACGGCAGTCAAATTACTCGCTTTAAAAATAAATTCCAAATGATATACGCATAGTAGTAAAACTACGCTTCTTCCCAGCTACGTACAAGTTTACAGATTTAACCAATCCATTAGAAGGATTTACGAAATCACTACGTCATTTTACAAAATGTAACTACGGTATTACTATATGAAACCACGCGCTTCATGTTTTATGCAGCAGCTGTTTTGTACAGCTGTAAAACTACCGTTACACGACAGACAAACTCCAGGTTAACCATATCTGCAGCAAGAACTGAAAATTTAATTGACAACTGGCCACGTAGACCAATATTCACTCGTATGTTAACATTTAATGCGTCCATGGTTGATGTCCAAAACGCGAGTGACTAAATACCCTCCTACAAGTAAGCCAGTATGTCACAAAATTTAACTGTTTAAAATTTTCCTCTCTCAATTGCAATGGTGGTTCATTGGCATATCATCTCATCAGATGCAATTGTCGACTTTACAAAAAAGCTACCTTTATTTTAAAGCAAAAAACTTTCGCCTCTACGAGGTCTTGATTATAATTTATCCGTATATTTTTGGTGTTTATTATACACTATTTCGTATAATAAGTCTGCTTTCAAAAAACAATACTAATGAACAGAAAGAGGTACGGGAAATTGCTGGCTTCAATGAAATGGTTAACTGACCTGAAAGGGCTCAAGTATAAAGCATGCATGAACGACACAGAAGAAAAAAACATAACTAGAAAAAGGTCAACAAACGTACAGCGTTCATACGAGCTATTTTTAGCACCAGGAAGTCAAATCCAACTAACTAATTGTCATAAAATTCAGTTTTACACAACGACGCTGTCAATATATTTACTTTGCCGATTAGATACTCATATCTGCGCGCGCCATCATAAAGAAAAGGGAAGGGAAAAAAATGAGAAAAGTAGCTTTAATGGTTACAACACAGGCTAGCGCAAAGCCTTGAGCTGTATCAAGGCCTTCCGATATTTTTCTGTTATTAATGCGAGCTTCATTTTAAGTTTGCTTATGAACTTAAAATAGTGAATACGTGCGGACATCTACTATCCATTCAAGCTCTCTTTATATTACTGTATAGAATTAAGCATTTTTAAACCAATGTTACTCATACGGTCATAATAACACACAGTGTTTTGGTACGGGCACACGGACATGCGCAAAATATAAATTTAAACAAATTCTTTCGGCTTCTAAGATTAAAATGCGATACAAAGACCACATGTTCCGAGAATCCCTTTAAAAAATGGTAGTATGACCGACACGTCGTCTTTCACGCTGTAACTGTTTAGCAGAACTGCCACCTTCGAAGTGCTGCCGAATGCAATCCTCGCTAGATAAGACCTCTTATCTGCGAGAACTGCGATTTAAATTTTGAGGCGGCAGACCGCAAGTATACCCCAATTCTCGGCGCATGCAGCATTTCACGAAATCCTCCTGCTCTTCACAAAACATCAGCAAAAGCAAGCAAACACGGTACAAACCTTGATTTACCCTCAGGCAGTTGCTAGTCTGCGGCACAAGCAGCCACACCATCGTAGCCACTATCTCAAGTCAGCAGCCGACCTGCCTCTCTACAACAAGAGACAACTTACGCCTTATTCTTCTCTCCAATTAGACTCTAAACAACGATAGCTGGACACATCCTAAATGGTTGATATTTATGCTGAAAACACAACAAATAATATCAAACATCCACAAATTTTTAACGTGAAAATTCTGCCACTTTTAACGTCACAGCACCAACACAAAACACGTCACTCTCCTTCTAGCTGCTAGATCTGTTCAGCGCTATCTATGCTCAGGCAGTATTGATTGGCTCATTGTTGTCATGTGACCACAGCAGCTTGGATCGTTGCCAGTGTGGCGCTAGTTGTACTGGAATCAAAGAAAAAAAAAATAATGGGGAAGAAAAAAGTGCAAAAAAAAAAAAAACTACAAAGAATGAATCGTCCGTTTTGGCTCCTTGCTACCCGCAAAAATATGAAGGAAACTTATGCTATCGATTGGTAGAGGAGTGAAAAATATGAAAAATAAGCCATTGAGGACAGAATGAGAGTGTAATTTTTTTACCGTTTTAATAAGTTTTAAAAAGATTTCTTATGAACACAAATTAAGATTTATAAGCCATGTAATGATAAAAAGGGCAAGAAGTGTAAAATTGATTAAGTTAATCTGCTAGAGATTGTACGCACGCGGAGTTTCTTCGTCTGAAGCTTTCTCGCAGCATCACATTCAGCTGTCACTGGAGGGTTTGCATAGAAAGTCAAGGTTAATTTTAAAATACTTTTAAGGGAAAAGAAGCTAACTAGACGCAACGATTTTTTTTGTTTGGAAAACAATATTTTCTTCTACAGCTTGGAAAACATTAGCAATAATGAAATTACTGTACCGGGAGACGCCAATCAATTATAATATGCTTCCTGTAAATTCGTCAGTAATAAAAAAAAACTTGAAGGGAACTCCCGTTAAATCTAATTCTATGAATCACTGAACTAAAGCAATTTATTTGATAAATCCGTTGTTTAAAAGATTTAAATGGAATTTTAAGTCTTGCAAACAGTCTTGTTTAAATCTTACAGCGATTTTGAAGTTCAATTCTAAAATCGCTGTTTGGTTCGACCTTCGATTTTCTGCAGTAAAAAATAATTATGTGTAACAATCAGGCTCGGCATTTCGCATCTGCAATCAGTGCAGCTGCATCGGGCTTCACTCAATCAAAATCACTTTACTTTTTTTTTTATTTAGTCCGAATTTCATTTATTAGGTGATAATCGAACAAGGTTTAAAGGCGGTTGGTGGGAGGCAATCTTAAAAAAGCTGACCGAGTTCGCAGGGCTCACAAAGAGCTCTCAGATGTAGTTGTACTTTTATTAGGTCACTTACTTCAATATTTAATTCAGGTTAAGATATAACATCGGAATTTTTGTTGTTATGTACACTGTAAATAGTGTGTCATCCTTACATGGGCAATTGGATATCGCATTCATAAGTAGATTTATTCAGCTGACTCCTTACCAATGAACGGCAATTTTTACTGATGAAAGAGTTCAAATTTCTATGACTTCGGAACAAACTACGCGAAACGTAGGCTGTCAAGTTTCATTTTATTCATCGGGTAAAGTAACTGCAGTTGTTCTATTCAATAACTTAACACATAAACCAGACTTACATAAATATGTCATAGAAATTTCAGATGAACCAATCAATTTATTCAACCTTTCTTTCATCTTTCGAACTAGGCAGGTAGACATGGAAAGAAATAGTATTCATTTGTTTTTTATAAAGTTGGGGTGACAGGAGTACTGGTTACTTACCCAATAAAATTTGAATGTTAGCTATAACCGTCGTTCTAATACGAACATCCCTGTCGCCGTGACAAAAGACCAACGTTGCAAGTATTCAGCAGCAAGCACGGGCGGTCCGAGGATTTTCTAAAGGGCTAAAGTAGTGTTCAAGGAGCATCATTAAGCTCTAATCATCAAGTAGCAGCAAAAAAAAAAAAAAAAAAAAAAATCCATATTACTTTAATTATAAAGGGAGGGCTTTAGCCTTGACCTGGGACCGTCTCTGCCAATAGGCATGCATGGAAGCATTGGTTGATGTGAAATGCAGAAGCTATCGGTAATCTTACAATTTAATGGACGTTGAAAACAGAAATGACTGTGGGCAGATATTACTGATACAGCGCAGATAGTGGGAAGTTGCCAAACAGTAGCTGTAGGAATTTATAAGGATGGGAAAAATACCTGCAAAATATTCATAAGTGGGTGGGTGGATGGAAAATGGATCGTCAGGCCACAGGTAAGGAGAAGGGATGGACTGGATTATTTAGAAAATAATCGAGGGAAAGAAGCATCCACTGGGTAAAAAGAAAAAAGTTTTCTCTGCTCCACAATAGTGCTCCCGGACCAAAAGACTGCCCATTTCCTTTGGCCATATTCAAAAAATCTATCAAGGACTAAACCATAATTTTTGTGGCTTGGTTCTAAACGAGCCTGGGCAATTTTTATGTATACTATGTTAATATTCTGTAAAACTTAAATCGGGACATTGTATTGCTAATAAATAAGGATCTAGGAATCAGCAACTATAGCATTTGCGGTGGTATATGCCAGGGGTGATCAAATTCAGTAACTATGAGAGCCTCATTTATACATTTCATTTGTATATTAAATAAAATTCACTTATGCAATAAAAACTTTCTTGTCATTTCAAAATTACGATTTATTAATCGTTTAGTTTTAATTATATTTAACCTTCTTATTTCATAAATAAAGTGGCACATTATGAAATTAATATCGTGAAATTCATCACATAAAGATAAGGAAAATACTGTAAATGAAAAAAAAAAAAAAAAAACGGAGTTAAATTTTAGTTATTATTATTATTTTATTTATTTTGTGTAGACCTCATTATTTTTTGCTATTTCCTAAGGTAAAATAAATGTCTATATATTTTTGTGCATAAAAGTTAGAAAGCATTATGTATTATTTTGAAGCATGCATTTTTACAGACAATACTTCTCTGAGAGCCGCAGTTCAAGTATGAAAGAGACAGTCTGGCTATCTTCGCATATGCCGTGCTACAGACTCTCCAAATTCAAATTATGTTCGCCCCAAGTACAGTTCACTGGTATTTTTTTATTTATTACTTTCGAAGAAAACTTCTGTGAGCACCTGCAACGGATTATTTCTGCCTTGAAACGCTCTTTGTACTAAATTTTCTCCTGCTTAAAATAATGCAAGTAATATAATAATAATAATAATAATTATTATTTTAACACTCCCAGGGCTCAACTCGTATCCATATCTGTGTACTGCATCTGCAGAAGTGTGTGCTCAAAGGCCGATTCACATGTGGTGCAGGCTGAAATATCAGGAATAATTCACGGGTTAAACGCCCTGTTCCCTCCGTCTGAGATCGGTTAACAACAGCCTCCACTGAAGGGGACTTTAGAAATCCTTCCAGTCATGGACGATATTTGAATACAGATCTCTCCAAACGGGTGACAATGGTGAAATCACTATACTGTCATGGAGGACCGCAAGAAGAAGCCCTCATGGGTAGCACAGTAGGTAGAATCGCCGTCCTCCCCATACCGGGTAGAAAAGACCTGGGTTCGAGTCCCGATGAAGTGACGAATTTTTATGGGCCTTTTTCACAACGTGGCTGAGTTAGTCGGTCTCAGGCGAGTGTAGCGTGGTTTTTTTCCTTGGAAATTCAGGTTTTTCGTTCAGCAAACAGAAAATCCACCGCAGAATACACGCACGCAATTCACAGACAGTATATACGGAGTAATATGGCCTTAGTCGCTGATGCTCCTAAAACCCAACACCAACGGCAAGAAGTAGTGGTGGTATTCTTAGATTTAAAAAAAAAATACAAAAAACACAAACGTAAAGTTTCGTGGTCTTTACAAACACAAAAACCACGAAATCATTATTCTAAGAGATGCGTAGTTCGCGAACTGAGAATATGATGCCTAATAATTCCAGTCTGGAATCTGCACTTTTGCATTCACAAAGTTAAAGACAGGTTTACTTATCATTAGAAGTGGCATGTGACCGATAAAAGTTTTGTATATATCAGTTTGCGGGTAAATGGCATCAGTTATCAACCTATGAACTTAATTATCGATAGACGTTTTATCCATGTTGTCTTAATAAGTCCCCCAAGCAAGACGCGTAAATTTGTGGTCGCATCACATTGTCCATAACAAGAATACTATTTTTTTTTTGGTTTTTATACATACGAGTAAAATTTTTATATATAATAGTATATTCAAGGCCTCCATAGCCGAGTGGTCAGGGGCGGGAATGCAGTAGCACACGCTCTTTGAGTAGACCGGGGTTCAAGCCCCTGACTGCTGAATACGGTCGATCTGCCAACCCGCACTGGACCAGCGTGGCAGATTATGGTCCATTTCCCTCAGTATGAATTGTTGAGGAGGCTTCCATCCTGCAGTGGGTTGATAATGGCTGCACTTTACCTTTTAGTATATTCAAAATTTCCTATTATTGTGGAAATGAGTGAATGTGTGAACTCTGAAGCAAAACTTCCTTCAAAGTAAAGGCCAATGAGTAGTAACATATTTTCCAGCGATTGTAAATTGTTGAAAACAACTGAAGAAGTCATTTTGTTGTTTTGGCTCATTATTTTAAGACAATGAGACATTGGAGTATCGTGTCTGTAAAGTGCGCGTATTCTATGGTCGATTTACTTTGCTAGATGAAAAACCCGAGTTTGAGGGAGAAGTCATTTTGTACCACCAACTTTCGTAACAATTAGAGGAATGGTGTATGCGATTAAAGGCATAATTAAAAACCCTAACCCTCCTCAGCGAGATTATCAGGCTCCCTGTGCTCTTCAACCACTATACCTTTGGGTATAGTGGTTGACGACTGTGGGCCTTAGAGGTACGGTAATTCCACCAATGTCCATCGTATATCATTCAGCAACTATTTTATCCTCGTATTGTGCAAGATCCGATGAATAGAGTGAACCTTTTAATGCTGTTATTCAAATTTATTAAAGTAAGGTAAGGTAATGTTTAACCAAAATGCACTTGTATGAAATTGTACTGACAGACTTAGCGTGAACTAGGTCCCAAGCGGTTGATTGGTTTACTTCTGCTTAAAGTTATCACTGTGACAAGGCTGTTCAGTAAACTGCGCAGGCTGAAAAACGCGAATTCTATTTTGAAAAGTAACTATAGGAGCACATATCTCCAACTTTATACACTGGGCGATCACTGAATTATGACCACCCTTATGAAAACTGAATGCTACCCGTTGACTACATAAGGTACGAGAGTGCGGAGTTAGTCGACCTACGTAGCATAGTAGTTAGTCGACCTAGGTAGCATAGGTGTCAGTGGTTCAGGAATGGTTTGAGGAACACAGTTCTGACTTGCAGTACATCGATTAGCCTCCGAACTACCACCGATATTAATCCCATAGAGCACTTGTGGGACACTATGGAAAGGCATATCAGGCGTCCTGGTACACCAATCACCTCCATACCTGCACTGCTGACCGCATTACACACAGCTTGGTTGGCCATACCTCCGGAACGCTTCCGACATCTTGTTGGATCAATGACACGTCGGATAGCTGCTGTACTGAGGGCAAAAGGAGGAACTACGAAGTATTAGGTAGGTGGTCATAATTCAGTGATCACTCAGTGTATATACTGCAGAACCAACAAGCACATGTCTACTGTTTTGTTTGCATGGAAAGTTAAATAAACAGCATCATCTTTGCAAAATTATTTACACTGAGCAGAATCAATATTCTTTTCCCCACTTAAATTTTCCTTCAAGATGCTTTTATCAGCTGATCCCTTGAAATACGCCCTCGTGAGTAGCACAGTTGGTATAATCACCGTCCTAACCACATCGGGTCAAAAGACCTGAGTCCGAATCCCGTCAATAACGCGAGGAAGTTTTATATGCCTTTTTCACAATGTGGCTGAGTCAATTGGTCTCAGGCGAGGACAGCATGGTGTTTCCTCCCAGAAACTCGGGTTTTAATAAACCAAAAAACACACGCAGTTTACAGATATTTTATATATACGCCTAAGTTGCTGATGCGTCTAAATCATTACAACAACCAACCCTTGAAGAATGCCCTACCAGTGTTTTTACTGTTTGCGTATATACATGTTTTTATTTATTTCAAAACCATATAAATGGAGTATTGCTCTATGGACTTAAATATAATAATCCATTGCTTTGCTACCTAACTACAAACTACTGATTAACAGTACCTGACGTCACTCGTGATACGTCAGTCAACTCCGGATATTATAATACAAATATGTACTTATGCGCAGCTTCTAGTCGAATAAAGACCATACTTAGATACCTGGGAGAGCACAAAAATTACTCTCAGCTGTCATTTAACCATAACTTCAGGGAAGCCAGTCTATTGCTTTTACTGATGACGCCGGTTGATCTAAATGGACTCGCTAGGGCAACCAAGGTCATGCAAAAGCAAAACACTGAATTCCTAAAGTCAAATGTCATTGCAATTTGTTCGGAAGCGCTGCTTCTGTTCAGGCACAGATCGCCATCACCCTTCGAAATATGCGCGAGGAGAATAAAAGAGTTCGTTGGAGCGAAGTGACTGAGAGCAGCGTGCCACGTGGAACAGTAAATTTTTTCGACTGATGTATGATTTTCCAGTCGTATGAACAATTAGTATAATTTGCTATTTCGTTCGTAGCGTGAAATTATTGTAAGAAATCGCCACGGCCCTGTAATTTTTATCTCGTTGTTTGACTTCGGGCAATCATTTCCACTTACGTCAAGTTACGTTTATTTATAAATTGTTATTCTGTCATGTATTCGTAGCTCGCTAATAAGAATCTCAGCCCGCGGAAATCTCTGGAAGTGTTTACTTCCTCCAATTGATGTTATTTCTGATTTTCTAAGAACTTTACACTAAAGGATTATGTGCAATCTATTATTATCGTCATCTCGCAATTACAAGTGTACTTTACAAGAAATATTTCGAAAGCATCTCTACTTTATAAAAAAAAAAACTGCAGAACATTCGTAGAACTTTTTTTTTACCTATAGATATCTTCCGTTTAAAAAAAAAAAAGTTACAAATATACTTCATCATCTGTTTGATGACATTGTTGGGTGTATCCTGACTTTTTACGGTATTTAGACCTGTTTATGAATCTTCAATTGTTTTTTTCCTTCAAAAGTGAAAAAAATGTTTCTGTCGATGTCCATTGCATCACGATACTTATCTCAGAAACGGAGAAATAAGGTTTCCGGCTCCTGTGAAAACTTTATATACCGGATATTTCATGTTTTGAAGAAAAAAATAATAAATAAATAATTCCTATATTGCGCAAAGATCTTTTTCTTGTACTTCCCTGAAGATTTTTATGATAAAATCTATTAAAACATTAATTAAACAGCACATGAAATCATTATTGATGTGGTAATTTTAACAACTAACAAAATTATGAATTCAATAATCCGAACATTGCTTGACTTAAATTACCGAATAATTTGGAGTGAAATGCGAGACACTTCTTTACGCGGCATCGTTGCAACGAGGATATTTATGTTGCAAAAGTTATTTTTAAGTAACTATTACCATTTAATCAAAATAAAGTAACTATAGACCACGTGGCCAGTTTACTAGGCACACCGACCTAACAGCGAGTACCCCATTTAGCTTTCTGAATACCTTAAGTCGTCGGGGCATGGACTCAGTGAGGTTCCGAAAGCATTCTACAGGTATGGTGGCCGATGCAAATTCGATTGCATCTCGTAGTTCTGCCGTAGACTGAACGGCAGCGGATCACTGCCGCGAACAGCTCGTTCATCTCCTCCCACTAATTCTCAATCGTGCTGAAATCCAGTAACTGAGCAGATCAATAAAGAGTCGTAAAATCACCCTCATTTTCATGGAACCAGTCCCGAACAACCCATGACCAAGGCATATTATCCTGCTGGAAGCTAACAGTTACCAGATGGATAAACTGTAAGCATGAAGGGGCAACAAAGTTGAAATACGCTGAGGCCTTCACAACTTGATCCATGGGTATAAAGGGCCATGACGTGGGCTACGAACATATCCTCACACCATCGCTTCCAGCAGTAGTCTCCAGTGCTCACACCTCGCGCGATGGGTTTACTGATATGAGCTACTGTCGCCATGCTCTAGTCCTGCCGTTAGTAAGAAAAAACTGGAACTGGAATTCGTCACATAAACCGTCCTTTTCCCACAATCTCAATGTCTCAATTCACACTGCGATATGTTTCTTAACCTTCTCAATGTCTAGTGCCGGTTTTCCTGTGCCCACTGTATTCGTTACTGTTTGCTCTTAGCTGACTGGGGTGGAAACCCGAGAGGTTTTCGTCACAGCGACCATTCTGAAGATGACTTTACAATTGTATTGATAGAAGATCATGCACGGCCAAATGTACAATGTAGGCCATTTCACAATGCGGACAATAAGTCAAACTGAGGGACTAGTCTGGTCTGTTTACACCTGACAGAAATTTCAGTTAATTCAAGTGATTAGTGTACCTAAATATCAAAAATTATGAGATCTGAAAAAAATTAAATCAAAAGATTTAATAGTAAATAACGTATTCATTTGCCTTTGTTTAATTACCGTTCGCTTAGGTGTTTTACTTTCACATACAAATAAAATAAATTTTCTGCTTATTCTCTGGGATGGCTATATAAATTCAGAAGAGGTAGGGTTGCAGTAGAAAATACAAGAACATTTCCGTATTTTAGTCATGTGGGCTCGAATCACAGTCAACCAAATGCAAGCACTCCTGCAACTTTATTAGGTTACTGGATGCCTTTAATTCACCATATTCAATTTTATTTCACACTGAATAATCTGAATTGAGGCTACTACTTTATAAAAGTGCCTTTTTTGGTATGCAGTCTTCAAAAATAGGCGCATTCCCATTTTTTTGTAGAATTTAGAATTCTGAAAATCGTATTGACTAAAGAAACTAATTCAAACAAAAAAAAAAAAAATCATGAACCATGCATTTCCGTCACGCATCACCCTGCGTCAGGTTGAATAAACTGCAAACAAGGTTGGATTACCGCGGATCAACGACAAAAGGATACGAAACTCCGTCCACTTTTCTGTACAATGCACCCTTTGTTAAGAGAGATGTTGAACTCGTAATAAGAGTTCAACATCTGGCTTTTATAAATTCCTGGAAACTTTCTGTTTCGGCGTTAAGTTGACATGTATTTTAAATAATTTCTTTGTTCAGTTGCAAGTAAATTTATTTTAAATTACGCATAATTTATAATTACAGTTTTAAATATTCAATTCAAAATTCTTTTTTCAAATAATTGAGCTGGGTCTTCATTGATTTATCTCTCGTATTTCTCAAAACTTTTATTCAAATCAGTATTATTATTTTTTAAACAATCAAATAATGATGTTATAAATATTTCCTTATTGTAATTGTTTTTCCATAAAAAAGTTTTGTGGGAAAACCAAAATGTTCTCCCGAAGTGCCCAGTAATCTACAACTACACTACTATATTATACTAAACATTAAATAGGATTCTTATTAGAATATAGCAATACAAAAATTACATAGGCTGATAATTTAATCCACTGAATGGTAGCGCCACCGTACAACCATTCAATTTTCGGTGAACTGTCGGCAGATGGCAGGAGAGTGCATGTCAAAGAATACGCTGACATAGCTGCACGTTTTGACATGTTATCGGGTAGCTGCAAAGTGGCTTTAAGTTATTTGTTGTTTTAGGTACTTAAAATAGATTGGCGCAAACGCGCATTAGCTATTAGCAAAAACGTTACTCAAATATAAGTAAGTTATAAGAGGTAAGAGCTTATGGATATTAAAATATTTAATTGTTCTCTCTCTCTGCATGTTCGTTTGTGTGAACTAATATTCGAAATTTAAACCATGTCCTTGCTTCTAAACAACAAGCGTCTACCTATATACCAAGGACAAACAATTATTTTTAATTTTTATAACAAAACAGTCAGAAAATTTTATTGTTCCTTATGGGAATTTCAAGAGGGTCAATGTTTACAGAATAAAATGAAAAATGAGTAAAGTGGGAATATTTGTTTCACCAAATAAGAATGTTAAAAGAAGAAAAGAAAAGATAAGAATTGATGCCGATTTTCATAAAAGCATTAAACGAAGTTCATCACTTTTATATAATAGAAAAAAAAATGTCACCGACAATCAGAAATCTAAAGACAGTTTTAGAGCGAAATCTTGATTTATATTTTTGGGATTATATCTATATATACAATCTGTTCGGCACCAACAGAAAACCGGCAGAAACGCAACAACAAACACAGGAAGATAATCTCCACATATTAACATCTGAAGTGGAACATGCCATCCGAATAACAAAGCCAGGCAAGGCCTGTGGACCTGATCAGATTCATGTGGAACTGCTGAAACAACTAGACTACAGCAACATCCAACAACTAACGAAATGGTTCAATCAAATCTACAACAACAACGACATTCCATCAGAATGGCTCCAATCCATCTTTGTGGCCCTACCAAAAAAGGCTACCAGCCGGAAATGCGAAGACTTCAGGCTGATCAGTCTAATGAGCCAGGTGCTAAAAGTCTTCCTCAAGGTGATTCAGCAAAGGATAAGATGTAAGTGCGAAAGTGCACTAGGAAACACACAGTTCGGATTCTGCAGGGGACTAGGCACCAGAGAAGCAATTTTCTGTTTACAAATATTGCTACAAAGGTGCTATGAACATCAAAAAGACGTGTATATATTTTTATTGACAACGAGAAAGCCTTCGATTCAGTAGACCACGACCGCCTAATTGACCGACTGAAAAAACTTGGGCTTGAAAACAATGATATCAACTTTATTACAACTCTCTACTGGAATCAAACAGCCCGGCTTCGCTATGACAACGATCTGACAGACCCAATTCCAATAAAAAAAGGCGTCCGGCAAGGCTGTCCATTATCTCCCATTCTTTTTAACATCTATTCGGAAATGATCTTCGACCAAACACTGGCTGACAAGAACATCGGCATAAAAGTTAACGGACACTACATCAATAACTTAAGATATGCCGATGACACAGCACTAATAGCGGATTCAGAACAAGATTTACAGACCATCTTGAACGAAGTGGACATAGAAAGCCAAGCATGGGGGCTACGAATCAACAAAAAGAAAACAAAGGTGATGAAGGTCAGCAGGACTGCAAGCAAAATCACGATGAAACTAAACAACGAAAAATTAGAGCAAATACACCGCTTCAAGTATCTCGGAGTACTCATTGATGACCAGCTGAACCATGAGGCCGAAATCAAAAGCAGAATTGAACAAGCCAGGCAGGCATTCACCAAATGGAGAACCCTCCTCACCGACAGAAGCTTGAACATCATGCTCAAATTACGCACATTGAAATGCTACATCTGGCCAATACTGCTCTACGGTGTAGAAACCTGGACTCTAACATCAGCCACTACAAAAAAGCTCCAGGCCTTCGAAATGTGGCTCTACCGAAGAATGCTGAAAATTCCGTGGACAGCCAAGATAACCAACGCACAGGTCCTGCAGGACATGCACACGGAACGGGACCTGCTCAAAACCATCATCAGCAGGAAATGCAAATACCTAGGTCACATCGCTAGGAACCAACAAAAATATCACCTACTACCACTCATCCTGGAGGGAAAGATCGAAGGCAAGAAACGCCCAGGCAGACCGAAAATGGCATGGCTAGATAACATCAACACCTGGCTTCACATGACAACAGCACAAATTCTACACGCAGCGCTAGACAGAGAACAATATCAAAACGAAGTCGCAAACGCCATTCGGCAGCATTAAAGAAGAAGAAGAAGGGATTATATCTTGATTTTATTAAAAGAAAGGGCTTTAAGTGAAAAAGAAAGCAAATAATAATCTATAATTGTTTTTCATGGGCTTCTGAATATAATTTGAAAAACTGCCTCTTGGCAATTTAATTTAGACGGCTGATGACACAATTTTGTAAGTAGTAATAAATATTATTATATTTGTACTGTTACACATAAAAGACTGCTATACAAATTGAAATAGTGTGGCATTAAGGTTAGATTGCTGCTATGGAAAAAGGGATAGTTGAGTGGGAGAAGACAGAGAGTGGTTATCAACGAGCAGAGATAAGGAGGTGATTATGCCATTGTACAAGGCAATGGTTAGATCGCATCTTGAGTACTGCATACAGGTCTGGAAGCCTCAGTTTAGGAATAACGTGGATCTGTTGGAACAGGTGCAGAAAGGACAACAAGATTGGTGAGAGGGAGCAAAGTGATGCTTATACCGGGAAAGGTTTCAGGTTTTCAAATTGCAGATTCTGGAGAGTAGGCACCTGCAAGAAGATCTGATTAAGGTGTTTAAGGCTTTGAATAGATTGAGTAAGCTCAATGCTCATGGAGTTCTTCCTCTTGCTCAGACAATTGAGGGGGCATGAATTCAAATTGAGGAAGGATAATTGCAGGTTAGACGTGGGGAAGTTTGGCTTCAGCCAGAGGGTGGTTGATTGTTGGAACAAACTCCCATCTGATGTAGAGGTGGATAGTTTGAATAAATTCAAGGAAGAACTAGACAAGTTATTGGAGGGGATGGAAAAGTAAAATGGAAGGTGTAGTCTTTTACTTTATTTATTTATTTTTTTGGCTGATTCAGTATGACCTTTCTTTCTTTAACTATTTACCACTACTGTTACTGCTGATAATAATGATAATAGTTCGGCGCCTCATAAATAACATTCTGTATCCATGACCGTGAAATAGCATCATCAATGCTCGAAGTGAAGCGCCAATGTAGTTGAAATATCTAAAAGTATGAACCGTTCTGTGAGCGGTTAAGAAAGGAAAATCTGAGCGGTAAGGAAAATCTGACGACTGAACAATGGTTTGCTGCTCGCAGTTGTATTCAACGTTGCATGAATTCTAGAGACTGAGGGAAATATCAGAGGTTTATGGAGACAAGTGTTTGAAGAAAACTGTAATTTTCAAGTGGCACAGGTGCATAAAAGAAAGGCAAGAATCTATAGCTGATGATCACTCGTGGCCTGGACAGCCGAGAACTCCATCACTCCAGAGAAAATTGCAAGACAAGAGAATCGCACTCCGTCAGCTAAGTAGCAGAATGCCAATCGCGAATCTGTGCTCGCAGTATTCCACTGTTTGACATCTGATTAGAAAGAAAACCATGTGAAAGCGTGTAGAGAAATGCTAACACGGTGAAGAGTTTATTAGTTGCACAGTGAGGAGAGGTTGCTCAATCTTCAGCTCTCCATTATGTAGCTCACAAAACGGTTCACTTACAGCACGTAACTTAAGGCCACTTTACAACTGCCAGAAAATATGACAAGAATTGTTGCAAGTCAGCGTATTCTTGGATGTACACTCTTCTGCCTTTTAAAGGCAATTCGTCAAATCTTGAATGGTGGTAAGGTGGCACTGCCATTCCGCGAATTAAATTATCAGTTTGTGTAAGTTAAAGTTTTTGTTTTAATGCTATTTAGGAAATTAGAAGTGGTGTTTATTTATCTTTTTTTTTTTACAATGAATTAGCATCTCCATATGTTAAAGAAGAATTTCAGTGGTTTGTGCTGGGAAGTATTTTGGATTGCTTATCTGGAGGGGGGGGGGTCGTTTTAGCGTTATCTCGTTTGTCATTTATATTTGCAGGGCCAGAAAAGGGCTGAAATGATGAACCTGTTGAGATAGCCAATACAATTCACTCTTTGGAGAAGGGAGGTTACTGGCTATTCTCAACAGGTTTCATTACTTGTCTGTTATTTGCAGGGCCTTTTAAGCGCTTGGATAAAAATAAGGAAACTGCACTCCTTCCTCTAGATATGAGAGGTCCCAACGTTCAGTCTGTCGCCCTTTCCTTCCCCAAACATTAAAAGATCCGTGTTCATTTTGTCTCCCCAGGGCTGGCGCCTGAATGAGATCGCTTCTGCATCAGCATGACCTAGTCATAAGATATTCAAAAGTAACAGTATTTCTAGCAACCATTACGCTGCGGTGGTGTACAGAAGGAGACCTAATTTGTTTAGGGAAGAGACCTACGTTAAATTTTCGGGGAGAGAAGAACTTCAAATTTACGTTACTCCACTGATTATCAAAACGTAAAAGCTACACGGAACAGAGGTTCTCCAAGTAACTTACGTAAAACTGCCGGTTTATCAACGGAGTCTGCATAGAAGAAGGAAGATGTATGCCCCATCGTTTACTGAAATTGTTAGAGAAAGTTGAATGCACAAGTTAAAAAAGAACCTTTCACGGCATAGCTCGAAATAGGAGTTCCATATATCTCTTATTATACGCTCACCTATGCATGAGAACAAATAACACTAATAGGCGATTCTTTGCTTGAAAACGTGCCTAAAAGCTGGTTACAATCTAAGGGTATGATGGAAAAATCGAACTTTCCTAGTTTCGAGAACGATTGAAGAAGTTGGAAGGAAAAAGAGAAAAATAATAAAAGAACTGTTTTTAACAACTGAATAATTGACGAGGAAGGAATGGAAATAAAATATATCAGAAATACATTTATTAAATTATATACGTTGACCATGGCTGGAAAAATCGAAATTGATTATGTAGATTTACTGTTCTGTTGCAATTGTTAGATACTTTCTTAATATGTACAGGATCCAGTAGCCACCCGACTCCCTTCAGAGAGTAATTTTTAGAATGAATTTTAGCGTGAACCTTTCAGATTTAGAATGGTAAAAGTCCATGAGTAGTGAACCAGAGTAGTCTGACCATCAGAATCGTCCTGTATAGATATGTTTATTAAATCATAAGATGCTAAAGCAGATTAACATCGTATCAGCTCCTGGCAGCAACTGCGTACTATTGAGTGCATTTTAGTCACCTTACAACGTCACCTGATTTCTGTAATCGTAGTGCTTCTCGCTGAAAGCCCATCCGGACGTATATCAATTATTTCCCAGTCAAGGCCGGATGTACATTCAGAATTATGCAGCCGGACGCCAGAAGCTATGGGGATGGAGAGGAAGTTACAGTCAACACGCATTTGCTACGACTATCTGTATGTGGAATTCATTTGTGAGATTTAGCAGAGATGTTAATCTGATGGATGAGTTCAGAGACAGCGAGTTAATGGAGTTCGTTATTGCCCTTCGTAACACGTACCCCCTGGTTACCGAGATGGGTCACTGTTGAATTTTACAGCAAAGCTTTAGGTCACACTCCTTTCCTTGCTCCTTATTAACTATCGCCACGACTGTCCCGAAATATCCCAAAACTTGTCCTCCGGGCAAAACGAGAATTTCCAGGAATGATTAGTTATTGTGTTTGCATCCGAAAATTTATGACTGCAGTGAGATTCACTGCGTAAGTTGGTTAGTAATTTTAGACTGTGTTGGATCAGTTAAGAGTGTTTTAAAAATTCTGTTTAATATTTCCAAAAGCTGGAAACATCTTGTGGCTGGAAGAGTACTGCGTGATCGCGCTTTAAATTTATACGTTGTACTGCAAGTCCCCACTGTTAATAATGTGTTTAGCTATGAGTTCGAAAATAATCAGGGAATAATTTTGCTATTTTCAGAGGAGAGTGGATTTCTGGGTGAATTCTCATCTTTTCTGAATCCCCGTAGTATGTAACAAGGCCACTGTACGAAAAAGCACTAGCGAAGAAAGATAAGAACGAGAGTTCTCATATGCAAATACAAAAAAGAAGAGAGTAAATCATATAGGTCCCTTAAATGGATGCAGTGGAAAGTCTACAGGAAGCCAAATAGAAACGTTACATGACTTGAACAGATATATAACATCGATATTTACAGTCTAAAGAAAGCGCGAATCTCTGGGGAACATTAAGGAGTCAGATCGCTGTAAAATAAGTGATATAATGATCTCAGAGAAGCGTTTCTTAGAGAAGCTACTGAGGCTAAAATCAGAGGGTAAGGCACCAGATGAGGATGATATACATTGTTATAATTAAAAAGGCTACACGTAGGTGTATAAAACAATTGGGAATGTTAATGAAAACGTCATCGAATATTTATCAAAATCACTAAGATGGTGCTAAAGAGGAGTTTGGTTAAGTCAGCGAGTTTGACTTCTGTGGTGGGAAAGTTAAATAAGAGTAGTTAAGGATGCCATTCGAGACAGCCCCGACGAGAATAGCATCGTGAATAGATACCGCATGGGCTCTTTAAAGGGAGTTCATGTCTGATCAATCTGGTAAATTACTATGACGTAGTTATTAAGTTCTCAAATTGTACCCCACTAGAGAAGGGGTGCCATTTGAGAACAGGCGAGAAAAGTGTTGCTGAGGGCAAGAGCAATAGCACTGTGAAACTGGATTATGAAGCGTCTCTTTTGATCTAAGCCACCGGTTAGGAAGCAAACAGGAAATGAGTGGACGTCCAGTGTTCAAGAAAAAAGGAAGCGGCGTCAGGGTGACTGATATTTGGGTAATTTCGATATATTTAGCAGAGAAGGTGTGAACACGAAACTGAGTGTTCTGGAGGTGAACGGCAAACATGAAAAGGTCATACTGCAGTGTGAAAAAAAAAAAGGAAGAAGATTTCTAGAGAAAGGTTGGTTTGTGCGCTAGGGAGACGGCTGTGCTCCGATGTTTTAGCAAATAGGAAGGAATGAAAAATTAAACAGAGTACTGTATTGGGATTGGTTGCGAGTCCTTTGGGGAGGCGTTCCAAACTTGAGGGAAAAAGAAAGGTTCGGGGGGAGTAATTGGGCAAGTGTCCACTCTGTAACTTACTTCTCTGCGGTCTAAGAGGAAAAAGCCGTGAGTTGCGGGTTGAAGTGGAAATAGATATTTTGGTGGTCGGAATTCATATCTCGTGGTAGCAAGATGAAGAAGAAAAAGAAAAAAAAAGTAAGAGAAAGAAAGCCTTGTCCGGCATCGGAAGACAGTGATCGGCGTCCCTGGCAACGTAATCCCAACCTCCGAAGTTATGTCGTGTAAGAGCCTACACTTGTGTTTAGGGTCCGGCCCGTTGAGAAATGGCCAGTTGTGCAGATATGTGAGCCAAGAAAAGAAAGAATGCCAGTCCACCACGGAAAGAAAAAAAATCAGAGTGCCCAAGAAATGAACTTAAGCCTGTCTGCCACGAAGGAAGCCTGAACTCAAGGAAATTGGAAGTAGCGACCATTTCGGAACGTAAGTCTGTTCCTGTTTTTTTTTTTATTGAACCCCGACCTCATGGACTCACAATCTAAACACTGTAAGAAATTGATTGATAGTGCTTTCTAAAGAAAATTCAATTGATATAGGTAAGTTGGTTACTAAGGTTGAGATAAATTGTTATGAATGTTAATGATTATGAAATAATGTAAGGGTGGTACAGGGGTAGTAAAAAGAGAGAAATAGTATAAAAGAATTAATAAAGAAATATAATCATAGGGGTAATAAGTCGAGGATATGCTAACATGTATCATTAATTTAGACAAGGTGTCTAGAAATGATAACTTGACAGATACGGTTTGTAGAGAAAGAAATTTTATTTATTGGGAAACCTCTTGAATAAAGGGAGTAAGGAGTAAGTAATGATCTGTAGTGAATATTACTGATGTAAGAGGATACCAGTTGTAATACATTTCATATGTTAAAAGCTAAGAGATCTAACAAAATAATAAGATTTGTAATGGGTATTACTGATGTTAGCGATAATAAATAGTAATAGATGAGAATGATTGGATATTCATTGAGGATTCATAATATGTAAGATACAATTGATACAAAGTAAAGTTGATAATTTGTAACGGAATTGGAACGACCTCAAGCATTAGTCCTGAGGAAGAGACAGCGTATTGTACTGTAGTATGGTTTATATGTATATATAGAAATTGATATGCACATATGTAGTTTGTTTTTTCATGTAAATGTTGTATATAATGTTCATTAAAGGTTTGAGATTTTTATTGTAAAAAATGTGTCTTTAATGATCTGCTAACACAACGCTTTACACCTAGAATCTATAATTTTCTGTGAATTGCAGTTAGATTTGCATTTTGTGAGGTGGCCTTGTGACTTCAGTAGGGTGGAAGTCAAACTCAACAAAAACTACCAAATAATACATTATTTTTCCCGAACCCTCACAGTAAGGTACCAGACATGAAATTTTCCAAGCAGTGCAAATAGGTGGATTGGAAGGCACATGCTGTCTTTCTTGTTTGTCTATAATTTTTAGACGAAGGAGCTTGTTTATAATTTATAGGACCTTTGCAAATGGGAAGAAGGACGTTTATTCTTCTTTTTTCAAGGTGATGATTAGATGTTATTTGGAATATTGTATTCAGATCTGGAGACCGCACCTAAAAGAAGACATATAGAACTTCTGGAGACGGATCAGAGAAAAGCGACCAGATTGGTGATGAGCGTAAAGCAATGCACATAACCAGATATCTAAGGGGTAATCTGGTTGATGGCATTAAAAAAGCACCGACAAGAACCACGAGGCGCAAATATAAAATCGCATGGAATAACGGAAGACTGTATCTCATGAAGTTCATCTACAGGCAGCGGGTTGTCGAACACTGGAATAAGTTGCCTCAGATGTGACAACAGAGCGAATCTGGCTTTCAAAGCGAATTTGGATGGTAACCCTGTGGAAACGGGAACATTATGAATATTTATTTCATTTTTATTTTATTGGTTGATGCAGAAAAAATCAGCTTCCTTGATCATTTGGCCTTACCTATACTAAATATTTTTTTTCCGTCTCGGATGATTACAACGCCAATCAGAAATGTTAAATTTCCAGAGGTGGACTAGCCATAGGGAGAGAGAATTCCCCTCAGCCAGACCTGAATCCGATTGAGTAGGTCTGGGATCCTTTAGAATATTTATACCACTCCAAGTGTTGCTATTATTTATTTATTTTGAATATGACAAATTATATATAAACTCAAAGAATAAAAATATAAAAAATGTTTATAACGCCATTGAGACGGATCAGTTGAACCATTGCTGATGTTACTGATCAGGTTAACATCAGCAATGGATCAGTTGAACCATTGCTGATGTTAACCTCATCAGTAACAGGTTTGCTGCCAGTTTGTCTTGTTGGTGATGACACACAGAAAATTAACGCAAGATTTTGAAGAGAGAAAATAACTTTTAGAGCAATTTAGTGGCAAATTGAGCTTAGGAAAACATTGTTCTTAACGGAATTTTCTTTCAAACCAATAAAAGCACACGTAAATTACGTAAAATGTAAAATTCGGCGATTATAACATCGAGGAAGCAAAACATACCTAATAGGGTTCGCCCTAATATTATTACCCAAGAAAAAGTGTCGCCAGTCTGTCCATAGGAGTTTCAGTCATTTGCATAAGTTATTAAACGACTTGCGTGAGAAATTGCGTTTGCTTCCCAAGATACTGAACATCATTATGACTGTATCAAATTGTTATATTCACAGTGGCACTTCAATTTACATTAATACATAAATAATTTTAGCTTGTGTATGTACAGATGTAATTAGAGAACAGGGGGCCAACACTTCATCAGGTGTTTCTGATAAATTCTCCAAGATCTCCTTTAACACCGATAAAGGTATCTACTGATACTTCAGTTACACAAATATTCATATATTCTTATGTGTACGAAGTAAAGCTAAAATCTCTGAATGAAAACTCCATGATTGTATACCAAAACTGGCTTATTCTAGATTAAGCTGCATCGTATCAGATTACCGTTGAAACAAAACAAGGTGTAACTCGCGTTCCAATATTTCTGACAAATTGTTGGTCACCGTAGCTGAGTGCTCAAAAGCGACAGTACACTCGAACATGAGTTTGAGTTGAACGTGGTTCAAGCCTATATGATCGCTAAATTCGGTGATGTTCTTGCATTCTATCTATTTAGACAACTGCTGACCGTATTTGAGTATTCCGGAATAAACAGGAATTTCTCTATTAATTAAGAGTTAATCAGCAAAAATGGGTTAGGATTGACCTATTGTTGGGGAGTCCAACAATGGAATGATCCATTTTCTAGGATGGCAACGTTTTTCAATTTAATTTCTGCTCAATTCTAAGTTACTCGGCCCTCATCCGACAATAAAAGCCATCATTGCACACCGAGCTCACAGATATCTTCCTTTAATAAATAATAAACATATAAGAATCGATTAAGGTTATGTACACGGGCTATCAGCGAATGGCATGAGGAAGGATATTCGCTAATAAAACAAAGTTACAAAGAACGTTAATTGGTACCAAGGAAATCTGGACATCAGCTTCTAAAAAATGAATGCTCTTTACGTTTCCACCTTAGTCACCAAAAGTTTTTTTTTTTTGTGTGTGTGTGCCCTGATATCTTAAATATTGCACGAAGACAACGTCAGTGCCTTTTTGCCGATTTTTTAGAAGCATTACGTATCTCCTTCCCCGAGGAGTCAATAAACGAAATGGTCTGCCAGAGAGGAAAGACTTTTATTGTGATAGAAGGTTGCTCCTTCATTGATAGATAAACTGCACAACCGTAGTCATGTCACATGTCAAATAATGTACTAGTCTGCAGCTGTTAAAAGGGATTCGGCTATTCCCCAAACATTGCTACCAGGTAATTAAAACTGATGTACAGTCAACAATTGAACAGTTCTAACTTTAGCCGCCTTCTGAGATATTTTTGCACTTCAGTGTCGGAAAGAGGCCCGAGGGTTATTTTAGGATTCTCAGTGCACTAAGATCGACTTATTAATTCCTGGAGAAAGGGATGCCCTAGCAAAATTATTTTCTGTTGCCTTTGTGGAAGGAGGAGAGAAAACAGAGTACTACTTGGGAAATCTAATAGTCCAAGAGCTATTCGAGTACTTTCGCTGCTCATTACCACTCATCCTAATAAGCAGTAAAAAGTATTATTATGTCAGAAGCAAATACCCCAGACCTCTCTCACCTGCGCTGCATGATTAATTGGATTATTTGGAAGAAGCATTCTGCACGTTTTCTGAGTGACAGGATTGCATTATTTATCCACTAACGAGCTGTCAATATGAATAAAAAAAAAAAACTAAAACACTAAATTTATTAACCTATCACGTTAAGAGAAATGTGACCTGTTAAGAAGCACTTTTAGCGTGAGTAAGACTATTTCAGATTCCCAAATATTATACTCTGAAATTTCATCGCAAATACCTTCGTGTAATGTGTGTACTTGTTTGTAGAAGGTTAAACAAGGAACTTGTTTTGAATCTACGAAGCTGACAGGTTTTTTGTATGTCAAGCAGTCTTGCCAATGTGCTAAAAAGCTGACAGTGTCCAGTAGCGGGAGTCAAGTGTCATATAACGAGCAAAAACTTGGCTGGTTGCTAATGAAAAGTTCAGAAGCTGTAATCATACCCGCCTCCCACGCAGAGAATGAATCTTAGTTAACTATAGCCTAGTTAAAAATCTTTATAATCTTCACAACATCCTGAAGAAATTTTTTAGTTATTTGGCATTTCAATGCGATGAATGAAATCACTTAAACGATTTGTATGTGTGCGCGCGTGTGTGTATGAGAGTGAGAGAGTTGAATTGTATCTCTGTTCTACACTGGACTGGATTATCTTCAAGGCAATTCAGGCCAAAAGGGATCAGTGTGTCGTGGCTAAAATGTTCCCACCTGTCTGCTCTGCTTGCAAATATAAAAAAAAAAAAAAAGAAAGCGGAGTGAGGGGAGAACTGTCGGGAACAATATTCTGCCGCGTCGCCTGAAACCAGGGGTTACCCTGTCCCACTTTGAAAAGGCTTTGATAAGCTCTTCCTGTCATCAAAGGGCCGATGACGGGAGAAGCAAGATCTTACCCTTCCAAACAGGTAGCAACTGACAAATCCATTCATTTACGGGGGCCCGTTGTATGACGAGTAGCGTCAAAGGTCGCGCACCGGATAGGGGCGATATCATCTCCTTTGATAAACTTGAATAACATTTCATACGGACAACTGAATGGTGAATTGAAAATCACAAGAAACACCGGTAACTGTTTCTTAGTGCGAGTGCTTCAAATGCTTACCAGTTATATCAATAGCCTAGTAGGACCTAGTAATATTCTTTATGCAACGGGCAAATTTTACTAAAAATGCAAATCTTTTAAAAGGCATTGTAATTTTATAAATAATTGTCAACCACAGACAAACCAAGAGCAATTAATAGTTCAAATCTGAAAGGAGAAAAAAAATAGGATCATATTTTACACGTTTTAAGTACGAATTTATCAAGATGATAGCATCGGCTCCTAGTAACAATAATACAACCTCAAGAAATAGGAGAAAAGATTTCTTTGCTGCAATAAGTTTTGTTTCCTCTAAGTTTAACTGCCAGCAATGATTCATTATGATGGCTCCTCTTCTACTAGACTTCTGAGCATATTGTCTTCTATTATCCACTGCCGTGGCTAGGGGTGTGCATGATCGTGGACCATTCATACATTTTGCAGAAATTTGTCGGGCCGTTCCCAGACTGACCGGCGCTGGGGGTTTGCCAAAACTGATTGGAATCTGTTTTACGGCCGGAAATCCTTCCTGACGCTAAACACAGATAGCTGCCCTTTATCCTGCTCCTGGCCAATTTAATTGGTGCCCATAATTTGGGCTTAGAAACAGTAGTGTGTTAATGATCAGAGTCAATATTGTAAAGCTTGATAATGATACAACACCTACAGGGAACAAAGTCCGTGATTTCATCAACTGTTTCAGAAAAAAATAGCATGGAAAAACTTCCAGAGAAGGATGTTGCTGACAGAAAAGCGCGTTCTGACTTTATTAACAACACGACCCAAATCAGTCAGCTAAACAGCAGACCAGTATTAAAAACCGAAACAAGGATTTCACTTATACTACATAATTATACTTTTGCTATTACTTTTTACAAACAAGTTTGATAAGTAATGATTTTAATCGCAAACAGGTTATTCAATTCACCCAGCCAAAGTTTGTAAACAGTTAGGCCACGAAACAAATTCCGACATTATTTTTCTTAAAGACTTCCTCATCTTTTCACACTGTCTTTAAAGAGACAGTGACTGTCTTATGTTAATTATCATTTATTTGTCATCTTTATTCTTCAGGAAAGCTGCTTAACGAGTTAAGTTGCTAAGACATGGAGATCTTAGTAGTGAGCAGCAAGAAGAACTCAGCTATCATGCATAGAATTTATAATTAACAAAAGTGATGTTCCAGGATAACCGGCACTTAAGACTACATTTTTATGAAATTTTCGAACCTCAGGGCAAGCCAAAGGGTACTGAACAGCATTAGAGACTGATATGAATGTTGCTTATAGTCATTACCTTGCTTTACTAGGCTTAAGTACAATTTATAAATTTAATCAATGTTTTAAATGTTAAATTCAATATGATTTTAATCCTGTGACTTCTGGTATACAGGAATTATATATGTACAATGAAGTAGAATCACTCAGACTGCAGCATCTTTTCTCTCTTCCTTCCCCTTGTGTGTAGCACAGTTAGTAGACTCACCATCCTCCCCACAGCAGTTGGAAAAGACCCGAGTTCGAATCCCATCAATGACGCGAGGAATTTTTATGGGTCTTTTTCACAAAAGGGTTGAGTAAGTTGGTTTCAGGCGAGGGTAGTATGGTTTTTCTCCAGGTTAAAAAACTCGAGTTTTTCATCCAGCATCCAGGTAAATCGACCACAGGGCACACGCAATTTGTAAATAATATATACGGCGCAATATGGCAAAAGTCGTTGATGAGGCAACAGCCACATTTTCGATAACATTTTCTTTTTTTAACTAATAAAGTTAATCAACGACCCTTGGCCGTTGCTACCACTGAAAAGAAAGAAAAAAAAAAAAAAGTAATCCTTCTGGTTTTACATGTTTTAACCGTATCGTCCAAGAATATCACAATAACCAAGAACACAAAACCGGGAAAACGAGTTTATGTTTAATATTAACAGGGAAATCATGTTATCATTTTATAGCGTTCTTCAGCAGAAGACTGCATCTTCTAAGCAAACTAATTTACCTAATTTAACCTATACATTTAGGGGTAGACGTGCCACGTGCTAGATTTCATGTACGATCTCTCCAAACTTGTTCTACACTCATAAGAAAATGAAAATATTGGAGTATATATATATTTATATTTGAATAATTTTGTTGTTTAGATTAAACACAAAGACAGCCAAGGCCATAAGGTGTTAGTATATCATAGCTGTAAATTAGCGCATATTCTATTTTTCTGAAAGAAAACCACCTAAATCTCGCCAAAGACCGTCTAACTTGATAATGGTGCGAAGGAAACCCATAAATTCCTCTACTTCAGAGGGAATCGAATTCAAACCCTTTCCATGTGGAAAAGAATGATGGCCCAGCCACTGCGCTACCGCGATGGCATTCATAATTGTAATTAACCGTATTCCTGTATACCGAATCGTGAAAATGGCTGTTTAAAGTTGAAATAAATCGCCATTACTAAATTTTACTTTCAGCATGACCACAGTAAAAAGTGCCACAACAGTGTAGGAAGGATCTACGCAGAGGTTGTTTATCTGTTCATAGTAACCAGCACGAATTTTAAGGATGTTTTTGTATGGAAACAATTTCTGTTGACTAGAATTCAAGAGCACACGTTTGAATGAGATAGTCATACAATGGGATAGCTGGAAGCAAGTTTTACGTCACACTTTTCTGTAGAGCGAAAGAGACGATCTATCGAATAGAACCTTACAAGTTGATTCATAGATGTTTACCATTTCTTTAGGGGAAAGAAACACTTGAGTGTGAAGTATTGGCATTTCATCCGTGGGTAAACCCAAAGACACTAAAATCATATTTGAGGACGTTTTTCTTCCGATAAAACAGTCAAGGAAGTAAACTGATGAATAGTTTTATTTTGGTGATAGTCAGGGTACTGACCTGTGGTACACAATATAAAATCTCTGAGTAAACCCCGCTGTGTAGAGAAAAACGTGTCTTATTTTGCAGCGAAGTGTGGAGGCGTCTTATTTTACGCGTCAGTTTGGTTTCCTTGTCAATATTGGAGTTGTTTTCTTTAGGGCAGTTGTGGCAAGTATGTAGAGGCGAACCAGAATCGTTTCTTTACCTTCTCGAATTTGTAGAGTGAATTTGCTATCTGAGTAGTCCACTGACGGAGGTTCGTATTGAAAAACAGCTTTCTGCAAAAACGATTGGTTTATTGCTGTTGCTTCAGTTGGGTTGGGAAGGGGCTTCCAGATTTCAATATGCAGTAGCTTTATGCGAAAGTGGTTTAGCGTGTACGCTTGCGAGGCGTTAGACGAATTGGCAAATAACTTCAGCTTCTTCTTCTGGTGATATCAATACGTTGACCAGAATACTTTCTCTTTCTGGTAAAGTAACAAAACAAAGTGACTCTTCGCTGTTTGGAGTCAGCAAGGGCAATAATATTATTTGGCTAGTAGAAAATAAAAATTTAATGTTTCCGTTGTCTCGGTCTGTTATTTACTTTTTGCTAAAGGCTAATTGAATTAATATTAATTATTGATAAATTATCAACGTTATTAACCGTTTCAAAATACTGTTTAATTTAAACTAGGAACTAATTATGTACATAAAACTGACTTTTAGACGTTTTTTTTCATAGATTTTATACTGTTATTCATAAATAAATTTTCTATTTATATTCCAGGATACCCAGGAGCGGAGGAATATTAAATTAATTAAGTGACTATATACTGAACTTCTGATAGAGTCTTTGGTCTGTTATCACATAAACTTTATACTACAAGAGCAGCAGCAAGGGAATGTGACCACGGCCCAGACACCGAGAGCAACTGAAAGAGGGCAAAAATGAAATTTTGTCCTGCCTTCATCTAGAAGTGAAGGAGGAAGATATATGATGGAGTATACGATCTTCGCATAGGGAATCTGTTAGCTACGGCTTTGCTCTCTGTTTTGGAATAAAAGTAAATACATTTAAGAAAAAACAATTCAAATTCGAACCACACCGTTAGAACTCTTTGGAAGCAACGTTAAACGTGTTATGATATTAAAGAATTAAATTAAAAAAACTAGATAGGATCCTAGCTTTTTATTTAGTATCATTTCCTGTGCAGTATTATGATGTTTGAACCTAATTCTTATATTGAACATTTCCTGAAATTCGCAGTATTAGTCTATTGCTCTATTTATGGGCAAATATACATACCTCGCATTATACTGGAATGACAGCAATAATGTCTGGCATATCGTGCTTGTTCGAAGATATCGCGAAGTGATATGTTCGAATCTACACGAGACAATAAAAATTCCTCGGTCCATCGAGCGCATATGTTGCTGCCATAACGATGAACTTATTAACACTCCTCTTATTGTATGGCTGGATGAAGCAAACGCAAACTTTATTTTTATTTTATTATGATTGACTTACTGACTTTTTATTATATTTGGCTGATTAGTGAGGTTTTTATCTTTTAATTCAGCAACATATTCAACAACGAGTGAGGATTGCAATGTACCAACAGCATCTATGGTGGGTATACTAATTTACAGTGCTGAGGACCAAGTTGAGTCCCATGTTGGAGATCCATAGAACAATGTTGGACAGAAAGTTCTTTAGTTAAGTATAACTAATAGCGAAAACATTAGGTGTAGGGAACAGCGAGTTCAAATTGGTTTCGTTTATTTAATTTATTTATTATTTTTTTATAGTGCATGTGTAACTTAATGGATGATGCGCAAAGGCCACCAGATTTCAGAAATAAGTGGTTTGGTTACGAGTGCCGAAACATGTACGAGTAGTGGAGGAATTTTACCCACATCGAAACCTTTTAATTTCGAGGATAAGAGATCGAAAGGTCAATATAGTATTATCGCACAAAAAAAATTGAAACTGATGTACGGTATCTCCCTTTTCTTCTCATTGTATCCATCCAATATGGGCATGAAAAAGCAACGATATGTTTAAGAAAAACCACAAAGAATAAAAGGGAAATTTCGATTTCAGTTAAGGGATGATATTTTGTGCCTTTCTAAAAATTATTATATTTTTTATTCGAGTTTTGTGCAATTTCCATAATCGAAACTGCAGAAGAAACGCTGACGCAAGAAACTGCAAAACTGCATGCAGTGCCGTAAATGGTAGACATAAACCAACTGTCAAAACATGGGGTGTAAACGTCGACCATGAAGCTAAAACATTAGCGGAAAATCTATACTGGGGATGTCTTTTCCTTCCCTCTTCTGTCGTTCCCCTGTTTCTGCCATCATTGACCGTTACATTCGGCAGCGCTGTTGCCATTCTCTGTGTCTACCATTTTATCGTACTTTCCACGGACCTGGGAGCTTCCTACAGCCAAAGAAGAATAAATCATGTTTCCATGGTAGCAGAGTAAACTTCCGGAAAAGGCAGTGTCTCCACCGCGTCCTCCAGTTCCACAAACCCATTTATGAACCAGGCCCAGTTCAGCAGACATCGACCATTAATTTTCTATGGACTCTGCTTGGCTGCAAAGAGCCAAGGATGGGGGGAGGCAAAGAGAGGGCAGGAAGACTTCGCGAGAAGCGAAGAACCTTTTTCTACTTACATTGATACCACTGTGTATGTGTCTCTGCTATTTTCAGCAGGCTGTTTACCGTTACGATGTATTGCACGCACGAGTCTCGTGTTGGCTGCTATAGATCACGAATAAACAATGGGTTCGGAGACATGTGGTAAATTAGGCCACAGCTTTCTGGAAGTTTTCTCTAAACACAGAAAAAAATAGTATTTTAGCCTTTCTCTTCTTCGAGCTGACAGAAGAGTCTGTAGAGACCGGGCACATGCCTTGTAACGCATAGCTGGCTGACCGAAATAAACTTTTCTCCACCGAGACACTTATTCGGTGTTGCAACTTGGCTTTCTCTAAGCGTCTTGTGCGCTGATGGAAATGACAATCTTAGACACATTCCCAGACTTCAAACTACTTTAACTGTTGCATTTCTCGCGTTAATTGTCAATCCGCTCACCTACAATCTATCTTTCGTAACCCAGCGTCATCCTAATAGTAATTTTTTGTTTATTAGTATTATTTTTTATATTTCGAGATATATCCCTTTGACCCCAGCGGACGCTCGTCGCTAGAGTGCAATACAACAGTTGGAGGAAAAATACTTTTGGGAGGTGAGGGTAATTAATCGACTCTGTTATCCTCGGTGCATGCATCCCTCTTAACAGTTTCTAGTACATCTATTCATCTTTCTGTTTGTTATTATTATCATCATCCGTTTAATTATTAATCCAACAGGATTCATCCCTGGACAATCACAGACCAGACGGGTGAAAGTTGAAATGTGAAAGAGGCAAAACCCCAAAGCAAGTTCAATCCATTTTTTCTGTAACAAACGATTGAACAGTAAGCCAGCGATACCTCGTGTTCTGTTTTATGTCATGGAGACACGCTATTTAAATCTCACCGATATTTAATCTCGTTAATTACGAGTTTGAAAAGAAGTGTTTAAGAATTCTTTCAGACGAAATTTTCTTCACACAAAACTCAAGGGAAAAAAAAGCTGAAATGAAATATCCGTAATGTGTTCTTAAATTGAAACTTAATACACTTCACAAAAAGCTTCATTTCAAATATGATTAAAGTAATGCAACTACAATAATCATCTTTGAAATAAAGACAGAGATTGTCTAAAATAAAGTTACAATTTAAGAAAATTTCACCTAGAGAGCGCTGCTATTTTATCAGCTTTTGTACTGACTTGGTGGAAGCTCAGGAAAGATGAGTAAACGTGGAAACTTCTTGTCCTTATGGAATATGCAGATAATCCATAATCCAGAGGGATCCTCTGCCGCTGAATACTTAAAGTGTGTGTGTGTTGAGTTTAAGGTTCGTACAGTATTGAAGAAAACTACTCACATACCCGTCAAAACTTTTGCTTTGGCGTACGACGTGTCGATTTAACGTACTATATTATTCCGCGTAACCAGTTTACAAGAATTTCTCTGAAGCAGCTGCCTCCAGAAATCGATTTATATCGTTCAAAAAGTTTCTGTTAAAATGTTCTTAAGAGTAAGATTTGTTGGAAGATGGCAACTTCAATCCTTCGTCAAGAAATACTGTTAAAGATGCTATTTTGAAAATTGGCTTTTCGTTCATTGAGAATTCTTTAAAATAGCTCAATTTTATAATAATTAATAAAATGTTCTCTTAATAAAAGAAAAAATAAACTTTAATTTCGAAATCATAAATAATCTGATATAACCCAAAGGGATTAAATTAATGAAAGATGGCCGTTCCTACCTCAAACCTTTGTGTTCAAAGGGTGATACAGCCAGGTAAACAGAAGGACAGCAGCCATTGATATCCTCTGCTTATCAAATAAGTTGCCCTTTGTAGATGTTCCTTCTTATAACGCTTCCGCCAACTAATAATGAGGACGCCGTATTTGTGTCGTAGTTCGAGCTCGAATAATCCGGGACGACCACATAAAAGGTCAGAGGAGGTCATAAGATAGAGAAAATACAATAACATCGTCGTATTTAATAGCAAGTGGGCTTGAAACGCGAGAAACACTTGTGCTTCTGTACTCCCGCATTTGAATGGACACACCCATCAAAGATGAGGTGACTCGATTGTGTGAGAGAGAGAGGATTATTCCTCAGTATTAAAATCCAAGAGAAACTGTCTTTTACGACTTTAAAACAAAGAAAATTTTAAAGAAGTATGGTACTTACGCGGAGAGTGACTCTGCTTAAGCGATTTTTCCTAAATGCTTGTTTCCCTCAGAAGCGAGGAAGTTGCTTCTTCCTATAAAGTGCCTGCTTTTCCCGACAAAAATAAATAGTCGCCAGAAGAGGCGTAATTATAGGCGTTTCCTCGGTTTGCGGAAATGCCCTGCCTCCCCTTCCGCTGGAAGAAGAACCCGCACCAGTGGGGAAATTTGTGAGCACAGTTTTGTGGGCAATTTAACCAGAAAATGAAAATACTCGTAAAATGTAATTGTATCATAGTTGTCCAACGCCATTAAAATAAATGTCTAAGCTGTTAAAATATGGTGTGGGAACTTAAGTTGTTGCTTTTCTACATATAAGAGCAGCGCGAGGAACAGAAAATAGCTAACGATATTGAATATTACTGTTTCAGTTAAAAAAAAAAAAAAACATTGTAGGAACGCTTATATGACTTGTGTTAGTTTAAACTAGTTTCGAGTTGGTATTCAGTTAAATCACACTGGTAACATTATTATTAACATCCTGCATTATGATTGTTAAATTTTGTTATTACTAGAATCATAAAAACAAACAGTTAATGGTTCCTATTAACTGGTAAACGGCTCAAGTGCTCAGTAACAACAAAGTTTATGTTTATAATATTTTAATTATCTCTCTATACATTAAAAAAGTTTTCCTCCAAGAGATATTTATTCGAGCCAATGGGAGAAGAAGGCGAGGCAATTACGTCACTACAAATGCAATTAATCATTGATAACTGCCTCCATAACGTTTACCATCCTCGTGCACGTGCTTCTCTGTCTAATATTATTGATGTTCCATTGGAACGTTTTTTATATATTAATGAATATTGTATATACAGTATTTGTAAATAGTTTAGTATTTTGTAAATATTTGAAATATTTGTATAGTTTGTAAATATTTCAGTTAAATATTTTAGTCCTGCTCTTTCGGATGCAGCAATATTCCTCGACCATTATGGGAACCCGAAGCAAAAGACCTTTTCCTAAGTGACCTATGTAAATGCAGGTAAATAATTAGATAGTGATATTTATCTGAACTTCAGAATGCTGCGTGGTAGGGGTGGGGTACCCAATGGGGGAAGAGAGATGCGGGTTACGTGGTACAAGTAGGTGGGGATATTCCGTAACTACAAATGCACAGGTAAATAATTACACAGGTCATTCCTGATTAGATATCGATCAAAGTGTGAAGTGTTTGAGTTGTCTCACAGCACCAGGGGTTACCCCATCTCCGTGTTGTATTCTTTGTAAGTAACACAGAACTCTGTTGAGGCCAGAGATTTAAAGGTGTATGGGGATTGGAATGTTGTGTAGTGTTATGTTCTGTTGTTACTCTGACCATTTAACCGTTGGACCCCTATTGGGACCCACGTTGCCCACACTTTGCCACGAGAAGGCAGGTCAGGCACCCAGTAGATTATTTAAGTACTCTGGTAGGCCCTGCCACCTAATTGCTGAGGATTTCAGTGGCAAGGCCTATCTATCTATCTATAAAGGGGTGAACACTAGAATTTGGCAAGGCCAAAAGAAGTTTACAAGAAAGCGGTGGAATTTAGAAGTTGATTAGAATTTGGCAGCATTGTTAGAGGCGTACTTGGTCGGTTTAGTTAGAGTGGAGGGGGATAGAATTAAGACTGGGGGAAACAGGTAGAAGGATGGGGACAATAGAGTACGCATCCCCAAAGAGGTCAGTGTGGACAAATTCCACCAGGCAAAGTATGGGGGAGGCAGGGAAGGGAGGAGACAGAGAACCATCTCCTCCCCCTGCCTGGGGATGGGGTTTTAAAGGGAACCGGGATTCAGTATCCGCTTCAGATCGCCAAATGGCGCGTCGACAGGGGAGCTGCAGTACGTCTCCTTCGATAACCGACGGAGATGATCGTTGTTAGGTCCATAAGCGTCGAATCCGATAGGAACGTCAAACTGCCCATCCTGTTCTGGGGTGGTATATGTTAGTGGTAGTGGGGAATCCACCGGGCGAAGGGGAGGGAGTAATCCCAGTGGTGGGGACACATGTTTACTTCATTCATAATCTGCATTCTCACTCTACTTGAATTCTATTTTTTTATAATTTTTTTCCCTGTTAGGTTATATTGTATATATATATATTTTTTTTTCCCTCACTCATTCATCTTTTTTCTCATACACCAGGGGAGGATGCAACGGTGTGTAATATAAATTTAAATACTAATGCTTAATGAATTAGATATTGATCAATGCGTTTCGACAGGTGTGTCTTTGATGTAGAAAAGATTTGACTTACTCCGTCATACCTCTACATTTTAGATAGAAAGGCGCGCACGGCAGTTGGCGAGCAAAGTGAGCAGAGGCGAAGCCCCCTATTAATATTTAAAATTGAAATGGATTAAAAATTTTAAAATTTTTATATATTTATATATTTTTCCTATGTGTACTCTGGAGTAATGGTTCCAAATTACTGGTCAGTAGACTGGCGTTGATCCCAGACTTAATTTTACGGAAGTCCGTAAAGGAAAAAAATTATACTATCATTAGCATTGAAAACAAACAAACAAACAAACAAAAAAATATATATATATATAAAATGAAAGTATATTATTTAAAATCGATTTCAACTGTTCGCGTGACGATGTTAATCTCCGGACTTTCCACTGGAATTTTACTATCACGAATCCAAAAGTATGAAAGCTACTGAAGGAGGGAGGAGGAATTTATTTTGAGGGATTCCCCGTACCCTTTCAATTTAACCTTGTTTCCAGAAACTTTATGGAATAATTTCCTGGAATTAATGAAAATTCATTCCATCGTATACAAATTAAGTGAAGATAAACAAATAACGAAAGGATGTGCAAAAACTTCCAGGACCTGTTCAAGAGTGCAAAATGAGAAACAAAAAGTCGTGTAAACAAGTGTTCGATTTTGAATGGCTTCGGGGTTATGACTGCTTGAATTTTTAAAACTGTCCATGGCGGTTTCAATGATAAAAAAATAATAAAAATAATTTAAAAGCAGTATAAACTTTCCATGATAAAATTAATTTACTATTTTTAAACAATAAAATATGCATAAACTTTCCTGGCGAAAAAAAAAAGAAGTCATTTATCGCTATTAAAATGCTCCACAATCTGAATACTTTAATACCTTCAAAGCCAGTAGCGTGTTATCCTACAAGCAAAAAAGACATCTGCCTAAGGCCCCGACCAGAGGGGGCCCCAAAATCATTGTTTCAAAAACTCATTGCTGTTTTTTACTGTGATTTTTAAGTGATTTTTATTGGAAACTGAACGTTCAACTAGACAAGGTCAATCAATTTTACTTGAATATTAATTTGACAATTACTTTTTTTTTCAAAATGGTTTTACCGATTTTGATGAAATTTGATATTTAGTTCTTATGTCATAATTTGTTTGTTTTGTTATCATAATAAAATAAAATTGAAAATGTTCTTTATTAGTTTTTTTTATTTTGATGGGGTTCCCCAAATTCCATTTTGCCTTGGGCCCCATGAAAGTATAACGTGCCACTGTTCAAAGCATAAGCTTTCTAGATGAACTCCAGCGTCTTGAGGACATTTTCTTTTAGTTTCACTCAAAGTACAATCACACATATTTAAAGTGTAAGGAATACCTTCTGCATCTGCCATAGCGAAATGTACGAAATTACATGTACTTCATGCGCGAATACAATACATTTAATGGTAGCCTGTACGCTTAGTGCGTGTCTCTTACCACTGCCACATGACATACCTGCTATCCCTACTGCAACCTCTTACAGAACCATGCTACCAGAATCAGAACTTTTCAAACACCCCTAGTTTATGTTTTTATTATGGTAATCCTAAATCCCGTTGAATTTTGCAGAACTAGTTTTCTGAATGAGTTCGGATTACCTCCCAACTCATCCAAGAAACCATGCGAAACTATAAATTCAACCCCCACCCTCCGACATATTGACAAACAGCTCCACGTGACCTGTAACAGAGTTTATAATGTTTAAATATTTATGCGAGCCCATATTAAATTGGCTCGAAGGACCCTAGCTATCGTGGAATAAGTTTCTCTCCTAGGCGTTTGAGTTCGCCGTAATTCTAGAGAGGAAAGACTTTTATTGTCTTTCCACTCTAGTGATATACGGTGAACAGTACCGTATTTAGCATAACTGCTAAATACGGTGCTGTTCTTGTATTTTTCATAACTTGTAAACTCCGTTCACCCTATGAGGCCGCCCTGGAGGAAAACAACAACAACGAAAAAACATTCAAGTAAGAAATGGGAATGTTATACTTCTTATTTTTTTATTATTCACTATCAGCACACCATAAACTTTCTGGTCCTAGTCTTGTATACGAGTAAGTATTAGTCTACTGCAAGTAGTGCATTTTGCTCGGACTATCCCAAATCATCTTCCTTCGAGACTTTTTTCCATATATCTTAAGGCCTGCTCACAGGCCACGCACGATATATTTATTTTATAACTGTTTATAATATTTCGCGACCCCAAGACACACAATTACGACCACAGATTACGCACTACTGGCTTAATTCACCTGTGTCACAATGTTTATCGCAGAATTCAAGAAGCAGACTTGCAAAGCAGATATGCAAATGATGCTGAATTCGTTATACAAATGAGTATGTTCCCTACTCTTCCCTTCGAAACTACAGCCGAAACCGCCAAGTATTTCGAGAGATATTAATGGACAATTACCCTCCTGAAGCAAGTGAGTACTACGGGGATACCTGCATCGCACATATGAGGCACAACACACGTGGTATTCCGACTTTTCCGAGCGAGACTTGGAACAACTATAAGCGTGTTAGAAGCTACTCGTATCGTTCTCATGTGGCTGGAGATTGACACAGACAGTTGCATCCTGCTGTGAAATCGGTCTATCGGGCTCTTGATACAAAAATTAACATGCAAGCGGTGTTTCCACAAATGATAAGTGCAGAGGCTATTAGGAAAATGGCGTCATAAAAGCACGTGGCTGTAGATAAGTATCAGAGCTGTCTCTTCACAGAATTGAACTGCTGCAGTATTTGAGAGGCATTGTTTATAACCTGACAGCTTAGTTTTTACAGCTTCCATGTCCTTGCTGCAAATATTTCCACAGGCACCATTCTTATGAACTGATTGACATCTATAATTTTATTTCTCTTCTCTAAACCGGTTTGAACACGTGAGTCAACCTCACAGCATCAATTCAAGGTTCAGCTGCAAATTAACTGAACTATTTCCTGAAAATTACAACTTACCGAAATTCAAGTGCAATGTTAAGTTTCTTCTTGATTCTCAACCTTCAACTAATCGCCCCACTGGAGACTGAGTTTATGAAATCGGTAAAATAAGGTATTTACAGAAGTTTTTAGATGTAGGACACAGAAAAGAGAAATGACTTACTAGCTGTGCCCTTTAGCGCCTGCGCTGTTCTCCTTAAATCGCAGACGACATCGGATTTAATAAAAACGTTTTCAGAGATTAATTTACTACTTTTTTAAAAGTATATTATGGTATGGCTCTGTCTTTTGTACAGGACAATAGAATTTGCAGTTTAAAGTCATTGAGTTTAAAAAATAAACAAAAAGAAAATACGCAACCAGTTGTTCGTTGTTGAAGACTGGTTTACAGAAGGAAACTGCGAAGTCTGTCAAACATTTGACCCTGAGACTTATTAATGGTTATTACAAAGGCTAAGCGTGTGGGAATTTAACTCGCCTTAGAACGAAAAGCAAGTTTTATCAGACGGAATCAAGTTTACGATGAGTACATCAAAATCAATCTTTGCTGCATCTCCTGTGAGAATCTTTGTTCAAGACTACTGAGTATTCTACGAACGAAACACTGAGGAGGGAAAAAGTCTCTTAATTCAGGTTAGGATTTAATTATTCCACAGAAAACTGGAATTACTGAAAACAAAAGTTTTGATTAATGTATTCAGTTTTAAGTGCAATGGTTGATGAAGGTGACCTCTCCCAGTTCACTTTTAGTATTAGAATAGCGAAAGGGGAGACTTTTTTCTGCATCAGCCAAAAATAAATAAATAAATAAAAATCAAAAATATAAATCTCAGCCATTCATACTTACCCCATCGCCACAAAGCGGCCATCTATTCTGCTATGAGTTTTACCAAACTCTCCGCCTGGGCAACTTTGGCTGAAAATTTATTCCAACGGGTAGACGACGCAGATGAAAAATCAGTTAAGTCAATAACCGGAAATCATGAGAAAATGCCTTTGGAGCTGGCTTATTACAGCTAATACTGTAATTGATAACTGACGAATACCATGTAAGCCAGAAATAGTAGTTTCTCTTGGTCCGATTTTAATGAAATTTGGATTGGCTCGACAAACCGTTTTAATAGCTTCATAAGGTGTTTAAAAATTGCATTTTATATATTTGTATTTCCAGATGAAATACAGCTCATTCAAATATAAAAAATAATCTCCACTGTACTGCTATTCTATTGGGTAAAAGTTCGTTGTTAATAACAGATATTTCCTCCGCTATGTAATGTGATAATTTTATATATATATATACACACACACACACACACACACACACACACACATATATAAAGCTTTATATTATTTAAGTGAAGTGTTAATTTTAATAATGAAATGAAAATTTATTATCTTTGTTTCGCTATTATGGCAGTTATGTAATATTAAATGAAAATGAAATAAAGGCAATCTTTTGAATTAGAAACTAATGGAAAAATACGTGAATAGGGTTATTTAGCTACAGGAACGTCGAGCTAACAGAAACTCTGATACAAAATGCATGACAGCACCCCCTTTGAGTTTGTATGTGTCCACATGCAGATGTGAGGATTAAAAAGCAACAACTGAATTCTAACATATGATAAAAAATTAATTTGATAAAAATTAAACTGATAAAATGATAAAATTAATAAGAATTAATTTGGTAAAAATTAAACTGATAAAATTAATAACGATTAATTTGATAAAAAATTAATAAAACATGAGCATTTTTATTATGTTAAGTTTAGAATTTTTTTCCGGTTATTAAAAATGAATTTATTTTCCTTAGACAACTGTAGACAACTAATCGCCCCCTTCCTCGTCGGTTCTGTCTAGTTAATATTTATTAATGAAGTCATTTGTTTTATTATTATTATTATTTATTTATTTTTATCATGATAGTGATGAATCTTTTTTACTGCAATATTATGTTTGTTTACATTTACTCATTTAAACATGTCAGCACATTCAGCCTTTGAATGATATTTTCAGAAATAGCCAATTATTCGTGATTTTAACAGTTGCAGCTAACAGAATATTAGAAGTGAAATATTCTGCGTGTATCTCAATTTTACTCTTATCGCGATACCTCCAGCCGATATCTTACACTCAAGACCGGTTTCAAAATCGTGTTTCTAAATATTCTGAGTTGATTTTAAAAACATCCTGAACCACAGGTGGGACACACTTGGTTGAGAAACAAGGATTAATATTAATATTTACGAGAAAGAAACAATTAAATCAAAAATATTTTATCAAATCTTTCGGTACACGCACAACGAATTCCATTTTTTCAAAGATAATCTCAACCCCGATACGAAAAGATGATTAACTATTATAGCTATCTGGTTATTCACCTTTCAGAATCACCTCCGTACTTGAGAAGCAGATATGATACGAAGGTATTCCTTAAATAACAATCCGTGACAAAATATACACTCGACATCGATCTGGCTTCGAAGAAAAAGGCTGAAGCAGTCCGTTTATGTAAAAATCAATAACGGCATTTATTAAGAAGTTAAAGTAGGTGCAGTCCACATCTTTTTTTAATTTTTATTACTATCGTTGCCACTAGATGGCAGTAGAATCGCAAAGCGGTTGAGTTCCAATGCGCTCTTAATTTCTGGGTCTGTCGTCTGTGACCTAGTATGCGGTCCACGCGAAATACCTCTCGAAGTGAGTGGTTGGTACTCGAGGCCGAAAACGCCATGTAAGATAGAATGCTGCACCCTTAATACCCAATCAATCTCTCGAAAGACAATTCGCCGAAGGCACCCATCAGACACAATCTCTATAGTCACCTTGGTAAAGAACAAAGGAAATGGGAGAAGAAAAAAATGAAATTGACTAGATCACCGAATAACGAAGGGAACGATGGAGTGGGGGTGTTTTCTGGAAGTTGTTTACGGAGATTGGATAGCAGTTTGGGGGGGAAGGGTAAAAGAGATAGGAAAACGAGATAAGAACTACATTTAATATTTTTTTCCCCACGCACGATCTTTTAAAAAACAGCATTTTTTTTTAAGAGAAGGAAGGGGTGGGGTAATACAGTAATTAAGCTAAAAATCAAATGATTTGATTAAAAAAATTCTTATTAGAGAAGATGCGTTTGTGTGAGTTAAGAAAAAAAGTAGCAGCGCATAAAAAATAGGAAGTTATGGTGAATAAAAGGACTGGGTTAGGAGTTTTATATAAAAACATCGTACAGAATGCGAAACAGAAATTAAAAGGAAAAAAGAAAACAAGATGGAAAGAGCAGTGCAACTTGCAGATTTCAACGTATGGTAGAGAACAGAAAAAAAAAGCAATGTAACTGTATATTCTCGTCTTGGCTGCAAAGAATCTGCGTCAGTTGAAAGAATTTCCTTAGTGTATGATGCTAATCAATTTTCTCAATTTAAATTTCCAGCAATTACAGCTCATGTAGCTGAAAAATTGATGGAAAATTTTCATGCAGCCAAACAGTGTACTTTTCTTATAGCGTTGTTAACGTCATCAGCAAAGAATACAGTTCCAATTACTTTGGAAATAATTTTGAAAAGGACTAAAATAAAACATTTCACTTCAATAAATTACTTTCATTTACATTATTGGGGAAATTTGTGTTTTGGACAATATTGTCTTCATGCACGAGGAACGGCATCTATCGACGTAAGAATTCGGGAGGAGAAGGACGGGGGTGCCCTTCTGATTAGGCCCTTGGCATAAAAATTAGCTGCTTCGGGTAAAATCCGGCCCAGTGTTCATTAAAGGCAGTGCAGCAACAGAACTACGATACCCGTGCATCTAATCAAAATTCTTACAAGCTGTATAAATTTACCCACTTTTATCAAATTAAATTTTACAAAGAAATGGCAAATTTCAGCCAACGATCACTGAAACAGATAACTGTGATCGTTACGAAAAATCATTTAGAAAATCATTACGATCACAGTTATATGAAAGAGAACAGAAACTTAGATTTCTGGATCTATGCCTCAAATATTGAAATATTCCATACTCCACAGAACAGCTGGTCCTCCCCAACTTTGAATTCTCCGAGACGTATAGGTTAGTCACTTGTTACTTATTTGGAAAGGCTCGGATTCGAATCCCGTCGGAGAACTGAAGGGATTCTTAAAGACCTCTTCAAACGGAGCTGTAGCTAGCCTATCAGAGGAGGAGGAGGAGGAGGGAGTAGTTTCTCTGAAAGTTATTCGAAGGTTTTTTAGCCGACAACGTGAAAATGGACCCTTGAACAGGCCGATGCGTCAAAAATCCTTTAATAATGCGTCAAAAATCCGATAAAAGAAATATCCTAACAAATCAGCCAATAAAGAGATCCGCTATTAACCAGTAATGACTTCGAAGCAGAATTTATCATCATTATCATTTCCATTCATTCTTTTAGAATTATTTGAAAAATCACCGTTTCAGGAATTGACTAAAAAAGTTTCCAAAATTTAATTTGTTTATCCGTGATATGCAATTCATTTAATATTTTAATTCAAAATGTTTTCTAACAGACAAAAAAAACGAAAACAAGAAATCAACTTTATCGCAGGCTTTCATTTTGATTTTCCCCTACTTCATAATGTCCGAATAACTACTAAATACTTCATAACTACTAAAGTATACAATTTTCCAATCTAATATTTTCAGAAATTACAAAGTAATATCATATCTATAACAAGAAACGTTTTAGATTTCCTGAGAAATAGTACTTCAAATAAATATTCGTATATGCAAATATTTGTACATATTTCTATAGAAACTGTCGTAAAGGGCCCAGAGTAACCTAATCATCCAGATTGCATAAATACATTAAAAATATTTATCGTAAAGTTGTATACAGGGAAAACATGTAGTTTAGTGGCTTTGATGAAACTTACTACGGCTAAGATCTATACATACCAAGCAAACCTCAGTTCATTCCACTGTTTAAAACGTTTTCAATGAGCAACAGTTGAAAAGTAGCTGTAGATAATAATTACAAATCGAAACAAAAATGGTATTTATAGCAGTTTTGTTTTGATTTTGTCAGCAAGTAATTTCAATTTGTAGCAATGGTTTGAGTTGTGGACGGTTTCACCTGTTTATCGAAATAGATTGGATAAGAAACGAAGAGAATAATCCCAGGTCATTGTAAATGTTATCGGAAGTTAGATATACTAACTGAAAAATTTTATCTACCTTAAAATAATTAAGAAACTGATGGATTTTCTAACTCTGCACCAGACCATGAGGTTTTTAGGTTGAGGAGGGAGGTTGTTGGTTTTTTTTTTGTTTGCAAAAAAAAAAAAAAAACCAAACCCACCCACCACTTCATGATAAAATCCCGAGTTTCCAGGAGGAGGGGAATCGTAATCCCATCGCCCGTCTCTTCTCCCTGCCTTGCCTGGATTCCAACTGAGGCCTTTCCTACACGGTGTGGAAGAACAGCTATTATGATTTCTTCGCTAGCAGCGGGTTGAGACACTTGGTTGCTGTGGCTTACATCATGCATAGGGTTGATAACGAAGTACTGGTCTCGGTTTAACGTTGTTTACCGTCAGTTGCACACTTGATGTTCTTGACGCACTTTGCCACTCAACCTACAGCTCACTTATAGGCGTGTACGTTGCTACACCAAGAAGGAAATACGGATTAACTCTCGAGGAATCACTATAAACGTTATTGCAGATTGGCGTCAAGAAAAATCCAGATGCTGCAATCTGCTTATGGAACAATGGCAGAACAGATGGAATAATACTCAGAAGAGGGTCATAACTGAAACGTTCATGCCAAATGTTAACACGTGGAAGCGTGTTAAGTCTTACGTAGGGCGGTTCCTGAACGCTAGCTCAAATCCGCCGTGGCCACATGATGATACAGAACTCTGCAAAATGGGCAGAAATGAGTGTGCCAAAAGGTAAATCTATTGTAATTAAATCCTTCAGATCCTGGTTCGCCCCTAGCCCTCATATCTCGTGCATTCTTATACGACACGGTTATCTGAACGCCAAATTATTTAAATTTAATCAACTTAGCTCCAATTCTTGTCACTATGGAGAATCCCAAGACTCTCTTCATATTTTATGAAGAGATGTGGTACGATGATTTTCCACTACCATACACCGACTGCATCAATTCAAAATTTTGCTTCTGGATCAGTACAAAAATTATTCTTTCTAATCAAATTTTAAAGGTGTGCAGGATTTCTCATTTGCAGTTTTTACAATAAGAAACCACCATTCTTATATCAGCACTGCAACTGCTTCGTTATCTTCTCAAACTATTTGATAAAATCCTCTTGGACACCTACTGCTCCAGTGTTCCCTAGGTACTATATTTCAGTGTTCCTGTTTTTGACCCTCCGCTTTTTTAAAAATTTAACTTGATAAGAGGTAGGAGTATTTCGCACTACTGGTAGGCCGCCAGTGGCACGAGATTTGCTGGCATCTGTAGGTATTGCACTATCTCCTATAAATGCGGGATTCGGTCTTATCTTTTAACGAGACAGTATGGCAATTAGAGGCCCGCCTCATCGTGGCGCGGACGGGTACCGAGACGCAGCCTTCTTTGTAGGAAAGTGTCCAGAAACAACACTTTCAAACAAAACACTGACATTAACCTTTACGAGACCGGATCTCGTACAAGATATACATAATCATATGTCCACATACAGTATACTATGTCCAGATAATTGGAACGGCTCATTCATTATCTGCATCTTATGAATCTCCAAAACACTCCAGTAAATGCACATCATAGATCTCCAATTCACATTTAAAAATAAGTTAGGCGAGGCACTGAGCCGTGAATTTCCAGTGTTTTGTTCGAGCGTAGGAGTTTATTGTTTATTTTATATGTATATTGAGAAATTTGTTTGGCTACATGTTTCTTGTTCATATTCGTGGTAAAAAGCAAGTAATCTACATGTTCTATATATTATTATTTAGCTCTTATACCCCTTTACTATAAACTGTAAACATGTTTCAAAAGTACTACGTGGCAATGTAATTATAGAAAAATTTGAAGGAACACCAGGAGATACAAATGAGTCCTGACTAGTACACTCCCTCTTTTGAAAACAAAATTTATGCTTTGTGGTATTGCTCAGATGTTATAGTTCAAATATGAATTAAGTTTGCTTTTTTTTTCTTTACATAGAACATGAACAAGCCATGAAGAGGTCAATAGTTCCCAGTGAAACGCTATTGGCAGCAGTAAATGATGCTATTGCGGTAAGGACTGCAGCGAAGAAGTTCTGAATTCCAAGGAGAATACCAAAGAATCACCAGTAAAGTGCAAGTGATGATAACAAAATTAGAAGACTTCGTATTTCATCTAAAGACATTTTGGGGCCTTATTTAGGACCGAATGCTTTAATAAGGACAATTTGACCACTTTATGAACAATGTAAACTACATATTAAGTACTGAATTGATTCCAACTAATGGTTTTTTGACGTTAAAATGTCGGACGACAACCAAACGTTATTGCAACTTTCCAGGGTTTCATTCAAATTCTACCAATCGCTATACCTTAAGTGGCCCTAATTTGGTATACCTACCATACCTGAAATGTTACTTTTATTATTATATTTATAGCTTTCCTCGTGAGGAATGGAACAATTCCATAGAGCTGGAAAGGTGATGGCTGGAATTTACCAGCTTTCAGGGGCGGCCACGAATACTGGAACCTTCTCCTGTAATGAGGAGAGCCGGCATTTTGTTGTTTGCATTAGGGCGCTTAAAAGCCTTTACACCATCTTGAAACGACTTAAACATAAATAATGAGTGATGTTTTCACATTAGAGGAGTTACCATGGAAGGCTATATACTCGTTCTGATGATGCCATTACTCAAAATATTTTTGAAGCTTCTCGTTTGAGATTGATATAAAAAAGGATCTCAGTGAAGAGAAGTATTTTTACAGAGAAGGGAATTAGTGCAATATGAAGGTAATTCTTATGATAAAAGTATGATAATTCTGTACGTAAACTGCAGTCCACAAAGAAGATCGGTGTAGAGTTAACTCGAAAAATGAAAAAAAAAGAGAACATTAAGAAAATGAAAAAAAAAAAAAAAACATTAAAATTGCTAAGTGAACCAAACTTAACAGGAAACCTCAGAATACTAAACTCTGACAAACTAGTATAACAAAGAGAAGTTCAAAAGGAACAGGATCCCTTGCACAATACGCAACCATAAAATATGGCAGCAGCTATTGTAATGGTAGACCCAAGTCTGGAAAGTATTCGCTGCATTTTCTTCGTCATAACTGAAACAAAAACGCACAAAGAACCAGAAACAAAAGGTTACAGCAACATGGGATCGGAAAACTTATAAAAGGAAACCGAGAAACAAGAAGAAAAACCGAAATGGATGATACTACTGAAAGATAATATCGCACAAAGATTGCGGAGGGGATGTTTTTCTAGTATAGACTGCAGGAAAGCAAGGAAGTAATGCAAATAAGGCAGCCCAGAAAACAGCAATGATAAATCAAGACGTAACGAATGTAGCTTTTGCTGATGAAACGAATCTAATGGAGATCTTCAAATATAAGCGAATTTTAATGGATACCAGACACCTTTTAACCTAAGAAATGTGAGTTCTTTTAGGATATAGCTTTAAACAAAAAAAAATAATTATACTTAATATTCTTTTGGATTAAATTATCTAACCTATTTCCTGCCAATGGGCACGTTCAATATAACAATAATACTGAATTTTTGTCCACGTTTCGGATCAACTTTGAGGTATGTTATCAAGACAAAATTTAGCAAGTGACTGGTTTCTTCCGGGTCTTCCAGGATATTATTTTTTAAATCTCACTTTAATTTCATGTTTTAATTCAGTTTCTGACTCGTTATTTTCAATGAGCCCTCACAGCTAGCACAGTGGATATAATTGCCACTCGTTTACATCCTAGGGAAAATGCCTGGGTTTGATTCCCATCGGAATAGAGCATCTACTGTAGTTTTTCTTGCAACGTAGCTGAATTATTCGATTTTTGGTGAAAACTTTGAATGTGTTTTTTTCAGCCCTGTAACTGGGATTTTTCATCCAGACAAAACAACGTAGAAATAACACAATTTACATACACCATATACTGACGTTCATGGCCTTAGCTGTTCTTTACAAACGAACCCAATCTTTTTAAAGTTTTAACATGCTGCAGTGGCTGATACATTTATGACAAGGAAGGCAGTTGTTGTTGTTATTTGGTTTTTAGGAGCATTAGCAACTAAGGCCATATTGCTCCGGGAATATGCGGTGGTCATTCCCTGACCTTTCCGCATCCTCCGTATTTGGTGGTGACGGGCTCGAACCCCGGTCTAATCAAGAAGCGTGTGCTACGCACTGCTGCTCCTTCCCACCTGGCTACGGAGGCGCCAAGGAAGGCAGCGACTTGGTAATACGTATACATAATTGCGCACGTGATAGACAAAGTTAGTCTGAGCTGTTTGAGTTACCACCAAGGTAACTCAGGCTATGGAGTCGTCAGTGTGTCTTATGTGTATTCAACGGCTGGTTTGTCAATCTAAAGGATGAAAAGTACTTGAAAAATCCGGTATCTCCACCTTATATCAAGTAAGTCTCGTTTGAAAATTTTCGCATGGTTCCTCTCATCTACGAGATGTGGTGTGGGCCTATCGAATCATAATCTGTCATTTGCTAGGCTTCGAAATCTCTGTATTACTTGCCTTCTTGAGATAACTAGCTTAGCACTGGAATTTACTAAAAAAAAATTACTAAATGTTGGTTAAGAAGAGTCCTGAAGTTGTTCAATTCCACAAGTAAATCAATAGTCAAGATTTACAGTATCTACAGCAGTGTCATATCAGAGTAAATTTCTTGTGTTCTAAGATTGAGTTATCTGTATGAAGGAATTCCCTAGAGTAATCTGAGAAACTTCTCAGTCTGAATCCCACGTACTCAATGCCCCTTGCCGAAAAGTGACCCGCAAAATTATTTTAAGGCCATTATAGAGTCCCGATCTGTATATTTGTGCCCGTAAGGTCTGGTTCGCTGTTTTTGTTGACTGGACCCTTGGTGATTTATAAAATAAATAAATAGCAAAAAGAAATGCGGGGTATCACTCTCAGAACTAAAAATAAAGAAAAACTTCAGGGTATCTGGGAGTGTCCCAGTACATTCGGTTCCGGAAACAAATTGAAAAGCTTTCAGCAGAAAAAGAATATTTAAAAGGGTGCAAAAACTGTTATACAAACGGGATCAGCAAGAAAGAGAAAGTCAAAGCAATCAATACATACACACACACACATGGAACCCGTATTGCATTATTCATTTGGCATGATGCCATGGACTGATGCAGATTTACAGTATCCCAACAGAAATGAATAACGTGGAAGGTGAACTTCAACTGAAAGCCACCAAACCACATACAAGAAGCGAACTTGGGCGAAATCGGAGGACAGGAATGTAGAAAGAAATAGAATTAGATTCCTATACATGGCAGAAGAAGTACACAGAGATAGGCATTTCTTGGCAAGCTCTTAGGTGGGCAGTGAAAATTAACGCAGCATGTATTTCAAGTGTTGAAAATCGCAAACAATATGAGAGATCGGAAACGAGTATCTCATGAGGTCGGGCGATGATACGAGAACTTGGCGATGGATCAAAGGAGAAAGTTTTAATTTCTTAAGTGAGTCTAGATCGTCCTCTCCACACACTTTTAATTCTCATACTGCGAGGAATCCGATAATGCTAATCCCGGTTTTAATCAAGGGTAAGTTTGCTATTGATGAGAAGTGGAGTTGTATGCGTTATTGTCCAAAATCGGGCCACTGGAGAGTTCATCCTTACTGTTTTAAATATTCGATTATTACAGTCAAACATTTCGCTTGTTCCAGCTGTTCGTTTGCCATAAATCTGTTTACCGTGGGTAAAATGACTCCAACCATTCGTTGCTAGACAAGATAATGTACAACTGCTTTCGATAGGAGAACTGGGCGATGATAAGACTGATTACGTTACCCACTGTCTATTGGGGATCTCTTTATTGAAAACTTACGACCCTGTATCAATATAGTTATTCGGAATGGAGCTGGTTGTAAACTTGGCGTGTGTTATTAATTTATCGATTCTAATCTTGCTGTCATTATCTTTCCCTGCACCTAGGCACAACTATTTGTCCAATAACAGTCAAGAAAAATCTCTTTTCCAGGCTGCCTCTCTTATTTAATTTTATATCGGAAGGCAAGATAAACAGCGCAAACTAATCCGAACAGACCAGAATCTTGTCTGCAGCCACATCAACTAGCACTACGTTCCTTAGCTTTCCTGTCTCCGGAAATTTTAAGCCTCGATGTAATGCGGAAAAGGATCGTTTTCTTCCGTCATAAACGGCGTTTTATGTTTGGCCCGCTAGTTTTCCAAGGGAAGAAGGCACATTAACCGAAAGAAAAAGAGATGCCGAACTGACGACACGCTGTTTTAATAGTAACAGGGCTGCTGATAACAGTGATGGCGGTAACAGGAAAATTTTCCGGCCATGTGTAAAGAAAGAAGGATCGCACGATGGCTGACAGTTAATGCACGCTTAACAATGAGTAATTATTTCTTAGGGTTAATGGCACTCACCGAAAAGGTACAAAGGTCAGGCTTCGGCTATGTTAAAATCCTTGGCGTAATGTAGAGAGATGCGGATTGAACAACGAGATCCAATGCTGCCAGTTCCATGTGGAATCGGAACTAAGAGTAAATCTTATATCGATATTTTAAGGTTACACTTGTACATAAGCTTTTAACTTTTCCTTATCAGGCTGCGTTTCCTGTTTGTGTTCACCAGGATCTGGGAAAAGCTTGTTAATGAAATGTTCCCCCACCAGACGAAACTAACGCGAGCCCACGGATATAGCTGATAGTGGAGCGATCTACTGCACGTTCCGCCTTTAACCTCTGACCTCTCGCCCTGCACGCATTTTATGGCTGGATGAACCGGGAGGGATGGTCAACATTAAATGAGATATCGTCAATGGGGAGTGAGCCTGTGACTTCGCACTTTGTGTCTATGTATGAGGATTTTAGAATTCTCATGGCACTTTCAACTTATTCAGCAATCTCTTGGAGATAACGTTACAATACAAAAACAGTATTTGACTGAGCAATTTAAATAAAGAAGATATTGGCTGCTGCTGCAACCTTAACTTGTGTCATTTAACCGAATTTCCATTCTTCTGAATTTTTTTCCATATCGAGACCATCACATGTTTCTTTTTCCATACACGAGACTCGATCATTTCCCATGCAACTTCTCTGAATCTATCAGTTAACCAAACCGTGTTGCTGTCTGTAAATAGTGGTGCCCTCGTATGAGAAGTTCCTAGCGGTGCATTAAGCAGCACTAAGATAATCAGTCAGCCATAATATAAAGTCAACAAAATCCTTCATGAATACATCTTGACTTTACGAAGGTTTGCTGTACGCTTTCAAACTGTTCAGTTTAGTAGTATTATTGGAACAGTGCTTATTTTACTAGCACTAAAAGAATTGTAATGCAGAATTTTATTCCTGATGTCTTTTCTTTAGAAAGCACCGAGTCACTCTTTCACATATTACGAAATAACTCATTATTGGCCCAAAAGAAATTTGGACATGTCAAATCAGCCAATACAATCATAGCCACACATGCACTACATTTCCATCATAACTAAGCATTTAAAACGAATACTTTGATGATTTAACAATTTATCGCGAGAGAACGACTTTTTCAGAGAGGCCAGCCATTTCCATTAGGCACTGTTTCTAAAGCCTAAAGCGTTTAAGGGCCTACGGAAAAAACAGACCCGAAAAAAAATATAATTCATAAGAATTCAACGATTTTATTTCGAATAAAATTAGAACAAGATCAGAAAATATTACTTTAATGAGGATGCAACACGTCATTATTTTATAAAACTAAACCTAATCACTGCCTGTGTGCAAGATGTGCTCACTGCAGTTTTTGGTCATTTCTCGAGAGGATGTAGTGACCCATTAGTACGTAACCCGCAACCTACAGAACACCTTATAGAGAATGGCGCTCGTTCGTCCGTGAGTCGCGTTTCATGCTGACACGGCAACCAGTTACTATGGTAACCACAGGCGTTTTACATTACTGGGTACGACTTAGGCGTGAAAATAAGGCGTCAGTACATTATGTATGTAAATTGGTGTATTCTGTGGTCGATTTGCTTGTTTTGCTGACGAAAATTCCGAGCTTCCGGGAGATAAAACCATGCAACCCTCACCTGAGACCGACTAACTCAGCCTTGTTGAAGTTCTATAATTTTAAATGTGCGTAAAATTAATCTAGAACACCAACTGAAAATCTCACGACTGTTTGTAGAATCTGTAAGGATATTAAAATAATTATTACGATTTATTATTATCCCTTTCTTCTCCTTATGGTTTTTTTTTCCATTTCGCGATGGATACTGGCACCAGGTACAGATGGTTGTTGTGTTCGGTTCCATCAGACTGTGGTTTATTAGTCGAGGAACTCTCTGACTATCCTACAGGTATTCAGGATCGCGGCTTTCTGGAATTCTTTGTAGGTGTTTTCTGGGAGGTCTACTTCTGCTATGTTCTTATGTAGGTTCTTATGTAGGTTCTATGGTGATCGGGATGGTCGTTACTTGTTCCTTATTATTATTATGATTGAAACGAGTCTCACCAGAGTACAGCCAGAAGGCTAAAAGGTTGGTTATTACCATCTTTCTGTATGATGTCCATCAGACTGTGGTTTACTGTCCCAGCCGTTCAGCCAAAGTTTTGTAAAGAAACAGGTTTCCAACATCAATTTGCAGTAAAAGCTTCATTATCTGACATTTTACCATCTGGAATACCCAAGTAACAGACATATGTATAAAGACACACCTGTGTGTGTGTACGTGTACTTGGACAGATGTTTTGGACTGAATATACAGTATTTGTGCCTTTGGAACCTTGGTATCACATTTGATAAAAAAAAACTAGGCTTTAATAAACATATTCAGTTTATTCACATAAAAACTTTGAGAATGGATGGAAAGCGAAATAACATGTACTGCACAAGAAAGATCTGAAAATTACAAGAGAATGTATGTATTGTATAATGCATCCAATATGGAGCAGAAATATGGGCATCGGATACCCCATCCAACATAAAGAGAATCTTTTCAGATGAATATTGGATGGCGCAATGGATTCCCTACAAACATAGGGCCCTAAACAACAACATAACTCAACTTACAGAGAGTCTCAAATACATCGTATATGAAACTGGTGAAGCGAGCAGAAAATATTCTCAAAATAATTTGCTCAGAAAGTTTATTTTCTTGAGAATTTTCTCAAGAAATTATTAAACTTTTTTGTTGGTTAAGTAACAGATCTTTGGATCAATCTGATTTTGTGGAAGGTCGTAAGATTTTTCTAAGGTTTTGTAAATACGTGAATTCATTAGTTAATTTTATCAGTAATTCCAAGTGAACGACTAAATCTATTAGACTACTCTGAAGTGTATTTGCTGTAAATCTGTTTAGTGATTTAACAACAAGAACAAAGAAAAAAAAAAAAAAAAACAAACAAAACAACCCTTAAACTAGGAACAGTGTATGGAATTATTTTTCTGTGAAGAAGATAACCTCATTTATCAGTGCAGTGCAAATATCGTGAGATAGAATATATTAAAATGCTATAAACATGAAGAGCCACTTGAAATGTTTCCCAACTTCCATTTTTGTACAGAAATAAATGGATATTGTTTTGACTTTATTTTCATCCAAGTCCAGAAGTGTAACGGACAACTCATTAAGATTAACTCTCTGATGAAGACGAGAAATTATCATCGGAGAGTGACTGAAGAACTGGCTGAACACAGTGAAGGAAGGTCTTTTAGATTTTTTTTTAATTGTCGTCTTTACATCTGTGGTCTACATGGTCTACAGTCTGATGGAAAGGTACTTGCTTTGGGTTAAAAGTGACTATACTACTGTCAACATACTGCACACGCCAGCTACTGCTGCAACAGAGAAATTTCAGCGCCTTCTCCTTGTTCATCGTGTGAAACCCAACAACATAACCATTACAAGAGCTGGAAAATTGATAAACTTAGCATACAAATCAGAAACTCCGGCGCTTCCAGCACCTGTTCGTCAAGAATCAAAAACCCAGAGGAGGAAAGGGGAGGGAAATTGCATTGATGGTCGCTTTCGTCCAATCCATCGGCCTGGAACTATGCTATCTAGGAATTGTCTAACTTCCGGACTTCCGTGTGGTGGAGGAGGATATATGTTAATGGAGAAGTTCCACAAAACTTTTTGAGCTGTTTTTTCAAATAAAATTGACCTTTTCTCTTTATCTGGTATACTTTTTAGGGAAGTCTGTAATATGGCGAATAATACACGCTCACCCTATATATTTTTGCCTATTAGTATTCGGTTTGTAAACAAATTAAGTAAACATCAATAACAATTATCGAAATTATAATTATTATAGTTTAATTATTAACATAATTAATACCTCCGTAAAATTTTCAGCAGTGGCAATAATACCCACCAGCTGCCTAAAATTTTTCACTGCTTCATAGTTGCTGGTACCTTGTACTTGAAATCCTATGTTCACAGTAATAGTTAACTGCGATTTGAAAATACACCGATGAAGTTGTAGTGTTCAAACTGATTTTTTTTGTAGAAATTATACTGCACTTGAAAGTCACTGAAAGTATTTCCTGCAGTTACTGTTGCAATTAACCGCCTGCACTAGCCTGGCTGAGATTAACCAACTGAGCCTTTGGAATTATGTCCAGGTTGTGGCATATTATCGATTTTCTGAAGATAATTCATCCTGTTGAGTTTGATGGAAGTATGTTTGGCGTAAGTGTAACTAGATGGCGACCATCAAACCTTTTACGCTTGTGAAGGGATGAAAATTGCAAGGAGTCAGAAGGTAACCTAAATATTATTTAAAAGGTTTTGCCGTTTGCGATATTTTTAATACCAATTTTAATAAATCGATGCATTGAGGGTCAGGGTATTCGGGAAGACACTTTCAACTCAATATTTTCATTTGTAAATAATGCGACCAAATAACTTTTCTGAAGAGCAGTTTTCATTTACTACCATAATCATATTTTTTTTGCCTATTCCACTAAATATTTATGTCTAAAACTGCTGAAAATTAATGCAATATAGCAATATCCTTAGTAAGAACGAGTGCGTGTATTCCTAAATTATTTTCCAAAAGTACTCGTATCAATTTTCCTGAATTTTCGTACCATTTCTTGATATACAAGTTTATCTGCATATTATAGACTTGAATACAGACGAGTCAAATAAATTTTCGGAAGCTGAAAAATTGTTTCGTTGTGGTTTATAACAACTTCAGGAACAATTCCTTCCATTTTCAATTGCCATAAAGCTATTTACTACATAATAACTGTTTATATTTCACTCATCTGTTTTTAGCCTTCTTTTAGAGTCGTATTTTGTCCGAGAAGCAATGACACACACTTGTAGTAAACTTGTTTCAAGTTAAAAGTAGCTACAATCATTAAACATAAGTTTTTTTGACACTGAAATGTTTCATCTTATTTTTTCTTTTTTTTTTTTCATTTCTTTTTAATGATTCGTGCACCTCTAACCACTAGCAGCATTAAACTTTTTGTTTGTCGGAATTAGCCATGCCAAGGTCTGACAGTTGTAAATTAGTTTGGCCCTAATTATGAGGAAATAATGGCGCCATATTGGCGTGATGTAATTGTCCGATGGTTAAAAAAAGTTTTTTTAATTATGTGATTTATTTAATTGCACGCAGATACGGCGGAAAAGTATAGGGATGTCAGAATGATGGTGTTGTTATTTGAAGGTAATCTGTCGCACTCTGCCAGTCGGTACATGCACGGAATTTGAACAGCACGATAGAATATCGTCATTTTTATGTGAGTGTGAGAACAGCTCGACGAAAGAACGAATAACGAAAATTAAGGTTTAATCACACAACGACACCTGGTGGCAACAGTTAACAAAAGTCGTCTCACAATCTAATCTAAATTTCTTCCTCGGTAATTTGAATTTATGGTCCCTATATCTGGAATTCTTTATAACAGTAAAAATCCCGCATTCAGTTCATTTTACTAACCCTCCACTCAGAGCCTTATAAGCCTCAAACGGATTCCCTCTAAGGTGCTTTGTTGCTAAGCTATGTAGCTTATATAATCGGAGTATTTCCTCGTACGGTGACCCTTTTTCCAAACTCACCATGCAAGTTACCCGTTTTTGGACCCTTTCAAGAAGCGCAATGTCTTTTTTCAGATGAGGTCTCAATACTTGGAGGACACCAAATGCGGTATTACAATTGCCGTATACTGTGAGATTATAACCTCCCTATGTATACGGCAATTGTGAGAAACTTTACATATGTTGGCGCAGTTACCTGCACAAATTATTGCCCATCCACTACCATTTCCAGAATATAAGTATAAATTATTCATCGATGAAAAAAAAAATTAGAACTTGCCAATTACACTGTCCATGGCGTGAACTTTAAAAAGGGGCAAAAGAATCTACAGGTATGATTGTGCTGCCTTTATCTCATAAAAGCCACGCAAGCAGGTGTTTATGACTCACCACTTGAGAAGGAAATACCAGCAGGCGAAGCGGGATCCCTTGAGAAACAGATCTGACGTTGAAATCCACTAACCAGATATAAAGACAGTAAAAGACATTACAATCAGAAGATCAACAAGCAAAAACGCTCCTGAGAAATTCTGTTCAAAACACTGGTAATGAAAACCCTGGGGGTTCATTCACAGACCATCACCACCAAACTGCACCCTGCTGAAATCCCCGCAGTCACGGCAGTGACAGGACCATGGAAGTCATCCTGGACATCTTGACCCATCAATATCCAACATAGGATCAGAAAATATCTTACAAACCAACATTAGACATGTTGGTCTAATGACATTAGACATCATACACTGCAATTCCCAACGAAGATATGTTCCAGCCCCAACAGACCTCAGAAGCCATCAAGGGCTGCAAATCAAGAAAGTGCCTAGACATTGATTAGATTGAGGCAGTGGAAGGTAGCTCCACGATTACTGGTGAATCTGTTTAACGCCTGCCTAAAAGAATGGGTATTTCCGACTATTGTAAGACGACCCTTCTGAAGATCCTGTTGAAAAACTAGAAAAACCCCTTCTTTCCAAAAGCTTCACTCAAATATATCAAGGGAAAATGTTAGGAGGTCCCCACCAATACGGCTTCACTAAGGGAAAATCAGTTGAAGGTGCAATGAGTACCTCTAAACACTGCAGAAAATATCTCCTCGGTCTTTTCGGGGACACCAAAGGGCCTTTTACACCCTTTGGTGGCAAAGGCCCTGGAGAGGTTTAGGGAGGACAGGGTTTCCAAACTCATTTATAGTCTTATCACCAGACGTTTTTCAGACAGAACCATAGTTGTCAGATCCGCACATCAGAGTACAGTATCAACTTTTGCTGACATAATGCCCCCGTGGGTAGCATAGTTGGTAGAATCGCCGTCCTTTCCACACCGCGTGGAAAAGATCGTTTCCTGTCGATAACGTGAGGAAATTTTATGGATCTTTTCTACAAAGTGACTGAGTTAGTCAGCCTCAGGCGATGGTAGCATGGTTTTTCGTCCAGCAAACAGAAAACCTACCCCAGAACACACTCAGTTTACAGACAGTATACACGGAGCAATATGGCCTTAGTCGCTGATGCTCCTAAAACTCTACAACTGACATAATGTGCAATAAAAGATCACATGAAGTAGCACAGCATACGAATTGGTGCTATGGCTGAAGAAAGAATGTTCCAAGAAATCTCTTCCAAAAAAAAAAAAAAAAAAACCGCACATTTCGATGGATTGTTCTAGAGAAGAAGAGAAAAAAAAAAATCTATTTCATTTTGGTGGAAAAAATTTACACACATCTGGAAAAGTTCAATATACTTATTTCCAGTAGCTTGGAAGGTGGCCTTTCTTGTGTAGGTGGTTACAAAATGCCGAATTTCTTTCGCAATTATGACACAAGGAATGATAGCAACATGTTTACAGTTTTAGTCTCAGTGTGAAGTTCGTTATACATTTACTTATTTTAGAAGAAGATATCATCCGTGAGTGGATAATAGCTAAAATAAAAAAAAAAACAAGGATGGGTTTTTGTTATTAAAATTTACAGGCGTCAAATACGGTTATGTGAACATTCCGGAGGAGAATGATATGCGAGATTTACTGACAGGTCGAATGAATCACAATTGGGCACCAACCGGCAAAGATGTACGAAACGAGAAAAAGAGAAACAAACAGAATCTCAAACAACCGTTTCCGGAAATGAAACAAGTATCCTTACTAGCGTTTCGGGATTATCTGTATTATTTGTGTTTTGGAAACCCCATTCTTTTGCCCATAACACCACCGAAAGTAAGCACGAGTCCACCGAACTCTGCAGTTCTGTTTTGGAGTTAATCAACCACTCGCCATCGAGACCATGACTAGGATCTGTGAAAGCAGAGACACCATCATTAGGGCGAGAATTGAGAGTGACACTAAACACTCGGTCTCTCCCCACCCAAACAAGTGTTTAGTGACACTAAGTGCCGGGTCGAGTGGGAAACACATTTTATGTGGAGCTCAGAAATCCCGGCTTGCAGTACACGAAAATAAAGAGGATAAACCTAATCCTTCGTGTCGTGCTAATAAATTAGTCGAGGCTAGCTTAACACTTCCGGTATTTACGCACACAATTAACCGTGTTAAACAATAGTTAACAGTCAAAAGAAAGCAGAAAACGAATAGAAATTAAGAGAATGGAAATGGAGTGGATGGACTAAGAAATGGTGGTGCTTAAGCATTCAGAAGCACTTCAAGACAACACTGAAAAGTTATCTTAGGAACAAAGCAGTAATAAATGAAAAATACAAGTTTATTTTTTGTTACTAGTGTTGGACCTATGCGTTTCACCATCTTTGGACTTCCCCAGTTGCTCTGACGGTGTCTCATATTAAATGAAAAGCCTGGATCGAGAATAGAAGTTACTCCTCATTACGAGTTGAGACAAAAGTCAAATTGCAATATATTGTTATTCCAAACGGTGAGAAATACAACAAACTAGCTTATCCAAAAATTACCAATTAAAGTATGTCATTAATATGTACTGTATATCAAAAAGTGTAGAAGTCCACTTGGGCCTAATTCATGTACTGGTAGAAAAATAAATTAGAATTTTTGTGCAATGATCCAAAGAAGATTAAATAAGAAAATGGTTAATCAAGTTAATAATACTGAAGTGCAGTCCAAATGTTATCAATTTTTGTGATGGCTGCTTAAAGGTCAGGTGTCAGAAGAAGAGTTACAGGCTGTATCTGATTCAGTAGATTCTGCTAAACATGCGACCAGTATGTTATACTTATTGGTAGATATTAGGCCCAACTTTCTCTTCCGTAAAGGAGGAAGACCCAATGAGAAGGGAAGTAGTTGGTTTTATTATACAAATTGTACTGTATCACAACAATTTGTTTACATTAATTTTTCTTGTTTCTTTCATAATTTTGGTAGAATGAGTACCATGTTAACGTTGGTTTTGCCATACGGCTATAATATCCGAAACAAATCCCATATTTTGGCTTTCTACGAATTATATGTTTGTTACACAAATGCATATAAATTAAAATGTTTCTGTTGATTTTCAGATTGTTATAGCTACCAATGGAAGTTGGACGCTGTCTACACAGTTTGCTACGTCTGCAGGTACTTCACTGGCCCAAAGCAGGTCAATCACCAGATTTTCTGTGGAAATAAGTTTTGCCGAGCACGTGAAGCATATTTTAGAATGCGTATCGATGATGCTTCGGAAGTTACGTTCACCACCCTTTTGGTGTAACTGCCAATCAACGTTAGGCTGTCCTGGTCATGAGGTTTCTTCTTTCGGCTGGATTTGTTCCTCTCGTTGCTGGTTCTGTTCCACGTAGCCAAGTGGATAGTGTTAACATGGAGTTACACACGCTATGTGTTCGAGTCCATATGATACTACAAAATACGGTAATGTGTTTGTAAACACCTCTTACTCTATGCCGCTGACCAGAAAAAACCGAAAATTTATTAGAAGGATGGCTAATTTTTGGTAGTAGAACGTCTGTTTTCTTTTTTGCAATTCTTGGAATTTGGAGAGGAATCAACTAATCATCACAACGATGGCAACATTTGTACGGTGGATATTTCAATATGTGAGAAGACTAAAGATCGAAGAAATGTTATGCACCTCAGAATATCACCTTCTGTTGCCCTAGAGCCAAACGGTGAAGACTTAACAATTCCTAGTCCACCTTTTCGAGGAGAGACTTCAGAGGAAGACGGCATCTTTTGGTGTTCGCGTTACTGTGACAGCAACATTATCATTCACCTTGATAAGCTACTAAAACTGATTATAAATGATCTATGACGTTCAGTGCCGGGAAGAGTGGAAAACCCAGGTTAGTGGAGCTAAGAAATCCTGGCTTGATTTATAACTTCTGAAGAGAAACGGCATTAAAAGTTTTACTGAAATCGAGATAATATAATTTTATGGTTAGTCCTTACATCCAACCAGTGGTGGTTCCAGGTAGGACATAAAGGGGCTACTTCCCTAAAAATAATGTAGATTTTTTACTGATACATGATGATTAAAATTCATGATAGCCCAGAGCACTGTTTAATCCCCCCTTCTTTATAAACTAATCTGAAGAGCCTTCAGAGAACCATTCTGAGAATTAGGTTACGAGGGCTGCGTTAATTGTGTGTGTGTAAATACATTTAAGATACGATTCTTATCGATATGGTCCTATTTAGTGTCTTTAACCATGGATTCCATCTTACCAACGACAGAAGTCAAACTCAGTCTATAATTATCCATGACTTCTTTGGCTCTTCCCTTAAGGACTGGCCCTAACGGTAATACAGTGGATATAATTATTGTCCTACCTACACTGGGTAGAAAAGGCCTGGGTTTGAATTTCGCCAATGAGGGAGGAATTTTTATCTGCTTCTTCACAGAGTGACTGAACTAGTCGGACTCAGTCGATAGCTGCGTCGATTCATCTTCCGGGAAGATCGGGTTTTTCGTCCATCAAGCAGGCAAATCGACCACAGAATAGACGTAATTTGCAGACCATATACTGACGCCTCAGAGTCTCAGTTACTGTTGCTCTTAACACGCACACATACGCGCAAGCGCGCGAATGCTGGTTTAACTTTATGTATTGGGGTGACCTTAGCCTTTTTCCAGTCTAAGCAAGTAGTCCTTGTATTTAATAATGAACCCATTAATATTACTAATGGTTGGATGCACTCACCTGCCACCTTTTTTTCAATATAATTGGATGCACTCACCTGCTGCTTTTTCAATATAGTTGGATGTACACCACCTGCCCCTGGGGCTTCCCACTCTCTCAGCCTCAGTAGCTTTTCAGACAGGTGCTTCTCTCATGTCATTAGTTCATTTATTTTACAACGGTTCAACTCGACTTCACTGTTTCTTATTAGCGCTAATGAGGTTTCAATAGCAAAGATATCCACGCGGGACGCACAGTTGGTAAAATCGCCGTACTCCCTACACCGGGTAGAAAAGACCAGAGTTCGAATTCCGTCAATGACACGAGGAATTTTTATGGTTCTTTTTCACAAAGTGGCTAAGTTAGTCGGTCTCAGGTGAGGGGGTACCATGGTTCTGTTCTTTATGAAATTCCGGTTTTTCGTCCAGCAAACAGCAAATCGGCCACAGCGTATGCGTAATTTGCAAACATAATATATACGGTTCTTTAAGCACTTCCCATAAATGAATTATAATCAAATAGCATATAGTAATAACTCTATTAATAGAGTTCAAGAAACACTTGAGTCCACCGTAGTTCCTTTCCTGTAATTAAAGCCCCCTACCTTTCCCTTTTTACCACTGAAATTTCCTTGGATACGCCCCATTTTATGACATTATGATCATTCCCAGCTATTGGTCCTGAACTGGCATATTCCAGTTACTGCTTGGATCACTAGCAAGAATTAGCTCAGGGATATTTGTTCTTTCGTATGCTTTCTAACGTGTTGAAATATATAGCAGTCATCTAGTTCATTCAAGGAATTATTAATCTCGCTATGTATTTGCATGTCCAGGATTTCCAATCTACATATATGAGGGAAATTAAAGTCACCCAAAATGATGCACTCGCTTTTGCACCCCCCACCTTTCATTCCTTCATTCCTCTTTCATTCCCTTAAACTAGTCATCTAACATCACACGGACTCAACAACTGCCGGGACTTGATCAGGCTCTACAAACCATCTTGCTGCTTTCAGGTAACTTTTGTTAAGGAACATAAGCTCCCACTCCTTCATTCTTCCCTATCTTTTCTGAATACACTGTACTCATCATAATAAAATTCGTCATTTCCTGTTTCAGTTATTCCTACAATATTAGAAAATTTCCCATATTATTAACAACAAGCTTAGATTTACTAATATATATTATATCTGTTAACTGCAAGTGTTCTGTAGTCAATTTGCATATTTTCTAGATGAAAAACCGGAGTTTTCAGGATCAAAAACAATGCCACCTTCGCTTAAGACTGACTAACTCAGACACGTTATAAAAGAACACAAAGATTCCTCACGTAATTGACGGGATTCGAACTCAGATCTTTTCCATCCGGAGTTGGGAGGACGGTAATTATACCTACTGTTTTACCCACGATGGTGCTTTCCAGGGCAACCACTTGCTCTCTCAGACTCTCAGTCTTGTCCTTTTAGTAAGCCAATTCTTGACTTAAGGTCATCGTGTTCCCTACAGTTTGAGCACAAAAATCTATCACCGTCAGCTAGCGACAGTTTGTGCAAAGGAAACAGACCGTAACTCGTAGGGAAGTCACCAAAGGCAATTCCCACAAAAGACACGCTGTCCTGATGCATATTATGCTTGGTTATTAGTTAAAACAATATCACTTCACAACTGGAATGGAATTAATTAAACCTTGATTGGAATTAATTTCTTTCAATTCCTATAGCTCATTCAGTTCATACACTGGTGTGCAAAACTCAAGGACCAGCACTATTTCTAAAGGTTACAATCACAAAATCTTTACTTAAGGTACTCTTTACTGATGAGAGTAGATTCAGTCTCAGCAGCGGTTCTGGACGTCAGCTAATCTGGCGAGAGGTTGGCACACGGTATCACCCCGCAAACATCACTGAAAGGGATCAATATGGCGGTCGAGGTGTTCTCGTCTGGGGAGGCGTTATATTGGATGGATACACAACTCCAGATACTGGAAGGCGGTACTGTAACCGATGCACGCTACAGTACTGAGGTAATCCTTCCCCATGTGCGTCTGTTCCGAGGTGCCATTGGCCCCAAGTTCGTGTTTATGGATGATAACGCCACACCCCATCCCACTGCAGCTGTTGATATGCTTTTGGAAACTGAGGACATTGTTCGTATGGACTGGACTGGCCTGCCCGTTTCCACAGATCTAAATCCCATCGAACACATATGGGACGCTCTTGGGAGATGCTAGCGGCACGTCCACACCCACCAGAAAATGTTCACTAGTTGAAGATGGCGCTGACAGAGGAATGGACGATGTTACCGCAAGAACTTATAAAGAACATTGTTCAAAGTATGGACAGGCAGTGCAAAGCCTGGATCGACATTAGGGGTGGCCATATATCCTACTGAGGACCACCTCTTCCCTTTGTTCCATCTTTGGCAGTGATGCATCTGTATCATGGCAGCCAGTACTATGTTGCCATTTTTGAATAAAGTCCCTCTGTGCCGTTTTGTTTCCGTTGTGTCGGTGTTGTTTCCTTCATCATTTCTGTACGAGGTTCCTTTGGTTTGATTTTCCCATATCCAGGCCACTCCTATGAGAAGCTACAGGTGAAAACCTGACTGGTCCTTAAATTTTGCACACCAGTGTATGAAGGAAGACTATGACAATACAAAGAATTTATTGGAGAAGGTAAACTATGAAAACCACAAATTACTGGAATTATTGGGAACCACAAATGAACAGTTTGCCAGTGGAGACTTCAAAATATCAGTGTGACTCTTCAGGTACACCATAATTATACTAAGTGTCTTTACTTCCTGTCTACAGGCCCAGTAGAGCAATAGGCCAGCATTTATCTGAAGAGAATAGCCTTTTAGGCAGTTTTTAAAACCTATTATTATAATGCAGTTAACAGTGTTCTGGTCCAAAGAGGCAGAATCTTGCTGACATCCCTTCTTATTAAGTTAGGGTTAGTAAAATATTTTACAAAACTTGGGATACTCAAGTAATGCTTCCCAGCATATACGTTTAATCTTACCAACATCATGTTGGGCGAAAGTGGAAGTTTAAACCACAATTTTTGCAGATGTTGGGATCTAAAACAGTTGGAAGTCAATAAAATTACTGTTGAGAAAACACCTGACAGGCACTCCTGATTGAGCCATATGAAAAATGGAGCAGAGAATGTCAGTAAAGCTCACTTGGACTTTTACAGACAAAACATTTGGGTGATGTGAATAAAGAGCATCGGGAGAGATTCCACGATACCTCCCCTCCATTCAAGCAATAGAAAAGAGGTATCAGGAAGCACAGGGTGCAATTATAATGGGTGATCCTATGGCTGTTTGGTTCGAAGTGATGGTAAAGGAATGCGTTTTCTGTCAGTAAGCCAGATAAATTTTCGCAATAAATGGATACAGTGGATTTACATGCTAATGGAAATTTAATCTTTTTCAATACATGCCTATGCTTGGAAGTTGTTCTTTGAAGGCCAAGAAGGACCACTTTTGGAGATTCGTTTTTTAGAAAAAAACCGTGATTTTGGAGTCTTGATTTGGGGAGGAGGGGGGAGAGCGATGCCATATGTTAATGGTCTAACTGTTGTCCTGGATAGTGCAATACGCTAACTAGAATGCAAGCTGAATGTTCGATTCCGTATGCTGCCACAAAAATTGCACGGTCCTTTGTTAAAAAAATAAAATAAATATTTTTTTTTTCTTTATTCAGATTTTTTTAAACTATGGTTCCACTGAACAGAGGAACTGCAAGATCACAATCTATATTTAGAAATACAAAATTAAAATTAACAAAATATTTATGAATTGCATTGAACGGGTTTAAGCGGATTGTTTTATTGAATAATACATTTTATTCTTCAGGAAACGAGGTCTTTCTATGAGTTTTACCTTTAATAAAACATGATATTTTATCATATCATATAATTTGATAGAAATGCCATCAAGTGTGTTAATATTTTAGCCATTGGTGTTATAGCAATAAACTAATATTTTGGAATGAGGCGTAAAGTCAAAATAACAAGACCCTACTCTGATCTCGGTTTCATTACATCATGCATCGCTAAAGAGAGAGAGAGAGAGAGATTAGTTCCTATCTAATAAACTTCTACAGAATTGTTTCCAAGTTGGGAATAATGCGATCATTGCATACCTGCAATGATAGTACCGTAATTGATCAACTTCCACCAGCTAATCTTTAATTTACTGCATTTTTAAACCTGCACATTTCCGTCCTTTCAGCAATGTCCATCAACTATCATTTTCATCATTTCCAGTCCAGTCGCTTGCCGCACCTAATTCTATCATCCAACCATATTTCATTCCATCATCCGACTGCTGCATAACATCCCCGAGGTGGTGTGATGGAACATCTTATCAACTCCATTATCACTGACCGCCATACATCGCTGGAGGCAAAATAAATAACTCATAACCACCACCACTACTGTCTATCAAAACACCACCCTTTAGCATCCAGCGCCTCTCTGAAGATATTCTTTATTTATTCGCAGGCCATCAAAATTAGTTTCCAACCCTTGTGTTTCGCAAGCCCCCAGAGTGATGACGTCAAGCAGAAAGCGAGAGGATATCCAGAAGATCCCGGCGAAGTAATAAAATTAATTAACGGGATATTTAAATATATTTGATATTTAAAGTTCGCCGGGCTGAGGGGATGAGTAAGGGTACTGATTAAGAGAAGGAGGGAGGGAGACGAAATAATGATAGCGAAGGATTAAGAAAATAAGATGGGATGGGAGGGCGACAGAGAGAAATAGGGGGCAGGAGAAGACGTCCGACAGCGTAAATAATTAGTTCGCAAAGAAACGTATAGTGTTCGCAGGTCAATTAAAAGGCGCACTCAGTTTTAAAGAAGATGCCTTTATTTGCCATCATTTTAACTCTCTCTGTCCGTACTTGGTAATGACGAATTTTACTGAAGCCGAGGAGATACTCCCACGGGCCAACCTAATGGCATCAACACTCACAACCCGTTTACTAAAGGCAAGAGCAATTAGTTTCACTTAAGCCTTAGCGTGTTCGAGTGCTACAATTCCCCCTCCCTCTTCCCCCCCAAGCCCTTTTCGTCCCCGTTTTCCCTCGAAGTCTTCTTGAAGGCGTTGGATAGCGGCAAGTTTCCCGAACGCGCAGTTCTGAGTAATTAAATACTCTCGAAAACAGCTTAGTTTGTCACTCCATCTCCGCCTTCCTCTCGTAATTAGAGTCTAGCAAATAACGCGAGCTACTGCAGAACACACTGGGCATTTTGTTGTAGCAGTTTAAAGGCACGTGTAAATGCAGGCGCGTGAGGCGCGCGAAGGAGGGAGAGAACGAGCGAGTGAATGTGCGACCGGCAAAAAGGAAGAAAAATTCCTCTACCCTATCCACCACTTACCTCTAATTACTTACAGGGGAGAGGTGATCAGACTTTTGTCTCGCAACCAGAGCTTCCTTCTTTTCCTGCCTACTACACGTGGCTTATATGTTGATGGTACTGATTTATAGAGAGAAAGAAAGTTTAACACCCGCGAAAAAGAAAATGACAATGAATGTTAACGATTTGCACCTCTTACCTGAAGCTACTAATCGATGACCTGATTAATAGCTCGCATTTATTTCAAAGGACCGTGCCGAACGAAGGAAAGGAGAATTATTCTGCAAAGAAAAAGAATCTTATGTAAGTAAACCGGGAGTGTTGAGCATCTTTTATTTTACTGTTAACATTGTAAATGCTTAACTTCAATTTCTTGAAAACTCAAAATTAACGAAACAAATCTGCCGGTTGTGTACAACAGAAATATTTAAGAATGTATTCTTCGAGGCTTCTTGATGAGTGAAAAAGATCCGATGTGCTTAATCTAGAGCAGTGGTGACCAACCTTTTCCTGTCACATATTATGTTAGAAATGCGTCCCTGCCACCTAGAAGCGGATTCAGAAGCTACCAGAATCAACAACTCCCTTCCCAGCTTACTTATCCATGTCCAATAAATGTTTCTGATTTAAAGGGAAAAAAAAAAACAAGCTTACTAATGCGCCTACTCAACTACATTAACGCTAAAAGACGGCAAATATTTACAGCCAATATCCTTCCTCTTTTACTCGCCAACGACCCTTAAAAGTATACAGTTATTGGTAATGATCCTGCAGGCACGTCAGATCACCTATTAAGAACATTGGAATTCAGGTCATAATGTCTGACAATAAAAGTGGAATTCAAACTGTATGTGTTTAGTACCTTTGCTGATTTTTAAAATCGGTTTCATATTTTTTATGTTATTTTTCTTCATATTCGGAGGAGTGCCACTAATCAGAGCTGTACGTGCCACAGGTCTCCTAATTATAATAATTCTATTAATCACTTCGAACTCTCTTAATTTCTTTGAAACTCGCCTTTCTCCACTCCAACTTTCTTAACAGTGAGGTAATTTTCCTTGGTGATTTTCATGGGCACAGTTCCAGCTGGATTCAATTTTCTAGTTACACAGACCCAGCTGGTCCAGATGTCGAGGTTTGCGATTACTAATGATTTTGCACAACTTGTTCCTTTACCTATCAGAATACTAGAAATTCTCATCACCAACCGAACATCGTTGATCTTTTACTGACCAACAACCGTTCAAATTACACAATGTTAGGAGTCCTTTAGGCACCTCAAATCGTAACTCGGTGAGGGTCTCTCCAATGGAGCCTTTTGAGATCAATGGCCATGAGAGATCTTTTTCTCTCTCATGGCCATTCCCAGCCTGTGTCGTTTGGCATTATAAGAACGTCGAATGGAATAATACGATTGATTTCTGTTACTCTTTTCCTTGGTTGGATTATTGCTTTACATCTACTGATCCAAATGTTTGCTCAGATCAGGTCAGTGAAATTATTTTTGCAACGATGAAATCCTTTATTCCACATTCTACCTAAAAATCTCGTTCTTTACCTACACCTTGATTTTCCAATAGATGAGCTACATACCATTCAAGATAAGAATGTAGCATTACTCAAATGGCTTGTATTAAAATCTTCCACTTCATTTTCTGCCTACACTAAAGTTCTCAACAATTGTAAAGCAGTTATTAATCACCCAAACTAGATTTTGAATAGGCTAAGAATAGGAAACTTGTTTCTTATCTGAATGGTAGGCGAGCATTCTGGTCTCATGCCAAAGCTCCTGGATGCAACTTCTGCCCATCTCTACTCCCACCTCTGTTACAACTTGATGTTTCTGTTGCATCCTTTAGCTAAAGGTAAAGCCAGCTTACCAGCATCCTACTTTCTTTCTAACTGTTGTCTACGATCTGGGTAATTCATCTCCTCCTCCCATACCAGCTACACTCTACTCAATGCTTCCGGTGGTCTGACGTCAAAAGGATGTCAAAAGAATTCTGAATAATCTTCATTCCAAGAAAACTCCAAATCTTGGTGGAATTTCTCCACTTCGCTTAAAGCTGCGCTTCTGAGCTTTCTCCTGTTCTCTGTCGCCGTTTTACAATTTCATATTACACTGCTGTTTTCCCTTCTGCCTGGAAATTTCTCACGTTTCTAAGGCTTTTGATCGTGTTTGGCATAAAAGTATATTTCTATCTTATGGATTGCCAACTTTTTTTGCATTTGAGTATCCAGGTTTCTTTCTGACCGCTCACTGTGGTTGATGGTAGACAGCTCTCTGTCTTTTAATTTCCCCACTAATGCTGGTGTTTTCCAATGTTCAGTTCTTTCTCCCCACCCTTTTCCTCTTGTATATTAATGAATTTCTTCCACTGATTGGAAATCGTTTTGCTGATGACAGCACACTCCTTAAACCTTCCAATTCAAGAAAGAAACTTTACTCTACACCAACAGCTTCACTTCTCGAATATCCACCGCCAATTCCTCAAATGCTGATCATTAGACAATTCTCCAATGGAGCGAAGTAAACTTTTTAATTAACTTCAATACTTCTAAAACTCAGTCTTGTTTTAGCCCTCGCAAAAAAGAGTGTCCTGTTCCTATGCTCATCTTCGATGATACTCGGGCTTCTAGGCAATATCTCTATTATGGATTACCCTGACTTCTAATCTCCCCTGACATAAGCACATCACAAATATTGCTTCCCCTGTATCTAAAAAACTTTTCTCTTTCACTTTTGGTGTTACTTTTCTTGTAAACAGCTATTCACTCTGTACAAATCTCAAATCCACTCTACCATGGAATATTGTTTCCACATATGGGGTGGTGCGCTCAAAACCTCACAGGCTTTTAAACTTCATTCAAAAGAGGGCAGTCAGGTTAATTAATGACCCGTCTCTTAAAAAGTGTCTCTACTCTATCTGACAGATGTTGTTTCTGCTGCTTTTCTTTTCAGAATTGGTTTCTATAATTATCCAATTCTCTTCCAAACCACTCCAAACACGTTCCGCAACAAGTCAGCATCCATTTATTGTCCAACTTTTCTTTTTTCTCTTTTACCTCTTCTACTCTGAACAACCTTCTCTCACACCAATTCCAGAAATTTATAGTCTACAAAAATCCACGCCTAATGTCAACAAGTTTTTTCTGTTCTCTCAGCTACCTTTCATGTTAAGAAAAAATAAATAAAATAAATCTAAGAACTAGTAAACGTACTTATGAATAATATAAATCAAATTAGAACAAACAAAATTTCAAAATTTTGCTTAACAACGTTAATCTTGAGATTCAGAATTCGGATTTTTAGTGATTCTATAAAACTACAAAGATACAAAAAATTGTGTTCCAAATCATTGATTAAATATAATATTTTGAGTGGCATATGGAACCGGCCACATCTCGTTTTAAATTTCACCATCCAAAGTTTATTTTGTTCCGTTAATCTTCTAGGGACATAACAGTGAGTGCATGTAATGTAGTATAGTATTTCGTTTTGATTAATTCGCTGTATGCATTTTAATGTTTATTTAAAAGTTTTAATTATGCACACGTTTGAAGATGAATAAGGCGTTCACTGTTTTCTTGTTATTATACTCTTTCATCACAATGATTATCTGCTTATAGACCACGCAAAAATGCCCTTCATGTTAGGCACATTTTCTGTTAGGAGACTGCCCTGAAAAGGCCAGTCAGCAGCCCTTTCCAGGGCAGTCTTTTGCTGTGATAAAATTTAGGGAACACATCGTGCAAGGGAACCAGGTCTCCAGTATGTCAGCAGGCTTTCGATAGGTCTGGAATTCGACAACCATATTTGAAAGAACAAACAAACCAATAAATTGTACAATTTTGCAGTACGAGGAAATGGGCAAGAATCATATCAGTCTAAATAAAACAAATAAGAATAAAATTGCATTGTGGGTGGTAGTTTTAACAGTAATGTATATTCTTATATAGCAAGGAATATATCTGGTCCAAAGGAAGTTGCTTGGTCCATGGTCCAAAGGAAGTTGCTTGGTCCATGGTCCAAAGGAAGTTGCCTGGTTGGAAAATCTATCAAAGCAGGAAGTGAAAAAAAAAAAAAAAAACAAAAGCTTAATTAAGACAAAAAGTAAATATACGATCGTCTTTCTCTCTTTTGAGTTTAAACTCAAAAGAGAGAAAGAAGATTAAAAAATAACCTGAAAATTGAAATATAAAAGCACACGAAGGATAAGATGTCAGATTGCATGTGCAGACACAGTGATAGACAGATAGGTTGATTTGAATACGTTGAAAAAAAAAAAGAAAGCTGGGCTATAAAATCCAACCGAAGACGATGAAGAAAAAAGCCTGACAGAGAAATTAAATTTAAATGACTTTCGGAGAGATGCTGGGAGTTAACAAAACATCACCGAAGTATGAAGAAGCGGCCTTTAAAGACGAAATAAACGCAAAAATACGAAGGATCCTCCTGCTGAAATTTTTCATTTAAATTTATTCATTTTCCGCTGAAAATAATGAAACTGCTCGGTGGACCTCGTTTCTCGAGACAGGAGACGTCGACTACATCATCATCACGGTGCGAGAGAAGCCAAAACTAGGAACGCGGCAACTTGCCCGCAAAATGACTGAGTCGTCTGGAACGCTAAGAAAGGCATAACTCCCCTCTCCTGTTTCATTTCATCCCATCTATTCTCTCCCCACACCTCCTTTAGAAGTGCAAAACTCAGAGATGCTTTCGCGGAACCAGCAGGGCTCCAGTATTAGTAATCGATAAGTCTTTTTTCTTTCTTTTTTTTTTCTTATGTGGGGAGTACCAGTGCTGCGCTCATGGCTAGGAATAGAGGGGTGACTTGGGATGGGGGAGGACGGTGGAATGTTTTTCTGCATACTTCTGGTGAATAAAATATTCAAATGGTGGAATTAAATTCTTCGTTTTTTAAGGCGCATTTGATGTAATGATGGATTGTCTACGTGAGAAAAAAAGGGAGTAAGAAGTGTAGGATTAACAACTGGCTGTAGACATACATCTAAGTGATAAACAGCACCCGGGATGTGGAGTGCGAAGATCTCAACCTTTAAGTAAACGAAAGACAGATAGCAAACGTTGTGCAGAAGTTATTAATGACATTTGCTTGCGTGAACTGTTCGAAGTTGTTTCTCGGAAGAAAAAGAATTCTTTCTTTAAAAGTAACCAAGTTATAACAATATTCTTGAGCGAAGACGCAGACAGAAAGAAGAAGATGAAGCAAAAAAGGGGTGAGAAAAATGTCTAAATTGCTCTTTTCTTAATTCGTTATAAACAATTTAAGAGTGGTTTATTAACGATTCACCAAACTGATTAAATTAATCTTAATTTAATAAACAGTATTAAATTATTCAATGTTTAACTGAAATTGATTTAAACGAATAAAAGTACTGTACCTCCTCTTTTAAGAGGAGCCTCTCGTTTTAAGGTAGTGCAACGCCGAGGCAACTCGTCGAAAAGTAAATTGGGTTCCAGAGAGAGAACTAGATCCACGTTCAACACCGAATTTACCGAGGAGCAGTTTCTTCAGGGGCCCACGGTCGTGCATGGCCCCAGAACAATGCAATTACTGTTGTCCAGGGTCGTTATTTTTATGACATCTAAAAATATGCGTGCCACCCCAGACTAACTAAATCTGGCATAGATCTGATCTTTTCTACATCCTTTTTGTGGTAAACTAGGAACAGCAATATTCCTTCTTATTCTACTTACATTCATAGTACTCACTTATTTTTAATTTCTACATTTTAAAAAATTCGGACAACACGTGATCAAAAAGGATTTTTCTAGATTGAGTTAAACTATCTGAAATTTTTTCCTTGAAAGCTCTCGATCTTTCAGCTTTCTTTCAATATTAGTAAATACAATCTTTCTACTATAAATTAAGCCTAAATTATTTGACATAAATGCTTTTCTCAAAGGAGTTTTTCACAGTAAACGATCTTAAATAAATATATATATATAGAGAGAGAGAGAGCACGCTGGGTTCATCACTATTATACCATATAACTTGTCTTTTCTGTTCTGCCACCATTTCGCTGCGGTTTGTCAAAAAGACTTGGCATCCTCCTTCGAACATACATTTTTCATCCCGTGTTTACAATAACCTAAACAGCATATAAGATGAAACTGTTTTTTACTATATTATGCATAATATAATAAATATTCATGTCGGAATATTTACTATATTATGCACGTATGTATCCCGTATGAATATTAATGAGAGAAAAAACAGGCTTGTTAGTTTATCAATATTAATGTCTAGGATGTTAATGCGTTCAAAATATTACAATATTGAAACCAGTGATGTGTGAAAACATTCCGTTCGCCATTTATGCACTACAGCGGACACTAAGTTATCGTCAGCACAACACCGTAGCATTCGCATCTCGTAAACACGATACTTAAAGAAAGCAGCGATGCCTTACAGAGATCGGAAGTTCTCCGAACGTGTTAAGAAATTTTTCTTCCTTATGTATCATTCCTAACAGAGGCATCCAACCGAATACAGAAAGAGAACTTAAATTTCGAAACGACATTTTATGATTCACAAGACGCAGAACGAGAAGTTAAATGCCAAAATGTGATAACTAATTAACCAAAATAACCAAACTTTATGATTCACAAGTCGAACTAAGGTATTTCATACATTAATGAAGCAAAAGCATTGCCCATATATGGAAGAAGGAGTGATGGAATGATTAATATGCATCATCTTCGACGAACATATTACACAGGCAAAAAAAAAAACCTATCTGTTTGTCTGAAGTTGGACATGTCTGATGATTCCAGTACAGAATGAGGACGTAATGGATTTCGTGTTGCTCTAAAGCTTAGTTAATGGATGAAAAATTTAACTATAACACTGTGTAGGATCAGCAGGTGCTCGCTGGCATTCTCAGAGACACAGGGATAGTCGAGGTTTGCATCCAGTTATTTATTATTAAATAATTTATTGCATGTTTCTTAGATACATCAGAACCTTCTTCCCCCCCCCCTCTGGAAAACCCTAGTAAACTTGCCTATAATGGCTAGAAATCGTAGACAGGAGTACTTGTATATATCTTGCAGGATAGTAAGATGTCGTCGTCCACCGGAAAGCCACCCACAGGACACAAATCTGAGAAAATTAACGGGTCCACAACGGACAACTATACACAAAGAACGAACTGCTTGTGAAGTACAGGGCATAAGAAGGCAAAAACACCGAGAAACAAAGACTGAAGTGACGTGAAAACAAATGATGAAAAGTTGTCCTGTGTGGAGTAACCAAGGTGCGAATCAAAAACCAAAAAAATATTGACTTAAGTTTCATTTTAAAACTGAAAATTAAAATGAGTATTCTACGAGCAGTTAATTTATAAAAGTTATGGGCCACGGCAATAAATAAATCTTTATTCCCATCACGGTAAGTTGCCAGGGGTTTACAAATTACATAAACGAAATATGATGAGTTTATAGGATCGGTGTTAAAATATAAGATCTGAGGTTCAAATACAACTGCAATTTTTTTATTTCTGCGAGTTTCTGTCGTCCCCGATCATGTGTGTAAGCGTTAGATTTTGCGTGCATCTCTCACTGGCTGACCCAGTTAATTTTCCGTATTTTATATCACGTGAGCAATTTTTTCTGGTGGGCGTCACCTGCCATCCTCCTCATAAATAAATTTTATGTTTATATGCAGAAAGGCCACATCGGTATGAGGAATTTACAAGGCAAAGACTACAAACATATTACCATATTCTGTGGACTACTCCTCGGGGGATACCTCCCCCCGTCTTTAAGGGTGCAACGAACACACCTATTGACGAAACTTCAGGCACTAAGTGTTTTTTGCATTAACTAAATTAGACAATAACCTATGACCCTTCATTCAGAATTATCGACTCAGTATGTGTAATGTTCCTAATGCATTACAATAATAATAATAATAATAATACAATACAATTTATTCATCAAAAATTTTGTTTACAATAAATAAACAAATAAATAAATTTAAAATAAAAAAATAGTTTTTAAATTAAAATTTAAAAAATTAAATAAAAATTATAATAAATAATAACGATGTGAGAACCCAGCTTGATATGTAGGAAATTTGTTGTTAAGCAACTTAACTGTGTACCGAATCTTTTTGCAGACTGCTTTTCCAATGGTGGCTCACTGGCCACTCTGACATGATTCGCTAGTCAATGAATTTCTCTGATGTGATTTTCTTCGTTGAAGCTATTCCCATAACTGCTTGGGAATATCTTAACCTAACTTTCGCAGCACGGTCCGAACGATTGTCTGACGTTCATTTGGTCAGTGAGTAGATATTGGAAAGCACTTTGCACATGCACGTTGCATGGTCCACGGGAATTTTGGTGTCTACACCTTGACAATATCACATACAGCTAGCTAGTATAAAGGTGCTTTCACTAGACACTAGTATACCCACCATATCGAAACATTGTCCTCGAAATTTGTTGATGGTAATTGCAAAGGCCAACCGTACTGGACACTAATGTGTCGCACTTAGAACCGAACTCCGTGTCACCACTGTGTCCAAATTAATACGTGGTATAGACACGACAGAGACGGCTTTTGCCCCTCGTGAGCATCTCGCCACGTAGGAACGTACAGTCAGACGTGTTCCACTGCTGCGACCAGCAGCTCGTATTCCGTAACAAAGTTGCAATGCCGATTTTCAGTCTCAGATGGTGCGATTACAACCCAGGCAGTATTAGTTTGTTACGATACTCTAGAGGATAGAGAAACCTGGGATGGTTGTGTTTATTGTCGGTGCCATTGTTGCCATGATCTGCTACATCATCTACACAGGAACTCCCCTCCAGAAAGCTGTTCCAACACAGACTCATTCAAGTAGCGAACTTTCTCCTTTGTAGGCTCAAATTTAACGCGGTCGCAAAATTCGTCCTCGCCAATACCAAATGATTATGTAGCAAGTTGAGTCCCTCAGGGATCAATGTTGGGGCCACTTCTGTTTCTCATCTTCCTTAATGATAGTGGGAAGGGAGTGCGCGAAAAGATGTCAAAGTTTACTGATGATTTAAAGGTAGGTAGGGTGGTTAACGACCAGAATCAGGCCCTTTTGCATTTATTCAATTGATTGAACAAATGGTCTAAAAATAGCGACAGAAGTTTAATGCTCGAAATGTAAGTCTTGGGGGATAAAATTAAATGTGGTTCAGGACGAAAAAGACTTAGGGGTTACGATCAGTCAGACTAATTTTCCACGCAGTGTAAACAAGCAGTTAGGGAAGCACATGGTGTCCTGTCTATGATACACAGGACCTTCGCAAATAGGTAAAAGGATGTCACTGTCACTTTACATAAGACGATGGTGAGATTGCATTTAGAATACTGTGTTCAGGTCTGGAGACCGCAATGAAAGAAGACACAGAAGGAAAGGCTTTGAAAGTGCCGACTGAAAATCTGGGCAACTAGACACCTTGGGGAGCGGCTGAAGAGGTATATAAGGCCTTAAGGGAATCAGCAGAATGGACGAGTGAGGTATATTTTCACTGGCAGAAGAGAGAAGAATAAGAGGGTTGCATAAATACAAAATTCTAAGGAGTAACAGAAGATTGAATCTCACCAAGTTTACCTTCGGATAGAGTATCGTAGATCACTATATTAAAATTACTTGCCATGGCGGTTGAGGAGGAGAAATAGAAATAACCTGAATAAAATATATTCAAACATTGATCTGGTTTCTGGTTTTCGATCTTACGTTTACCGTAGTCTACGGTAGACGTAAGATCGAAAACCAGATCAATGTTTACCGTAGACTACTCAGTGTCCTCGCTTAACTGACCAGGAGTATCGTCAGATGGATTTTACATATAGAGATGTATTATTGCAGAAGTATTATTAGCACGATTTCGAATAGATATTGATCGAGGAAAGATTCCTATTGTAAAAATAAATAACAGCAGTTTATTGCTTTTATTTATTAATAAAATCAGTTTATTGAGTTTTAATCGATGCACAGTTCTCCTCGTTAAGTGTTCATGGACCACAAGTGGAGAAATGCTGCATAAAGACGTACACTGCATGGCATTGGTAATGTCACTTTGTATACGTTCGATACAAAATATTCGTTTGGCTTACCACTTCAAGTTGCCGCAGGGTGTAAGCGTTTGTGGGTGCAAGTCAGAAGGGATGGTGTGGCAGCTGTTGGGGCACCACAACATTAATACAGATCGATAACATTCTGTGGGTGATGTTTCGTGTCTGCTACAACACAGAGGTTCAGCTCGGCATTACGGAAACATTTCATCAAGCCACTGTTGTACTGAAAGGCAAGGGCATAACGAGGCTGTTCTCCGTCACTTCAGAACCACTTCTGAACTCGTGCGGCATATCCTGCACTTTTTTTTATTTAAAGGGAAGTGTAACCATAAAAACCAGTTTTATTGTATTGTGTGGATCTGATTTCAAATAGAAAACAGCAGTGTTTCTGATAGAACAACAAATGTTGTATTTGTATTTTTTACAAAAAACGTAGTTGTGCTCATATTTGTAGTTTGATAAAAAACGTTGTCGTTGCATTTGTTGTGATATTTTGATAACGAATGTCGTTTTAAGAAGGTTGATGTAAATTCATCAGCGAGCTTTAGTTGGGTAGCAGATTGTTTTAGAGGATATGAAAAAAGGCATCCTTTGTTCTGAAAAAATGTAGGTGTATGCAGGATGCCCCACAAAATGCTACTACATTTTAAAACGTTCTGGTGAGGAGAGCATGGCATCAGTGTTGACACTTAAAACTTACAGTCATGAATAATGGCTAACTCATCAGTGTGCAGATAAAATGGTGACAGACAATTATCGTCTGATTTGTGCAAACAACTGTTAAATTGGACATTCGGAAAACCCACTGGAAGCGAAGTCCATTTTGGTGCCTGTTTGGATCTCATTCACCATTTTGTATAACAGTCAGACGGTTGCTAAACTTGCTTGGTGCAGATGGTACGAGTACGAAGGCAACAGTAGAAGATGGCGTACCAGCTCAGTGGAATGTTGAATCTGTCAGGTGTTATAGTGTGGACGGACGTCAGCTCTTGTAGGATCGTTTTTCTTCGATCTCAGGGTAACAGGATTCAGTTTTCAAAACGCATCAGTGTGCAGATAAAATGGTGGGAGAGAATTATCATCTGAGTGGTGCAAATAACTGTTAAATTGGACACTCGGGAAACTCAGCGGAAGCGATGTCCATTTTGTTATCTGTTTGGATATTAATAACCATTTTACATAAAAGTCAGACGATTGCTAGACTTGTTTGATGCAGATAGGACGAGCACAAAGGCAATAGTAGAAGATGGCGTACCGGCTCGATGGAATGTTGAATCTGTCAGATGTCGTAGTGTGGGCTGACGTCAGCTCTCGTAGTCTTGTAGGATCGTTTTTCCTCGATCTCAGGGAAACAGGATGCAGTTATCAAAACATCTTTGGTACATTACCGCGCCTGCTGTCAAAGAACTAACTATATCGTAGTGAAGAATCTTTATTTCCCTAAGAAAATAGGGCCCCAACATTACTATCGCAATGCATCAACTTTCGAAGCAATGCAGCCAGAGGAATTCTTGCTATATTCTCCAAAAGAAACATCCATGGGTTTTTTCCTGTAAAGTGTGACGTGGTAAGAGATACGGTGTGTGCCATGAAATGTTTATCTCATCTTCACTTAGATGTTGATGTTGCGTTACACGTATTAAGCTGTCACCCTTTCACTGTTATTCATCTTTTCATTATATGTGGGAACCGCTGGACACGATTATTTGGGCTGCAATGGATGACACTGCTATTCTTTCTTCTGCACGGTCTTTATGTAAATAATAATAATAAAAAAAAAAAACTATTACATTAGGGTCACTCGGAAAGTTATTTCATCTACCCGCATGTATTGTGTGTGTGTGTGTGTGTGTGTTCTCTGGTCGAAAAACTTCTTTTGTGTCAGATACAAATCTGGCACAAAAGAGGCACGGAAAACAGTACATTGCATCCTTGTTTCTGCAATAAAATAACCATTTCCTCTCTCTTTTTTTTTTTTTTTTCAATACCTTCATTTTTGTATTCCATGTGGTCGGATCATTAAAATTCCGACTTACATATTCCATGTTAATATTATTGCTGCCATCATTTTATTCTGCCAACAGTTGTTGGTTGTTGTCCACACTTTTTAATTCTTTTAAGATAACTTCAACTATTTGAGCTTTTTCTTGGACTTCCATTTCAGTGGCATCATCATTTGTTTCATCTTCATTCGAATCACGTTCGTTTTCTTTGTCACTTTCAGGTTTGGAGTAGCTTATTGTAAGCCAGTTTTGTAAACTAGTGGAATGTTATTTTTTTAATTTCCTCTTAATTTAATTTTTGCAAGTGAATTTTAGTTTAGGAAAATTAAATATTCATTTTTACCCACCAATAATTAAGCAGACAGAATTATATCGATTATATTAGCACAAGTATACATTAAACAGTAATCTCCTATGGTTTACTTATTAGTAACGCTGTCAAAAAGAAAAAAGATAAAAAATACTCGCACCATAGAAAAACTAATTCAAGTCACCGCAGTGGTTACTAGAAGAATAAACCACCCTTGAATTACTGGATCACCTCAGATATGGTCCTCTGCGAACATAAATAAACATGCTTTGAGAAAATTTTATGGATCTCACAAAGGTATTTAAGACACAGATCATAAAGCGCAGTTATAAATTATCTTTTACAGACTGTTGGAAAGCAGCTATGTTGGTTAACTAATTATTTTTTTGGACAACGCCCAAGTAAGTGGAATAAGACAGCAACAAAACAGATGGTTCTCTGAGGAGCTGCACATCAAAAGGAGCGGCTACCGAACGGACAGTTATCCCAATTTCCCTAAGTATCATACTTGTTAGGCAATTCCCTTGTGCGCAGATTTACTTACAGATCATGCAACTTCATAGAGAAAGGGTAACGCCGTCAAAATGGCTGATAAGAAAATCAATGAATTTGAATCTTTGGACTGGTATGTTGCTCATTGCGTGCTTTGAAATATTCGTGTGAATTATTGTATGAAATAAAATTGAGATAAAAAATATTTAGTGGGAGTTATCGCGTCAGTTGCGAACCAGTGGATTCAGATGTAGGAGTTCAGACATTTCAGATTAAACTGTGGGTTTTGTCTGAGATTGCGATTTGCTGATAGCGAGACAGAGTTCATGGCGACTAGTGGTTGCTGTGTCACTGGCACGGACGCCAGGATGTCCAGTTGTTTGTTATTCTTAGGCAGCTGAATAGGATTCGAATCTGCGCAGTGCCTTTTAATGTGCTGAAGCCAGTCATCAGGATTTAGTCAGTCCCGAAGGTCACTAATTTTTATGACTGACTTTACGATTTTTCCTTGTGATTTATGGTTGCTGAAGACTGCTCTGTCTCTTGAAAAGCAAAACCTATCTTGGAAATTGTCTGATTGGTGCCGAGTTTGCTAACATTTGAGTACAGCTGTAAGTTTGGTGAGCACCAAGCCTTTGATAGACCTGAGAGATCTTTGAAACTGCTGTATTTGCTAATGTTAGGTGCTTCTCAAGGAGACACGTCGTGAGCTCCATCTGTGTGTTCGAACACATGTCAGGGGATTACTGAGGCAACAAAAAACAGAATTTGCTGATGTCAAGGTGTTCAGGCTCACAGACAACTATTTTTTGGTTTCTCGGTGGCTTGCTTAAGTCGTATGCAGGCAAACTTGCTAGTAAAGTGATTGGTAATGACCTAACTCACAGCAGAAAACAGGTAATACAGATATTGTTGTTGAAGAGAAGGCGGCATCAATACACAAAAGTTAAAGATGTAATGGGTTTTATGACAACAAGAAATGCAAACTTTCTGTAGATTCACATCGTTTTACAAACTAAAAAAAAAATGAAAAATCAGTAAGAAATTATTCAATTATATACTAGCTATGAAATTAATGGTCCCGCCACCTCTCCCCTTTAATGAAGACAAAATTATTCGACATGGGCAGATATTTCAAAATTCATACATCCCAAATTTTAAATATTAATTCATCATTTAGAGTTCGGCGGAATTTAATTCTAACTGTTACAGTAGCAGCACTGGCCATTCCTTGATGCCCAAGAGTTCTTATGTGTTAGTTTTAAGTCACTAACCAGTAATGTTTTATTTACAACGAAAGTAGAACGTCATTTTCCTAGGCACAGCAACACGTTCATTACCGAACATCCTCAATTCCCAAATTTTAATCTTTTCACACAAGAGATGGATCCCGGGGATTGTACGCTTTTATAACTCTGAGATCAGGGTTCATATTGAACCATAGGGCACTGGGACGCCGTTCCTTTGTTCATACGAATCGGTAATGCAATGTATATAATATTAACAGAAAATTTATTTAGGATTTGTAGAAAAAGATTAATTAAAATAACAGAAAATAATTTTTAAATAAAATAAAAATAAAAAGAAAATAAATAATAAAGTAAAATATTAAAAAAGTAAATAATAAAGAATAAAACAAAAATAAAAGAAAATACAAATAAAACTAATTATTAAAAATAAAAATAAATAAAAATATAACATGTACTGATATCTCTATTATAAATTATGTTTATATTAATAATAATTTAAATGTAACTTATTTTAACCACCATTATAATTATGCGTATAACAATAGCTTCAAATAAAACTGAAATGTATTACGGGTTGCCTGTCTTTTAAATTTGCAAACAAGATGAACCAAACTCAATTTGGAAAAGAGATTACGCGCTGGTTATCTACTAGATATATACAAATTAAAACCACTCTTATACGACGTGATAATTTTCAAAACTAGTTTATTAAGCTCTTATAACTTCACTGCAAGCACCAACTCGTTTTAAATTTGATAATAGGTGACGTTTCGTGATTTTTGCCGGATCTTATCAGGCAAGTATCTTTAGTGATTTTCTGAGCTTCCATTAGAGATCGTACGATTATGCACGTGAAAAATCTTTTCTTGAGACAGTGGTTTCATGTTGTTTGTTGTTTTGTTTTTATGACAAAGCAACTAAATTAAGAGGCGTCAGTTGAGTAGTTTGTGAACTGAGTGTATTCTGTGGTTGGTTTACCTATTTTACTGGACGAAAAACCATAATTTTGAACAATGAATATAACAATAATTTGCCGTATTATGAGAGGAATATTCTATTTATTAATACAACTTTCTCTTTCTCATCCGACAGCTGGTTCTCTAAAACGAAAAGGATTTTTATTTTTCATTCTGCAACTGTCCAAAAGAAAAGTGTGAAGAAATTTATCTTTCCAGTTCAGTCACCTAAGAACAAAGCGAGCTTCATGCTATTATGGTGTCATTAGTGACTGGCTTCAGACGAGCCATGCTTGGGGCCTATTCAGCTAAAAAAAGAAAAAGGCTACTGTCATCTGACCACATAATAATACGCTTTAATAGTAAGAACGTACTAAAACAAGACAGTCGCCAGACCTGTTATACAAGGACAGTAAAACTGGTCTGTTGGAGCAATGTCTATCGGTACCCAACGTTACTGGAAACAGCATTGTATCGGGGCAAACAGGAAGTTCAGGCTTTTCAAATGTTTTTATTTATTCGCACAGATCGTAGATAACAGAATAAAATATCCCGAGTATAATGTAAGTTAAAATAATATAAATAATAATAAAGCTGAATATCACTTTACATTTATATAAAATAAAAACAAATTTATTGAGAAAATCAGGCTTATCAATAATAGGACCCGTGGATACATAATGTAAAAAATGGAAACTGCGTCCTTTTACAACGATCTGTTTCCGAATAAGTCATGTTTGAGAATCATTATTTTAATACATGCTGTTTTAGAGAGCAAGAATGGTGTCAAACTTTCGCAAGTGGCTTTTAGTTTATCAGCATTTTCGTAAATTGATTTTACTATAGATTCAGTGAGGGCAAAAGTACGATTTAACCGATCAACAACGTGCTCGCCTCTTTCATATCGATTTATCACTTCTAATTTTACTTCTGATGAAATGCTTTTCCTTTGCCTTTTGCTCTCGGAAGCTTTCTTATCACTTGTTGGGTCGCTTACCACTCGTGATTTCAATGGACAGCGCAGATAAATCAAGATAAAACTTGGGCAGATAATTTACATGAACACACAAAGATTCCGGGAGAGATGGATTGGGTTGTTTAAGATATGCGCCGAGGCAATCAAAATCATGAAAAGTCAAGTATATGGTATCTGTAAATGGCGAATATTTCCTTCTTCTTTGCGAGTGTTTGGGAAAATAGCAGAAAATTCCAGGAAAATAATTCTACACCCCAACCGAGACTAAGTATAGTTAATAGTGAAAAATACTTTAATACAGAATTCCTTCTGCGTGCAACGGATCTCGGACCTCTTCCAAATGGGGACAGGGTCGGTGTATCCAGCACTGGCACGGCAGCGATTCCGGAAGAAAAGAACGGAGAGGAGGATACTTCGTTTATCAAACGGCGAGCGTGTACGCAGCCCTCAGTATCACCGAATAACTCTCAAGGAATTAGGTAGCTGTCGGCCGCGTGAAAACGAGCCCAACCTACATTATGTGAAAAAAAATTCCATAACCAGCAGTGTGAAAAGACATTAAACAACGAATTCATGTGCAATTTTATGAAGCTGAAAATTGTAAACAAATAAAGACCTAAATTTCGATGAATTATCTTGTGACATCCTATTAGGCAGGAAATTTCACCCTCTGTATGAATAATGTGATGATTCCCTTAACGAATTATTCCATTTATGACGCTTCATGCGTAAGAAACACGCACACATTTTAAAAGTATTTTTGGGGCTAGTCATATGCCTTGAACCTAATTTATAAAAGTGGGTTTCTATTTGTTGTAATAATGAGGCTAATCTGCCAAACCATTTACAGTTTTATACAAAAATATGAGATCGAATTTAAGGCAGTCTCTCTCGAAGGGTAAATTTTAAACCGCTTACATAATAAATATTAATGAGCACTACGCACTGAATTTCATTACGATAACAATTTCCTTCTGTACAAATTCGATTTTATTAATATGAATAAATTAACGTGAACTCCATACTATTGTAAATACAATTTTTGGAACACTCCCATGAAAATCTAAGGTTCACCCTCATAAAAATGTTCAATTACTGTTTTTTTATTGCTTATCTGCTTCTACCTGTACAGTGGAGTTCTGGTGCAAGTTATTTACACCACTGACATCATATTGGTCAACGTAATTAAAATACAGAAATGAATAATAAGTTTAAAAATTATATAAAAACATGATCATTTAAAAATTCACTGTTCTGTCTCTTTGGAAACCCAGTCAATTAACGAAGGCTTTTCATACAGTCACGCGAATATATTAAGCTAAACTTATACTGTATGTAGATTGTGACGTAATTTAAATTGTCCTGAGTACTCCCCCTGGTGATAATTTAATTACGATAATAAAATAACCAAAAGAGAACACATTTTTCCTGCGAGAATACGCAAATAATATTACAAACCATTTGTTACATTAAGCACTAATTTCAGCAATGAATACCGAGCGACATGTAAAATATAATCATCAGTAATAGTCAAGAAATTTATTTATTTTTTCATCAAGAAACTATTTGAGCACTTTATACAGCAAAATTATTTTTCCTGCAAGCAAAAATATATTTCTTTTTTGTGTTTTCTTTACAGAATATGAAAAAGTAAAAACTTCATTTTTCCGTTTGGAATAACTATTTTTTTTTCTTTTCCCTTTGGAAAATTAGTGCTTCTTTGGAATAATTAACTTTCCTCCCTTAACCAGGTAAAATTCGGCTTAACATCACAATATATTAAATCGCAGTTGGCGAACTTATGATTATCTTCGGTTCCCTGCCGTCACTCCGAAGCCAAGCTTGCTCAAACTCTCCCGCAATATGAAAGGCCGATGGCTAGGAGTCTGTCATCTAGAGTTAACTAGATTTTCAGAAAACCTCCCGAGATTTCGTCGACAGCACATCATGCTGTCCGAGGCGACCTTCCGCTGATGGTCATGATTCCTAATTAAGCGAAGTGAAAAAAGAAAAGAAAAAAAAAAAACGAAAGAAAAAAAAAATAAAAAGCTGATGGATTTACGGCAAGCGGTGTGCAGATTTGACGTCGGCATTGAAGCCCACGGGAGGTTATGTGCGGCTTGAAAAGAAAACCACATTAATCCTGCGCCAGCTCGCTCTGTGATGGAATCATTCTCGCTGCTCCTGGGGGTCCCTCGTTAGAAAAGTGAAGAACAGAAGAGGACATTAAAAGAGATTATAACGGATTAAGACCAGCTTCGATGCCTTTATGTAGAGTCCTGTTTCTGAGTGATCCTTATCGAGAGGGTTTTGTCACATGATACTGTTAATTGCTTTTAGATTAATTGTCTTTGATTAATAAGCGAATTCCTGACGTACCTGAACCAGAAACACGTTTTGGAGACAAGCTTCTCAGATCGTGCGAGACACAAGAAAAGAACTAAATATTTAATGGAGTTGAAGAATCCCAATATGCCAGTTTTAAGAAGGAAATATTTGATGAATATTTTATAAGTGCACATAACAAGATTGCCCATTGACAATACGGACTTAGGAACATATTTCTTTCCCGTAATCCAAATGAAAATTATCATTTGACAAATGACAATTTTCATTTGTCAAATTTTACGTAGAGTATTTTACATAGAATATTCCTGTAAGTTACGCAAACTTATGTTCAAAATCAAAATGTTACATTAAAAAGGTTGAAAAGACAGATGATTTAATCGATCAAAGAATGTTCTACAAAAACAGTAAAACAAAACTTTGCAACTTGCGATGACAATTTGTTGACTCTCCATTCAGAATAATTTGTTTAACATCTGCATCCTGTAATGAAGTACGGAATTAAGTGGCTGAGTTTACCAATTCGATCCCCACTTCCTTAAGAGCTCTCTGAAATTCGTTGATGTTGGTGAAGAACCTAATGCTAAGTCTATTCGCCATCCTTTTTGCCCTGTGGATAAAAATACACTTCGTAGCCTTTGTATTCAACTTTTTTTCAAGAAGAACGTTTGCTGTTGTCCGAATGCTTCTTTGTTTCTCTGGGGGTTGAATTTTGTCTGTTGTGTGGGCTGAAAAACCCGGACTAACTCATGAAGAAAAGCTCTACTCCCTCCGTGTGAGATCGGCTAACGACAGCCTCGATTAAAGGGGAATTTAGAAATTTGGAGTAACAGGCCACGACGTTGGTGTCGGCTAAGCTTCCACGAAGGACACAGAACGGATTAGGACTACACAAGGATCCTACAGGTACGGTAAGTATGTAAATTGAGTGTAGCGCACTATTCGTTCAAATCAGCGCAGCGTGCTTTAATACAATTTCTGAAAGCGGAAGGAGTACCTTAGAATGAAATTTTTCGTCAAAGGAAAATTGTTTTAGGAGGAATATGCCTGAGGCATCAGCGGTTTAAAGCGGTGGAAAGAATGTGAAGGAGGTTGTCAGTCGACTGCAAACCTGTCATGACCTGGAAAGGCACGTCGTGCTCTTAATTACGCAAGAACTGTGTTGGTAAATGAGCTGGCGTAAACCGCATGGTGTAGCACTTCGTGAGACAGAGGAAGAGGCGAATGTCAGTGCTAGTACCGTGAAACGTATGGAATGATCATTCAGAGTGGCAACAACGTGACTGCCCTCACAGATGACAAAAAGAAAGCGTGCATGGATTTCTGCTTGCAAAATCTTGACTTACGCCAGTTGACTGGTGCCACCATTACGAGCAGGAAAGAGAGGTTTACGTTGAAATTAGCTTCCTGCAACTAAAGAAGACTCATGGCAGTTCAATGCAACTAAAATGTGAATCGCAATTTGTTTGATCTCCAAGAACCGTTACTTGGAGTTCCAGCCCATGGACGCCACGATAAATGCTGAAAGCTGTTTCAGAATCCTAGAATATTCGTGATAGACAGCAAAACCCAACCATCCAAGTATAACGATTGCTCGTATTGAGTTACGGCGCGACAATTCTCTTTTTCCATCCCCCACGCGGCATGGTTTACGAAGGCTATGTTTAAAACACTTTGTTAGGAGGTGCTCAAACATCATCCCTATAACAGAATTCTTTTCCCCTCTCTTTCCGTGTAGTGATCACATTTTAAAAAGTTTGAATGTAAGCGCTTTCACACAAATTATGAGAGCTACAGGAACGAGATGGTTTAAAAGTAGTATCTTTAAACTGCTTAACATAAACTTAAGCAAACAAAAGAGCCGCGGCCAAGAACATCGTTTAAATTCTAGTTAAGAAGTTTAAAAAAAAAGGAAAGGTTTTAAAAGGAAGAGATTATAAATAAAAGTAGGAAAATTTTTATACTTTATTTATGTAGCCTTCTCAGAAAATTCGTTCAGAAGCAATAATGATTCTTTAAACAAAAGTAAGATTTTTTTTGTCTGTACTTAAAACTATTTCCGAAGACTGCAAGCAAAATGAATAGCGATCTTAAAGGGGTTGTCAAAGAAATATTGTAGCGATACACCATGAATGTCTGAAATTTCGTTTGAAGCGCATTTAAACAGACAAAACTTTTTCTAGACAGGAGATTATTCCATTATTTTTTGACTACCACAAAAACTTTCCTCTTTAAAGCTTGAAGATCAATAGACAATCCATTATTGTTCCTGACTTTCCCCCTTTCTCAGATAATATTTTAATTGAGTGTGGCTCCATTTACCTCTCTGAATTTTTCAAATTTAAATAATCATTTTTAGTCCATCCCTTTGGCAACAAGGGTAGTCAAGAACTGCCTCTTCCACCCCTTCTCTTCCGCTCCCATAATAATCAGTTTTATTTTATTATTTTTGAGCGCGTAACCACCAAGCAGCCAACTGCGGTGGCTATTTTTCAAACATCTTTACGACTGGCGAGGTTGGCAATATCTCGTCCAATGTGCAAGAATTTTCCCCCGCATCAAATACGATTTCCAGCATCACTACAATCCTCGACCAGCCCTATCACCACAGAACTGCGTCATTTCATAGCTTCGTCGGTGCGTCTCTTTCTGATTTGATGACTGCCCCAGTGACTTTTATCAGATCAGGGCAACCGCCTTCGTTTACGACCTCCCAGCTTCCAGAAGACGTCGGTTCCATCGCTCCCGCGTTTAGCAGTGTCTGTACGTTGTTGCATACCGCGTGTTCATTACAGTTTCTTAAACCGTTCCCAAGTGGTGACATCCTCCTTTTTCTCATCATACTACAAAATCGTTGATAAAGCTCAAGTAGATAATCTTAATCTTGATCTCTTTCCTCCTGCCGGGTTCCAATTTACACTTCAATACATTTCGTTTGCCCTGTCAAGAAACTGCCTGTTCCATGATTCATTGCTTCCACCACCAACTGCTTTTCCAATCGCTGCTTTCTTATACACTCACACCAGGGAAATCTCCGTATACTAAGTAAATTCTGCTTTTCGTTTTTGACGTATTTATTTATTTATTATTTTTTAAAAAATATTATGGCTGTTTCTTGTGTATTATTTTTTGTGGTTTCCATCCCTTCACAGGCTCAGTTCTTGTTTCCAAAATATTTCTTTATTAGCGCCATTTTCTTTGCAACAAACTTTGAAGTTGATTTTCATTTCCTTTGGCGCTTTTTTTCTTGACAGTGCAAGATTCCACCCCTAGCAAGATGATTTTTGGTCGCTCATAGAACACTATCATGTGACCAACTAGTCTTGAGATTAAAATTCATAGCAGCTCTGTAAAAAGCTCCTGAAATGTAGTACGTTACATTTCAGGAGCTTTCGATTTTCTTCCCCTTACAATAACCGAATTTTTTTTTGTGATTAATACAAATGAAAAAAAAAAATAATAATAAAAATAATATAAAGCCTTAATGTATCAGTCGTATACTATTATTTTAAAATATATTCACCTAACTTTAAATTAATTAATTTGTAGTACACTTAGAAACTAAAATCAAGGGAGTAATTCATGAGATTTCTGGCGTTGGTTTTCACCAGAAAATTTTTGTTTTCCTTTCTCGTATATATCTTTTTAAAAACCACAAATTACAAAAATTATTATAAATTAATTCTTTTTTTTTTTCTCTTTTAAGTTTCAATTGATATTCCTTGAGATTGTCATTACAGGTACAATGAAAACATCAATAAAAACAACGCCGATAATGAAAACATCAATAAAATACAGCGATGGACCGGTCATCCGAAGCGTCGATTATCCGAAATAATTAAGGAAATTTTAAAGATAATTATTTTTATTCAAGCAATTTAAAGGAAAGGGATTTTTATTAAAAGTGGGTCCACTGAACAATAAACTTTTACAGAATTAAGACGCCGACAGAAAGATTCAAGTGAAAATTTAGCATCTTGGACGGTTTATTTAATTCAAAAGAGCTTTCCCAACAAGAGCTAGGTCAATTTTGAACATCCAGAACTAAAAAAAATCTATTTTCTCTAGTGCTCACTTTCAAGAAGTGCTACCCGATATTTGCACATTCATTGACCGTAAGCATCAAAGCATATCGAAAGAGCAGCGCAGACGTTGCACCACTGTTAGTTTTCTAAGCAACAAGCCGGCAAATCCTTAAAAGTGACGTTTACTTGGGCACATTCCAGTTTTTCTTCTTCTTGATTGCCGACTGCTTTAAGTTATCGCCATTTACCCTCTTACTGATCCAAGAAGTTTTTTGCCGGTTCCTTTCATTCAAGATTTACTTCATGAAGCTTCAATGGTCTCGAACGCGAGAGATTCTCATAAACTGCATCCACTCGCTGAACTTTATAGTCTGACATATTTAACAACGAAAGCGGAAACAATGCAAATTTATCAATGTTTTCAGATCAACGCTTCGGCATGCTCCGGATTTCTGCGATACCTGCACGTGCTATTTGCATCTGCCTGCTAAGTGAAACGATACAGGGAAAGAGGTGGGAGGAAGGTTTGTTTCGAGTCCGGCATAGGCTATTTAGGGGAATATTTAGGAGCACATTCTATCAGTACGGAGATAGTCAAATTTCGAAAGAAGTTGTTGGGTTTAGACATGTATCTTATGTAGGGCCTTCTTTCCCTACATAAGATAATATACATGTCTTCGTTTCAAGAACACAGGCTTTCCTCTCCCCCTCTTTAAAAAAAAAATCGTGTGTATACCCTGTACTCACGAAAGATGTGTTATTTTATGAGAAAACATCTTTGACGAAAATCAAAACCGTTTAAATGTTTAAAGTCGAACAGCTGGAACGTTTTGTAACTCAGTCACTAACGTTGATTCGGTAGAATGAGTAGCGGGCGTGGTTTTAGCGTCATTTAGGAAGTGGCTTAATTTCCGTCTCGCATTTTCGTTACCAGTTACTTCAGTCCGAAATATTTAGTGTGAACGATTAGCGTTTTATGCTCACGCCCGCTACTTTGTCTAATTAACCATTTGATTGTAGTCATTTGTTGAATACTGTAGTATGATTGCAACAATACAAGTATTTGTCATATGACTGCAACAATACAAATATTTGTCAACAATATCCTGTTTTCGTCTCGCATTTTCGTTACATTCCATTGTTAGGTGCCGCTATAGATGTATTCACATTTAAAAAAAAGTAAAATAAACGAACAAACAAATAAAAAAAAAAAAAAACTCCGTGACCCCAGAGTGTAAAGAAAGGACCCTAACGTATTTCATTTCAGATTAAATCATGTAAAAAACACATTCCTTATGAATTTTACACATTCTGAATGCATTTCCTGTAGTTCACACTGATATGAAAGGGGTTAAAAAAAGAAAAACAGAAGTCTGCAGTTTTCACTAACCTCTTCCATCAGTGACAGGCTGGCTGTAAAACGATAAGCCAGCGGTCTGTGGCACGTGCTCAGTGTCATCTCGGCTTGTAGCGAGATGCTGCTGTTCGCCCAGTTTTGCCCACATGGCCCCCTTTTTTTGGCCGAGCACTTGCACTCAAAATACATTGCTCGCGTGACGTGCACGGTTTTGTCACGAACTGGTCTTATCAGCTGGCTGGCGAGTGACTCGTGGAATTGATTTCACTTCTGAGAGGAACGCCAAGCTGGTTGCGTAATTAATAATAAATATCAAGAAAGATAAGACAATTTCTTGATGTTGCGGCGATGCGTATTTCTTCATTTCTGAAGCAAAAAAAAAAAGCGAAACGTCATGGAAACAGATTGTAGGGAAATTACGAAAGAGAAAAACACAAACACTGTAAACATTTTATTGCTTGTAAAGAAGAAAAAGCAATAAGAACTAGTTGTTTCAAGTCAGAGTGCGGGACCTAAGTAGCTGTAGGTGAGGTTAGGGGTAAGTTGAAAGTTGAGAAACTTGAGTTGGCCTACAAACCGTTATAAAATGACAAGAAAAACTGCCAAAAAAAACCCAAACTATTTTGAAATTTGTAGCTGCTTTCATATAAAATCCACCATCAATTAGGTGTTGATTGTGGTCATTTCTCTGAGCCATGAAAAACAAAGAAACCATCACAACGTTTTAAATGGTACTGATCAACTGGAAGTTGGAAATCTGAACTCTTCGGTTCAGTGACAGGCGGTCTGTAAAACGAAAAGCCAGCAGCAGTTTGTGGCACGTGCTCAGTGTCATACCAGCTTGTAGCGAGATGCTGCTGTTTGCCCAATTTTGCCCACATGGCCCCTTTTTTTTTGGCAAAACACTTGCACTCAAAACATATTGCTCGCTTGACATTACTCGTACACACATTCTGGCCGTTTTATAAAGTCAGTATCGTCACAGTGTGCCATAGCGGAGTTCAATTAGCGTTCCAGAGCCCCCCTATATAAGGTAGTACTACTTCCTTCTCTGCGATCACCTTCCGGTTAAAATGTGTGAGAAGAAGGCGACCGTAGTGTTGATGAATTCTTACAAATGTCGATACCTTCTTTATATTCTTCCAAAATGTGATCATTCTTCAAATTTCAACAATTGATTACCACTGATTATCATTTTGATTTTCATGAAAAGTTTGTCAATTAATAAGTATTGCAGAGCTCTAAATATTTCTTAGGATATAAGTAGCGTCCGTTGTGTTTATATAGCTTTTTGTTTGTTGAGCACTTGGGAGACGTTTGGATCATTTGGGACCCTATGGCGCTGTGGAATCTTGGGGCTCCTACTACTACTAAAGTTAGTGATTTGTACGAATATTTCAAATTTCTGAGCCCTTCCAGTATTGGGTCCCAAGGTGCGTTCCTCTGCGTACATTGATAAACTCATTGATGTCATTTTCTGTGGGAAACCATATGACAGGATAAATACGCGCAAACAGAGTTGACCAAAAAGTAGCAGAGAACCTTTGCAAGAAATGAAACAGCACGTGATGAATGTGAAATCCACCAGTTTCTTAAGGTACCTTCTCAAGGTGTCAAGATTGGCAAGCTATGAAATATGCAAATTGAGTTCTCGTTTCGAAAGACCTGCTCTAGGACAGAACAAGAAGTCCTAAAAAGGGAACAAGCCATAATGATAAGATAGCATTATGTACCCTTCCACCCTCAAATATTTATGAATACTCCTTACGTTCTAGACAGAAGATAAGGAGGGTTTTATTAACCCTTTCCTGACGTGATCAAATTGACAATGATTTACAGTCACAATTCACGATTGGGGGCTTTGAAAATGTGTCAATGGTTACGCAGATTGCTGTCCACTTCTATATCTCCTAGAAACGGCTATTCTCATCAGCTGTTTCCGTCGTAGCTGGGGAAATGGCGGGCCACATATGTCACGGTGGCTAACGAATGAGGAGCAAAACACAAACAGTGAAAGCTTCCGTCATGTTGAGGTGCAATCGGAGGAATAATAACATCTGGTATTTCCGTCCTGTCAAGGCTGTGACGAGGGTGTAATCACTTAATACTCCCTTCTAGTTAGGTCTTCTGCGTTCGAAGCAACGACCAGCAGGACACTGTCGCCTTGGAAACGGTGACGCGAATCACTTGAACCTGTTTTTTTTTTTTTTTTTTTTTTCTTTTTCTTCTCTTTCGTACAAGGTAGGGTTTTAGAAAGCAACCTCCAGCAGTGAACTTTACTCCGTCTGCCATGCAGTTGACAGGTTGGAATGACAATGGATCCTTTTTTATACATTCTGCACTCCCGCAGTGCTGAGGAAACCGCACCAGATGAAATATTTGAAGAGAATGATCAAGATATCCAGATTTTTTCTAAGATTCACAAATTACCTTATGTACTTTACTTTCTTGTCCTAATAAACCGAGACACAGTCGGACTCGGGGGCATGACCGTGACATTTTCATGGTACTCCGGATCTTTCATCGCCATAAGCAAACAAACCTTAAAACACAGAACTCAGACACGTTGCGTGGCTGGTTACTGCTGTTGCTCCTTCAAGTTCTTATGGTTGTCGGGGTTGTTACTCCGCGAAAGAAAGTACTTATTGTACCTGTAAACTTATCAATATGACTGTTTTACAGCAGAGCTTAACCCTTTTATAATTCTTGATTTTGATATTTTCTTTATTTGTTTTTAATGGTTTGTATGGATTTCCAGAAACAATATGGCATTTTCGTTTTTACGGATGACTTTCTCGAAGTGGATATTCAAATTAAAGTATTTTATATTACTTGATTTTAATGTTTTCTTTCTGTCCACTTCCACCTTTTTATGTACACATTTCCGATCTGCATCGATAAACAGCAGCATTCTTGTTTCTTCCGTTATTTTCAGCATTTTAGCTGAGTCCTGGAACAGCCAGATGGCTAGAAAGGCGTGCATTAATTGTATTTACAGGAAAACATTGTACAAGATGTAAAATACTTACACTCATTATAATTATTTAAACAGTTTTGCACGTCAAGTTAAAATATAAACTAAGGAAAAGTCAGTCACCTTAAAAAGTTCAAGTACAGGTCATTTCTGAAGGACTCGAGGAGGACTGAACAGTTATTCCACCAGCGGACGAAAGAGCAATCGATAACATCACGAGCTGCAAGGGATCATCATCATTTGAAATTTCTCATGCATAACATTCGTCTTTATGATCTGCACGTCCAATTTTCCGCACACACACACACCAAACTAATATCTGTTTTCAGGCCTTCGTATTCTCCACAGAAGGCACCCAGTTTGTGGCGAGTTTCTGTTGGTGCGCTGCCTTCAGCTTGCAAAATCTCGGTGATGCTCGGTACCTAATGTTTGTCCACATTTACATCACTGCGTCCACATCTTCTGATGTACGTGAAAACACATACTCTGCCGGCTGGTTCTGCACACCGTTATTCTTCGACCATGCCAGGAAATGACGCTTTCTATTGTGCGCATCTTTCCTGCTACACCTGTACTTTTCTTTCAGAATAACCCTGGTACACTGACAGCATCACCCACTACACGATAATGATATTAAACTAATGCCAATTAAATCTTTATAAAATTAACAAGTGATAATTAACGATGCAGATTATAACTCAGTATTTTCACTTGGTAAGTTGTCAATCTGTTTTGAGTAGTGACAGTTTAACCAACTTCCTCCTCACTGATGACATCATGAGATACGTAGCAGAGTCGGCAAGGGAACTCAACGTCGTAAGACTTAATGAGCTAAAGCAGAATGTCGTAATGCGGTGCAGGCTATATTTACGAAAACTCTTTGATAAAAGCGAAAATTCCGAAGAAGTCGTTCCACGGCTGCTTTGTGCTTGCTCCCGATCCCTGACTGCATTATGCGCCTTTCACATACAAACAGCAGAGTGCTTTATCGACAGAGAATTGTACTACCTCAGCCTGTAAGTACCTTTAGGAAAAATCCTTATCCACGGATCGTTGGTTCTATAAAAGTCAAGGACATCGGGGGGAGCGAGTATGAATTGTGAAAGCTCCGACCAGATGCTGATGTATAACAGTGACACAACAGCCAGAGTGTACTGAAATATTAAGCGTACTAAGTGAAGCAGTCTTTCCGAGATATTTCTGGGCACTCAAAGGAGCATTTAATTAATTAATATCCAGATTTTAATTTAATGGTGTAATGTGAGAAAATGTTAAATGAAAATTATCGTTGCATTAAAAAGGGTTGTGATTTCCGATATATTAAAATCGGTGGCAAATTTGACTAAAAACTGTTTCTTTTCAGTATTTTTTTAAAATATATCGTATAGAGCAGAGATTCCAAACAGCTAATAAATACCCAGATACGAACTTCACCAACTACATTATTCTACGTGCCTAAGTCAGTGCTGAAGGATGATGGGAATAGTCTTACAGGTGGAGTTCAGAACTACGAGATAAAGCACTACAGCTAAGCCATTGTGCTTTTGGGAAATGGTGAAAGCCCAGTCCTTCTTCCGGTACCTTTTTGTTTAGTATCAGTAGTAGAAGTTGTTGTTGGAGTGGAGGTTTAATGGTCCAAGGGCTACTAGGGCCAAATTGCGCCTCCAACTTTGAAATGATGATCAGAATGGTAAGGAAAAGTTGTAGAAGTGGCAATGATGAAAGGAAGCAAGCGTTTACTGCGTCAACCAAACAAAAAAAGTCCACATTATTTCTCCATCCACTTTAATAATATGACTAACCCTTCCTTAAATTTATTCAAAACTACCCACTTCAACAACACACCGCCAGATGGAAGGCTCATCTAACAATCAGTTACTCTTGGGTTGAAAGCAAATTTTCGCATATCTATCCTGCAACCATCCTTTTTCAATAAAAGTTTATGTCTCCTTGTGTGTGTGTGTTGTCCAATGAACAGTAAGAATTCAGACACGAATTCAATTTAGGCAATCCATTTAAAGCATTAAAAATTTCAATCAAGTCTTTTTGTAGGCATCTAGTTTCCAAGCGCTGCAATTTGCAGAATTGAAGCATTTAATGGCTAAAATATCCTTTGGTGCCCCTGACAAATCTTGTTGTTCTGCTTTGCATACGTTCCAACAGATTCACATCCTTCCTGAAATGAGCCTTCTACATTTGTATACATTACTCAAGATGAGGCGTAATCATTGCCTTATACCAGCGGTTCCCAACATTGCCTTATTTACCATAAGGCAACGATTTTTAAAGGAAACCCCTAAGCCCATATTCTCTGAAATCATACAATATTTCTGAATTTTTATTATAAAATATTTCCAGTACTACGTTTTTATAAGCGAAATAGCGTAATAATAAAAATTATTATTAGGTATTATTTATACTTTGTAAAGCAGTTATTATTCAGTCCAAACTAGATATCGAACAGGCTAAGAGCAGAAAACTTGCTTCTTGTCCAATTCTGGTGTCTTGCGAAAGCTATTTGGCCACAATTTTTGCTCATCCCTGTTCCCACCTCTGACAAAACCAGATGGTTCTGTTGCCACACCAGCCTTCAATCAGTCTTTTTTTGGCATAATTGGGTAGAGTATCAGTTCACGTACTTTATTTACTTTTGGCATTAACGATTTGCCTTCCACTTTCCTCTCATTTACCACAAAATCATTTAGTTCGCATTATAACTCTGTATACTTGTGTTGCCATCCCTAAAAACTTCTTCACGCGTGAATTTAAATGCAAAATGTTTATTCGCTTTGTCATAAACCTGAACAAGACCACGAACAGTCACGCTATCCGTATCTAGTGGGCCAATGTGGTTCATCCTTTTTTTCCTAACGCAAGGAAGGAATTGTTTACTTTTCTTCGCATTCTCAGCTAAGGACTTCGCGCAATCTTTCTTCAGCTTACTTAACTCCATTAGTGATTTCATTATAGGCTAATTTATACTTAATGTACGTTTCTGTTTTCCCCACTAATTTATAATCATCCTATGCTTTTTTTTTCTCTGCTACTAATTTCACTAGTCCAACTGACATCCACTTAGATCTAAGCCTGAAACAGTATTTCTTATTTGGTATAAACAGCCTAGTAGCTTCTACAATTGCATCCTTGAAGGCCTTCATTTAAAATTTCCAGTTGGGCCCACCGAAAAGAAGTTAAAAAACTGTCAAAGAACATTATAGTCCGCTTTGCGAAGGAAAATGTCTTTCCTTTTGCTCTTTACACTAGTTACGTCTATAGGTAAATCCTACATCAATACACTGATCGGTGTCACCTAGTGGGTCTTTTATCTGGAGATTCTTAATGCATGAAGGGTTGCTGCTGATAATCGGATTAAGAGCACTGCTTTCTCTTGTTGCCTCTCTAACATGCTGCTGTAGAAAACAGTCATCCAATAAATCCACAAAAGCCTTGTTAGTGTGAGAGTGACCAATCCACAAGTTCCAGTCAATATCTGGAAAGTTAAAATCCCCTATTATGAGACACTTTGATTTACTGGCTGACTGTTTCTTTGCATATTTGTCTCTTATACTCATCATGGCCATTAGGCCTATAACATACTGCTACTCTCATTTTCGTTTTCCCAGGGCTTATGTTACACCACACTGACTCAACGTTACAGTGGTCACCCATTTCTACTTGATGCACTGCCTTTTGATTTTATGTGCTTCTTAACTAAGAGCATAACTCCTCCCCCCCCCCGCTTTCTCGCCTGTCCTTTGTGTACAGCGGTGTTGGGGAGGGACTCGGGAGACCCGGTGCCTCTTGACAATCAACACTATGTCCTTTGTGTACTCTAACATAGGGCACTCTGTTTCTATGACTTTAATCATACCCTACACCTAAGGTTTTTCCCGTCCCTCCTCCCTTCCCCCACGCACTTCGCCTGGTGGGCCTTACCACCATAAATACTGTTATTAATCTTAATAGTCCCTCCCATATGGAGGGTGGGCTGCGTTTTCAGGGATGTCCCCCTGTCCCTTTATCTTCCAATTTCTGGTAGAAGTCTTCCTATCATCCAGCATCTTCGCCCATATCTATTACGCATAACTTAAACTGTCATCCCTGCGTTCTTTTCCAACAAAACTTCAATTTTCTTTCGTTATTTTATTTTTTTAAGGAGCCTTCTCAGGCGATGCCAGGGCGACCCCCCCCCGGCATCGTCGACGTTAACTAGGAGACTGTGGGGTTTCCCGGACCCCTAGGCTAAGTGGCCAGATGAACAACAGACCAACATAACCTAACACATCACGACGCAGACCGCACAATCAACACACTGTCTAGCCATTACAGAGCTTGTATCGCGTCCCATAGCTACATCACGGAGTTGGGGGAAACTCCGGTGCTGCCTGATATGTAACATTATACACGACGTCCTATGAGTGCATATTATACTCCCCCACATTCAAATTTAACATCTTTTATGTCTGAGTGAAACCATGTCTGCGATATACCTACAATGTCTGCATTTGATGACTTATTCAGTATTCCAAATTCATCAAATTCATTTATAATGCTCCCAGCATTAGTATACCTGTTCTTACTTTAGTTACCTTAACACTGCCCATATATAACACAGCCCACAGCTTGTCTCATGAGGACCCTCAGCAAGGCCATGTAATCCACTACACCTTGATCTCCAGGCTGCCTCATATCCGGATAGAAATTCTGCAAGGATCATCGCCTCTGCTTCCTGCTGCGGTTAAAATTACTATTTTTAAGTGAATTATTCCCATCCACCAAGCTGGCCGTTTTTTGATCCACCTTAAACTGCCTCCTCCAAAGCTTCAGCAAGTTCCCATCCCTGTAAAAATAGTCTCTCCTGTCAACAAGTACAGATCATGTTGAGAAAAATTCTATCCATGAGCTTCTCCAGGGCCGAATTGACTGACAAAGCT